>NC_089686.1:26350808-27803308 GCF_031753505.1 Anomalospiza imberbis | reverse complement strand
CATAGGGGTCTTTTAAAGCTCTACTGTTCTGAGAAGAAACTTGATCCCTATTGTACTTAGAACATTGTTTTTGTTCCCTCATATTTAGTGAATAAATATTTGGATGGTCCCAGTATTAAGCACCAATAAACACAATCATTGAATACAGCAATTCATTGTTGTCAAGTGTTTAAGAAGTTGATTGGGGTTGTTTTGTTTTGTTTCATTTTCTAAGATGAAATATTTTGAAAACACAGGCAGGCTTCCTTAATGCATAGACTTTCACTTTACCAAGA
Organism: Anomalospiza imberbis; assembly: GCF_031753505.1. NCBI lineage: Eukaryota > Metazoa > Chordata > Aves > Passeriformes > Viduidae > Anomalospiza > Anomalospiza imberbis. Next base: position 27,803,033 of record NC_089686.1, on the reverse strand, counting down.
TGTGCAGTCAGTACTCTTTTCCTTTTCCCCCTATGCAATATTAACTTTTCTATGCATAAAAGCCCCAACATGGACAGGTTACTGCATTGACTTCAGTCTAATGGGAGACACAGTCATTTTGTTTTCTTCTAGAATATTTTTTCTTCTATTATAAAATGTATTTGCATAGCTTATTGTGTTGCTCTGTGTTTTCTGAACTCCCCATTCATATTGCTGAAGAAAATAAGAATAAAATGTACTCTATTTTCTAACAGAAGGAGCTATAAACTTTTGTGAAGTCTAACAGTTGTCAGCATGTCATTTATAAATACTGTTACAATCCTCTACCTTCCTAAAATTTAAATACAATTCAAAGAACTGGCTTCTATTGAAAGGCTGTTATTAGCATATAAATACAACAGAATCATTTTGGAGTAGTACACATATCCCAAGTATGACATGGTACAGAATTTACTCATAATTATAAAACCCATGAACTCTATTGAGTGTATAATACTGGTCTTTGTTGAAACCTTGTTACAATGGTGTGAGAAAAACACTTTTGTGTTGATGAATATAAATTACTTTACATCATTCAGGTTTGTTTGTCAACTTAATTATTAGACTGTTAAAATATTGCTTTGCATTAGTCAGAACAGAGCATTTTCCTTTTATATAGTTTCATTTTCCCAGGGGTAAATTTTAATGCCCTGAAAGGTCATCAGAGGTCAGGACTTCTTGACTATATCTCAACAGTGCATTTCTGGTCATCAAAAGAAATAAGCCTCTGACCACTGGTAGCTGCTGTAGGGGTTTCTTTTATCCTGCACCTGTGACAATTACCCTGTGTTAGTGAAGCTAACAGGAGTCAGGTTGTAGGTTAAGGGTCAGGGCACTGTCAAGAGGAAGTTAGTCTTCAGTCCACTAAATCTGTTATCATTTTCATCTAATGTGACATCCATCTGTCAATCAGGGAATTTAGGTGATTGTCTTATTCTAAGTGCTGCACTTTATGCCTCAACCAGCTCACATTTTACTGCTTTTTCTATAATTACATTTTTCTACCTCCAAAAACCCATCTGCAAATAAACAGGGAAAATCTTACTCAATCATTTTGAAGATCCAGGCTTTTTATGCTAAAAGCTGTTTCACTTACAAAATTGATTCCTCTGCAAAGTTTTTTATTTGTTTAATTTTCATTGTTATGTCTTTTTAACAAAGAGAAAAAGAATAAAGCCCTTCTATGGATATCAAAATGGATATCAAAATAAGTTTGCATGTAAAATTGCCTAATGCATACCAATCAAAAGCCTCATACCCTTCTCAGAAACACCTTACTTCTCAAACACCACAAAACCAGCATGCTATAGGTGTGAATGGCAAGGATACATTTTTACAATTGACTTCTGAGGAATTAGAAGATAGTATATAGATAAATTGACGACGAATAACAAAATATACAGAATCACAGAATAAAGTTTCAGACTCTGTTAATTCTAATTCAGTGCTGGTCAATTTCAAGTACGTGAACAATGCCAGCCAGATATTAAAACACAGAGCTAAATAGAAAAGAATAAAAAAACTAGGTGTAAAGGTAAATGCTCTACTGAATATGAGTGAGATTGCTCCTACACCTCAATTGAGACATACTTTTAATTGCTCTGATGAACAAGAACCTAAATACTTTGCCAAGCATAAAAATCATGGTGTGGTTATATCATGCATTTGAGCCAATCTAACAGCTTGTTACCACTGAAAAGGATAGTAATGTTCCCCCTATTTCCTCCCCCTGCCTTCCCACCCCAGATTAGTTTTCTGCTGGGTTAGCAAATTTAATTGCCTCACCAAGTGGTTAGGCAAGCATGCAAGCCAGTGTAGGGACAGTGACAAGAGTATGTGGCTGGAGCAAGTGTTATTGGCACGCCATTACATAGATCCAGTCATATAATTAAACTGTAATTTCTCCTTTCACTTCTGCAGAAATTTCCCTTATTAAAAATTACACCTAACCAATTAACAGCTATTATCAACAAACTCTCTAGGACCTATGCTGCTATAATTTTACAGACAGCAAAGGTGATACATATGAGATACTCAGATTCTAGAACAGAACCTGTCCCAGTACATCAGCAATATTAATGTGAACATTGACTGCATTTCAGGATATTTTATTAGCAGTGCTTGGAAGAAGACTAAGATTCTCTTTTTTGTATTAGGGATGGGAAAATCAAGGGATTGAAAGGGGGGGGAAATGCCATATAGAAATATAAAAGTACTATACTATTACATCCATTATAAGACTCTATGCTCTAGGCCGTAACATTCTCCCTATCAAACTTATGGGCTTGTCTAAATATTAATAATGTCAGATGCTTAATTGCTCCAGAGCAGGCTAGGTTCCTCTCAGCACACATGCATTCTTATGCTCTTCTACTCTTACCAGCATGATTTCCTAGTCTGTCCATGCTCTGTGAACTCTGTCTTGAAGGGTTTGTCTCCAGCTACTCAAGGTTTTCCTTTTTTTTGTAGGATTTACTGTATTTGTTTCCACCTATTTTCTCCAGAGATGAGTTAGATATGCTTCCCTTCCTGCCACAACCCCATCTTTTAACTCTCCCTGATTTCTGGCTTTCACTATATCTTTTTCAATTGATTCTGTAAGTGTTTTTTGATCAACTTATTTTTATAAAACCTTGCTTCACCCAGCGATTTTATTCTGTTTCTTGAAGAAGCCAATGACTGCAGAATCCATTGCAGTCCCAGAATAGGGACACAAACAGGACTATTCACGCAAGAGAGCAGTTGTGCAAAGCTGGGTACAAAGAGGTGTAGTTAATTTTAATATCTTGCCCTGACCCTGTGGTCAGATTCTTGCTGGGTCATATACATAGATGTGGAAGTGGAGAAACACTTCCTCTTTTCTCATTATAGCTATGACTGTGTAAATATTTCAAGGCAATTGGTAGTTATCAAATCACTTGTCTATATGGCTTGAGGATGGTCAAGCCACAGTCCACAATGGCTAACAGAGTCCAGTCATCTTCTCACTTCAGAATACTACACATACTCCTTGATAGATTGAGTTAACCACATAATAACAATACAGATTACCCTTGGTTTTTGACATGCTGATATGGGATTTATGGATGAATCATGATGGAATTGTAGGTACCATTTAGAGCATTAAAATATATGTTGTAAAACTGTGGTAGCATTTTAAAAAATAACTACAGGTGACAGTTTTCGTACTCAAGGCAATAGGAAGAACTATCCAAGAAATGTGTGATTTCATAGTATGTTAACTTGTTTGTTGATAGTCAAATTCAATGGAATATATCAGAAGAAATAAGTCAAAATAAGGGAATTTCTTATGCAAAAAATATCCTGGCAATAATATGAATCATCCCTATTAACTCTGTATTCTGTTTACAGAAAAGTATTTTACACTTTTGGTACTAGCCTGATACATCTTATATGCTATATGTACTACATATGTGCAAATAAAGTTAGAGTACCCATGTATGTTTGGATGTTAATAATTTTCCATTAAATTTCCAGGAAATCTCTTACTTGATATCTCTGAAATACCATTTTGACATCTTCTCTCTCTACATCTCTTTAGTACTTATGACTAAATTAAAAAACACGCCCATTTGTGTCTTCCTGTAGCTCTTTTGTAAATGAGTAAATTCCATAGAGAAACCATTAAGGCTGAGCAAATCCAATTAGGCAAAAATAATTGTTTCCCATGCTGAGGCAGTGACACAGGGTATATCAGAGAGGAAAGCATATGAATGATTTTGATTTTCTTGGTTGTGATTACCTGTAATTTAAGTTGAGTTAAAATACATCTGACCTTTCAAATAGCAAGGAGAAAGGGCAAGAATTACAAAGAAAGCTGCATTGGTTTCCATGCTCAAGTTCTGCATATGCACAGGAAAAACCTTGAAATATCATCAAGGTTTAAGCAAGGAAATGGTGCCTATTAAAGAAAATTATGCAATTTACAGTAAGTAGAAACAATGCATTCTCCAAGGTGTCTTCTTCAATTTAGTCAACAACTGGAGTAGGAGAAGTTTTCAGAAGTTATTTACAGAGTTGTAAAGTGCAGCTGTTCATAATTTCTCCAAAGTTACATTGTAGATTGTAAAGAAAGACAGATGGAAATAAAGACTTCTTAAAATATGCAAAGGCATGTTGGTATTTTCTACTATTTATTTAAGTAACCTTTGGAGGATGCAACTGTAAAATTCTCTGGTTTAGTCTTAGGAATAGAACACAACAGAATGCTTCTGTTGGAAGGGTCCTCCAGTGATCATCTAGTCCAACTGCCGGACTAACTCAGGGCTATTATTAAGGACATTGTCAAGATGCCTTTTCAGCTCTGACAGGGCCTCTTGAACACAGGGGCACTGACCACCCCTCTAGTAAGCCTGTTCCAGTGCTTGACCACTCTCTTGGTAAAGAAATGCTTCCTAATGTCTAATCGGAATCTCCCCTGGCACAGATTTGAACCATTTCCACACATCCTGTCCCTGGATACCACTGAGTAGAACTCAGCTCCTGGTGTTCCCTTCCCCTCCACAAGAAGCTGTAGAGAGCAATAAGGGCTCACTTCACAGCCTCCTTTTCTCCAAATTAGACATGCCCAAAGCCTTCAGCTGCTCCTCATAGGACATGGCTTTCATCCAGACCTTTCACCAGCTCTGATGACTTCCTCTTCTGTTTTAAGATGTGAGAATTTATATACAAGAAAATAACTGCAACAATGGTAGATTGATCCTGGCTGGACCCCAGATGCCCACCAAATGTGCTCTATCACTCCCTTCCTCAGCTGGACATGGAAAAGAACATATAAGGGAAGGCTCCTTCTTTGAGACAAGGGCTGGGAGAGGTTTCTCAACAATTACCACCATGGCAAAACAAGCTCAGATTGGGGAAATTATTTTAACTTACAAACAACCAGAGCAGGTAATATCAGAGTAGGATAACCACAAATAAAACTAATTCTTAAAACATTTTCTCCCTACCCTTCCCTTCTTCCTGGTTTCAACCTCACTCTCGATTTTCTCTACCTCCTCCTACTCAGTGGTGCAGAGGAAGAGGGAATGAGGGTTTTGGTCACTTCATCTAGTGTTGTCTCTGCCACTCCTTTTTCTTCAAACTCCTCACACACAGCCCCTGCTCCAGCATGGGATTCCTACCATGGAACACCATCCTCCATGAACTTCTCCAATACAAATCCTTCCCACAGACTACAGCTCTTCACAAACTGCTCCAGTGTGGGTCCCTTCCATGTAGTTCAGTCCTTCAGGAACAGGCTGCTCTGGTGTGGGTCCCCCATGACAAGTCCTGTCAGCAAACCTGCTCCAGTGTGGGGTCCTCTCTCTATAGGGTCACAGGTCCTGCCAGGAGCTTGCTCCACCTTGCACTTCCCATGGAGTCACAGTCTCCTCCAAGCATATCCACGTGCCTTGCCACAAAAACTTTGCCACAAAAAAAAATACAGCAACCTAACAAAGAAGAAAACCCTGATCCTCTAACACAAATATTATTTCTGTTTGTGATTTCAAGGTAACCACACATTTTCTATTAATTTCTTACATAATTTTTAATGGACTTTAATAAAAGAGCCTGATGTTTGGTTGGCTGGTTCAAATGTGTGACTAGTTTTGAAAGAAAGGTTTACAAGAGCTCATTCAAATTATCTTAACTTTCTGAACTTCATTTTCATGCTGAATTTTCATTTTCATGCTTCATTTTCTCCTGAAATATAATAGCTTATGAATTATTATATGAATAGCATGAATATTCTACTATATGTATTGGTGTAACTGAAAAGAAGGTTTGTTCTAGATCTTAGGGGCTGTGAAGTCATGAAGGTAAATTTTGTCAATGATAGCTTAAGCTGAGAAAGTGAAAAAACTCCCAGCTAATATGAGACCAGCTCAGGTACACAATCACATGCTCAGCATTGGCACTTTGAGATTGTATATAAATCTAATGATTCCTATGGCTTGACAGAAAGTTATACAGCCTGGTTTTATGTCCAGAAGAAAAAAAAATTATCTATAAATATTTATGCATTAAATTTCATGTTTTGGTTGTCATATAAGGAATAATTAAAATAGCATTGATTTGGCTGTTTGTTAGGTCCTTACTACCACCTGACACAGTTATATAGGAAGACGTTAGGGTCCTCTGATATATGTTGTATTTGTGCAATTAAATGAGGAATGTCTGTCTACATTTAGCCTCCAGAAACTTTGGGACCACTGCATTACAGAGTGGCTGTTAGTTTAGCCCATTGGCTTTTAAAATTGTGACTACCTTGGATTTGCAGAACCCAGTCATAGGTTCTGTATTAATAGGTTAAAAAAAATAAGGTTTTAATGTACAAATTCTTTATGGAAATGGTCTATGACAATTCTGCCCTTGCTCAACACCTGCCCTCACTTTCTTTGATTTTTTACTGTTAGCCAGTATTTCAAAGTCTTCTAAGGTAGAAACCTTCTTATTTTTTATTAATAGTGCATTACCTAGAGTAATTAATTAGGCATCAATAACAAGAACGAAAAATTATAATTATCTCTGGCATAAAAAGATGCTCTTTATTCTCATATGTTTGGTTGGAGAGAATGAAATTTATATATGATAATATTAGTGTACACATTAATGACTAACTTCACAACAAGTAGTAAGAGGTTAGAATTCTAAGAAGTAAGGCTAAGTAGTCAGAAAACAGTAGAAATTGCAACAAGGCTTTGAAATAGCTGAATCTAAAATGTTTTGTGATTAGGTTCCCATCAGCCCAGCAGAAAACCATCAAATTAGATGGAAATAGGATATGCTATCAGCTGCAAGTAGTCATCTTTTTATTAGCTCTGCAACAACCAATCAGTCACATCACAGTGTGCAACTATAAATCCCTTTTTTTGTTAGAAAGAAAACCCTTCTTAATGAATCTACACATATGCCCTTCAGTAAGCAGTAGATGTTGTTGCCAATAGCATGCCATTCTTTATTTCTTCAAGTTTCTTTAAAGTAGCAGACTGTCAGGTATGTGAGGTGTGGAAACAGAAGTCCTCAATTTACTCACTGAATTGTTGCACTATATGTCTGATTTCCCTATCCAATTATGATTGTATGCTAGAGGCAAGTGAGGGTAAGACATATTTTTCCCATTAGAAATCTGTGTTGAGACTACAAGCAATTACAACAGTCATTATCTACTGTAATGATATCTTTTTAATTTTGCAAACACCCAGCCATTAAAACAGGACTGAAACAAAAAGTACTTATTTTACATATGTCTGCTAATGGTTGTCCAGGGCTAAAAACCTTGAGGGAAAGATTTTAAAATAACATGAGAATTAAAGGGTTTCAATTACTTGAAATATTCATATCTAAGAAATTACCTCCCACTGCAAACAAGGAGGAATGTAGGCTGCAGCAACACAGCTTGGGCAGTTTAGAGCTTTGAGTCACAAGGTGGCTAAACTTACAAGGGAAGACCTAGACAATCATAGCTCTTATAAGTCTTATTATGATAATTCCTTCCTATTTGAGTCCTAGTGGGTGGAAAAGTACATTCCACTTCTGTGGCTCAGTCTCCTTACCAGTATGACTTTTTACAGTGGAAGCAAGTTACGGTGACTAAAGATTCATCTTGTTAATTTGGAGTGGACATTAATGTCCTAAAACTTCTCTGGTATCAACGAGATAGATTTCTTTTCACTTCCATTTGACCATGTTCAGTGCACATTTTATGTAGCCATTTCGGTTTTTCTGTAATCAGTGGAGAATAAAATTATTCCAAAGAATAATTCATTCATCTGGCTTAGATCCTGCATGAGGAAAGAATGAATTGTACTCTAGCGATTTGTAGCCCTGCATTTCTGTAGAGGGAGTGCTGACAAATTGCTTAGACAGTTTAAGTTAAGTGAGATGAATCCTGCCCATCACTCCTGACACATACCCTTGAAAAATAAATTTCAGCTCCTTGAAATCAGTAGGATTCAAGCCATCTAAATAATTTTTAGAATTTTTATCATTCATCTGAAAATCTACTAGCTCTTCATTTGTATGAACAATCACACTTTTTTATCTCACAAAACATTGGGAATTTAAATGCAGTAAACACAGTAAAGCGGACTAATCATTGCAATTGAGGTCAGATACCTTGTGTAAATTCTTAATCAGTGGTATTTGGAAGAAATTAAAAAAAACCTTATATCTTTCAACAATTAGTGAATAACAGAAGTAAGTTGTTTTTTCTTGGGCGCTTCATAAATAAAACCTGTATGCATTTAAAATATCTGATCCCCTTCAGGTCTGAGCAACAGTTATTTTCATCTGTGGTGAGGAGGATGTGTTAATACAGCCTTTGAGCCTTTGTGATTATCTTCTAATGATGACTCTTCCTATGACTCATGAATGAAGGCATTTGTGCATAGAAGATAGATATATATTAAACATTTACTTCTAGACAGTGTGCTACTTCTCATTATTAAATCAATGCTGGAAAATTGACATATAAGTGCACTGGCAGAAATAATTTCCACCTATAAAAAGATGTCACTGAGGAGGAAAAGTTCCTATCAAATCAAAATTTCCTCTGTTGTCCCAGTTCCTTTTGCTGACAAGTGAAAGTCATCTTCATCCAGGGAAATTGGGTCTTTGACTGTAATACTGAAAAGAATACGTAAAATATGCATGGTAGTCAGGAAAACTCATTTATCGGGAACAGTGTCACTCTCCAGTCACATGGTCAATGCTTGGTTGCTAAGCTTTGCATCCATTTTCTTCTTTCCCTGCCATCATTTACTCCTCCATTAATTACCACGTTCAATAGAAACATAGGACTTTTTTTTTTTTTTTGAGAGACACATAAAACTTCTATAGGCTGGTCAAGCACTGGAAGAAAAGTAGATAAGGAACCTGGGTCCTCTGTATAACAGTTGGATTGCCTGACATGGGGGTTATCAGCTATTCCCTCTCTTCCTTCTCATAAGGAAAGTTCTGAGTTGTTCCTATGGCATGAGAAGTAAGATAGCTGAAATCTTGTAAAATTTTATGGAACAGAAAAAATGTTGTGGATAGTTTTAACATTATTAATTCTCTCCATTAAATATTAAGTGGTTTACTTTTCAATCAATACTTTTCACACCATTATCACAAACTTATCCTTGTAAAAGGAAAAACCTTTGAAAAAAATTCCAATATTTTCTGTAGCAATTTGTGACATGTTATTTTCATGTGTTGGATCAAGATTATTGTTCATTAGGGAAGAGAAATGGTAATTTGAAATCTGTCTGCTCCACAGCAACAGTGTCTCCAGGAGACACCTGCAGAGTCCTTCAAACCTTATTCCATAACATGTGCCAGCTTTGTTCTGAACGTTGATATGAATATACCTTGGGTATTATTTACTGAATGAAGCTCTACTCTCATTACATATCATTTGAACTACATTTATTTAAAAGAGGACCAGTAAATTTCCTACACAAAAGAATACATGTCCATATTTCAAACTTTCATAAATTTAACTTTACTTATAAAGTAGAAAATATAGTTACTATTTGAAATAAATGGACTATTGTTAGTTTTTTTTAAAAAAACCCCAACATTTATCCTTTCATACTGTTCTTCTTTATCTTGGTTGATTTCTTTTTAAGTTCGGTACATCCTCTTCATAATCCTACTGGAATTCCACTGCCACTGCATTTATAGCCATGGCACACTTGCAGAATTCCAAAAGGTCTATTTTCTTCCATTTAATGTAGCAAAAAGAAATCTTGCCTGAATATAAAACATATCTGTTTTGATTATGCAAACTGTTGTGTGTAATTTTGCATCTTCTTTTTATATCATGTCCATTGAATCCATTTTAAAGGGAAATCATTTTCTAGACTAAAATGTTATCCTAAGAGCAGCTCCACTTTTGCTGACATGATTATGATTAGGAAATGTAGATCACTGCATATGAATACATTTGAAAAGAATTTTTCATATCTAAACTCTACAAGAGAACAAAATAGACCACAAATAAATAATCAAGCAGCTTTTATAAGTTTAAAAATAAGTCATGTATTTCAAAACTTAAAAAAAAGTAACCAGTTTGATCTGAACAAAAATGTATCTAATTTATAGCAGAGAGAATCCAGCAGCATCATTTTTTAATTGGGTAGTAGAAGTGTTGAGGTGACAGGGCTGAGAACAGGTAAATCATCTAGGAATAGAAATGCTCTAAGACAGAAAGCCAGCTGGTGTAGTGCTTCCTTTGTGTCAGTGATCCATGTTGCATTCTGTAATAGGAACTGTTCAGACAGTCTGTTGCACAGCTGTTCTTCCTTAGAAACAAACAGCCAGGTCTGTTAGTGGTATCACTCTGCAGGTATTATAATGACAGTAGGGTTTTTTAGTTTGGGTTATTTTATTTTATTTTATTTTATTTTATTTTATTTTAAAGTGATATTCAACTTTTTGAGGAGTAGCTTTACAAGGACATAAATTAAAGTTTGTCACCATTCATGCTGGATTAAGTACTTATGTCTGTAGAAGGAAAGGTTGGAGGATGTTTATTTTTTAATGTTTTTAATGTTTTTCAAACTTACCAAGCATATCCAGAAGAAGAAGATATTCCTAGGGTAACTTTATTCTCTGACTCTTCCCATGCCCAAGTCTGATCTGGATCATGGACTGCCAGTTATTAAGGCAGGTTTAGTCCAGCAGTCCAAATATTTTTAAGAAAATTGGCAATGCTTTACACTCTGAAGACTGTGAAGTTATTTTCCTCCAAAGCATAGAATCAAATCATAAAGAATCATAAATATTTTTAAAGTCACAAATGAACTGTGTCACACCACTAATTAGCTGATTATTTTAAAAACAAACACAAAATTAATTATGCCTGCTAGTGAGAGGGGTTTTTTCCCCCTGTGTAGTCCTTATGGAAGGAATCTGGAGAAACAAATTGTGATGATATTCAATAATGGTATTCTGGGACTGGGTTGACACAGTCATAGCTGTGTGTAAAACAAAGCTTAAAGTCATACTGAGATATTAGTCTATGCTGGGGATGAAATCGGAATGTGTTGAGTTGAAATACAAGGTGACAAGGGTGATACTGGGTTTGAAATTCTCTGGTGAAAGAAATGACTGACATTATTAGGACTGAAAGAAGTTATGGAGTAGGAGACATTAGAGATGCTATTACTAGCAGTGACTACCATTGTTAATCCACAGCTAGGCAAAGTTGCTGTTTGCCGTAATGCTTTTTTCTTGGCTTCCACACCACTAATGCAGACAGTGTATCTTCTCTGCCATCCTTTTGCCTCATCACTTTCGGACAAAAAAAGCAATCATGCGATCTCGGTGCTAGACTTGTGCCAGAGGCACCACTAAGTGGACGCCACTGCTCCTTTTATTTAGTGCTCAGTAAAGTAGGAAGTAGAGCTGCAACAATCTCCTCCAGTTAAATTGCAGGTGTTAGAACAAATGAGAAGAGTTGCTGCTACAAGCTGACACAGGATTGTCTGTCCTTATCCCTTCTGTTCCAGGGGCAACTAGTTGAATATTCTTTCTTTGAACACTAGAATTTGTACCACAGTACAGACTGGTGTTCGGATCCAAATTTTGGGCCTCAGTACTATGCAGACAGGAGAGAATTTCTTAGGAGAAATGACAGAAGCAGCATATTTGCAATTTAACTGCAAAGCTTTCAATCTCCAACTCCTGGTGATATATATTGATGTTCCTAATTTTCACTAAGTTACACTATGTGTGTGTCCAAAGTAACTCAGCATCTAGCCCTACGAACCTCAGGGAATTCATGATGAAAAAATTCAAAATGTGTGATTTAGCAGGACTCTCAGTTACTATTATACCAAGTTTCTCTGCAAACATATTAATTAAAACTAGATTACTGTTTGTGAAAAAGTTGGAGGCTTTGAAGAATCAGTTCTATGATCAAAATAGACAGCTGTTAGGTACGCCAACATAAAAAGAAGCCTCTTATTCTATTGCATTTATTATGATAAAATTTTTGGCAGAAACAGGACAACAAGATACAATATCTCACATGGTGTCAGTGCTAAATTGTCATTAGCCAGATAGGAGAAATCATTACTGTTACTTTCGGAAGTGAGAAATTAGGGGTTTAATCCAAAACCAGCTTGAGCCTGAAAAACAGTATTGCAATAAGCACGTAGAAAGGAACTTAAGGCAGAAAGTACCAGAGTGATGCTGCTGATTTTGCAGATTCAGTCCAAACAATCTATAATATTAGGGAAGTTTTGAAGAGTCATGGTAGAAGAGGAGAAGGTGGTTATATCTTTTTGTTTTAAGAATTATTGTTTTAAGAAGAAAGTGTTGATAGATTGGTAGAATTAATTATTTTTCTTTCCCAGGTTGCCTGCAGAAGTACCATTGTTTTAAATCAACATGCTGATCACCAAGCTAGTCAAAGGAGATAATTAAAAACGTGCACCTCTGATGGTATGTTGATATGTGAGGAGAATGTTTATCTCAAGAGGCTTCTGATAGTGTAGAAGGCTTCATTTTAGCCATCACATGCCAGTGAATTTGGTAAAAATTGAGAGGGGAATGTATGAGGCATTATCTTTCCTCCATCCCTGGGTACAAACGTGAAATTCTGTAAAAGGTACAAGTCTGTGTTCTCTGTGAGTTTGGTGATTTAGTCTGCTATGGAATACACACCAAATTCAGTCTCTATGGCTTTTACATTGTTTAAATAAATAGTAGTGATTGAATACATGATAAGTAAAAACTGTCTTGTTTTCTTCTCCATTTTTTACTCTTTCATACGTTTTGTACAATTATTAAGACCTGACGTAGAATAACACAGGAATTACATGAACTGTTTTCTATCAGCTACAAGGTTATATTAATTAATAATAAAATATGTTTGGAACTAAAACTTCTGTTTATTAAGTTAACTTCATGGTTGACTGGAGGTAGATAAAGACTATTACTTTTCTCTCTCAATATTCTGGGAATTTTCTTATCATATTTATCAAGATGTAAATGATTCTGAGGGTAATTTTGATAGATGCTGTCATTTTTCATTTATTGTGTATTTGATTTATCATATGTAATGCCAAATAGAAAGTAAAAAATCTATAAAAAATATAATCATCTAATAGGTGATTTAATTAGTGCATGTATGTAGAAAATGTAATCTGTGGTAATTATCTATAATTATGTTTTCCTTGTAATTTAAAATAACTTGTCTTTTTCAGTAGGGAACAACCCTCTTTTTCACTTTTCACCACCTTCCATAACACTGATTGTCTTTTTGTCAAGAAAGAATTCACCACTTGAACTAGAAGAAATATCAAGGAGTTAGTAACTGGTTATAGTTATTCAGGGACAGAAATACTTTATATGGAGGTCAAATGGGTTGTTTAATCAATGGCTATCAAATAAAACAACAAAGTAGATAAGTAAAGAAAGTCAACACCTAGATCTGTTGCATCACTCAGAAATCTGCTGTAAGAAAGTGGCAGAATCTTTTGTGTTTCATTTGTAACATGAATCTGATGCTCCTGTTCATGAATCTGCTCTGACAGAGATGACAGTGGAAATGGAATGAAGGAGAAGAATTAACTTGGGCTGGTACTGGGGAGCCTTATGAGGCACTTATGAGGAGAATTTGTAAGGCTAGTAGGACATGAAGGTAGATAAATCTATGAGTAGAATCTACAGAGGGGAAGTAGAGCTACATTGAAACCTTGAATATATCTGAACATAATAACACACCAGCACAGATAGCAAAGGATTATTAAAATTATGATAGAAATATGTGAGAAATTATCAAGATATTAAGAGGCCTGTCCAGCAACAGCCATAAAATGGCTGCATAAACATTTAGAAATATATATCCCAAATCCTTCATTCACAGGTATGTGAATGGTAGAACTTGATATTAAATTCCTAGAGTAGTGGAAATGCTAAAAATTCAGTATTAGAATAAAAAGGTGAAATATCAACATTTCAGTAGGTTTCCATTTGAAATTTTGTATTGAACAGTTTATTTATGCATTCCCATTTCAGCCTTAGATAATCAGAAATATTCCACCTGAATTTTTTTGGGTAATAAAAGATTTTTATTTTCCATATAACATAGCAATTCTCTGCCAGAGTCCTATATTTGAGCCTATACCTACAGTGAATCTCTGAGCTTTTGAGGAATTTAGACAATCTGAAAGACATGAACATAAATAGTTTCCATAAGACGATCTGTTAGTGGTAAAATTAAACAAATACAAAAAACTGTTTGAAAAAGTAGTTACCAAAATTGAAATTATTTTAAACCAAATAATTTAATTATGTGTTTCAGGAGCAAAGAAAAATATCTAGGGTTTGATTCTGTTTCAGAAAATTGCATGATTTTTACTTTAAAAATTTGATTAGGGTGAAAATGTATTTTGTCTCCCTATGACTGGATTGAACAGACATTCTGCTTCAACGACTCTGTGCTTGACTTACACTCAATGTTTGCTACAAAGGGAGGATTTGTTGGGCTTCTACTTCTAGTGGCATAGTATACATTTAAGGATGAAGAGATAATGATGCAAATGCCAGAGAAACAGCATGAGTTTTTAATTTTCAATGTGCTAGAGATATTATAAAGATAATATATTTAAGAATAAAGGCAAGAAGTTTCTGTGAAAAGCTGAATGCAAAAAGGCATAGCAATAATGAATAACATATAGTTTACTTTAAAAAGTAGGTCAGATCAAATGAATTAGGGATAGTATTAACTGACAGAGTAAACCAGGCTGTTCATAGGTATAATGAGAAGCTGGGCTGGTTAACATCTGCGTGGTTTCATTTACCCCTGTCAGCCAATGAGACAGGCATGTCAAGACCAGATACTTTGCAAAGTGTTTCAAGGACTACACTGAGAAAATATTCAGGAAATTTTCATAGCCATATGGTCAGTGATCTATACTGGGGGTTCTCCTCCCTCTGTTTCTTATGACCCAAGAGAGAGGCCACGGCAGTGCATGTCTAACACCAATTCTTCTCTCTGGCCTCTTTGTTGACATAGGTTTTAGATGGTGTTACTCAAACCAAGACTTCCTTACTTTCCAATACTTTTTGCAGGCACAAAAATGAGATTGAGACTCCTAAAAAATAATTTTCTGAAGAATCTGCAACTTTTTAAAAGAGGAGACCTAAGGGGAAGGGTTTAGGTGGGTGAAGTGTCCTTAGAATAGGCCTTTGCAACAACTAGCTCTTAGGCAACAGGCATAGATGACTGCTATCATCACATACGAGTAAATGCAGTTTGTAACTCAGTTGTTTATATTGATTGGGGTGTCGTTTTTCCAGATTAAGTAGTAGAATATTTTATCTGATGCTAATTTATGATTACTTAATATTTTATTCAGACAACAGATCTTATCTGTATTATTGCCAAAAAAGTGTTATATTCTAACAGTTGGCTTTTAAAGAAAATAGGAACCTGATTTTGGAAGATGTAGGACAGATTAAAAAAATTTGGAATAATGAAAGACTGTAAAAGCTGCAGCGGGAGGTTTCAATTTGACATCCAAAACTCTGCATAGGTGATTGAGAGCCCTGTTAAAGAACACTACTCCTAAAAAGATTGTCTTCAATCATTGTAGAAAAGACTGGTGCAAGAAATTCGCATTGGAAGCATTTAAACTTCTTTTAAATTATTATTTCCTATTTTCCATGTCATTTTGTCATGACATCCTGAGATGTCCAGATCATCAATTCAGTCAGTGTGGTGGATTGACCCTGTCTGAATGCCAGGCATCCACCAAAACCACTCTACAATTCATTCACCTTCTCAGCTGGATGGGGAAGAAAAAAATATAGCAAAGGTTCATAGCTTGAGATATGTGAGGAAGAGAGATTACTCATCAAATACTGTCATGGACAAAACAGACTCAACTTGGCAATATCAATCGAATTTTGCTACTGACAAAATCAGAGCAGGATAATGAGAAGTAAAATAAATCTTAAAACATACCTCTCCCTCACCCCTCCCTTCTTCCCAAGCTCTTCCTCCCCCACCAGTAGTGAAGGGAGATGGGGAATGGGGTTACAGTCAGTTTATCACTCATTGTTCTTGCTGCTGCTGCTCAGGAAGAGGAATCATTCCCCTGCTCCAGTGGGGGGGTTCCTCCCATAGATGATATTCCTCCAGGAACTTCTCCAACGTGAGTCCATCCCAAGGGCAAGAGTTCTCCACAAACTGCTGCAATGTGGGTCACTCTTCCATGGGGTGCAGTCTTTCAGGCACAGCCTGCCCCAGCATGGGTTTCCTCTGGGTTGTCAACCTTCTCTTGGGCATCCATCTGCTCCAGTTTGGGTCTCCTCCATGGGCTGCAGGCAGATCTCTGCATCCCTGTGGTTCTCCATGGGCTGCAGGGGCACAGCTGCTTCACCATTTTTTTCACCACAGGTGCTTGGAGCACCTACTGCCCCTCCTTTTCCGCTGACTTTGGTGTCTGCAGAGCTGTTCTCTCACATATTGTCACTCTACTCTTCTTTGGTAGCAATTACATCTGCACAATAACTTTTTTTCTTAAATATGTTATTACAGAGGTATTACCACCATTCCTAATTGGCCCAGCCTTGGCTGGCAGCAGGTCCATCCTGGAGCCACCTGGCATCGACTCTGCAGAACATGGGGGAAGCTCCTGGCAGCTCACATAAGCCACTCTGCCACCAAAACCTGGCCATGCAAACCCAACACAGTCAGATTTATAAATACTATTTATTTGTAGCCTGAATTTACTCAGGGCTAGTTTATATCTGATTGCTGTTTTGCCAACATCACTTAAATAATTCATCCTTTCTCCTGATACCTGGCTAAAGAATTTACAGATAAAAATTATTTTTATTTTAACTTTTTACTTTGCTTGGTTAGACAAACCAGCAAGGTCTTTGAATGCTCTTTAGAAAAGATCAGCTCACCAGTCATCTGTTCATCCTACTAGTGTCTCCTTGCTCTTTTTCACTTTGAATTTACCTTTTCTGAATATTGGTGACCAGAATTATAGATGTGTTTCACATGAGATTTTGTATATATGTATATATTTATTTTTAGTAATTTCATTGCCCAAATAAGTGGAAATTAACTCAGACTCATGTTTTGCATTCAGAGGCAGAGCTTATGAAACTCAAATATCAAACCAAAATTGTTTCTTCCCTTCATGTATTCTAGGCATTATATATGAGAACCAGAATCACACCAAAGAAAACATATTAATTTACAATGTTATTATCCCTGTTCACTGAATTTCTTCCTAGCTACTTATAGGTGCTTTTTTTCCTGCTTGTAGGCTATGAATTTCCATGAGTATTTCATATTTTTATTTCTTAAATATCAGTTTAGTTCCCTGTAAATGTTCAATATTGTGCAGCTCATGTAATTGAATATAACAATAATTCATGCACCTTTATCATAGCACTTATTCCTACTCATTGAATATATAACTGTCAAGAAAAAACTATGCCATCATATTTCAGTTTCAGTAAAAAAATCTTTATTTTATTGTGGCTTTCACTCATTTCCAGATGTCCTCCCTTCCTTGAAAGAGACAAGTCTGGGCGATGCCAGATTAAGATGAAATATCATCATCGCAACATATTAATTTTTCTTCAAAGATCTTAAAATAGCTTTCTTATGCTTTTGCTGGAACATTTTTCATCTTGCTTCAAGGGGAAAAACATGGATAAGAAAATCAACATCAGAACTTCAAATTGAGTGGTATATTCTCAAAATGTGGGCTGCAAATTTAACTGCAGTGGCACAAACACTGTGCAGAAATAAACAAATACATCCTGTTATACTGGAGAAACATGTCCTTTTGGAGTCTGCACCCTTTATACAGAAGTAACAAGATGAATGTAAATAAGTAATATTTTCTAGGCATACTTATGAGATATATGCAAATAAGATAAAAAGGCAAACTTCTCTTGTGTACAAGTCTTTTCTGAATCACATGTATAGTTTTTAAATTCTTAGAGATATATCAGCACAAATTTTGCT
This sequence comes from Anomalospiza imberbis, assembly GCF_031753505.1. Classification (NCBI taxonomy): domain Eukaryota; kingdom Metazoa; phylum Chordata; class Aves; order Passeriformes; family Viduidae; genus Anomalospiza; species Anomalospiza imberbis. The sequence goes on along the minus strand of NC_089686.1, from coordinate 27,784,999 downwards.
TGGAAAAAACATTTCACAGAAAACACTCAGCTCATAATCACTGAAGTTATTTTCACCATTCTAGTTATCTGACAGTATCTACTTGTCTTAGTTCAAATGAGAGAACAGTGTTAGACTAATAACACATATGGTATGAAGTGTTTACAAGGTAACTGTAGAGCCGTTTTCAAACAATCTAAAATGCAAATAGAATATTATTGATACATTGTACAGGCAGCTTTTAGGATATATGAATGCATCTGTAATTATATTTTGATCTTGTGAAATACTTTATTTAAAAAAGCACTTCAGAGTGGGATTACAATGCAATATAAGTGAAAAAGAAGGAAATGAAAAGTATTTATATTTACTGGTGCTTTCATTATCAGTCAAGATAACAGTGAGTTAGTGAAACACTACCAAGAGAACAATCAAGTATGAGAAAGTAAACAAAAAAAATCTATGTAAAGCTGCATTGGCAGAGAAATACAAAGTTCTGCCACTCTAAGCTTTTTATTTCAATGCTTAAGAATGGAAATAGCTAATTTGGATTTTTATTTATGATTTTTCTGTCATATGCAGAACATATATAGTTAAAGTCTCTTGATTAATTTCAGCAATTCTGTGTTCTGCCCATATCTTTCCCTGAAGGATCACTCATTTTGTTGGCATAATAACCAACCTCAGACTTAATCTAAACACAGCTTGGATGATTCTAATTATTTTTGTTGGTAAGGAGACTTTTTCATCATTAGTATACTGTAACTTGACACTAGGATGTGTTTCTCAAGACAATTCAAGATGTAAGTGTGCTTCCTGATATCTTACTGCAGACCAGAAAGCTCATGTTCTTGTGTCAAGTTTTGTCCCTTCTGGCCTCACTGGATCCCTCACCTGGCCTGTGCAGTCAAAGAAGGAGGGCTGAGAAATCAATGTGGTCCAACTTCCCAGTTTAAGCGTTTGCCATTTTCGTGTGTGTAGAGTAATTCTCAATTAAATTTTGTGGACAAGTGTTAATACAAGTATTTACTCATGACAGCCAAAGCAGACAACATGATTGAGAATGTTTATAGAAGACAGAAATGATGAAATGGAAGGAAGAAAGCATATGTCATTTGCTTACACTAAGGATACATGAGGTGTATTGTTCTCTTTCACTTACCCAGCTGACTTTATGTCCTTCCTGAAAACGTAGCATTCAGGGCCATGGAGAGAAACTTCCATGTGAGAAAGCTGCTGTCTGAGGTTTCCAACAGAGAATGCTTTCAGGAGCACTCCCAAGGAGCCACCTTCAGAGGTATATTCATGTTCTTGGGCTCAATTTCTGTGAGACATGATATTTAACTGCTCACAACCACTAAAAGTGGCAGAGAGAGGGAGAGAAGTATGAGAGGACAGGAAAATACTGCTTTTTTTCTTTTGGCAGCAGTAATCTGTTATATCAAGATAACTGCCTTTGAGATGGAAATCTAATTCCTCAACACCCTGAGATAGCCACATTTGGAAAGAGTATTCTTGCTCATACAGTTCATCTGCTTTTTGAAGTACTACTATGATTCCAAAAAGTTTAAATTTTTTTCTAGAATACCACAACTATTAAAAAATGAATAATTCAGTAAATTGTCATATGTAATAACACAGCCAAAGATGACAAGAAAATTTATTAGCAAGTTGTGAGTGCAGGGGATTTTACGTGTCCTGAAATTTTACATTCAACTTAGGCATGCAACACTTATATGGTATCAAATATTTTTTCCTTGATGGTCTAAAATTTTATTATGCAGACATGAGGATTCATTCACCTCGAGAGTTTGCTAGACTCAATCCAGATATTGCATTATGGAGGCAAGGATGGGTAATTCTGGAATTACTGAACCATGGATGTAAACAACTGGAATCTGTTATATTAAGATGAGGTCCTGTCTGTGCTAGAGTGAAGAACCTCCCTTGCTATCAGTGAGTTTACCTTTCTGCCATGACTGTCCAGTGTCTCTCACCTTTCCCTTTCTGTAAATAATGTCCACCCACCCACCCCCATGCCTGGCCAGGAGATACACATTCCACTGCTTCGAGCTACAGGGTTGGTTAAAAGCCCAGCTAGAATGCACACCCTGCTTTTTCTAACAGTACAAATTGCTGCTAAATAGCTGGCATGCTAGAAAAGATGCTCTGCAGGCTGCACGAAGTCCTTGAGCCGTATGTTATGCAGGTCTGTTCTCCAGCTCGATTTTGTTTATTTCTCTGCGTGTCAGTGGTAGGATATGGAACAGTGATCTCTTTTCTTATTTAAATATATTAATGTATTTCAAAGGCAGAGGGCTTTTAAAAATCATTATTTCATTGGTATGTTATCACTTATTTTTAATATGAATTTTTATATATGGTAGTTAGTCATCTCAGAGTAAACAACAGATGTATACACCTATATTATGGTTTAACACTGACATTACTATTAAACAATAATAAGAAAACATGTCAGAAACTTTAATGATTAATAAATGTGACAAGAAGAAGAAACACACTAAGTTCAGTTCTGCTTTCAAAAAAATGACTGAAAAAGGCACATACTTCTTTTCAGGACATTCTGAAATGCCAAAATTCCTTATCAGACAAGTCTATATTTGCAGCTATATATGAAAACTAATTTAGCACAGATTTGATTTTTATTGTTTTTTTCCTCCAGATCATGATTTCCCCTGCTTCTGGGGTAAACAAAAATAAAAAAAAAAAGAAAAAGTTATTCCTACAATATAGCAGCTCCAGCTGCAATAAAAGTGTGTAGATTTAGTTCTGAATAAAAAGGAAGGTTTGTTAACACTTGAAACAAGATTTTCTTTGCACTCTGGAAGTTTTACATCTCACTGTTGCTTAAACCAGTTTACAACATTACCTGTGAGGTATCAAACATGACTTGCTACCTCTGTTAAGGGAATAGAGTCAGTTCAGTCCTTGTCAGTAAAAACACAGCAGATCAGTGACTCCAATAAGGAGAAAGTAGCAGTAACTTAGGAAACAAGTGAGAGAATAGGGTTGGTGTGGGTGGTTGCAGCACCTTTGAAGAAACTGATGCAAAGCTCTGACCCTCTCAGGATATTGAGGGACATGTATTGAAGCTTAACATAATAAAATTAATTTATTTCAAACACAGGCATATTCCATGGCATAAGTTTGATAGGAGATAATCAAGGCCATCATCCATCAGGATGGAAGTAATTTTTTATAGCTGGTTGGAGATGATGGAAAACATTCCATAAAGTATTGTGTGGTAGCTTACTGTCAACAAGATAGTCATGAGCACTTATGACCTGAATTGTTTAATTGTGTGTATCAATTCACTAAGTGGCATGATTTAGTACTTTCCAACATGCTCTCCTTTTGTTCTCTGTCATTTCTAACAGAGCTGTGATTTTTAATTTGACTATCTGAGCAGGGGTAACTCATCAAAGGAGTAACTTTTTTTATAATTGTGCAGTATAGGGATAACACTGAATGAGTATTTTAGAAAGTTCGTTCTCTCTATGTATCTATATATACATTTACACAACACTGGATTTATGAATTGAGAAAGATCATTGCTGTGGGAGGAGGTCTCGGAAGAGATCTACCGGGATTACCATGGGAAACTACTGTGGTGTAGGGGCATGGTAATAAGATTCCCGCCGTTCCCTATGTCCATCATTTGGTGTACCCTCCCCAGTTAATGTCAGTTAAGCAATTGTACCATCCCAGGTTCTGGAAAGTTCTTTGTTCTAAGTTCTGTTATTGGTTCCCTCCTTGTAACCACTCCTTCCCTTATCTCCCATTGGTTTGTACTATCCCTATCCCTCCCACAAGATCTTACCCCATTGGAGGTATGTACCCCGACCCCACCTCCTCTCTCTCAGATATAACCCCTATCCCCTCCTTTGGGGGGTCTCCAAGGGCTCTGGTCACTCAGACCTCAGGGTCCAGGCACTCAGGGTAGCTCCCCTCTCAAGAGGTTGTCTCCTTTTGCTCCTTTTACCTTTTCCTGCCTTTTCCTGCCTTGAATAAACCTCTGAGAACTGCAGCGCTCCGTGTGCCGACCCGTCTATTTGGTGGATTCGAGCTTTAGTCATCTGGGACTCCTGCAGACCTGCAACCGGCAGGCTCCCCCGCGGGACCTAGGTCTGGGATGCCTCACATTGCAAAGTGTTTTGGGACTTTAGAGGCATAAAAACCCCAAGTCCAGTTGATCAATTTGATTAAATTTTTTATTCATTATAAGCAAGAAAAAAAAGTTTACTTTTCACTTTGTGACCAGCAAACCACAACAGAGTAAGAGCAGCCTTAAGAAGGAGATAGCAGGAAACCTCAGCTATGGAAAGATGAAAAACACCTTATCAGCAATGTAGGGTGTTATGAACTATTTTCCTGTCATCTACTCCATATTTGTATTCTTTCTGAGTGGTGCAATACAGCATAAAAGTGTGTTGCAGGCAATTCTTGCAGAGTATGAGAAACAGAAGTTCAGAGGGTAACTCGTTCATCTGCACACACCCTTAATGCCTCTCAAGTTGTCCGAGTGAGGGATGCTTACAGATAAGACAGAACGATTATGTAAAAGCAAGTCCTATCACATCCACAGCTGACTGCAGAAAACTTACAGCCTGGAGCAAGGATCAGCATCCATTTAGAATGAGACTGCACCACAGAGATATATATTTTCAGTAACTGAACTCCATCTATGTTTCATGTTCTAAAACACTCTATATTTTGTGAATTTTTAATGTAACTGTGTTCCTCACTAATGGTGTTCCCCCATATGGCAGCTTCCACAGATTCCAGGTTCCTAAAGCACAAGAAAGGTTTTAGAATTATATCCTACATCATATATTGATACATTAAAACTATTCATTTGATGAATGAAGAAAAAATGCTATTATAAAAGACAATTTCTGATCTTGCTTAAGCCTGTCAAGAAGGAAAAATAATTCCTTCTGGTTAGAACCACACCAATCTCATTACGTTGTTGTTACTTTCATTTTTGGCATGTGCATTTATCTGCTTCCAATTTCTGTTTAAAATACACTCACAGAGTAAAAGATCACCCTTTTGTTCTGATGTACATATTTGTACAGTTTGGTAACTAGCCTCTAAGGTACTTCAGCTTTGTGTCTTTACTCTTGTGGTCATTTATCAGCCCCCTGCTTCAGTCTGGTAATTTTTATGATGGAACAAGGAAGAATGTCATTCTGCCTTAAAAACCAGATACCATATTACCACTAGTGAATGGATATGATAGTTCCACTAGTGAGTAAATAACCACTGTCAGAAAATTTTCTCCCTCTGCGCAGCTCTGACCCCTTATCTGGAGTATGTGCAAGAAATAATATAGAAATTGTCAAATCAATGTTCAGTACTCAACTCATTATTGTTTACCTTATTCATCAATGCCTTGGATGAAGGTGCAGATTCCTCCTCAGCAATCTGACACCAATCTGGGACGAGTGGCTAGTACCCTAGAGGGGTATGCAGCCCTGCAAATAGATCTTGACAGGTTGGAGAGATGGGCAGAGAGGAACTTTCTGAAATTCAGCAAAGGCAGGTGCAGGGTCCTGCACCTGGGGAAGAATAACCCCATGCACCAGTACAGGCTGAGGGATGAGCTGCTAGAAAACAGCTCTGCACAGAAAGACCTAGGGGTCCTGGTGTACAGCAAGATGTCCACGAGCCAACAGTGTGCCCTGGTGAGGCAAGGAAGTTAGTGGTATCCTAGGGGGTATTGGGAAGAACATTGGCAGCCGGTCAAAAGAGGTGGTTCAGCCCCTCTATTCAGCCCAGTTGAGGGCACATCTGGAGTGCTGTGTCTAGTTCTGGGCTCTTCAGTATGAGAGAGACATGGAGCTCCTGGAGTGGGTCCAGTGGACACTAAAAAGATAATTGAAATATTGGAGCATCTCTCTTATGACAATAGGCTGAGGCAGCAGGGCCTATTCAGCCTCGAGAAAAGACAACTGAGTGGGGACCTTATAATAGTCTATCAGTATCTGAAGGGAGGGTGTCAGGAGGATGGATCCAGGCTCTTCTTGGTGGTACCAAGCAATAGGACAAGAGGCAACAGACAGAAATTAATGCACAGGAAGTTCCACATGAATGTGAGGAAGAACTTCTTTACTGTGCAAGTGGCTGAACCCTGGAAGAGATTTCCCAGAGAGGTTGTGGTGTCTCCCACACTGGAGATATTTGAGATCCATCTGGATGGAATCCTATGCCATGTGCTCTAGGATGCCCATGTTTGAGCAGGTAGGTTGGACCAAATGACCCACTGTGATCCCTTCCAACCTATTCACCCATTCTCTGATTTTGTCATTTTGTGAAATCAAATGAACCTTGTCAAAAGAGGGATTTCATGAAGTCATCCTTGTGCAGTTTTAAGCTGTCATTATAACGTTTTTCATTAGTTGTTGAAAAGCTTTCAATTCACCTTCACTTGAAAACTTGACAACTAACTGGCAAACTCGCTGGATTTGGGCTGGAAGTGACTAAAGGACTTGGGAAGTCTGTACTATATTAGGTTGATATATATCTGTACTATATTATGAAAGGAGTTTCTGAGATGATAAAGAATCTTTTAACTTTTGTATGCTGAGTGTGAACAAAGACTACTAAAGGCCATAGAAAGTTAGAATCCTTTCTGGCAAGTTATATTTAAATAAACATGGAGAGCAGATTTCAAACTGAGACTGTAAAATTTGTTTTACTGTACTCTAAGCATTTCATACCATTTCTATATATCTAAAAATGTCTATTTTAATCTGACTCTATATATAAAGACATATGTAGCTAATTTACATGCATCTATGCAGGTAATCCCAAGATATTTATAGGTTTTGCATGACAGTGTACATTATTAGAAAAGCTAATTGCAATCTAAAAGTTTATTTGAAACCAGGGAAATTATCAACATAAAGGAAGTTAAAGTAGTAAGTGATGGCAGTACTATATATACATATATATATATATATGTATATGTATGTATATGTATCTATATGTATGTATATGTATGTGATATCTATGAAATACTGACTTCTTCTACTAAATGAACACTAGATACTATATACAATTTTTCCAAAATGGATGGTAAGGATGTGATGGCATTGGTAAAGATGATTGTCCCATTTAAAAATGTTTTCCCAGAAATAACATTGCTGTGGTTGTCAGGCCCATTTGGCAAGGTACAGATAGGATACAATTCAGTTTGCCTACCTTCAGCAGCCTAGGAGATGGCTGCATATTCCAACCTAAGGGGTGACTATCCTCTGTGGTGAGAATCTTCAGAAGGCTGACACCTCCTTTCTCAGATAGCTGGGGAATTACACTTCTGGAACTGGTTCTTCCATTGACTACAGGAAAAGCTTTGAAGATTTATGCAAACAAGATGTTTACTTTTCATATATAAAATTACCTTAAATAAATATCATCCTCTGACATATGTTTTCCAAAAATAACATAATTGTCATAGGTAATAGTTTATTAGTAGCCCCATTTAAAGCAGCAAGTTGATCCATGTGTTTTAAAAACAGAGATGTCTAAATATTTTGCTGGACCTTGGTTTAAATCTGCATGGTGTGAGCATCTTTTCTCTTTCAGTTGCTGAAGTTCACCAACCCCAGACTGCTTTCAGTAGCTGCCATCCTTAGTTTTCCTGGCTGAGCTGCTGTTGAGATTGCTTTCTAGGCTATTAAAATTAAAATGAGCCAGCATAAACCATTGAAATTATAGATCGTTTCTGCTTGCCTGCTTTGCTAACCAAGATGCTTTGAAATAAATTAGAGAGTGATCACACAAGTAATTTAACCAGTGGATCTGGCAAGGCAGTGTTCTCTGGCAAGAGGATGGCAACAAACAGTCGGGGGTTGGCTGGGGTTGGTAATCTCTTCAGCTGGTCCTGTGGGAGCAGTAATGCAGAAACAATTACACAAAGCTCCCAACTGTATCTTCTTTTGAGGGCCATCATTTGTTTTTATCCAATAGTCTGCAGCCCCCTCATTTACCACCAGAAATAATGCTATGGTTTCCTGTTATGCATGTAAATATAGGCAAAAGAAAGAACTTCATATTCTGAGCAAATAAACCTTGCAGGATATGACCCATTTAGACCCACTTGTATTAAGAGTATGCAACTCTGAATCATAAGGAAACAAGTTTGCAGTTTACAGATTGAACTTTTACTGATGTGCTTTATAGAAAAAGAATGTCATAGAAATTCAAAATAGTGAGATACTATAGGAGGGCTCCAGGAATTGACATAGAGTCAGAAAAAGAAAATAACAAAAGGAGAAACTGCCTTACCAATGGCGTTTTTTTTTTTGACAAAGTCATCTTGGAAGCTGATTTAAAAAAAAGAGTATCTTTCTGTTTAATTCCTGAGATAATAAATGTTTAAATACTGACACTTATTCATTAGGTTGTGTGTTTATAAGTCTATTGCTGGGAAACTTGTTCAAAAACGAACACCTCTGCAGTTCCTTTGTTGGTAATGTAGCTATTTGACATTACTCATATTCTTGAAGGAATCTAATTCTTAGACACAAGACAGATATTCTGTTGTTCAGCTCTCTTCTGCTCTTCCAAGTGTTATCCTATCTTTCTGCTTAATGAACTACATTAATTTGATCTTTATGTAACTTGATAATCTGTAAAGTTTGCGGCTTAAACAATTTTTCTTTAAAACATGTTAGCTCAGATTTTAAAGTTCATAAGATACCATCTATCAGTTAAATTTTGCATATGTAATTCTTTGCATTTTAGATAATTCACATTGTTTTATATAACTGTAGCACTGAATTTTTTAATAGTATTTCAGTATGTGTTCATGAGTTACACTTTTTAATATATATATTTGCCAGTGTACAAAATTTATTAATTATTACTGCATTAGACATTTTTACAAAATGATTGAAATTTTCAGATATTGCATACGAATTATTGAGAAAATCTCTAAAAGGAATTCTACTCAACACAACTGTGAAACTACTTTAGGAGGCTAAATCGCTTCCACACTTGTGAGGTCCTTACTTTTATCTATCATATATTAAAATTATTCTCATAATTTTATCTAATAGTACAGAAAAATGTGAGCCATCAGTTTGTTCAAACTAATACTAGTTACTTTTGGCTGAATGTTTTTAATTTGTTTTGTGAAGAGACTTCATAAAATTTTTTACTATTCTTCTATGATATAAATTTTGCATCATTTCTAATTAATGTGAGCAATCAGAATGCCACACTCTTTTCTCACTGTGGTGACTAGTCTTTGCTAGTAATTGAATGGTAGCCTTAAACAAGGTGAGGTCATGAAGCTTATTTATCTGACACCATGAATTCTATGTCTGTGTAAGAGGGGAAAAAGGATGTTTTTTTGCCCTCAGGGTATTAGTCATGGTCCATAGGTTCGTGGGAAAAATGTAGGAAGTCTCAAAAGTTTGTTCCTATTATTTTAAATTTTCTTAGACTCCATTTGAATCCCAAAGTGAATTTTCTATTATTCCTTTGAAGGGTGCATAGGAGGGTACCAACAGTCTTTGAGGAGCAGCACCTGCAGTTGCATTCAAAGGCATGACTTTTCCAAGCAGCTTCTGAGCTGCCTGGTATTGTCCCAGGAAGGATAAAGGCCTAGGTTTTTTACCTGACTGGCAGAACATTCCACCACCAATAGAACTCTAAACATTGTTTTAGAAGTAATGAGTCCTGCTGGTTTCATCTTGCAAGACCTTGAAATCCCACAGGGCAATGTGGTTAGAAATAAAACAGAAGGCTGAGGCTTTTAATGAGTTTCCTATCCACAGATGCCATCAAGCTTTTATACTATTCATTTTATTTCTACAGCTTCAACAAAAGAACCCAAAGTTGTGGGCAATACTCTGACAAGTGCAGTTCACAAACTCGGCAGAAATCTAGACTTTAGACAATAAAAGATCATTGAAAGAAGTAAAAGGAAAAGCAAAATAATAAAAAAAATGAACTTAAATATGGGATACTTACAAAAAGTGAACATAGTGCAATTCAGACAAGCTAAACTGCTTGGAGCATAAAATGAGGACATAGCTGCAGGTTTCCATAATGTTTACAGAGCTTATGATGACAAAGAAAAGTGAACTGAATAGGGCCAATGAGAGGTCAGTGTACATTTTGGGGATGTCCTTAAAGCTACACTAAATTGACAATTCATTCATCATTCATTGAAATCTGAATTATTTGAAGTCTTCCATATAGTCAGAGAAAATGAAGAATTTTAATGAAGAAGCAGCATATCCCTTAAAAGAAGATGAGGAGAAAAGCATCTATACCTATATACAAGAATGTAGAATATGCGTGTGTGGGAGTATTACAAAATATTGCATTTTATATTACTTTTCCCTCATTTTCTCTGAGGAAATCATAATTTTCAGGCATTTCATTACAGGAAGGCCATAGCCTTCCATGGAACAAATGTGGAATAAAGAAATACAAGGTCCTTGAACCTCCAGTCCAAATTGAATAATATCATGCTGATTGACCTTGATTCATCCCTAATAAAATATGGAAGATTTTGTGACTGTAAGATAAACAAACTCAACAAGTGGGAACATGTGCCTTTCACCTTAACCTCTTAACCTCTGTCCAGATACAAATGAAAATTCTTGTTGAAGAGCACATAAATATTTTGTTCTCAGTAGCTTATCCCTGCAGTTGTCATGAACAAGTCTATGCTGAATGCTTTTGTGAGGATTGTCCAAACCAGTTAAAATGCCAGAAAATACTTTCATTACAACATGGAAAGGTTTATTGTTCTAAGATTCCCCGGACAATTTTGCAGTCTTTGTAATTTTCACGGAAAGATATAAATCCATTATAAACCAAATATCCATCAAGAGAGTTTTTCTTTTTGAGATGTGCACATCAATGCTTCTTAGATAATGAAACTATAGATGACATATAAAAAATAGACATTTCTGAAAACAGTAACTCCTTAGACATTTCTGAAAACAGCATGGATTCCTTGTATAAGTGTAATTCACTGTTCTCTAAATTTCAAAGTTTTTCTTTGTTTTAGTTTTCATTGATACAAGAAAACATGTAATAGGTAAAAAATCTCTACCAGTTGTGGAGAGCTATCAGAGCAGATTATAAGTATCAGAATCTTTCCCTGTTTAGCATTAAATTCTGAAAATGGTATTTACTTCATATCGAGATTTATATGTCTATAATTTCAGCTGTGGACTGCAAACACTGAGTCAGACTCAGCCTATTGACTCAGTCATGGCCAAGTAGGTTGAAATGAAGAGATGAGTTTGAATGCCTCAAAATTCTGAGTACATTCATTCTAAGAATTTTCCAGGGGTCTCAGAAACACTTAGACAATCAGGATTTACAGCTCCACATTTTGGTACTTCTCAGTTCTGAACATCTCTCATTCTGTCTTCTGTTAGTCTCTTACGCTAATTATCTGTAAAATGTTTAAATTTTACTATTTATTATTGACAGGAGACTGTCATTCCATCTTCACATTCTCTTTGAAATGTCTCTCTTTTTTCTAATATCATGTGTTTAAATTTAAATAAATCATGTTTTATTCATGATGTCATCATAGAGACATCAATGGAAGAATTGGCTTTCGAAGAATATTTATTGTATATATGCTGCATAATCATATATACATGCATAGACATACATACATGTATTATACATTACTATTACCAAACCTCATTTGTACAGTGCAAAATAATGTAGTTTTGTAGTGTTTTACCTTTTTCAATTAAAAACTTCCAGCTGATTATAAATGAAGCAGTGCCTAACATATAATGCTGCCAGTAATGACTAACCAGATATCTGTTGATACTTCCTAATATTCATTAAGTATTACAGCTTTTAAAATAAGATTGAAATTACTTAAAAATGAACAAGCATATTAAATGTATAGCTTGCAGCTACACATTCTTACCACTCTCCATAAATTCTTACTCCCATATTTCTGTTTGCAAAGCTTAATTCAACAGTTTTTGAAATCAATTGGCCCTTTTAGAATGAAATTTTGGCATTTCTCAAATCTGAACATCTCTCTGTTAATATTTTACTAACAATGAGCAAATCATGCAAATCATTGATTGTAGCCTCTAGTTTTGTACAAAAGTCTAAAATTAAATTCCAGGCCTGTAGCTGAATTTACAGCAGCTAAAGTGTCTGCTCAGCACTCCAGTTTCTTCAGGTAGACTTTAGTTTGGTATGGGAACCTTGAGCACAACATTTGGTTTTGACACTGGTATTTGGCACACAGACAAATTTTCTAGAAATGTCCATACGGCCTACTATAATTGGACAATATCCTGGAAAAGTTACTTGATATTTAATAATGTGAATGAAGGAAAATTAATATTAAAGCAATAATGGTTAAAAAATGTTCTGATTTAAGCTTATATGGTTCTTTGTGATAAAACCATAAAATTCCTTCTTTGTCTTTCAGTGAACTTTACACTGAAAAAAAACCAAAATAAAATATTAAAGAAGGTAGAATTCATGGTTTAAAAAAATATGTTATAAATTATGTTTTTTCTAGTTGAGTACAAGTTTAAGTGCTAACTAGTATTTCAAACACTTACCATGAGATATCAAACAGCATGTGCTTTCTATTTATATTGGTTACCAATCTCAATATTCAGAGGAAGAGTGTATAAAGTTAACAAGCAATTATTTGGCAAATTAGTACTCAACAACCCTGAGTAAATAGGAAGTTTGAAACCTATCTGTTATACAGCTACTTTAATTTGCATAGCACACTGGTGTGTTTGCTTTGCAAATACTTTGCAATGAATCATCATTTGTACTATACAGTCCAAAGAAAAGCAATCAAAATTCACAGCAAGACAATGAAATTAATTATAACTGTTGAATTCTGTGGTGGTAATTCCTCCTCATGCAGGAAGATTAATTGCATTGCACTTTCCTTGCACTCCACTAAATGATCTGATGAATGTATAATCATTTACAGATTTTTCAAATGCTGAAAATTGATTACCTTTGATTAGCTCTGATCTGCACAAAGAGCTCTGACAGAGTATCAGTGAAACATTACAACATTACAGACAAAGTAACAAATGATTTAATTACCAGTGTGCTTATTAATGTTAGATTCCCTGCAGTGATCCTGGCAAATCAGGGACCTGTAATAGACCTGTGGGTTTCGCTGAATTCCATTAGGGTTTAAATAATATTTCTCACTATTTCTCAAATCCTTCTTTTCATGGCTTCTTAATAACTCTAATTAATTCTAATTTGCACAAAAATCCATTGCATCTCCATAAACTTTTAATTAGATGTAAAGTAAAATAAGTCACTGCTTTCAGAGACTGGGGAAAATGCAAACTGTGGCTTTATATGCTTCCAAATAAGTTTTTCATTAACAAAAGATATTTCTCTGCAAAGCTTTTTAATGAAAGTTTAGAACTAATTTTGAATTAGGCAAGTGTTTCAGCTCTACACTTTCAGTAGCAAACATAATAATAGTTGCTTATAGATGAAGCGAGAGGAAAAAACAGGATGGTAAAATGTTTAACTGACAAAATGGTAAACATAAATTTAATACGTTTTTATGTATTGCCAATATATACATTCACTCATTTTGTTAATTGTGGTAGATAAAACACTCTGATTAAGCAGCTACACTGTACACTGAAAGACTATTTGAAAATTAAATAGCAAAGGAACACTAGCCCAGTTACAGACCACGCTGAATGTTGTTGGCACAAACAAATCAGGCTTTTCTGTGCTTATACTAGTGAACACTTAGATCAGTTCAGATTGGCAGCTTCAGTGGCATTCTCTGGTTTTATGTCATTATATATGACATTAAATTATTATGAAGCAATGACAATGAAAACCCAGATGATCAGAGAAGTCAAACAGAGCTAAAATTAAGCTCTGTTTCTGCAAATGTTTCTTAGAGGAAAAAAAAAACAAATGTAGGTAATTAAAAGCTTATTTAGCACTAAAGTATTAATACATAGACAACTTATAATAATATTTTCATATTTCGGTTTTGTAGGAAAGGAGGGACTGCAATAGTGCAGGTGTTACTTTGTCATTCGTAATGCACAAGACGGAAAACTTAAAAAATAGAAATATTCAGCCCCCAGTGTGGATGATTACATTTATTACATTCACTGCTGTCAGCAGCTGAAAAGCTATCCATCACACTGAAACAGCGACGAGAGTCAGAAGTCTCTTTTAGTGGAGAAATATTGAAGTCAGATTGTTGATGTCAAAAGTCAAACTCTAGTTCAGCTATCTGTTTTATGAATCTGACTGAGACACATTGTGCCTGTGTTCAAACTGATATCTAGCAGAGCTCATTTTAGCAAATGTGTGATATAGAAGTCAGAAAAACATTCGTACCAGCAAAATATTAAGAGGAAACTGATAGGGCACTCAACTGCTTTTATATTTAAATATCACATCATTCAATAATAATGCATTTATTTTTCAGTGGTGGTTATAAAACTTGCTGTATAGGATACAATGATGTTATCGTACTTTCATACAGTAACCACAAAAATATTTTATGTGCACAAAAGCATTTGAAATGTGACTGCTTTTACCACACTAACGTGGTTGACATGGGTATAATTTTTTTTTCCGTTTATTTTGGATACACATACGCACACATACATACACATGCACACATACGTGTGTGTGCATATATGTGTGTGTATATACATTAACTAGTTTCAAAAAGCAAGCAGAAGACTTACATGGAGGTATACTGACATAAGGATAAAGCAGTGCGCATACAATAGCTGAGTGAGACAATCCAGTGTAGACATGATGAGGAAAAAAAAGAATGTATTAAGTCCTTAAAGACTGATTACACGTTCACTGTTGGAATTATATGTATTTACCGAACACAGCTACCATTCACTGTATTTTGCTAGCATAAGAAGATTCTTAGAAAAGCAATACTGAATAAAAATGTCTAAATGTACTTTCAAGTCTCCATTTCTTCAGGTCTGACTTCTGGAAAAGTGAATAAATCAACTGCTCCTTTTCATTTCATTAGAATTTTTAAAAAAAAATTTACAAATAATTGGGAGGCAAAGAGGTTCCAGATAATAAATTGTATTCCATTAAATACCACTAAAAATAAAACAAGAAATGTACTCACAGCTTGGGGAGTACTACTTAATATGAGTTTCTTCAGTAGTTTACATTGAATATTTTAAAAACGTTTCTTAAGGAAGGTGCTTTCTAGCTGAGAGAAAAACGTATGCGCTACACGTTATTGAACTTGCTACCGTCACCGCAGATTTTGTTCTGTTTAACAAAAACAAGCACAGTTTGTGAATTCAAGTCAGGGAGTTCCTTTTATTTTTGCTAATTTCACCATCCTTTCTCTTTTTAAGCACAGCCCTCAGGGTACATGATGTAATGGTCACCATTATAGTACGGAACAGGAAAAAAGGGTATCATGAAATGCAGAATTGAATGGTATTCTTAGAAAAAAAAATGTATGCCAGATTTTTTCCAAGGGAGCTCTACTAAAAAACAAACAAATATGCAGATACTGTAGAAAGCTTCTTGAATCATCATTAGTGGTTAGAAAAAAAATTGGCAGAAAGAAAGTGGACGGTTAAAAAAAAAAAAAAAAGCAAGCCAAAATGGAAGGACTAATTCAATGATACCAGATGTAACACATGACTGTGGGGATTGAAGGGTCATGAGTTTGAGTCAAAACTCAACTTCGAGTTAATTGGCTGGCAGTGGGGCTGCACAAATTGCAGAGATAGAGTACTTGTTTCCTAGTGCAGGAGGTCAGCCTTCTTATGCATTTGCACTCTTTGCATGGCATCCAAGAACTAACACTTTTATTTGCTAGAAAAGAGTTTGCTTGCTTGTCATCTTTTTAAGGAGAAGAAAAAGAACTGGCTGAGCATAAAACAGAATGACACATTTAAAAAGATTCAAAAGCTGCTCTGTCTTGAACTACATGTATTTCCTCCTTCTTTTTTTTTTGTCTCTACAAACAATCCAGAAAACAAATGGTACACAATAGTTTCAGGGAATATTTTAACCCAGTGTTATGAATTCATTGATATGAAAACCATATATAAAATATGTAATCTTAACATATTTTCCCTTTGAAAAGACCAATATAGTTTTTTCCACCTTATCCAAGTTGAAATGTTATTATGCTTAAAAGAGAAAAATAATTGCTGCTACTGATTTTTCTGGGGGAAAAAAATATAGTGTTCCTTAAAACATTTAAATGGGCAAGTGGGAAGAATTAAAAAAAAAAAAAAAAGCTTCTAGCTGTGTGCGTGGAAACTCTGGCTATGTGCCTGAGACATACAGCAAAAAACAACATATGGAACTCACCAGTTCCTAAAATCCCTTTCCACAAAATTCATGCCACTCCTCACCACAATAAAATGACTCACAGAGGGGTGTGTTTTATGCCTCCCAGGCAGAACTCCCTAGTCCACAATTAGTCTATCCATTGAAAGGCCAAAATACCTTATTGTTTTACTTGCTGTATAATTATCTGTTATGATGAACTGTGATTCTAAGGACTATTGTCCCTAGGCTTGGATCTGTGTGTGGAGCAGTTCCCTGGCTGAGACCCAGGAGTGGACCTTCCATTTAGAATCCATGCCTGAGTGATTTCTCCAGTCTCTCCCTGGCTGGCTGAAACAGGGACTGTTTCTGCATGATTTCTTGGGTTGATGAGAAGCAATTATGCCTTAAATGAAGTCATTCATGTCTGCCATTTTGTTTGCATATTTTTCAGCATTCACCTGTTATTAGACCTGTTTTTAAACTGTAAACTAGTTTCAAGTAGACTTTTGTGTCTAATGTGGTTTGGTAATCAGAAAAAAATATATATGTAATGTTTTCTTCACAAATCACTCAAGCAGGAAATCTAATAGAGTGATTTAGAAGTAAAATAGCATTTAAGAATGTCCCAGACATTTCATTTCTGAAGTGATAATGTACAAAGATAATAATCTCAAAATATTAAGTAGGATTTTTAATGTGCATTCTTTAAAGAACCTTATCTGGTAGAGAAGATTTCCAAAACAGTTACTTTACACCACTTAAATCTGGTAATACTGGTAGTGTAAACAAAATACTACTTTAATATTTAAGAATATATTTATATGTATGGCAAGAAGATATTGTGTGCCATTTTTCATAATTCCTTTAATCTCTTTAAACAGCCAGATTTTCTTTTGCAAAGCATTTACTTCTGAATGCTCTTAAATTATTATAAAAATTCCTTCACTGTGTATAGAATTTTCTAAGTAGTTAACAAATAATTTTCTGCTTTCATTCTCAGTGTCTGGTAAAGCTTTTCCACGAAGCAGTTTCCAAGGTGATGTTAGGTACAACGCTGATAAAAGGTAGCCATGCCATGAAAACAAATACTGTAGAAAGAGCTTTGTCAATTTGTATTAAGCTGGATATATTTTATGCTAATTTACCAAATCTTTTGTTGATTTGTCAGGCTTCTGAATGCTTTCTTTTTTTTTTTAATGAAGATGAGTGAATTTTGATAGATGCAATTTATGTCTGAGTATCTCCTCCCAAGAAACAAATTACTTTGTCACATTTTTCCTGATGGTAAATATAAAAGACAAAAAAATATGTAGTCCTGACAGATCTTTATATAATCTTAAAGCTTAAAACACAAACCAATTTTCAGATATTTGAATGAATTGTATGTGTAGATCACTGATTAAAACTGTAAATGTGCTTAGAAAAAATTCCTCTTTTCATATTGAATAATCCCTATAGCAAAATATAATGAAATTAAATTGACAATATAATCTTGGTTTTTTTAAGTTTATATAAAACATTGGAAGGAAGTTGTGAGTACTTCTAAGTGCATAATTTATCAGGGTAGAAAAGGGTTTTTTATTGTTGTTGTGGGCTGTTTTTTTAGAAGAGACTTGTACTAAGGTGACCTCTACTGTTTAAAAAAAAGGCTTGCAAAAGCAGCCCTCTTAAATCATCCAATAATCCTAAATTGCCAAGAGAGACATGGATACTGCTGTGCTTAAAACTATTTATTTAATTCACTGCCGTTTGGATTACTATAAATGATTTTAAGGTTTCTTTCTCATACATTGGAAAGTTCCCCTGCCATTTATTTCCTAGCCATTTGCGTGCAAATTCTGCCTGTACTGGGATCTCTGCCATTAAATTTTCTTCACACTGAAGGGTTTTCTCTGCTCCTGGTGGGGCAAAGTCATGACCCAGAAAAAAATTGATTCATGAATTCTCAGGGTGCAACTAAAGAAGAGAGGAAATATGCCTTGGCTGAGCTCCTACTAGTGACAATTTAAAACCTGTAATTAGTTTGGATTCAAGCTGCAAAAGGAATCTGAATTTAAAATGCATTAATTCAAACTGATATATTAACTTTAACAAAGTAGATCAATTATTATGTAGAATCATTATTACAGTCTGTTTTGCTAACTGTTGGATTCCAGACTTTATTAACTTAGATTTTATTAGAAAATGCAAGTAATTGCTTGAGAACACTTTATCTATCTGATGGTGTTCTTGGTGAAAAAGAACTTTTTATTGAGGTTAGTTAGCTTTAACACCTCAGTTATGGATTCTATTTTTGTAAATTCCCATCATCCACATGCTGCACAATGGCTGAGGCCACTTACCCCCCGCTGATATCAGGACCCCACATCCCCTTTAGCTAACTCCCTGACATTTCTATGAACTACACAGCTGAAATGTTATACAGTAATTAATGTTGATCCTAGCACACACACAGCCTCCAGTACAAATTAGGATAGAAAAGGTTATCATAATATTTTGCTAGACTGTTTGGTAGACTTGAATTGCTCCCTGTGGGGGACAAACAAGAAAAGGTATTTTTAAGATTTGCATGCTGTTGGAGCATCCAGGTATTTTTATTCAGATAAAGTAGAAACTGTTTTGAACATTTGGTCTGGGAAATGTTAGTCTTGCTATTGGCATGTTTTGATACCTGTGCAGTTGAAGTCCCTTAGGAACAGTTTGCTTTTGGTATACGTTTTTGAAGATGAAACAATGTATGGTGACTAAAACTCTTAACCAAAGCTCTGTTATCTTCTGGAGTTCAAATCCTGGTACAACCAGCAGCTGGATCCTCTCGGACTGTCAGTGGTGTCTGAAAAACACTCAGAGACTAAATAATTTAGATTACACGATTCTGACCTGTATAATTGTTTAAATGAGTAATGCGGCCACTAACTGAAAGAGGTCAACCATCTGTAGAGGAAACATAGAATTTGGTTTCATTTCCAAACAAACTTTTGAAGCGCCATACTGTGGGAGGTAGGGAAAAGTCTGCTGACAGATCAATGGCTTATCTGCTACACCAAGGTTAAAACTTCTATCACTTGTAGAGAGCAATGTTAATAGAAAATGCTCCTGAGAGAGTAGGCTTAGCACAAATAAAACTTGATCCACTCAATATGCCATTAATTGTCTTTCTAAAATTTTTGTGCTTTACAATGAATGTGCTTTAAACAGTTGTGATTAGTATTGATGGATTCTCATTACTCACTAAGGAAGACCACAACCTTATTTAAATATTTTTGAAAAATTAGATTCAACATGGAATTGCTGGATAGTATATGGCCTGCAAGTTTTCTTTTTTTTTAGAAAAAAAAAAACCCTACAAAAATTGCTGTTACATTAGAAATTACAATTTTACATCTCCTCTGAAAATGTGAAGAGAACAGGTTCCTCATCCACAAGCAGGCATTTGTGTATGTGTGCTCTGAATCTTTTTATTTCGAATATAGACTTGAAATGTCTATTTTCATGAGCAAAAAAAGAATTTTGTATGTAAGAGGATATATATATATTTTTTTTTTAATTTAAATCCCAAGGTACAATTTACCCTACCAGTTTGTGCACAGCAAATTCAATGTGAAACAATATTCCCAATGACTAATGTAATCTCTGTAATTTTGATAGCATCTGTAGTGGCATCAAAGTTTTTCCCTGTCATTTCCTGAGGTTTTTTTGTTGTTGTTGTTTTTGTTTTTGGTTTTTTTTTTTTTATTAGAGAATGTATTTTATATGCAGGCTGAACCTCACTTAACACTGCACAAGATTGCAACTCGACAAACATATATTATTGAATGACGCCATTCATCACATTCAGAAACAGAAGTGAAGGCCAATTTCATTTAACAGACAGTGTGAGGATTGCTGCAGAATGAACAAATGGTACTTTGTAAATGTTGCCCCACTCATTTATTAAGGCTTTCTTAAAAGATAACTGTTCTTTGGGGACACTAGACAGATTTCATACTGAAATTAAAAGAAATATATTTTTCTCTGAAAACATGCTCAAAGTCATATAAGCTCACAGAAACCAATACAAATTGATGAGCTGGAGAAATCCATTATGGTTTGTCACCCAGTGGTGAACTTCATCCTTTTATATGGGGAAAAAAGTAAATTTGGAATTATGCCAAAACAGTGGTTACCAATCCTCCTGCAAAATTCTTATATAGTAGGAGTCTAGAACAATGTTCTCAAAACTGAATACAATAATGATGAAAAAGGACCATGTTTGTGTCTGAAAAAATATTCAACCTTTTCAGGTTAGGACTGGGTTACCCAGATTATTCTAGTATGAAATATTCATCACAGGTTTGAGAATTAATGTGTCCCTTTGTCTTCACTTTATCTCTGAGTTCTTTGCAGCTCAGTGCTCAAACCCGAAGTAGTAAGGACTAAATTATGTCCTTCCTAAGACTATGTTGCCAGATGCAGTTTTGAATATAGGAGCCCAGAACCTGCATTCTCTAGCTTCTGGTTAAATATATTAGCCATTATAATATAATGTACCAGAAATATTTTGGCCTCTAGAGATACAGTAAGACTAAACAGAGAGGGATGATTGAGAGTCATTCAAGGGTGAGAGCATGAGCTGTAAATCTCAGTCTTTCATAGGCACCTATATCAAGTTTTTAGAGAATCTTGACAGGTGTATCACAAGGAGTGTATCACAAACAGGTCATATGAGGCATTGAGTGGGAATAGATATGTTCCAGGACATACAATCCTTGCTTTCGTAAAGGAATGATGTTTTGTTAATCTTGACAACTAAATTGTCAAGAACCTTTCTACTAAAATTCAGTCATTCAGGAATTGAGTTACTGACCCACAAATATTACCCATCAATAATCCAAATATGACATTTCAGAAGAAGGTGAAATTCCAGTTCTACACCTTTAATTCATTTGGGTGTCCTGCAGTATGACCCAGGCCAGACACTAGCTTAGTACTAATTCAGAAATATCTGAGCCTTTTTTAATATACCATTTTTCTGAAAATGTATCAGAAATGTGTTGTGGGATTTCAGCAATAGCTTCTATAAGAAAATTTCAAATAGATATCCTTTTATGCCCATACATAGGTCATATTTTTTAATATGTTTGAATATAAAAATATAAAAAATTGCTTTATTAGCACAATTATTATATTAATTTTGCTACCACAAATATTCTGTACTACAATACACATCAAAAACTATGAAAATAATCACATTCTACTAATTACATTATCTTAAGTTACAGTCAGTTGAGATAGCTGGATTTTAAATAGTGTGACTGAAAAAAAAAATCTTTTCTTGAATAGAAAGCCTTTGTAGGCAAGCAGGAATAGTCATCTGTATAAAAGATGAAATAGGGGCTAAGCGCTTCAGGGAATTTGCAAAATTACTGCCACACTCTCTGAGCACTTGACAGCTTGAACCACCCAAGCAAATGAGGTCTAAGGAATGGATATCCAGCAAGTATGAAAAGGCAGCATGATCTTCAAAATGGGCCACGTAAGTGAAGCAAGGAGTGACAAGTAATGACATTCAAGCAACAGATCTTCACTGCCTGTTCTTCATTCTTTCCTAAATTACCGTGTTTCAATTGAGTAGACAGATAGATACATAGAGGTACAAATTAGGATTGAAATTTACAGTCCTCATAATGACATCTGTGAACATGAAGTTCTTCAAGAGTTCCAAATATGGCATTTGAATTCGGTGATTTGGTCTTTGCTGAAAGCAGGTAGATAAATGGTAAATAAATGGTAGATTTTATGGTAAAGGGGCTTTTTGTGGGGTTTTTCTTCATTTTTCTTGGTAATGGTGAACAAAAAAAAATTATACTATTATTCAATCTGGCAACTAGTAACCACAAATTAAATTCATCAAAATTCACTCTTAGAATATGATTATGCTTTCTGATCTAGCTAAGGGGATCTGCTGTAACTTCCAAACAGAGAGCAGACTATTTAAAGAAATATATGCATCTTTTAGTTCTAGTAGCAGAAGTACATGAGCAGAAAACAAAGTTTATTCTATTTTGTGGTACATTAATCTCTGCTAGTTTACACAGTTTCTGCCAGTTCCTGAATATGTGCATTCCTAAACTAAGGTTTATGAACATCATGAGGAACACATGCAGTGCAGCTGATGTTTGTCATTATCTGTTCTATACATCATCAAAATCATGATGTAGGAGTGTCATGTTATGGTACTGTACTGCCACATTTAAAAGATGGATATTTTAAATGATGGATCTTTTAGGATCCTCTAAAATATTTTAATAGACTTCTTATCTGTTAATTGATAAGCCAATTTTCCACGTCCTGTTTAGATGGAAAATTTCAGGATATTGATGTTGCATGATACACTCAGTTTCACATCCCACCTAGTACAACTGCTTTTATTCCGATAAGCTTACAAGTCAGGTCCCATTACATGAGATGCAGATTGATAATTCAGGGTACTCACCAGTGTAGTACCCACTTCCTGGTTAGTTAGGGCATTGGCCATCTATTTTGTATTTTGAAAAGATAACTTTCTTTTAAAATGATGTGCAGAAATGCAAATTAAAATAGACTCACATAGTTGTGATGACACTTTTTCCATTTGTTACAGTCTTCGCAATATTTTGTATTTTTCTTCAAGCATAATTTTGGAGACATTTAAATATAAGAGACACTAAACTGTCATTTAAAAAAAAGTGTTTTGGTGAAGTGCTGGAAGCTCTAAAAGACTCAGTCGAGAGCAGGCAAATGTAAGGAACCAAAACTTTCTAGTTTCACACAAAATATTTTTATATAATTTTAATTTAATGTAATCATAGTACTGGATTATTGACAGTGTGTACTAAGGGTACAAAGTCCTGAAAAATGAAGATTGCACAATCTGCTGCATAGCTCACATTGGTAAGACACCATTTATTTCTACAGTGTCTTATACTGCAAAGATGAAAACAAGTAATGATCCAGAAATTCTATGAGAATACAATTTCTTTAAAACCAATGCAACATGCAAAACAAAAATAATATTTTATTTCTAATGGGAAGAAATGCTGGCTTATAATTGCAGTATACATTTGTATTTACTGCAGACAACATGCCTTCTCCTTTAAAGTATTTTAAGAACTGTTTAAGCCTCTTTTAAGTTACCAAACCTGGGACCTCTTGTACAAATCTGTGCCATCACATCAGCATGTAAGTGCACTCTGCATAAAAAAGGATGGGGATTGATTTAGGCCGCACTACGGAGCCAACCCCAGGCTGAGAGTAGCTTTATTCTCTGCTTGTTTTCTCAGCTTTTTATTCATTTGCAATGAGGGAGTGTGGTGCTTTTTTGAAAATGACTCTCTTGATGAGGCCTCTGATTGTAAAGTACTTTCAAACTGGGAACTTCACCACCTTTGTTGCTGAGTGGATAACTTTTCCATTAAAAAATATGAACCTGCTTTCCACCAGTCCCTTTTCTCCTTTTCATTATTGTTCGTGTGCATCGAAAGCAACTTTTCATAGCAGACCACTTACAGGAAGCTAGCAAAAAAAGATACCCACGTTCCAGTGCAATTGCATGATAACGACCAATATTTTCATTGCAAGATGGTACTAATAGCAGCTCTCTAAATGCAACTAGTATTTATCTAATCCACTTTATCTCTGCAGATCTCCTCTAGGCTTCCCATCCCAATTTCATCTCCTTACAGTACCTGCACACCCAGCAAGTAGAAATGAAACAATTCAATGAATTTTAGTTACAAAAGTAACTGATTTAATGACAGACTTTCAGTGAGAATTTGTCCCTGGAAATGCTATCGTTTCTGCAGACTACTGCTCACTACCCACCCTACTTCCGCTCCTCAGATGCTTCTGCCTAGACTGAGCCCACATTGCCTTACTCTCTTGCTCTCAGAAATCTCTGCTTCTTCATGAAAATTGGATGGTTTTTTTTCTCATCAGGATTTGGAATTTACCTCTTCTATACACTAACTGTTCTTCCTACTATACTATGGCTGTAGCTGTCAGATCTTGAAATCAATGGTAATTTACCAGTGAAAAAAAGATAGATACTTAACATTTTAGCAAAAGTTTGGGCAATATTTAGCACTTGAGTGTTAAAAGAAGTGAGAATTCAAATTGTCAGCACTTAGCACTTTCATTCATATTCACTAATCTCAGGAAATTATGTCCTGAGAAACCAGCACATACTTAAAATTAAAACAGGCTGTTTAAAAAGGAGTCTGCATAGCATCATATTTGTCAGTATTCAAAGTCGAGATGATTACTTTTCTTTTTCTTATTAGGTTGGTAGCTGCATCTCTTAATAATTTATTGCCTCTTTGTTTGCGGCATCCCAGGACAGAATCTCTCACAACTCTTTATTGGAAGACATTACCAAACTCTGTCAAATTTGGATGTCAGATTATGTTATACATTATAAATTACAGCAGCAGATGTTCTTTTAAAAAGTTGTGGTTTCTTTAAATGATCTAGCTGATGTAACTCTTTGAGTCACTGTGGTGAGAGACAAAATTGATGACAGGCTGATTTAGTGGTGCACTTTTTAACCAACAGTTTGAAGAGATTAGGAGGTTGTCAGAAAGATATCAAGAGAGGTAAAGGGATTAATTTGAAAAGTAGTTTTAAATTAAAAAACAAAGAGTTTCTTTGAAAACTCTTTTAGAGGTGGGAGCACCTCAGTGGAAAATAAACCATGAAGAAAATGTTTCGTTTGGTACTTTTTTTTTCCTTAGGCAAAGGATTTCTAGATGCCCTGTACCCTGCTAATTTTCTTGGAAAAATGTAATGTGAACATTTCTTGGCAAACACAATAATTCATTAATTTTCTTAAATATTCTTCAGCCCTGGAATGTTTGAGCCTTAACAATAATAAAAGATATCAATCAAGTCAATACACAGGAAAGTGTTTGGTTTGACAGATAAATATTTTAAATAAAATGTGTAATTGTCATTAAAGAAACTTCAAGCTAATTATATTTAATTATTTGTGTGTGCATACATGCGCATGCATATATATTTAAATAAAAAAAAATGGAGCTGCTGCTTCTAAAACTAGTATATAGAAAAAAACCACCACAAGCCAAACACATCCCTAAAGGATTTGGTTCATATTATAAAATTACTGAATCACTGTAGCTCATTTGTTCAGATGCTCCAATACCTCATGTACATTTAAGGTACCTATTGAAATTTGTTTAAAATTCATACTGTTATAAGACTGTGAAAAAAATCTGAGTTCACAAGTAATCAGTGTCCTTCTCTCCGGGCAGTCCATCTCCAACCTCAGAAAAGAAGCTGGCCTTTCAGATCTCCACATATTGTCCCTTTTGGTTGGCAGGCAATGTGGGCAGAGGTGGGCATGGCCTGAGCAAAGTAAACATTTGCTCAAAACATGCAGAAATATAGCCAAAAAATAGAGGAAGTAGCAGAAGCTTGAGCAACACATTTATGGATGGGAATGGGATCCGTATGATGATACCAGATAACTGCAGAGGCAGGGCTGAAGGGAGAAATGGATTGGGCAATGACCAGGAAAAAGCAAGAATGTGGAAAGCAATGAGACAAAGACAGAATCAATTGATCATTATGTTCTACAATCAGGGTTAAAAACAGATGTCCAGAAACCCTTGCTCTTCTGCAGTTAAAAAGTACTTATGACGTTAATCATTTCATACATGGACCAGGGCTGGTTCATAGAAAGAGTAGCTACTGTGTTGATGTTTGATACCAGAAATTCCATAGATTCAGAAGTCTTCTTTTTGACATAAAAGTCCTTTTTTTTTAAGTTAGAAACTGTTCTAGAATGAGATGTTTGTTTTCTCAGTTAATGAATCAAAACAGCTAATGATAGTTTATTTCCTAAATGTTGCAATTAATACTTTGATATAAATGCATAATGATGCAGCTATTCACTAGATGATCCTATTCCATTTCTTCCAGAGTAGCCACATCTTTTTCAGTTAAACCAATAATTGTTTTATACCCAGGTTGTCACTTAAAGAACAGGGATAATAACACCATCTATCTTCACAAAACTTTGTGAAGATAAATTAATTAAATTTTTATGGCATTCAGATGCTGCAGTAAGCATATCAAAATACAGAAGAGCAAATCTCTGGTGAATACTAAAAAAATAAAAGGAGATCAAACTTTGAATAACTAGTCAAATATTTGAATAACTAATCTTTCATCAAAAGAGTAGGAGTCTCTACAAAAATAGGTAGTATTTTTGAAGTAAAGAACCATGATCATGATATATGCATAAAGGGGCCAAAACAAAAGCGCTGAAACTATTACAGTTTTAGCATTACAAAATTTTGATTTCCTTTTATTAACCTCTTTTTAAAACCTCAAGGCTATTATTCTATATCTCAGTCTCTGTATGAAGAACAAAAATGACCCACTGTAGTAGAATAAATGTTTTGAAATCTTCCTTTTATATGTGCTTACATCATATTCCTATGAGTTCAGAAGGACTGTTTCTTTGCTTTTACTTGTTTAAAGTTTCATGTGAATATTCTATAAAGCACAAAAATTAGTCTAATCTTCCTTCTCCAGCTTTCATTTAATCCATCACATTACTCATGTTGTCCCTGTTTTAAAGGAGTGGAAGCAAGTAACCTGTAAAAGAAAACAGGCAGTTGAAAGGTAAAGTACTATATCAAGCAAGGAACAGTCATTTAGGAATTGTAAAGTATTCCCTGTGCATTACCTAGAATGTGAGGTAATGCCTTGTGTTCCAGTCCATGCATGCATGTAGCACATTTAACAGCAAAGAAAAAGGGAGAGGGAGAGGTAGGCTTATTTACTTATATGCCATTGCCCTATGCTTAAACAAGAAAGATAATAAAGTGCACCATTAAGTATGTTTGAAGCGATGCAGCTGTACGCAGAGCAATGATCTTTCTAATAATATATCTCTATTCTTAAATTTTAATCTTCAGCCTACTCCTACTGCTATGCAACAGCTACAGCAGCTCTTTGAAATTTTTGTTAATGCAGGATTTAACAATCTTATTTGCTATAAATTCTACTTTTCTTTTTTTTTTTCTTGTATAAGGCAACCTTCTTTGCACCCTGCCACAATTTCTCACAAAGACAATGTAAAAGACTGCAGTGTGAAAGCAAGCTAATACTTTTGGTTCACTAACCAATAGGTTATTTGAATCTCTTGAAACCTTACTTAAACACATTCAGATTACCACCGAGAGGACTTTCAAATATTTTGGCAGGACACATGCTCTCCCATCCATTATACCTCCCAGAGTGCTCCCATATGTTGTCCCCTATCCTGTGTTGATAACCACACCAAAGCAGAGGTTGTGCTGCCTACAGAAATACAATCAAAACCATGAGTTGGCCCAGGGCCCCCAAGCCTGTGCTGTGCCATCACCCCACTGCCACCGACACTACTATCAATACCACTTACTGTTCTTGATATTTCCCTACCACCTGACTTCACATACTGCTCAGTATTTTTTAGCACTCATCATCCAAATGCTGTAAAACCCACCATCCAAGTGCTTCAAAATATATATGCAATATACATATATATACCCCCACGCTACCCACAAAGGAGTAGCAGAGCTGTAGACAAGCAAAACTGAGACAGCCAAGACAGAGTGACTGAGCGGAAGGCTGGGATGCAGAGTAAGAATCCAGAACATTCTGTTTGAATGCAGAGATCACACATAGCCATAGGTAAATCCTTGTCCAGAACAGTCTGTGCTAAAAGCATTCTTTCTCCTGTACTTGCTAGAAATCTGTCCAGTATTGCTGAATAGGGTTGAAATCGTCATTCCATGCCTGGTAATAAGACTTAGAAATCTATCTCCAACTGTTTTGCTAAAATTTCAAGTACTGCAGGTAGTCATAAATCAATAGGCTTGTTATAAAATCCAGATATTGAAATAATATCAGCAGTGACTAGGAAGACTATTTGAGGTATAATTCGGTCAGACTGTTCTATTTAATATTTTTCATGGAAATTTAATGTATTGTGTCCACTACTTGAGGTTGTCTAGTCTAAGCTCTAAAGTACATAAAATATAATGGGATAAATTTGTCCAGAATAGCTGGCATACAGCTACCTTTTGGGATTTAGAGGCACAAAGGGGTCGAGAGTTTATATTTCTGTAAGACCTAACACTTTAGACCAACCACGAAAACTCAGGACCTGCAACTCAAGGAATCTGCATTTAAATTGAAACTGATTACTAAGGGTTTTGACTAAAACATCTATGGCAACTGGCAGTTTCTAGCGATATCACATCACAGTTTCACTAGTGATACATATTTATTTGATTAGGACTTTAGCAAATGTATCCCAGAATAGAAAGAAAATACAGATAAAAAATATTTGTCTTCTTAATATTACAGTGCTGCTTAACAGATAACATAAACTGCTTTTTTTTTTAATGGTGTATAACTGGTATATAGTGTTCCTAAAAACTTCTCTCAATTCAGGTATGGAGACTTTTTCATTCTTTTAAAAATTTAGTTTGGGATAGGAGGGATGGGGGAATTTTAATTTGTTTGTTATGTTCAGATTAAGTGCAAGAGAGAGAAAAAATTAATCTTGTTATAGAGTTGTCTAATCATCTTTGGTACAAACTTTTTCATAGAATTTTCAGTACTCTCAGATTAAGCTAAATTCTCATGTAATTGACAAACATGACATGCTTTAACTCCTGAGAAGTCAGTAAGCATCATGGGTTAATTCTGAAATTTTAGTAGCTATATTTCTATAATGCAAAGTAACCCTTGTTGTCCCTGCTACGCTTCTCTGCTGGGAATGTTATCCCATAATCAATATGCAAAGCAACAAGAGTAGATGATATTAACTGGGGATCTCTTTCTGGGATCATAGACTCACTTGTGGAAAACTGTTGCGGGAAAACCAAGAATATCAAGTACAAGAGGACAAGAAATAAGAAGCTGATCAGATTCTTCATCCAAAGCAAGGACTTTGTCTTGACCACTTTTCTAGCTGACTGAGAAATCAGTTTCAGGGAGTCAGCAACAGCAGTTTTGCAAATCTACAGTGAAACAGGATGCTACAGCATGTTTTCTGTTCAGAAACAGTAAGTCTGTTTCAATTGGGTTTTAAATGTCTTCCTAGTCCTGACATAATCCTAGCTGCAGGCTTTGTTGAACCAACTGGTGTTTATTTTGAAACTGACATCTTAATTCCCATAATCTGACTGCTCATTGTAGGTCATTATCTCACCACCAATGTGCTGACCACTATACAAAAAGGTGGAAAGAGTAAAGAACCTTTAAATGATATGTTAAAAGTCATGCAGTTTTGTTTGAATTACTGTGAAAGTTGTATTCATGTTTCTGTTTTCAGCTCCACTCATCAGTTGTTTGTAACTATGCTAGAAAAGATTCTCTCCTGGCTGGAGCCCAGCAGATTGGTGCTCAGCTTGAGAGGAACAGTATTATTTAACTTTGAAAATATTTATTGATTCATGTTTTAATTAGCAGTAAAAAGCAATTTGTTTATTTTCAGAACACTTTCCCCCTCACATTTAAGGGCAAATTCTACTCGTTTTGTGTTTCACTTGCATAAAGGTGACATTTTCATAGATGCTTGCTTGGCACAAGGCAGAATCATGTACTTGGTATCCTGCCCTTGCTTTTTGAAAGATCCAGAATTGGCAGCTTTGGTTATGCGTAGGGGGTTTTTGCTCTCTCTATAATTTGCTACCCAGATCAAATATGGAAATTTTTAACCCATATTTTGTGGCTTTTTTGCATTTTTGCATTTGTAGGTGTTTTTCCTGTAATATGCTTTGTTCTGACATTTAAACACAGAACAGATATGCTTAAAATGCTTATGCCTAAAATACTGTTCATCATGTTTCTAAGTTTGTACAGTGCATTCCAATGAATAGTTAACATTTTGGGTCCCAAAATAATCTCAACAAAGCACCATTTAATGTAGAAGCCAGGAAAAATGGTGGCAAGTAAATCCAGGTTTAAATGATACTGCATTATTATCCAAAATCATGCATTTCATCTATCTCAGCAGCATTTAGATGAGGAACTTTTAACAATGTCACTAATGTTACTGGTACTTGCAATGAATATAAAGTACGGATAGAAAGTATTAATTATTATCATTGCAGGCTTGAAAGTTGAAGCAGTGTTATTTTATATGACAAATGCTTTGAGCATCCAATACTGCTTCTGAAACATTAGAACTGGGCTAAATACTCATGAGAAAGGTACTATTTGTTTTCAACAACAGCAAAATAAAAAAAAAAATCTATTTTCTATTCTGCAATTGATTCAGAAGGAAATAATGACATTTTCAAAATAATGAAATTTCATTATTCATTATTTAGTTATTTTCAGACACTTGAAAAATATGTCCTTCTATACCCATATTTGCACTTATAAGTACTTTAAAATCCTAATTAACTGTATGGAGAGCAGGATCTAGTAAGTTTTTTTCACATTAGAGTCATTCTTACCAGACATATATTTTTAACCATTCTTTGCGCATTAGAAAACAGATGCTCAGACAAGTGCAGGCATATGCTTTGTATAGCATAAGTACAGGTATTGTGATGTTTTGTGTTGTGTTGTTACAGTCACAGCTATCTTGCTCCTGTGCTGATTGTCTCCAATGTAGAAGAGATGGAAGAGAAACAAATACGTATGCTCACTGTCCAAACCACAGCGTGCTGCCTCAACTCACTGGTGGCAATTGAAGTACATGTGTTGGGATGTGGAATGCAAAGCTCCGGTTCACTGACCAGCTCCCCTGATGGGATGGCAATCTCTAGCAGAGAAGCACCGCAGCTAGCTAGGGGCAATAGGGTTTTTTCCTTTCTTCACTGCTGTGAAAAAGAATACAGATGACAGCACAAGGCTCGCTGGACAGCTGTTTACAGAGCAGATGTTAGGTCACTTGAATGCCACACTCAGAATGACTGCAAAGAAGTTCCAGCAACCATGGGTGCGTGTTTGAGAAATTGCTGCCCACAAGTGCCCTTTTACAAGAGAGGATAATCTCAGCAGCAACAATGTCAGAATGTCTGGTATATCTTCTCAAACATCACTGCAACTTCTGCAAGAGAATACAGAACAAAAACCTAAGTGCTTGATGACAATCTTCAGAGGCCTTGTACTCATAAACAGTGGTCTAACTGTCAATACTAGCTTTTAGCTCATGCAATTAGTTTCAGGTATTTAATGCTTTGCTGAAAAAAGTTTGTGAGTTTGAATTCATTCAAGGATATATTGCTGTCATTTTGACCCACTGGGTGAGAATCCCTGTGAAACAAATCAGTGCACTCAAAATTCTTTAGATCCAATTTATATTCAGTTTTCATAGACATAGAGAAAAAAAAAAAAAAAGGGAAAAAAAGCTGCTATTTTCCTTATCTGGAAGGACAATAACTCCTCTTAAAGCTTTCAATTGCTCATCTCTCCTCTTCAGCCTCAGATATTTCTAGCATTCTGCTGCTACCTTTGTCTAGCAGAGAGGTTCCAAAGCTGCCATTCAAAGTATTTCTCTCCCCACAGATGGGAACAAATCTATTATCCATAGCATCATCAGTCTTTGTCAGCCAATCTGTCAGCTATGAAGTCATAAATTACAGCATCCAAAAATTCTTTCTGTTCATGCTTCTTCACTATTATTTAAAAAAATATTTTAAAAATATTTATTTAAATCAGTGTAAATAAAAATCTGCATTTAGCACTTCTTACAGTAAAATTCCTCTTATTCCACCATAAATCTCTAATGGTGGTGATGGAATGCCATATTCACGGGGATTAAGAGCATGTCTGACTAGAAACAAATGCCATGGCTTAGAGTTTACAGTTTCCTCTAAGAGAAGAGTTTAGATGAGGAAAAGGTTATTTTGTATCTGAGCGCTGTATGTTTTAGCCATGCTGTGTAATTCCATGCAGTTGCACCTCTAGTAAACACAAGAAGAACAAACAATTTTCACCTACAGGCCTATATAGGCTCTGTCTCCATTTGTGCCAAAGTTTATAGTCAGTTCTACTGCCGCTCCTGGAAAGGAGCTTCAGAATCACTTTGTCCATCACAATGCCACCACACAGACAAGCAATATATATGTGCACATTTATCAAGCCCTTAAAGCTGGCTAAGCAGCTTGCCTGCACTGCAGGCAGGGTGTTCTTTATATTCACACATGCTCCTGAACTCTCTCTGTACTTCATCTATCTATACTAACCAAGGCACTCTCTATTAATCCCTTCCTGTAAAATCCACCTCAAATCATTCCAGTAGTTCTCTTCTACAGCTTCAATATGAGCTTATCTCCAGTGACTATGGATGACCACAGCTGTATACCAAATGATGCTACCAGTTTCTTGTGCGTCAGCAGGTACACGGCTTTTCTGGAAATACTTGATTAATCCAAAGTTCGTAAAGTAGAGTATCTCTAAAAGTCTCATTAAAAAGTAGAATCTTTCTTAAAAAGTCTCTGCTTTTTTATCTATCCCTTGGCAATGAACATGAATCAATGAAATATAAGTGCTTCCCTTCCTCTGATTTTTTTCAGATAATGATTTATCATATATGTTTCCTTATATTTCTCTAATTTTACTCCTTAATATCTTGATGCTGTCCTGTGGAACACTTTGATTATGAATCTCTCTCTCGTGTCATTAGAAAATTTCAAAACAATTTTTTTTTTTAGTTAGTGTTATTAATGAAAATGCTAAGTACCATCAGATCCTGCTCAAATCCCAGGAGAAACAGGTAATCTGTTAGCTTAAAAGTTTGTTTTCAGTCCAAGCAATTCTTGTCTCTTTTTTAGTAATCCTACATTGCTTTTATTCATTTTCCTCTTATGTCTGTCCAGTTACGTTAATGACTGGTTAAGATAACTGTAGATTGTTTATATAATATGCTACATTTCCACATGAAAATGAGTGTGATGATTACTTTGTTGAAATACAGTGGCTTGAAGGAATTCTGCACTTTCCTCATGTCTCACTAACCTTGTTTCCTCAAGTCCTAGAGGCCATTGATTGTTTGTTTTCTCTCCTCTGTATTCTTTTTCCACTGTCATCCATGTAATTCTCATTAGACCTCTCCCATTCTTCCAGAGTGTGAAATTCTGTCTTCTTAGTCCCTTTTTCCTGACTGTAGTCACATTTCTTTTCCATGGCAAATGCCAGACTCTGCTTTTTCTTTCTGAACACAGTAGCCTGGTTAAAAGCTTTTTTATATCACAGAGAAACAAATTATTCACCAAGTTTCTCCTCTGACATTGATGATACCTGAATTTTGTTCATGAAGAGATATACCTGAAGACTGCAAATGTTCAAGGTCCTTTAGGAATGTGATTAGCTCCTTGTGGCACAAGTATTCTAGGATTATGATAACTATAAAAATTAGGTCATTTATAAAGAATCATAAACGTTATTAAAATTCTGAAAACATATTTTCCCAGCTATTCCTTAAATCTGTAAATCTTTGGCCTCTTGGATATATACAATGAGGAAGGAAAAAATGCAAATTGACAATTGTCAGCATATATTTATATAGAGGCAGTGCTGCCATGCATGGGCATATATATATATATGCACATACATATACATATGAATATGTATGTAGATAAATCTATAATATTTCTGAAACAGTTACTTCAAAGCAGTTAGCATGTATAATGCAGATTTCCATGGTGTGTCACACTGCTTTCAGAGAACTAGGTAAGAGACTACTATATAATTCACTGCCCTGAAAGATTATGTAGCCAAAGAAAGAAGAGATCAACTTTAACATGTCTTTTTATTTTTAATTTATTTATCTGTTGAATATAGTTGCAGTATTGAAGACCCAGCCTCTGGGAAGATACTTTTAATAAGAGTAAATGAAATATAGTTCAAATGAAATCTTTACCACTGAAATGCATGGCCATCAAGAAGACACTTCAGAAATCTTTTCTGCTGCCAGTCATGTCATTGTAACAGTCAGTGAATTGGGCTGGTTTGTGCAATACAGCAGGTATCCTTTTACCATGCAATTCATTATTCTAGCTTAAATGCAGCTCTGTTGATGATCTGGTCTATAGTTAACTTGGAGTAAACCACCAAGGTAGCAACTCACCTCCCTTTTGCTTCTGTAAACGTAACTGAAAACACCTGAACTTTCAGGGTGACATAGAAGAGCAAGGTATTGCCAGCAGTAACCCTTTATTTGGAGATATGTCATGCAATGCTGCAACAGGAGGATTCTCCTGAACTTTGAGCCATTAAATGAGTTAACTCAAAACTTCTCTGAGACATACAAATGAAGGTTCTGGCAGCAACTAGAGTATTTCAAGTATATGATTTTGGTTATTTTGTATTTCTATTACATAGTCAATATATTTATTGTAGTTTTGGTTTTGTTGGTTTTTTTTTTTTTTTTTAACTTGAAAATATCTGATTTACACCATTTAAGTTAAAAATGTTAGTCAATGTAGACCCTTTGGAGGAATATCTCTATTCACTCTCAAGGGATGAAAGGTGACTGAAAACATGGTGCAATGGCATGGACTACTCTAGTGTGAATGTGCAATACAAATGGAGAGCATGGAAATATTTTGAACTTGCTTGAATTACATTCTGAAAGCATTGGCTTACAAATACGTATGAAAATGCTGCTTTGAAATAAGCAACATATAAACAATGTATAGCCTTTCTCAAAGGGAAAAAAAAGTCTGGAAAAGAAAGTGCATGCAATATACTCATGTTACCTAAATAAGCAGGATTTTTTGTTAATAAATATATGGCAATTCTCTGCAAAAGGTTTCAGACTCAAATTTATTTTTACTGATGCCTGTGATCTCTTTAGAATAAAAGTTGGATGATAAAGCTAGAACAACAATGTGAAATTTAAACCAGGTGTTTTCTAAAATAATGTTCACTGAATCCTTCTAACTTTGAACTCTGGAGAGTGCCCATACCCACAAAAAAGAAAACTTTTTCTTCTTTATCTGATCTTTAGGACTTTTCTCTTAGTTTTGCAAATATTTTTCACCCTACATTTTCTTTCCATTTACTTCTCTATTGAAAAACAAGACTTGACTATCCATGGTATTTAGTTCCACTATCAAAGCTGAGCTTTACTTTTTATACAGTTTCCTATCTAATGCATGTCTCTTAAGGATTTCAGTTCTATTTTATACAGTTCATACTGACAAGACCTTTGTTTTGGGAGAACTGGTGCAAAAAGACATTCTTCCTGATATAGAAGGTATTCTGAAGATATTATTTCATAATGAAATATATCTATACATGAAATACAGAGTTTTATATATTCACAGAAGCTGATAGTCAAAATTGATTAATAATGAATTTATCATTATTTAAGCAAATTTATATGCTGGACCTGCCCCTACATTTTGAATATCACAGATATTTTTAATAGCTGATCCCTAACTATTTCTTAAAAGCTGTCATAAATTTATAAGACTATTTATTATAATATTCACTGAAAGGCAGCTATTTAATAATAATTAGCACATCTTCCAACATTAAAAATGAAACTTGCTCTTAAAAAACCAAGAATGCTCTACTCCAATTCCATTGTAGTAGTCTTAAAAAGAACCATCTTCTTCCTCCTACTACATATTTGTAAAATGATGAAAGAAAGAAAACAGTGTGTGCTACCTTTGATTCCTTTTCCTGTTACATTTTTCCCATGGTGGTGTGAATATTCATGACATCTGACATCTATAATTCATTCAAATAATTTTAGAAAAGCCAAAAATTATATTGGTCATCTCTCTTTCTTTCCTCTTTGTAATTAAGATCTTATTTTAAATCAATCAAGTAGTGATTGAGTTTTGATAGCAATATGGTGTCATTCAGAGCACTTCTCAGCATTCCCACAGTGATTGCAGAAATTTATCTTGACTTAGTCCATAAATGCCCTCTGGTGACTATCTCAAAAAATGCAAGCAGTTTTTCCTTTGAAATTACTTTTTCAACCAGCAGCACAGTAGTTCAGCCAACTAATGTTGAGATCATAACAGAAAATAAGCAAATAGAAATTTTAGAGATTAAACTTCTGTGAATGGAAGGCTTTCTTTAATTTCTGTTTGTCTTGTTAAGCCTGAGGTTTTAAGGGAAGAAGTAGCAAAACTGACCTGATGCAAATCTCATTCCCATGGATTTAAGATGCTGTTCACAAGAAAGATATGATAGAAAACCTTAATTTATTTAGATAGCAATTTGAAAAATAGAGATGCAGTCAACAGATAAAAAGAGAAAGTAATGCTGAGAATTTAAAAATCAGCAAAAATATTCATAAAATAAACATTAAAACATTTTTAAACTATAAAAAGATTTATATAAAGGTCAGACTAATAAATTGAACTGAAAGTGCTTTCCTCAAAATTTCAGGTAAACTAAAAAATAATTTGTACATATTAGAGCCTATTAGTTGTTTCTTTATCTAATAAATTTCCCGATGTATTCTAGACTGTTGTTCTTTAGGTTGTGACAAAATTGCTGAATTTTATACTGCTTCATCACCTGTGTATTGAGAGCAATTAAAGTTATGGTTTGCTCTTATGGAGTGTCCACTCTTCATCTCCTGGATTTTATCAAGCTAATATAAATAAATATGTGAAATTTTCCTTTGTAAAGCCCATAGGAACAGTAGAAAACTCTCCAGCTTATAAATATGCACTGCATGCTATTTAATTTGCTCACTCAATTGAAAATTTTCCTCAGAATGGTTCCTCTATTCCTCTATATCTCATTCAAGGCAGTTCTGGAAATAATTCTAAGTGAAGGTCAAGGTAATCTTTCCCAGTTAGTCTGAAGATGCAGAGAATGAAGGCAATAGCTCAAAACTGTCAGTAGTTAAGAAAACTAAGAATTTTAGAAGTTGGAAAGGTAAGGAAAATATGCCATTACCCACCTGATCGTTTGGTAAAAAAAAACGTAATTTTCTGTGTCAGCTCCCACCACCCACTTGGACATTCATTAGAATGGATAAGGTCAATAAATATGTTTTATGCTTGAATTGGAAACATTCTAACCAAACACTGCATGCCTAATAGAAACTAAGAAAAAAATCAGGTTACTTTATCCTTGTTTAATATTTTTCCCTATGAGCATTAGACACGTAATTTAAAACAATATAAAATGTGTTGAATTTGCTGATACTAAAACAAGATAGCCTGAGTGCATCCAGAAACATTCCAGCAATGAGTTCGTGGAATGCTTTTGCAGTAGTTAGTTTGATCCAAAACATCTGTATTGAAAAATAATTTCAAATTTATGATAGCCTTAACCCCATTACAATAATACACTCTAATATTATAGAACAAATATATAAACAAAGAAAAAGTCATACCTTGCAATTCAATTCTCTTTGGGGAATCTGGCCAAGAACAAAAAAACCATTGTTATTCCATGAGTTAGCAAAGAAATGCTCTTCTCTTACAATGCTCTGATAATATACCTAAAGAACAACAGCACTCAACAGTCACATTGAGTACAGATTTGATTTGCTACATTATTTCAAATGCATCATTAAACAGTGAAAGTCATGTCTTATAAAGATATCTTAGCTGTGTCAACAAGTTCGTCTTAAGAAAAAGGTTTGATTTTTCCTGTGTGTGACAATATGCCAAATCATGATGTTTCCTAAAATACAGGATTTAATATACTCAGTGTTCCTAAATCTAAATATGTCCAAAAAACTAGTTTGCTTCACAAGCATAAGCCCTGTCAAAAGAGACAAAAAAGAACCCAATACAAAACAAAAAACCCCCCCAAAACTAAAAAAGACCCAAATCCCTAAAACTGTGCCTATACTATTGTAAGTACAAGTGGCAACATAGATCGTGTGTGTTAACTTTCACTATTTTAGAAGTTGGCTAAAATACCAGAAAGGCTCAGTAAGCCTTAGTATTGACTGAATAAAAAGAAAAAGGGTGGTTTAAGTGCCGCATGGCTGTTTCTTTCCTCAAAAAATAAAAATAATTTTCTTTAGGACTCTCGGTGTTATCTAGTGGCAGGACTTGGGACATGGAGGTAGGCAGGGATCTTTAAGGTCCCTTCCGATCCAAACCATTCTAAGATTCTATGATTCAGTGTTTGTGCAGGAGGCAATTGTAATAGGCAGGCAGGTACGTAGGTAGGTAGGTAAAGAGCTCTCTAAATCTTTGAAATGCACATAAAAGTAACCCCTTTAGCGATGAATTTTACCACTTTCATCTTCGTCTTTCCCTAGTTTCTCAATTTTAGATAAATTCAAAAGTTGTAGGAATTTCTTTATAAGATATTTGCAGGTTCTATCATTTCTTCCTGTGTTTTTGTCACATATTTACCTTAGTGTGATGCTGACAAATAATACTGCTTATTAGACATGGCAGGTGGAATAAAAATATTCCATGTAGACTGTACCCCTGGAAATGATCAATAGCTTTATTTTTACATTGCATGTATTTTTGGTATGTCATTGTTATAGACAAAGGAACCCTGCCCAGTATGAATACCATACTTTTATCAAGATGAATCTGGAATGCTTCCTAGGTTATACATCTGCTTGCTCCATCTAATTTACATATCAGAAGATATGCTGACCAGGGGATATGGAGAGTAATTATATGTATTACAAGTTGTTAGGCTACTATTTCTACAACTGGCAAAGACTCATCACCACCACCCCCTAAATCTGAATAAGCTTCTGGTGATCTGGCTGTCAGAAGCAAGTTAAAATGCTTGTGTGCCAGATACAACTAGCTCTACTGTGTTTACTTGCTATGGTGGACATATTGCAAGGTTGTCACAAGCTAAACATTTTGCCACTGACTGGAGGACGATTGCTTTTAAACATTCTAATATTATATGTTGCACTTAAGATACTTTATCCCTTCTGACAGATTCCCATTTCTTTGCGAATTGTTTTTCATAAGCTGTGTTTATCTAGTTGATGAGCTCTGGACAAAAACAGTGGTAGAGGCAGATTGAAAATAAATGAGTTGCTTTTAAGGAACAGAGTGTCTTCTTACAGTAGCTGCTATAGCTGGTTGTCCTGTCCCTCCAGCATGCAGGGACAGTGTCAAAACTGCAGAACACCACTGCTTGTTCACAATGTGCTTTATAAGTGAAATGGCATATTACAGCGAGGCCAACACTGCACAGTGTTGCTAAGTTTTGCTGCTGTGATTGTTGCTTAACACATGTCCAACAATTAAGACAATAATTATTGGGTAGTATAATAGCTTGTACCTTAGTTTTAAAGAATTTTAAATAATTTGTTTGAATTTCAGTGGTCAAGTGGTATTTGTTCAGTACTCATGTCAGTTACTAGAGAAGAACTAGGTTTTGCATGTTTCCCCTGAGAATCCAATACAAAACTTGGCTTTTCTTTGTTTTTCCCAGCTGTTCTTTGTGCCCCATCAGGAATGCTGAAACATTAGCCCAGGTCTTTTATACACACATAGAGTAAGTGTATAGTGTTATACACAGTGTCAGGTCCAGAATGCTTGAAAAAAGATTAGCAGGGAACATGCAGTCTAAAGTAAGTAGATATGCTGGTTAGCAGTGACTGTGTCTAAGGAGCAGTCATTTTGGAGAGAACACCTTGGTGCCACCACTTAAACCTTTTGTCATGAATCTGAATTTGCTCTGCATTCCACAGGTCAAAATTCTGCTTGCTACTGACTAAATGAGAAAGATAAAAATAAAATTCTGACAGAGATTTTCAAAAGTATCCAATATTTTGAAATGGATTTAAATGCTGATTTAGCATCAGCCACTCAGCAGAAGGCATTGCTCCATCTACTTACCCAGCCACATGTTTCTTTCAGAGAAGTAGGACACTAATATTGTCCTTAACTCACCTTTAAAGGACTGGTAAGCAATGTGAGATGTCCAGCAGTAATGCAAGAAATCTTTCATGTCCATGATGCTGAAGAAATCAGGGCAAAGTTTACCCCAGGTCTGGGTTCAGATAAGAGTCTAATATTAAATTTAATATAGACACACTTGGATTTCTTTGCTTGTTAGAAGTGCATGCTCAGAAAAGCACATTTCATGAGGATAGATTTCTTTAATGATGTGCTAATACACACTTATGTTCTAAACTTCAGTAGCATTCAGTGAACTTTTGAAAAATAGTCTTTATCTTTGGAACCATTTTTATAAATGCTCCAAGTTAGTAGGTTTGGCTTGTACAAAGAGAATGACATTAATAACTGTTACAGAAAGTCCCATAACTATGATTTTTATGAAACAGTAACCAATATTGAAACCTTGCATATGTGGTGATATGGTGTAGCTAGAAAAATTTCATTCATTTATTTAAGCTTTCATATACATTAACATAATGACTTCTACACAGAAAGCTTATGGTAGTGATTTAGTGTAATATGTATTTAGTACATATGTTTCTAATCATACTTAATCATCCTATTTCTCCATAACAGTTGTGAATCATGCAAAATCATCTAAAAAGAGGATGCACCATTCTGTCTGATAATGAAAAATATCTTCAGTACTTAGGTCAAAAGAAAAACATGATAAATTAGGTATATTGAGTTTTCTTTATTATCTTAAGTAGTCAGAAATCAGTCAGAGGCAAAGTATTCCAAAAGTTCAGAGTCCTGAGAACATTAGAAAGAAATTGATATTGCACACTGCAATAGGTAAAGAATTTATTTATTTATTTATTCCATACGTCACCACTTTTTATTTCATACTTTCTGTATATACATCTGTATAATTCGATTCTCCTGTCATACTGGTGGTGTGATGTCTGATAATGAGGTGAAAGAAAATTTGAATATGCTACACAGTCCTTGGATCTAATGTGCAGCATAGCTCTCATAAAAGTTCTTCAACCCCCATGCTCACAAGCTTTTCTCCTTTTTTTCCATTTTCCTTAATAGATAGGGTCTTTAGAAAAATGGAACGTTCAGTGTTACCATGTGATCTTATATCAGTACAACATCTTGCTTCTAGCATGGAATTTCATTTTAGAAGCTAAGAAAATGTAAAATTTTATTTCTTCAGCCAAGTTAACCACGTGCGGGATGTTAGCAGACATCTATAAAAAGCTACCAGTAAGGCAGAACTGGATTTGTAGTATTGCATCTAGCAAGAGATTTTAGCTACTCTATTGGTTCTTAGATTATAGCTGATTTATTTGCTATATCTGGAGATTATTAAATATTCTACCTATATTGTTTGAGAACCATCCAATAAGAGCAATCATATTCATTAATCTTTGAATTGCATGATGTTAATCTAAAAAATATTAAGATCTTAGTCTTGAAATGGAATTTGGTTGTACAGTTGATAAATGCATTTTAATGGCTTTGGTGCCTTTAATTAAAAGAAGTCTTATTTCAGACTTAAAAGATTTGTTTTTATTCCTCAATAAATAAAATAAAATATTAAGCAGCTACAAAAATTACATATAGTGTTCTAGCGTTATTTTCTAGGACTCTGATTATTTTCCATTATTGTATTTCAGAGGCAATCTATGGTGCATTATATTACCATAAGTTTTTCCTTTTAACTTTTCCAAAGTTGTTCAGAAGACTTAATGGATGGAAATAAGAAGACTTGGATGGAAATAATTTGTGAGATATATTAGAAAGTTCCATAATTGTGTTTAACTAAACCCTCTTAAAAAAAAATACCCCACAGTAGATTTGCTAGGTATGGTCCTAAATCAGTTTTAGAATTATTTCTTCTCTATTTTTGAGAAAGTAAATTGCCCCACTATCTATACTGTGACAGGAAATTTAATTGTACTGAACCTTTATAGGATATGTGCATTAGTCCAAACAACTAAACAGCTGTAAACATTGATGATGACTTATTAACTACTTCTTTGGGATGTGCAACAGAGTAGTCACAGTAGAAAAATATTTTTTTCATGACAGTGGTATCTAAAATATACTGCAGTGTATTTTAGTATAAGGTTCTCAGTGTGCATTCCAAATGTAAAAGGTTTTTTGTTAAAAACATGCATTTACAGGTGTACTGTGATCTAAGAACAAATAGGGCCAAGACCATTTTGAAGGTGCAGACTATAATGAGAGGAATTACCTTTCCTCCTTCTGCATTTCTTTTCCTTTTCAAATATTTGCAGTCCCTCAATTCACATTAAGTATCATTTATGTCTACATACACACATATACATGTTCATATATACTTGTGTCTTAAATGAATAAAATATAAGATATGATCACTTAAGGGAACAGGATACTTTAATTATAGCATTTTAGTGGTGTTAAAATTCTAAGAAACATCTGGAAGACCAGATAAAAGAGAGAAATGTTTAGCTTTGCTATGAATAACACACTAACATACAATTAGGTTTTAATGGTTGTAACTTAACGGAACTGTTGTATGAAATATTTTGTTTAGCATTCATTAAAAACTGCTAATGTACTTGTGGCTTTTCATGGACTATATTTTTATGCATATTATTAGTGGAATACAAATATGCAAAAAACCAAACAGTTTGGTGCTATAATGTGAAAAGAAATTTACACCAATCTTATTTTTAATTTGTATGGGAATATTTTTACCACAAATTCCATATTTTAATAATACTATCCCAACTCTATTTTTTAAACTCATTTTGTCACTGTTTTGTAACAGAAACACTGTAAATATTATAGATGTGGTAAACTATTATACTTGTTTTCTTATAAATGAAATGATCTGTGCCAACACTGACAAAATGAATTAATGTGTTACTAAGGCAACAGTCACATTATATGCTTTCTCTTTCACAGTATGCGGTAGAGCATATGGTTTACTCTTAATGGAACACTAGCTTCTCATTAACATACCAGTAGCAATGTCAGAACTTACAAACCAGCATAACAGAGAAATGGAAAAACTTATAAATTAGACCCTTTCAGTATTATTGAGTAGAAAATGACTGATGTTCCAAGGTACAATATTTAGCTAATACAGTGCCCTTTTCTGCATCTTTCTTCTCAAAGGAAAAAAAAATCAAAAAAAAAAAAAAACCAAAGCAAGAAACCCATAACTTTTTCTTGTTACAAATGCAAATATTGGTCCTTTTCTACTATAAAATGATTGATATTCTTATAATTTTTAAAAACATGTTTCAGTATTTCTCTTTCTCATGTCATGTTTTACATGAGCTTTGTCTTCTCTGGTATGTATTAATATCAGCATCTTCATGGGGAAATAGAAGTAGTCACTTCTATAATGGATTATCCCTACAGTAGATACAGTAAA
The DNA here is from genome assembly GCF_031753505.1 of Anomalospiza imberbis. Lineage (NCBI taxonomy): Eukaryota > Metazoa > Chordata > Aves > Passeriformes > Viduidae > Anomalospiza > Anomalospiza imberbis. The sequence continues at coordinate 27,741,448 of NC_089686.1, read as the reverse complement.
ACAAACAGGAATTGTAAAACGAACATTGAAGCTTCCTTGACTATTCAAAATAGGGTCATGCAAAAGAAATGGATACACCACTTTGTTGGATCATCCTGTGCGAACAGAACAATCCATGAGATTCGCATCAGAGTGGCTGGGTGTTGGCTGCCATATTAAAACCAGTTTCCCTAACTGAAGAAGTTACTAGTTTATGCCCACTGAAGTATTTTATCCTTTTTGCCTTATGTCTTGGGAGTGTCTATGGCAGGACAGCACTAGGGGGTAAGTGTGTGCTGTAAGGAGAGAGAATCTAAATTTTTTTATTTTATGCCTTTACAGAGAGATCAAGTATAAATTCTGAGCGTGACTGACTACAGCAACAGCAGAATTAAAACTCTTCTGTGTGATTAGTATTTCCAGTTTAAAAATTCACACAACCAATCTTTCCCTCTAATAATAATAAAGAAAATATGTAATTATGCTGTATTTATTTTGCTTCAGAACTCTTATCTCAACACAACAGTGATACAGCTGGACGATGGCCTGGTCATAAGTGGCTGTCTGCTATCTAAGTCACTGCAGGGGTAAGAACTGTCTAAGATTTGGCCAATTCAGGGTTTCAAGAGAACTGAAATCCAAAGCTGAAATTCCAAATATTTGATGCCATAAACTATTGAATCTCTAGTCCTTTGGCAGACTGCAAAACAGAACAAGGAAAATAAGTTGCCACATCCCACTGGATTCAGCATGAATGCCCTACTTTTACTCACCATGAAATGCTTATTTCAGCAGTGGCTGTTCCAGTGGATCAGAGAAATTACATAAAATAACAGTGAAGGATCACCACAACCTTGTCCTTTATGTTATATTAGTTTAAAATCATAACAATAGGTGGGTTTTAGAAGTTTGTTATACTGTGTTGAGGGCACAAGAAAATCTTGATTAAAAATTTTTCACAAAATATAAACATGTGATTTCAGACTTGGACATTTAAAGTAATGAAAGACCAAAAGTTTGCTCAGCTTAGTCCGCTGAGAATTTTCTTCTTATCATCAATTATGTTTTGAAGTCCCCTTTCCATCCTTATTCTTTTATTTGCATATTTCTTTTAACTCTGAAGCATGCTTTTCTGTTGTTGGTGATGTTTCTACAAATAATATTTAATGACCTAAGCTCTTTAAAGTCAGCAAAAGCAACCATAGGTTGAGGCCAAAGCAAGTAAAGGCTCCATAGCCTGAAAGCAAGAACTGTTTATATCCAGGTGCTTGTGGGGGGGTGTGTCTGTGTGTGTGGGTAAATAAACACAGTAAGGCATACTTCATTTGTGGAATCCTATTCTTCCATTGAGAGGAAGTCATCAACAAAAAAAGTGTAATTATCAGACTAGCCTAGCTTCTCTTTTTTTCAACTGTATTGTGTATCTGCACCTGAGTGAACTCTTATCTCACCTCATCGAGGATACCTAAGCTGAGTATCAGTTTAACTTCAATAACACAAACTGTTACTGCAATTAGTTCTACACTAATTCGGCAGTGATGTCTGTCCTGTATATATTTTTACTAACAGAAGCAGTACATCCGTATCATTTGTAGAATATAAACAGGTTAAGGAGGAGGAAGCTTTGCAAACTACTTTAACTTCACGAAACAAAAAGATAATATCCCTAAGTACAAATTGCTTGTTAACTCTATTCTTTCACAATCAACCTCCACTAAAGAAGCATTCATTTTTAGCATTCAGCTTTGCACTTCAGCATTATAGGACGTATATTACCATTGAACAGTATTGATGCTAACACCTTCCACTTCAATAAAAATAAAGTGCAAAGGGTTGTTTATTATTTCAGTGTATACTCATTACTTGATCTGGTCACTCCCTCACTGGACTATACCACTTCTACAGGGAGAAATCAGTGTTTGCGAAGAGGTTGCACAATTATTTGTAATTGCTTTACAAAACAGTACATGATAATAAATGTCTCTGAATGAAGTTACTGATTCAAAGAGATAATTAAAATGTATGTCTATCTGACTCCAGTTCCTGCCAGCTTTATGTAGCCACTATGCTGCCAGCATCTTTGTTATGTTTAGACAAAGAAACTCTGTGTGGCATTAACAATGAAACTCTATGTTGTTTTAACAATACTTAAGACAATTGCTGAAATAAACATTTGGTCCAAGCCGGAGAATCACTATACTCTTGTAATTCTGGTTAGGTGCATATACTCCACAATGGTTTATTTTCCGAGAAAAGCATTATTTCATTGACTTTTAGCTGGTGTTAAAACTTAAAGACTTAGCTTAAGCATCATGCAATGCTAGGCATTCTCTTCAAGCGAGAAAATTAATTAGAGAGCAAAGGAAACCAGCATGCTTATCATTTGATCAGGTCATTGACATAAGTGCTTCGCACTTTTTTAAAGCCAAAAGCTGTCTTGTACACCTGCTCAGAGGTCTCATCAATTTTATTTGAGCAAGGCAGTTCTTTTAAGACTGTCCAAGGAAAAACGTGGCAATTCTGATGGAGAGGGAAAAAGAGAGAAAGATGTGTTGCAAGCTCTTTATCTTGATCTCATTGTTTGTTTCTCCACTGATGTATGTAATGAAACAAAGAGGATTTAATCATGGCAAACAGAGGACTATTGGCACCCAGAGGGATCTCATTTTCTCTCTTACAAGTCTTTTTCGTTTCAGGTTGCAACACCTTCATTTCAGCCTATCCACAAGGCCGAGTTTCTTACCTGGGGCTGAAACTTGTGAGGCGTGAAGCTCTTTTGTTTTGACAGGTGCTCTTTGTTACTCTTCAGCCTAGCATTGGTGCTGCTAATACACAGAACAAACTCAGATATGCTAATGAGTGTAGCTATCAAAATTCTGTCTGTAATGAGTTTTATTAAGTTATTTCATTTTTAATTCCTAGGGTAATGTGGTAAAAACAAACTGTGCTGATATGAGAGTCAGAAAGATGGTTGTTTGTTATGCATTGCCATTGGATTCTCCATCCTTGGATTTCTTCAGTTTCTAGAAAATCTCTGGAGTAATGGAAATATCATAAACAATTGAGAATCAAACCATTATATCTGTCACAGATTAGCTGCATATAAGGTGTTTCAAATATAAAGAAAATGTGCAGAGGGAACTTAAAATGGTCCTGTTATTATATGGGTTTCAAACTCTTCCAGAAAAAAAATCTTTTTCTGCTGACCAGCTGCCCTAAGACTAATGTATTATTTGCACATTTTGATCCTTAACTGCTGGAGTAAAAGGTTATGAGGTAATATTAACATTATACCAATAACAAATAATAACACACCTTTAAGAAGAAAAGGTGGACACTCAACCCTTTAAGTTGTGAACGAATATCCTTTACTTGCCTTGCCTTGCCTTATCTTTCCATGCCTTCCTCCACTTGCCTTACCCACCCTTGCCTTCCTTTCCCAGAATCCTGCATCTTAGATATATCTTAGATATATCTTAGATACAATTTGATGATTAAAGTCTAAATATTAATTTTAACATTCTCCATTAAATTATGTGGAAGTGATGTACACATGGTTCCTTTGTGGTTTCGAAGGAGCTTTTAGGCCTCACACTGTGGGATAAAAAGCCTGAAGAAACAAGAAATATTGGGTATGGACAAAATATAGGAAAAAAGAAAAGAGAGAGCTCTCTAGGTAGAGAATAGAAATTAAATTCAAGGTACAATATAGAAAAATTATTGGTAAACACTGATTCAATTACAATTTGTTTGATTGCTTTAGTGATTTTAATCCAGTTTTAGAAGAATGATTATCCCAGTGGTTTGGCTTTTCTTTTCTATGCTTTTCTTTGTACTTTGAAAAAAAATACAGCTGTGGAACCTTGTAAAAACAAGAATGCGTCACTTGTCTGGAAGTTATTCAGATCTTAGTGTATCTGAACTTCCTGTAAGTGGTAAACAATTCTGATAACTTGGATCTGATATTATCAAAGGGTTTTATTTTTCTTACCTCTAATTTTATCCTATTGGTAACCTTTGGGAAACAACTGACATTTTATTGTCCTACTACACTTGCTAGAAGGTGTGTCTTGTCATCCCCATTTCAAATAACTATGAAAGATTGTGTCATAGAATCTTTAAGGGTGGAAAAGATGTCCAAGATCATCAAGCCCAAACAGAATTCACAGAATTCACAGATACTAATACTAATATTAATACTGCCAAGCGTACCACAAAACCAAGTATTTTAGTGACACATCTACACTTTTTTTGGACACTTCCAGGGTTAGTAACTCAACGACTTTCCTGGGTAGCCTATTGCAATGCTTGGCCATGCTTTCAATTTCAGGCCAATTTTTTCTTTCAGAAGAATTTTTTCCTAATAATTAATTTGTTTATATTTGAGATATTTATCAGATATACCATATATGCCTTTCATGATCATGCCCCTTTTAATGAACTGGCTTGCCTACTTTGATGAAAGTAATCAGAGAAAATCTAACTAAACCTATAACTAGCATGAAGTACTGCTTGTCAAAAACTTTGTTTCTTGGAAAACAAAATAGATTTTTTTAAATCTGTCTGAGAAACGTATGTTTGTTAAACTCTCACGTAGTTTTTGTTTATTTGTTTTGGTCAGTTTTTTGTTTGTGGTTTGGCTTTTTAATTTTTTTGAGAGGGTGCTCTTGAGGCTTGAAAACAAAATTCTGCATAAAAACCTGTTTAGATGTTGAATATTTGATCACTTTTATTTACAGCTTTGAACAGCTACATTCATACAGACCTCTACAAGGGAGAAAGGGGCCTTTATCAAGATTGTGAAATTTGGAAGGGAAATTTTGCTCAGGACCACCAGCAGAATACTTGCCTATGGCTGAACTCTTAGGAGATATTTTAACTTAGTGCCGGCAGGTGCTTCTCTTTCAAGGTTTCATCCTGATGCCCCATGTTTACTTACTTTAGGTACTTTGGAAGGATGAACAGTTGAGTGAACTCAGAGATTTGACCTGTCATTCCAGAGTTCTAGATATTGGTGATCTGCTTTTCAAAATAGTCATCAGTTTCTCTCAATGAATTGGGCAGGAAGTAGAGAGGAAAGCCTTTCAACATTACCCCAGTTCTGTTATTTTTAGGCTTCTCTGTTTAAAGTCAGAGGGTTTTTTGTAACCTTGCATGGGCAGATGGACCTAAAGTTTTACAATCCAGACTAAAATTTAGATCAAAACATAAGCAAGGAGCAACACAAGTGAATATGACAATTCACTAAAATTAGAGAGAAACTGAGCTTAGTAGGCTTGTTGGTAAATGTCTGGAGTACAAGGAAATGTGCCTCAAAGTGTGTCAATGTAAAGTCTGGAATCAAACTGCGCCTCAATGGCTTTCGGATACAACTTGCACTACTGTTGGTGTGCCTTTCATGGCTGTTAGATTGGTCTCCAAATCAGGTTTTGGCCAAGACTACAGAGACTAAGAACTAATTGAAAAATAGTTCACTGTTAACCAATAAATGTTTTGTTTGTTTGCCTATTTTTTGGTTAGCTGTTTTTTCACACTGAAGCTCATGGATGTAAGTGCTTTCAGCTTGGGGGATGATTGAGGGCACAGCTGATTTCTTTGTCAAACCTGAAGATCAAGGTCAGCAGAAGTGCAGTTCTATTCCAGTACGTAGAATATTTCTCTTCTTCTTTTTCTCCTCGAATCAAATCTAAAACAGAAACATGAGAACAGAAAAATTAATCAGACAGAAGTTAATGCCTGAAGTTTGCGGAAAAGAGTTGTTCCATAGGTACTGTACCAAACAACTTCCAGCCTATCAAGGAGGATGGGGGGCTTGAAGTTCTTTGTACAATATTCAATCAAAAGGTTTTGCACTTGATAGGGAAGATAACTAGGATGAGATTCTACATCTATTCTGTGGAAGAAATTAGAGTGGCTACATGTATCATTTTTCCTTGAGTTAAAAAAACCCCAATCATCTCTATGAGCCTCATCCTTGTTCTTTTTTCCTGTTGTTTTCTGGATTTCTCATTGAGAATCTATCTCCTTGCTTTTGCACTTTCTGCACACTACTGCCTCTCTGCTCTATCTTAACTCAGGCTAGCACAGTGAAGATTCTTCACAGCAAGGTTGCCCTAGTTGTTTCCCAACCCTTATAGCTTTTTTAGTATGCAACACAATATTCAATTTGACTTGTCTAGTTATAATTATTTGCTTCTTTGATGGAGCATCTTATTAATTCTATATTCTCCTTGGAAAAATGCACATAATGTGTGAATCTATCAATGCATATTTTCCAGAATGTAAACATAATCACATTAGATTGCAAAATCCACCTTGTTTTCAAGTCTAAGATGTGTTTCACTCTTCTACTTTTATTCTAGGGACTGCAGACACAAGACCTACAGCTATAAGCTCTAGTTGCTCTAGCAGTGGAATCCCTACTTGATAGCAGTTTGCTTGCAAATTGCAGCAGGTGGAATGAGAGGCATGGAGCTGATGAGGCATTCTGCTGAGGGAAGACATAGTCTTTCCCCATCTTTCTGAAGACAGATGAATTTCCAAGATTTTCATAAATAGGGACAGATAAAAATGGCATTACATTTAGGATATTTGTTCTTTCCCCAGAACTTTATAATCTCCTCCATTGTATTAAGTAAAAACCAATCTGATTTTAAAAAAAGAGGATAAAACTTTTGCGCCAGTGGAAGTTGATTGCATCATTGATTCAGTGCTTGAAGGGTTAAATTGCAAATCAGAGAGCTCACTTTTCAGAGAGATTCTAGGACTTCAGGCAACAATGGAGTTTGAGTTTACTGCTGGGATAGGAAGTTGAACAGCAAGGTTCAGCTTTTCTGAGGGAATCTAAGAGTAAGCCAAGAGGCCAGAAGGTTAAAGGGCAGTGCTCAGGCTTCCCATCAGTTCCAGATACTCCAAACATTCAGGCATTCAGTGGCTGGATTCCCTCATGACATTCAGATGAATGGCCAGTAGAAAAGAACTAAAACTGGTCCTGTAACTTGTACCCTCCCTTATTCATTTAAATTGATGTAATAATCAAAGAATAATTCCACTATAAGTAATAGGCAAGGAAAAAGACCCCCATATTTTCTCAAATGTCTTTGAGCCTTATTCCCTATATGTTGAACTGCAAGCAGAAATGCAGATAAACCCAGTGCATGTAGAGAGAGCTCTGACTCCATTGCCTTTTGCCATGAATGTGTGCAGCAAGGTATATTTTGCACAAATATAGCTTTTTGGAGGACATAGCTTCTCAAAACATGTAGTTTAAAGGGTTTGCTGAAGCTCAGAGAGCAAGGTTTAGTAAGCTACAGCAGTAAGACTATAAGAAAGACAAGGGCTGTTGCAGCTCATCATTGTGCAGACTGATTAATACTAAAACATTTATTAATGACTCCAAGAAGCTAGAGACCATTCTGTGTGCTGCTTTTGGTTAGGACGAAAAATGCATTCTGAGCTCTGGTTGATTACAAAGATCAAGCACAATTTTTTGTTTCCCTTTTCACTGTAGATAACAAAAAAGTTGAGAACGTCTTTGCTCATATCTCCATTTGCTTATCTAGCTGTTGAATTTTGTCTCAGTTCTTTAATTTTTGACATCATTACACTACTTTTACTTCATTTAGGCTGTTTGTTTGATGAATAAAATAGCACCATACTGTAATTTTGCCTCCTGGACTCCTGATGGTCTCTACATTAATTTGCTTTCAGTGCCTAGTGTTTATTTTCAATTACTATGCTCCTTTTATTATATGTTCTGATTGATTTTGTGTATTTTTAGCAATGGCTTCTATAATTTCTGATTTAACAGAACCATAGCATGGTTGGGGCTAAAAGGAAGCTCTGGAGGTCATCTAGTCCAATCCTTCTGCTAGAGCAGATTCACACAGAACAGGTTGCACAGGACCATCTCCAGGCAGATTTTGAATATGACCAGAGAAGGAGGCTCCACAACATCTCTGGACAACCTGTTCCAGTGCTCTGTCACCCTCAATGTAAAGAAGATTTTCCTCATATTCAGACAGAACTTCCTGTGTTTCAGTTTGTGCCTAGTGTGCCTTGTTCTGTTGCTGGGCACCACTGAAAAAGGCTCTGCCCCTGTTCTTTTGACATCTGCTCTTAAGATATTCCTATGCATTGATAAGATCTTTTCTCAGCATTGTCTGCTTCAGGCTAAGCAGGTCCAGCCACCTCTGCCTTTCTTCATAACAAATATGCTCTACTCCATTAATAGTTTTTTGTAGCCTCTGCTGGACCCTCTCCAGGAGCTCCATGTCTTTCTTGATCAGGGGAGCCCAGAACTGGACAAAGTACTCCAGACATGGCCTCACCAGGGCTGAGGAGAAGGGGAGAATCACCTCCATTTCTGTTTTAGTAGAGGAGTGAAGTTTTTGTACCTAGATTTCATATGGGCACTTGCATGATTCAAGAAAATTGTATCTAGTCTTGCAACAGCTTTTTCATCACAATTTTTATGCTGAGAAATTGTTTTCCCCCACATGTTTTCATGACCTGACTTTTCTACAGTGAAACATACACACAGATCCTAACCTAACCCCATGAGAAAGTCAAATTTTGAGGTCTCATTTTCTTCATTCAGGCCCCTTAAAGTCCACCATGCAATCAATGAACGGATGAACGTTTTAACCATGCCTGAGGGGGCTTCTATGAGAGAGTTCAACTGTCTTGCAAACAGCTTACTGAAATGCTTGTAAACATTGATTTTTGATGGCTTCTGGTTGTATTTGCAGAAGACAAAAGATTTATTCATAATCTCATATGCTGTGGCATATGAAAAACACAAGTTTGACAACAGATATTGATAAAAAGGGATTTTTTTTTAGTTCATTGTTTTTTTGGCAGGAAGTGATGGGGGAGACTTTAAAAAAATAAAAAAGAAAAAAATCTGTAAACACCAGATCTATATAATGAATTTTTTAAACCAAAGTGAAATTTAGCTCCTTGGATGCTGAAATAATATATGGAAGACTAGTTACTATGATTCACAAAGAGCCATCTTGCTGCTTAAGTACACTTTCAGCTTCAGCAGCTGTTTTGATTCATAATCTGTGCTGTAGCAAGGTTTATTTTAAAATACCGAGCAGGAGACAGGGCATTCAAACATCAATTACTTAACCGAGAGGATTCAAAACCTGAAGTGCTTAAAACTGAAATGAAACACATGGCAAATATTTTGCTTCCTGTCACACTGGGGATTCGATCCTGCAAGCTGTGTGAGTGCAAAGCTCCAGTTCATCTGCAGTTAACAGGTGAAATTCTGACATTGTCGTCATCAACCAAAATTTTTCCTTCACCTTTCACAGAGCCAATTCGACCACAGGGATGCTCTCAGAGTAGAGTAGGGTAGGGTAAGGTCTCAGGGCCTTTAAATTCTTGTCATTTTAAGTTGGATTCCCTGCAGGCTTGCAAATATAAAATAATTTAATCCTATTCTTTAGAGACGCTGGAAGAATGACAATGTCATACCTTCAGCCTCTAGGAAGGAGTGTTTAAATATTTGCATTTGGCTCTTGCAGCTGTGACTGGAGCTAGTCTACTTCACATCAGCCCTTCTCTGACACTTTATTCAGGTCTTCATGCAAGTTAGTGGAAGCCTATATATGGCAGAAAAAAACTAAAAATTTAAAAATAAATAAATAAAGCTCTTAACCTATTACATACGGATATATATTACTCCCCTATATCCCCTCAATCCTATTTCCAAATCAGTATATACTTATCAGAGAGGAAAATGCTGCCCAGAATCTCCTAGTCTCTTCCTGTGATTGGTAAGTCCTGATCTGCCAACAGGAGCAAAAAAGTCACCAGTGATGCAGTGTGCAGGATGCTTCCACCATTCCTGGGATTGCTGGCAGTGAGGATTGCCTGGATAAATGATATGCAGGATCACGCTCAGACAACACCTGGAATTGCCAAAGCATTCAGACATAGAGATGGTCGAGAGGAACGTATATGTGGCATTCAAATTATTTTGTTAATGGTGCCATCTCCTGGTAGCAATTTGCTAAGCTAATCCTTGCCCCTACAAATTTCTTACACTTTCTATTTTAATACTATAGCCCCGAAGAGAGGTAAAAAAAGTAACTTAGATCTCTTTGTCTGCTAATGTCTGTTTTCTTATTTAATAAGGAATACTCAAATAGGAAACAAGCTTTTATTAAACAACAGTGTATTTTAGAACAGAAATTTCAGGATATAGATCCAGTGCTTTTGGAAAAGATTATTTTTTTTCCTGCTCAAGTTACTTTCATTTATTTCTTCCATAAGTATCAAACAATATAAAATCAAGTTAGATTATGCTGACAGAAAGCAATGAGTCTGCATACCAATGCAGGTCCTAAGCCACCCCATTTTGGGGAAGCAATACTGCAAGTCAGATGGGTTGAGAATATTTGACAAACAAAGGAACTGTACACTGGAAGAGGCTGATAGCATGCTTAAATCAATAAGAAATATGACTTCAGATTTCAAGTAGGACTAGTAATGTTCGAATGCTGTGTCCAGAGCCTTACAAGGACTCACTTTTCAGATCTAAGAAATAAAGTGTGGTGGAACTCAGAAATACTAAGACATCACAGCAGAATAAGTGAAATATACATGTATCTAATTCCATGATACTACACTGGGGAAAACTGTCTTCCTGAACTTAATCAGTAAATTCTTTCACTGATACAAAATGATTAGTACAGTTGCATTGTGGCAAAGATACCATAAATTTGTTTTCTATAGTGTTCTTTCTATTCTGGTTCTGCCAGACTAGGCTGTTACTGGGAAAAAAGATGCTTATCTGAGATGCATCTCAATGCTTTTAAGAAACAGAAAGAATATGTAACAAGAGTGATGGCAGTTTGATCTTCACATGACTTCTGTAAAGATCGATAAAATAAAGTTTGCAAAGGGCTTATATACTCCTAAGTTCAGAACGACGCAGCAGGTAACTTATGATACAGTGTCTGTAAACTGGAAAACTTCTTAGTGAACATGAATTTGGCTTTTACTGTCCCTAGATTTGATACACAGATTTCTGTAGAATGACAGGTTAGCTACCTTTGCAGAAACATAGCCTCCTGAAATGTGTGGGTAACCTCCACTTACAAGCCGGAATTAACATGTATTCTGTGTAAGGACTTCAGTGTTGCAGATTCCATTTTGGTGTAATATTTGTTTTTCTTCACATTTCTATGCTCAGAAGCCAGCACTAAATTTACTCTATCCTGGACTTGAAGAGCTCCACAATTTAATCAGCTAAAATCTATGTCTTTTTGACTGAAGGAAAGCAGTCTTGAATTTTAATTTGCTACCTATTTGGTCATGTTTTTCCATGCTTCCATCCTGTTGCCATCCTCTCAATCTTCCCCAACAAAGAGCAGAAGGAGATGCAAAGGTAATACAGTACCAAACCAGCCACTTCCAGGCTGTGACTGTTTTCCCTTGACATGTGTAAAGACTCACCGGCAGAAATGCTTTGCAGAAAGTAGATCTCATTCAATAAATTCATAAAGGAACCCAACCATGGCCAGTTTTGGGAGCAGTCCCATGAGAATCATGCTGGAAAATATTCCAGAAGAAACTATTTCTATTACCATGTGATGCCTAATGTGCAGACGAGCTGAAAAGATAGTAAAAGAAATAGGGAAAATGTTGCCACAAAATAGTGTGTGGATTACAACAGAACAATTTGCAAGGGAATGAAGAAGTGAACTGCATATCTACTGGGAAAGGTCAAATTATGTAAGTGGCAGAATTTTTACTTCGGAACTCTAATGATAGACAGATGTGAGCTACATGTTAAAGTACTTGACACTCTTGGGTATCTAGTTGTGCAAAAAACAGCTGAAGACTTCAAAACATACTTAGGGAGACATTACAATCAGAATGGTAAATAAAAAATTAAACTGTCAACATTTTCAATATATATTAGATACCAGATACTGGAGAGTTTGAAGGCAGAAGAGATGTGGGACTGAACGGGAATATCAAGAAGTAAAACGTAACCAGGTAAAAGAAGTCTAAGAGCAATAATCAGCTGCCACCTACTTGTAGATAGTTGAATATCCTATTTCTTTTTTATATTCCCAAGTGTATTTCATTACGGTTTAGCTGTGGTTTTTAACTTGCTTTTCCAAATACGCTTCTTCATGTCAAAGAAAAATCACTTTGATCTAGAGATAAAAAAATTGTGTTTGCCTTCTCTGGATGGAATTAAACCAGAATAATTATTACTCATGAATACATCTTCTTCTTTGCCCAACTTTTCTAAGGACCTATCAGGATCCTATTTTTGTTCAAATTGTTTAAAGATTTTTTCATGCAAGCTAAGCTTTTAACTTCACAGCCACCCTTTGTCCAACATCAATTATCAATAAACTACTAATCATTTCAATGAATGTATCTTATTATTGTCTTCTGGATTAATGCTTCTGAACTGAAGGTGGGACATTCAGCCGCCTTCTTGTGCAGCATTATTTTCCAATGTAGTTGGAAGTGGCTGCCTGTAAGTTGCTTGGCAGCACTGCTCTGTGACCTCTGCTGACTAAAAGCTGCCAGAAGAACTATATCCATTTCTAGCTGTTGGCGTTTGCTTCTATATTTAAAAAGAGCTTACATCTCTTTTTATGCAAACGGAAGGCAGGGGGAACCTCATTGTTCTGATACACAGAGTAATTAGCAGCAGTGGAAACTCCAAAGCATTCTGACATCAGACAGAAGGAGACTTAGTACCTGTCTTAACGCGAATTACTGAGTTTTCACATTAAAAATATCCCGGTAGGCATTTACATCCGTCTTCTATGCCTAAGGCTTTGTGCCAACGGCGCGGTCGGCGGCGCTGGGAGCGCTGGGAGCGCTGGGAGCGGAGCCGCCCGCGGCAGGTGCCGGGGCTGGCCAGGAGGTGGCGAGGCACGCCCGGGCTGGCGGCTGCCGCGGCCGCGGGGCTCGGCTGCGAGCGCCTCCGCCCGGGACGTCCCAGCCAGGCCCGCCGCTCGGTGTTTTCTCTGAGGATGGCTCCTTGTTGAATATTGCAGTTTAAAAGTTTAAGTCTGCAGGGGGTTGGGAATAAGTTGTTAATATATATCTACTTAAAAAAAAAAAAAAAAAAAAAAAAAAAAAAACACAAAAAAAAACCAAAACCAACAAAACAAAAAACAAAAACCCACACCTCAAAAAACCAAAGTATGAAAATATATTGGTAATGGAGTAAAATCACACAGCCACTTATTTTTCAATTATCATGCAAATCAGACAACATAAGCTAACAGTTACTAGATGGCTCAGAAAATTGGCAGTGCTCTGGCATTTTTGTCTTTGATCACTGGTTTGAGTTCAATCTAGGATTGTGATACTACCCACTTGGCTAAAAGAGATTGCTTTGGTGGTTTCAGGCAAATGCATGGTTGTTTGCAACATAAAATGATGACAGCTACTTGGCAAAACGATTTGAAAGAGGAGGCTAAGGCTTTGTCTGAACAGTATAGCTGGGCTACTTATGAGAATGTAGTTCAAGTGATAATATTGTCTGGATCTAGTCATACTTGTATATCTGTTTTTGTATGAGTAGGGATTTAACCTCTATAGTTATAAGATACTTTTGTGCTCATATAAATATGTCTATTTTAGAAGCTGTGCCAATATAATTTTACTGGTAAAAGCCCCAGCTTAGCCAACAAAAGAGTACAAATATTGAGAGAGGATTATTGAGAGTAATAAATTAATTTCATAACCCTTAAGGCTATGAATACATGAATAAGTCTGCTCAAAACAAATCAGACAGGGAATATGGGATTTTAAATGCGTGTGATAGGAGAGTTATTAAGTATGTGGAATATTGCAGCATTTATAATACTAGTCCTGCATCCTCTGCAGTACCTTGCCTACACTCTGCTGTCTCCTGCTCAGAGTCATGGAGTTATCTTCATATTCTGTCTGCTATAAAAGTGGAAGAGCTGGAAGACAGTCTCCTTCCTTCGGTCCAAAAGCTTCCTGAGCCTCCTCACAAGCAAAAGCAGATCTACAGTAAATGTGGAAACAGCGGGTCTGTGAGATTAAAAAGGCGCTGCAAGGGCTTGAGCAAGGGCAAAGCCCTGGGGCTTTTACAGGACGAGCAGGGAGTGCCCCCTGCCCCAGGAACTGGAGCCCAGTCACAAGATGCTTCCAGGGACAAACAAGGTCAGTTTTGACTGGAAGGCTGGGAAACAAGACACAGAAGAAATTGTATTTCTGGTACAGTGGCTGACACCTCTGTCCTCTTGATCTAAAGAGTAAATTATGTCATGCAACCATGCTTCTTTTCCATATAGCACTGTGAAGGATTTTACTGCTGTCACCAATCATTGACAGACAAGTCTCTTTGTGTGTGTGTGTGTTCTTTAATACCTCGAACTCCACATTTTACACAGAGACAGGATATGCACAGGAGAAGATTAATCTAGTACTATGAAACTATATTCTACTTTGTCACAGAACTTTATTAGCAATCTGCTGAGAGATTTGTGCTAAACAAGACTGGAAACAAATGGATCTGCCATGACTAACTAGTGCCTGTCTCTAGGACTTCAAGGGCTGTGCCTTCGTTCACCAGCCACACTACAGACACTGTGACCTCTGAGGCAACTGTGGCTGTAGTTACAGGGAGTCTGTGTATTTATGAGTACTTCAAATGTGTGACAAAAAGATTTTTTGTAAATTGAATATAATTCACATTTTATGGACACAGTATACCCTTTGCCTCCCACAGAGCATCTCATCTAAGGGGCTTTGGATGCATCTAAGCTAACTGGAAATGTGAGAATATATCACTTAGTATGCCTGCCTTTTATTGGCTTTGAGTTCAAGATTACTGGTCTCTGTGCCCAAGTCATTCATTTACTTTCTTTGTCAGTTTGCCATCTACAAATGTAGTTAAATATAGAAAAATAATGAGGAGCTGACTGAGAATATTGTACATTCCTGCATATTTTTGAATAATGCATTTTCCAAGTGTCAGTAATCTATAAGAAGAGAAAGATATGTCAGGAAAATATCTATGTAGGCACCCTTGTACTGAGACTGATTTTTTATTAATATGAGCTTGTTTAGAACAAGCCAGTTCATGCATGCAAACCTGTGTTACCCCAGTTTTGAAGCTCAAACATTTGCATTCTTCTTCACAGCAAGGGGCTAATAGTCATAAATTTTTAGAATATGTAAAAATATTGTGCATCTCATTTGTTGCAAAGAGGGGAACAGGTATACTGGATACCTAGCACTCTTGCTTTGTGCTCTTCCTCTTCTCTTTCTGTGTTTACATTCAGCTTCCTAATCCTAAAACTTTCTCTGAATTTCCTGAAATGTAGTGATCTTGGAAGCAACAGTCTGTGGAATGTTTTTTTTCATGTTTTACTGAGCTCCGAGAACAAGAAGGGGTATTTGAGCTTTCAATAAATACTTTCTGATGACTCTGTTTAGTAGGAACTCTCCCAGATTTAATGTTAGTGTATATGCACATACATACATTTGCATTTTTTAGCCAAGAGAGGCTGTTTTCAGACCACAATGAATATGAAAAGGCCATTATCAGAGTGAAAGAAGTTAATCTTGAACTGGCCCATTTTCCAGAAGGAATTTTGATGTGCGAAATTTCCCATTAAGATAAAGGTGAAGTCAAGTTCAACCCGGGAACATTAAAAGTGTTCCTTATTTAGATCGCCTTATTTCCCTAAGAAAAACTACAGTCACTATGTTTTACTAGTAGGTCTCATTTTTCATATTGGAGGTTTTCCAGTCTGGAGCTGTGAGCCAAATGCCTACTCTAACTTTTCACCACTTAGTGCCACGCATATTCTTGCATATTCTTGATTGTACTTCCATTTGGCAGATGACAGATTAAAGCCTGTGGAAATGTGCATTTTACAAGAGCATGGGCTTTTAAAATCACCTTAGTTATTGTTTTTATTAATATTCCTATTCATAACACATAGTGATCATCTCTGGTGAGCATAGAGTACAATGCCATGAGCAAAAGTGGCAAGCTTAGAAACCACAACAGTGCCTAATTAGTCTCTGAAGACCTTAAATCCTATTTCAGAGAAATCAGGAAGTCTGAAATATCTAGAAACCCTCAGGGATTCATGCTTGCAAGCATATTTCACTTTTGAGAATACAGTTAAGCACCCTGACCTGTGACTTCTGGCAAACTCAGCTACAGCAGCAGAATGCCCTCATCCTTCTGCCTGACCCTTTTCCAGATGCCAGAGATGGCAGAATGAAGCATCACAGGTCTAATTCACGATTGGAAAAATTCACTTAAACATTGAGATTAAAACTGTGTTTAGATTCTTCTGAGTGTTAGCCAGAAGAATTGAAATATTCTAGTTTTGCTCTGTTATAAGGCCAGAAACAAACAGCTGGGGGCTGAGACAGTAACATTTTAAACTGCTGCAGCTGTTTACTTGGTAAATGTGAGCCAGGTCCCTCAAGTCAATTTTTATTTTTTTAAGAATATGTCAGTTAAGTTTCCATGTATTAAATTCAGTGACCTAACTGCTCAAATAACTCATGTTTTTATATGCCTAAGTCAACAGAGGAAACATAACATCTACTTGCTTTTCACAGGATAGTCATTAGGACTCTCTGAAAAAACAGTCTGCACTAAAAGTGTCAGAGGTCATAACCAATAAGTCACTATTCATTTTGGAAGTTATACAGAAAACTATTTAAGTTATAGCTGGCAAATGTATTATAAATTTATATTGAAAAATAGCTTGTCTTGATAGAAATACTTCAACAGAATCTGCCAATTTTTGTTAAACTTTGGCAGCACACACATGCTTACAGATTTCGGCATTTGCCTTAAAGACACATTTTCATCATGACTGTTTTCCTTGTAGCTCCCCTGGTTGGCACCCTGCCTGGCAGACTTCTGCAGAGTGAGGCCTCAGGTTCTCCAGACTCACAGAAGAGATAGATTCCCTTAGTTTAGGACCTTAGTGCTTGGATGCCCATGCAAAACATTTCATTTCATAGAACCTTTCAAAAGAGCAAGTTTCAGTCTGAAACTAAAGTAGACTTTCATTAAATTCTTATTTGTGAACAGCTGATGTTCAAGTTTGTAGGTGTGCTTAGTAAGGCAGCAAAATAGTTTGCGCTTCTTATGTGTGCTCCCTGTTCTTCACTGAAATAAAGCAATGACGCATCAAGAAGCACAGACAAATATTAGCTTGACCAGTAGACTCCGATGTCAGCACTGACTCACTCCAGTTGCTAGAAACAAGGTAAGCAAAAAGCAAAGTGAAATTGCATCCCACTCATCAAATTTGTCACCACTGGAAAGTGCTTGATCTACCAAGAGAGTTCCTCTGGTTTACATTTGATCTGGTTATTTCACACCTGGCATATGCATGGAAAACCCCAGGAACATGAGATTTTAGTTCAGATGCCACAGGTCTGGTGAGGCAGAAGATGGCCAGTGTAGTATGTGCCTGACTTCCTTTGTTGAATATATTTTGATCTATTTTTTTAGGGGGAAAAAAACCCTAACTAGTTTCTCCATGAAAGTGGTAAGTTTAGCTAAGTTTGGGGTGCTAAACAACTACATGTACTAGTCTCTGGACTATCTGCATGAAGTAGAGCTCTTCCAGGATGCCAATATTTCGGTACATCTAGCTGAATAATACTGCACCATAATTCATAATTATCCAACTCTAATCTTTTTACCCGTCTTACGGACTGAAGTAGTATATGGGGGTCAACTTGCCTAGTGATTAATTCTTAAAATTTTCTTACTAGTTTTTTTTCCTTTTCCTTTCTCCCTTATTTGAAAGGATGCCAAATATCTGTACCAGCTTGTTAGCATTTTCCATATCATGTCTATGACTTCATTGTCCAGGAAAAAATCAGATGTGCAGAAGAGGTGTTGGTTTATCTAATAATGTGAAACAAGTGATCTTTCAAACAAAAAAAACCAAAACCCTGGTATTAAGAAAAAAAAAGATAGCTACTGCCTTGACATGATAACAAGATTGGCTGTTTTCTAACTCCTGGAGAGATGAGACTCTAGGAAGGTTTTTCAGGAGTGAGGTGTAGAAGGGTAAGAGTAGGGAGGATGAAAACCAAGGAAAGTAGACTACCCAACTGATTTTGAAGATATCGTGCAAAGATGAGAATGAGGAGGTCTGATACATATCTGAGACAATGGGAGAGAAAGGCATACTGATGGGAATTCCTTTCCATCCTATGATGTGAAGATGATGGATGGACGGACGGACGGACGGACGGATGGATGGATGGTGGGTGACACTTGGTTGAGCAGCTGCATGACACTTGAACTGTACAAATTGCACGAGGCCTGCTTTTGCTCACCTTGTTTTAGTTAAACTGGACAAGACACCGGATAAACTGTTTCTGACTTACAAAAGATTGTAGAAGTGAAAATGGCTACTTCACATAAATCAGAAATTCTGACTTCCAAGTATGTGTTGGATACTTCTCTGCACTCCACAGCTAAGTTTGACACAATAAATGTGTCTTCAGATGTATGATTACCTGTACACATGTCCTTGATATGCATAGGATATGGTGCAGCAGAAAAGGAAATACCACCAACAGGTCAACACTTATATGCAGCATAACCACTGTTGGTTTTGCTTCCATGATGCATGTGCAGGAACTGTTGGCCCAATGGAAAATGGTAAATGCCATGGAAATATTGCCACAGAGTAGCTTATCATTCAGTTTTCCTGAGTTAAAAAAAAAAAAAAAAGGAAATTTATACAGGACAACACAACACCAGATTTGCTTCAGTACACTTTGATGCTGATGTGTCTGTTCCATTTAGGCTACGAGTTAGGAATCAGTGAATTCATCTGTCTGGCTCAAATGCAAACAGCTCAAATTTCACAGTGTAATATTTTTGAACAACAGCAGGGAAAAATTTAATGTATTATATTAGCTAAAGGCAGATTTTTTGAAAAGCAATGAATATTTGCACAAGTTTCTTAAAGTGATGAAGCAAGCTTCAGCACTCAAAAACCCTCGCAAAAACAAAATAGGCATGGAGAGGAAAAAGAGTTAAATGTGCCCCGAATAATAAGAATTCCTCGGAAACCATGTTTAGTAGCTAGTCAGTAATCTGTTTCTCAGGATAGAAATTTATTTATACTTTTGTCTCTGCTCCACTGGCAAACACTGTATTGAAAGTGCTCCATGAGATTGAAAAAGTTTATTAACACAGTTCTCTGCTTAGCAAACTCATGTGCATGCCAAGCAGGGTTATGGAAGAAATCAGGAGACATTAGGATTTAGTAGAAGTACTCGGTGTTGTTCTTCCTTCACTGAAAGCTGTAGTTTCTATTTTTGCCACCCACCTTCTTAGACATGTTGTTGAAAGTTCCAGTGGTTTGCTTTCTCACTTAATTTCTACACTACTGTCCATGCTTAACAGGGTGCCAGTATGTTGATATTTCTGAGAATTTATCTGTGTTGTTGAAAACTACCTTTTCTCAAGAGTTAGTACATTAAATGTAAATGAAACCAATTCACTACTAAAATCCCAACTCACCTAAATTAATCAATATGAAAGCAGAGCTCTAAATCTTTTACAGGTTGATACCAAGGGAATGACACAACAAAATTAAAGCACTTCTATAATGTCCAGGCTCCTTATGAGCAGTCATGGTATCAGCATCTGAAAAAAGTCTATAGGACTCTGGTAATTCTCCTAATTTCCTTCTAGAAAAGTTAGTTTCTTTGACTTGACCCCTAGAGTACTCATAGAATGGAAGAGATATAATCTTCCTATATCCATGAGTCCACCAGTGCACCTATAAGTGGACTTACTTTTAAATATACTCAAGCACATACACTTTTACTAACAGAAAATTTGATACTCAGCTCAAGCCTGTTTTTATGTTTACTGTACAGTCAATTGATGATTGAGTGTAAGGCTGAAAGAAAAATAAACAATGGCCAATGATTAACCAATTTTTAGTCTTGTAGGAACATTCTGACAGAAAATACAAATATGGCAGAAAATAAAGCATGGCAGAATAGTTGACACATTTGACCTTACCCAACAAGAGCTGCTTCACAACATGTTAAAAGGCCATGATTATGAGAGACCTTAAGCAGAGAAGGATTTTGGTTTTTTTGGAAGTGGGAGTAGGGAAAGAAGGTGGGGAGGAAGGAGAAGAGATTTATAAATTTTTCACAATACTTTTTAATTTTCTAGAATCTCATTTTTTCTGTTTGCATAGAGGTGCCTTTCCTTCATTTCTATTACAGTACATACTAACTATCCAGCAGAGGTGCAAATTACAGAGGAAAAATTTTTCTGGCTTCAGTGATGTTATATATCTGGCAAAAATTTTCTCAGGACAAAGCTCTTCAATGAAAGAATGGATTTATCTAATGAAGAGCTCATGACTAACATAAAGCCAATATTTGAGGAGTGGAGCTTTACCATATGTGGCTATTAGCTCTTATCTTTGCTTACTTCTGCCTCTAGTCCAATGCATCTTTACATTTTTAACCTCAGTCTTCAATACCTATAAATTAACTGGTTTTTTTCCAAGACAGACAACGGCAAAGAATAAATTTCAGCTTTTCAGTGAGTTCCTTTGTCACGTGTTTTTATAGTGCAGCCTGAACATCTCCCACTGTTAAAACTAAATGGCTTAGCATTGGTAGCCTAAGTAACTGTTAGAAATGACAGCATCTTTAAAGTTTTCAGGGAAAGAAGAGCAAAAAAGATCTGCAATACCTTGTCAGTTCAGTATAACTCAGTTTAAAAACAGAAGCAGCACATTCCTCAAAAAACTAAAATTCTTTTAATGCATCCTCAACTTCCCCACTCCCTCAGTGTGTTTCAAAACTGTACAAAATCAGTCCGATTAGGTTCTTATAAAATACATGTGATAGGTACAGAGGTTATCCAGCAGCATTTTCCCACCAACCTCCATGTTGTCTTCTTTAATGATGAATTAATTTATTCTATATACTTCTGATGCCACTCCAGGATTACTTTAAACAGAAAGTTTCATCAATGAACCTATTTTAACAAGGATTTTATTGAAAACATACACAAAGTCAACACGTTATTTAGCTTCTGAATGTACATATTAGGGAATATTCATAATAGAGAAGAATATTTTAAGAAAAGGGGAAATACAACTGACATGCTGCAGTTTTATATTTTACTAAGGCATTTAGGCTTAAGAGCAAGTTATGTGTGTTATGCTATCTATATACACAAACACAGAAATACACACACACAGGTTATCTGATTTGAAACTGTACAGTTCTATGCAATTCATTATTTTTTGCCTTTTCTATTTTTAGAACACTAAATAAAGCTTTTATCCAAATGGTAGAAGTTGTTCACAGAACAGCAGTTATAATCTACTCTTCAAGAGTTTGCTTACAATTACAATACTAACGATGCACAAAATACCCCCGAGATCTTCACGGGAAAGTTCTCTCTTACCAAAATGAGGCTCAAGTAAGAAAAACACTAGTTTGCAAAGGCACCGTGGAGACAGGTTTTAATACATTAAATACAACACGAATCATTCACAATAACAAGTTTAGTGTTTCTGGGAACTTTTGTAAATACAACACAGTTGGTCACACAAAAATGTTTCTGTTGATTTGTCTTGGCAACTCAGATATATCAACAGTGTAACAGCATAACAGCTTTGTTCCCATCTGACAGAAAATAATGGCAGTTCTGCAAGGCAAACGTTAAACCTGACCGTATGTATTTATTAATTCCACAGTGTTTTGACAGATTATAGGGGATGCAACTTAAAGGATGCTGACACGCTCACTGAGGGCTTTCATTTCTGTTTCTTCTAGCTTGGTGTTTTCGTTATGGTTAGCACTTGGACTGATAAGGTGTGCTGGATACTGCAATCCATGTTCTTCTGAATACTGTTCCCACCGGGAGTCATCACTTTCATGGGTGATGTAACGTTCCCCCATTTTACATTCCAGTTCCCTTAAATCTAACCAGGTTTGGTAGTCCTGAAAAAGAATAACAGTATTACTTTTAGATTTCCTAAAATAAATTACATTCCCTTCTGCTATCAATAACACTCAAAGTGCTATTAACTCAGCTATATAAGGGTCATCACTATTGCTCTAGAATGGAAAAAATCTTATATAAATGTGAAATCTGCCTAAAGATATAAATTTCATCTCTAGAGGATTTTTTGATAAATTGATTTTATTGAATTGTCACAAGTATAGTATTGAGATGTTACAGGTTGTTTTGCAAAATGTACAGATATGTATAGATTGCCATAATATCTAACTGAGGCATGGTGGTAAAGCAATTCCTCCCTCTAGTCACAAGATGAATAAGGAAGAAGAAACCTCTTTAAATCATACATGTACATTCTGATGTACATGTATCAGTCAAGACAGTCGAGTCTGTATCTCAGCATAATCATGCAGAACATAAATTCAGATTGGGCTAGGAAAAACTCCATTTCCAAACTTGGGCAATTACTGGTTTGCTCAAAGAAACGTATACATCTAAACAATAAGGTAGTTGGAACTCCATGTTGACAGCCAAATGTAAGGATGGAAGTTAGTTTGAGTCTCATGCTGTTTAGACCATCATGCACTGCAGCCTCTCATCTGTCCAAAGTATCCAAGTTTAAAAATTTATTTTCTTATTCCCACCCAAAGCACACATGAAGCTGCAGTAATAGATCCAATCCTAGCCCCATGCAGACTCATCTCTCCTCATGATCCTGTATCCAGTTTTCTTTTTTTCTCCTTCATCTTGTCTCAGCCTAAGACACAATCCTAACTACATAGCCAAAGCACCAGAAAGCTCAAACACAGTAAATTCATAAAGCTTTCATCTATAAGTATCTCATATACTTTGGCCCATTTCTTAGAGTCATCCTCTCAGAGAACACCACTAAGTCTCACTGTCCTGTAAGGAAAAATTATCACTGTTATCTTTCCTTAGCCTGCAATTTAGGACTGAGGACTCATCCCATCCCTAGTGCTAGAGCTGCTGCTGAACTGCCTCATCTTAGTTCACCTCCTCTTACTACTACACAAGCAATAAAAGTGGATCTAGAAAAGAAGGACCCTGTCCTGTCACATGAGACAGACAGCAAACATCTTGCTGCAGACCTTAGCCCAGACACTTCTGGTCCTCAAAGACTCAAGCAAATGCATCCTGCAATGGTTGCCAGGGAGAAGAACAGTCTTGGAGGAAAAAACTAGTGAGGGACAGGAAATCTGAGAGGAAGAAAGCAAGCTCCAGATAAATGTCCCTGAGAAAGGTGGGGGGGAGGGGAGGGGGCAGTTACAGCCCTTTTTCTCCTATACCAGAAGGTCACCATCTACTTTGAGACACAGGATCAGCTATAAGATACTGAAGTAGGACTCAGTTTTCTGGTTTGATAAAGATTCCTTTGGGACTGGGGATTATGTATCTGGTCTATGCCATGCCTGTGCCACGATTATTTTCCTAGATGCAAACAAAACTCCCTTGGGAGATCCGATAGGCATCTCCAAGGAGGGACACAATGCCCTAGCCTGGGCTGTCCCCAAGCTTCCCTGCTCCTTGGCTGGGGGTGCTGGAACAAGCCCTGGCTCTTCCCTGCTTTGTCTTGGGCCTAAAAGTTGCAGCGATTTTGCTGCTGCTGGGATAAAAAAAATTACCACATCATATGGTGAGCACAAGACAGAGACTGCTAGCATCTTGAGAATTCCTTATATCTCAGCTTTTAGTTGAAGAATTCAGTTGAATGTGGTAAATGTATTTTCCTGGCAAGCACACAATTTCACTAGTTTTTGTGATGACTGTGAAGTGAAAGCCCGTTGAATAATTTTAATAAGAAGTGAATCAGAGTAAACTGTAGGCAATGAAATAATGTAAGTCAAATGGCTACAAGGAGTTTTTTTTATATACATAATTTTCTAAGTAGACAAAAATGATAAAATATTTTAAAATTTATTTTGACAGCATAAGACTGTTTAGTACTGGAATCTAATACTTCAGAAATCAATGAGATAAACTGGTGAATGAGCATGAGGTTCTAAGGACCTAAAAACATCCTCAGGTTTGTAGATTTTTGTAGATTCTACTGTGCTTAAAAATGAAGATTTGTTATATGTTTAGAGTCTAAACGCAAAAGGAAAAATATGGAATTTGTAGAAATACCTGTAACCATGGGTGGCTTAACGTTTTGTCCACACTGTAGCGCTTTCTCATTTTCACTTGCAATAAATTATTTATGAGATCAATGGCTGAAAGGAAATAATATTGGGAAATGTTAGTTCAAATGTATTTGTTTCAACAAGAACATGCAAACAGAGAGCTACACAGCAATCATGGGAATGATAGAAAATAATTGTCAGGACTTTTGACAAAGAAAGCATTGCCACAGGCTCCAAGCCATTCTTTTCCTGGAACAGATGGTCCTAATTTTACTTTTCTATTGTGGACAAACAGATTCTTATCTATTGACTCTTTTAGTATCAAGTAGAGTTAATGCTAAGTTCTCTAACTCATGCTTATTTTGTTCCCTCTCAAAATGCTGGTGAACAGTATGTGGGATAAGAAAGTCAGTGGATATCCAGTAGGACCATTACTGACAGATGGCATCATTCTTAAAACTCATTTGTTTTCCAAAATAGTGGGGTTAATCTTCTTCCTCTTTATTCATAGGAGACATTCTCAAGTTCAAGCTATGGGGAAGAGATTGGGAATCAGTCATACACAATGGTTTTGATACCACCTATCAAAAAGTAGTGACCATTGTTTTTATCTCATGTTTCAAAGAGGAAAACATAATCCCTTACCTACAGGAGTATATTTGGGTATCAACAAACATCAGCTCCTTCTGCAACACTGTCCAACTCCCCCTTAAATTCAGCAGAATTACAGTAAGACTTCAGTCTGTCTTTTGATACATAAGCCAGTACTGAATGTGAATTTAGTAGGGCTACCATTTCTTTATTATTTTTAGTGGTATTTGTATGTATATGATCTTCAGAGTTAATTTTTCAATCATTTACTATGAATCTCAGTTTGGAAAACAGGTCAAGAACTTGATGAAAGGGTGGATTGTCTTGGTAACTGCTGCAATATAGGCGCACATATCCCAGCATGCGCCTCAGAAACTGTCAAGTACCTACTGAATGTTCTTCCCATCACTGAGGGTTGATAATGTCTCTATTACATTCCTTCTGTGCAACCCACTGGAAGCAGGTATGACTGTGAGCCTCACAAGTGATGAAATCATATTTAGCTATTCAATCTCCTTCAAGTTACAACAGGACCAGGGGCCCCTTTGCTCCTTTTTTCACTTCAGGACAAGGATGCATTACATGTAATAACATATTTCTTTGTATTCTTGGGGGAAATTACCAATGGCTTGTGGAACAGACCAGAAAGGCACTGGTCTAGAAAAAAATCACTACAGAAGTTCCACAAAAGAAAAAAAAAAAAAAAAAAACCAAAAAAAACCAAACAAACAGAAAAGCAAACTATGATGAGAATGAAAAGGCAGTTTCCCCTGGATGATTACAATTGTCAGTATTGAGCAGTCGAGAACAGTTTACACAGACAGTCTGCTTGTTTCACCACTGGAATATTGCTGTTTCTGTAGCCAGTTTTGCTGTTTGTTTTTAGCTTTTTATCTAGAGTTGTTTTTGTCAGGAAAGTTTTGCCTATCCCTTGCCTCTTAAGAAATAAGCACAAATAAATAAATAAGCAGAAATGCAACATGACTACTAGAAGTACACATGAAGTAGAAACTCAAACTATCTGACACAATTTTATTTGCTATATTACTCAAAGTTTTCAAACTTAGGTGAAGGAAGAAAATACAAGCTCCAACAGCAAAGAGTCTTTCCTACTTTTGCATGAGTTTCTCATGCAACTCAAGAAATGCCACTTCTTGAACTTGTAAGAGTTCTGTCTGAGTAACAGAAGCCAAGATGCAAGTGATAGATACAGGCAGGGCAACAAAAGAACAGTGCAGTGTAAAGGTAAGAAGAATCTAGGAAGTTTAATAATGACATTGCGAGTGCTGGAACTAAAATGCTTAAAAGATGTGGAAAGTTCACTGTTTTCCTCTGTGTTTAAACTCACAAAACCTCCATCCTGTTCTGACAGATCCTGACAGCCACTATCTTACAAAGCTTAGTCTGGCTTCAATTCACATAAAATGAATGAATAGTAAGATTCATGTTGACTCAATTTTTGAATTAAAAAAAAAATCACATAATTCTTTGATGATTAAGTTTACAGTTGCACTGCTTAAAAACACTGAAGATAAAAATTTGGAAGGCATTAACATTTACTTTAGACATACAACTTCAGGGGGCCAAATCTGGGCATCAGAATCTGTTACAAAATTAAATATTCTGTCTATGAAGATAAAGCAGTTTTGAGGAGAGGGTAGTAACTACACAGTATTTTTAAGTATTTTCACTGATTTTTTTAAAATCGGGTTTTCAAGTAATCCTTATCAGACATTTTAGGAGCTTTATAAATTTTTATAGTATTCCTCTGTAAAATCAATAATTAAATAAATTCAGAGCACTAAGAAAGACCACCTATGCTCTGCACACAATCAACAGGAATGCACCATGTTATCACCAAGAAGGCAACCTGAGTGAAGGTTCTGAGAGGATTATGGAAGTGCTTTTGCTAACACTTTTATGGGCTCCTGCTTACCTTCCATGATAGTGTAAGCAGTCATTTGAGGACTTACAAAGTTCCACGAGCTGGAGACTTTGTTAAAGGGAATAAACTAGCCAACTACTCCAGTAGAATGAATACTGACCTTTTAGACAGGTGATCATTCAGCAGAATCCCCAACACAAAAATTCAAATGCAAACTTCAGAAAGCTCTGTATCCCTTTGATTTTAGGAAAGATGGCTCTTTACTTTCAATTCACTAGAAAGAATCTCCACAGTCAGGAGGTTCATTACTCTATACTGCTTATGCAAGTTTATTAATATGGCAAATAATTAACTGTGGTGCAGACAAAGTTACTTCACTCTAAGTATCAAATTAACACAATAATTGCTTTTCAAAGGAATGACTGCTTTAACTCAATTAGGATGTGACCTGCACATAAATGCAAGTGCTAATGAAATATCTGAAAATCCTATTTACACACATATCATTCATTTAGTCCTTCCCTACAGATTTAAACTTTTTATGTAAGTTATAAACAAGAAATCATCTTAAGGGTATTAAAAAAGCAGTCCTAAATTTATGATAAATTTATAATTGATTAAGAATTTTTAAAGTACACCTAGAATACTACCTACTCTAACTGCCATCATTTGTACAAATTTAAGCTGCTACTACTAGTATAGGAGGTCCAGGACCTCCTAGGCCCTGGATTTTTCTAAGAATAGGTTAATTGATTAGAGGTCATCATTATTATAATTTTTTCATACACTCAAATCCTTTTCCTGCTGCTGGTCAGTACATCTTTATTGACAAATGCTCTAGTGTACATGCAGTTATTTTAGCATAAAATGATCTTCAGCAGGCTTAGATTTTCAGGGACATAGATTCAGCTGTACTCTCAAAAGAAATCCTTGGCAATTCTAAGCTGTACCCTACAAAAGAGACTTCCTAATACTAATTTATCCAAGCAAATGTGTAAGTAGAGCCAAGACCTCCTTTTCAACAGCTAGCTTAACATTTACAGAGGCAGAGAGCATCTTTGAGCTATAACATGCATTGACCTCCTCATACTCAATGCTCAGTCATTCATGTGACTTTCTCATTAATGTGTGAAGCATTCAGAGTTTCTATTCACATTATGTTGTAACAAGTATAAATAAATACTGACTCAAAGCCAGATGTGGTATTTATTTATGACTACAAAGCATTGTAACAGGGACATCATGATCAAATTTAATGCATTATGGGAATTGCATTGTTTCTTTCCAAGTTATTTTAATAATATTAAGTAATGTGAAGAACCTAATCAATGATGTGTGATGTACATCACACAGCCCATCAGGCTAGTAGCAATAATAGCAACATTTATTTATTCTATCATGTAGCTAAGTAAAAATAAATCTCTTGAGATGATGCAAATTTAGTAGACTGGAAGGTCAAAACTGGAAACAAACAGTAAAGCTGTTGAAAACAGGACCCATGTTTGAGACATGTGAAATTTAAAGCTATAAAATAGACAGGAATTCTGCAAGTAGATTACTCTATATCAGTATCTAGCAAAATGCCACAGTGAAGACTGAATTAAGTTCAAATTGTCATACAGCAATTCAGTGACTTAAGAAATATAGCCTGGCTTGACAAACATTGAAGAGAGAGCAGAAAGAGACTGGTCAATGAAATGCTGAATGGCTCTGAAAAAAACTGGTTTTCTAAAGCATACCAAACATCTACCACAAAAACTACCTATCTCCAGTAATATGTTACAATCCTGTTTAGACATCCAAAAACAGAATCAGGTTTTGGGATGTGTTCTTTTGAAAGAGTGAAGTTATTGGAAAAATATCGAAAAATGAAGCCACTTAGGTAAAAATCAGAACTCCCTATGGAGAAATCGGAGATCTACAAAACTGAAAGGTCTTCATTTTTGTAAGTTACATTTTAATGGATAAAAGGAAGGACAAAGCATTACACAAAAAGCTAAATTACTCATCAGGAAGAGCTGATGAAATTAATCCAGGACTTATGACATCAGACAGACACATTATGGAAAGAGAGGACTAGACCATATAAATGGCTGGCAAAGAAGACAGCTGTTGATAGTGACTTAAAAACATTGAGCATTCAGAAAATATTATCCTCAAACAGGTTCTGTCTTTTGTCTTGGCTTGTGACTGCAGATTTTAAGTATTGCTCTAAAATGCTACAGAGAAAGTTACTATCAAGAAAATTGACACAGACCAGAATATTACCCAATATGGCACACTTTTCCTCCAAAACACAACTTATCTCCATGTTCTTTTCCTCTGAATCTGTTAGATTTTAAGTATATTATTTATATTACCATGCAGTTTAAATTGTGATGGGTCATGTGTTTTTTATAAATCTATCACCTCATCAGTGCAATTTAAAATTTGAAAAGCCAATTTTACTTAAAAGACCAGTAATTGACTAAGTAACATATATTGGAATATTTAGGCTACTTTACCACTGTTGTTACTTTTCCAGTCACATTGTTTAAATATGATCAGACTCTTTTTTTTTCTTTTAAATTTTGCTAGCGGCTACCCTCTGCATTCTAGCTCACAAATTAATATGTTGTTTAGCAAGTATCAGGAAAAGCATGTAGTGTGCACTAAAATCAAAGTGGTGCTAAACACAGCATAATTCACTCTAATTGCTGAACTATCTATTGGATTCAAAGAAATATATGATTTTTCCTCTCCGATTACAATAAAAATAGAAGATGGCAATAACTAAGTTTAGCTATTCTTAAACTTTTTACATGAGCAGTGCTCTGAAGAGACCACTGGAATAGCTACAGTTGCAAGAAGTTTTAGACATTTGGCTCTCTGAGTTACAGTAATAATCATGGACAAGACACAAAGGGTTTAACTGCTGTTTCCATA
Organism: Anomalospiza imberbis; assembly: GCF_031753505.1. Lineage (NCBI taxonomy): Eukaryota > Metazoa > Chordata > Aves > Passeriformes > Viduidae > Anomalospiza > Anomalospiza imberbis. The sequence goes on along the minus strand of NC_089686.1, from coordinate 27,711,894 downwards.
GGACCAGTCTTTGCAATAGGCACACAGAAGTTCCCTCATAAAACCTTTAAAATAATCTGTGTTTCTCCTCTAAATGATCCAATCATTTGTGGCATTAATTAACAAGGCACTGTTCAGACCTGTAATCCAGATTAGATGCATTAGGACACCAGGACAGGTTTGCATTTTAACCATGCTGCACTGTCAGAAGTAACAGAAACTGGATGCAGCCAGCAGGTCCACAGGGGCAGCTCCCCTCACAAGCTGCTCTCTCACAAGCTGTGCAGGAGAGTGGAGCAGGACATGAGAAAAACATTCCTTTATTTTCCCTAAGTAATATGGAATTTGAGTTCAAAATTGAGCTCTAAAAATCAGCCTTATCAAATAATACTTGGACAGAGATCCAGACTTCAACTTCCTGATGTAATGGAATCTGTTCAGACATTTCCAGGTTTTCATTTAGCACAATGGAGTGCTTCATGACCTAGCAATCCAAAATATGTAATACAATCACAATGTATTAGCAGATTTTAATTTAGTAATTTGTTAAAGTGTGTTTCCCTCTGTTCTGTATGCTTGCAGCCTGGTATCCATCAACTCTTAATGAAGGCTGTGATTCTACAAATGGAGAGATAACACCCAAGTAGGTGAGTTTTCTTTAGGTGCTCTACTGAATCTTCACCTCTGAGTGCAAAAATTGATCTTCTGTCTACCACAGTAGAAACTTGTGGGAGACAATTTCTTGCAGCTTCCCCTGTGTTGATTGCTGTTTGCTTATCTCTAGCGACAGATAAAGCATTGCTGCCAACAGATTCTGTCAGCTTACATATCAAAGTGTGTGGAGGTTCAGGAGAACTTCAGTGTGTAATTGTGCAGATTTATAGCTTTTTTTTTTTTCCTCCAACAGATTTCAAACTTCATCTGCCACTGAGATAAAATAACAAACAATGCTCTCAGAGCATTTTCAGAAGAGAATCTCACATGGCTGTAATATATATTATAGTAAGCATTAGGCACACTGCTCTAAACTATGCTTAATGGGTATGTTTAACATATCGACTGAAAACCAGAAAAACGGTACTATAAATACCAGAAATTATAAATGCTAATATTGTAATTCAGTTTGGCACATATTACAATTCAGAAAAGGATATAAGGGTGTGATACTTATAATGTTTCTTTGCTTTAAGACTTATAATCCTGCAGAATTCTGGACTAAAAAAAAAAATCTCAAAGAAAATCAAATTGCCTGAAAATGTTATGTACTTGAAAATGTTAGTGAAACTAGAAGTGCCTATTTTTTAAAATGCCCTACTTAGTTGTGTTTAGACACATTTTTAATAGAACTAATTAACCTTCTTTAAAGATGTTCCTAGTGAACTAGTCACATTGTTCTTTTGATTTTTATCAAAAGTCTTCGATGCCATTGACCAGAACTCGAGTTTCAAAGGTCTCACAGTTATCTCCAAGCCTTTTCCCCCTGCATAAAGTCTCTTGTATGACATTTTCTCACACTGTTCCTGAAATCTCATCTATGGAATTGTTCACTTTTATCTTCTCCACACAAAGGTATCAAGAGTACAGCACCCTATTGAAACCAAACTCAATTACTGTAACAAGTAGAACAAGAAACAGACTGCAGATGCAATAGAGCTGAATGATGAGGTACATAAATAAACATACACAAGATCCATTACAGCAGCTTAAACTCCCCACAGATTCTATAGCAATATCATCTGTAGGTGGCTATGTGCCTCCTTCAACACCTCCTGGAGCGATCCCATGCTAGGAGATTATGCCATATGCAGTCTATACATGCTCTGTAGGAAATGTCTAAAGCAGCTGATAACACAAAACAGACACATTACATTACTGGATTTTTTTAAATTCTGTTATGTACAGGAAAAAATATAAAAGCAAAATGCATCCACTCTTTTGACCACTTAAATAAGAACAGCCACAAACAGGTATTACCTTCAAGAGAAATTTCCTTCCATGGATTAGGTGGATACATGAAAGCAGCATTCTGGATTTGGTCATGTATGTCTTCATCTTCATTGAATGGAAAGGTACCACTGAGGCTTACATAAATGATGACACCCACTGACCACATATCCAGAGATCTGTTATAGCCTTTGTTTCTCAGAACCTCTGGAGCAAGGTAGGCTGGTGTTCCTACAACTGAACGCCTAAATGACTTCTCTCCAATGATTCGGGCAAAGCCAAAATCACAAAGTTTTACCTGTTTAAAGAAAAATGCTATAGTAAGACATACATTATTTTTATTATACATAGTTGGGGAACCTTTATCATCAATTAGTTGCAAGATGTATGTCTACTGTTCCTTCAAGGGTACTTTTTTTTAAACTCCTCTTTGAGAGGAATATTCTTATTCCACTGAAACAGTAGACTGGAATACCAGTCCATAGTATCTCTTCTGTTCCTTCATTCCATGAATAAAACACAGCTGCGGATAGGCTTAACAGCTCAGGTTCGTGATGAAAGTAGTAATAAATAGCAATACATTTCATTCATAGCATAAGAACACAGCAAACAGAAAAAAGGTTTTACCTATGGCTTTTTCCTAAAACAAGTAACTTGACAAAATTTACTTCTTGTCATGGTTTGCACGGAAGTGAAGTTTCTCAGAAAGTTGTGGTCAAACCAATCAGTGGTCAGGTTTGGATACTGGCACCTGGAGTGACCACTGAAGGCATGGACACGCTTCTGAGAACACAGGGGGTTAAAAGCAAGAACTCCCAGGGGAACTCTCTCTTTGGTTCTGGTCGTTGGAGAGTGCAGACTCTCCCCTGCCCAGCCACAGGCTGAATGTCCTGAGAAACTTCACTTCCGTGTCATAATATAATATAATTAATATAATATAATATAATATAATATAATATAATATATTATATTCCTGCTCAGGGAACCAGTTCCCCCCCCATCAGAGGGAAAGAGACAGAGAGCTTGACGGCACCTGGAATTTGCCAGCAGAGGAGAAGGAGGAGGTCGGGGGTGGAGGTGGGGGAGAAGGTGCCCAGCCGTGGGAGTTGGAGTTCTGGGCAGAGATTTCAGCCGTCCGGGGAGTCTGAGATTTTTAACCCTTTCCTGGGAAATGAAGGCTTTGTAAAATATTACTCCTCCTCAATATGAAGTAGAAGAGAGACAGTCTGGGATCTGAGATGTTGGAAGAGGAAATTTTTGGGTGGGAGGAGATGATGGAGTGGCTTGTGGCTGGACTTTTCTTGATAGCCATAGACTAAACCAAATTCTCCTGCAACAGAGATTGCATTTTTAGGAGGATGCAATGGTGATCCAAGAGATTTGCTTCAGCGACTATCAACACAGGAGTGGAGTGAACAGAGAAGAGTTGAGGAGGATGTGGTGATGCCCTCTGTCTTCAGGAAGAAGATGATTTCTGTTCCTGAGACCCTTGGCCCCAGGGGAGGAAGAAAATGGGGGAGACTGTAGTCCCAAGATGAGAAGCTGAACTGTTGTTTCTTTTGGTCCTTGGCAAAGCATCCTTAAAGGAGCCCTATGAGCAGTCTGTCCATGCCCGGTGGTGAGAGCACTGTGACATGGAAGGAGAGTGTCACCATGGCAGATTTTCTCTGGGCGGTTGCCACGTGTGACATGGAAACACAGCGGTGGCAATTGTGTTTCCTGGGGGGGTCTATGGTGCAAGAGAGACTCTTTTCTCCCTTGATGGACTGAGTATTGATTATCTGAAGGGTGGCAACTTGATCAGGAATCCCAGGTGGTGTCTCACTGTGGTTTGTTGGAAATTGGGTGGGAGGAGGATGAGTGTTTTGGAGGGTCTTCATCCTGGATTTAGTGTGTGTGTCTTTTATAGTAGAAGTAGCTTAATAAAGTTTTTTTTTTTCCCCTTTATTTCTAAGCTTGGGCCTGCTCTGCTCTGTTCCTGATCGCATCTCACAGCATTTATTTTGGGAAGGTGTATTTTGGGGGGGGTGCTGGCATTGTGCCAGCATCAAACCATGACAGTTCTTCAACTTCCATTTTTATTTTATTGTGGATCTAGTTATATTCTGCCTCTCTGCAAACTTCCTTGTCTGAGTTCTACAAAGTAACAGATTAAGCAGCTTGGAAATTCTCATTTAAAACAGCTCAGTACAGATCCTTCCCTTCCAATTATTGATACTGATATTATTTTAAAATTATCAATAGTACTCATTTTGAATATGGGAGATTGAGGGAAATTATAGATGAACACTGTAGAGTGAAGGTAACAGAAGCTGATAAAAATACCTTTTAATGAGAAATATAACCAGTCAGAATGTTTATTTAAATATCCTGTGAACTACATAGCAATTACATGTATAGAGTTAAAGAAGCAGCTCTTGTCTTCATGAGCCCTACCCGAACTTTCAGAAAAATAACTTTCTTTCAGGACCAAATCAACCAGCCAAGTAATTTGTGCTTAATAGTGAGCAAATTAGAAATGATCACACAAGTAGCTATGTCACACTTGAAAATCTAGTTCAATATTTTCGTTATATCTAGTTCAACAAATGACAAGAGTCAAGGATTTTCAGACATAACTTCTTTATGAAGTAGCTTGAATAATGATGAACATTTTCTTACCTAAAAATTCTGTGCAGACAGGTTACATAAAAACTTATTAATTACAATAAATTGCCTTAAGAAAGGGCATTTTCTACTTGCCTGTGGGAAAGGATCAGCTGATGCCAATAACACATTTTCTGGTTTGAGGTCACAATGAACAATATTTTTGAAATGAAGATGCCTTAAAGCAACAAGGATCTGTGAATAAACAAATTATTGTTGTTTGTTTTATATTGTTTGAACACTATCAGCAACCAGACAAGCAAGGACTGGTGTGAAGAAAAACAATCTAACAAGAATGTACCTTTTACAAGAATGTCAACAATGAAAAAAAAAAAAAAACACCAACAAAAACCAAAATGCTATGCCTCAAGTTTTCTTGATGTTTCACTGCATCAAATATTTTTCCCTCTCCAAGAGTTTACACTATAAGCATCTTTTAAAAACTGGGTTCTAAATATTTGTTTCCTTTTTTTGTGCATGAAATCTTTGAATGTAGTAACATTTGCAGAATGACCTTTCATATCTAGATTCAACTAAACACATTTCACAGAAATATTATATGATCCAATTGAAGTGTTTTCTTGACAACAGAAAGAATGGAGACTGTTGACTGTATTTCTGTTCTGTTACATACACATAAATATAGCGACAGTGTGACAGCTATCCATCCTTTTGTGTGGCTTTAACTCAACTCCTTGTGTTTGGTCAGGGGCTGACAGAATTTGCCACTGCATTAGAGCAGTGAGCAGTGAGGAGGCTGAATGCACCTGTGAACAGAAGAAATCAAATTCTAAAGCTGGTGGCATTTTTCCCCATTAAAGCCTGGAAACTAGGAAACCTGTCACGTTCTACATCACATAAGGAATTGATAATAATAAACACCATAATACTGTTGCTCCTGCTTCTTTCCTTTTTCCTGACTGCTGAAACATGGGCTTCTCTGACTGTAAGGTGGCTCACTACTGATGTGTGTATCTATATTTAAACCAGTATTTTGGGCAGCCAAAGAAGCAGTGTGACAATGTTACAGGAATATAACAACAGGAAGCTCAAATAAATCCCACACCAAATTGTTAACAGAAGTAACAATGGAATCCAGACTCAGACACAGGTAGCACTGAGATCCAATCTCAGCACAGAAAACAGGTTTAACAGTGCATAGTATGAACTGCAGTGGTTTGATATAAGGCAGTTCAAGAAGCTCAAATTTATTTCTGTAGTTCTTCAATGGTTTGCTTTTAGTACTTTGCTTTCTTGTGCTTAATTCTTCCATCATATGAGAAACTGAAGGTTGATGTTCCCCTCATCCAGCAGCCAACAGCTCTACATGTGTCCAGTTTTAGTCCTCTTAATGGTTTACTATCTATAATGTAGATAGTAACATACAGTAATGTAAAGAAAACTGTTTTACCACCCCTGTTTTACTCAGATTTTCATAAACCAGTCAGGTAAATAATGTCAAAAGGAAAACACAAGAAACAGTGAAAATAATTGACCTCAAATCTCTTTCTAGGTCTATAATTAATTTCTTACCTGAGTGATTAAAAACTTAGTTATTCTCTCTGGCAATCTGCCCTTTTCACTTGACAAGATCATCTCCAGCATGTCTCCATGAAGTTTTTCCATAACAACAAAGACTCTCTCTGGTGTCTCAAACATACACTCCAGATTTACAACCCCAGGATGATGAAGATTCTATTAAAGATAAATACAGCACTAGATTTCTCGATATGATCAGTAGCTTTTATCATTACACATTCAGACATCACACCCCCACCTAAACCAGACAATGTTTCAGTATTCCGTAATTTAAACTGTGTGCCTAACCTGTAGGCAATAGGGACAAAATTTCTAGGGGAAGTACAGGAGAATGTATGAATTTCAAATTAGTTTAGTATTCATTTTCCTTATTGTGTCTGGTGCTTAAAACTGCAGAAATTGTAACTCCTAGTGCGACATTGCTGATACATTTGATTTTGGCTTATTATAGAAAATATGTAGCAAAAATACTAATATTTTTGCAAAAGCCCCAGTGATCATAAGTTAAAATCTTTATATTATTATCTGGTATTTACAGAAATAAATAATGGAGCTAATACAGTAAAAAAGAACAGAAAAGTACCTGTAAGATGGCAACTTCATTACGAAGTTGACTTTCCTGTTTAGTTGGAAATCTTAGTTTATCAATTATTTTGATGGCAACATCTCTTCCAGTTTTGCGATGCTTTCCTGCATTAATAAAACAAAAGCTCTCTCAATTAACATGATTCATTATAAAAAGTGTTCCCTTTTCATGGGTTGTAAAAATGGCCATAACCAAGTAGTCCTTAGAGCTGGTTTGCAGATAAGACATTAAAAGTTTTCTGTCATTTCTCTTCTTTCTACCCTTTGACAACAGAACTTACTATCACCTGACAAAGCCATTTAAACATGTAAGAAAAAAACATATGAGAAAGTTAGCTCTACATTTCAACAGTATAGATGCAAAGTTAATTTTCTCATATATGTGTAAGCTGCAGCTCCATTCTGTGCAACTGGCTGGTTGTAGGCTTAGTCCTTCACTGGTAGCTCCACACTAGCAAATAATGAAATATGTGATAGCCTTTAGGCATGTTAGTGCATGTCCCAGGTTCATCTGAGAGTCAGAGATACCTCAGTGAGAAATTTGTTATTAGTTCTCACTTCACACTGTCTCAAACAACAGCTGTACCTAAATACACCCCCAAAAAACTGCTGAAGAATGAGAAAAGAGAGAGGAAAAATTAATAAGAAAATAAAAAGAGAAACAATTCTAACAAGCTACTGAAGAAACAATAAAAAATGCCTCACTGGAATATGTAATGAAACACAGAGGGAGAATAATTTTTTTTTTCATGTATTACAGTTCTCAAAAAGAACAGCTTTATTAGAACCAACAGAGAATATGAAGCTATTGATAGACATTGACCCACCAATGGTCAGAAAACTTCAATCTCCAAAATGATTAATCAACATAAAACACAAACATATATTTTGTTGAATGTATACATCTTAAATGAAACAACAGACAGCTAATTTCTGCAACAAAACATTTCAGAGTCCAAATATTTTCCCTATTCAAGAAAATGTTTATCTTTATAAATTGTGCAATTTATGCACAATTGTACAACACACCAAAGCCTTACCTCCATAAACAATTCCAAACTGTCCTGATCCCAATACTTCATCTGGGAAGATCTGGTATACAGTGCTAATATCCTGTTTATACAAACAATAGATATTAAGCCCTAAGAATATGAAAAGAAAATTCGTATTTCATTTGCTTTTTCTAGTGGGAAGTTGCATTCTTTTAGTACAGTAAATTTTAAAATATATTATCTGCCAAAAAATTCAGGTGTGTTTTCTTACAAGCCATAGTAACTCTAATTGCTGTAAAAGCTGATGAATCTTCAAAAGGTTCACTGAGAGGGTTAAAATATTCAATTTGTGCCAGAGAGGCAGTCTCATGTCTCACTATTTCTCATTGCTGTAACACAGGCTAAAGCACAAGCTGTTAGCAGATTAATTTGGGAGACTCAAACAAACATCAAACCTTGCAGCTCAGCTTTATTTTCCTGATATTTAACCAGCAGCATATATAACAGAGTAAAAGAATGTCTAATTCACAAAAAGCTGTCTTACTTTTTGTTAGGAAACAAATGGACACATCCCTAGCAGGCAATCTTTTTGCAATCTTTTTCTGACAACTACCAGAACTGTCCCAAAATTTAGCTGGCTGCAGGGAATATCTATTTTTTCCATCTGCCATGAGATAGAAAGCAAGCAGTGTGACTGCTTAACTTGTTCACATGACCTATGTCTAACTGTCCTAGAGTAAAAGAAACCCAGAATTCTCTATGTATGTGTTTTGATATATGCAACTCTTCCTTTGGCTAGAGTTTCATCTTTGTACAACAAAGAATATCTGATCTCTCAGTTGTGACAGGAAATGGTATATTTATCAAGGTTTGTGGTCAGTTTTACAAAGTTCAGTTGACAAATTCCATGAACTAGTAATTTCTACATCTCGGTTTTCCATTTGGTAACATCCTACATAGACCCACAGTTAAAGCCTGTGAATTTTCCCATACATAATTCTTGCATCTTGAGAAAAGGTGCCAGGAAGATGGTTTTCATCAAAAGTTTAAAAAGCTAATTGTTTGTTAATTTCTTCAAAGTAAATGAGAAATGGCTGATGGGAATTCCCCTAACACTGCTCTTGAAAAGCAGATCAATGACTTTGCCAGCTTAATCATAGCATGTCTAGCACCAGCATCCAGAGAACACTCACCACGTTTTCTTGGACTTGGCAGTTTGACACAGAGATACTGATGGATATATCCCCTGGGGAAGAAAGCAAAATATACTTTAGATTGCTGTGCTTTTAGTTCAAACATGTAGTAATAGGAAATGACATTCATATTACATCAGTATCTACTGACAGCTCTAGAAATTGGACCAATTAGGTCAGCGAGTTTGTCTACCAGCTAATATAAAATTATAACAGCCCACAAACACATGAATTTAACAACAGCTTTGCAGTGTAGGGAAAAACCAGAATTATACAATTCATTAATATTTTTTTTTAATAATGAAATCTCATAATAAGCTTCTTAGTGCTTTTTCCCATTCTATTTTGAGGCTTTGTATCTCTCCCAAGTAACAACTGCAACTAAACTGGTTTAATTTAGTGGATTTAATAATAATTTTGATTTATTTAGTCACCTACAACATATTTGATGCTATTCAGATGAAGGCAAATACACATTCAAATTAGACTGCATACTGTTACAATTTCAACTGGCTTAACAGACATTAATAAAACTTAAAAATTAAAACAGACATAGTGGAAACAAAACCTTGCACCTGCATTTTAATACACATGCTTCAACTTCTATCAGTGTGGAGCTTAGGATGTTATTAGCATGTCACAAGCATTTGAACAGCAAACTTACTCAGGCAAAATTCAGAATATGCCTACTGCAAGCTGCATCACACAAAGACAATACATTAGGAAGGAAAGCATGCTTCTTGGGACCACAGTCACTTCTGTCTCCTACTTCTGTGTAGAATCCCATTCATGCTGGCTTTCCATTTGTTTAAGTAAAAATTTCGAAATCAGTATCCCCTATTATAAGGCCTATATTACACACTGAAGACACTTGCTACTACCCATCAGCACTAATCCTAGTTGCAGTAAGTAACATGAGTAACATGGCTTATTCCCTTTCCTTAGGAGGACTGCTTTTGGCACAGAATGTTTCAGTTATGGAGAGGTTTTTAATCATTGCCAATTTGTTTTCAAATATATGTACTGCTGTGTTTACAGGGAAAAAAGCATGGACAAAGACAAGTCTTAGACTTTGAGCAAAAGAAAGAAGGTTGCTATCATTCTCACTTTCCACAAGAAATCTCTGAAGGTCTCAAACAGCCTTAATTTTTGCACATATAACCCAAAGATAGCTACTAACTTGTAAAGAAATTTTTCAAACTTCCCAAGAGGGAGATAAGACAGCTGTCATGCCCAGTCCAGTATTTTAGGTGATTTGTTTAGCTACACTGGACTCAAACCAGGAGCACTAGGCAACTAGTCTGATGGAAATGACATACAGAATTTGACACTATTTTACACAAGATCCCATTCGAGAAAGCAAAGGACATTGCCGATCTAATCTGATATGTGAGCTTTTGTGCCTGGAGATGCAATGCCACAGCCTGTTGTATTTCTTGGTTTCTGAAGGGCTTGTGGTCTCATTAGCATTTTGTGCTGCATTAATAGCATCCAGATGTCAAGTGCTAAAGTGGGTGTACATTGCAACAAAAGGTCTGATCCAAATTATGTAGACATATCCAAATTCTATTTACACTCACTAGGCTGAGCAGAAGTACAGAGCAACCACAGCAGCACATGGCTAGTAGTAGGGAATTGTTTGCTCTGTGCTACTTTATTATCAGTACCCAAGACAGATTTAAACAGGTCTCATATTTGGTTTACATAAACTGTCACCTTTGCTAGAGAATTACACAAAGGTATGTAAATTGGAAGCAAAGTTATATTCAGTCCTTTTGGTCCTGGATAACAGACATGCCTTGTTGTGCCTAGAATAGCTGTTCTTCACATTTAAGCTCTTTTCATCTCAGCATGGGACAATGTTTGAGGCAGCTGTACAGCCAAATATGATGAAAGGGAGCATATCATCTGTGCTGCAGTGACCCAAAGAGTGAGGAGCTGCTTCTGCAGACAGTTAGAAACATAAATTACAGTCAGGATGGGGAAAAATCTATCAATTCTGAAGTAGATCTCAGAAAATTTCAACCCTGTGCACAAGGAGGCTATTTCTTACACCAGCAACGCAAATTTGAATTAGAAGCCTTACTAATTTCATAACTAGTTGCTTACTAAAATATCTGCATCTTGTATATCAATACAGATGTCCTACTGTAAACTGAAAACACATGGATGAGAAATTGTGGTGTTTAAAATAATATGGAGGACAAGTGACAAGCCATGACAGAACCGCCTTTACTAGCTGTGCAGTACATGCTTTCAATGTGTGCAGAAGACTGAGCAATGTCATTTGAAAGGTGATTCTCAATATCAGAAATGGAGGAAATGAACAGACTTACTGTGCAGGCTGGGTCCTGACCCAGTTGATGCCCCTTTAGGGATGACAGGCATCAGGGCGTGCTGTATTGCCATCTCCCACATTCGTGCCACATCAATGCCAACACCGCTGCTGATAACGCTGTTATTCAGTGGAACGCTTGAGAGGTTGTCTATGTTTTCTCCAACATAATAGACTATATTTGCTGTGCTTATTTCAAAACAATGAGGATTGGCTCCTTGAGGCAGCAAAGTGAAAGTTTTTGCAGGTTCCAGAGACAAAATTTCAGACAATGGGATTTCCTAAAATGAAAAAAAAATATTTTATTTTCTCTGTAAAGATTATCAACATAAAAAACTTCAGCATGAGCTTTATTTGATTAGTTTATTATATCAGTTGTTGCCTTTTACCACATGCTTCTTGTACAAACAAAAAGGCTCTTGTAACCCGAAACTCTGTGACACAGATGACTGTTGATGGCAAAATACTAAATGTTTCTCTCCAAGACTAAATAGAACTTTAATTATTTAAATGAACTTACCAAAGAGAGTAGTGAGGTACCCTCAGAGAAAAAGCAGGGCCATCCATATATCAAGAGAACTCCATTAGAAAATAAAACCTTGTTGACTTCTCATACAAAAACTTTTCATTTTCAAAACACACATCTCATAGGTCCTCGTTAGCTGACACCTTTCTGATCAGGGACTTGTTTTTGAAAAGCACAACACACATACGCAGTTTAAATAATGAAAAAAATAAAAAAAAAACCCGAAACCTAGATAGAAGTTACACTATTATTGTACTTTTAGTAAGCATCAATTTAGCAATCTAGTCCTTATATTCTGCTGGTATGAAATAAGGTTGAAAAATATTCCTTACTTTGTAATATTTGCTTCCGGTATCATTTTGAAAAAGTGTAATGCATTTGCTGTCCAGCCTCCAGTAGTGTCGCTTTCTCTGCAATGTAACAAGTAACAATTAATGTAAACAAATAAATTAATGAAATGCTCATTTTGCAAAAGCACCACTGCCAAAATGTCTCCATAGTTTGAAGAGATGTACTGTGAATGATAAAGACCCAATTACTATTACAAAATTTTAATGAAGAATTTCTAATTGAATTTAGAATTTATAGACCTCTTATTATGCTCTGCTATTTCAGAATAGCTCTGTTAAAACTGTACAAGGTTTAAAAATTTAAAATGTCATTCTGATGTCTGCATTACATTCAGCACAATTTGCTGATATATATGATCCTAAAACAATTGAAATTTCTTTTTGTATCCCTTATAACACCCCAGCTCACTTTTGAAGGTCACATACTGCAGGCTTTATTCATGTTTTAGCAGGCTGAAATGAAAATAGCCTTTTTCTACACTAAATCTACTTTACAAAAGTCTCAATTCAACTGGCAGTAATGTATCAGGGAAAGTGCAGCTGGAAAGTAAAGCTACTTCACAGAACATTATGTTTACATAACATTATGTTTCACTTCCTTAAGAATGATATTACATTTGGCTGCCTATGATAATGCAACAGATATATTCAGGTGGTTTTTGCATGTTTTAACTGTCTCCTGTTCTTACAAGCAGTGCCAGACCTATTTATGATAAGAGTTGGGACTTTAGGAATCATAAAAATTGGAAAAAATGCCTTACATGAGTGACTGTAAATTATCAGAGTATTGCTAGAATTTGTTTCTATGCTATAACATAACATTTACTGGAAGACAGGTCTTCTGTAACAATTCTTACCAGTGTGTCCTTGCTTGTATAGTGAACCATCCAACCCTCCTTCATTACTGTGCTACTTCTCCTTTTTGTGTGCTTCACAGACTGTACCACTCTCATTAATGGAATATTGTTGCTGGTTGAAGGGCTTAAGAATAAATCATTAAAGACTTTTAAAAAGAAGATAACTTTGGACAAAAAGAAAAAAATCTTTAAAATCAGAGTACATGTATACACACACAGAGAAAATATCCACATTTATTTTTATCATTGTTAGCAGACCTGGTTTGTACATTATTTTGTTTTGTCATTCCAAGCATCTTGAGATTACAAAGAAAAAAGGCTACACCAAGGGAATGTCAGAGACCTTCTGAAGGCTTACATTCCAAAAATATTTCTAAAGATAAGCTAAGAAAAGGGGCAAATGACTAGGGCCTTAGCTAGGCTGTGGGAGCCACTGCTCAAGCTTGTTCCCTGTATGATTCAGAGCAGTACTTAATCTTGAATCTCTCATAACCTTCACAGACACTGTACATCAGATTACTGTCCTGTGACCTCACTTGGGCTCAAACACACCAGTGTTTGATGTGCCAGTTTACAGAGCAGAAAACATGTCAGCTGCCCAGCTGCACACACCCTGGCCAGGCACAGCAGAGAATCTGCTGGAACCTCTCAGAGAAAGAGATTTAAGCCACTCTACACTCAAAGACTTAAGGTGAAACCCTTTGCCTGCACACTGCAACTTTCTACCATTCAGCCAACACACAGTAAGCTGGAAAGCCATGGGAATGTGACAGCATGCCTGATAGCACCATCAGATAAAATCTGGTAGTAACCAGAAGCAACCTAGTCCATCATCCTTGCTGATAGAGTTGACTACTCCTAAAGCAGTTTCTGTGTAATGGAATATGGACTCAATCTGTTCAGTCCTAATCATGAATACTCAGTTATTCCTGGCAGAAATTTAAACAGTGATGCTGCATTTTATGTGAAAACAGAGTACAACACTGCTCTCGTATTATGCCCTGCTAACAAAGCTACTGGAGCAACAACTCCAACAAAAAAGGGCTGATAGTGTCTAGGAAAAGAATAATATGTTAAGTTCCCAAAGTTGTTGTGACTGTAGGTGTCTGCAGATGGCCCTGCTTCAATGTAATGCATCCTGGAAATAAGTTTTATGAATTGGTAGTTTCCCATCAAAATGCAGAAAGTGCTATCTGAAAGTTTAATTAAGTGCATAACATATAGTTAACATCTCTTTTCTGCCTAAAAATGATTGAATCATCTGCAGTTTCTATTTAGCTATTCTTGTCTGTACTGACAAAAGGTTTACTTTTTATTTGCCATTTATAATCACTTAAAAATATCCATGGATATGGAAATTATCCTTAGAAATAACTCCATAGAGGTATTACTGGAGGAATGTCCCTTACATAAGTAAAACATGTACCTTAGTTATAGACCATTTTCTTAGCACAATTGGGTATTTTTATTTTGAAAACGTGCAATGCTGTCTGCTTCATAAAACTTGGAAATCTAAAATGTTCTGTGACAATGATTTCGTGATCTAAGCCCAGGCTCATATTCCAATCATACAAGGTGTCTATACATCATACACATTGTACCTATGCAGATAAATATGACAGTAGTTTACCACTGTATAAAGTAAAACTGCATATTGTTGAAATGGATTGCTTCCTATTAGTGCAACAGGTGTAGGACAGTGACACAGAAATACGGGGAATATATTACTGAGAGAGACTCCCAACAAGCAAAATAAAAGAGGAAATTGCGGTCAAACAGACCCGTGAAAAAACAATGTTTTATAAGGTATAGATCCCTTAAAGGTATAGATCCCTTGCATCAAGGAAACTACAGCTGAAATTACCTTAATACATTTTCGGCTCCCCGACAATGAATAATCCCTATTTTTTCCATAGTATTTGGGCAGTTCCAATAAGTGAATTTTTCTTCTCTTAATTCACTTCTGAGGTATGTTGCACAACTCAGTTCCTGTTTTCCTTCCTGAACAGTCATTTCAAAGTACTAATCTATTTTGTAACTTGCCTCAAATTACTACTTTAAGTTTGTCAAACTTTCCTTTTTAATAAAGGCATCTAAAAATACAAACAATCTAGATCCAATTATACCATAGCCACTTATACGTTTTGTTTATTTGTCTAAATGTCCAGGCATTGCACTGTTAAACCAGGGAAAGAACACTTTGGAAAATAAGTAAACAATAAACAAATATTTTACTAGTACTTATGCAAATAGTTTCACATCATTTTCATATGAGAACAGACCTGTAAGAACTACTTTTGCATAAGTTTTCAAATGCTACTTCAACTTGACAATAAAGCTTCCTTTAAATTACTAATGCATAAAATCAGTGAAGAATTCTCACTGCACTTTCAAACACACAACGTTTCACCAACATTCCCCATTCTAAATGAGTGAGAATAGTGACAATGTACATTCCCCCTTGAGCCCTAGACATGATTTGTACAAATAAATACAAAGGAAGATGGAAGGTACACTCAGTCCCCAGCTCACCTGATCATCCTGTTAGATTCATCATGATCCAGATCAGCATCCTGCATTTCTCCATTGTCACTATGGCATCCTGTCATTGACATCTCTGAATCATGAGCCATAGATTCTTCCATGTCATCTATAAAGCCACTGTTTCTTTCACTGTCATTGTCATCACTCCCTTCTTCCATGACCACATCAGACTCAGCCCCAGGACTAAGAAGGTCTGGAATACCATTTCGCAAATTATTATCTAAAAAGATGTGCAAAAATACTCCAACTACAACATCCTGGCACATTTTAAGCTTCCAAAAAACTCAAGTTCTCTTTCGAAGTCTATTGCCTGCATCTAGACAATGTAAGTAGACAATTACTTCTAATGTGAACTGTATATTCCTTTGCACAGGAACAGTGTTTTCTGTGAAGCTTGCACAAAGCAGCACAATAATCAATACCACTGAAACAATGCTTCCTGCCATTAGAAAATAAATACTAAACAAGCAACAAAACTAAAGACTTAGGGTTTAACTGATTTGACCATGGCATGGCATTAATAGCATAATCTATCTTATATTTAAATTATATTAAACTTTCCAGTTTCCAAATTAAATACGCCTAAGCAAGAGATCAGAGTAAGAAACAACTTTTTGTTGCATTGTTGCTTGTGAATGGATTTATTTGGAATATAAAATCATTAGTCCAGTCAGAGGGTAAAGACAGCATCAGTTTTTCTGTGATGTTGCAGTGTTTCAGAAATTTGAAGTAAAGTTAAAATCACATGGAACGCATCAAATAGTTTCTCCTAGCAACTTTTGCCTAATTGTGTGGAGGAAGACTCTTGACAGCCAGTGTAGGCAATGTAACACAAGAAGAAGCACATTGAATTGTCTGACAGCAAAATGTTTGGAATTGATGGCATTTCACTGAAATTAGATGTGCACATCTGAAAAGTTTGTTTTCATGTGCAATAATCTTAAGATATTTGGATATAAATTACTAATGTGTGATTAAGAGAGACATACTTCATCTCGAGCAGAACCAGTCATTCAGTCATGAATGATAATTCACAGTCCAAAGCTCTCTCTTTGCGATTCCTACAACACTTTTAAAATATCTATTTTTAATAAACCTACAATCAGTTAAAAATAACTCCTTACACTTTGTATATAATGCATTTACTAATGACACCACTCTTGGAATTTCGTTACTCAACTCTTTTTTCACTTACTATTTTAGGGAAGATGCATCACACAGCAGATGGACAAAATGACAGATACTGTATTTTGTTTATTAAGTTTGAAAATAATGTGAACCAAATTACTGTGAAAATACAAATGACATGCAAGATAAAATTGCCTTTGCTAATCCCAGGGACACTCTATCAATCATTCAGGACACACAATTCAGAGTTCTATGAGGATTCTATGTATATCATACTAAGAATATTATTTGGTGTATAAAAGCCAAGTTCTATAAATTTTAAGATTGCAATCTTCAAGGACTATAATTGGTGTAAACCCAGATATGTGTTCTCACTCCAAGTGACTCTGCACAAGCTTTCCTGAGACAAACTATCACTTCCCATCAGCTCAGCATCAGATTCACGTGTCAGGAGGAAAGTCCAAACAAAAGTAGTGTGTTGCTTGTGAAGCAAAGGTGTGGAGAAGGCAGAAGGGGTGTGTTGTAGGGATGAAATACACCTGCCTCAGATGGAAAGAGGGAATTTGGAGGAGTAATTCAAAAACAAATGTAAATTTTGTTCATTTAGTTCAGTTGTGCAGAAACAGTTTATGTTCCTTCCTGTCTTCTCACAGCACTTTAGATCACTCCTCTCTAAAACTGCATCTATGCTGGAAAAATTTATCATTTATAAGCAGATTTAGGTACTTACTCAAACTACAAATCTCAGGGAAAACTTTACACCCCTATCAATGGAATTAACATTTCATAGTGTATATTTTAGTTTCTGAAAACCAAACCACAAATCTTCATTAGCAACATTACTTGCACTCCTGAAGAAATAGTTGTGTTGTGGGATGGTTAATGGTTAAATGAGGTATAAATGGCTCAAGATTAAAAAAAAGAAAAAAATAACAGTGACTTCAAAAGTCCAGTGAGAGGTGCATCAGAAAGGACATTCAATAGGAAGACATCATCTACTTTCCAGAAAATCATGCACTTTGTCACATTTCAAGTGGAATACTTAGTACTTGTAGGAATTTTCCTATTAAACATAAATAATTCATAGTGACACAGTAACACTACTATGAGAAATACTATGAAAAATATTAGTTAATATTCCTAATTTTGGAATTTCTTGATATGTCTTCAATAAAGTAGACCACATTTAAAGGAAAATGAATGTGTCATAAGGTAATACTTAATTAACCTCAGAAGCAGTTTAGGCTGACAACACACAATATGCATTAGAAACTGAGCACTTCACCATACTTCTCATTTCCTGATCACACAGGAAAAGTGACATTTTCAAGGCAATCAACATCTCATCTACAGCCACTCCTTTTTTTCCTCCAGTACCATCTGTCAAGCCTACCCATACACCCTTATACTTAACTCAAAACCAGTAGCACATGCATGGGAAAATCAGCAGATAGTCAAGACTTGATTTGGGGCAACTGCTATGATTAGTTTTATGCCATCAGTAAACTGGATTTTTTTTCTGAAGGGCATTCCTAGTTCTTCTAGGTATGTTTTTCCTTCTCAGAAAGATCATCCATAACCACTTTTTTCTCCCCTCACATTAAAAGAAAATTTTTGTGCTTCTAGCTGACAGGTGAGTGCCAACTTCTCACATGTGGCTTTTGGCTTTCCTCTGGCATTCTGCATTTACCAGGCACTATCACAGGGCTGACATCACCTCTGGGGCAGAGCTTAGTCTGTCTGCCAGTGCTACCAATTTGGAAGAAACACTCAGAAGGGATGGTGTATGAGCTACTCACAGCATTCCTCTCACACTTCATCTTCAACATACAACAGAAATATTGCAGAGAAAAGGCCACTCCCAAGCAATGGGAAAATGTGTTTGTACACATCACAGTTTTACATTTCCTTTATTTAACTGATGGTTTATACAGTGACAGGAACAATTGTTAATGCAACTTACCTCCATTAATGGCAACTTCCCCCAGGCAGTTATTTGGCACTTTAGGAGCACAGCGTTTGTGACAGTTGAATCTACAGTCTGGTAAGTGAAAAAGGGATACAGCCAAATTATTTCTCTTTCTGTGACACAATTATATTTTTCCTGCTATCCAGCCTACAGATATTAAGCCCTATCATTTCATTAATACAGGTCATATGTTCAGAGACTGTGCACTAGCCTGGCTCCATGCTGCCTGTCAGTGGAAGGGACAGGATGAAGATGCTAGAAGCACATTTCTGAGGGGAAAAAATGCCTTTCCAAGGGTAGCTGAGTGGCGTGGCACTACAGCAGCCAAAGAGATGCTCAGCTCATCTAGGGGAGTGATGAGGAGACACAAGTGCTTGGCTCCAAAGCCAGAGCTGCCTTTCCAGTGAAAGAAGCAGAATGGGCTGTAGTGTATCAGCTGCAGTTTAAGGGACTGACTACATAGGAAATACTGATGACTGAAAATTGAAACAGAAGAACCCTAGCCAACAATTTTAAGTGAGAAAATATATGTTTTTTGCATTACAAGGCAAATACTAGATAGCTTGCAACTACAGGTTACTTCAGTCTTTTCCCTATTTTCCAATTTTTTTTTTTTACTTCTTTCATATATGTAAGTAGTACTTCATTAGATGTCATGGGAATTGTTTTCTTTTGGCTTATGAACACATTTTACTTAAACTAATAGCTGTAAGTTACTAACACACCAGGAAAACCAGAGTCAGGAAGGAAAAAATATACTAAGGTTGTCCATATGCTTGTAATTATTAAGATTGATCCAAACACCAACTAGAGGTACAGCAGTGCAAAACTACAGATAAATTTTAATTTTATTTTTTAAAAATTAGGTTAACATTTGCTTAGGTCACCAGGATTCTGAAATGAACTGAAATAGGTGATGCTTTGATAGATATTTTACTTTAGTTAAATTGTATCCGAACCACACCTTAAGTTAAATGAATACAACTTTGAATTTTGCAGGGTTTAAAGAAGTAACACAAAGTATACTGATTAATTTTATAATAATTATTATTTATTGTAATAGAAGGAAGGTGGTATTGAGTATCCATTAGCTAACATTCCAACCCCATAGCACGCACAATGCTTTGTATTTACAGGCTAAGGCTGGCTAAGGTGAGCCAGCAATCTAGGCTGTGATCCAAGGGGCCTGACTCACTTCAGCACCTACTAAGGTACACAATGCCAAGAGACTTGAGAGCACATTAGTCACACTGAAAAAATGTGGGTTTAAATTCTCATATAACCCCATCTTATTTTACTTCCATTACAACTTCCCCAAAACACTGAGCTGCTGAGGCTCAGGCATATGCTTTAATTCAAACACAGGACTTTGTATATCAAAAACAATGAAGATAAGAATATAGTCCATTATGTTAACCATTCTGCTATAAGCACAGGTTCACCTATGCCAAATACAAGATCATTTACACCTGAATGAAAAATGTGAGCTGCTGCACATACACCAAAGGCTAAGAATGAACAGCCTTTCAGCCAGCTCCTACAGAACACCAATTACTGTAATTTTGACTGCGCCTTAATCCAGTGTAATTGTACATGTGCCTACACCTAGACAGTTTAGTAAGGAAATCATGAATAAGGCTACATAGTAACCACTCAAACACTAATTTATTAATTTTATTATGCTTAGCTTTTACATTCCTAAAGGACATTCACTTACCTTTGCATTGCAAACCCTGTCTAAAAAGCCCTTTGAGAAGCTTCTTGCAGTACTGGCAAACTGTTGGACGTGTGTAGGAGTGGATGACAAAAGTATGAGGCACTTTAACCTTTGACAGTAAAATCTTGTCTAGTTGAATAGGTCGTCCTATGTAGGACTGTGAATTCGACCTCTTCTCTCGCCCACTGTATGATTCCGATGGCGTCTTTTGCTATAAAATACATAAAAAGGAGTTTTGTATTCATTTTAAAAGAATATCATATTCATATATTCCCTCAGTTCAATAACACTGTCATATGTCATAAAAAGTCATGTAAGTGCATTTAAACACTAATAGAACATGAATCATGCCCCTCTCAGACTGCTTTTGAAAAATTTGAATGGTACTGACCACCTTTGCCAATACTATTATCATATACTTCATATTGTGACTGAAACAGGGTTTTATTTTTAAAAATTAATCAAAATTAAAATACTTATTAAAATCTCTCAGAAAAGCATTTTACATTCTGATAAAAACCATTTTTACCTCTTATTTTCTGTTTTACATCAAAAGTAATTTTAAAAGGCTGTATTTTTGTATAAGTATTAAAAAATTATCACGTTATTCTATGTGCATGTAGATTAATGATTGAAAAACTATTTATTTATCATTTTTCTATTGCTAACCTTACCACATTTAGATTATGCACAATGGATCACAATAGGTATTTAAAGATGTGTGCATATATATATAAATACACACACACCTTTAAATATCTATTTTATATATGTATGTATATATATATTTGATGTGAGACACACAGTCTAAGGCATGAAATCCAATGAATTTCTAGAATAAATGAGTTACCTAATTTTCTCTACTAAATTTAGATGTACATATAATTAACCCAGAAAAAAACTCACCTAGAAAACTGCTTTCTCCTAATACTTGCCCTTGAGAAACAACTAAACTACACCCACAATTAACTTTGAAAGGAGAAAAAAAGTGAGAAAATGCAGCTTGATTCATTAAAACTCAGCATCTTCTCATTATCATCCACAAATAATCTGATAACTGAACACTAGAAAACAAATCACTCAAGAGTGAGCCTGCACTGCTCAAAAACTGTAGTAGCCGAAGCTTCAGGTGGACATTAACTTGAAACACTGCTTAGATTAAAACACATAATGCTATAGAAATTCCTCCATCTGATTACTATTTCCCAGTCATGAAAATATAGAAAAATACATTTTTTTATGCTTCTGAGACTTTTGGAGTAAAGAGGAATTCAGAAGTCATTTTAACGGCAGAAGAGCCTAAGGAATTAGTTCCCATCTTTGCCTTGACAGTGTATTTGCCATGGGGGGATAAAAAATTTCTTCCTTACAAAGCTCATAGATTTCTTGCTGTGAAGATAAATTCTTTGATTACACTGTAGAATTAGGTGTCTTTTCCAAGAAGCATAAAGATCCACTGTACTAATGCAGTCCTTTCAAATAAAGGAAAAATATGCAAAAAACGTTGTATGAGCCAGGTACATATGGTCACCACAAAGAAACTAGATTGAAAGTATAAGAAAGCATCTGTCTTTTCTTTATCACAAATAACATTGGAAAAAGCCTGAGTACATACTCTGATATTACGGGTTTATTACTTCCCGAGGTTTAAATCTTCATGCTCTGCAAACCACTTATGCATAGTAATAAAAACCCAAACAATTAATTAGTCTCAGTTTGAGAATAAATTTCTATCATATTTGTTAACTACTAATAAAATTCGCCTATTATTTCTAAGGCAGATTGCACTAAGTTTTATGAAGTCCACATGAACAGGCCTGCAAAATGGAAAGCAGAAGACCACCAGGACAGAAGAATGAGGCACATATTCTGCACAAACTGCATTGTTCAGCTAGTACGAACCACCTGGAAATTACAGCCCTCAGTGTTTGTGGACAGGGCAAAGCTCACAAGGAGCAGTGAGAAACAGAGATGCAGTTCTCTCAGTTTTATGCCTGTGTAGAATAGAAACAATTTTGGTCCAGATTGATTCAATTTCATAGTCCTAGTTCAGTTACAGCCTCAGTACAAGTTACAGCCTCAACCCTACCCTGTGACTGGACACTTAGCCCTGAGTTTGCTCTTCAGTGTCCACAAGAAGAGTTTTACTTGTGGCATACTACAATTTAATGTAAATATTTTCTTTTTGAATAAAAAAAAATCCTAAAGGGTTCATCTTCCTTATAATCACGACTTGCAATGCATTAGTCACAACACTTTGCTCTCTCTTGAATCTGGACATTTGGTGGACATTTTGCATGTAGTGATACTATTCCCTTAAAATGAAGTTTAACCAAAAAGGAGTGAGATTATGTAAGGAATGTGCTTGTTTAGTGCTTGCTTTCATTATGTCACTGTAACAAACTAATATTTCAGTTTACTATTCTTATCACTAGAGATATTTCTTGACAATCTTATCCTTGTCTGAATAAAAGTGATCCAAGTATCTCCTAATGCCATCATTTCTCTTAGAATCCTGACTAATATAATCTAATTAAACCTATTTTCTATGATCACACTTTGCTTTCATTTTCCAAATTACTGCCTAATCAAAAATTATTTTGGCAACCAAATACTGCTGAAAGCAAAGTCCAAATTACTTATACCTAGGTGACTTCTTGCTTAAAGGATTTTAGGAAGCTGGTTTGGCTGTTTTCCTCACCAAATGCCTTGCAGGTTTCAGAAACTTCCATAGTATTGCTGAAATGTACTGAGACTAATCTTGGGCAGTTATGATTAACAGAGAGAGACGGTCTTCCCTACAGCTTTGGCTCTGACCTAGATGTCTGATCAAATCTTAGGTGTGGTACAGTACAAGTGGGGGACAAATTATTTGCTACATTTTTTGCTCAGATTGATGGCAAATTTTTCAGTTTTAATGTGCTAGTGTATGTTAATGTGCTAGTGTATGAGAAAATGTCAGGTTGAACAAAAAGTGAATTCTAGATGCTCTACATTGAGTTGACTGCTTCTGAGATAACTCAAACAGTTACTCATCATACCTTGATCAAACAGAGTTATCATTAATAAAGCTTCTGTCGTGTTGTTTGGTAGAGCTTTTTTTCTCAAAATTTGTATTAGTCAATGCATAGTTATAATTTCTGAAATATTTACTTCAAGTATCATTTCACATGGCTGCCAAGTTGTACTCCTGACTAGGCAATTAACTAAGCTTTTGTTAGTAATTCATAAGTGTTCTCTACAGCTCAAGAAGTAATGGATACTAAACAAAAGATAAAACACTGGAAAACCTACTGTAAGATGTCAGTCTTCAAGTCCAATTTATAGAGAAAAGTATTTCAGCTTTTCTTTGCCATTCCGCAAGTGCTGGGCTGCCACGTGCCAGCAGTGTAGCACACTATGTAAGGCACCAGCATTTCTCAACTTCCAGTGCCTTCAGGTCAAGAGGTAAAGCCAAGTTTCACCTTCTCCCATGCTAGAAAAGACATCAGAATTCATGGATCTGGCCTCACTCCTGCATGCCCAGTCCTGCTATGCCTGTCTCCATTCCCTCCCTCTTCCAGCCAGAGACATTGTGCCTCCTGGGTCCTGCTCAAAAGTAGCAAGGGAAGGGAAGCTGGTGACAGATAACTCATGGCAGCAGCAGCTGGAGCATCTTCCACACCCTCTGATGATTGACTGATTAGGAGGAGCACCTCCTCCCTCTTGTCAGATAAGCTTCTCCTCCCAATATTGTCCAAAAATCCTGTCAAGATCCCTCAACTCTAACTTCCAGCACTCCCAGCATCAGATAGATGCCACAGTTTTAAGCCCCTGAAAGCATAGGAAACCAGGAACTATCCCATTTTCACCAGAAAAGCAAGAATCTCCTCCTCACAGCACCTTCTCCTTCAGCTGGTGTGCCTGGTTTGTTAGAAAGATAAACGAGTTTTTCCTGGTAGCCAGCCAGACTACTGATTCAGAAAGTCTGGAAACTTCCCAGGAAATGATTGCTTAACCAGATTACACCATGGAAACTAACAGCCTGCACAGTTCCAAATACTAAACAGTCCTTTAGAACAATCATCCCAGCAAGGAAATCTATACTTTAAGAGCTCAAGAGTCTGATTTTTCAAGTGACAACAAATAACAAGAAATGTGTACATTTACTGAATACTGGACTGTCCAACTAAGCCAGTGACACCAGATACTTCAATTATGTTT
Organism: Anomalospiza imberbis; assembly: GCF_031753505.1. Classification (NCBI taxonomy): domain Eukaryota; kingdom Metazoa; phylum Chordata; class Aves; order Passeriformes; family Viduidae; genus Anomalospiza; species Anomalospiza imberbis. The sequence goes on along the minus strand of NC_089686.1, from coordinate 27,687,387 downwards.
TAACTGTAAGAATATCTAATAGAATCCAGATTGCTTACTCTTATTTGGGGGAGAAAAAAAAAAGATGTTTTTTTTTTGGTTTTTAAATTCCAAGAAGGAAGATGTACCAATCGTTTCTCCAACATGGGGCATTCCTCATCACTTTTATTCAACTGAAGCCTTGCTTTCTGTTCTTGCTCAATTTCTTTGAATTTTTGGAATATACTGAAGCCCCTTGTGTGAGTTCTGGTGAGCTTTGTTGAAGGCTCAAAGACACTAGAAGACACAACAATTTGTCTACATTAGCCAGAAGCATAAAATCATTGTACAGTCATTGCAGGAAGTCCCATTGCATTGCAGTCCCCCAAAGGTAAAAATAGCTCAGCAGATCTTCCCTGTCTTTTCTACCTTGTCCAAATACACTGCAAAATGCAATTAAGAAACTGAAATAAATACCGATTTCCCCACCAATGGATTAAGCTGTTCCTATTACCTGGATAAGTTTGACCATCTTGTAGCATTCACATCTATTCCTTACAGGCACAGAAATCAAAGAAACTGTAGGGAGATGCAGAAGGGACTAATGGAAGCAATAAAAGCTGACTGCTTGGACACAGAGGTGGCCTCTTGGGAACAAAGACAAGGACCAGCTCTGCAATCCAGCTGCATGGGCTAGTCTAAAACGTAAAAGAGACCGCTCTTTGCCTTACTCCTTTTAAAAGGTTTTGACAGTCCCACTAAATACGTCACAGGGATTCTGAAAAGCTTTACCAAAAAGTTTCATGTTTTTTAAGAGTCAGAAAGCAACTACTTCCATTTTGGCAATCATGCTTGTAGAAACATGCTCAAGTTAGTAACCTTCACTCAAAAGAGAATAGGCTACACAACTTATACTCTCCTAAATAGATGTTTTTTTCAAAACTTACACCAAGAAGTGCTAACCTTTTGCAGGCTCAATATCTAAGTAGTGTTGCAACATTATTCCCATAGTTTACACGGAGATATTCAATCAGAAATAACAGAAGTACTCCTACAATTTTGAAACGTTTGCCTCAACAAAAGAATAAACTATTACAATCTAGGGTTTTTTATTTACTTGGACAACAGAGAAAAGTGATGTCTATTTCAAAAACAGCATTAAATGTTTGGATGAAGTTTCATTTTTAGTGTTGAAACAGACTTGTTGAAACATGCATTTCCTTCCTATATTAAAGGCAGAGGATAAAGTCTTAATATGTTCATACACAATTTCTTCACAGGAAGCTACTGTCAAGTGAGGTGCTAGATATCTATGTAACCACAGGAACTCTGTTTTTAATGCAATGCAAATGTTGACTTTCTTTTACAAATTAAACTATGTAACTGTAATTAAGTGAATTCAAAAAAACAAATCTTCAGTTAAATATACTGCAATACCACACTTAGACTGCAATCAACTGTGTGGTCTTTCAAGACTTCCTGCACTCCTCTCTAAGACAAGTGTATGATTTAATCCTACAAGCACCACAGCTAGATAGCTATGGTCTGAAAAACATTTCACTTTCACATGTGTAAACACATCAAAGAACTGACTTCAGTACAAGCTGTTTAATATTAAACTATCCACAGACGGCTATTATTATATACGCCTTTCTTCTACTCAGACATCAATAGCAGCAGACAGTGGTTTGAATGCTCTGTCTGTAACTTGCCTTATTTTGGAAAGTAGCAATAGAAGATTACTGGGTTTCAGCAGGTATTGTGGGACTATGCTGACTCCTCAGAACCAGGGAATTCCCAAAACAAAAACCCTTTATTTTTGGATTTGCTAGTACCAGCAGCCATAGTAATACTTACATAGCACAAAGCTTTTTTCCCAGCATCTTACAGACAAAAATTCATTCAAAAATATTAGGTTTAGTTTGATCTTTTATCATGTACTTCATAATTTTAAGTATATTAATTTAATAAGTTATTTTCACAGAAGTATTGTGCAGTATTAGAATGTCCATATCAGAAGCCAGACCTGGCAGCTTCGTTATGCCTGCTGAATAAAGCTAATATAAAGGGGGAGAAAAAGCACACATGATGACACAAAGGCCTCACAGCCAAATTATAATTCAATACAAAACCCTTCAGATAGTCTTTGCCCTATTCTGATGCATCCTATCATATAAAATCTTGGGGTTCTCCCCCGTCCCCGCAATGCCTGTATAAATGTGTCCCATCTGTCACTGTCTACATACCATCCTTACCAAATCAGGGATAACTGACAGGTCTTTAGGCTTAACCACAGACACTGGTTTGGAAAGTTTTGACTCTGGACAGAGGAGATACAGACAAACCCACTTGGTGAGGCCTGAAGTAAGTTTGGGGGCAGTACTATGTAACCAATACAGAAAAACAAGATTATATATTAGAAGCGAGAGATGCTTTCTAAGTGGAGAGATAAGGTTGTGTTGATTGCCATTATCCCTCAAAGTAACGTTTTCACAATTCACAATAACCCAAATCATCATGAATGAAGTCTCAGAGATACTATAGGGAAGCAAAATGTGTGCTGCAGCATTTGGCAGTTTTCAATATGTGCAAACCCTTTTGCTGGTACTTAGAAACTACAAGAACGTAGCTCCTAATCTTCCCTAGATGTACCACTTTGAATATCACAGATCATAGATCTGCAACACTATAAGATAAAAGAGAACTACATTTGAAATACTTTTTTATTTTGACATTTAGTATGTTTAACTAAGTTATTGTAAAAAAGTAAGAAAACTAAAAAATACATAAAAGATTGTGGAATTTAAATTCCTATATTCGACTTTCAGAGTCAGATTCACTGAGTTCTCAATTCTTAGTTCTGTTTAGTGCATGACCCTATATTCACCTGGTGCATCTGGCACTAGATCAATGTGAACACTACTTAGGATCAGTTTAATTACTCAAAGCCTCTATTGCACCTTCTATTATTTTTAAATGAACTCTAGATTTTGGAGCAAACTCCAGGAGCTCTATCCATAGGGTTTTTTATTAAACATATGGGCACACGGCAAGTAAATTCCCATTCAGACAGAGAGGAATGTGCAGCATGTATCGCTGGAGCATGGAAAGATAACTTGCGGGTGACAAGAATAAATCATAACAGAACAGTATTAATTCACAGTTAACTCGAGTGCCTTCAAAAGAAAATATTAGTTTTGCCTTTGAGGATCTTTGGTGTTATGAACTCTACTTCAGCCATTAGAAAAGGACTTGTAATTAGAAGTGGTTTAAGGCACCAAGATGCTCTCAGCTGCATCACCCCAGCTCTTTCTTATTCCCTCCCTCAAGGGCCTTTTTTTTCCAGTTCAGTGAGCTGGGGAGGGAGTCCCTACACAAGACTCTGTAGGGACTGGAACTGGGAAAAGGAGATGCATCTTCTGTGGGAGTGTGGAAAACAAAGGCTTCTTAGAGTGGCTATTTCTGAGTCACTAGAAACAAGGACTCCTTATTTCAGTGGGCTAAGACGAAAGGGCATCTGTATTAAGTTTGGGGTGAGAGGGAAGAAAGAGAAAATGACCACCCACGACTCAAGACTATTTCCTCCCAGAGCATCTACTGTCCTAGTTCTGCAGAATCACTCTTCTATATATAGCTAAAAAGCCTCAAGCCAGCTCTGCTTATAACAAATCTACAGAGGCAAGCGACACCTGGTGCTTTGCATTCTGTCAGTGATACATAAATAGTCTTTTCAACTAAAACTATATACATTTTAATTTTTAAATTATTTAGCAAAAATGAACTGTAAATCCTGATTCATCATCAAAAAGCAAAGATAATACGTAACATTCCACTTACCTATACCCTACGAGACACATTATTCCTATTTTAAAAGCAAAGCTCAGCTAGACTTTTTCTGAGAAATCACTTCAAGTGTGTTTATAAAATGACCTTACTATATTTGTTACTTCTATAAAACAAATAAAACTTCCCAAAATAATATTAAAAATAAAATAAAATACCATTGTGTCATATAAATGTATTTTGAAGCAAAGCCACAGATAGCTAACACATTTTCTATTCACAATAGGAACACAATTTTGTTTTTCCTTTTTTCATGCCTACCTTTAATTACTGCTACTTTAGCAGTAATACCTTTTTTTCATGCCTACCTTTAATTACTGCTACTTTAGGGTAACCCACCATCATACAGATTGGTGGATTCATCATTTATCAGACAGCACCATATTTAGAATACAATTATCTTAAATATTACAAAAAGTGTGGTTTATATATACATTTTTGTATTGCTTTATGGATATTTTGTGGAGCTGGAATTCTGGAACACACAGTAAGAATATAGGTGTTTTAGGAAGAAATAGAAACCTCATCCCTGGAAATGTTCAGTGGGGCTTTGAGCAACTGGTTTAGTGGAAGATGACCCTAACATTGTAGAGAGTTGGAGCCATATGATCTTTAATGTCCCTTCCAAACTAAATCATTCTATGATTATAGGAAATAAAGTTATTTCTTCCAAAGAAATAGATCTTTGACTATGGAAATCTTCATTTTAGCATAACAAAATATTCCTCAGACTAACTATGTCAAATTTCCAAAATGTTGTATTTTTAATATGTGCAAAGCCTCCTCTTTAATACATGCTACAAGGGAAAGATGCCAATACTTCGTAGTTTCAAAAGCTTTTGAAACTTTAAACACAAACCAAACTTCTTTAGAAAATCCACAGTGAAAGTCAAAGAGAGCAACCTTTGACATGAATCACCCACTTAAATTTTTTTTTTAATTAGACTTGACACTCTTTTTATATAGAGCTGTAACTTACTTGTACACTGTTCATGGCTATTTCCACAGAAATATAAAATCCTACACTGGGGGTTTTTTAATTCCACCACAGTCAGAAAGAAAGAGCTACCCCAATGGTAGTATAGCATCAGAAGCTTACTGCTGGTGAGCATTTGAATGTGAGGTTTGTTCAGCTTAAAAATATAATGTTTATTATATTACTACAGCAAATTACTACAGCAAATTCCCAGTCCTGAAAGTGAAGTTAAAATTTTTTTCTTATGTGTTACTACCATTATAAAATAGGGCTTCAGTCTAGCCAATGACCTCTTTCATGCCTAAGAAATGTAAAAGTCACTTTTGTATTGAAATATTTTAATGTTCACTAATTTTACTGTTTAGCATAAGAATTGTAATCTTCACTTTGGAATCTGGACTTTACTAATCTGAATTAAGTCCTGCACGTCTTCAAACTCATACTGATAATCATAAAAGAGGATGTTGCTAATAACATGGTAGGGAGTAAATTCAGTACATACCTCATAGCCAGGGCTGACAGGAGACTGACAGGTAGTTGGAAAGAAGAAAAAACAGAAGAAATAAGAGGGACAAAAAGACAGAAAATAATGTTATTTTAGAAGCAAGCATGAATGTGGGATCATATTATACTCTCATTCTTTTTTACAGAGTAAATGCTTAAGAACTGCATTTGAGCTGAGACATGTAAAAATCTGGGTTGCATTGTATCCTCTCAGTTCTACTTTGTTTTTAGCATTTCTGTTGATGGGTTTTATACTACTGTGTTAAGAATCAAAAGAAGATTTTATTCTTTGGAAGTAGATTTTTAAAGCTGTACGCAAATACATTCCCCATTCAATTTTCAGCTCAAATAAGATGTTTTATTGGCTAATGAAAACATTTATACCCAAACTGAAAATGTTTCTGCGCATGGTGATTCCCTATGCAAGGATAATTAAAGTATAGGTACATTTTGCATGATTCCATATAATCCTGTCTCAAAGATTTTTAGATGACAAAATTTCATAAGACAGGGCATAACTTATTCACTTTATAAGTGCCATATTTCCAGAAGGCAGGCTTACATGCTGTGTCTCCTATCAGGTGTACACATCAACAAAAAAAAAAGAAAAAAAAAAAAAAAAAAAAAAAAAAAAAAAAAAAAAAAAAAGCAGCAACTCAGTTTGATAATTACATCTATCAAAGATCTCCAGGAATTATTTCTTCTCAACTGCTCTGACTCTACATGGTAATGAGAGGTAAAAATACATCTATTTTAGTCCTATTTGAAGAACTGATAGATATAACAGAGATTATATTTTGTTAGCAGTGATTAAAGTAACACATCAATACTATTAATGAATAGTACACTTTTATGAACACGGTTGATGTTTTTCAGTATACTCACACAGACTGTAGAAAAATGAAAGACATTCTAAAGTGCATGGCTTGATTGGCATCACCATATAAACTGCCATAAAACTAATCTCATAAGCATTGCAGAAGAACTGAGTCCAAAGGACAAATTTGGTACATGAGAACTGACAAAGCTTATGCCATTTTAAAAAAGCAGGGTGGGAGGGTAGGAATGGAAATACATTTAAAGGGAAAAAAACTAAACAGAACAAAAGACATATAGAAGCCGTGTGTGAGAGCATTTCTGAAAACCTGGTAAATGATACCAGGATTCCAGGAAATAAAAGTGAGATAAGAAAACTATTTGATTTCTCCAGGCCCCGCCCTTTACCTACTGCAAATAGATTTTCTTTGGGCGTGTACGTGTGTGTGAGCATGTGTGATGTTCTGAATCATCAACACAGGGACACCAATGTTTACAAGTTCTCAGAGAAGTACAGGCTGCAGTATAGACAGCACTTACTGCATCTATTCACTGGCAATTTTAATGCTGTCAAAAATTTTGAAATATATAGCTTTGCAAAACAGGTACTTTGTATAAGAATGTGTCAGCAAACAACACAGTCTTATAATTTAAAGTTTTTTCAAATTTAAAAAATTTTGATACATTTTAACTGTACAGCACAATGAACATTTATAGAGGGTGTACCAGGATGCTGATACATGCAATTTTTGTAACAAAAATTAAAATAAAATGAGATCAGAATTAGGGCCAGTCTTCCTCCAAATTTTCTGTCTTGCTCTACGTAATTTCTGAAACAACCTGCTGAGAATTATGATTAATCCATAAACATTTGTTGCTGTAGTTTACAGAACTTAAGCACCTTATTCATTTATGCAGCTTTTCAATTAAAAATACAGATTCATAATGTTAACCTTAATTTCCAAGTAGCTTTAGACTAATGATAATCAGTAGCATAAGTACATAATTATGGTTCATAGATGGTACTGCATCTAACACCATGTCTACATCATTTGCAATAGTGTCCTTTTAGTATGTCAAGTTTAATAAGTTTAATATTCTAATTGAGAGGAAAACATGATAATTGTTGTGTGTACTTATAAATTCTTTCCTCTCTTTTAAACCTTAAGGTTTTCAAAACTTTCATTTAGGAGTGGATTCACTTATACACTGTGCAAAATCTTTACTATTCAAGTGTATTATGACCATGAGTGCTAAAAACAACAAACATGCTAAAAATAAAAAATTGTATAATTGTCCTTTACTCCAATGAACATTCTGCTTTAATTTCAGAAAATTAATATATTAATTAATATACAAGTATACTATATATTTACGTGCTTTTGTATATACTGTACATCTATGTATACATCAACATGTCTAAATTCAGACATATAAATACATTCACCACAAAGAGCCATTTAAGGATCTAAAAGAGATTTCTCCTACTTTCTTCTGAACACCCAGAAATATGCTAAACATGCAGGCTCCAACTAATTAAAAACAGACTTGATTGTGACAGACACTCAGTTTAGTGCTGTGTTGTCTGGGTCACAGTGCTCTAATGAGGCAAACCTTTCCTATTTAATAAGCCAAGGGAAATAATGATCCGATACAGAAGAAATTCAACTAGTTCCAGAAGAGATTCTTCAAGATCCAACTACTTATATTAGCATGGGTGGCAGTTTTAGGCCTTAAAAATAACATAATTCTTGACAAATGATTCTCCTGGGAGTATCAGAAGTGACACATACCTTAAACCCACACACCTTAAGTTGGTGACCTCCCTTTTAAGTCAAGATGCCTTCTCTTAATTTATAATTTACATACCACTCTCCTCTGTAGTCTGTAACAAGCAAAACCAGATTCTATAGCACTAAATATCATTGTTTCTCAGCTCCTCCCACGGCCTCTACAGCTAGGGAATCCCATACCAGAAGGGCTTCATCTGTCACGCTGGGTGAGGGCTCTGCAGAAACTGTTCGAATGGTGCTGAGTCCTGTTAGGGATACATTTGACAGGCGTCTTTTCCGTACACCACTGCAGTTGTTAGGAATTTTAAATGCACATCTCTTATGGTAGTTCAGACCACATCCTGAAAAGAGAAATTTAAAACCATCTGATTATGGTTTACTACTCAAAAAAGCAAGTAATTTTTGTTTTTTCAAAAACAACACAAATTCAAAAATATTAGCCTTAATTTTGATGAAACTTTTCCCTCTACCATGCTCTTTTATTCTAGCAACTTGTTAGAGATATAATGTTATCAGCTCCAAATAGATACATCTACAACCAGTGGTTTTTCTCTGATTTTTCAAAATCCGTGGTCTCAAAGAGCAGGAAATTTTTATGACAAGCACTTGGCAGGTAAAGACGTCTCACTGCAAATGGTATATTCTATTTGGTTTAGTCTACCAGAAGTCAAATAGGTGTTGCAAAGTGAGAAAACTTAGCTATTACAACTTCATATGGATTGACAGTAACTTCAGTTAAATAATCTGAATTACTGTGATACAAAATGAGACACAGGCTCATAAAAAACTGTAAGGGAAGAGCAAGACATCCAGCCTTTTCTTAAGACTTCATATCAACCAAAGCTTTTTACGCTCAAGGTTACAGAGCCATATCTAAGATGCCTCAGAGCAGTCAAAAAGATAAATTCTTCAATCATTTAATTCCTCTGACAGTTCTTACTGTCTCTAACTAATTTAAAAGCAGCATTAGACACAACACACAGAAGCAGAAGGGAAAAGTCTCTTCTTTAGACTGAAAAATTACATCTCACTGCAGCTTACCTTCACATTTGAGTCCCTGACGCACTAGCCCCCACAGCATCTCTCCACAATGGTCACAAAAGGCTGGAGCCCGATATGAATGAACAAACAGAGCATGGGGCCGGATTTGGAAGTCTTCAAATGTAGCAGAAGCTATGGCAGTGAGATCATACAAAAAATTAACATAATTAAAAAGTAACATAACTACTGTTCTTCACTTATTAGGTACTTCACAGAACAAAACAAAACTCCTTTTGGCCACTATGATGCTGAACCTTAAATTTGGAATTGTTCACTGCTTAATATTTTAAAGATAAAAAGAGTGATGATATATCTTCATACTACAATGACCACTGGAAAAAGGATAAAGTTCCATTTACAAACCTGCAGCAATGACATCTCTGACAACATTTTTCCAATCAAATACAGGAGTATAATAGCATATCAATATTTACCAAAATTGTCAAAGTTCAATCAAACATCAGAAATTTTTCAAATACTTTTTAAAGATTTTACTCGCTACATCTTGAAGGTAGTATGTATATAAAATGAACGGAACACATCCCATAAAGTTGGGTTTTGTTTTTTTTTTTTTTTTTTTTTTGCATCTAAAATAGTCTGTTTCTGCTGATCACTTGGTATAATTAATTCAGCAGCCTACGTTGGTATCAGTGAACTGATCATACAAGTTAAAAACGTATATTAGAGCTTAAAAATAAAACATGAAATGATACGTCCAAATTTCAATATAGAAAAAAACCTTGCAGGGCAACCTGGAAGATGGTTATGCATTTCTTGAAGTACCAAATCCTTACGAAGTGACATAAGCCTGCAACTGATGTAACAGCTGCAAAAGGTAGCAAAAGACACGAGTGCAAACTTTAAAAATAACTAACTAAAATGTTTTTTAAACTATTTATAATACAGAGACAACCAGTACCACATCACTTCGAAAAGCAGACTTAAATGAAATATTTTCCTTTTCTTATTAACTATCTTAAACATATGTCAAATAGTCTAAAGAAATATCTGTCAAATGTTGTTAAATACTAATCACATATGCAAACATTTGATCTCACTCAGACTGCCATTTAAACAAGTTATTTGTGTGCTTACTCTTCACAGATATCAGGATGAATACAATAGGTATGTAGGCATTTAACAGATATACTTTGTCTTTCAACAGAAATACATTCCTGATTTGCAACTGACAGAAAGAAAGTGAGAAAAAACAAAAAACAATTAAAAACCCCACCCAAAACCAAAACAACCCTTTCCCCCCTCCAGCCTTATTTTTTAATGGTTCAATTCAAAGGAATTCCTAAAAGATCCAAATACCCTGGCGTGTCTACTAATGAAAAGGGAACCAAAAATCTGCATACTGATCAAAAAAACACTTTTAACAAGAGGAGGGGATCAATAAAGACTTATGCCCTGGTCGCAGTTGCTTCTCTGCAAAAAAACACTACTCTTCTCCAAAATTGTCCACAGAAAAATAAGTTTCTAGTCTCAACCAGTCTTGAGATCTATTAACAAAAGTAGGATCCAATGATTCCAATCATATCAAATTTCACTTTTTCAAAATGTTTTTACTAGAACAATGCAAATCATTTAACAGTTTGTTTATTTCAGGACTTCCCTATGGATTATTTAATAAAAACCTATATTACAAAATTTATTTAATTCATAACACTAGGACCTCATTAAAAAGTCCAACATATTAGAAATGTCCTGAAACCAAATTAAATAATTTTGCATTTATCTAAAAATGTAAGGCATATTTTTCTCTCAAGGACTTTCAAATACTTGTTCAAACATATTATTTTTCTATTTTTTTACATACTACGATGGTCAAATTCACTGTTCGGACAATGCTCACCCTGTAATGACAATGGTCTCCTTGGTCTGCTAGAAAACACAGTTCATCACAGAATGGGTTGGATTTGGAAGACACCACAGTGTGTCTTCTGGTTCAGCTTCCCTGCTCAAGCAGGGTCATCCTAGAGCACGTGGCACAGGATTGCTCCAGGTGGTTCTTGAATATCTCTTGTGTGGGAGACTCCACACTTTCTCTGTGCAATCTGCCCCAGTGCTCGGCCACCTGCACAGTAAAGAAGTTCTTCCTTATATTCAGGTGGAACTTCCCATGCATTAGGTTTTGCATGTTGCCTCTTGTCCTATTGCTTGGCATCACCGAAAGGAGCCTGGCTCCAGCTTCTCGGCCCCCTCCCTTCAGAACACATTTTAGATGTCGAACAGATTTCTTGTTGTCACAGTCAGGCAAGCAGACACCTTTCTGGTCCTACCACATATGGGTACCAACTGAGCTGTGATACATCAGCAGCTGGATAAGACCAAAATATAGATGCAAATCATACTGACCCTTAATAATTCACTTCCTCTTCTCTAGCCTGGTCTATGAAATCATGATATATATGTGAAGATATGGTCTTCAGCATTTTGGAAACTCCAGTCACACAACACACTACAACATGCTACGACATTTGCTCAGGAACTCAGCTATAAACATATCACTAAGCCTTCCCACCTCTCCCCTTGTCTCCTTCAGACCTTCCATCTAGAGATTCGAGCCTCATCTCTTCTGTTCCAGACTTTTGTTCATGGATTTTGCATAGCATATTTACCTACAGCTTTATGAAGAATATTGCAAACTTTTTGTTTATAGACTTTCCTAAGGTTGTTTCTAAAAGCATACAAGTAACAACCAAACCACTATTTAAAAAAGGGATATGTACAATAAAAACAGTCTACATCTCAATCTAGGAAAGGACTATGTATCTAAGTTCATTACAATTGCATTGAATAACATAACATAATGCCTGTATTCAAGTTCTATTTTGAATCCATAATGCTCACTAAATTGGAAGACTGGAGAGGAGTTGTACATTGATTTACTGGGTAGTTTTACAAATAGTATGACCAGTGCATCAAAACCACAAATAGTCTAATAAAAATCAGTAACTCCGTTAACTTCAGTTAGTTTAATAATTTAGATAATGGATTAAAAATATATTATCTTAAAATAGCTTTAAAAGCCTGGGGATTGTGGGAAGTATATATAATTTCCCCTGTAGAATCAAACCTGAAATCAAAATCTCCCATTAGTAGTTTTGCCTTAGGAAGTGATTTATAAATTAGGTCCTCCTTTCAAACTTCTTCCTACCACCTAGTCAGTCAACTTTTTTAAAATTACATGTCTAGGAAGCCTTTCATATAGCCATTAACATTCAAAGCTTTGACCTTCAGAATATTCCAGTAATTCACTGAAAAAAAAAAAACCAAACCCAAAGCCCTCCTGATTAAGAGAAAGACATGTATATTTTTTTTCCAGATTAAATTGAGGCCTTTCTCAGTAACAAAAACCTTCTGTAATCAGGCTGCCCTCTTGCTTTGACAGAGTACTGATGGGATGAAGACAATTTTGTGGCTGTATATAAAATTGTGCTGTAAAAAAAGGGAGGCGTCCAAACATGCCTATAAGCACATTGTAAAAACTTAATTACTCTGCAGAAAAGTTTGCAATTTTATGTTCTTAATATGACACCATTATACTGTTAACTCTCAGATTACCTTATCATCATCAGTTTAAGCTTTCCTAGTATCACCAAAACACAGACATTGAAACTGTAACAGTTTTGACAAGACTATTTCATCAGGTCGATTAATGACTTGGCTGTTAATGGCTAGTACTCCTTGTTCTGGGCTCGGTAGCAGATCTATCATCCAGCACAAATGGAAGGTAAAACATGAAGACATTGCAAATCAGAGAAAAAAAGTATTACATTCAGAAAGAGGCAAATTATTTACTTCGCCATTTTGTGTTCCAAGTCCAAAAGTGCTCTGAACTATAAGCAGAGGTGAGATCCTGCTATTATCAGTAACAGCTTCACATAATGGGCACTCATCTTGCATCCATGCCTCTCACAGCAGAAGAAACCATCAATCAGAAGACTAGCAATACTTTGCAGGCATTCTCCTGCTACCTTCTCCTATTTGGAATGCATTTAAGAGTAATATATTCGGTTGAGTTCCCACAGGCATTTGTAACTTGAGTCCTTACTTACAAGAAGTGCTGGCATCCATCACTTAAAAAATTAATATAACTCACAAGTATACACTATTAAACTTCAGGCACTGGTTAAACAATAACAATTAATGACAGAGTATACAGCTCAGCTGGACTAAGAGAAAGGAAACCATTTTATTATTTTCAATGTTCCAGTCCTGGCAATCAAATACAGTCTGAGTTTCCAGAGTTTCATTTGAGTTAGCAGAATTCTGTCAGTTCATACAGGCCAAAGACTTCATATCTGATTTCCATCCTAAAATCTGGATTAAAAATTAAACTAATATTATCAGGACCTTAATACTGACAAGAAATAATTACTTCCTGAAATCTATACATGTGCACATTTATAATCATTCTTTTTCTTTATTTGTTCTGCTTTGAAATAGGAAAACTTTGATATGGAAAATCTGAACCCTTTCTGGACATGAACGTGAATATTTTACCACTCTAAATTTTACATACAGGGAAAATCCTTCTAATACAATAAATTTCATTTTGTTTTCTTTATCTATTATAATTTTATCCCAATGCTTTAGGTAAAACCAATTCTAATTAGGAATGCTAAATTGACATTCAGGTAAGAGGTGGGGACAGAGGGAAAGATACATTTTCAGATCTGAATTTGGAAATCTTGAGCAGAAGCCTGCTACTTGCTAAAAGCAACTGGTACAGGCTATCCACAATTTTTTTATAATACCCAGACATATCAAAAGCTGCATGTCCTCAATCCTCCAGTGACAGAGGTACAGGAAACCAAATCACCTGCTACAAGGCAGATAACATGTTGTGCTGCTGCACCTGGACTACTTTATTTGGTAAAATGAGCTTGGGTGTCCAGAAAGCCATGGAGAAGGAAAAGAAACATCCCCAAAAAGAACAGTAATGTCAGAAAGAAGGGGAAGATGCTGGAAATAGGGGAAGACCCCAGAGATGAGAGAGAGATGGAGGCCAGAGAACCTCTGCCATAATTTTGATTCATGATGCCCAAGGTTGGTAGCTGCAAGTGGTGGCACAACATGAACAAACAAGACTTTGTGCCCAGCCTTACTTGGCCAGCAGCTACCTCCTTACTTACAAGGGCAGTGGGAAGCTGGCAAATGTAAGGCTGAGAAGGGAGCAAATGAGTCAGCATGGGAGGCATCCAAGTAAGGCTCTCATCTCCTTCCTTCTTGAATCCCAGTATCCCGATTCACTATGGGCTGCTGTTTACACTGTCTCATCAGTGACATGAGATTTAAGTAATAAACTGAAGGGGACAATAAGCCATTTGCAAGCATTTGTCCAGTGCTAGCTCAGAATTTTAAGGAGTGATGATAAAAGATTAACATTTATGAGTCAATGTGCTTGATTCATCTGTACACTCTAAATTTTTAAAGTACAATTTTGATGTACTTCTATATATTTGTGAATGATTCCACAGTTTTAGATTGACAAACTATATAGCTCACTAGATTTAGGTTAATTTGAAATCCCATCACACAATTCTTTCATTATGGATTTATCCATTTTTCACCCAAGTGGAAAAAACAGCAATACCTTACTTCACAGCTTCAGGCCCTGTTAATCACAAAACACTGCAAAGGTATCAATTTAGCACAGGAAAAAGAAATTAAATACTCTGCAGGTTTACTGGAGCTATGGATGCAGTGTTCAAAATTGATTCTGACTACTGGCATTAAGGAGCACCCCCCCCCCCCCCCCAAAAAAAAAAAAAAAGGCTCTTGCTCCTTTTCCATGCTCTGACTAATCTAAATTAATATCTTAAAGGAAATGCTGTGAGTCCTTTACATTTTTATTTCCTCTGACTTTTTTTTTATGACCTTCACAGTTCTTTTCCAAGGACTCTGAAAAAAAGCTCAAAAATAAGAGGTTCTCAAAAAGAATTAATAGCACTTGTAAAACATATTTAATTCCAACAAGTTTATTTTATAAAAGGTTAAGATTTTTTTTGTTATATGGTGAATAAATGTTACTGGCTAAAAGTATAATGAAATTAAAAGTACAATCTTATGCTGAACTCAGTAAGGAATGAAGGCACCAACTCTGCATACATTAAATAATTTTTAACTATACTGTTACCTATTTGCAAAGGTTTAGATATGTTTTAGAATTACCCCAAGAATTCATAAACATATACCATTACAGAACAAATACAAGTGGGTTGTTTTGGGGGTTTTTTGCATAGTTTTATTGGATGTCCAAAAGCCCTGATGGGATGCACCCAGCAGTACTGAGGGAACTGGCTGATGTCCTTGCAAGGCCACTCTCAACAATCTTTGAATGATCATGGTGACTGGGAGAAATGCCCGAATTCTGGAGGAAAGCAAATGTCATTTCCACCTTCAAGAAGGGTGAGAAAAAGGACCCAAGGGAACTAAATGCCAGACAGTCTCACCTGAAGCCTCTGAAAGGTGATGAAACAATAAATCCTAGTATGACTACTTCTGGAATATACTTCAGTGTCTGTCTGATTAATAATGCTTTCTTAAGGTCTCAGATTTTTGATGAGACCATCAGAGATATGGAACAGAAGCATGACTATATATAACCCTTCAGTTCTCTCAGCCCCACTTGAATCTTTCTAGGATAACACTAGAAAAGGGAAAATAAAAATGCTAAAGAAATGCACAAGATGACATAACCTGGAAGAAATAACTTAATTATTGTTCTGAATTGTTGTTGATTATTTAAAACTGTTTACAAAACTTCAATAATGACTCATCATTAAAACATCTCCAGTGCCTAACCTGATCAGAAGGTCAAAATTACATAAGCAAAATGTTTAGTTGTTCACTAAAAACAGAAGTGTTCTACTTACAACATGTTTACCCCATATTTCACCCATACACATAAATAACTAGAAATTAACACTAGGAAATGGTGATACTAATATTTCCCACATGACATTCTGTGTTCAGTCGCTGTGAACAGCTGTGACAGATGAGGAAAACCTCTAGAGGCATGGAAGAGACTTGCATATAAAGAGAGATTAAAAGACCGGAAGACTGGAATTGTTTTGTTTGGAGAGGAAATGAGTAAGAGTTTACTGGACTCAAGAAGCAGAGGAAGCAAAAAAAAAAAAAAACAAAAACCAACCAAACAAACAAAAACCCAACAAAAAAACCCCAACAAACCAGGAAACAAACATAACTGCTGCAGAATAACCTTCTGCACTATCAAACTACAGTGATAGGAGTCTTCATGCCCTAAGAAGCAGGAAAGCTCTCCAACCTTCTTCTTGGCAACAAGTCACATCTTAACTGTATTAAACAGAAACATTCTTGGGGCCTCTTTAAAAGCCAGAGTGAGCCAGATTTCAGGTGGAATGACAAGATCTCCAGGCTTGAGTCACAACTACCATAGAGATATAAAAACCAGCAGACTGCAATCTGTGGCTGTCCCTGAGTTCTTTCTCCTTAGTTGCCATTTCAACTTGTTTTATTCCCCAAGGGAAGAAAACTGCTTGTTTGTACTCAGACCTCTTTTAGCTACAAACCTCAAGCACTTACTAGAAGATGATGTGTATCCTACCACAAAGGGCTGCAAACATAATTTTTAGGAAATTACTATGAGACTGTGTATTTCTATTTGCTCTTTCAAAATCAAAGCCAGCAGTCAATGGAAATAAATTCAATGAGTTCAATAGTGATATTGAAAGATATATATTTTTACGTAAGCCATATTTAATTTGAAGCCTACTAAAGCACTGAGTTATTGAGACAACAACTTCAGAAAAACTAAAAAAGCAGTGAGGTCCTCCAAACACTAGATTTATTTTCCTGACATCTGAGCAGTGTAGAATACACTGTTGACCATGGATATAAGTTGTCTTATGTTATTCCAAGCGGGCAAGCTATTCCAAGTGGGTTACCCTTTATTTTTCAATGTGCTGAATCATTTATAGCTACTCTCTATTCAGGACCACTACTGTAATTTAACAAACACACTGATACAAATGTTTCATCAAGCACGTACTGGTCAAAGAAGCTATTGAACAAATCAATTAAACAAAACCCTGTACGACAAATAAAAGAGTTTTCTGCTTAGCTGAAGCAAGGCTTGCTCCCCATTAAATCTGTAGCTAGTGAGAATTACCTACTGGGGAGGTAATTATTTGATGAAAGGCGATGGCGGCTGGTGAGGAAAAGAGAATTCTTTGAATGGTGGCAGTTTTATAATTAAAATCTGTGTTAGCAGTAAAAACAACTGGCAGAATATGAAGAATTGTGAAAAGGAGAAAAAAAATAATTGAAGTTTTCTTACCCAAATATTAAAAAAAAATTCATAAAGAGAATATTTTATTTTCCTTATATACAACTTCAACTGAACCTATAGCAGCAGTCTCCAAAGTGAGGTGCACACACCTCTGGGTGTGCAAAAGACAATCCATTAGGGTACAGAAAGAAAATATTAAAACTTCTGCTACATATAAAAATTTTAAGTAGATAAACACACACATATTGAAGGTATATGCTTGAAGATATTTAGTGATGAGGTGCACAAAAAGAAATTTGGACTTTGCCACTGTATCTTTAAGAAAAGCTCCAGTGCTGTTAAAGGCATATCCTGTGAAATAATTTATAGCTATACATAAGTTTCAATTACCATAGATGTATAGAAAGACTAAGTAGTAAATAAATTTGTAAAACAGTAAACAGAGTCCTTTGATGAAAATATGGTTTTTATTATCATGCACTCTTTTCCATCAATGCCTTTTTAATTATAAACCTTCCATATTCATTCCAAATCCTAATCAGATTATAGTATTGCATTGTAAGTCTAAATGAGCACACAAACATCCATTAAAATATTGGACAACTTTTGCAGACTCCAAGTTTCATTCATCACCTCAAGTCTTTTAAGAAAGGATCAGCTGACATGGGGGCTGCTGAAGTATAAATCTTGAATAACATATTGAGTTACTGTTACTAAGTGGATTGTGTTAAACTCAGTCAAAATTATAGTATCTAAAATCTTTTTTTAAAAGGTGAATGAGATATGTATCATATTAAGAAAACTGAGAAAAAATTAATAAGGTAGGTAAAAAAATACCTCACTGAACTCAGAATACTTTAGGGAGAATAAGGTTTGTTTTTTTTTTTTTTTCCCAGAGCCTTTAAAATAAATATAATATACAAATAAAATCAAGATTTAATTTGGTCCACTTTGACAGGCATTTTTTAACACATTAACTGCAATTAATGTAGCTAATTAGCTTCAATTCCACCTTTCTTGGAAAGCTGGCTGTACAACTTATTGAGGTGAGGCCTGTTAAAGTGATATGACATGAATTGTGTCTTTTTACAGTGAAATCATGTGATAAGAATACAAAAGCATAAGAATTACTGGATCAGACAAAAATCCACTAAGCCTGGAATCCCGTCTTTGAAAAAGGAGTTCTCAAAGCAGCATCAGTATTCTCTGAAGCAGAGAAGGTGACAAAGGCAGATGACACAAGGGCAGTGACATTACAAGCCATTTTCTGTTCCATTGCTACACCTGACACTTTACTAGTAATGGTTTCCAGATCATTCATGAATGTATTTAACAGCACAGACTTAAGTACCTTGCTGGTAATCTGCTTCCACTGTGAAAACAGCATGCACTCCTACCCTTTGCTTCCTAAGCCATAAACAGTTATTCATCCATTTGAGCATTTACCCTGTTCTCTCATGAAAGCATCATTTGTTTATGAGCATTTGGACTGAAAGTGTTTGCATTAAATCTGGAAAACTAAGTGAAATATCTCAAATGAACTGACAATTTCATTAAAGAGCACACAAACCAAAAATGCATTCTTGTAAAAAATCAGACAATTAGAGATGCATAAGGTTGGATGTTTGGTCTATTAGGTAGCAGTGGAACAGTGACCTCTCATATACAGGCACTGTCCAGAAAGTAACAATTAACACAGTTATATATGGAAAAAAAAGACAATGAGGCAAACATAAACAAAAAATGAAAGAATCTTTCAGTCCTGACAACTGCAAACATAGTCCTCTGTCTGAAATTCGTGACTCAAGAAAAATGTTAGACTAATGAAAAGTGAGGGATACAAAATCAATCAACTTTAACCCAATCACAAATGAGCGTTATCTCTACAGAAACAAGAAAAATGACAGCTAGAGCAAACTGAAAGGACATAAAGGAAGAATAATTGTTAAAAATTTCATCTTAGACAGAATAAAGATACTTGTATTTCTTAAGACACCAAAAAACAGCAGGTTAACATAGCCATGAAGGCACCAAGAGAAGGATGCTCTTCAATCACAACAAAGCACAATCACAAACTGTGACCAACTATATAAGTACTGTAACATTATGTTCAGAGATACAATATCATAGTGTTTCATCTCCAGTTGAACTAACACTACAATCCAGTTATGTGTTGATAAATGGTATTTACTGTAATTGTACAGCTATCCACAGCTTTTATTCAGCCCAGTATATTTTATCATAGGCAGTATATACTGTACAGAATCAAAATAAAAGGTCCACATCTAACAATCAGGTGATCTACCATTTATGTGATATTGCAACAGAAACAGCTTCTTAACAAAAGCACTGGATCAATTCCTGCCCTCATCAGCTCAGCAAGGGAAGGTAAAATAGCTGCTATTTGACTTTCTTGCTTTAGAAATCCTGCCAAGTTGAGCGCAACTGGTCACAGCAAGCAGATGAAGTACATTCCACTAATTCACACAAGATGCTAACGTTTCACTGTTTGCTTTCCAGCAGCAGACAAAAACCTCTTACATCTCAATGGAAATTTGCCCAGTAAAAACAAGATAGAATTTTTATAAACAAACCCATATTAAAACTGTAAATATACTATTTTTTCCCTCAATATCATGGCAAATTTACACAGCAGTTTTTAATAAACTTAATGAACAAGGTACAGAAGAAGACAAACTACGCTGACAAAAACAAGTCTAAAGATATCTAAAGTAATTGTTTCCTTGAATTCCTCAAAAAAACACAACTCAAAAAGAGAATACACATGTACAGAAACACAGCAATTCTCATCTGTCAGCTTGTTCTATAGAGTCTGTGCCTCCATTAAAAAAAAAAACCAGCAAATACAGTTATTCTGAAAAGAGTCACAGATACACAGATGAAGGGTGGCAATTGCATCAACAGACAGCTTTAAAAAACATCTCAACACATCATTCATTTCAGAAAGGGGCTAACTCATCTACTTTCCAGATCTCATGTAACAACTTAACTTAAACCTTGTTAACTATTTAACTTCTCTGCAAAGAAAGGGTATGAAGGACAGCACCTATCATTAATATCAATGCATCAACAAATTGCAGTTGAAATAAATTATTTTTATAAGCTAGTCAAATCACCACTGAAGATCTCCAAAAAACTAGAAGAGAGTTTATCATAGCAAAAATAATCCATTCTGTTCAAATTTATTGCAAATTTTATATTATGTTATTTTGGTAATTAATGTTTGCATCCTTTATTTCATGAGCAGAACATGAAAGTTAACTTTTCAGAGATCCAGTTGAAGATTTCAGCAAATACTACTTGATCACATCAAGATTGAAGGACATTTTTCAGCTTAAACTCACTTACATAAACATGCTTCCTTTTCTTGAGCAAACAGGAAAACTACATTTGAGAGAGAGAGAGAGAGATCTAAAAAGATGTAACTTCTGGTTTCTGTTCCTTTCAGTATTTATGATTGACTGACTACTCATTTCCAGCCATCTTTGACTGTAACTTAGACTGCAATTTCTGTACCTTGCTTCCTGATTTTGGGCTGCCTATTACTTTTTGATGGTATTCTAATAAAAGGAACCCTTCCTACAAATACACTTCGATAAAATCCTTTCTCCAAAGATTCAGATGCTTTGCAGTCTGAAATGCATAGAAGTATATATTGGACTCAATTAATGCATTAGCGGAGATTTTCACAGAAGTAGCAAAGAATTTTCTTCCTTTGTGCATCTGAAGAAAAGATGAACTTTCCAATATTTTGAAGAAAAAATTAAATAAAAAATACACAGCTAATAAAACAGAAACATGGTGAGTTATATTAGTGGGTATTAGTGATACTGTTCAATGAATGCCCAGGAGTTCAGCCTAACAAACCAAATGTATTCAACCTACAAATTTTTGGTTCTAATACATTTCTCAAGTGTTCCCATATTACTAGACAAACGCTATCAGAATCCCATAAATTAAGTGTTCAAACAGATATTTTTAAAAATAAAATAAAAGGAAAAAATTAATAGAAGTAGAACTAAACCCGTATTTATTAGGGCTAGTACATTCATAATAAAAGTTCACTTTTCCTCTTTTTGCAGCTAACTAAATCTCATACACTCAACATACACTTTTGCTTCCACTCTTATAATAATGTTTGACCTTCCAGTTCCAAAATGCCAGAATCTATATTGGCATTGAACCACAATTCATCTGGCTGACTGCAACAGCCTGTGCTTATCTCCTCTGGAGGAGTCAGCAGCCAGACATACAACATTTGTTCAGCACATTACATGACTCTTGCAGTCCATTAAAATACTATGTTGTATTGCACCAATGCAAAATGCAAGTAATAATTTTCATTAGGAATAAAAAAACACAGCAGCTGCTGCAATATAAGCTGAGTAAATTTCTTGTTTCACCAGAAACCTTTTGCTCTAACACAAACTGTTTCAATTACATTGCATGACATCTGCAGATATAATTTGCTTCACTAAAACGGACTAAGGTGTTTCAGCTACAGTGAACAACACCTCTCCCCTGTAAGTTTCTGTAGATAATTTTCAGCTCTTTCAAGAACTTGTAATATAAGCTCTAAACCATAAAACAATTATATTTACTAATCTTTAAACTGCCAAGAACATGTGTCCAGTAGGGAAAAAAATCATGGCTGGTCAAGCTTTGCAAATAAAAGCTTTACATAAATGACAATGAAAAATAGAAAATGCATACTACTGATTGTATAACCCTGAATACAAGGACTGACAGTTCAGCTTTCTCTACTCTGACCAGTATTGACCTCAGCAATAAAAAATGAACGCAGTCAATCAGTACAGCTTTTGACATCAGATATCAGTGCCTCAGGGGATGCTGACGCAAAGCACAAGGAGTTTTCAGCAGCAAAGGTATAGCAGTAACAATATCCAAAGTACTGCCTCTTTTGGACATGACATTCAAACACAATTACCATAATATACCTTGAATTTACAGAACTTTAGAATGCATATTCTGTTTAGTTCTCTATAATGAAGGCTAGAAATAAAACACTTTAACAATCAGTTTAACAAATGCATCTGAACACATATTGTATTTCATTTGTCCTTCCACCACTCAAGCACTCAATATCACACACTGTAGTGCTGAAGGCCAATCTCTTCTGTTTCCAAGTTTTTTTAATCCCTTCAAAATAAATTTTCAGTGCATATTATTGAACATCCTGAAAGAGACTTCTTATGGCCCTGTATTTAGATAGACATTGTCCTTTAATTAAAAAGAAGATAACCCATCTGCAGATACTTTGATATGCACTATTTCCAAAATCCATAATGATTTTAAACTATGTCTATATATTTTTCAATAAAAAACTGTCTGCATTAGTTTGAATAATTCCTTAAACCTTACAGATTATTTGTAGATTTCTTTCTCATTTTCAGTGTTGCAGAACTGGGAATACTTCCCCCCCTTTATATGACACAGGAATTGTCTGCAAAAATGAATTGCTGCATTTAGTTTAAGCTCATTTAGGGGAGGACACTATTGCTTTCAAGTGTTTATTGAGGAAACATGTTTTATTTGAGACATCTAACTGAAGGTTTTAATTTGTAAGAGTGCCATCAGTCAGGCCATGACATATTAGACGTTTCATTTGCTGTCCTTTGCTCCTAAAGATTTATATAGCTACTTGCCTAAATTTGGCAACCTACAGGAATCTACACTTCATATAAACAATATAAACAATATATCAAATAAAGTACTAAAGTCCTTGCATTTTTTTCACTGCATCACAATTACTGATGTGGAGTGACTATGTTCTGTGGGAAATATTACGTTCAGAATACTGGTATATTTTTGAAAGTGAAAAACTTGTTTTCTGATATGGAAAAGATGAATGATGACTTACAGGAATGACATGCATTATTCCTTATTTCACTTTTTCCTATTCTAAACAAAGAATATGGAATAGGGTCCTACACAAAAAAACCCCTATGTTTAAAAGCTCAGTTGGCTTAGATAATGTGACCTAACTCTTACTTCCACTCTTTTCAGCATTCATTAGGACTTGGCCTTTCTCTTCACTAATCCTACACTCTTCTACAGTTGCAATTTTTACTTTCATATGGCATACATGTCTCTGTACTTTTAAGCATCTTTCCAGACGCTCTAACTGCATGTTCCAACTGCAAAAATACAGCCCTTCAACCATC
The DNA here is from genome assembly GCF_031753505.1 of Anomalospiza imberbis. Lineage (NCBI taxonomy): Eukaryota > Metazoa > Chordata > Aves > Passeriformes > Viduidae > Anomalospiza > Anomalospiza imberbis. Next base: position 27,663,966 of record NC_089686.1, on the reverse strand, counting down.
TTCCAAGTTTTACTTGCCAAATAGCACCTTTACATCTTTAAGGTTCCAGCATTCACTCTACTGCACACTCATGAAAACTTTGCACCATTCCAAGTCACAAAGCTCACGTCTTCTTACATTTAAGCTTTTGACAAGTCCTACTGACATAACATCCTCAGACTTCTTCTATATTTGAGTCACATAATTATGCTCTCCCCTTCCTCTCATAATTTAAAAAAATAAATCATGTAAAGAGTCAGAGCAGTCTTGGCAAGCATAATTATGCAGGACTTTGAAAAAGCAATTACTCTATTTCCAGTGGACATTTTCATAGCTGTACATAGACATTTTGCTCTACATAGAGCAAAAAGTTTATTAATGTTAACATTAACTACTTAACTAGCTCATTAACACTATTAACTAGATAACCTGTTACTTAACTAGTAATATGTATGAAAGGAGTTGTTATGAAATATGCAGGGCAACAGAAAAAAAAGTAAAAGGCATAATACGCCTATATACGTCTGAGAAAGGAATCAAGAAAAGGGAAATTTTGGTTGTATGGACTCTCGCATATGTTGGGTCAAAATTTAATTGGGAGAAAACTACTCTGGATGTTTTCATTTGCAAAAGAATGACAGTAATTTTCATTGTTTTTTAGTTACCTGATAAGACAACTTCAACTAGGTCTCCTTCTTGGATATCTGCAGCTGATTTCACCAACTGGAGAATGTTCTCAGAGGTAGGGTCATGGCGGAAGAGCAAGATTTTGTCGTACATTCCATAAAAACCACATTCGGGAAACTGCAAATGCAAACCCATGAGAATTTACTATGCTGCAAAACACATAATTGTAAAATACAAAACTGTAAAACACAGTGAATGTATAATGAAATTTTGAGAGCAGACTGGACTACTTCTCAGACTAGTATCAAATATATTTTTTCATCTATGAAAATAATTATCACTATATTCTGAAATGTTTTTTCCTTCAAGCAAGTAAGCTCGTTTGCCTTTCTCTTCCTGTGAACAATGCAGTATCCACTAGGAAATGAGATAAAAGTAAATGTATCCTGCAGCCACTACTGGTAACTTTTTCCTCACACAAGTTCATGAGTAAGATGATTTAATTAGACCTGGAGCAGGTGTTTGGCCTAGATGTCCTTTGGAGTGCCATATTATATTATATTATATTATATTATATTATAATTCCATGATTCTATGATCTCTCCCCAGATGTCTGTCCAAAAGATGGTTTGAAGCCAAAAGAAATATATTTCAGCTCTGCCTAAGATGCAATGCTTAAATGACAACTCAATATGAAATATCTATTTTTAGAGACTGAAGTTACCTAATATAATCTATTATATTAGATTATAATATCTAATACTAGATATTAATAGAAATATCTATTTTTAGAGACTGAAGTTTTATGAAGTAACCATAAAACCATTGTTTTATGGTTATGAAGTTACCATAAAACAATGTTTCAAAACAGTATTTCAAAATTTAATCATAATCTTTTGTTTCAATGCAGAGAAATTGAAGCTTCAAAACCAGATTAAATCCTGCTTAAACTAAAAAAGTTTTTTTAAAAACTCTGAGGTTATACACTGGAGATTATTATCTACATAACTTTTTTCTTTTTTTTTTCTGCAGCAAAAAGATTGGCACTTTTCTTCATGCTCTCAGCCTAAAGAACTAAGACTTTATTCTGAAAACGAAACCATGAATCCCCTTCTATGTTACAAAAGAATCCACTCAATTTTACATCAATGCACTACTCCATGTTTTGGCAACATGCAATGAAAAAAACACAATGACAAGTACAGCCAGAGAAATAAACTGGTATGTTTTGAGGTTATACACAAACACTGTGGCATTCCTAAGAATTTTCTTTTATAGAGGCAGTGAAATATCATTCTTCAAAATGGGAACTGCTGATCCTTTTCAAAAACTGCAAGATTTTTCTCACTTCACTGGATTTCAGAAGTACCACAGGCATTTCCCTCTAAATAAATTATGATTGAAATTGTTTGCTCTCTCTTTATGTTCCCATATTTTTTCAAATAGCTCTACTTTTTCTACCTAAAAAAGGTATTTTCAATATTACACATACTATGAATGTGGAAATACGTGTATCATGAGGTATGAGGTACAGGTTTTTATATTCTGTAGAAAAAAGTAAACTCAATCACAGCATTTTTGATAAATTACATAGAAGAAATATCTTCTGTTTGAATTCCTTTTCCCCAGATACATTACTCTCATGTCAAAACAGTCGTTTTGATGGTGCAGTTCTTCAAACATTGTATAAGGACCAACAGTTGCAACAGTCACAAAAAATCCCTCTGCTTAGCTTATTTCTGCCAACAATAATGCTGATATGCACAGACCAAAGTAAACAAAAAGAAGCCACGGTGCTTGAAGGTATTACACCACCAAAAACAGCATTGAGTTTTGCTACACACGAGACAAAACAGGGGAACTATGGTATTGGAGCTAAATTCCCCAGTACTAACTGAAGGCCTTGTTTCAGTATAATAGCTGCTTAAAGCAGAATTACCAGAGTTAAATGGTCATTATTATTGCCATAATGAGGAAATACAGTACATCTGTAAGAATCAGGAGTGGAAGACTTGCTTACATGGGGTTCAGAAACAGGATGTATTTCTGGCTGCTTAACAAGTCATCAGTAGCAATTAAGATATCAAAGCTGTCCATAAACACCTTGTTTGCCTAGTCCAAGCGTGAAGCAAAATTAATCACTTTAATGGCCTTTCAGTGTGCTTCAGTCAAAGGTGCTTTAGTTTACAAGGGAAACTGGATAAATGACCTTTACAGCATAATAACTTGCTTAACTGCCACAGTTTAGCTGTGTATTTCAAACGTGTCCTGCCTCCCCCTTTTTAGAAAGGGAAATATTAGCTTTTTAACATGATCACTTACCAGCAATTCTAGGTTCCAGATTTAAAATTTAGCAAAATTTCTAAATCAACTCAAGTCTATCCCCAGTCTTGATGTTATTTATTAGATACTCATGTCTTGGTTTAAGAAAATGTCAAGGGAAACACTCATTTAAAATGAGTTCTCCACCTTTGTTTTAACCAATCCCTTTCCACCAATAAGCAGAAACAAAATATGTTAAGAAATAAGTGAAAAAAAAAAAATTACTAACAGGTGAAACTTCAACAGGCAAATAACAGACTTCTATTCCAAACATTGAGCATCAAAAAAAATGCTGTCTAAACACTCGTATAGAACATGTCTTATATGATAGTAAAGTAGCTTTTATGGTAAAAAGAGTAAATGTTATTAGCATTTGAAGTCACCTGTAATAACTGAAATAGTGTGCTTCTTTCATTTTCTAAAAATATTACATCACGATTATCTACCCATAAGACTTTAAAGAAATACAAGATAAAATTATGTTTTCACAGTAAAAAGACTGCTGATCAGGATCTCAAGATATTATAAGTCAAGTTATTGCCCAGATTGTAGGCACTTTGGCAGCAGATCATCCATAAAACACAGGGTAAAAGGAGCCTCAGCACTAATCTTTCCTCAGCAGATACAACACAGAAGCATTGAAGTGTTTTTACCCTTAGCAACTGTGAATCTCAAGAAAATCCACCACAATATTTTACTAATAACTATATAGAAGCCAAGTGATTATGCAAATTCTGGATTTTCAATTAAAAAGCCTTCAAGTGTTACTAGAAAAAAAAAGTAGACTCAAATTTCAATAACTAGAATGCCTAATTGTATGTATTCAGTAATTCATTTAATCCACTATCCATCGCATCAGTCATTAATTTCAATGGCATTGGTCCCTCCACATGCAACTATGAGCTGAACTATGTACCTCCATAACTGTGCTGTTATTAACAGTCTTTCTCAAAACAAATCAAAGAGAAACTGACAGAAGAAAATGTTAGTTATATTAAAAACTCTATTTATTGTGGCAATCAAACGGTTTTATTATTAGAGAATGAAACTTAACAAGAACTGATATATCTAAATGCTACTGCATTTCCAAATTTAATTGTGAAGCTTTCAAAAATTAATTAATAGTAACAAATCATATGCACAGCTATCTGAATGGAAACCTACTCTGCCTCCTTTTTTTCTGGTAAACCACAATTTAGAATGGAAATTACCTTCAAAGAAAGATAAGACTCTCTAAGGTGAGACAACTCTTCACCAGTTCAGTTTAATAAATATGTATTAGAAAGATTAGCATAGTAGCTATGTCAAATGAAAACCACATGAAAAACAAATTCCTTCCACTGAAGAACTTAACCTGGAAGAACTGGAAAACATACACTCTAAACAATGATGATGTTTCATTGCAATTAGAAATGTAGTCCAATAGTCAAAAAAGTCTGTTGCTGTGGTAATTTTGCAAAAATACTTCTTTTGACATAATAAAATTAAAACATACAGGCAGACGGATTCTCACTGCTAAGAATGAAAAAAAAAAGTCATCTTCCTGTTTTTGTCTTTTTATATGCTACTATAATTTTGAACATCTTCTGTAATGGTTAGTTTCTGTTGCTTCATTCATGACAGTTGTTTTTTTTAATTTTTTCAGTAATCACTGAACTTTTCCTTAAAATTAAAATTGTCTCTTTTAGTGATGACTGGTTTTTTTTTTCTAGATTAGTTAAGTTTTCAGAAGCCCTTAGTGATTATCATACCAGCACCTGCAACAAGAACTTTGATAAAACCTGGAAGTCTTTTACAGCACAAAGATATTGATCCAGCATACATAAGGGCTGTGGGCTAAACAATGTCTTCACAGCATGTGAAGAAGCTGAGTCACACTGAATGTTTGTTAACTTAACTGGCTAAAACACAAGTAACCTTGATCTAACCCAAACAAGACTGTTGAGCTGACCCTAACGTACATAAATAAATAAGTAAATAAATAGTCTTACATCAATACCACTGTTTTAGTATAAATATATACACATACAAAACTTCAACAATCATATTAACCAAACTGAAACATTTTTCTTTTATATTCTTAAAATAAGAGTGCATTTTAATTTTAGAAGTCAGAATTTCCTTTCTCTACAGAGGTAGAATTTACACAGTAAAATCATGACACTGAAAAGCCAATGTTTCATCAAGAGGACTGCCTAAATTTTCACTTGTTTGTGGCAGTCATTATTAACTCACTTGCAAAACTCAAGAGATTTTTAAAAGGCTCTATTTACCAATGCTATCCTGAAAATATTAGTCTTATGTATAAAGAAAATACCACAAGACTTCATGGTTTTGTTGTAAGAAACATCAGTTAGTGTTCAAAGACTTTCTCCACATTTACACCACTACAGTTACACCAAAATAACACAAACTCCAGAGTTTAAACAGAAGTTTACAGGACTCCTACAAAGAATATATGTAGCAACATCTGAGTACAAACAGGAGGTGCAGCTTGTTCCAGCAGCAGTGGCATCTCCACCTCAATCCAGGATGTCACATTCCGTGCTTAAGACATCTCAGAAGTGGTGACTCACCCTAGACCTTTCCAGTAACTGCATTTGCACTTGCCAAGCACACAAACAGCAAGCACAGGCAACAAACTATTTCCTTAACTTTTTTTCTTTATTTTTTATTTTTCCCAGGCAATCAGTCCTCAGTTATACAGGAAGGAAAAGGAAAATATAAGGAGTAGTACCAATCAACTTGATGCTGCCTATGTTGCAGTACTACCCAAGACAGGCACAGGTCAAACCCATTTGTCACAGGTTCAGAAAAACAGACAAATGATAGATAGAAACAAATATCTTGATTTGGAAAGGCAAATGGGCAACTGAAGAAATCTTGAAAGGTGAAGAAGAGATGACCAGAGCAAGGAAAATACACTTAGAAGGAAGACATAGGAAAGACCATGATTGTCTCATGACCCTTGAGGACAGCCAAGAGCCAGATTTACAAGAGTTAAAGTGGTGAATGGGAACAGCAATATAGGTCTTTGATCCCTTTTTGCCTTTGCATTCCTAAAAAAATGTATTAGCAATTTCCTTCCAATCTAACTGCTAAGTGAAACAGACAAGTTACTAGAATATACCAGCCAGGAACCATTCTCTGGATCCACAGCTAAGCGGCACTGAAGTGGCTCACGGTCACACAGATGACCTCTTTCCCCAGAAGCGGGGAGATGGCATTGCCACTCCTTATTTTAAACAGTCTCTTACACATGCTAGGACCCAACCTGTCTGAGCATCATGTGAAAGAATGTGATTTGGCACAATTCAAACTGTATCAGGAAGCATGCAATTAAACAACTAAAAAGTTTATGTGATTTTAGGCCAATGCTTGAGCCTGTATCCTCATTTCAGTTTATTTATAAATATATTTTTAGATATAACCTCAGAGAACTATCACCATGTGGTACATTCCAAACATCAGTTAAGCTTCTTAATGCTTTACTCTGGACAGCATCATTCCTTATTTACAGCATTCATTATTCCTTTTACATTTTTACTGCAATGTTTGATGTACAAACATGTTTTATAAAGGACTTGTTACCTACGAAGTAGCAGTTAGTAAGCAGCTTCCAAATGGGCCACCTGAAACTTCTTAATGACTGCTTTATGATGTAAACATATTTTAGTTAACAAATACATACATACAAATATTTTTCTATCTCTACAGCAGCAATCTGCTGCAGAAATCAGATTCTTTCATCTCTCTTAGATCAGGAACAGAAGATGTTGCCCACACACACTGACTTGGACTGGCTGTGGAACAGTGAAGATCCACAGAGTTAAAACATGGCTGAGCTCCTTCACAGAACTACCTATGAAAAAGCATGGCCATGGTGAAACATGGAAATATGGCTTTTTTGGAGAGAACCTGAACCCTGAACAACCTATTCATCAGCCTTTTTTAATACAGGTCGTTTCCTGCAGCCAGTAAGGGTAGGAGTTGTTTCCTTTGTATTTCTTCAAACAAACAGGTTTTCTTCCTACCTATGCTTCCTGTCACTCAAATTGCTCACTGCCAAAATTACTGATTATGCACCACATTACTCATGCTACTTCCGTGCAGACATTAAGAACTCCCAGTTCAGGGCAACCAGACCTGAGTCTTCTCTCACTATTCCTGAATTGTGTCTGGCAAGTGGCTGCTGGCTGGGGTCAATCCACCATGGCAATTGAACATGAAAAATCTAAAGTAATTAAAGTAATAACACTTTTTTCACCAACAAAGAGAACTTTAGCATAATTAGAGTCACTCTATTTTTTCTATCACAAGATAAAAATACATCTCCATTTCCATTAAAAATATTGGATATATTTTTCATTGAAACTTCTATGGAAGTACTTTATTCTGAATTACCATATGCAATGGGTTACCAAAAATATGTTAATTATGTGTTGGAAGTTGATTTTCATTAATACCATACAAAGACTACCTTAATTTAAAATAGCCTTTGACTCTCAGATATAATGTGTCTTCTCTAAGACTAATCTTTTTTACTATTATTTCCTCAGCATTTTGTGAATATTCTATTACAACTTCCAATGCAATGGAGATGATGCAGTCAAGAAGATGTAAAGAAAGAATAAATTCAATAACTCAGAAACTAAGAAAACACTCAATTTTGCCACATAAAAATTCTAGAAGTTAATGCGCCATGCAAATTAAAGCACGCTTGTATAGCTGTCTGCTCAGTAATGTAGATTAAGAGGTTAATTCAATAGAAACATTTAGAAAATTAATAGTAATTAAATCACAAAGAGACTAAGAATATAAACTGGTCTTTGCATCCTGTTGGGGGCAAAAATATTATTACATCTACTACATCTGCATATACTGCATTATTGAACTGAGCATTTTCACAGGCAGAAGCACTGAGGGAGACCACTTAGAGTTTCTGTCTTCTTGGTTGTTTCGTGCTGAGAGTTTGAGATCTATGCTGATCCATTAATGCCACATTTCTCTAAGACAACAGGGGGACCTCAGCAGAAAGGCTCCCACAGTTCCTGTACACATTCTCTGTGCAGCTCAACACTGTCCACCCCAGTGTAGAATTATGGAGCTTCCTGTGAAATGTTTAGGAGAAGAACATGACAACAAGTGCCAGATTGTTGACAGGCATCCATTTATGTAGATGCTTTACGAACAGATTGCATTTCTCACCAAGGAGGTTGAGAAATGGAGCAGAAACTTTCATGTCCTTCAGCAAACAGGCAGAAAAAGGATGATGAATCACTAACAAAATCAAGATTTTTTTTCTAATTCCATTAACATAAAAACATCTAAAGAGCCCCTTGCTTACAAGTATTGACTGCTTCTGAACCTGTAGTCTTACTAGTTCTATGCCATATACTACGTCTGGGATTCCTAATTTAAGAAAGATGAAAGGAAACCAATTCAAGAGCCAATTCCATACCCTGTGATTAAAACAACCAAAACAAAACGAAATAAAACAAACCCCCCATTTCTGTGAGAGTCTACCACCAGATGCGTTTCAGCATCATTGATGCATTGCATCAATTCAGGAGACTCAGTCACCAGTCATGTACCTCACTCAACAGAATACACAGATGTAGAACAAGTGTCTTTGATCTTTTTACAGATTGCACAACACAAACTGCTTATATGCAGTCAATGCTTCTTTTCCTGAGGTAAGAGATCTCAAAAGATCTAATGAAGGTAAGAGACCTACAGATCACTCTCACTTCCTTATACCTCTGCTGTACTTTCAAAATCAACTTCATTTCCTTCAAGATAGATGCCAGTCTACATAATTGCTTGAAAATAATTTTTGTTTTGCATAGAAACAGAAAACAATGTATCTCTGATCAAGAGTACTATTTTAAATAAAGTATTCCCAAGTATGTGGTTCACTCCTGAAAATCAGAATTCCTGCACATTTTAAGTAAAACATTAAGAGAGAATCTGAAAATTAGTTCTCTTTCATCCACTCCCAATATTGATTCTATATTTCAAGAAATACAGTAAGAGTCATTTGAAAAATACTTGTAAAGGGCACTCTCATACTGAATGTGATAGAAACATGAATGTTGAATGATCATCTTGGTTCAGTTTTTAGTACTAATAATTAGTTTGCTCCTTAGTCAGTTGTCAGTTTTAATTCCATTTATTATCAACTAGGATCCTTGTTAATAAAGGATAAAACTTCAATTTATTAATATCTAGAACCCTTTTTAATAAAGCATTAAGTGACACCACCAAGTAACAGGATTACTGGGTTTCCTAATTCTGTAAGGACTGTAAGGAATTCAGGAGGGAATTCTAGCAGAAGAAAAAGCTGAGGGCATTCATGTCGGACACCAGTTTAAGCATGAGCACTTGTACCTAGAACCAGGTCTGTATTGGGCATCAGATGATTAACTTAGAATAAACATCTCATAATGCCATGTTATACACATTAATTCTCTATTCCAAAACACTAAGAGGAAGCTGTCCATAAGAGCTAGTAAAAAACATTAGGACAAAAGTGTCTGTAAATTACTGTTTTATGCAGACTTAGCATTACTTTGTAGCTCTGAGTAAGCCACGTCATAGGAAGTCTGAGTTACATTGTCTACAACACCCAAAAGGATTTCCCTTGCAAACACCTGTTTAGGGATAGGAAAACAACATGAGGCTATATATAGTCTTCTAGAGAGTGAATCATTTGGGGAGAGGCCATTTGGGTTCCACACCTTCCTACCTTAATGTTTCAAAGGTGGAGTGTACAACTTTTTGAATGGACTCCTAATCATGATACTAGGACACTAGCAGTAAAGAAATGGAAACCACTGAAAGGAGAATGGGATCACGAGCAGATCATAACAAAGTTTCTGTCTCTGTAATGGGACCATTCACATCCAGTGCTTCCTTTAATTGCACGTACTCACTGCAGGAACACACAGCACAAAGAGGCATAAAGATTCAACATATGTCTAAGCCTTCTGTGAATCTAGAAACACACAAAATGAAGAAAACAATTTAAAGATAAGTATATGAATAAACCTTAAGGATAATTAATTTTCATTTTTTATTGCTTTCAAAAAAATAACTGCATTAAACACAGAAATTGACAGGTCGCAAAAAGGAGCTTTTAAGGTATGTCCCCCATACATATAGAATTATAATGTTCAAAACAGAAACTTGATAGCAACAGATATAAATAGAAACACTATAGAGTTGTAGAAAACCAAGGAAAAAGCCCGAAGTAATGTGGAAATATCACTGTCAGCACACTTAAAGCACACTAAAAGTTTTGCTAATACTTTAGGAACAAAAAGAACTTTAACAATTCTACCACCCACAAAGATTTACCAATCACTTTCCCATTTGGGGAAAAGATATTATTGAATATTAATGATTAAACACTTTGTACTCTAGGATCAGATGATATGGATGCTGAAGAGGACTCACAAAAACTTCACACATATTGTCAAATCCAAAAAAGTAAAACTAAAATAGCTGAAAAGTCACTGATTGGGTTCTATAGTAATCAAGATGAAGAAAACTTATTTGCTGCTCTTCATAAAGGGACACAGAGCTGTAGGCTCCTCAAAATGATAGAACAAATGAAAACATGACGGACACTATTACTATTTAACTACATTGGCTTATGCAGAACTAGATAACTTGGTTATGTAATGAGGAAAAATGCAAGCAAGGCTTAACAGTGACACAGACTCAGACTTTGCAAAATATTATTTCAGACATGTGGAAACATGGAATATAAACTGCTCTGATGTAAAAGGGACTCTATTCTGAAAAGTAACAATGAAATTTAGCCAGTGTAGTAGATCATTAGGTGAACATGTACTTGAACACATGTAGTGAACATAGTTTTTGCCATAAACTGGGGAATATCAAAAGCATGTAGATTTACTAACTCTGCTTTTGGCAGTGATATAAATGCAATCGGAAGTCTTCTCATACCTGGCATTTAAAATTTAAAAAACTATGCCATTGGCAAAAGGATTCAGCAAGGACTAATAGAATAATTAAGGAACTAAAAGACATACTCACCCATCCATGGCAGCAGGGGATTAAACTCTAATTTCTAAAGGCAGGTCAGTATTTGATCATTTTTGATAAGCATCAGTACTAGAAAGTGAAATCTGATTTTCTATTGATTCATCTGCCTAGCAGACAAAGAAACTGCAAGTTCCAATTTCTAGCAGCTGAGGCTATGTAGAATTAGATTACACAACAATTATTTTGCTGGTCCAACTTTTTTTCTTGCTTAATTTAAGTATCTAAAACAAGTGCTCACTGAAAAACAAATATGGCTGTGCTATTTCCACATGATAGGATTTTTGTTTCTAATAGAGACACTCTATTTAAAAAGAAGTTAATTTAGACAACTCCAATGGCTTTCTCCAAAGTATTAGAACAAATTAGAATAATGTTATATTCTGCAACAACACTCACTGTCAGGCTAAATAGGAGACACAGACTAACAGATTTCTTGGGACGCTTCTCAGAACATCCTTTTCTTTCAGTCTCAGGACATCAAAAGAGGTATTTAATACAACTCATTTTGGCATTGACCACATCTCAAATGTAACACACAGCCTAGTTCTGTGTGTCCAAATACATTCCAAGGATCAGCAGAAAAAATTTTGCAGAATGTGCTACAAAAGGCAAGATGTAAAGGGCTAACCAATGACTAGGTGAAACAACATAGTCAGAAGGAAACTTTGACAGTCCTTACTTCTGCCTCTAGATAGGCAGTAATTCATGCACATAAAGTGAATTAAAGTTCAATATTAAGAGAAAAGGATAGTTTAAACACCAGCAATGTCTTTTGGAGGGCATGTGTGATATCTCCATCACTGGATGTTCCCAGAGCAGGTTAGACAAAGACAGGTGCAGACAGAGCTGATTCTGACTTTAAATAGGAAGAAATCCTTTTGGGTCTTTGAAAGTCTATATCTCTCCCATAAGACATTAAAAAACCCCCAACTTTCAGTGCAAAGTAAGAAAACTACGTAATGTACATTCCTACAGTTTAATGTTCCTTTCTGCAAATCACATTTCTGTGACTTTCCTTTCTGATTATCTAGAATTCCCATTGTAAGTTCAACTGGATAAATACTTCCCCATTTTTTATCCTGAACGGTTGTGTAGAGCTCCTAAATAGCTGCCACATTTCACAAGGGAGTATTTGCATCTCAGCGTGGGTGAATACATGTCCACCCCCATCCAACTAGTACTGACAGATTATTTGACAGTTTAGTTTCAGTCAGACCTATCTGCCTCAAGAATATTTTTAAACATCAAGACAAAAGTTGTCTTGGAGTTCAATGCGTCTGGGATGTGCATCTTTAAAATCATGTATCTAACACATGAAATGAACACACTGTCAGCCCTAAACTCCTGCATGGGTTTGGTTGTTCAAATATCCACTTCCATATCGCCCTACTTAAGTATTTAATTTTTCCAGTACAGAATTTCATCCTCATTAAATTTTACCTCTTTTGCTACAATAGAGGAGATATTTGACACTATTGTTCTCAGGCACAACAAGGGACTAGAACTTTTCTCATGGCTCTTCCCCTCTGATTTTGGACTTTAGGTAGGTTCCTCCCTATTGTTTTTGAAGAGACAGAAGTTCTCCTGCTGCTAAAAAATTGTAAATGCTTTTGTGAAAAGATATTGACTTAATCATGTCTCTGAATATTTAATTTCAACTGTTGGCTCCTGCCTTCCTGAAAACTCTATTTTAAAAAAGTCTTTTTTAATGCACTTTGCATTCATTAAGCAGTGTTATAATTTTTAGTTGCAGGACTGTGTTACACAACTGATGCTAGACCTTTTTAAGAAAGCTTCTTTTTTCTTCTTTTATAGTCATCTTCCTAACAATTGTTTAAACAAGGCCATAAAATAAAGATTTCTTTTTTCTTACTTAAAATCAGAATGGTTAACTTATAAATGATGCAAAGAAGAAGTTTACAGTAACAAAAAGGTGAATCAGCTCCTTGAAGCTTCTGGTTCACAGGATATTTTCATACAGAATACTGTATTAAAATATATCGCTTAGAGCAAGGAAATTATGGCTTCCTGCCTTTTATAGAGAAATTGAAGTCTTTGGCATTAACCACAATATTTGAAGAGCGCTACAAGCAACGTCAAAATTCTGCTCCTGCCAGGGAAAAAGCAGCTGTCACAAAGTAAGAAAACTTTTTAGACCTTCATTTAACATATAAAGAAACCCTTCTAAGTTCTAAAAACAAACGAGTCATTGTAAAATAATCTTGTTTGCTTGAAGTCACAGCCATTTGGCACCCAGCCAGCCAGGGTGGAAAGACAGACACTTAATATACAAAGATCCTAGCAACTAGAAGTCTGCAGGGAGCAGGGGATTGTATTGCCAGCAGCTGAGTGATCAAGATCTCATACACTGAGAACGAATAGACAAAATTAGCTGTAGATCAGAGGCAGGAAGATGGGCAGTAACATTCATAGTCAAAGGGGACAAACACCTGTATGTCCAGTAAACTGCGTGACCCTACAAATGTGAGTAAAAACATTAGGAGACTAACTTCTGATGAAAGGAAAATGGAGGGACCAACACAGTTAGCCTCATTCACCACCATTTTAAAATCTAGTCACAGTTAAGCTGCTTGAATTTTCCTCTCATAGCTGAGACACACATCTTTCTTGTTTTTTTCCAAAAAAAACATTCTGACTTTTGTTGTCTGAACTTTCACATTTTTCCCCTGCCCTTGCAGAAGGGGAAACAAGAAGCATGACAAGTTTTAAACAAAGAAATAATGCCATTTTTTAATTCAAAAACAGTGGTGGTTAATCCATTTAGTTCTGACCTTATGCATTTTACTTGCATGGCAGCAAGCCACGAATTCTGCGTCCCTCACAAGGAGACTCCTGACCCATGGATTCTGACAATATGCCAGAGTTCAAACCAAGCCAGCCTGGCTGCAGCTGGGTGCTTCTGCTCTGTACTCTTTATGTGTGAAACCCACCAGTGTTTCCCATGCCCAGTACTGAACATTCAAGATGCTCCATACACAAACACCTACTCCCACATGCTACCTAACACCCTTCATGCCAACCAGCTCCAATACTTTACTCTCTCCTCAAGCACAGAAAGGGTCACTATTATCACAAAAACATTTCAATAATCATTTAGACATATAAATCTAAGTAATTTCCCATTACTTGTTCAACTGTTTTGATTCTCTGTAAGTGGCAGTGTTCTTACTATGTATAATCAAACCATGAAATAGTGGATGGATGCGTTATTATGACAAACAGATTTGTTTCACTGTATCAGATCCTCTGTACCTGCATAAAGAAAATTTGAGGGGGGGTTGTCCTTGCAATGTTTACCAAAGTACTGTAGAGGTAATATTTGTGCTTCGTGAATGGCTTCTCTTTTTTCCTCACACCAACAAGTAGTTTTACTCAACTAATAACATATTATCAGCAGGAAATTTTGCCTCAATTATTTTTTGCCTTTAAAACCAGCAAGTGCACAACTGTGTGAGAACAAAGCTATAAACATTTCAAATAAGCACTGATCTGACTGCAGTGATCCAGCATGCTGAGTTGAACTGCCAACACGTATGGCTTCAGTAACAACAAATGACATTTTAAAACCCTAAAGCAGTTGCTGAAGAATGCTTCATGGGATATGTCACCTTTGATTCACTTTATGCAATGTACCATTAGAAGCATACAGTGGTCATTAATTACTATGCTCCAATAAGGTAAATGAGCACTTGAAACTGGATACAATGCACTGACATACCAGTTTGACTTTCTGGAATTTTCAGCAGGGTAAAATAACAGCTGAGGCCATGATTTCTAAAAGCATCATTGCTCTTATGTATGTAAGTGAAAACTGACCTTTAGGAACTAAATTCATTTGATTTACATTCATTTCTTATTGCTGTGTTGATCATTTGTAACCTGTACCACTCTAAAACTTAAAATGTAATAAGAAAGCTAAAAAATGTCAAACCTGTCCATTAAATGGATGCATATAAGCAAAGGTTCTATGTATATTGGATCACATTTTCCACACCAAAAGATTCACAATCATCATAATCTCTACTATTGACAATTATGCATGGAGGAAAAAGGGATTTTTATTATTCACACTCAAAACCCAGTAAAAAATGAACAAAAATTAACAAGTAGCAAAAAGAAGTAAAAATCAAATGCCTGTATTGTTACATAAAGCCAAATCTGAATATAGACCAAATTTTTAGGGCCAGGAACAATTTTGCATGCACAGCCGTGGCACCATGGGCAGGTGCTTATTTAAATTACATGCACATGCACATTGTGCTTCTTGTTTCCTGACCATTCCCTCCCTTCCTGACCACTGGTCCCTCTTTGGACTGATCTGATTAGAGACCGAAGATCATCTCAGCCCACAGCCACAAACCTGGTTACAGCAAAAAGTTCTGTTTACAGCCTATGGAAGCCTGTGCAGATCATCTCCCTCAACATGCAAAAAAATACACCACTCAGAAAAAGGTAAATTACAGAGAAAGTTGTAATAACCGAATACTTACAATGATACAGCTTTAAATACAGATATGCAAGGTTTGAGCAGTCTAGAAATAATCTGGAAATACTCTTTGCAATTGTATATTTTTATTTACTTGTAAAGGGAAGAAGACAAAATGTTTAATGTTCTTTAGCGCAATAATGCATCTGTAATACCTCACCATCATTCGGGATGTTTCCAATTTGCAAATTTATCTATATTTTGCTAAATCTTATCCTAAATACAGTCCAGTTTCTTTTTTGTTCTAAAGATTTTATAACCATGTAAGTGGAAGAAAGTGACCACATTGCAGTGGTTGTCTCATGAAAAAAAAAAAGCTGGGCAAATCACTCATAGCTAGCCTGCCCACTTGGTATAACAACCAAAGAGTCCATGCCAACTTCCCCACATCACATCAGCCTCCTCCTCCCTTCCCCTGAACTACAGCTGGATCCAAGATAAAAGCATTTAATTTCACCCAAAAGCCCACAGAACCAAAACAATGGAATCATCCAATTCTGAATGGAACTGGTTGTGTTTATGAAAAAGCTCAAGTAAAAAAAAAAAAATCTATGCTGTTAAGATTAATTATGAAACAGAAAGAGAAGTCTTCACACTGGTATATTAAAAAGTAAAAAAAAAAAAAAAAAAATTGCCAATGATTACTTCTGCCAAGCTGGAAAAAAATCCTTTTTTTTTTTAAATGAAATATGCATAAATATACAGGAGTGACAAAAGACTATTTTTTTGCTTTCAGAGCACTATAATTTTACTTAAATGGTAGGTGTTCTTTCTAAACAGAATGGCATTTCAAAGAGACACTCAATCCTGTATTTCAAATGCAGCAGTCATCTCTGGAACAGGGTCTTCAAGAAAATTTCAAAATAGCAAGAAGCAAATTAGTAAAAAAAACAAAACTTATCAACTCTTTTTGAATAAAAACATAATCATGAGGAAACAAATGAACTTTTCCCTTCCCCCTTCTCCTTCCTCCAAAGTCTGTGCCTGCACAAAGATATAAGAAGCCACTAAACCACAGGGTCCCATGCCTGCCAACCACAATGGCTAAATAACTCGCCATGTATCAGCAGCATTTTACATTAATTTATTCCCTCCAGATTTTAAAATAAATAAAAATGTATTGAGCAAAATAATCACTGAAATTAAATGAGAAAAATTTAAAAACTATCTTTTAACAATGAATTGTTCTTTACTAAAAAAGGTGAGTTTATGTCTTCATACAAGCATACAATGCATCTCTTTACAGTGGCTTGAGTGGGTAATCAGCTCAAAGAGCATCTTGCCTGACAATAAAAAAAGCAAACTTGCTACATAGATTATTTTCACTAATTAATTCTGATTGTTTAACCTCCACAACTACAATTAGAGGAAGAAGAAAAACAAAGGAATATTGAAGATGAATTTAAATAACAAGAACATTAAGTTTGGTCAGTGCCAGTGAATGAGTGTGATACAAGGAGAACAGGGCACAAAATTCCTTGAACATGGATTTCAGAATTAGAAAGAAGAAAGATCTTAATCTCATATTCATATTCAACAACTATCCCTCTCCTACCCCTAAAGAAGAAATATTTCAGACTCTGTCATCTGACATGGGTTCTTTGCAAGGCCTGAGAATGTAAAAGGGCATGTATTTCACATTTCTATCCACAATTATATCAAAGGCCACTGATAGTTCAAATTCAAAGACTTCTAAGGTTGATGCTTTTATTTACCTGTTTCATTTATGCCATGCTTACTCTTTTTAAAATATTAGTGATTTCCTTTACACATCGCTACCTACTATATGAGCCAATCTATCCTTTCAGCAATAAAACACAAAAATACTCTTTGATTGTTTGTTAATAAGACTGATAAAATCCTAGCACACCAGACCTGGCTAGGCAGTGTTATCTTTTGTATGGCTACTAGCAGCTACAAGGCATAGCAAATATCCTAGGAATGAATGAGACATAAAAGTACAAGACAATCTAGTGGTGTTACAGATTGCTCAAAAGAAAATAAAATGCTAGGCTATAAACTGGGACAGACATACTTATGGGCTAAATCCAAAGACTTCCAGCACCTGTACCCTGACTTCTGATATATGCCATATATAATTTTTATTTCTACCATAAAGGTTTCTTAAGTTTCATAATTTGTATAATTTGTGAAATGCAATGGAAATCTCGGCTTCACCAGATTCTTGCTGTCATCTCATATACTCCACATGTGTTACCAGTACATTGCAGAGATACTGTTGCCCCCTCTATCAGGACAAACAGAAGTAATAAAATTCTGATTTAGACTGGGAAAACAAAAAAGAGTCAGGTCAGGTCGAGTAACCTCTTTAACCTTCCCTTTTTTTGAACACATCAAAAACTCCTTCAGAAACAACTTTTGTGTTCACAATCTCTTACTAAATTAGACATCAGCATTTGGCCTCATATCCAGCAGAAATTTCTTGTTAAACAATGGCCAGCTGACCTCACTTTCAACAGAAGCTAAGTATGAGAATGGAAGTGTGCCTCTACAGACAAAAATCTGTACCTCTGACTGTAAGTATATTCAGTAGAGTGATCTGTTCATGCTTTAGTAGAAAGCACTGGTAGAATTCAGTGTGTGATGCATACATTGGGAGAATTCAAGGTATGATGCACAACCCCTAAACTCCTCTGCCAATAAATAAATAAATAAATAAATAGAATATCAAATAGATTCTTTGGCAATAAGAAAATGAAAAGAATTAAGGAAATACATAATGTATCATATGGGGTGAGACAAAGTTTTGCTTAGTTAATCTGTCTGAATGAACTTGAAAAAGAAAGTAAGACAAGCTTCCAGAGGTAGCAATCTAGAACAGAAGGAAAATAACAAGAAAACCCATGATACAGCCAACAAAAGTGACTATCAGGTGACTAGGAAGATAATCAGGCTACATATTTAAAAATAATTCCATAGCTCCAAAGAAATTTATATTTTGGACAGTTTTTCCAAGTAAAGCCCCAAGACTAGAAATCCAAATCTTCTTTAAAGTCAAGTTTGACAATATTATGACACAAGTTAAATGATACAGTTGTCTGCCATGGCAGACAGTAACACAGGACATCCTTGCCAGTTCTAGAATCCCATTTAGAGTTTAAGAAGGAGAAAAACCCAAAAAACCCCAAGACATCCACGCTGCTATTAATCTTACCAAAATACTAAATTATTACTAATCTGTTAATCAGTTTTATCCTCTTAGAAGTAGGCATAAAGGATAAGCTGATGAAGCAATATAAAATCTTGTGAACCATGCCAATACTAAAGCTGAAATCTGCTGAAATCTCCCAGAGCTAAATTTTCACATTTTATACTGGCTTATGACAAAGAAATAATGTAGAAAGCATTAAATTTGCTAAGTGCAAATACTTTAATATGTATGATAAATAATTCAAATAATGCAGCTTTCCTCCAGAAAGATCTTAACGATTAATAGAAATATAAAACCAAACTTATTAATTCTACTTTCATCAGCCCAGAAACTTTTCCTATTGACCTGAGAACTTTTGTAACCTTTTTCTATATAGCTGCATTACATCATGGTAATATATAATATATATAAAATATGTCTGATATAGTCTCTCTGTTGTTTCACTATCTATCTACTAAGTGAAAATTTTAAACATTGTTTGAATATGGTTTAGGTATTTTTATAACAAGCTACTTCTGTTAATAGTAATGTTCAAGTGAGTTTTTTGTACACAGATGATTTATTTCTGAGGTGCCATCTCACAAGTGAACTGGAATCTCAAACTGGACTGATCTATCACTACTGGCAAATGAGATACTGGCAGAAAGAAGTGAAGAAAAAGAAATTAGTGCTGCAGTTGTGGTGATGCAGAACTTCAAACAGTTCTTAGGCTTGTACAAGCAATAACTACTTGTCTTGCACCCTTTTTTTACACAGGCTGACAAACTTACTGCCACTCCCTTTGCTAATATTTCTTTCTGCCCACAGGTTCCAAGCTTCTTTTCACTGAAAACTGGATTAACATAACTAACAAAAATTCAGAGCAGATGCTCTCAGTTATACTTTGTTGTACAGCCACTTAGTTGTTTTAGCCCTAATGAAGGGCTGGCATGATGTTACCAAATATATCAGTTAATGCATGCACAAAAATGTTACCGCTTCCTACCACAGAAGTCAAAGACCATAGTTTTCTGTCCTTTTTTTAATTTCACAATGAAACAACATAAATTTTCCCTCATACTTTGGAAAGCCTTCAGCCATTACAACACAGGTGCTATCTTCACCAGGCTTAAGTACTTATTTCCAATAAAGCTTCATTCCTACCACTGACATCCATTCCTTCTGTGGTATTTCAAATATCATTCAAATTGTCATTACTTCCTGCTTTAAGTTTTATTTGCTTCTAGTGTTATAGTATGGCTTTTTCAATGGGCTGGATATTGCAATTTCCCATACCAATCAGCATCTGTTAAGAAATTCTTATTAATGTTATCTGCAATCTTCATATGAGAATTATTAAATCTGCCCATACAATTCTCATGGTTTTATGGTTTCTTTTGATTTTATTATAATTTTAATAATTTGAAATTTTATAACATACATTTATTTTGTATTTCAAAATTATTTATTCCTATCTAATTATTTTCATAACCTCATATCTTCCATCTCCATCAAGTCTACTGACAACTCCCCCCACATGCTTATCAACTGTAATCTAAAGAGACTCAAAGTAAACTAATATGAAGCAAATTAATTGGGACTGAGAGTTGACAGAGCTGCATCACTGCATTTAGTCACATATATCTAGTCTTAACCTTGTATTTGAAAAAAAAGTACACAGAGTTAAAGAATTATCAACTGTTGGTTTTTTTTAAAGGCAGTTTTCTGCATTAACACCATCTTAGTCATACTTCTGAAAACAGTCAAACCAAATTTAAAGAAAGATGCTACAGTAGCACAACCACATCCTGTATTTACACCACAATGAATGCAGACATGCTTAGCAATACCACTGCACAGAAACAACAAGCAGCATTTTGTCACAGCTTGAGAAACAATAAGGGGTTTCAATCAATCTTTGAGGGGTTTGCACTTCTCTATGGGAATTCAGTTAATACTTTGGGTTTTAAGCACCTCAAGCTAAAGAGGCTGCAGTAACATCACATAAGTTTTGATTGCCCTCTGAATAAACAGTGTATTTCTTTGCCCGCTAAAGCTACCTGACACAATACCTAATCACTTTCTGCCAGAAATTCCTCCCTGTGGGAACTTCAGCCTTGAAGCAAACAAAAGGCAAAGCAACGTTGCATTTCAGTCTAAGAAACTAAAACCAAAATCGAGCTTGAATTTCTAGAAAGTCAAATCTCCCATTTCTCTTTTAAATGAATATGATCTCTAAAACATCCATGGTGGTTTAAGGAATATTCATTTTGCTCTGACCTTTGTACATAGTCAGCATCACAAGGAAACCAGAGACCATGGTTATACAAAGTTCTCCCTGTTCATTCTCCTGCTCCTCAGAACAGGGTTACCACAGCAACAAGTGAACATCTATCCAGCAGCTAACACCACCAGTGGATGTGTGCCATTGTAGCGCAGAGTTCGCTGGCACTACATCCAATAATTTAAGAACCATCAGACACAAAGAGTTACAGGAAAAGTAAAAATAATTTAGTAAGAACTTTAGCTTATCGACTACATGATTTTACCTAACACAATTTCCAACAGCAATCATTCTCAGTGAAATATATGTGATGTTTTAACATCACTCTACCCAGCTCTCTCTTGTGCATGACACAAGTTTAAACATTGTTATATACACATATACGTATGTATTTACATCTGAATGCATGCTTGTATATACAAAATAAAATATGTTTAGGCTTAGTATTTGTAAGCATGAAGAAAGGGATGAAAGAATCCCATTAGCACAGGACTTGTATTTTCCTCTGGCAAACCACTACAAACCAGAACAAAATGCACAGTCCAACCTCCCCAAGACATTGACATCTTTCTGGTAAGCCAACACTTAGGCTTCAACACATTCACACTTCAACACTTCACACATCAACATAAAAATTTACATTGAATAGAAATATAAACGCCAAGAAGTCCAAGTGAGAAAGTTCAAACAAGTTTCCTAAAGAGCAGAAGGATGGAGCAGTAGCAGAGTCCTGCCTAGGACACAGGCTGCAGCCTGCAGTTTAAACATGAGAAAAAGGAATTGTAAGGGGTCTTTAGCCACAGATTACTGTAGGAAAGCACCAACTCTGGTTATTCTGTCTCTGCTGTATAAAAAACACCACACTGATGGCACATCCTGATGTCTCTTGCTTGCCACATCTTTGAAACCAAAATGGACCAGCACTCTCACACCTCATCAAAGATTGGAGGAAGGAGAAGGGTAAAGTTCATGGGAAAGTCCTTGTGTCATCTGGGCAGAATATTTTGCTGATGACCCATCCACCAGCAGCCTGAGAGACCACAGCATCAGTCAGTACATATCTTGGCAGTCCAGTCTTTTCTCACCTGTTCCACACACCTAGTGCTCACCATAAAGACTCACTGAAGTTATGCTTTAAACACATGATAAATACTTGGGACAGTCAGGTCACCTGTTTTTTGTCTTTCAAATCTAAAGCCATACAAGAGCTCATGGTCCAAGCTTATAATGTCCACAGCTTCACATCGCAACCTTCTATAATATATGTTATTCTCCACAGAGACTTATGTTGCTTGATACTTATCGGAGGCATCTTTTAACAGCATGAATGAGATACAAAAAGAGAACATTAAGCATGATGGAATGAACAAACAAATTTAATTACCTGTTGGACCACCTGGTCCAAAACCAGTGCAGCGGAACTTTGAAATAAAAATCTAACATCTTTTTAAAATTCATTTTACTAAGACAAGACAACGACAATTTGCGCAAGACTAGATTTCACTGTAAGTCATCATTCCACTATAACATTTCTGTTTGTATTGGTAGCTGGCGAAAGCATTTATCACTCATATTTTGTGTCAATGATACAGGTTACACACCTCACCTGTAAAACAGATTTTGAGTCTCACAACAGTACAAAATAGCTTGGAAGAATAAAATCAGTTCTACTAACCAACAGCAGAAGACATGGACTGTCAAAGCAGAAGATTTTAAAGCTGAATACACAGGCAACACAATGGAAATACTCTGGATGAGGAGAAGAAAACTCCTTATTTCCTTCACTTACCGAAGTCCCCTCTCAATGGTCTGACAAATAATAAAGTATTATCATTTTGTTTTTAAAAGCACAGTCCAAGATAAATTATGCATTATATTGACAACTTCTCCTGTAAGCTCTTCCTCTATATTCCTTGCTCACAAATTTTTACCTAGTATTCTTGCAAAATCAAGTGCCTAAAAGTATCAGAAAGATGTTTATTCCAAAGTAATGGACAGATATCAAAGTGTATCTTTTCTCTGTAGCAGTCTTGGAAAAAACTACAGTATATTAGTAAGTATATTACACTACCAAATCTAGAACTTACCTAAATTTTCAGCATTAAACAGGAATGTTTTAAGATCTCTCATCCCACTTCTTAGATATCTATTATTGAAAAATAAGAAGCAATTTCTGAGTGCTTTTATCTAAAATAGGGTACACCTGAAGAACATACATTCAAAATCCCCATGAGTAATGCATATGCTATTAAATGTCTCTTGTAACAGAAAGTACTGGAAATTGAAAGGTTAATGACTACTAACTTGAAGGTGTGAATACCTGATGTGTTATCTAGCTATATAACAAAAAAACCCAGATGCTTTCAAGGCACATGGTCTGACATCTATTAAAATATTATGTATGCAATCTAGAAACATTAAAATAAATCAAAGAAAACTAAAAAACCAAGCGCATAACTTCACATTGTTTTCTCAGGGGGCAAGGAATAAACTTTTTGCTCAATTTCATTATCCCAACAAAAATCTCTTCTTGCATTCCTAGTCTAAAACTGATATGGAAAAACAAACTGCTAAAAGAAGCACTGTGTAAAATGTTAAATAACTTGAAGAGTTATAATAAATATTCATGTTGGACTATCCCTTACCACAACAAAAAGAAAAAATATAAATATGCTTTCAGCATAAAACAATCATTAATTTCAAGTGGTACTTAATTAGTGAGTCTGGAACAAATCTACATGAATTCTCATTACAATATAAAGCACATTTATTTCCACCTTCTAAGTAAAGCTAACTGTGGGTAAATTAAGGGTTTGACCTTCCTATGTCAGCATGGTGGTTAATGCTTCATCTCCTGTTTTCCAAAGTTTCGGCTTCCTGACACTCTACTTTCTGCAACAGCTCACAACTTTATCTAGCAAAAACAGCTATATTTTGACTTAAAAAAAGCCAGTGAATTCAACATCTTTTAATAGAAATAGTAATTTTGGAAACTAATGATGATTCTAT
Source organism: Anomalospiza imberbis (assembly GCF_031753505.1). Lineage (NCBI taxonomy): Eukaryota > Metazoa > Chordata > Aves > Passeriformes > Viduidae > Anomalospiza > Anomalospiza imberbis. The sequence continues at coordinate 27,640,014 of NC_089686.1, read as the reverse complement.
TAGTTACAATTTTCACAAGTTTGCATTTAAAAAGCTACGTGATGCTATGTGATTCTATGCAATTACACATGTTACTCCTCCATCCAGGACAATTTAGCACAATAGATGTGTATTTATAGTCCACCATGCAACATTCATTTTTCACTTGCTAATGTTACCAGACAGAGGATTCACAGAAGTGCCATGTATTTTAATATCTGAAGCACTTTTTTGCACAATTTTAACAATTTTACATCTGTAATAGGCAACCTACGCCTCACCTCACATTGTCCAAATTGCAGCTTCAGGCTACTTCTATATTCCCTAACATTTTCTTTCTTATTAGTCCATTACCAATTCATTAGCAATTAGACAGAGCTGCTCCTGATAGATATAATGACAGAGTTTACCAGAACAGCATTCCTCTACCCAGCTTCTGCCACGTGTTGAGCAATGGCTGCATCTGTCTCCCCACTGGGATCACCCAGGACTGTGCTGCCATGTGCCTTGACCCCCCCTCAGCTGCTCTGCCAAAGTTTCTACACTATATTCCAGTAACAGCACAGACCATGTATATATACATAATGTTCCATTTCTTAGTTTCCTGGGGTCTAAATTTCAGTTACCTTCATGACACCACCCCATATTGTGAGTATCACTGGAATATTTCAGGAGGAGATAAATTCAGGAGGAGATAAACTCAGGAGGATATATTAAAGGGTAGCATCTCCCGAAATGAAAGCAGAGAAGGAGCACTAAAATCTAGAGCATGGCTCTTCCATCTTTTCTGATCCACACAAAGCAAAAAACAAACAGCTGGAAAGGTAACAAACTGCCTGTGATTTGGTATGCTATGGAAGCTGCCCTTACTTTAACTCCTCTACTGCAAAAAGGGGCACAACACTTCAGATGTCCTCAACATTTTTGTCCTGATATATTATTTCACGAAAGAAACTTATATATAATTCAGCACAAACAGCTCATAGCACTAAACTTTATTTTGAGGTACATGTGTTGCTAATTGACTTACTTATCTGTGCATATGACAGAAATCCAAATTTCACCTTTAGAGAAGATATAAGAAAACAGAAAGAAAGAAAAACCACCAAAAAACTCACAAAACTAAACATACACAAAAGAAAAAAAAAAAACCCACCAAAATAGAAATCAACACCATTAGTCTGATCCTCGTGTTTCGTGTTTCATAAAATTGTTTGGGATTTCTCACTTGCTTTATTATTATCTTTGAGCATTTCAACAACTATATCAAGATATTGAACCCAAAATAAAGTCAAAGCTTTGAAGGAAAGCATGGTCACCTTGAAAAATAGCTAGCCTCTGAAAGAGAATTACAATTTAGCAACATGTTCTAGGCAGTGATTATCCATGTACTGTGAGCTTTCAATACTTGAGTGGCTAGTTTACTGTTTGTACTTTGTCCTATAATAAACTGATACAAAATTCTGTCATTTTTTTCCTTGTAAATTTTTCCATTTCTCATCTGGCACCAAGGACAGCTCAAAATTTGATAAACTGTTTTGCCAGATTTTGTACACAAAATCCCATCTTCACTGACACAGGTTTATATTGACTGATTTTCACCTCCTGTACAGCTATGCAGATTCTGCTATATATGTAAATGCATCTTGTGACAGTTTTACAAGTTGGCAGATTGCAAATGCTGTCAGATTAGAGCTGGTGTCTTTGATAAAGTAAATAAGTTACAGGGAATTACTACAGCAAAGGGCAGTGGGTATGAATGCCCACATTAGTACCTAATGCTGAAGCTCTCAGCAGCTGAACATTCATGCCTAAAGGCTAGGTGTTGCTGTTCATCATATTAAAACTCTGGTTTACATAAAGCACCAACATATTTGACACTCGCTTTTATCACTTTTTTAATCCCTGTACAAAGGTTCCTGTAGTCCCCCAGAAGGTATATAAAACAGAGAAAAGAAAAAAAAAAAACCAAACAAACCACAGTATAAAAAAAATCCAAGAGTAGGAAGTGATATAGATCACAAAGAAGCTATTTCTGGGGTTCATTCTTTATTCTTTTAATACCAAACTCATTGTTAGCTCATAAATGTAGCTCTGAGAATACTTTTGCAAACTGGCAAATTTTGTATCTTTACAGATTGTTGTTAAGATTATGACAGAAATATTTATAGCAAAAGACAGGAGACAAACCAACGTCCTGTGACAGCTCCAAGCATTAGATCTTCAATGGGTTAAAGGCAATAAAAACACAAAGAGAAAAAACATATATATACATATATATATATATATATATATATATATATGCATACAAAAAAAAACACTAAACATATTGAGTGACAGTTTTCTACTATAATTTCAGGAAATGCATCTAACAATTTCAAATAGTGCTTAAAGGTGGCTGCTATGAACACATTCCACGCAACTGTCACTGATACATGCTAACATTTACCTTCAGCAAATGCTGAGGAAAACCCCTAAAACCCACTGGGAGTAAGCAAAGCTGCAGACTTAGAATATGGACAGATGGGTAGGTGTAGTCAGAAATTCATTTTCTGGACTTTCAAATACCAGAAATGGCTCTACTGACATACAGAAGGGCCTGAGGAGAGATCTGCATATAAACAACTTTGGACTAGCAATTATACAAGAAGGCCATGTTAGGGAACAAGAGTTGTGAGCATGTGCAGTATGAAGAAATGGTGACAAGTCAGTATTCCCAAATGGTCTGCCTTCATGCCTCTTTTCTCCCTCTACTTCTGGAGTTTCTTGGTGGGCTTTGTCTTTTCTTCTCCACAATACTTCATATGGTTTGTTTCATAGACAAAAATAAAACATTTCAGAGCTCATTTGTTTGTACTTCCTGTCGTTGTACACTAGCTTAACATTCTTTGCCATCTTATTCTCATCTTACACAACTCTTCCTTTCTGCTTCTACTTCTCCTCTCAGATTTCTTTCAAACAGTTGCCTCCCTGACCTGAACCCTACTTAAATGTCACTTAGGATCAATTTTCTTCTGTTCTCGAAAAAAAAAAAATTCAGGTGGAAACACCAAGCTCCAGATTTAAGTAGGTCCTCAGACTATCAGCAGGTTCTTTCATTCCATCACCATTTCACCCAAGAGCCACAGCAACACCACAGCTTCCATGGCCAACACAGCTTCCTGCATTTCTACTTTGCAGAAGTAATCTTTAGAAGAAAATCTTGCTGATAGCAAGGTTGATATTTCAAATCAGTCACTTAAATTCTTCTCACAGGAGAATTCTGCTGTAATTAACACCAGTAAAGGATCTATGGAAATTTTATGCAGAAACATTGTTCTACTGCTCTACACTGTTCACATTATCTGCTTATCCATCAACAGTTAAGACATGAGCCAAAAAGATCATCTATTAATCTATCCAAGGAGCACAATGGAAGTTACAAAACTCTCTGTAATAGAACATAATCACAAACCATATGGTTTTTTATACAGCCCCCCAAAAAGCAACATCCTCCACCAAAACTCACCAATATTCATAACAGGCCAGCAAACCCTAACATCCACCTCCCTGATAACTGCAATTCTTTTCTATATTGCAAACATCTGGCTACTGCTGTTCTCAAGCAATGGACTGCAAACTGTTGATTTTCAATCAAGAAAATGTTAATTTAATTTTAAAATATAAAGTTTAATGTTCTGAGAAAATTCCAGTGGAAATTACACCAAATTGGAGAAATCTAAGTTTGGTCCTGACACTAGTTTTGAAATTGTACACCTAAGGAAAACAAGACATGCCCTGTATGAAAATAAGAACTTTCTAAGAACACATTAATTTTAATGCAAGTGTTCAAGCAGAGCTACAATTAGCATTTGTTCACTCTAAGTAAATAACTGGACAGAAGGGAAGAACTGGGTGAAGTCACTTTAGCAATAGACTTTGTCATTGCTTTAGCAAAATGAGCCTGCCAAGGAACTAGAAACAAATTGGTTTTCATTTTATCCAGCTTTATAAATTCTCAAATACTTTTTCTCCCTGCAGGAAAACAAATTTCAGATCTTACAGAGTTTTACAGAAAAAATATATATATTTCAAACTAGAGCATCCAGCTATTCACCAGAACTTTTAGGGGGGTTCAGAGTGTGTTTCGGCCTTTGTGCTCCCCAGCTCAAATAACAAATTCCAATTTGTTACTATATGCCCCCAATTTTTTTACAGTGCAATTCCTTCTTGCTGAGTACCATTAATTCATGGGGTTTGTGTCTGTTGCGTTAAGAGGGAAAAAGGACAAAACAAAAAAAAAAAAAACATACCCTCCCACAACAAAAACAAAACAAAACCAAAAAAACACAACACACCAAAACACACAAAACCCCCACAACCCACAACACAACTCTGTCTACATCAGCGTAAAAATATCCTTAAAAACAGATATTAGAGTGCAAAACCATCTGTCAATTATGGCAAAATAACAGTTTGTATTGATAACTGCAAATAACAGTTCTGCATTTGGGTCATTTCTCACACATTTTGATGCCTTCTATCACACACACTGGCAAGCTCGAAAGTTGAAAGGTACGACAGCAAAGCTTCCGTGAAATGAGAGCCGTCTTTCATTCTGCAGTTTTATGCCTACTGGAGACAGTACTAAATGGTGATCTCCAAAAAGTTCATCTACTAATCAGGAAACTGCAAGCAATTTTATTGAACAGCTGCTAGTCTCAAACCCATTTTTAAGTCATATATGATCATTATAGCAGAGATCTGAGGCTTTGTTCTCATTATTAATTTTATTTGAAATCTAATTTCCTTAAAAGCTAATGAAGAAAGTGGAACTATTACCGCCAGCCATTTGCTAGCAAGAGGGTTGGCTAAACAGTTCTTGACATTAATAATGTCAAGAACATAACATAACATTAATTTTAATGACTTTAACTTCAATGTTAAATTCATGCAGAAGTAAAAACAAAGTCATGGAATAGTAACCAGATTTTAGATTGTAAGTTTACTATTCATTCAGTAATAACACTGAGAAGCTTATTTGAGTGAAAAATCCAACCCAGCGTTGGTGAGAAATCTTTCACATTTCAAAACAGTGACTCCAGCCAATAGCTAGATTTTCTAAAAGAAAAAAGCCTAATTAGTTTGCATAAAACATCTCTCTTTGCAGGGTAAAATCTGAAATATGTCTGTACTAAACAAAATAAGAAGCCAGAAAATTATTATCTGGAACCAAACCACATGTACAAACAAAAAAAAAAAAAAAAAACATAAAATAAAGGACTAGTCTTAGCTTTCTTCACTCACATCTCACACCAGTTTATTGTCAGAATCAGTACAACAAGTACATACTTGTAATCAACTACTTGTAATGAATTAGTGCTGAAAACTTAGTGAATCTAATTCTTTGTATATTTAAGGCTATTTATTCCTTGACTCTGCTTCTACTAGTATCTAGCTCATGGATTATACTCACAGTCACTCTTCTCCCATTATCACAGAAAATGATCTAGTTTTCTGGATGAAAGATTTGAATAAATAATACATAGTTGTTTAGTGCTAAGTATTCATTACGTTCAAGATGAAGAGCTCAGTCACCAGCAGATCAAATTTAGTAACTCCAACAATTAACAATGGCTTTACTACAGTCTTTTGATCTCCCAAGTCTCACAATGTGATAATCTGGTATCACTGACAGTCATGTGCCCATCTTAAATACCAGCAACATAGTTTGCACCTTAATAATAAAATATGATAATCTAAACAGGATTCCTTCTGTAATTTCCAATTTCATAGTAATGGTTAATACCACAAATAACTAATGCTCCTGCTTTAGAAACTGCTGTCATGTTGCCTTCAGTATTTTTCAGTAAACAATGCAAGTAAGATTAGTCCAGTAAAAATAAAAAAATCTCACAAGATCTTATAAAAAATTAGCCTTGATAGGCAAAATTGAGGAAAAATTCAGCCATGACAACAGGATTCAGTAAACCATCTAGTTTGTGCTATTAGTTACACAGCTAGAATTTATATATAGAAAGTATATGAAAATTGAACATCTCCACACTGAAATATGCAGCAATGCCAGGTTTTTCCTTTTCTTTCAGAAGGCCATTCATACCTGAGAATATTAACCCCATTCTTCCCCATTACCAGTTATATTACACAATTAGTATTGAACAGGGTTATACCAAATGCCTGCCAGTTCTCCATGAGCAAAGTTCCCAGCACACACCGTGAGCAGTAATCAGAACGAGCACAGCTGGGAGTCAGTGCTCAGGGCACTTCAGCAGTTTAATCAATCCACGCGCATTTCAAGCGAGTTATCTGCAACAAGGATTGTCCTATAGTCCCAGCAGTGCTTACGGTGTTATTCTGAGTAAACAACAGACAGCAAAAAATGTTTTCATATGAGAGAATGTGAGGTATAGAAAAAATGGCACAATCCTTTGGCAGAACAACATGCAGACAACCAGATCAGTGGAAAAGGAGCAGAAATTCCTCTGCAGCCTGTGGTGCAGACCACAGTGAAGCTGGCTGGTCCCATAGAGGTCCACATTGATGCAGGGATCAACCTGCAGCCTGTGGAAGAAGAGGCCCATGCTGGAGCAGGTGGATGCTTGGAAGGAGCCTGTTACCCCATGAGAGATCTGTGAATAGAGGGGCCCTGCTCTCATGCTAGAGCAGCCAGTCCTTGGAGAACTGCACCTCTTGGAGAACATGCACCAAGAGTGATCCATGCTGCAGCAGTTTTGAGAGGATTATTCCCCATGGGACAGACTCACACTGCAGCAGTTCACAGGGAGTTGTTGCTCACAAGATGGACTCACGTTGGAGAAGTTTGTGGAAAACTGTCTCCTGTGGGAGGGACCCCACAGTGCAGCAGGGGAACAACTCCTCTCCCTGAGCAGCGGGAGAAGCCTTGAGTGATGAACCAGCCATAAACCTCGAGTGATGAACTGACCATAAACCCCAATCCCTGCCTCCATGTTCTGCTGGGGCAAGAGGCAGAGTTGGGAAGGAGGGAGGGGTGGGGGAAGGTGTTTTTAAGGTTTTATTTTACTTCTCAGTATCCTGCTCTGATTCTGTTAGTGCAATAAATTTAATGCATATCTCAAAGTTAAGCCAGTTTTTATCATGATGGAATTTGATAAGTGATCTCTCTCCCAGAACTTAAGTCATGAACTTTTCAATAATTTTGTCTCCTCCCTCCAGTTTGTGAAGGCAACTGAGTGGCTTTGGTGGGCGCCTGCCATCAGGCCAGCACCAACCCACTGCAACAACCTCCCCAGCTACATGAGTCCCCATCACTGAAGGTTTTTGAGATGTGATTGGAGAGGGTGCTAGAAAATGTCACCTAGGCTGCTTTTCCGAATGTTGGGCCAGATGATCTCTCAAGATCCCTTCCAACCTGAGCTGTTCTATGACTGTAAGACATGAAAATCTAACCATCAGGAAGAGGAAACAAAGGAGCATACACAAAACATTGTCAATGCTGCTAACAACCAACCAGTAATGGTTCTGGAATAACATTATTGGTTAAAAAAAAATGAACAAATAAAGCAATTTTTCATGCCATCTTTGTCACTAGAGCAGGGTAATAATGCCGCTCAGCACTTTTGGGTTTACATATACTGGTTCTGCCTGCAACCCTGCTCTGCAGCTGTCCTCCATCAATTTGAAAAGTACTGGAACCATCATGTTCTGCAGGAACCCGCTCAAAGTCTACAGGCTTTGAGCATAGGCTCTATTTTAGCCTTTCTAAATTTCTTGAATTCAGAAAGGCTAAAATAACATATGGAGACTCTTTTTACTACGTATCGGGGAGGAGAGGTGCACTGAGATACAATTTTTATTCCCCAAACTAAGTCGGAAAATCAAACCATTACTGAATGGCCTGTCATTCCTCATTTTAAAAAGTATTTGGTAACATACTCGACTGGAGTACAGATAGCTCCTATAATTGAAATTAAGCTCTGTATCACTTCAGACTTTTAGCAACTCAGACATAAGCCATTCAAAAATTACTTGGGTTGGCTTTACTCTGTGTAGAGAACTTATTATATAGAGTTCTGTTGATTTCTCATTAAGGTATCTGTGCTGCTTACTGGACTGGAGGCAAATGATTTTCATCATAAAAGCCATTTAATTAACAAATATTACTTCAACCTCAATATTTTAAGAAGCAGAGCTTCAAACTTGATTTGCCTTAAGTTGGCTAAATCAGGTAACCCAACAAGACACAGATTCCAGTAAGTAGGGTTTGTTAACAAGAGAAACATTTAAAGCAATTATCTTACATGAAACATATGTTATCCTTAATTTTAAGGATTAAAAATTACATGTTACAAAATATTCAATGAAAAGATATTTTTGTAAGAGATACAATTACTAAATTAAGGCAAATTAAAAGTACTGTATGTCACTGTTTAGTGAAATAACCTATCTGCCGAAACTGTAAAATTCTGAGCATCTAAACAAACAGAAAGAAGCTCTACTTAAAATTTAACTATGTTCATTATTGTCCAAAATTTGCTAATCAGTCCTTGGTGATCACAACTTGGACTGCCCTCCTAGTGAAATAAACAAACAAAACCGGCCTCTCATTTGGATTCTCTTTGTTTTTGACAGAATTCACATAAAGGTTTTATTTATAGACACACACATATGTATGTAAAATATTAATGAAGTAACAGTGTTACATGCAGACACAGCCTACTTTGTCTCTTTCCCTGATAAATACATTTTAAATGAGCTAATAGAGACAACACATTTGCAACTGCAACTGCTGTTGCTTTTTCTCAGCTTTTAGTCACAATTCAAATCTTAAAATAGCTAATCTACAGCATTCTGGGGATAATCTATGGATACTGTACTTAAGAGAGCATTGTTTGAGCATCTGGAAAGCTAAAAATCTGCTAAATAGCCAAGCCCCTAAACATATGATTAGAGAATAAAAATCTGTCTTAGTCTGTTCATAGAAATAGTTTGAAACAGTATATGTTGCAAACTGCACTTATTTCTGCTGAACACATTTTTTTTAAAGTATTGATTTTACTTAGTCTGATTTGAAATCTGGTCTGGAAAAGGGCCTTCGCTTCATCAAATCTACTTACTGAAGGTTACCAAATTATTCCTGTTAAGAAACTATTTAAGAAATGTGATTTTTAAATATTAACTTAGCTCCAAGATATTGCATGGTATCAGTCTGCTGTCATAATCTTTTTGCAAAAAGGGTCACCAAAAATTAATTTAAGGGCCACCAAAATACTAATTTCCAGACATCAGCCTATAGTCAAGGTTTAACTAGTTAGAAATACAATAACAACAGCTCTTAATACTTATTATAGATAGACTGTTTAAAGGTTGGAGTACATTTTAAAGAAAAAGCATATAATTAATGTTTTATTCCTTTGAAACAACAATGTTACTGGAATTACTATGGAGAATAGGGTTAACACTGAAGTACAGCTGAAGAGAAAAATCTCTTCATAGAGATCATCATGACAAGACAACATATATTTTATTTAAATTTTTCATATTGGGACAGCCTCATGAGATGCATATCTCATTTAAATAAGGACATTTGAATGACAATTGTAAAATCTGACTATGAAATGCAATGAATAAGGTCTAAACTGCATGAATTTACAGACATAATTATTCAGCATTTACCATACAGTATAAGAAAATTAAGTCAGAAGACATATTAATCAAGTTTAAATACAATGATAATGTGGCACAAACGATATCCAGCAAGTGTTAGAAATAATATTCTGCAAGCAGTTCAAATTAAACTGCTCTATGATCCCAGTCATTTGATAGGACTCAGTCCCACCACCGCCAGCTGCCCAGGAGGGTGACTATTAGAGGTAATGCAGGCCATTAGGGCAAATCCTAACGGAGGTACTCTAAATAGTTTTCTGAAACTTACTTCCCTCACCACTACGCAGAAAAGCCCAATGTATTTTAGGTATATCTCAAATATCCTCTCAACCCTACAGTGGACCTGCTTACAGTGCTACCAGGACATCAAACCTGTTAATTGTACTACTATTTTAATGCATTTTAGCTTATTTTACCTTGACATTACAGTCTTATCTCTGCAGACATGGAAGGAATTAACTTCACCCTAAGTAAAAAAATCAGCCTTGTAAGAGGAGCTTTGAAAGTCTTCCCAACACCTTCTTAATTTTTCTGAGGTATATTAATTCTAAAACATTGCCTCTTGGTTTTCATCATGCTAACTCCATTTTACAACAGACAGAAGCATTGAAGTACTTATCAATCTAATTACAACTGAATGTAAAGAAGCTACATGTATTTACTATGTGTACAAACATATTTTTTAAGGACATATACAAAAAAGATTGAAAGACCTGTTGACTGACTTGCTGACCGAACATTTGCTTAACTGTTTACATAAACTATAGCTAAAAGACAGAGGAATCAACCAACCCAGAACCAGCCCAAATCTTATAGTTAACTTCAGTGATAGCTGGTTCTAGTCCCTATGGAGACAAGGCCCCTACAGCAGTCACAATTTTCAGATTGACCTGTAGCATAATTTTATGAAGCAATGTTGGCAGTTTACTTCATTTCTTTTTAAACACACAAATAAATACCTTCGTGATTAAGGAATCTGCTAAGAAGCTGTGTAATTAGCATATTTAGTCTCCACTGAAAACATTAACATGCAAATTGATGAATATCAAATCAGAAGAATAATGGAGTTCACCTTTGTATAATCAAACATTCTGGGAAAGACATTCTTTTCCTCTCAAAAATGGGAAAAAAAAGCAAAGGCAAAATAGGAACAAGGCTACCAGCAGTCTCCCAATAAAAGTAGAAATTGTAAATCAAATAAATTTACTACTGATTGCCTTTAGCTATATGTTACGTGCAAATGATAATATCAAATATGTACAAGATTTAAATTCTGTAAGATAATATTAATGGTGAAATCTGAGAAAGCAGTTCAGATTTTGAATACCAGATATAAAATCCAGCATAGTTGCAAAGCCAGTTATCAGTAAACAGTACACTCAACTGCTCCCAGTCCAAATCTAGTAGGACAAGCAATGACAGCTCATATTCAGAAATTCACAATCTGTTCCTTCTAGAAAAACAAGAAAAACAAGATAAGGTAGTCAGAACACACCACCACATAAAAACCTAGCAAAACATAAGCAGGGAAGTCCACACAGTGGGGGGGCAATCTCAGATATTCTTTTCACTATGCAAATAACATTAATACTGAAAAATAAAGTTCTTGCCCAGAAAATAAAAATGAAATTAATAAAACACCTTTAAATATATCACCTTCCTGAGCTTTGCCTTTAGTGATAGCTCAGGCAAGAAAACGTGCCCTTTACTTCTAATTTTTTCTCAACTCTGTTGACTAAGAGTTGTTTTTCAACTCAGTTGGTTATTGAGGTTCCCCTCCTCAATTCTCTCACCAGAATCGAATTTGCTATATATGAATGTAAAATGTAATACACCATAAACTCTTAGTTACAGGAAATCCTGTCTCTCTCCTTATATACACACACACACACACACACACACACACACACACACACACACCATTTTCACTTCAGGAATCAAAACAGTGCAATAAAATGTCTTCAGCAATATCGAAAATAGACACATCTATAACTTATCCATACCTTGTACAGGTACAATATAACAGGTGTGTACATGAGAACAACAGTATTCCAAAACTATTCCTCAGTGAATATGGCTGAGGATGTGTAAAAATATCCAATGAGTCATTGTTTCCAGAAGAAAAAAAAAGGTGATTGTAAGGAAAATAAAGCAATTGCTGGGAATGCGATCACTATTTAAGAAGTGAAACTGAAGAGCATCCAACATCTAAAATCCTCACTATCTACTGCATCTTTCATTTTTCACAGACTATGAACTAAAACTACTGTTTTGCCTGACAGGCTAATACATACCTTTCAAACTTGTGTCATTATTTAGTGAAGTGAGGGGCTGAAGAGGGACAGGAAAGAGATAAAATGAAAGCAAAGACTATTGTTTGTACACATGTTGCTTAGCAATACACCATGTGAAACAAGCAGAAACTGTGACATTGGCCCCCAGTTGAATTTACATAAACACTAAATTGTGCGTCACTGAAAGAGGTGTGAATGCAAGGAATCAAGTATATGACATATAACAGAGACATGATAGCACAAAGATACATGTTAGCATTCCAAAATCTTAACAGAAATGTCACCTGGTTATAGTAAAGCCTAAAGCATCAGTCTTTACCTTTTATGATTTCAGAACAGATATGAACTAAAATTCAAATGTTTTTTTTCCTGATATGCACCATAACAAACTAATTGTATTCCTATAAGAATGATTAAATATACATATTTAAAACACCAATTTTCTACATATAAACTTTGCCCTCATAGCATTAGTTATTTCTACACCCTTAATTAATCACCTATTCTTATTCTGAATAGAAATAATTTTTTAATAGCTAATTACTAGTACTATTACCAGTAATGGTCCTGTAAGTTTTGTCCATTGATCTCAAAGTACACAACTGAAGAAAGACTGAAATATAATCGTCCTTTCTAAACATGAATAAATACGAAGCACTGAATTAATTATGTAAGGACTCCATCACTCACATGAAAGTATCAAAGAGTAAAATTTTCACAATGGAGACAAAATATTTAAAGTAATAGTAACTTAATGTCAGCACTTTCATGCCACATTTGACATCACAGTCCATATGTAAGGTCAGTTCTATCTACAGCAATATGTCAAAACAGAGAGATGAAAGACCTAGGGTGTTGCATGCCAGGTGGGTTCAGTTAGGGGTTTTAATAAATGTTAGTTAAGTCGGTTCTATGTACCCCTATTTTCCCCTCACAATGGGTTGCTCCAAGCTGTCTGCTATAGAAGCTTTCACCTGTCAATCTTGTAACCACTCCCTTCTTACCCATGGAAAGCTCTGTATCAATCACCCCACCTCTGCATTCCCATTTGTCCCGGAACGCTGTACGCACCCCTGTTATGTTCCCATAGGTTGCTGTGTTCCGCGTCACTCCCCTGTCGTCTGTCCCCATTGGGCGAGGGGGGCTTCCGCCCCTGTCTGCCCACCCCTATTTAACCCCATGCTCCCTGTGTCCCAGCCGCCATTTTGCCCGCACACACACCTGGGAACAGCTGCTTTGTCCATCGCTGCAGCCACGCGGGAAATAAACAGTTCTCAGCCACGCGGGCAGAGTGCGCCTTCTCTCGGCCCTTTATCTTGCCTCAGTGTGTGGCTACGGGCACAGCAGACCCACGCGGAGGCTCAGCCCTAGAGCTCCGCACACACACAGCGGCCCTGGTCTCACCGAGAAGCAGCGTGCCAGCCGGGCACCCCCAGCTGCCCAGGACCAGGGCAGAGAAAACCCAACACTGCACTAGGGAAGAAAGGATTATGTCTTAAAATTTTTACAGGTTTTCGGCGCACTTTGGAACACATTAGCTAGACAAATAAAACAAGAGTATGTACATTCCCTTCTTTGTTTAAGTGTAATCTTTAGAAGACAGTTAAGGAAATTTCTTACAGAGTTTCGTAAAACACAGTTTGTGAAATAAATATTCTTTACCAAAGGAGAGAAGAAAAAAGAAAACATTTTTATAGAGATTCAATATAAAATAGTATGTTTTGATCCCAGTAAGGTGCAAGAGGAAAAAAAAAATTAAAAAAAAAAAATACAGTAATTTCATATTGAAATGCCTTGTTGCTACATAGCCATTCTTAGGAATAATTATTTTTCAAGCAAGTAGTGATTCAAAAGCTGAAAGATCATAATATGACACTAATTCCACATTAAATACACAAAGAAAGAATGTAATGTACACTATGAAAGAAACAAATACCACTCTATCAGTAGGCAAAATCATTAAATTTTTTTTGTTGTTTTTTCTAAAAATCAGTGCCTGACTAGAGGCTTTTATTTCAGGATAATGAAATTTTATATGTTCTACTTCTATTTCCGCTTACTGTTTTTTATATACATAGCAATTAGTCAAATGGCTGAAAACCACAACAACCTGCCAGGTTGTCTTTTTCAGCTGTGGAACCATATCTGTACAGCACATATCACAAAGTATTTAGTCTGATAAGACAGATGTAAAACTTAATTGGTGGCCTTTTTTGGGAGATGAGGGGAAAAGAAAAATGCATAAAAATCTTGATAGCCTGCCCACTGCTACTTAGAGTGTACAGTCATGCTACCACATTGTGAGCAGCATATAACCTCACTGGCCTTCAGAAGGCAAATCTCTACGTTACTGCAGAGTAGACATTCCTCTTATTACCTCATCTGAAAAAGCTCTAATTGTCCAAGTCACTCTTTTTTTGACAGCAGATCAACTGAGTTGCAAAATAATGCAAACTTCAAACACATCAGGATACAAAAACCGCTGCAGATTATTGTTCCATCCAGAAACTTTTCTTCCTGAACAATTCAGTCTCCATTCTTTACCTACATTAATAGACATCATTTTAAAGCAAGAATGTTTGGTAATGTATATGTTCAGTTATACCTCTTTCTGAAGAGATGCCTTTTTCTGAATTAGGATGCCTTAGAGATGCATAAGGAAACTAGAAAATTTAAAGAAACATTTAATTTAGAGCTAGGAGAAATATAAAATAAAAGGAAGAATAAACCTTAGGAAAAAAGGCATGATAACTATCACATTGGAAACTGTTGTTTTCCTGTATAACACCCCCACCTACCTAGCCAAAAATGTAAGACTTTTCATAATCTGTTCAGAAGCAACAATTATGTTAAATATACGGGAAGCTTCTATATATTATCACAGTGAGGTATCACATGTATTGAGTTTTTCAGGCTTCCCGGGGAAAAAAATGCACTGAAAAATTAGTTTTCTTGCAATATTCAATTCAGGACCAAAGAACCCAAGTCATGATGAATTTTGATTGATGGATAAACAAATGATCAATACTCACATTATGGTTGAAACAACATGTTTTACTTTGAAATTGAGATGAGCTAAAAAGACACAGTTACAGCATCAAATGTGGCTAAGATAATTTAACCATGCTTCATTAACTGTCCAGCTAGCTCATACCAAATCAACCTAAGCAGACTGACCTACTCCTCAGACACATGACTGTCCTCATACCCTACCAGTAACGTCAATCACAAGGCAAAGGATAACTACTCTTTCCCCCACATTAAAATTGTACGTGCAACTCTTGAATACCTGCAAGGAACTCATGAAGCAGGGTGCAAGGCACAGTTTTGACATTACAGAACAACTGATTTGGCTGCATGGATCATTCACTTTATTTAGGCCCATAGTTCCAAAACCTTCTGGCGTATTCCCAGAATACAGTGCAAAATACTTAAGAGGACTATGAGATATGAGAAAATGGGAGCAAAATGCTCACACAGACAGCTCTCAGAATGTCCCACCTCATAAGCATTGACAACCTTTTCCTTCTAACTGGAAATACCACTCTAGCAAGAGAAGCCTCAGGTTCCTTATACAGAGAGCACACAAGACTTAAGAGAAAATTTATAAGCTCTTTTTCTACAGATCATATAGGGATCTTCTGGAAATTATATTTTAAAAGTGTGGAAGCAGAAGTATCAACAGAATCAAAAACACATTACACAAATAAATGGACCACAGGTCCAAAGCTGATCCTGAAGTATGGATATGCTCTCTAAAATCCTTAATAAATGACAGGAACTTGGGGGGCAGCATGAAAAATACACTTTTAAGAGGGGGCCAGGCATGAGACACCTCCTTAATGAGCTTCTCCTATTACTGCTGGAGACCAGTGTACTGGGGTAGACAAACAGCCAGTCTGACTGGTGAGATTTTTGATGTACTGAAAAACTTAGGTCTAAGAGGCAAATCAGTGCAGCATGGAGACCAGAAGAAAAACAAAGTATCATTTTAAAAATTTAAGAACCCACAAGAAATATTTTAATTGTTCACCACCAGAGCTACATATGCAATGGTCATTTCAATTCATTTCCTGTGTTCCCCCCTAAAGCAAAAATAAGTGAAGGCAACTGAGGAGAAAGAAAACAGAATTCCTACTGCAGATGTTCTAAGTAGAAGAATGTCAGTAATAGCATCCACACTTAACATCCTTCATGAGACAGACAATTTTTTAAACCTTATTCCTAGTACAGAAAGTAGTTGCTTCTGGGGATCCATTTTAAAGAAACTTTGAAGGCCTGCACAGATTTGCAGAAGGGACAGCTGACACATCTAATTGCCTAGAAGAAGTAAAGTTAATTGCACCGTGTAGTTCCAAGTCATTGGAACGAGTGATGGATGGACTTGACCTAAGATGATGAGGCTGGATTCAATCTACAATGCCACTCATTAGCACTGGATACCATATACTAGGGGAAAATTTTATATAAAATACATTCATTTAAGATACTAGTGCTCTTGAACCAAGTGCATACAATATACTTTTTTATTAGAGAACCTAAGGACACATTAGAATTGTTTCTGAGTATGACTCTCATAATGTACAAATAGTGTAATTCATAATCATATGACTTGATCAAAGAGTCTTTTTTCTGGCACTGATTTTCTTCTGCTACACTGTTCAACAAATGACCCAGTAAAAGAGAAACAAAGTTTGACCACCTGAACTACTTACCCAAAACCAGTTTGGCAAAAGTATTTAACAACAACACTATCTCAGAATTTCTCTAAATGTGAAGCATTTACAGATATTTTCTAAACATAGAATATTTCATCACTGAATGTGATGATATGACCAGCTGCAGGATGAAAACAAAAACATTACACATATTTCTCTGGATTATTAGGTCAATTGGCAAACTGCAAGAAGCATTTCAGTTTTTCAAATCCAGTGATAAAGCACATGGACATTGGTACAAATATCTTCCATTCCCTTTGTATGTTTCTGAATCAGTATAACAGGATATGTATCTGAATATACACAAAAATATGTTTAAGTTTGCAAAGCCAGACATTTTAAAATTCAAAGTGCCAAAATTTAGGCTGTCTATGAAAACTCCATCTGCTCCACAGGACCATACTACTGAGTCACAACACTTATAATTATACCACTTGTGATGCTTCCATCAATCCATGCCTGGGATTAATTGGTTTGTTTTCCCTTTACTGTTTGGATACAGCATGGAGCAACCTATTTGAAGATGCTGATCATTTTTTTTAAATAACAATTGAAAAAAAATTCTCAATTACTTTTGTATGTTACTGTTTGCTAGAGTATATTAATATTTAAAAAAATATAGTTGCAATAACAGGCACATGAAATGAGAAATATGATTAGGTCTGTGAATTGTCAAGGAAGAGTAAGCCAAAAGTAGTTACCTGTGCCCAGTTTGATCTTTCACATTTGTCTGCCTTCCAAAGTACTTCCCATTATATGTAGCAAATGCAAACCAAGAAATTAAGGTGGCACACTCTCTGTGTCACAAAATATAAGGAAGGGATGTGATTAGAGGTACAGCATGAATACTAAAGGAAAACACTTTTTTATACAGTGGTTATACATACAGTTATAAAAATATATACAGTTATATAAATATATATGGTTATAGAGATGAAGGGTGATGGAAGGTAATTGAGAAGATAAAGACACAACACTTACTTTCCTTTTTCTCCTTCCCTACACCCAAAATATGTCTGTATTTGTTACATCATGTTTATTCATTCAAAATGAAGCACTTCTTGACGTAGCAGGCTCTGATGCTTCAGTAAGCCAGGTCTCATGGATTGAACAGACAGAAAGCACCAGTGCAGTATTAGTTACTTGACTTGCTCCACAAAGCAATTTAGCAGCAGGTATGGGGATAAACACAAACACAAAAATGGCACTCAAATTTATAAACTATGCCATTATTTCTTCTGTTTGACCAGTTTTTTCCCTGCTTTATTCACCAGATACACTTCAAAATTTTCAACAAATCAGACTGGAAAAGAGAAGGTTGCATGGAGATCTCACAGCAACCTTTCAGTATCTCAAGGGGACCTACAGGAAAGCTGGAGAGAACTCTTCATCAGGAACTCTACTGACAGGATAAGGAGCAACTGAAAGAGTGTGATATTAGCTACTTGAGTGTGATATTAGAAAGACATTTTCCACTGTGAGGGTGGTCAGACAACCAACAGGTTGCCCAGGGAGGCTGTGGGTGCCCCAACCCTGGCAGTGTTCAAGGCCAGAGTGGACAAGGCCTTGAACAACTTGGTCTAGTGGGACATGTCCCTGCCCATGGCAGCAGGGTGGGACTAGATGATCTTTAAGGGCCCTTCTAACCCCTTAACATCCTATGATTCTATGTTTTCATGTTGGCCTTCTTCATTATCCAGTCCCAGTTCAATCCCAGAGCTACAGCCTTACAATTTACGCCTATCTGTATTTCTCTGTGTGTGTTTCAAGTTTTGGTTTAGTTAAGTACTGTGGTTCATGATACTGCTCTTCTTCTAGAGACAATCCTGCTCATCTTCTGCTCACTAAAAAAAAAAAAGGGGAATTGCTTTCTTAAGCAGTGAAATACCTAGCATGGACCTATCGCTTTAAATCTACTACATTCACTACTTCAATGTATTTGTGCAGTGAGCTGTACAAACATGATTTCCTGCTCTACCATTGCAAATAAATTAGAACACAGCATGTAAGTGGTTCCAGATACAGATGTTGCATAAAGAACCAGATGTCAACAGTTTTACAGCTCTGCCCTAATTATCTTCAACTTTTTCAAAGGTCAACCTCAGTATGTACATTTTACAGAGTACCTTATTCTCAGGTTAAAAAAAAATTAATAGATATTATTATTTTTTTAAATGGGTACACTTCTTCATGCATTATTTCAGTCAGTAAATTCCACTGTTTTTGTTCCCTAGTTTTCATTCCAAAAAGCCTATTCACTCATCTGATGCTGGGGAGAGGCTCGGAAAATCTGTTTCTTCCAAGGGTTGTTTCTTGCAGCTACAGTAGCACATGAACTGACTAGTAAGAACTCACTCACACATTACTTGTGTCTCCTAAAACTGGTATCCAAGTATTTCTACAGCTCTGAAACAATTGTTGGGCTCGCACAAAAAGAATTCTAAATGGTAAAAGAAGAAAAAACTTCAGGTTCCCCAGGAAACAGATTCCTTTTGTCGATACACAATCTCAAGTGCCCTCAAGTGCCGGCTGACGGCTGACGCTCAGGGAGCTATGCAAGAAGCATGCATGTGCAAACAGTTAATGGAAAAACAAACACAAAACAACCTAACACTGGAAGTGTATGGCAAATTAAAAAGCTCATAGGCAACTATTTCTCAAGTCTTTGAGATCAGATCTAAAATGACCACTTCCATCCAGGCTCAAGTATTTATTTTATTGCTGTTTAATTTACTTTAAGGAATGCAGGTGACTATCCTCATCCTGAGAGGAAGAGAAAACCTGTGGCAGCTACAGAGAGCATTAAGGACATTACTATGTTTATAGTCAGTAAAAGTCTTGCTTTAAATATAATTATATTCTTAAGATGTTAAGTCAAATCACATTAAAGTCTTACAGCTTCAAAGTCTAACCAAAGTGTAAGTGCAGTGTTTTCCACGTCAATTTAAATCAAATTTGATCTCCTTGGAAAAATACAGTCAAGATTAAAACACAAGATTCATCCTAGACTAAAACCGTGCACAGCATTTCCTTGTATGTTTTTTAGCATACTATTTCTGAGTTTAATTATACATTGTCCATTGCATGAAACAAAATATTTATGCTTGTCTTTGGGAATAAATTGCATCCTCTTAACAAAAAGCTGGAAATAAAAATGTAACTGATACTCTTCAGTTATGCTCCTCAGATTGAGTTGTAAAGGTTTTTTGAACTAAATTAATTTGGTAAGCCAAATCTTTAACTTTGTTGTAGAATACTTCCTCTACAATCCCTTCTCCATAAACACAAACCAAAATTCTCCAAAACGCTACATACTTAAAGTAGTCCTGTGTTTTTGTAGATTCTGTAGTTCAAAAACAAATTGCCCTTGCTCTCTGTCAAAATTCCCAAAACATAAACACATTTCCAGCAATTTTTTCCCATCTTGCCCCCTAGTTTTCAAATTAAGTTACTTATTCTAATTGCATTGGTCATTGCTTACTCAAATGATTTCTTAGGTCATGATAACACAGCTTCTGCTTCAGGATTATCCCAAGCAGGTCACTCAAAATGTAATTCCATTTTTAATTGGAGAGAGAGGAAAAAAATGAATGCAATCAGAAAATATTAGAACTGTAGTTCAGACTCCATCCACAGCTCATGAGACAAAGACCAAACAAATTAGGTTTGGTATATGATGAGCAAGAATACACCCATTCAACTGCACACCCTTTTTCATAAGCATTCATGCATACTAACGCCATAAAAATAAAATGCTCAAATTGAAGATAACTTCAGAGGACTTAGTTTTTGCTCACATTCATGGCTATAAGCACAAATAATATGACCAATGGATATAAATGTATATTTTACTGCTATATCATAAAGTGCCCAATATATGTGAAACATGAACCAATTTATCCTATTAAAGCATGGCAATTTTCTTTTTAGACATGCTGGTCAGTTTAGATCAGAATATTCTGGAAAATCACTCCAGCTTGCTGCTTTCAACCAGAAGGATTTTCCAACCTTTTAAGAAGCAACTTCACAAATACAAAAAACTTAAATCGGTTTACAACAGAAATACAGTATGCCTTACCATATGCAATATATCTGCACCTGCTACAATACTGTGAAGTCTGATCTTGGAGACATCCTATATATTTTAGCAAAAGTCAAGGCTGCACTTTTCTGAAACTTTCCTATTCTGAAACAGGAAAAAGGAGACCATTAGGATACTGAGAAACAGATTTGATAGTTTTAGGCTGTAGATATTAAGCTGACTGAATAGGCATTGTTCAACAACCATCCCATTTACTTAACTCCTGCAGAGAATAAGAAGTCACTGAAACGTCTTCATGTAGCCCTCAGGTTCATTAAACTGATTTTCACTTTCTTGATTTTGGGGAGGAGACATCACATTATAATTTTCATATATATGGATGGATTTCTGTTGATAAGTCTTAGTTATATTAAATCTATTTTTAAAAGGCCTCTAGAGAGATTGCACAAAATACCATTGAAAAAACACAGACATTTAGCACATTTTCACATTTCATTAATATGCAAACAGTTCAGCCACATTTTACCAAAAATCTGTAAGGTACAGGCATTCTTCAGGGAAAATACAACTGATTTCCACATAATCCAGACAAGATAATCTACTGTCTCAGATGATCCATAACTTCACTCAAATCCATATATAAAACCAGGCAGTGGAAACACATGTGGAAAAATATAAAATTCATCATCTTTTCTTAACTCTTTCAGGCTCTTGGTCAGTTACAGTAAAATTGAGACTTCCTTTATTATTATTTTTTATCAAGAAAAGGGGTCAGCATAGCCATAATGACACTTAAAAAAATTACAACATATATTCAATAGGAAAAATAACACAAGACAAACCAGTCACTTATTTCCTACCTGCAGCAAGCTGGTACTTGCTGATAAGATATAAAAATATATAATCAATTTTCAAATTTCTAGTAGGAGCAAAAAAGTGGAAAATGAAAACATTTTGCTTTGAAAACCATGATGCTACACAGTTTTATAAACACTTCAAAATTCAATATCTGAATTTCAAGAAATTTTTGAATACTCTAACACAACTACATCCAATATGCCTTCAGATTTTTGAGTCACATTTGATTCACTTGTAGTAATACATTTTAAAAATTGGTTGAAAAATAAAATTGAGGAGCTGTAGGAACTTTTAACAAGATACAACAGTGTACACACTTCTAAGTCTTAAGCTTTTTTATATACTATTAACTTATGT
Organism: Anomalospiza imberbis; assembly: GCF_031753505.1. Classification (NCBI taxonomy): domain Eukaryota; kingdom Metazoa; phylum Chordata; class Aves; order Passeriformes; family Viduidae; genus Anomalospiza; species Anomalospiza imberbis. The sequence goes on along the minus strand of NC_089686.1, from coordinate 27,618,121 downwards.
GTTTGACTATTTTTCTTCTCTTTGGATAAAGTGATTACAGGCAGATCACTCTTTCATTCCCCCAGAAACGGTCTGATTAATTTTTAAAGCACCATTTTGTCATTAGTTAGGGATTTGGCAGAAGAAAAGACAGCTTAGACACATCAATGTAGTTTCAGAAAGCAGAGGGTAGAAGATAAGCAGTGTCTGAAACTGTGTGACATAAGCAAGTCTGCACACAAGGAAACAGAAATGTGAAAATAAATACAGGTAAAGTGGTGGAATTTTTTTTTTTCCCTTCTGTCAGAAGAAAACAAATATCTACTAAGACAAATAACCACTTCCAAATAATGCCTCTGTTTCTAGAGTTGCTAGCTGAAATTTGTCTTTGTAGCAATAGTAGCTTGCCTACCTGGCTGTACTGCATACTGGCGCATAACTGAAGACACACAGCAGATATATATATATATATATATTACATTAAGAACAAGTGTGCTTCACTTTTTTCCCTGAATAAAAATACAACCAAAAAGTTTAAAAACTTCCTCCCCTCACCACGACAATTTACTTCAATGTATGTATTCATGTATTCAATGGCTTTTTGGTTTCTTTTTTGCATTTAACAAACATTATCAGTTGATCATTACCTAAAAGCAGGGACAAGAGTTGCCAATATACTGTTCACTTGCATTAAAACACCTAATCAGGGAAATCTCCCATGGCCATTTATCTACCTCTTGCCACACAATTGCTACCCAGAGCCTTCTTGGGCTGAGTGCACCAGACCTCATTTGCACTTGGCAGCTCTGTAAATGACTTAAACACTACTCAGAAATCCTTGACATCATACATAACCCAAGTAATCAAAACTTAAAACATAAGAGTGTAGATACCAAATACACTAGGGACTAGACGGGGGAAAGGGGGAAGACTAAAAGTAAGACAGTAAAAACTCAGAATATTGCCTAGAACAAATCACTAACTGAGGTCTTTATTAGAACTTTTAGATTGTTTATTAACCTGAAAGACTACTCTTTCTATACCTCTAACTGGTCCAAACTGATTTCAGAATTAAACTTTCGAACACTGCAGGTATCACAGGAAAGCTCAAAAAAGCTGTCAAAACCTGCAAGAAGTTAAATTTCATCTTAACATCACTGTACTCTCCATATAGAGCCAGTCCTGTCAGCTGAGTAAACATGCAGTGTTGGGTACAACAGCAGCACAGTCCACCAGCAGCACAGTGATGAAAAGCCTTTATTATAAACAACTAACTTAGGAAAGCATATTAATGTTCTATCAGTATTTAAGAATTTACATATAACTAGAGAACCCAGTAACAATCTTCTTTAGTGTTATCTGCTGAGGCAAATTAGAAAAGAAAACTAAATCCAAGGATGTCCAATGATTTGCATCCATTTAACCTGGTAATAAAGCTTGATTTCCAATGTATTTGTCTCACAATAGTTCATCAATTCTGACACAAATTTTTCTATGGTTAAGCCTGTTGAAATGTTTGAAACCCATATGAATTCTCTCCAAACTAAAAGCCTGAAGTCCAAGGCAGCCTACCTTCAGTAACATCACTTGGCCCCTTGTTCTACCCAGATGTTGGCATCTGAAAGAAACAGAACTAAATTTTCTTTGCTATTACTAGTTTTTCATCAAATGTAACTGAACTTGATAAATATGAAAAAAAAAAACAAAAAACCTGGACATGAGAGGGAAGGGATGAAAGAATAAGAAACAACTTAATTCTCAGAAAAAAACCAAGATCTAGTTCTTCCAATATCGTACACTCAATTCACCTGTCATTTGTTCCCATTCCCCCACTGATGTCCAAAGAACAAAAATACAGGTTATTCCAATTTAAAGCCTCATGAATTTTCAAATTGTCACAGAGCTGGTTCATCATCATTTCATAAGAATCTGAATGCAAACTTTGGAATAAAAAATAGCATCATTCTTGGATTAAAAGGAAATAGTAATATTTATAAATGTTATCATAAGTTATCATAAGATGTAGTTTCAATATTTTTCTTAAACTCTTGTCCTATTGTTTATCTGTACTCATTTAAGCATGTTCTCAACAAGTGACATTCAACATTCATTTTTGTTTGAAACACATAAGAAAAAGAAGGGGATAACAAGCCACACTAATGAAAGAATTTTATGCATTCCTATTCAAAAGATGGAAGTAAAGCTTTGACTTGCTCTTTGGAAAGCCCCTCTTGTTATGCAACGATTTTTTGTTGTTTTCAGAAACTCTCTCTTATACTGCTAAATAGAGGGGGGAAACCATGACATTATTACTCAAAAATTGACTTAACAGAATAAAAACATGCTTTCTAAATTAAACAGCTTAGCTTCACTCACCAGCAATTGATGGAGATATACTCTATATATCAGTGAGACCAACAAACAAGTTTTTTTCCTTTCTGATCTTTTCCTGAGGCATCTCCAAATATATTCTATCAAGTTTTTACATACTGATTATTTACCTCTCAAATAAGGAAGCAGATATTTGCTGACCTCTTAAATTTCATTCTTAGGTCACCTTTGAAAAAACAGGTGCGATTTTCAGTAGCTTTAAAAAAAATGAGACTTGCTCAACTGTTAGTATAACTGATACAATTTTTTCTCCTTTTTTAACAACATAAATCATTTACTTCTGGGTAGACCAATGTATTTAACAAAATTATGTGAATGCAGTACGAAACAGGGCTCTGAATGTTACCAAGTGTTGTTAACTTTCTTCAATTTAAACATATAATTGCACATGTGTTAACTGGGAATGCACAGCACATTAAAATATGTTGAAAAATCAGCAGCCAAATTTTAGCTTGAACTGCATGCCCTTAGTTTACTCAACTGTCTACCAGTCCAGGATATTAACTTTAGATGCCTAGATTACATAGCATCACCAGTCAATAAGAGCCTGTTAAGAAGCACAGGAAAAATGAGCACAGGTGAAAGAGGAGTTAAAACAAGAAGCAATACAACAAACATCAGTTTTAGCTGGGCTGTTACCTTGGTCTTCCCACTAAGCCCTAATAAATAATGCATTTTCTGCCCTGCAAAACATCTTTAACATGCATGTGTCCTCCCTGCAAAGACATAAATCAAACATGTACTCAACAGTTGACTTCTCAAGCAGTGTATCATCTTCCTTCCTTGAAAAGTTGTACATTGTTCCATTTGAAACAAATTTTGCAGCAGATGGGTGTGTTACTTCATTGTATCAATCCTTCCTTTAATCTCTGCACAGACCAATCCACCACCATTCCATAACAATAGATAACTCAGCAGGCCATTCCTCTATTTTTTATGTCTAATCTTTAAGATTTGAGGTCTTTATTTCACATGGAAAGGGTTGGTGTGGTTTTTATTAACAATTTTCCCTAAGCAATTACCGTGCTTTTGCCCACCACCTAAAATGGATTTCTCATAGGAGTTTTTTTCAAAGATACTGCCAATAAGCATCTGGGTTTATATGCTGAGATATCATTCAATGCAGTTTAAGATGTGGTGTAATCACTAGCTGTCCAGTACACCTTGACTGCAATGTACTGAAGGGAGGGACTTCTTCCCTGTACACAAAAATATAGCAATATATAATAAGGTTCTATTATACTACAGGCCACCTAATATCTATTAGGCATTAATGTAACAAATGGACAAATATAAGCAAAGTTTCACTGCATACTCTGAGAATCACAGAAACATCAGAACCTTTGAAAGTTATCTAGTCTGACTTCTCTCTTGCAGCTGAACTATCATCGACACAAGGTTTTGCTCTACCCAAGTCCAAAAACAAAGGATGACGTCTCCACCATCTCTCTGGGTACCTGTTGCAATACTGCACTACTCTCCTATCAGAGATTTTTACCTGATGTCCAGTCTGAATCTCTTTCAAACCATAACTCTCAGTTCTTAGTTTCAGCCTCTGTCACCAGCTGGAAGAGTTTAGCCCTATAAGCTTTGTAAACTCCTCTTAAGGATTCACATCAAGAACCAATTTAGCACCAGAATACAGCTCAGAGTGGGAGTTGCTAAATAAAAGTAGTCAAATGAAAGAAAGAAAGAAAGAGGAGGTTTACATTGGATGATCATTTATTATCATAAATGATTAAACATTTAAGCTAGTTTAAGAACTGAAAGTCAGGACACTGGCATTTCTTTGTAAGGTTTGAAAAGCGTGTCAATCCCTGGGTCAAGTCCACATGGCATGATACATGATCATAAACACAGATTAGAGATATACTAGAGAGACATTTCTAGATGTAGAGGACAAGTATTTTTATTTTCTGAACTATTTGATTTTACTATATTTTCTGCCTGACAATTTGTTACAGTTACCTGATTTGCCTTGTGACAAAATGGTCTGCAGGCATACTGTAACATGAGAAGGATAACATACAGACAGCAATGTTTAATTTTCCTCCAGAAATCAGGAAATCACATAGTCTAAAATCAAGAGATCTTTCCCCTAACTTAATTCCCTCCATCCCTACAAATGCACACACACTTTGACCAGATTGTTTCAATTTTCACTCAACTTTTTTTTTTTTAGGTGTAGGACAGCCAAATCTTTAGGAAAAAATGCAGTGAAAACCATGTGGGTTTGGAATTGAATGAACTCCTACTCATATTCTACATATTTCACTGCATTCCTTCTATTTAGAAGTAAGTATAATAAATATAAGAGAACAAAAGCATGAGTTCAACCTTTCAGATATCTACAGTATGTGTGTTATTATTATTCTGGTATTTTCACATTTTCCTAGATGTACTTGATTTTGGGTGGCAACACATAATTCTCAGAGAGGTGAGAACAGTACTTGCAACACTGGACAGCATGGTCAGCACACCTGGAGTCCTGTCACATAAACAGACAGCAAACCTGTAACCCAGCCCTTAAAAGTTGACGCGAAAGGGGGCTAACTTAGAGCAAAATGGGAAAATTATTACAGCTAAATGGAAAACATCAGCTCATACTGTCCTCTCCTTATCAGTGAGGTTTCCTTCATGGCACAGACCCTCACTTCATGGATTAGCAACACAATTTAAGAAGTTTAACCCTTTGTGGCCCAAGGTTCTACGGGACTTTAAGAAATGTTTCAGCCTGCATCAGACCCTAGCCTAGCACCCATAAATTACATAAGAACATACAGCACTGCCAAGAGGGAGAGCAAGATATGCTTGACCACTGTGGCCCACATACAGCCACAGATATGGCCCAATAGTATTTCTACTGTTATGTAAAGGGATTTCTCAGGAGGAAAGATTGAGTAATAGGTAAGTTGATGTTTTTAAGGACAAGTATCTTTCAGGTAAATTGCCTCATTGCCAGAATGTTTCTTACAGATCCAGCTGTGTCTTGCCTGTGCTTTTGCATCTATCAAGCTGTTGAGAAAAACTCCTTCTAACACTCAGGAAAAAATATTTCTCAAGGTTGACTTTTTAAAAAATAATTTGAAGGAAGAAGAAATAAAGCATTCTTTCAGACCACACAGGACATGTTCAGATACAGCTTTTTTAAAATGTACAAGGTAGAGGCTTAGAGCTGGCAACTGTGGTCATGGTTTGCAGCTTCTCTTAGTAGATCTTTAGTATAGATCTTTATTTAGATCTTAGTATACACCTTGTGCATAAAGTCACATTAGGAAGACCTTTTTCTGCCAACCAGTAATGAAAGTCTCTAAATGCCTCTTTACTTCTCCTAGAAAACAGCCAAGAACCAGATTAGGTGATGTACATTCATGCTTCTTAGTTTAAAAAAATTAAATTTTATATTTTTTATCAAAATGATTACCTATGTTTTATCTTGAATGCCATAATACTGTTTCTGATGTGGTTCTGACTGCAGACGAGGCACACACAACAAGAGATACACACACAACATAAGAGATACAATCACAACACAAATATAAACATTGTATAGTTGGAGAAGCAAAATCTTACCTCTTGACCAAATTTTCCTCAGCTGAAGAAGAAAACACACACATACACGGAACAAGAAAAAGGAAGCCACGAATAAGTGGAGGAAGAGAAAGTAGACAACAGAGATATACACTGTAATTTATGCCTAACTTTATGCCTATGCATAAATCACTACAATATATCCATAGTATTATCTCAACATAGTGTGATACACTACACTACCCTTCCAACCTTACATGTTGTTTCAGCAGATAAAACTAGAAGAGCATTTAGAAAGCAAAAATCTGCTTCATGAACTAGCTGACTTGAAGTGCATATGTCAGTATTATATACTATTAGTGATCAAAAGCTGATATGCACAATTTATTTTAATCATAGTTTTTGAGTGACAACAAGTCTGCCATCATTTTAGACCTTTTCCTGGATAGAAAGATTTAAAAAGAAAGAAAAGTCTCAAAAAGCAAGAGCTCATTTAGCAGTACCAAAAGTATATGAAGAAGAAAAAAGTTGAAAACCTGTGAAAAAAATCTGTTTTGGTCTGCAAAATCCTGGACGTTCATACCAAAACCACAAGCAAGGAAAATGTAAACAAAATGGATGCCAAAGCAGAGCAGGTTATTTTGCAGCAAGTGAGACATGATTTAAAAATTTAGGCAGCCTTTCTAGCAGAACCTCTACAATCAACCCTGCAAAAGTGGCACGCAAGTCTGATAGGGAAAAATGAAACAACTATTTTCTCACCTCAGTGCCTAGCAAAATCATGGAGCAGCTCCTCTTGGACACTATGCCATGGCACATGGAAAATAATAAGGTGATTGGTGACAGCTACCATGGCTTCACTAAAGGCAAATAACACCTGAGAAATGTGTTGGCCTTCTACAATGGGGTTAGAGCAGCAGTGGATGAGGGAAGAGCACAAGACATGATACACATGGACTTGTGCAAAGCAGTTGACACTGTCCTGCATGAACATCCTCTTCTGTAAGGTGGAAAGATGCAGATTTAATGGATGGACCTTTCAGTAGATAAAATTTGGCTGGATGGTAGCACTCAGAGTTGCAGCTCAATATCCATCAGAAAGCAGTAAGGAGTGAATGTTCCTCAGGGGGCGGCACTGAAATGGGCATTTTTAACATCTTTGTCAGTGACTTGGACAGCAGGACTGAGAACACCCTCAGCAAGCTTGCTGCTGACACCAAGCTGTGTGGTGCAGTGAACAAGCTGGACGGAAGGGAAGCCATCCAGAGGGTCCCTGACAGGCTTGAGATGGGGACATGTGCAAACATCAGGAAGTTCAACAAGGCCAAGTACAAGGTCCTGCACCTGGGTCGAAGCACTCCCAGCATAAATACAGCCTGGGTGGAGAAGGGATCAAGACTAGCTCTGGGGAGAAAGACTTCAGAATGTTTGTGGACCAAAAAGCTCAACATGAGCTGCCAATGTACACTTGCAGCCCAGAAGCCAACTCTTAAGCAACCTTACCCATTCCATGATTCTGTGATCATTAAGGTGCCTTCCAACCACTAATCATTCTATGATTTTACCAGAACACACAATAAGGGAGACTTTACAAATGACAATTTGACAGTATGCAAAAGGCATGTAATAGCTCCAGGAGAAAGGGAAATCTTCCTCCAAGCAGCAAGAAACATATACAAGTCAACTGCTAGCACCAACTAAAGATATACATAAAGGTATACCATATATACAGCCACACTGATCTCCAGGGAAGATTAATCAAGTATTTTAGAGGACAGTTCACCTGCACTTAGGATAAACACTTGAAAGATACATTTTAATTATATACTTGCTTGCAACTATGTAACTGCAACCATATTACACAATGTCAACATAAACATGTCTGATGTCAACCAGTCAAGAAGCCAGAGACAACCTACACAACCGTAATTTTAAAAAAATCTACAAACAATGCATGTGCTTATCAGAGGTTGCTTGAGATATACACCAAGTACATTGAGACTGAGAATTGTCTCTACTGTAATTTTTAATTCTACACTTTTGTATCTTAAAAATAATCACTTGCATAATCGTTAAAAAAATGCAAACAAATATTTGGCAGAAGTTCTTAACTGAAATAGTTTCATATACAAAATACAGTAAAAATAAGACATCAAAAGTAACAATATGCAGACTTCACTAAGCACGTTTGTTTCCTTGCAAGTAACCACAGTATAAACATATGGTAACCATACAGGCAGATTTCTCCAAACACAGAGGAGGGAAAAGAAAATCTAGGTAAGAAGAACAAGTTAATTTCAGATGTTCGTGAGCAATTTCCAGAAATCACAGGAAAACACCTATAGTCAAAGTCTGAGCAAATCCTTACAGGGATTTGACACATGCCAGGGTGTTTCACACGATCCACAGCAGAGATCTCACAAGCCCACTACACTTTCAGGACACACTGGGCTTTCTGTGCATTCTCAGGTCATCATGTGGTTTACACCCAGTAAGTCTTCTATGGGACAGTCAGACCTTGGGTATTTCAAATTCACTGAGTACATGCCATACTATTTCCACATGGCACCTCTGTCTGAGAAATGTTGCAACTTCATTCAATAAATTCCATGCTTTTGCCAGCAACAGAGCTGAATCTCATCAGCAGTGACAGAAGTATCTCAAATGCCTATTCATCTTCTAATTTCTTTAAATCATTATGGAAATTATGTATTTCCTGGGGAAAGCATCAGTGGAAATAACACAAGATCAACACATTCCTTCTGTAATTCCTTTAAAATTAAGATGTAAAGTGCTTTGGTTACAAGCCTGTCCTCTATCTAAAGCTCCATCTTATTTTTTATTCTATGACAATACATTCAATAGTCTTTAATCATTAGCTAGGAAATTCTCAAATGCTCTACACAGTTTGTGGTATTAAACCCATTTTCCTTATCATGACAGAGTACATAACATAGTTAACATTTCTTAAAAACCACAGTTCCTTTAAACTAATTCAGACTAAGCTACAAACTAATGTTACATACAGCGACTTACAGTTTTCAGAGTGGAGAACAATAAATGTAAAGTCAGTAAAAGATTAAACTGTAAACATCAGAAGTCTCCCTTGAGTTTGGAAAATGTTTATGTGCATAGTAACAAGGCACCTTGCATTTCTCAAATTCAATGTAACAACTTGGTACTTCCACAACACAGGCAGAGGAAAACATTCGGTGCTGAGAAAAACTCACTTCATGGAAAAAAAAAAAGCTTTCTACCAGTGCACACCAGCGAAAGACACCATGAGAATTTAACTATCACAAATAAACACCACATCTGTAATAACTTTTCTAGAACATAGACAACAGTGTTGTGAATACATGAAATGTTTACATTTGTATATTTGGATGAAGATATATGACTCTTGGTCAGCATGGTAAAAACCTGTCAGTTTCTCTGTTTATCCTGAAGCTAAAAATCTCTATAGTACCTCATGTACACTGAGTCCCTATCCTACTCTAAAGGAATTGATTTCATTACCACGAGGCTCTTGTTTATTTTAGGAGAATGTGTAGGTTTGGGAGAAAAACAAACAAAAAAACCCACCCAAACAAAAACCCCCACAAACAAACAAAACCCCCATCATTGATATAAACAAACTCCACATGTTTCCCACGACTGTTTAAAAACATTGTAGTAAAAGATAAATATATTTTCACATCAACCTCTGGAAAAGGTTTTCTCCTTTCTTTGCTCAGACCACAAGAGATTCCAGCCTGAGAAAACAAAACTGAGTTAATTTTTGTTTTCCTTTTTTATTTATTTGAGAATAAATTTGATTTTGTTTATAATGACAACTAGAAGTAAAAGTGAATGCATACCTGTTCCTGAATGTGTTTGGTTCAATTCTCAGGAATACTTTTAAAATGGCTCTTGATTCCATTTGTAGCAATTCTCCTAATTTAACACCAGGTAATATTACATAAAGATGAATCTGGGCATAGTATCCCTTCCAGTTGCAGTATGCTACTTGAATTAAGTACTTTTCTCTTTGTCCTTTCCCTTTCCCAAAATGGCCTTTCTCTTCATTACTTTTTTTTCCCCTCATTGTAAAATTGCAGAATTATTCAAGCCACTGAACCATCTACAACACCACTTTAATAAATCAGTCTGAACTACACAGCCTATGCAGCTCAACTCTTATTTCCTCTGTTTCTGATCACATTTTTTCTTGTATTTATGACTTTTGTATTCCTCACAACTTCTAAGTCTTGTTCTGAAGTGCTGAAGGCCTAAGCCAGCATATGATCTTAACAGCTGAACTAAGAGCTATTTTATAAAATACACACTCTCAAGACATATAACACTGCCTTATGTATTTAGTTGAGAATTCAAAGTTTCCAAAACTTGGCAATGATACTACAGTACCCCAACTCATCATATGTGAGCTATAACAATGACAAAGAAATTCAAGAAACACAAAATACAAATAATAATATCCCCTTCAAATTAAACTTGCATGAATTTGTAGTAAAAAGTTGCATAAAGATTACTTTCTTTGTCTTTTTAGTCTTTGGTAAGATGGTAATTGCATACAATTAGAGTGTGCTTTGCATTACACTTTTGTCCTGTAGAAGAGGTTTTATTGTGGGCAGCTAATGCAAAAAGGGCAATAATTCATATTATTTGTCTTCAGAAAACAAAGATTGCATTTTACAATACCCATTGTTCTTATGGGGGTGTCAGCCCAGAAGTCAAACACTGGCATATATTTTAAAGTTGATCCTCATTTCTTGTCAACTACATCAACATTTAAATGTTAAAGATCCATTTTAACTGAAGAAAAAATAATCCCACATTGACAAGTCTCAAGATTTTCATATCACTGGTCCTAAGCAAAACAAACAAAACACAGGAATCAAATTTTGTTGTCTTTAAAACACTTCTAAACAGATTTAAATGTGTTTGAATTTATGCCAGAAATCAGTATATATCATTTCATCTTCAGATTTGTAAAGGAAGTGTCTTTACAGTTATCTCAGGATAAAACTTCTGAAGGAATGCCTCTCATGGAAAATAGAGAATGAGCACACTTTGCTCATTCTGTTTTACACATCATGTACAGTAGATCATCAATACAATTATACTCTCTACCAAAATTAAAAACAAGACAGCATCTGAAGTGCAAAAGTTAATCTAATGTAAGTAAATGCAAATACATGTTTAAAAGGAAATGTAAACTTTTAAATTATACAAAGCATTGAGTTTTATACATGTGAACTCACATGTATATTATTTATATACAAAAACACCGTATAAAGATATAGAAATAGAGTCTCTATATGTATATACACAAGTAAAAATATACATACATACACTGTATTAAACTCCTACTCAGGCCTACATATGCTCCATTCTGCACACTTTGAGAGGTTTATTTCAATTTAACATAAATTTTGAGCAGGAGTAAATTAAATGGGTGCATAAACCTGTGCAGAATAAGGGTCATAATCATCTGAAATCAGGTGTGCCCACATCACCATGGAAGAGGCTCCTTATAAGCAGATCATCTGACTCTGATAGTGAAGAAAAGTCAGCACAATCCTAAAAATAAAGCTGTGTGCAAGAGGACTGCTTAAATATTTAACAGCACACTACAGACATAGTGTTGATTTTAGCAGTCTAAGATGACAGCCATCGAGAAAAACTAAACCACAATTTCTCATCCTTATATATTGCTTCAACTGTCCAGACCAAATAGAAAGTTTTGTAGGAAATTGTTACCTGGTTGACCACCACTCTACAGACCCAGAGAAACTTCAAAAATAGCATGAGATTTCAATATAAAATTTTTCATAGTGTAGTCTCCTGCTTGATTGTGATAAGCAAATACGTCTTTGTTATAAAATCAAGAGTAGACACCATTGCAAATCATTTCAGTAAAAGATAAAATCATGAACCTACAACATACAAATAGTTACCTCATAACAGTTTTAGATATCACATAATTTTTTTTAAGTCTCTACCAGTATGCCAAGTAACTTTGAATACACAAACAATCCCATCAGGATTAGTGAAACAATAAAATCATGTATATAGTGTATACACACTTGCAGTCTTAAGCTGAAAATGGAGACTCTAAGGACTAAATAACATATGAATTGCTCTGCAGGGTGGATGAGGTAGAGGCCACTATTTAACAAGAAAAGAAAATAAAAACAAACTAACCAAAGCCTATCTTTCTTCCAGTTTTCCCTTTCTTTGAGCCACTTCCCTTTCAACAGCCTTGGGAATGCAGATATTTCAGCTATGAGAAACTGTGACTAGAAGAAAGTTCCTCATTCAAGTGTGCCCTGCAGGGAAGCAGCTAGATGATGCTCCCTTTAATGCAATTAAGAAACTGCAACAAACTAATGTTCAAAATTTTTATGTCAGTACTCACTCAAGTAAGTTTGACTGTTTGAGCACAGGCCAGCACATTTAGTTTTCTTTACACAATGGTACATTGTTAGGAAATGAGGTTTAAAATCAAGCTTACAGTAAGCCCACTAATTAAAAAACTACTCAGGAACAGTAAATATAAACAATGAATACAACAATCTTAGCTTTTCTATTACTGCTAGCACAATATCATCTGAATGGTGAAATATGGAATGTATTTAAGCTGTTTCAGACGTATATGTCACCAAGTGGCAAGTGTTGGTCTAGCTTTAAAAACAAATATGGTAATGTGAAAGGGTACACCTTTCTGAAAAATTTAATTTAAAAAAGCAGGTAGCTATTTCTTAAACTATGAAGAATGCAAAATTTAGAAAAAAGGATGCATATTTTATACTTTTTTGAAAACACTTAATTAGTTGCTCTTCAACAAAAAAGAAGTTCCACTATTCAATGAAGTTCAGGTTGATGATCTACGGAGGCAAAGCTATCAACTTAAAGAACAAAAAAATAAAAAGATCAGTCTCTGTCTTAAATTTTTTTACCTCGGTAAAAACAAGGGGGAAGAGGAAGAATTTTTTTCCATTATAATAATGCTGAACATTTAGGCTGGCTTTTTTCTCCTTTGCAATCACTTTGATACTTTTACCTATGGGCCTTGCACACAACAAACACGGATAAAGTAAAACTTTATTATACAACACGACTGTTAAAACAGAGAAATCAAAGAAGACAAAGGCAGCGGTGGCTCAGGCAGAAGTCCGGTGGATTTCAGCGTATAGCGCGAGTTTCACCGAAGAGTAGGTGAACTGCGCCTGACGACGGTGCGCTCCGGAGGGGTTGCGGTGACTGCCACCCCCGCGGGCAGCGGGGCTCCCCACCCGCCGGCCCAGTGACCCACCGCCACCGCCAGCCAGGGCTGACTCAGTCCCCTCCCGCGCCGCGGCCACCTGGAGCCCCGGGGGCTGGCCCCAGCGCCGCCCCGCAGCCCAGTCCAGCGCCCGCCCCCACGGCCGGCACCGTCCGGCGGCCGGGCAGCACCGCGGGCCCCGGCCGGCGGCTCTGCCGGGCTGCCCGGCACAAGGAAAGGCGTGCGAAGCGCTGCGCGCCGCTTTGAATCCTGGGCTGTCGGGGTTGGTTTTTCCTTGTTACTGTTTGCAGTTTTTTTTTTTTTTTTTTTTAGTGGAAACTTTCTATTCCCAGGAGAGGCCGGGACAGCGTGGCGTGAATTGCCCCGGGGCGCCGCGCTGCCATCACAGCTGACAGCTTTCTGCCCCCCGCGCCCCCCCTTCCGCAGCATTAAAAAAGCAGCGGATAGATCCGGCCGGAGTTTGTTTTTAATAACGGCTTCTAGTTCGCACAGCCACTTACATCCCTGGCAGCAAAATTAAAAGTCAAGCTCGCATGCGAGCATCCCGCACAGAACCTCCTCCGCACCGGGGTCGTGGGGGGCACGGCAGAGAGACAAGTGGGGCGCCGGGGGAAAGGAAGTGGGGCCGGCGGCAGGGAAGATGGGATGGGTTTCGTTTATCCCCGGAGCAGAGCCACCGGGAAAGGAAAGTTCACAGCCAACAACAGCGCCCGCGGGCAGCGGCTCGGGGCTCGCTTTGGGGCCTTCTTCTTACCTTCTGGTCTACGATGGAGCAAGCCATTTCCCGGACGTGGGCGAGGCTGAAGTCCCCCGAGGAGTCCTGCAGCAGCAGCACCGGCTCCCGGCTCAGCCCGATCTGGAGGTGGAAGGCGACGCCGCCGCCGGCAGCAGCCCCCGGCGGCGGCAGCGGGCTGGGCGGCCGGATCAGCGGAGGGGCACTCATCGGAAACGTCCCGCCGAAGCCGCCACCGGAGCCGAGGAGTCACGGACGGAGGGGCAGAGTCGGGCGCCGCCGCGAAAAGTTTGCGGCCGCCCCGGAGGCGCCGGGCGAGTTTCCCCGCGAAGTTTCAGGAAAGTCCCGCCGAGCTCCTCCCGGGTGAAAATGGCGGGGGGGGTGGGGGTGGGGGGGGAGGACCGGGGAGGATGCAGACAGGAAAAGGCGGCGAGAAAGACGCGCGGGGGGAGCCCAGCCCAGCGCCGCCGAGGTGGTGCCGCCGCTCGGGCTGCTGGCGCCGTGCGCGGCGCGGGGGCGGGACGGGCCGCGCCCTCCGCCGGGACGGGCCCGCGCCCAGCTGGGCCGGGCCGGGCCGGGCCGCGCCGCTCCGCCGCCAAACGGTGGCCGTGGCCGTGGCCGTGCCAGGCGGCCCGGGCAGGAGCGAGCGCAGCCGTGTCGGCTGGTTCCCCGCGGCGGAGCTTGGCTGAGCCGGCTCTGGTCTCCTCACCTGGCCAGCCAGTGGACTGCGGTGCTGGCGAGGCTGAGAGCGTCCTCTTGCCCCGCGATCCCCGTTGGGCAGTACCTCAGGAGGCAGGTGGAGGTAGAGCCCGAGGAGACTCGGAGATTTCCCTTGCTGACAGGCAGCACGGTGCCCTTTCCCGGGCAGGGCGGCAGCTGCCCCCGAGGACGGAAAGCAGTGCCAGGGAAGCGGGAGCTCCCGTCTGTCTCCGGCTCTCCTGCCCGGCCTCGGCCGCTCCGGTCAGCATCCTGCCGCCGCTTCCAGCAGTCCCCACGCGTTTTGGGAAGAAGCAAGGGACAGGTTGCACCCACCTCTTTTCTAAATCAGCCTCCAGTTTCAGGTACAGTGTGTGTTAATGAGGAACACCCTACCACCCTAAACCAGGATGAGTTACTCTTCCCAGCTTTTGGGATCGGTGCAAGCCCCACCCGTTTGCACAAGCAGCATTCGTAGCAAGGCAATATTTAGTCTTAAAAACCTCCTCTTGAAGATGTGCAAAGGCAGTGGAAATGTGAGCTGTAAATGTTTAAAATACCAACGGAAAGACTCTTAAATTAGGTATACGTAGTACCTGTAGGTTTGTTTGAACACAGGTAGTGTGAAAATAATACATGTACGTTTGAAAATTCAGAGGTTGATCTGATTTACAACTTGTTTCATTGCAAATCGATTTTTTTTTGGGTTTTTTGGGTTTTTTTTTTTGTTTGGTTTTTTGTTTGTTTTTGTTTTTGGTTTTTTTCTACCAAAATTTACATCTGCAGCGTTGTTTTATTTTGATCCTGTCTTGGTAGAACCCATTTTACTGTTGTCAGCTTATTTCCAGCCTGGGAAGTACTGCAAGCTTCCCATGACCCCATGGCTTAGCCAGCTTTTCTATACTGGAGTCAAAGCGGGAGAAACACACTAGAAGATCCTGCAGCCCTGCTTCGTTGTTGAATCTCAGGTTCAGAGTCCCTTGCTTCCTAAACTCCCAGTGAGAGCTTAGACGTGGCTAGTTCGAATCTTTGACTCAGACATCGTCAACGGCTCATATCTTAAAGGATATAAAAGAATACCTAAAGCACTCAATGGGAGGGTCTCCCTTAACCTTTTGTGTCTTCTAGGCAGGCTTAATTCGAAATCGATTTTCTTTTGTGTCTTTCATCCCTATAGTAAGTAGTAAAGTGAACCTTGCCATCAGACTTAAAGTTGTGCTTTTATAAATTCATATCAAACCTACTTTTGCTGATGTATTTGATGGCAATTCTTTGAGCAACCTAAACCACTCATTCATGACACAGCTCTTTTGCAATTCCTCAGATAACCAGAGCAGAGGTAGCAGTAACAATATTGAGAATTACATGTCCTTGGTTTTCTCATATATGTGAAATCAAGTGATAGAGCTCATACATTATGACTTACCTGCAGCTCCACATCATCTGTACAGGTACAACTTTCTTTTTCAAAAAGAAAGGTTACAGTATTTTTTAAAAGCTGTAGGTTGCTGGGTTGTTTGTTTAGTGGGTCAGCTGTGTTGAATACACCTTTGTAACCAGAATGGATGAGGGCAGGATTTCTTCAGTGTTGTGTCAGCCAGTCATATATAAATGCCATTTATAAAAGGATTCAGTGGAACCACATGATGTGATCCTGAGTACAACCTGGCCTGTTGTACTTACTGAAATATCATCTATTTCATGATCCTTCCAGATCGGGGAATTGTTGTGCTGAAGCCAGGGAAGGGAAAAAATCATTCACAGCAGTATCTGACCTCATACAGAGTGCATGTCTGGTTGCTAATCTGTACATGCACAGTTGGAAAAAACACTGGAAGCTTAGGTTTTACTGCACCTGAACAGATTAATTCAGCAGTACATGAACTGTTCAGGCTTTCAGGGAAAAAATGAATTTGCCACACATGGCTACACAGTTTATGCGTCTGGCTACAGGAACAGGGCAGTCAGCAGAGGATGTCACTGTAACATCACATTATGAAAGCATCTCCAAGCTGCCCTAAACGTACAGTTGCTGTAATGTTACTTCTAATTGCTCTACATTGCCAGACTATGAAAGGTTAATAGTGGTCTTTGTATGTTCTCATGCACTGTATTAGTTGACCCTCCACTTTGATGTGTTTCTGAACCTGTGATCTTCTCTTCTTTCAGCTTTCTGCATTGCATAGATGGTATTCTGTTCTATTCATCAGGAGTGAGTAACATCCCCTTCATAAAGTTTTTATTCCTTTCTGCTTTTCTCTGTCAGTGATGTAACTGGTCCTTTTTTGAACAGTCCATTTATCTTTCATCTTTTCAACAGAAGCAATTTTATGGCACATATGTTTTAATTTTTTTAAAAATCAAACAGCCAGCAAAGATTAATGCAAAATATGCCTAAACAATGGAGAATATTCTGTAAGTCTGTTTGACCTACATGTTGGTAGTTTCTAGGTTAAAGTTGTTGACCTAAAATGTAGTTCCTGTATGTTTACAAAGAAAGTAGAACACAGGTGATTACAATGAGATGTTTACTGCTGGTTTTGTGAGGCAGGTAGTGGAATATCATATCTCATTCTATGATCAGTATATTGAAAAATAGATTGCTTGGCAATATGCTCAATAGTATAGTGTATCTTGGCAAGGAGAAAAGAACAGAAAAAAGCAAACCAAGAGTAAAAAGAAGTCGTCACTGGAAACTGGATAGAAAGCATGACTGAAAATAAAGTTCAAATTTTCACTGTGAAAACAAGTAGTCATTAGAATAAATAGGCCATGAAAGTGACAGGTAACCTTTTCTGATGTTTTTAAGTTTAGACTGAGTGTTTACTCACAAGCTTTTTGGGCTCTGAACTGTGGTAACTTCTTTGGTTTCCCAAGGTCAGAGTGAAAGATATTTGCCTTTAGCTGTTTGTTATGTTACTAATGGAATCCAGAAAAGACAGACAACATGAATTCAAGGATGTAAAGATAGTAATTTTTCTTTCTCCCTTGTGAGAAATGTATATTTTCTCAGAAGGAAATCATCATCTGTCTAGGAAGAAAGTGATTTGGCATAAATCCTTTGTGTCTTAGGTCACTTTCACGTGTGCACTTCTGCTGGACTCCATATGCAGTTCAATGCAGAGCAGAAGCCTGTGGAAGAGTTTACTTTTCATGCCACTACTGAAGATAACAATTTTTCATCCTTGAAAATGTATCTCTTCAGCATGCAACAACAGATCAAATGTTAAAGTAGGCAAAGACACTTTGTTGCTGAATCAGGCCAATACCCATTTTTGCATCCTAACCCTAAAATTTTTGACTTTCCTTCATTTTACACATTCCCAATGTACTCCTACACCTCTATGCTAGAGGAGAAACCTCAAATTTTACGAGGAGTAGCTCTCATGTCTAGAGGTAAGTTATATATTCTTTATATAGACTTAGATTTTAACATTGAATATGCAGCCAAATCTGTTTATGTTAAGAATTAGTGAACATACCTAACTGTATTCTACAGTTGAATACAAACTGTGTTATTTGCATTCTCACTAAGCAGCAAAATGTGCATTATCAAAGACAGGTCTACAAAAGTGAAAACATTTTTTCTTTTTGCTGTTTTCAGATGCTGAAATGATGTTTAAAGTGGACTGCATGCTCCTGTAATTTCTCTCCTTAAACAAAAGCCAAGTATTGAAAACTAATTAACCAAAGAAAAAAGAGAAAATCTAACTGGTAAATACAATGGAATGAAGTTTGGGAAGTACTGTGTAGACTGTGATGGAAAGTAAAAGCATTCTAGAGGTGGAAATGCAAATGTCACTGAATCTGGAATTGGTTTTGTGTTAGGGCTGAACTGGTAAGTAAAACAGAGCTGATATCTGAAATAGTGACAGCAGAGTTTCAGATAAGCTCCTAGGTATTTATTTGGAGAGAAGCAGATGTTAGCTGTACAACTGGTTAGGGATTTCCTGATAAGCTACTTATGTCCATGAGAAAATGATAACATTTCAGGATCTAAATGGTTGTTGTGAATACAGTAAATTTCCCAAATTTTTTGTTTGTTGTTTTGGTTCTGTTGTTTTTTTAAAAAAGAATGTTTCCAGTTGTTGAAAATGCTTTATCGTTTCTAAAAGCAAAGAGTATTGTTTTCCATGGCTTTGTACTAGATGTTGTAGATAATTGGTACACAACATTGAAAAACAGTAAGCTTAATAATTTAAATTCAAGTTTAAAAATCTGATACAATTAAATGTAGTATTTTTTATAAATGGATCACAAAAAATTCTGGTTTTTTTTTCTCTTTTTATATCTTGGAAATGGAAGTGAGACTCTGCCCAGTGATAGGCTTCCATAGTCAGCAAACAGTTTTGCGAGCCTGAACCATACTGATCATGGACATAAAAGGTAGATAACATTAAAACGGAATCTGAAATATTGCAGGATAAAGCATTTTTATGTCAAATATCTGCATAGTCTGGTTTTTTTTTTGAGCTGAAAGTGTGCTGCTTTGAGAGGGAAAATTCTTCTTTGGTTTTCTTTGCTCCCTGTGTACCAAACTGACCTCACAATACTTGAAAAATTTTGGCATAGGGCAGGCTCTGTTTATCCCAAAGTATGAATTGAGGATGTTTGTTATGGCTTGATGATAGAATAACTGATGCATTCAGATAAGCATGAGTATCTTGGCATTGTTTGTGCATATTTGTACAAATTGTCCTCACTGGCTCCCTGGTTCTTAGGAGCTCAGTATGCCTGGAACAAGATGGTCATTGCTGCTTGAAACTGCTGAGGCACTTTTCCTATTCTGGAGATACTGAAGTGAGGTAGTCATTGTGCCTAAAGGAAGACAAAGCACAGGTTTAATTCAGTAATTTCTTAATGCTACTTCTTAGGTGATTTCTGAGCAGAGTATCCTGTGTGAAGGACACTTTTCTGTCACTTGCATACTACCATTTCACTAAACAGTCCTGAATGGTACTGTCTTACAGTTCAACAGTGACCTGAAATCTCTGAGTCCAAGAGCTATATACTTTCTAATAATACATAATACGTATTTCCTCTTCGGAAAAGATTGCACGATTTTCACTTTTTAGCTGGGCATAATTTTCAATAAGCAGCTAGTGTGTTTGCTGCCGTTTGGTAATTTTCTTGAAACTAGATTGATAACCCCATTAGTAAAAGATGTATGCAATTGAAAATCAATTATAGAGTATTTAATTTTTTTTTATTATAATAGCAAATTTCTTGAAGCACTATTCTCTAATTAGTACGTACAAACATTACAAATTTACCAACTTTGTTCTTTTACACATCAAGAGGGTACCTTATCTTATACCTCAGAGGGTATTATACTGTTATTCAACACTAATATTTTTGTGACTGCTGTCCAGGTCTCCTTGTTATTATCTTTGAAGCTCTTCATCAGTTCAAAAGGGACCTTCATCAGCTCCTGGGAATGAAATACTGCCACTGCAGAATCAGATATGTGTGCTATAATTGATGCATGATTTTGACCTCTAGGAATAGGTGTCATTGTCACAGTATTTCTCTGAGTGGATACAGCCTGAAGAAAGAGTCTGTTAAATATCCATCAACAGCTATGTCCAAAGCTTATGGAGCCAAAGTAGAGAACAAGCAGAGTGGCCAAGAGAAAATAAGGATTACAGAGTCTTATTTGTGAGCTAAGCAATGTCTGATAGTACAGAAGGGACATGGGTTTACAAGCAGTATTAAAATTGAGATAGAAATTTATCTAACTTCTAGATATGCCTGAAATGTTTACTGAATTTTTGCTCTGATATTTAAACATATGCTAACTGATCTTGCCAGGTTGATTAGTCTCTCTATGACCAGTTTTAACATACTTTTATGTGGTTTGATATTTTTATGTTTATATATTTATAACAACAATGTTTTTCTCCAATACAATTTGAATAAATAAAACTGTGGTTAACCTAAATTATATAATGATTGTTGCATGAATAATAAGAGCACACAAAGGTCCAGGTAAAACAGGTGGGATTGTTGAGACAAAGAAATAATACAATCGATAAACACTGCTCTTGTGTTCTTATGTGCAAGGTTCCTCACTTATGATGATTTAATGAGTTAAGAGAGACTGCATATAGGAACAGAGAATCAATAGATTTCTTACCTAAATTATCATTGATCTTTCAATATTTATTGATGTTGGTTACTGCTGCTGCTTTGGTTTCACTGCATGATACTGAAAAGCCAGAGCTAAAGATAACATTATGGGGAAACCTAGTATTTTACACAGGAGGAGAGAGGATGAAGGAATGGAATGATGCAGGGGATCATAAGGAACCTGCAGAAGAGGGGAAGGTAAAAATGGAAAGAGAGAAGATTCACAGAAAAAAAAATTATTGCAAGGAGTACTACAGTTGTACATCACAGTTTCTTACTTAAAAATATTCAGATTTTAAAATTTGAGCATAACAGTTGAGCAGACTCTGTTTTATGATAACTAAAGCTATATTTTCCCTTCATTTTCTGTCACTGCCTTGTATATTAACTTTATCTTATTGTAGATTTTCAATTTGGGGTTCAAATTAAGAAACATTTCATTACATTTTCAACTAATAAAAGACTGATAAACACACTACGTACTGCATGAACGCTAAAAGTTGTTCCATACAAGTCTTGTAAATAATGAAAATTCACTCTTACACCAATTGCATCACATGTTTATTTAGGATAACCTTATAGAACTAAATACAGGCAGAAAAAAAACCCCTCTGTTCTTGCATCTTACTCCAACATAAAAAAACACCAACTAAATGTAAAAAAGACTTGGTTAGTGAACTTCTTCAGGTAATAAAAGGCCCTTTCATTTAAACCATAATTTAGGCTTAATCACAGGGAGAAAAAAGTGTATCTTTTCCCTTTCATAATAGACAAACATCTCAACATGAAGCTCTACACAATGCTGCAGCATTGTCACCCAGGGTTAAATAAACAAGGAAATCATAAGATACAGTAGAAAGACATTTCAAACAAATTTCTAACTGTGTTTGATTATGCTTAAATTTAATGGATCTTGACACGATGAAGCATGTGAAGAGAGTCTTAAAAGTAACTTGATTAGAATAATGGTTTTTGGGGATACAGAAGAAAGTAGCAGTGCGAAATTAGAAGTAAAGATAGACAAACAGAAGAATATTAAAAAAATACATAATTAATCTGATCTTGATCATGGTTTATATTATCCATAATAATGGATTTTTTCAGAAAAATTTTTTTTTAAAACTGCACATGGGAATCAAACATAGAAATAAGTCACTTTTTTTTTTGTTTTTCCCCTTTGAATTTCATAAAGAAAGTGGACAAATTTGTATGTGAATGTCTTCCAAACACAAATTCTATATGTTCATCCTATGCCGTGTGAATACACCACTGTTTCTGAAGTATATTTTTACAGCAGCTTTGCAAAGCAGAGCGAGACTATTATTTCCCTATTGAGTGCCATGGAATGGAGCGTATTTTTAATTCACCATACTTTGTGAAAACAAAGGTATGCAGTCTTGATTAAAACATAGTATACATGTAAGAGTTGTACTTTTGCAGTTAGCCAGCTACACAGATGCAAATTAATTTATTTAAAGCTGAATATCATAACAGTGGTCTGTGCTTTACAGCTGATAAAATTTCTCAAAAATTATGGACCCCATTGTTTTGTAATAGAGCAGAGAATTGAATGTAGGTATGACCAGTATCAGATTAACTCAATAACCACTTTCCCCCCACCTGCCTCCTATCTAGAAAGAAAGAAAATGCTCTCCTCTGAGGAGGAGACTGTGAATCTGTGTGTGTCAGGGCAAAACTAGCTGCTGCTTTCCATTCAGGCTTGAGCACACAGCATTGCAGAGAGCTCTTTACAAATGTCTCAATGCATGTGTTACAAGTCAGCATTTTATAATAAACCTGATTAAAGAAATTGGATGCAATAATACTTTTGATAATTTGTATCTTCCTTCTTTAAGACACTGAGATGTGAAAGTCCTCACAGACATAGCAAAGAACAGGTATTTGTCTAAGGCTTGGTTCGTTAGGATTCTAGGTGGTCCTGTCTGGCTGGTCCTTATTAATTGCAGCAATGATGTTTGGGGTCAGGGGATCACGAAACAGCTGGTCTGTATTACTTTGACCTAATCTCAGGTGATGTGGTGTAGGAAATAGTTAATTATATTTTCTCAGTGACTCACATCTTTAATATTAGGGTGGTTGATCTTTGTGCACTGTAGACATTTGCAGCTGTTTGCCATCATAAGGTTCTTCTTTGTATTCACCACAACACTTAAATACATTCAGTTAGATTTCACAAATTATATAAATTCTCTACCAGCAACATGGTATCTCAAAGTAAGCAAATATAAAGCATACAGATACAAAGCTCTGCTGGAAACTCTAGGGACCTTGAAGGAAAAAGAGAGAAGCAAATTATCAGAAAACATTTTTTCTCATTTCCATCAACCCAAATCCCCTTACCTCATGCATTTCAATTAAAGTTTAGAATACATTACCTTTTTAGGCAGTTTGCAATAGACAACCCATACAAACCAGGAACTGAAAATATCAGCTAATGATATAAAGATTTGAAGTACATTTAGTATATAGCACCTCGTTAAATTTAGTCAGTAGTTCGTAGATTACAGAGGTACTTTCCAATGAAAAATTATCTTTTTTTCCAAAAGCCAAAATAATTCAGTGTGGAATGCCATATATTATATTCATTACAAATATTTATGTTAATTCAAGAGGATATGGAAAGTGTGGGGAAGCTGGGAACTTGAATGTTATGTTTTTCATAGCACCTGTCACTTAACTGCATTGTAGCCAGCAGCATATCCTTACAGCATTGATCTAATAAAATTCAATGCCTCTGCAAAGGGGCTCAATGCCCATGGCTGTGAGAACCTCAACTTTATATTTCCTGAGTCTGGCATATTTAAATTTTCATCTATAACACTAGATTAAATTAAATCTTTATGTTGAATATATGGTAATAAACTGGATTAAGCTCTGAATTCTCTAGTTAACACTCACAAAGTGCTTCTAGTAATAATATCACTTGGATTATTTATCCTGTATGCTGTTCATGAAGATAGATGTTCAAAATTTCCGCCAGAGCTCTTCGTCAAAAGTTTATTCTGCCTGGGATAAAGTTCAGCTGTTGTCACAGAAGTGTTTCATTGCAAAGGCCTGAGACCACTTCCCTTATTCCTTACATGAATACAATAACAAATGTTTGGAGGGATAGGAATCACATGATGTTCAAGAACATTATCCAACAGATTTTTTTTTTGCATAAGAGAGGGTTTTCTGACCATTTTGAAAATGTAGTTTCAAAGGTTTAGCAGGGTCTATAGAACTATAATTTCTTTTTAAGTCTCACTACCTTGAAAGCTCTAGACACGGATTTTAAAAATATTTCTTAAATTTATTTTAAACTTTAAATAAATTTTCATTAATATGCAAACCTATTTTTTATTTTTCCACAGTACTATGTATTTTAATGACAAAAATATTTTCAGACAGTCAATAATCTTCAACAATGAGAGTCATATGTGCATGTAATAAAACTTAAAATAAATTCATCCAGTTAGGGTTTATCTTAGGTGTCGCACTCAAGCAAGAAATATGGATAGCAATTTTTAATGTCTGTTCATAATAAACAGGTGTTTAAAAAGTAGTTTGAAAAGAACCATTAGGTGATCTTGGCTAAAGAATGGATTGGGCATAACTGTAGTCTGCTTAAAGACATTTCCACAGACAAAAATCTTTCTGCTAAGGAAAAAAAAATTAATTTCATACTTCTTTGAGATCTTGTAAATATTCTAAACGTGAAAACTGTAGCTTTTATACCAACATGACTCTTTTCATATGAGATTCTGGTGTTTATGTACATTGTACACTTTTCATACTAAAGATTTCATAATTTCTAAGCATTCTTTCTGAATGCAGTTGACCTTTCTAATTCAAATATACATATTGCAAAGAACAGCCTACTCAGGGTAGCATTTGCCTGGCAGTTTGTTCTATAAATTCACCACTTCACTTCCAGTGAATTAAACTGTAGAGATACATAATAAAATTAAGAACCACCATATTTCCTGATCAAAGGTTAGTACATGGGTTGCTTTGCATCAAAAACCTCCATAATACTGGTATTGTTCTGCCTTGGGGGAAATGGTGGTTAGAAATAAGAAGAAATTATAATGAAGGCATATCAATTATCTGTACTGCAACTCTCACTCATATCATTTTTACATGCAGTTCTTAACTAAATGAGCAGAGATATATTTAATTCTTTTTTACTATGCCATGACTAAAACAGAAGATTGTGATCTGGCCCAGTTCTGAAGCATAATTAAAAAAACAGCATTGAAACATGTGGACTGAAAAATCATTGTAATAGAAATATTCAACTATGTCACATTCCATACTTGAGACAATTGAGACTCTATTATAGACACAGGAAAATTTGTGAGCATGGCTTACAGCAAGAATTGCCTTAATGTAATGGCAGCTGGATACAGTTATCCTGGAAAATTTGAAAATTTAATTAGTTACAGTGAGGTGAAGACAAAACAGGTTAGTTTACGTGCAAAACCTGCAGATTCCAGGTTTATGCAAGAGTACTATGACCTACAGACAATTAACTGCACTTTAATGCAAGAAGAGAAATAGTTTTATTGACTTTAGTTTCCAAGCAATTATTTCAAAATTAAGACTATTATTTTCTCTTTCATTTCCTCCAAGCCATTTTAACACAATCACTTCCCTAAGTTAGAGGAGTGTTACTCAGTACTGAAGAGACAGTTAAGCCAATGTGTGTTTCACAGCAAAATCCATGGTGATGTGATGATTAAGGCAAATAGACTTTATAATCTCAAAGAATAAATGCTTGGCCAGGATCATCTGTGGTGATTGTAACCTCATGCCTTAGTATTGGGTTTGTGTGGCAAGGTTTTGGTAGTGAGGAGTCTGCAGGAATTGCTTCTGTGGGAAGCTCCTGGAGGGAGGGATGCCAGCCTGCTCCAGGACAGAGTCACTGCTGGCCAAGGCTGAGCCCAGCAGTAATGGTGGAAGCACCTCTGTGAAAACATAATTAAGAAGGCAGGGCAAAACCTGCACACCACCAACACAAGTCAGAAGAGAGGAGTGAGAATATTTGAGAGGAACAACTCTGCAGGTGCCCAGATGAGTGAAGAAGAGGGAGAAGGTGCCCCAAGTGCCAAAGCAGAGACTCCCCTGCAGCCTATGGTGAAGACCATGGTGAGTCAGGCTGTGCATCTGCAGCCCATGGGGTCCACAGTGAGTAGAATTCCACCTGTTGATCATGGAGGACCCCACTCTGAAACAGGTGGATGTGGCCAAAGTGGGCACTAATTTTCCTAAGTCAAGCCTGTTTTGCCTGTGATAGTAGCTGTCTCTCACTGTCCTTATTGTGACCCACAGGCCTTCTTTTATAGTCTCTCTTCTCTGTGCAGGTGAGGAGTGGTAGAGAAGCTTTGGTGGGCATCTGGTGTCTAGCTAGGGTCAGTTCACCACACCCTTCAGATGCCTCTTTTCTTCATTCAGTTATCTTTTATTCACATAAAACAAAACATCAAAACCTTTCAGGACTGAAAATATTTGTCCACATTTGTTGTTCATATATAAAATTCTGTCTTTGTAATATCAAGAAAATTATTATTTCTCTTTACTCCCTCTTAGTAGCATCTCTGTTCTGGAAAAGTTTGACAGTGACTTAAGAAACAATTGAATTAATAAGATCCCAGATATCTAATGCCATGCACATTAAGTTAGTTTATATTTTATTTCTTGCTTCAGTGCTCCTTCTCTCAGTGCTATTGAAAAGTTATTCAAAATCCTGTATCTGGTCCACACTACTACTGAACAACTTTACATCCTTCCCCTTTAATTTTTTGAACTCATCAAATTAGAGATCCATTTGTCCATTAGTTCAGATGAAGTAATGCACTTAGCAAAGGCTCCTGTAAGTGAATTATTTTAGGTGTTTTATATAGTCAGTGGTGAGAGAGGCATTCTCTGTTTTATGAACAAACTCAGCCTCTGGGGCTTCTTGTCTCTCTCCATTGTCTATACAGGCACGTTGAATAAACATGTTCTCCAGTCCTGTATTTTGCTATCATTGTTTGGGGAATTTCTGCCAGCATTCATTCATGCTTTTTTAAAAGAATTTTAGTGTTTTCAAAATGGCCTTGTTACTCTGGTCACACTCTTAGTTTCAGAGAGAACTAGCTGATGTTTTTCAAATAATGATTTTGAAAATTCCAGTAAATGTCTACTTCAGAACCTTTTTTCCTTATAATTCAATGATCTAATTTCCTAAGACTGATCGCTACCACTTCCATGCATGTGTTTGTGATTAGATTTTTGGCCTAAACCTCTAGAGAACAGGAAACTTGGTTTTGACATCTACATGTAAACAAGAAGCCCTGGGCTGCCTTACGGCTCTGTCGGGGCAGAGCTTCTAGAGGTAGTGATACTCTCTGCTGCATTTGGCTCAGAACAGGGAGGAAAAATGATTAGGCCAAGCCCATTTCCACCACACATGTGTAGCAGCCTGGAACATTTCAGTTAGAGATCTTTGTTTGAAGGGAGAAAAATACCTTTATTTTGCTCTGCTGACAGAACAGGTGACAAAAGACTGAACTTAATATTTCAGGGGAAAGAAGGTAGTAAAACTGTTGGTGCAGTTTTCCAGTAAAAGGACTCAAAGTACTGACAACCACGATTTGTGGGTTACTCAGGGTTTGGCTTTTGCATCTGTTTTTGTTGGGGTTGTGGTTATTTGGTGTTTTTTATCCCTAGATTGCTAGTAACACTGAACAGTATCCCATTGCAGTTTACTGAAACTACACAAACAAGGTAATTTCTGGGTTTTTTCATTGTTGGGTGGAGGGTTTTTTTTAAATTTTCAGGAATTTTAAAATCTCATAATATTTACTGAAAATTTACATGGCAGTATATTCACATTGAAGTACACAGGATATTACATAAATTAATTTGGCTTCAGACATTCCTGTTCTCTTTTGCATTAGTCTTTGTCATGTGTTACTGTGCATTTTCTGTGGGGCTTACAGCTTTATATGCTAGTGACATATTGAAGATTTGCATTACAGGAGAATTTTGCAGTTTTCTGTGGTTTTGTCCTGCTGTATGGTAATATGAAAAAGAAGGAAAATGTGATGGAAATGAATTCCTCAGAAATATTTTGCAGTTGATAATCAAACAAAGGCAAAGCATTCAGGATACATTCACTGCTACCGTGCTGCAAGAGCAGTGTAAAAAAAAAGTTATTGTTATATAGTGTTATCCCTAAATACGCATTCAAAGCTTTAGTTCTAGATCAGTTTGACATATTTAGAGCATGTGACAAGATCTTCAAAAATTTTCCACTTTCTCAACTAGCCTTCAACACTTGTGAAATAAACTGACTACAGAGTGCCATGTTAGAGCTCCATTCTCTCTTTTTTTAACAGTAATATGTTCACAGGGAATAGATTCAAGGCTCTGGACTGAATCAGGCTGACAAAGTCTTGCAATATTATTAGGTAGTGAACATTGTTTGTTTTGGCCTACTTCCCGAAGTCTTTTGTTCTTTTATTTCTCACCTTTTCTTTCTATATTTTCAGGGACAGATTATTTTTCCCAAGTGAAGTCAAGTGACCAAAAAAAACAGAATATGGCTGAGGTTAATACTGCTACTTAGTTCTAATGAAAAATCATGTCTTTTCGTCATCATTGAGCATCTTTATTATCCAAAAATAAAACAGTCCTTTTCACATTTGTATGGTGTCCTTTTGTTAGTTTGTGTAGCCTGTAAATAACATATATATGCAGTAATCCATTTAAATAAAAACTGATTAGCTAGAATTTTTAATTATATGTGCAAACTCACTATTTTTTATCTGAAGGAGTTCCACTTTTGAAAACCTAGTGTTGGTTTCACATTCTTGTAGAAGTGGCTACTGTTCAAGGACTTTAGCAGTTGCAGTGCATGTATAATTGGTACCTATATTTTTTATTGCATTTATAATTAGAGAAAATTTCTCCATGTTTTTTTAAAAATCTTATCTGAATGTGGATTAATTAAGTGATTATATTGCATATTATGTCTATGTGTGTGAGGGGACAGCAAAATGTATTGCAAAAAATGAAACGCTGCAGAATTTCAAGCTTGGAAGCAGCTTTGTATTCTGATTGTTAACTGGGGCATGGAAGCCCAGACAAAGATTGTAGCTCTTAAGTACAACGGAGAAAATTTTTGTACTCTTGATAAATAAATAAGGTTGCATTGAAGTCATAATTGTCTTCACTAGAAATCACTCTCCTACTCAAATCAAAACAACTCTTGTGATCCAAGTTATGACCTCAGTGCAATGGCCAAGGCAGGAAATAGGCAGAATGCAAATGAAACACTCGGAAAGGTATGAGCAGTGGGGTTTTTTTGTAAGCTGTGGCTGCCATGTGCTTTCTATGAACACATATTAAAATGCAGACCTGGTTATCATCAAGGTTTTCTACTTTTTACTAAGGTAACTTCTCTGTTATTTGTGTCATGCAGTTTTATTTGTTTGTTTCATTGAAGTCTTTCAAGATTGGTACCTGCATGAGAATTTATTTTGTTTTATTTTGTAATTCAGCCAAAACTAATTGCATGGTTTCCAAGAATGAAGCCAAGGAAAAAACTTTCCTGATCTTTTCCTTGAAAAATTTTGCAACTCACATGTTTATAAGCAGAAGAGGAGATTTGGCAGCATTTTATTAATAAAAAAAAAGTCTTCCCATTTCTTTTGAATAGGAAAATTGTTAAAGTAACAGGATTTTAGGGGATATCACTTTATGCATGCTTACTGCTGTTTCATAATTGTTGAAGCCATCATTGGTTGTGTCTCTCACACCTCTTATTACTGACAAGATGGGGCTTTTGCCATCTTCACCGTGGAACTGAGCAGGCAAACTTTAGGGTATGTGACAAAAGCCAGGTTTCCTTGCATGAGCTTCTTCATTTAGAAAGTCAATATTAGGCTCTGGACTGAAGAGCATAACAGGTATTGATGTGTTCATGATCATCTATTACTGGTTTATTTCATGATATGGTGCCATGCCTTATTTAGTGATTTTCAGACAACAGAAGGAAGGCATCTCATTCAAGTCTGGCATCTTAAAACTGAAGTGAAGGGACTCAGAGCTCCTGAGTCTAGAAGAAACAGTAAAGGCAGGAGAAAGGACCCAGGTGTCTAAACTGTGGAACGTTGAAGATGGGCAATGAATTGCTGAAACAAAAACAAATTCAAAATCAGTCAAAATTGATTACGTAGGAATATTGAAACAAGATATCAGCACATTATTTTCTGGGAAGGTTGGAGGAGGGATAAGAACTACAGAAGATGATTTGGCCTGACATGAAATGTGGAGAAAGAAGTGAAATAGTCTAGCAGATAGTTGGACATAAGAAGCCAGGGAGAAGGTTGGATGAAAAGAAAACTGAAAGGAAAAGCAATGAATGCCAGTATTGGTTAGAGGACAGAAGAGTTTACTAAGTACAAAGATAAACCGTCTGAAATTTCATGAGAGGTGGCTGGAGGACATGATGTCCAAGACGGGAAATAGGCAGTGTAATTAATAATCATATGGTGAGTCTGAGATGAGAACCAAGGGCAGTAAACGTGCTGCTGGTATTACTCTACTCCTTCTTTCAGTGCTGTGTGACCAAACAGTGGACAATTACAGAAAACGACTAAAAAGTAGGTACTGTTCTTTTTTGTGCAGAAGATGGAATGAGACATGAAATAGAAAGAATACAAGATACGGTTTCATTATGATAATGGAGAAACCTGCCTGAAAAATTCTGTTTAGATAATGATTTTTATGGCAGTTTGTGTGTTATATTGGTCTTTTCCTTTAAACAATCCAGCTCAGAAATTCTCACTAGGTGTACAGTTATATTGCATTCAACTCGCACTAATGATTGAAAAAAAATTAATAAAATATCTTTTTGACATATATGTACTCTTGTAATGCGTAACATGTACCACCACTACCAAAAACCATCAGACAATTCAACGAACATTTCCAAATACTTCTGACCTTAATTTCAAAGCATTGCTGGTTCCCCCTTTCTAAAACAGAGATGATATCAGAAAGCCAACTAACCAAAACTTGGTTAAGAAAAAGTGGCATTGATGACAGTATTGAGCTGCATAGCACATAGAAAAGCACTTACAGGAATCAGTAAGATAGGCTTCAGAGTAGTTTGAAGTTGTAGCAATGTGCAATGAACAAGGCATGAAGTCATATACTGAACAATGGAGAGAAAATTAAAGGTTTTGTCCCTAATCTGTAACTGAATATTAGCTATTCTGTGCTCTGAGAGAGGAAGAACTCCTCTGCTTCAAGCACAATTTTATAACTCAATCTTGCAGTAAAAAAAAGTCATTATTTCATGTGTATATTTATCTTGGTTTAACCAACAGCCTTACTGCTTGAATCTCTGAATTTATAAATGCTTGACTGTCATAACATGGTTCCTACTTTTGCATTGACACCTAACAGAAAATTGAACATTCCATTATGGAAAAAGATACAACCATTGCTTTAGAAAGAGGCAGATTTATGAAAAAATAAAAATAAAGAGAAAAGTTTTTAAGTTCCTATTTTAGATTGCCATTTGTGGCTTTTATTTTATTGTGAATATTATTCTGAGCATTCCAGTTTTCTATGCATGTTGTTCAGTGTGTTCTTTCTATTTTTATTAATTTATAATTTGTTTTCAGTACTAATGTGTTTGCATTAAACATTTCTTTTCATCTTGGCATATCTTCCATAATGATATTAAATGAAAAATACACGCATATGGAAAAAGATGTATTATAAGTAAAATTTACTAGATAATAGCACATTATTGTTTTAAAAAGTTAGAGTTTTATGACTTTAAAAAAGTTTGAAGTACTATACCTGCCATCTACTGGAAGTACAAGGACAATGCATTTAAGTTGTATCATGCTAACCGTTCAGCCAATACATGTATCATTCTACTACTCTATTGACTTTTGTCAGTTAAAAAAAATTAAACTAACTTCAAAATACATGATTTCACTTATTTTTTTATTTAAAAATAGAAGTCTTAAAATTTAACTCAGGTTTTCAACTCCTCAAATTTCATATTGTTAATTAATTAATTTTAAATTAAGCTAAGCAAGTATTAAGAATCAAGTGTAAGAAAAATCTTTGCTGTCGTTCCTGACCCATTCCACATGACCATCTATTTCATGATATGTACAATGTGTATGACTGAAGGCAGACAAATAATTTTCAGATCCTTATTTTTATACTTCTTTAAAAAAGAATAGTTATAGGATTTTAAAATTACACTTACATAAACAAGGAGTCTTCTTGTTATTAAAGTGATTTTTTTCTGATGCAGATCTCATTTTTAGAAGACTGGTAAATTACATTAGGTCCATTTTCATCTCTTCTTGACTTTTAGTTCTGGTCCTATAAATCACAGTAATTTCTTTCCAGTATGGTCACTTGGGCTGCTTAAAAAGCAGAAAAAGTGATTAAAATGTAAAGATGTGTATTAGTCCTTTGTTGCCACTGGATTTGGGACAGTCTGACTAAAACACCATTTGCTTTGGTTTACTAATTCCAAAGCACGTGGAACAAAAAGAAAAAAAAGTATTAGTTACAGCTTCCAAGAAATAAGACTTCCCAAGGTCCATTTTGATATGAGAAGCAGTATTTTGCCTGCATAGTAACAACAAAGTCTTATATAAATTGTTTGGTAAGCTGAGTTTCCATCAGGTCAAACTGCAAAAAGGAAGAGAAATAATTGCCTATTTACCTTTTTTAAATCTATAGTTAAACAAACCATGACAGGCCTGAAAGGAAAACAAAGAAGATCACCAGTTGTCATCAAGGAAGTTTTGCTGAATCCTAAAAGATTATTATGGAAACAAACCTTTCAGCCCTGGAGAGCTTCTTTATATAAGACTATAACATTGAATACCATTTATTTTTGGGTGATACTCACTTTTATTGTCCATTATTAAGGTACTCTGAGATTATTACATTCTGAATAACGTATGGCTAAAATTGTCATGCTTTTCTAGACACTGTTGCTAAGGAAGAAATTATATATGTTTATTCTTCTATGTTTGCTTTCTTTTAGTTTAATTACCTATTACAGTATAATTTATCACTTTACCAAAGAAACAATGATTAAGCAGAAAAATTATTTTCAGTCTCTAGAAAATTAAATTTCTTCTTTCTCACACTGGGATAGGAAATATTTGAAATCTGTATGCCATTAACAGACAGAGTTGGACAATAGTTATTCTCACTGGAAAATACAAATGCTTTAGGCAAAGAAGATCTTGAACTTTTGCCTTCTGTTTGAACTGTATATCTGCTAGTTTAATTTTGGAAGCCTAAACAGGGCCTGGATTCCATATTAGTTATTTTCTTATTGAAATAATATATTTTTTTATTAAAAAGGGCTAATAGATTGTGAATTATAAATGCAATTTAATCGTGTCATTTATTGATAAAATATGCAAACCCCCTTTTGAATAGTAGCAAATTCCCTTCATCTGAGAGATGCAGTAAGACCCCAAGCTGAGGCTGGGATTCCTCTGTGCAAAGCTAACCACATGCACCTGAACATCTGTAAACCATAGACATCTAAGATATCTTTTTCACAAATGCTTTGTATATGCTCCCCTGATCACCTCCAACTCCAAGCTCCATTGTAAGGTTTTCCTTACAATTTTAGTACAGCTAATCCTAAGGCTGTTAGGCTTCTCAGTATGAGTAATCCACTTTTTACCTTTTTTCTCTGCATATTCTTGGAGAAAGATAGATCACATAAGCGATCTTCATATTTTCCAGAAATGCTTTTTCTCTCTCTCTTTGACTTTAGAGAAGAAAAAGTTGAAAGGTGATAGAAGGGATTTTGTTTATGGATGTTTTCCCCAGATCGCCATAGCTCAAGGCCAGACCTGGTTAACCATTACCAGTCTAAATTAAACACTTCACATGCATAATGAAAAACAGGTTTCTTGTGTTGCTGCTGAAACAGAATGGTTCTTTTATTCTTTATGTGCTTTCATTGCATTCCAAATTCATCTTTCTGCATTTAGATAGGTTAAGTGGCGCCTGAAGGATGTTTTGCACATTATTCCAAGCAATGATGTGGGTAGTCCACAGCAAAAGAGGAAATATTAAAATACTGTTTTCTTTTTTAAGGCAAATATCATCCCAGGTTTAATATCCATGTGGAAAAGACATTTGATCGTTCTACATTTCCCAATCAGAACTGCTCTTTTACTTTATGTCAGGCAGATTTCTGTGCTATTGGCTTCCCCACAGATGTGCATCTTCTGCCACATACTAGAAAAAGGGATCACAACTATCTATTCAAGTGATTCCCCACAAATACTCTGTAAAGGTCCTGTAATCACTTTGTTCCATAAATGTCCTAAGTTACTTTTTCATCATGAAGACCTACTGTGTGAGATGTTTCCAAGCATGCAAGAAAGCATGTAGATAGATATATTGAAATCAGAGGAGAAGCAAAACACAATGCTTCCATCACCTTCATGTATGCAAATATTTATTTCTTCTGAATTAAAATAAACTGAACCAAGTTAAGCATAGTTTTTTTTTCCTTTCCTTTCAGTATTCTAGTTTGTCCTTTGGGGTTGGATTCCAGGAAAAAAAAAAGAGTAGAAAAAAAGCACAGTTTTGGTTTCATGCTGTATAACACTGTAACACTGTAATTCTCAATGGGTTTTGTTCAGTTATTTAGCCTATTAATTTAGCCTATTAATTGAAAAGAAAAAAAAGTGATTTCTTGAGGTTACTCTAGATGAATTCTTTTTTGAAATTTCTTTTTGCTTCAAGGAGCTGTCTAATAATATTTCCTAAATAAATATTTTTATTACTTAATGTAACTATTAAAACAACATGAAGATCTTCAATGTTAATCTTGTTCTCTTGAGAAAGAATTTAGGGCAGTGTGACAGGATTTCCTATAACCATGTCAATTAGTGATAATCCACCTCTTTTTTTTCCTTTTTGCAGAGAGTTTCTGTTTTAAACATTTGCAGGATAGAAAGAAGAGATTGTTGGTATCTTTTTTAATAGAGGAAGTTAAAATTTGAAAATTGATTTATTCATCAAGGTGTTCTACTAGAATGAACCCTGTATTTGCTGGAATGTATGATCATGCTATTTTAAAAATCGAAATACCTGGGGAAGCCTTGAGAGCACACTGCTGAGAAATCTGTTACCTGCACTGCATGACTTCTTTCCTCACCCTTGGCTGAAGATCTGAAAACTCCTCTGAAAGTTAAGAAAATACAAAAAGATACTTAAAACAGAGATTGGTCAAATTAAAAAGAAAATAAAACACAATCCAACAAAATGCCAACAAAATAGAAATGCTACTTCTAAAATTTTTAGATTTAATAAAACAATTTGACAATCATTCCAAAGTCATAAATTAGTGAGAAATTTCTATGTAATAGATGTGATAAAGAGATTAAAGGATACTATAGTAGATTAAGTCAGATTTTAGCCTCACAGTTATGCCTGTAGAATAAGCATTCTGGAGTGGCTCTACAGAAAAGATTTTTCTTGAGGCACCTAGTAGAACATAATCAGCCTTGTCTTTGATTTCCTCCTGTTGAGGCCATTCAGAACCAGATGCACTTCTGTCTGATATGTGCTATCTATAAGATGATAAAAGGGTAAAATCATATTGATTCCATGCACACATTTCACCAACTGGAATAGTTGATAAAGGATCAAAGAAAATTAATGATTGCTATAAAATTTTTGGAATTAGCAATGTCATCCTAGAACAGCTGCATTTACCTGGTTAATAAAAGGGCATAGGAAGAGAAGTGAGAAGTCAGATGGTTATGGTTGATCACAACATGAAGCCTGCATGCCCCAACTTTGAGCATATCCTTTAATCTTTTGTAAGCTCCAGCTTTGTACTATCAGTGATGTTGGTATTTTTCCTCTCTCTCTGGAGTTCCTGGCAGAAGTTTGTGGTAAAAAGTTCTATATGGAAATTACAAAAATAGATTTTAAAAATCCTTTGTGACTTCAGCCAAATAAGTAGTAGTGATCTTTTATCTTATACATTTCATTTCTGTCTAAAGTATTTATTAAAAATTAAGCATAAAAAATACTACCTGGATAATAATGTTTTGAGTAAATAATTTGCCTGCCTATACTCTTATTAATCACCATCTTAATTGCTAGCCAAAATTTCTGTTTCATCTAAGTTGATTATTCATTTAAAGTATTTAGTAATGTGTGTCACTTACTACCAAAAAATAAAGAGGAACCTAATGTTTTTCTGCAAGTTGTATCTGGTGTCCTAGAAAACCAATTCCTTCTTAAAAAAAACAATTCATACAGAAATAAGATTTCTTTCAGCAGTACTGTATCTAAGATGAAGGACACTTTCCATCTCTGTATTTTGTTGGGTACCTAGGAATAATACAGACACCCAGCATCTGAGCTACATGTGAGCTTTATACAGAGAAATGCCTTAACAGAGTGAAAAGATCATTAGTAGCCCAGACTCGATCTTCTTTATGCAGCTCAGGTATCACATGAGTAATTTGCTGTCCATAGCTTTGAGAAGTACAAATATAAAAGCTACAAGAGACAGGATAATGGTATCTTGGTGATTACACTGTTTTTCTAACTACTTCCAAGGCTTTTGCTTTCAGTCCTGCCTTAACAAAAAGATGAGCCTGAAAACAAGCCAGGTCCTTATTAAAAGCATCATTTTCTACCATGTCTAGCAAAAAAAAAAAAAAAAAAAAAAAAAAAGTCTTGCTATTCAGATGTATGTCTTTTGGCAGATTTACAAGGTGTTTATGTATAGTAGATTTGATCCCATGGACAAATGCTGAATTCTTTGCTTAATTCCCTAAGTGTTAAGAAATTATGACTAAAAGAAGTTCTTGGTAATAATAAAATTGAATTGTCAGTAACAATGCTTTTGAGGATCAAAAAAGGTGGAGCTTTTACCTTATTACAATAAGCATGTTTCATAACAACAGCTGGAAGGACCAGCCAGTGAGGAAGTGTTATGTGCTACATCACTCCAAACTTCGACACACTATTGCTCTAGCGAGCATATAATTCATGACTATTTTTTATTCTGACATATGCTCAGTAGGCAGTGGGGTAAGATCATGAATTCCAGACAAGTAGCTTTGTTAGATGCAGGGATTTATTACAAGTGTCTACTGAAATTATTTTAGATCGTGGTAATTAAACCAGGATCAGCTCTAAGTGTTTCATCCAGATCCTTTTAGCTAAGAAGAACAATACTTCAGGGACTTACATTCTAAGCAAGTGAAATAAGTCAGAAGGGGAGGACATGTGAAATGTATTAATCCTGGAATGTACCGCTTTTGCTCATTTGCCATAGGGGAACTGTTTCATAAGTATCTTTGGTAAAGGCTGCAGAAACCTTGGCCTAATCACACGGTTAAATGGGTACTTGGCACAGAATGACATAATGGAGAGGTTATAATGTAACTTGCACTAAAGTTTTGCTTCAGTTCTGAATTTCAGGATTAATTTTTCCATGTTTTAATATTAATTATTCTGTAAAGACAAAAAAGTTGCTTTTAGATATTACTGTTCTCATATAGTGACCCAAGTCACTGCTTTTCATCTATCTGGTAGATTTGAAATTCTAGTGTAGTACTGCAAATAAGGAAATGGACAATCCTCTCTGGAATACCTAATTTCTTTTAAAAACTCATACATAAATCTGAATTTTCAGATTCATTTTCTCCTGGTGTCTTTTTTATGGTACTTCTTTCCTATTATTGTTGTCAATATGTCTAAAAATAATCATGTAAACCATGACCATGAAGAACTTCGATATGCAACTTCTAAATCTTAATAGTTTTAGCACCACTTAGAAAAAGATGTAGGGAAAAAAGCATTCAAATGCCTTTATTATAAGACAGTTTCAGTATTTCAAATAAAATTCACAGAGAAATGCACAATAGACATGACCACTAGGGCAACATGATTTTGTCACAGTGTTATTCCACTATATTTCTGTCAAAAACTAGTGTCCTTTAGCATGAAAACAAATCAAGACCCTTTTCCTGTATATAATTAAATGTTTGTAGAGAACTGCAGTACTTAAAACATTTTTTTCTATTTTCTTGTGTTGATAAAAAACAAATGGCTGCAAACAAATGGAAGACAGAAGGGATTCTGGCTAACAAGCATATGTAAAACTCAAACAATACTACCTTCATAAACCATCCCTTTACAGGTTTTATGGAAAAAAGCATATCAGTAAATTATATCTAAAATATTTTAAACTATTCTGCACTTCTCTCTTCCTCTGGTGACCCTAAACTTTTCTAGATTCAGTCCTTGTGGTTGATAGAAAACATTCCTACTCCTCTCTCCTCTAACACCATTACTTCACATCTATCATTTATCTACGTGAATAGACACACAGTAATGGTTTCAGCTTACTAATCTGTGCTCTACCATGATAAGAATCCACAGAAAGCCCAAAGTCTTGCTAACAAGAAAAAAAAGTGCAATATCTCAGTTTAATCCATGTATGATTTCCCTGGTGTGATGCTGTGGATGGCTCTACCAGTTTCTCAGTAAAGCCAGTTGAGGGTTTAGAAGCAGCTGAAAATGTGCTTTTTTGAGATAAGAAGATAAGTGGATATTTTACATAGGTCTTTCTGTTATTCCCTGTGAAATTATTATTTTTATCATTACTATTATTTTTATTGTTGTTGTTGTTTTGTCTGTTTATGGTTCTCTAAATGGCTCTAGACTGTTAGTGCAATTGTTTTGAGAAGCAGAAAGAAAATACTAACTCTGATCTCAGTGAATTAAATTGGAATTTGGAGCTTTTGTGAAAATGCAGATTATGCCTCTCTTAAAAGGTACTTCTATGGCAGGAAGAAAATTGATAGTTGCTTGGTGAGAAGCTATTGGCCTGAGAAGGCAAAGCTACAGTCAAGACTAATAAAGCTGTGTAGTTAATTAAAAGTATACCCAGCAATCATGACTCACATGTGCTACTATTAAAATTGCTATTAAAATTAGTGTCTTCTGAAGAATTTTAAATCTTTTTAAAAGTTTTAGAGGTAGCACATTTCTTCTTCTTATGACCTTTACAATCTTTGTGATCTTTTCTTGATTGATATCATTTTAAACAGAGATATTTGTATTTGCAGGTTACAGTTATTAAGCATTAGAAATGACAAGGCTCATAATAAACCCAGACTTCAAAACTAGGGTTATAGATCTAGAGACATTCACCATAAACTCAGTCACCTTGGGAATTTTTCTTCTGTCCAAGGACTGAATACTCATCAACACCTTTCTTATAAACTATACTAAGTAACAGAGGAGCAAAAGTTCAGGGACTAAACTGAGTTAACTTCCCTTATGTTGTTGATGGTACCACTAACAATAATTATTATAACCAGCATTGATTGGTTATAAAAATACTCAAAAAAATCCACCAGGCTTATACGTCACCAGTATCTCATATTATAAAATTTACTAATAATTGTACTTTTACACTGCAATTTAATCTTAGTTTTTAAATATCTGTATATATTTTGTCATAAACACTTTCTATTTCAGCTAAAGCAATGTGCTATTTCTTTTCTTAAGTTGTGCAAGTCACAAAATTTACTGTGCATGTTCAGCGTGAGTAGAAACAATTGGATTTACAATGAGAAATACATGCTGGAGTTAGCAAGTGAATTCCCTGAAATGTAAACTCTTTTATATATGGCAAACTAGGTCCCAACCTCTGTGTCAAATGTCGCTGCGAATTATAATAATTGCAATTTATGGTAAAGACTAGAGTAAGGTTTGAAACGTGTCAGCACATATCATGCAGTAGAAATAAATTACAGCTTGTCAAAATTGACAGATTTCTGTTAGGTGCTTTCTTTCACTTTGACTGCATCAGACCTTTATACACCCAGCAATTAACTTTATTCCCATTAATATTCAGGAGTGTTGACAAGACTGACACAATAAAACTCAGTTTGTATAAAAGTAAAGACAGTTTGATGTAGATTTATTATATTGTTTCATAATTCACTGTTGAGAGGTAGATCTCTATAAATGAAGAACAAAGCTATTGACTCCGGTGTTGACTTACTGTGCCAAAAAGGATTCTGATTTTCTGTTTCTCAAGGTACACAGATTTTTGTTTGGAAATAAACAGTAATTTTATCTAAAGCTTTAGTAAAAATAATATTAATAAACTCGTATCATCCTGTTTATCATTTCCATATATTCCCTAGTCCGTAGATCTTTTTTGGAACATTTAGAACAATTGTGATTTTATATAAATAAGGCAAAACATATATTAGAAGCACGGTTTTAACTTCTCTCAGAAAATAAAATGTGTACACTTTTTCTACTTCTGCTGGGTCACTGCCTTACAAAAGGAAAAAACAAGTTTCCAACTGAAATGGGAAAATAACTCCGGATATCAAAAATGTCCCACCAGTTGGTGCATCCATGCTATATTACATTACCCAACAAGGAGTTAATCATGAAAGAGAGCAGGTTTCCCAGTGTTTAAAAGAAGCTTTACAGATGTTAAGAGATTTAACAGCTTCTGTGTTTAGGTTTATAACATTTACTCAAACTGCATTTACAGATTTGTTGGTGCACTGTTGAAGCAATTACACAGACACAAACTTTAAATTAAAGTACATATACAGGCTTTCATTTATAGTACTTTACTTTCACAATATCTTTTATGGAAGAATCAGGAAGCCCTAAATTAACCCTTACTTCAGGCATTTCAGCTACATTAATTAATTACATTACAGTAGTTGAAAAAGTGACTGCTGTAGATGTTCTTGCTGAATGTGGCAAACTTTCTCAACAGCGTCTCTGAATGAGATTAAAACAATAAGAATTCATACTGTCATTGCCTGTAAGTTTAAGCTTTTTTCTTCTCTGCACTTGCACATTGAATCTGGAGACTTGAAGTAAATGTACTTAAAAGCAGTGTGGGTTACTGCTGTGCGATAACCCTTCTATAGCTACTTCAATAAAATGAGATTGCAGCACAGGTAAAACAATGAAGTTTGACCCAGAATGTCTTATAATCTCAGTAGATGTTCTGTATGTGTACAGAATAACAGAAGTGAAAGTGAGCTGCTTAGATGCAAATTCTGATCTCACAGGTCTCCCTGATAAATGAAAGCCTTCACTATCCACTGAGTAAAGCAGAACAACCTTATTGCTGTCACAAATCTTGTCTTTGGGCTTTAAGGTCTCATTCTGTGTCTGCATTTTGAAAATGTCCTTAAATTTAAGTGTTGAGTTCCTCTTTGGGTCCAGCCTCTCTGTGTCTTTTGGAGATTACCAGGAACAGAAAGATAGAAATATTAAGCACAGGACAAACCAGAGAATCAGAATGGGCCCACTCCTACTTCTGTTGGTCCACAAGCAGGGTCATCCTAGTGCACATGACACAAGATTGCCTCCTGGCTGTTCTGGAATAACTCCAGTGAGGGAGACTCCATAATTTCTCTGGGCAATCTGTTCGAAATGCACAGGTAGAAAAAAAATTTAAAAAAGAAAGATGGGTTGACTGGACTAAACTGCTCTCAAATTCTCCATATTGTACTAGTTGTTAGAGTAGTCCTTCTAAACTTTGCACAGCCTATTCAGTGCATTTTTATATAATTGTCAGAATAGTGCTGCCAAAAAAATAGCTAGGAAGGAAGAGGACTCTCATTTGGATTTTGCTCTATTAGCAATATTATAGTGATGAATTTTGCATAAGTATAAGCCCCACACTTTTAAATTGTTATCCGGCTGTCATGCCAACAGCATTGCCCATATTACAATGCAAAAAACATTGTTGGTATTCTGTAATGTGGTGGTTTGTTGTTTTATAATTGTTTTTTGTTAATCAGTTTGTAATGGTCTGTTCCATGTACCCTATCCTGTTCCCCTAATGGTTTAGCCCTAAGTTGTTTACTTCAATATTTTCCCACCAAGTGCCTGTCAATCCCCGTGCCAGTCTCCCCAGTCCCTACTTTGTACCTCACTTGCTTCCTTATAAGTCCCTGTCAATCCCCAGTTCACTGCCCCCTACCCCTGCCTGTCAAGTAGAACACTCCCAGTTTGTTCCAGAATGTTCCCTGTCTGTTACCCCTTGCACAGTTTCCCATTGGATTGTTAAGCCTGCTCCCGCCCCTGTGTTGCCCTTATTGGATCACCCCAGTTGTGTTCTCCTCCCCTAATGTCTCCCCATTGGATAGGAGCTGTTTCCACCCCTCACACCATCCCCTCTTTAAAATGTGCTGCCACCTTAGGTCCTGCGCTTATTTGTCCCTGAACCTTCTTTGGCAATAAATTGCGTTAGAACTCATACAAGTAGCCCCTCTCTGTTTCTTTGTCTTGGCTCTTCGTACTGCTTCAGTGCTGTACCCACAGCACAGCCAGCCACAGAGAGCTGCAACCCTCTCTGTGTGCACTGCCACCCAAGGAGGTCTCAGAAGAGACCTGGGGACAGCCACTCCTGTAGTGCCCTCCAGCCACAGGGAGCGTGCTAGCTGGGAAACCTCCACACTGTGGCCACAACCGGGCAGGTACACTGTAATAGTGTAAACATTAGAATATACAGCGTGATTCTTCAAGAATATTATCAGAAGTTATTAAGTTTTTCCTAACTTCATTAACAATAAACCTTCATTTACATGTTTGTATGTTGATTGTAAAACAATTATACTATTCTATTTTTTGGTCAGATTTTCCAGCTCTCATCCTGTCTTTCAGGATTTGAATTACTGACATAGCTTTCTAAATGTATTCATCCCCTTAACTATAGCACCAGCCTTGGGGCATATTATTGTGAAAATTGTCTACCTTACTGCTTTCTTTTCCATATTGAGGCAACTGCATAGTAACAACTTGCGCCTGGCTCTCAGCGGCCAAGGGATGGAGGTTGGCCGGCTTGCTGTCCCGCTTGTGGCCGCAGGGCAGACACGCACATGGCCGCCCCCGAGTCTCTGCCAAGACTGTTGCGGGTGGCGGTGATTGCTGCAGCGTGGGTAGCACAGCAGAGGCACAGGGCATGAGGAAACCGAGGCACCGGAATAAGGGAAGGGCGCTTGTCTGAGTCTCCAAACATTTAATGTTGAAGTTGGGGCAGAGCAAGTGAACCAAATCTGAAGGGCTATTTTTATAGGGAGGGGGGGAACATGGGGAGGACACAACCTTTGACCAATAGCAGGGCATTAGTGGAGGGGTGCAGGGTAAGGTCTCCCCAGTAGAAGCCAACATGGGGAGGGAGCAAGCCCCACAATCCAATTCTGCCCTGAGGAAGGGATGAAAGACAGGGAACACTCTAGAACCAAAGGAGGGTGCTATCTTTGACAGACAGGGATAAGACAAGGGAGCAAGGGAGGTATACAAGTGGATTGACATGTGGATTGACATACATTTTGGCAGGGAAAACTGTGGCAAACAACTCAGGACTGAACCGTTAGGGAAGCCAAATGGAGTACAGAGACTGAACCACTACAAACTTATAACAAGGAATATTAAAACATACTACAGAAGGACCAACTGTAGAATAACAGACTACCACAACAACAAGACAGACCTTTTTGTAACTTTGTTCCTGCTGCTTGCAACCTGGTTCACCCGTGGAATGGTAAAGTTCTTATTTTTGTGATTCCCTACTGTTGGTGGTTGAGGATGGCTATTGTGAAAAATCATCACCAAGATCTATTTATCCATTCCTCATGACACTCCTTTATCATCAGGATATTGTTGGCTATAATTTTTG
This sequence comes from Anomalospiza imberbis, assembly GCF_031753505.1. Lineage (NCBI taxonomy): Eukaryota > Metazoa > Chordata > Aves > Passeriformes > Viduidae > Anomalospiza > Anomalospiza imberbis. Next base: position 27,574,603 of record NC_089686.1, on the reverse strand, counting down.
AGGGGTTTTTTACTAGCAAACTGATTAAGCTGTAACTTAGTTAAATTTCATAAACCACAAACTGGCTGCAAGCCTGGAAACACTGAAACTTTTGCCTAATTGGAATCAACTGCTTTTCTGTTTATACTAGATTACAATGTTATTGGCTCAATTTAGTTTGTGGGAAATAAATTGTTGATGGTTTGGCTGAGCAGCTGTAACAATGAAAAAATGGGAAAAAAAAAAAAGATGTGAAGATAACAGGCACAGCCTGTTTAGCATTGCTAAAGCCATTGACATTATCATGGAGAAATGGCTTAAAGCCAAAAGAAGCTCATTTGGACAAGATGGAAGAGAAGAATTATGGAATGTTACTGAATGTTACAGACTCAAAAGATATGTTTACACTGTTGCATTGGCCCACTCCCTGTTTTTTGACGGGGTCCTAATCTACTATTGTTCATGCTGCAGAGATGTTAATGTGCATGCAAGCTCCCTTCTGGGATGAACTAAATAGTTCTCTTGAGGGGAAATCCTACCCATGTGATCCCTGTGGCCATGGAGTATGCTGATTTCTTAGCCCCTCTATGTGCACCAAGAATGTAAGACATGCTAGCTACCCTTAAAGGACCTCTTTGTAGGGGTTTGGAGAGATCTTATTTCTAAGAGTATTAAGTCCATATGCTGTGTAATTTTATAAGAATAAATCTCCATCAGCCCTAGCAAGGAAGAGCTTTTAACAGCTTAGTAAAGGAGGCAGGTTGGCTTCTCCTTTTCATCTCATCAGTATTCACTAGAACTCTATTTTCCTGCAGTCCATTAGAGTCCTATAGGAATAGGAGCACTGATCTCAAGGCTCTGCCTTCTGACTTAAGCCCATGTATACTTGCCAGTAACTGCAGTGACATTTTGGACCTCTTTTGCTAATTCATCTCTAGGGCTGCAAAGCAATAGATATAACTGGGCTTAGGCAGTCACTCAGACATTTGCAAAGCTTACTCAGGGCTGGCTACAGGGCATCTGTTGCGTGTCACACACATCCCTTTCTGAACAGCAGTGCAGTACATCATGTGTTAACAGGCATATCATGCCATCAAACACTTCCAAGAATTGGTGTACTAGTTTGGTTTTTTTTAACTCCACTTACTGATAGTGGAAATACTTGAGATCTGAATGATTTAAGACTAGCTATTATAGTAAAATGCAGGATTTGGTATTAGTAGGCTCCCTGCTATAAAACCTGCTGACAGAACCAGGAAATTGCGAGATAAATCTTTCTCACACAGGCTAGGAAGGTCTGGGACAATAGAGAAAGAGGTGGAGAGATATCTGCAGAGACCAGAAAAAAATTCTTACCTATGTGGTGGCTTGGAAAGCAGTGTTATCATTCTTCTACATGGCATAAAATCTTGGTTTCAGCAAGCTGGGCCAAGTGATACGGATGGATTTGAATGCAAGAGTGCCAAAGCCATCCCTGAGGACCTGCCCTCCTGCTGCCAGGCAAGACACCTGATGTCTCCCCCTAGACAGTGAAGATTAAGTATTTTAATGGAGTGCAGGTCTCCCTCTGATGGAAAATGACAGTTTTCTGAAAAATAGAAGTGTTATATATCTGACAATAATGTGGTAAACCAAGAATTTTGGACTATTACTGACTGTGAAAAAAACACCCCTCAAAAATCAATAACAAAACCAAAAAACAATCTACATCTCTGGCTTAAGCTTTCAGCTGAGGGAAATCAGACACCCATACAACAAGACATACGTGCTTTGCTTTGCTTCAGTATTGATGCAATGGTATATTCAGATTTCATAGGTTTTAACCTTAACCTTATAAAGAAACCCAAGCTGTTGAGGTTCTTTCAAAGCAAAACATAAAGTAATGCAAACTGTGTTTGCAGACAGACTGAAACCATGACTGCAATGTATGAGCATTTCCCATCTGTCATTAACCTCATTGTGATATTTAGCTCTAAAGCCCGATGATATTCTGTTAGCAACCATATTCACTGTCTTAGGAGTGCTTATTTTAGTGTACATACCACAGAAGGAAATGAGGCAAAACTGTTGGGAGATATGAAGATTTTTTCATTGAATAAAATATAGAGGGAAGGAATGAATTAGGAAAGAAATAAACATTAAGTAATTGAGAAAATATAAAGGCAGGAAAAGAAAAAATAAATAAAATTTTAACTTTTAAAATTAATCCTTTTCTCACAGGGATCTTGCATGTCACATAAAGGCACTTCACAAAGGTAACAACAAAAATCAGTCTGATATTTTCTTTTATCACTAGGCTTGTTGCTGATATCATGAAGTGTTTGACTAGGAACTGAGAACAAACCTGAATTCATCTGTAGTTCACAGGAAACTCAACTATGCCCTTAGAGAACATTTAACATTCTTGGCCAACTCTATCTGAAACAATAACACTGCAAGAAGTCTTAGGTTTCTCCCACAAAAATTAATGTGGCAGTCTATCAACTCTGATTTTGATTAGTCAGATGCGAATAATATTAATTGCTCATATGGTGAAAGATGCAGAAGATATATTTATCAAATTTTTTTATCCATGCAGGAGAGACCTGCCTTTCACTCTTGGAATTCCACCCACCTGAGCAAAAATATTAGAGAAAAGGCCCTGAAGAAAGCTTAGGAAGTGAGGGGAAAGTGCCTCCTTTTAACTCTCTTCAACTTCCTCAGGAGGGGAAGTGGAGAGGAGGCATTGATCTCTTCTCCCTAGGATCCAGTGACAGGAAATGTGAAAATTATTCAAAGCTGAGCCAAGGGAGGTTTGGACTGAATAACAGAAACCATTACTTTATCAAGAGAGTGGCCAGATGCTGAAAGAGGCTTCCAAGACAGGTGGTTGATGCCCCAAGTCTGTCAGTGTTTAAGAGACATCCAGGCACGCCTTTAATGATGTACTTTAAGTGTTGGTGAGTCCTCATCTGGTCAGGCATGTGGGCTAGATGATGCTGTAGAACCCTTTATAAAACTTCAACAGAACTGAAATAGTCTATTCTACCCTATTTTGGGGGGTTCTGGGATTTTCCTTTTTTTCTTTCTTTTTTTTCTGTTTTCTTTGTAATGACTCCTAGAATTCCTAAATTCAAATTTGGGCACTGAAATGGATACACCTATTTACCCAGAAAAGAACAAAAATAACAGATATCCATCCATTTTCAGGTGTATCACCTGCAAGTATGACTAAGAATACACAGTGCTTTGATAACAGAGTGATTAAGTGATCAATTTTCATTGCAATTTTTTTATTGGACAGATTTGTCACAAAACATGGGGAAGACTTTTTAATTTACCGACTAGCATCACAGCTTTTTTTTTTTTTTTTAACATATAAAGTAGGAAAACAAAATTGGAGAAGACAAATGGTAATAAAGGTGTGACCAAGAAATCTGAGTCTTTACTTCAAATATCACTTTGAGCACATTTTGATTCCAAATTCTAGTGGATAATTTGCCAACAAAGATGTCTGCTTTCAAATTACTGTAGGAACAAGGGTACACAATCAGATAAATTACATGCATTTTTCTAACACCTTCTCACTAAACTGATTTAATTTACTATAATTGAAAGCCTCTGTTCTTTTAATAACTTGAATTGAGATGCACTTTATGTGTTGGTTCCAGTGCCTATGCATTTCAGCAGCTAAGTGATAAGTCTCTAACATGACACTGTCACACTAACTATTATTGGAAAAAAGAAAAAAAATCAGATCAGACATCATTGATGATGTCTTCCTCACTTGTCTCCCCTTCTCCCTTCTTTCCTCTTCAGCCAATTAAGATGCCTTTGAAATTACTAAATAAATATAATTATATAAATATCTATATCTAAACTGACTGCTTGAAAAAGACATTCACATCAGGAAACTGCAAATATATGCTAAACATTCTGTGAAGATTTACTTAGTATCTATTTAAGAAATTGTTACTTAGGACAAAAGTGACACCTTGCCTGCTCATTGTTTACTTTTGCAGCTTCAACTATGCAAATTGTGACAGGATCCTAAACAGACTCCGGTATGGATATTCTGTCACACATTTACTTTAAACTCTTCAGCCCACTTGGATGCTCAGCTTTGTAAAACCATGTTTTATTAGATTGTTAGATCTAGTTTTGACACAGAGAGGACTCATACTTGCTAGGTGGGACCTGTAAGAAATTCAAAACCAAAACACAGTGTGACACAAATCCTCCCCCGTGTCCCTGGCTTACCTTCCTCGTGTCCATGCTGCCCTAGCTGGCTGGACAAACTCTGTTGCTGTTGCAGAATGAGGGCAGAGCTAACAAGGAGCAACAGGTACCAGTCCAGCAAATGAATCATTATTGCTCTGCAAGGTTTAACAGGATGTCCACTGGTGGAAGTAGGCATTCAGCACATGCACTGTCCTTCAGGAAAAGATATATTTCTTTTCCTTGTTGTGATTTATGTTGTGACTCTATGTTCTCTTTGCAGTTTAAATTTCTTGGTTTAGAGTCAGGAAATGTAGGTACACAGTTTGTGGTAATTGGGAGTGGGGATGTGGCCAAGCCTCATCCCCAATGGGCACAGCTGTGAGAAGCAGGTGAGCAGCATTGACAGCAATGAGCCATGGAGTGCCCAGGTACTGACCAACCACCAAAGGGAACAGAGGGCACACAGGTGCAGTGCATGAACATGAGGGGTATAAAAGGTTGGGCTAAAGAACAAGAAGGGCAGATGCTTGCAGCCTTCTGAGGTGAGGGGATGTGTTATGCTGTATGGGCAGATGCCTGAAGCCTTCTGGTGTCACTCTGTATGGGTGAATGCTTAAAGCCTTCTGGATTGTGTGGTGATACTCTGTGTATTGTGGCTGTCTCAACTATGCCATTTGCTGTGGCAAGGAAACTGCTGTCAAGTAGGTGAGATTATCTCTTGCCACTAAATCAATCTGAAATGTAAAAATTAAAGGTACTCCTTTATTTAAAATTGCTAACCACCACAGTGGGTCTGCTGGAAGACATGGGACTGTCTTTCATAAAACAGTGAGGAATAGAGGTTACTATGTTCGTTTTCATACAGTGCTCAACAGCTCTTTTATCACCATATATTTACTAATTCAGAACATGTTAAAATTGAATTTCCTTGGTCTTATCAATGTTTGGATTACATAGCTCAGTAATTGAGTTTTATCAGCAGAGGAGATTTTTAAATGGGGATAATTTAGACCTTTTTTCAGTTTTCATTAATTAGCAGTAATAAAAAGCATTTTTCTTCCCCTGAGAACACAACTGACTTTTGTTTTCTTAGCACTTGTTCTATTAAAAACTCCGCAATATTTTATAGTAACTCTTTACATACTTTTCTATTATAGCCCTGTTCATTTTGGATGTGTATAGCAGCTGAATCACACAGTTTATCAGATAGGAAGGAACATGAATTTTTTCCAGCTACAGAAGACTAGATCTGTGTGGTTCAGTGATTCTTGTCTTCAGGAAAGATGCTGTCCTGGAGACCAGAGAAATTACAAGCTTAGCAAATAACTTACAAGACAAAGCTTAATTGTAACTGAAGAGAAAAGCAGACTGGCATTTGTAGGGACACCTGTTAGTTTGCAGGATAAGAATTGCAATTAAGGTTACTACTAATAATTTTTTCCCTGATGGATGAAAGCTAATTAAGTTACTTTATTGTTTCTGTCTGATTTAACTAATTTCTTTATTCTAGTTTCCACTTACTGTCCTTTTACTTTATTTGTGGTTATTCTTCAAAATTTTAATCTGCCGGGTGAGCCAAGAACTAGAGTTTTTTGAGGTTTTCTGAGGGATTTCTTTCGAGGCAAGATATGAAACTCCCTTAGGTCAGCACCATTAAAACAGCCCCAATTTGTGGGATCATAGAATCATATAATAATTTAGGTTCAAAGGAACCTCTAAAGATCATCTAGTCCAACCCACCTGTAATGGACAGGGACATATTAAACTAGATCAGGTTGCTCAGAGCCTTGTCAAACCTGACCTTGGATTCTTCCTGGGATGGGGCATCCTCTACATCTCTGGACAACTTGTGCCATTGCTTCACCACCCTCATAGTAAAAATAATTTCTTCTCAATCTATAATCTTCTATTTTAGAAGCATTACCCCTTGCCCTATCACAACAGGCCCTGCTAAAAGGACTGTCCCCATCTTTCTTAGAAGCCCAAATTAAACATTGAAAGTCTGCTATAAGGTGTCCCCAGAGCCCTCTGTTGTCCAGGTTGGACAACCCCAGCTTTCTCAGCCTTTCCACACAGCAGAAGTGCTCCAGCCCTTTGATCATTTTTGTGGCCCTCCTCTAGACCCACTGCTGTGGGTCCACAGTCTTCTTATGCTAGGGACCCCAGAGTGGAGGGGTAAAATCCCATCCCTCACCCTGCTGGCCAGGCTGCTTTGGATGCAGTGCAGGATAAAACTTAATGGGAACACTAAAAACTATTGGCTGACTTGCTTAAGAAGTAATTTAAGGATGTGCAAGCAAGCAGTGTTACAGATAGGTCTTTGTAACTTTTGACCACTACAAAACATGAAAACTCATCACCTGCCTCTTATGCTGTCTTTTAGTGTTTCATATGCATTGCAAAAAAGTAATTACAGTAGATTTTCAGAAAAAACGTGCAGTGGTACCAAAAAACCTTGCTATGGAATTTAAATGTTCTGATTGATGTTAAATAGGATGTGTCTGCGAATAACAAGCTAGTAAATTATGTCGACTCTGCAACCAATTTCTACAAGTTTTGTTTTGTGCTTGCTTTATCTAAAAGATTTTTAAAACTAAACTTCTCCACAAAGGAGTAAAAAATGTAATTTGGATACATTGCATACTTAGATATAAGAAAAATGATAAAATCTTAGGGCATTTAATTTTTGTAGCAAAAATTTATGATGATGCAGTTAGAGTTTGCTGATGGGATTTTTTTTTGAGTGCTCTTCTGTAACCATGCACAATAAAATTACTTCTCCTCTACTGAATATATGCTTTTGTCAAATGTTAATAGAGAAGTTCAAATTCAATTAATGTAAGATGCTTTAGGTCCAATGGATTTCAAGGATCCTTTCAGTTTGTTAGCAGAAAGACATGAATCTCACCCTGGCCTTGAAAGAGCATTAGGAAGTTTTTGTTCAAAACTTTGTGCTTAATAAAGGTCTCTGAATTCAAAGTGTCACATCTTGAGATCTGTTCAATTTTCCCTTTTTTGCCACCTACTTTTTCTCCTCTTCCAGGCATACACAATGGGAACAATAGCTGGAACATGAGAAAATTTGAACTAGGATTTCAAAATGATGAGACCAAAGTGAATCCATCAAAACAAAAGCTTTGAGACCGAACTAAACAAATTGCAAGCTTGATAATGAGTATATGTTGTTATGAATAATCACTGAGAATTCTCTGAAGCTGTATAGACTGTGTTTCATGTTTGCTGTTGTGAGTCATGGATAACAGCAGGACCTCTGACACTGCATTAAGCTGACACATTTGTTAAGCTATTTTTTACCAGCTATCCTTCATGTTGCAGCCAATATGAACCCAGTATTATCATTCATAGTTGGTGAAGTAATATGCTGGATTTGCCTTTGAGTCCTGCACAGACTTCTTAAAATTTTTAATAAAATATTGTTTTTCTTTAAGTATGAGAATTGTTTATCTGACTAACCATCTATGGCCAAGCACTTTTTGAGAATTTTTTGACCAGACTCAAGCTGATAAAACTTAATTTACAGTTCTGAATCACAAAGGCTTCTTTTTAAAAAGGATGTAAATCAGATAAGAAATGAGAGCAACTGGAGCTGAAATGGAAATGCATCAGTGCATAAATTATCTGCTTTTCTGGTTAAACTGAACAATGAGAATTTTTCTACATCAATTTGTATAGAAAAATATTTAGCTAAATGGAAAAAAAAGACAATATATTCTGAAGGTGGTACTGTAAACAAACAACATTGAAAATAATAAAAGCAATAGAGGCTCAAGTACTTAACTGAGTTCTGATGCTACTGTAAGTACTCAGCATGGTCTTTGCCAAACATTGCTGTGTAAACCTTATCTTGTATAATGTTCTTGTTTCATGTATAAATGCTAAAAAAAATTACTAACAACAACATTTGAAAGATAATTTCAGGTTTAGTCCGTACATAGAGTTTTCTGTTTCTGAAATTTCCCCTCAACTTTTCCCTTTGGCTTAATATGATGCTGCATAAGATTTTACCTATCAATAGAAAGACCATCAAAATGCTGTAATATTTTTATGCTGTGTTTCCCACAGGATGTTTGTGTGGGTGGATTTCTTGTCAGAATTGGCCTTAATGTGGCTATAAATTTTATCTCAGATTAGCTGTCACTTAATGAATCAGTAATCTGATGCTTTTTAGAAGATTTTAGCTTCTCTGAATACATAGAAGCATACCTTTAGAGCAGTCTTTTAAGTGATGCTGAAGGAGGACACCAAATGTGTTAAGAATTGGAGTTTATGGTGTGCAAGTAGATAAAGGATGATGAAGTTCTGAATGGTAGATGACAGAGAGAAGACAATTAACCTCCAGTAAGGATCCCTTGATATCCAAAAGTCACAGATCTGAAGTCACTGTTCCTACAGTGGATAACTACACTTAGTGTTGTCTACCCAGGAACTGCAGAGTGCTTTGTTAACACTGTGTGTTGTGTTTTGACACAAGTGTTGAGAGCTCTAAATATATGAATTGCCTGTGTTAGCACCATTAACATAGAATATTCAAATCTGTGACACTTTCTATAAGAATGAAATCTTGCAGATTTGAAAATGGGATACTACAGAATCTCAGTTGTTAGCCCTTTAAACTTCTTGGGTCTTTCTATATGTACAGAAGTATGAAAAAATTAGGTATCTGCAAATAAATCTATCATTTTTTAAGGATTTATTTCAGTGGGGGAAATCCCCCATTATTGCAAAAGAACAGGTTTTTTTTCTGTTAGATTAATCATACCAAAAAAGATCAAAGTTGATCCATGTGAAACACGTTCCTGTGAGTATCATTATTTTATTTTATAGATTCCAGAAGATTTTAATGAGATTCTAAGGGCAGTTCCATTTCCTTATTGACAATGTGGGCCATAATTAAGGTTTATTTTATGTATTAGCTAAAACAGGAAAGCAAGTTAGTATAGAAGTATTGACAAGCAGCCTTAGAGAAATGCATATGTGCTAGAGAGGCTTAAAATCAATGGTGAGTGTGCACACCATTCATTACATTTCTACTTATTGTGGAATGGTTTCAGACCATGATAAAACTTTTTCCAGACTTATCTTATCCAGTCCCTATCTGATTCTAATCTCTAAATCAAGGAATTGAATATACTATGGAAGATATTCTATTGCAAAGATGGCATGCTGTTTATCAGTTGAATTATTCTTCTTTCATATAAGTTCATGTTGTCTTACCCTGGAACTTAGTGATGAAGAATAAAATTACAGCTCTTTGATTTTTGCTGGCTTTTAAAGAAGCTAGGAATTTTTTTTAAATAATAAAAGTTTACTAGACTACTCTGGATAAAATCTGACTCAAGAAATATCAATGTTTGAATAACTCAAGGAAAGCAAAACCAGATATATAAACTTAGAGGGTTTTTTTTTAATACTTGTAGCATTATTTTACAATATCTCAAGAAAAACTCAGCCTGATCAGAAGGCAAGGTGAGGTTCTAGAAGATGAAATACATATGTAATGATTTCACCAATTGCAGATATAAATGTTATTGGAGTCTAAAAGCAGAAAGGAATAAAATATAGTTTATTCACTGACTAAAAAGAGCAAATAAAAATGTTTTGTCTGATACAGGTAGCTTCCAAGCACTGTCATTGAACAAAAGGCAGCATGCTAATCACAAGAGCTGTTTGCATTAGTAGACTTATAAAACATGAGCATGGCCACCACAAGCTTTGAAGGCACAGATCATCAATTATTGTACTAATTGTTTGTTCTGCTTGTGTCTCAGGCTAAAAGAAAAGAGTCACTGAAGCAAAAGTGAGGCAGAGAGAATTACAACCTCAGTGACACTTCAGTTTCACCATCTCATTATTCATTACTTGTTTTGCTGTGCGTGTGTGACTTTAAGTTGGGTGGACTCATGTATTCTCAAAGATGCACACTGTGCAACACTGGAGAAATCATTATGTACATTATTCTGCAACTCCAGGCATGAAAGCTTTTTCTTAAATTCTGCCAGCTTCTTTTTTAGCTTTTGTTTCCAACTCAAGAAATACCAAAGGTACCAATTTTAGGGTTTGGGTATCTCTATTTAGGTTTGAAATCCAGGTGTTAGCAAGTACATTTCCAGGAGGAAAATACTTCCATTTGAACAAGTGCATCTTTTGACACAACTTAGAAAAAAGATTTTTTTTTCAAGCCATAACTTATTCATCTCTCTGAAAATGACCCAATTGCAATATCTTAAGAGTTGTATTGCCCAAATAAAATAGTGATCTAAGAAAGTCCAGAAAGGACATAGCATTGATCATAGAAATGTCCTTGGTCATGACCAAGAAGAATAGTATGCAGACATGAAATTTAACATTCACATAATATATTTAAGCCTTTTTTGCAATGTTATAAAAAAAATAATTTTCACACTGATACATTATAAACATTATAATACATACTAAATATCTAGAAAAGCAGTAACAGTGCTCTAGTAGCAGGCTTGTCTAATTTTCTATCTCATAGGTAGACAACTGTGGTCCTTCACTAGCAGTGCATCATGTTGACTCCTAGCTTCTATAATTTTTTTTAAATTACACTTTGAATCCTACTTTTTTTTTTTTAGTTCCCAAAAAAAAAGGGTCAATTAAATTAAGTCTTTTATGTATACATACTTACCTCTACAGTATCTATTTCAATGATTATGACAGAAAAACAAAAGAGTTTATGGAAACTCCTGTGTGAGAGACTCTTGCCCTCTTAAAAAGAACATTTTGTAAAAAGCAACTACTCTTCTTGATTTCATTCATTCTAGATGAATGAAAGTCTGAATTTTAAGAGTCAGTAGTGATACTTCTGTATGTAGAATCTTTTTAATTGTCCCTTCTCAGCACTAAAAACCATTGCTTAAATAACATCTGAAAAACATAAGTTCTACCATATTCAGATGGTATTCAGCTTCCAAAGTGTGATGAAAATATTTTTTTGCCTCTAAGGTCCAGTTGTTTCCTTGCAGAAATTTCTTTAAAATGAATCCTTAAATTAAAGAAGATATAGTATTGGAAATACACAAAAATGGTCTAGTCATTTGGTTTTCTTTTCATATTCAGCAATTATATCAAGATTTTTAAAAGCATAATTCTTTGATATTTTATATTCAATGTATATAGTTGAATTCTGATTGTACAGCTCTAATTAGGGATTACATAAACCTTTTAATATATAATTTAGTTTAAAATAATCCAAATAAGACACACTGCTGACCTATGTATTTAAAGAGATATAAGAATTGAATTCAATAATAGCCTTACATTTTATCATATATAACGGTTTGACAATATGAGAGGTATTACATATCACTTAAACGTTCAGAAAAAAATTAATAATTTGACAAGGTATTAATTTTTATTTTTATGACAGCAAGTTTTTGATAATGTAATTACATTTCAGTGGTGAATTGGAAAACAGTCCTACAATTATTTGAAAGACTATTATTCTTTAATATTCCACATTTCAGAATTATGTCCTGGTATGAATGAAAACTCCATGTGAAATGTCATTTGTGATACACACCCTGATATATTAGGATATATTAGGTGATTATTTTTTATCTCTCATATAGTTTTTGAGACAAAAGCGTTTTTTTTTCAATGCAGAAAACTAAATTACAGGGATCAAAATGTTGACAGACCAGTCGTACTGACTCGGACCAAAGTTTCTCGTCCTCTTTACCTGCATTTTCATGGACCTGCCCAGCAACTGGGGTTCCAGGCAGAGCCTGCTGCTGAGTCCAGGCCAGTTTGAGAGTTCTCCATCACTTACTAAAAGCTCTGAGCAGCCAGTATCAACAATGGGAAGAGTCTGAGCTGGTTGGAGTGGGTTTGGAGTCTTCAGACCAAAGGTCCCTGTTGCATGCTACAGTGTCCCAGGCTGAAATCCTGGGGGATTTCCTGAGCATGATGTCACTGTGATGTGGTTTGTCCTTTACAGAAGATACTGATAATAGAAAGTTTGTGGACGTCTCTGTGACAGTGTTGCTGGAACAAAGAACTCTGCAAAAGCAATGCATAAAGAGAAAAATAAAGAGACCAAAGCAAAAAGAGCAAGCTTATTTTTGTGCTGCGGCGCAGAAGCAGTGGCACGCAGTGGCGTACTGGGTGTGAGCGATTGAAGGGGGGTGCAATGCCTCCCCGGGACCCCGAATCTCTTAAGCTGATGCTGAGCGATCATCGTAGAAAAGACGAGATGGGCCTTGCTTGCTTATCCGAGAATCGTTTATTATGCAAAGTGCCCATAACTCAAATATCCAGCAGAGGCAAAGACCAGGCAAAAGCCCGGGCAATGAGTTTTTAGGGACAGGACTAGGGTGGAACTTGGGACTAGGAACCAATGGCAGAGTGGCAGGGAGGAACATAAGGCAGGGATTAAAATGTTTAAACCAATAGGGAGCTTCAGGGGAGGGGAACAGTCTAACTAAACCAATGAAGCATCAAGGGATACATAAATGACAGGGAATCTTCTGGAACAAGGGGTAGGAATGAGGGAAGACTGGCAGCAGGGATTGAACCAATGCCTCAGGGTGGGGGGAGGTACAGAACCAACTATTAAAAACAATAATAAATTAAAACACACCACAACATTTTTGTGTTTACGAATTTGGAAGTTCCAAGGGAAAACAATTCATTTTTAGTGGATTACACTTTATTTTGCATCCTACTACTGTAGGTTTGTATTAACTTACAGTTAAATAGTCCCTAAATACATTATACAATGTAATTTAGATTTTCTCTGCGTAACTAAATGTAAGGTTCCCCTATGTATGTCAAAGTAGAAGTAATTCAAGTCATAGCTTATCAGCATCAACTTAAAGCTTTTTACCTTTTCATAATTGTATACTTGAAGGAAAAAAACCATACAGTAATAGTGTAGGATGTGCATGTGATAGAGTTTACTTTTCCAATAAATGCCAGACTGTAACTTTTTTCTGAATTTCCTGAACAGTAACCCTGCATAAGGTTGGAAAAAAAACAGAGAAAGTAATTTTTTTTTAATCTCTTAAACATAATTATCTGAGAAATCTAGGTCTTCACAGTTTTACTATATTTACATGTAGCTTTGTGGTGAAGGTCAGGGTGTTAAAAGCCAAGTGACTTGCACCAAGCACATATAATTGCACTCAAATCCAGGCAGTGGCTGTATCTGTAAAAAATGTCTTTTCATATAAACCCACAGAGAAAAGGTCTTAAAGTTTGTATGTAATGTATAAGGAAAACATTTTTATTCACTTTCTCGTGGATCATTTTACAACACTCCTGAAGATAAATTTAAAGACATGACAGAAAAAGAAAAACTGACAGAACAAACCCAGGGAAGATCTAGGGGGTTTGCTGGTAAACAGGAAGCTGCCTTTATGCAGATTTCCTGCAAAATTACTGTTCTCTCTTGTTTGCCTTTAAGCACATAATCAATGCTTCTGGGTGCACTAAGTCAAACATGACAGGCTAGTCACACTCTGTAGCTAAAATTTTCAGTAGTGTTTGGGACTGAGAGGGTTGTTTGCAGCAGCTAAAAGGGAGATTTCTGCATTTTGACCATGACAGCTTTTTTCATTATAGAGTCACAAAGGAACCCAAGATTCCAAATAGGAATGGGAAATAATTGTGCAAAGAAAGGCAAATATTCTGTTCCTCTTTTTATATGACACAAAGCAAGAAAGAAGCTATGGTAATTAGGGGACATAGCAAGAAAATGAAACTGGTGTAAGATCAAACAGTATTTAAAAGCAGGATGAATCTCTGTGATTCTATGGCTGTTTCACTGGCCAAAGTATTCAACATCTCTGCATCAAATATTGCTAAATTTTCTGAAAACCCTTTCCAACTAGAAATGGGCAGGTGCCGTATTATATTAAGCAGATTTGTATTAGCATACAAATGGGACTGATAATGCCTCTCTACCACGTGTGAACCTTGCAGATATCATTGCTTTCTACTTATCATTTTGCTGAAGGGTTGCTGCTAAACATTTTAAGGACTTTTTATCATGTTTCAGAATTCTGATCGAGCATACAACACAATGAAAACGTGAAAGAAGTAGTGAAAAAGTGAGTAGGAAGTGTAAAAAGAACATGAAAATATACACTACTTAATTTTGCTTAGTCTATTTTGTGTATTTTTTTACATAATTGACTTTTCATTGTCCAGCCAGTAAGTGAACAATTTATACATTGTGTGTCAGAGCTTTACTTTTTCTTGTTTTGCTACATGCTAAAAAATAAAAATAATAAAAAATAAACCCCAACAATACACAACCTGAGAATCACAGAATGGTTGAGGTTGAAAGAGATCATCTTGCCTGGCATCCCCATTCTGGCAGAAGTCTGGAAGTATATTCTGCTCTCCCTTCATAGAGTTGTTCCAACCCATTTCATTGACTTACAAGAGCAGTACTGTAGGCAGCTGGATTTAACTGAGGGGTAATTACCAGTGTCATATGGACTGAGTGATCTTTTCACCACTATTAAGATTTTGTTGAGCTATTAAGTATAATTGATTAAGGAAGTGAACCTGCTATGTTCCTAGTATGTCAAATGTCTTCATTTGAATTCCTTTACTCTAAATCATTAAATAATTAAGTAGTGCCTGCAAAATAAAGCAAACAGGTCAGCGTGAGAAGTGTGATAAACAGCCCTTACAGTGGAATACAGTGGACAGAACATATTGATGAAAACTTGGAAAGCCTCGGGAAGGACCCGAGGTTTTCATGTTGCATATGCGATACAATAATTCAACCCTCAAATGAATGACAAACTGTCATCGGTAAAACAAACTATTATGAAGTGCTTATAACACTCTGAATATGAGATGTTTAAAAAGATCATTTGCTTGTGTTTGAAATTTAAAACAGGGTTACTTCTGTTTCCTTTTATCTTGGCCAGCAATTTTGAATCGAATTTGCTGAATAATGTCATTGCCTTGATTGTGTTTTGAAGTAGAAGTACATTTTACTTAGAGTTATGTCATTCTTCAACTAAAAAGTTTATTCATGTGTTTTTTAAATTATATACCATCATGAGGTATTATTATTTCCCACTTGCATTATTTTTTGGTTGCTCTTAGAGGTATGATTATAAGTGTACAGATCTTGGCTAAAGGAAAGCCTCTGCTTTACTGTTTTACTAGGCCTTAGTAGTTTCACAGTTTCAGTTGCTATCCTTCAAGAACAAAAGCAGCACTCAAGCACCCACAGTGTTAAAAATAATAATGAAGACAAAACTCTAGAAACCCAAGCTTGGTCTTGGTTCTGGTTGGGTTCTGTGAATCTGAGCTGGACATTTCATAAGAATATTTAATATTTCTACAAAGATTTAGTAAATATTATTTGGGTTTAGTTGTCTGACATTTCTAATTGCATTCTTGTCTATAAGCAGTCCATTCAATGGTCAAGGAAAGGAAAATAATTTATCCTTTCTTAAAATTATCTATTCTAATTTGGGGTCTATAAATATCAGTACTGATCTTTTGCAAAAATTTTCCTCCCATATTTTATTGTCCCTTCTTTAACCTATTTGAATTCTAGCTTTGCAAAACATATACGTCTGTGATTTACCACAACATAAAATGGTCTGTAATCTGCCAGTAGGGCAAGAATTGTACCATTTTTTAAATATTTATTTCTGCAACAAGAGAAATGAAAGAAAATACATCAACTGGCAAAATAAGTTCTGATAGACTAGACTGCAGACTAAGAAAAAGCACACAGAAATCTTCAGTGTTGTACTTCTGTTAGATTGAGATGAATTCTGAGGTTATTATAAACCAAATCTTAAGGCTTATTAGGAAGTAAAACATGGCATCCTCAGTTCATCATATGGCACAGCTTCACATAGAACACAAGCTTTTCAGTAAATACACTGACTTTTGCAAACTGTAAATCATCTGCGAGCCACTACTGTTCTTCTAATTACAGCAAGAAGCTGTGCTCATTAGCTGTTCTCATCTGGTTCACTGCACGAGCTAAATAGGCCGTAAATGAGCTAGCAATTATTGCTGTATTACTGCTACCAGCTCTGTTCATATCAAAATATCTTCACCAAATGTTGTGCTTCTTGGTATTATCACGTTAAGAATTTCACAATTTCATGTTGAAGCAGTTAATTGGGAGGTTGTTCTTGGAAGATGGAGGAGCTTCTATAACTTCCTTGAATGACTGCCTCTCATAAGTATCTTCAGCCCATTTATGACAGCCTCTTAAACCAGGCAACTACATGAATATATAAATATTGTACTTGATGCACTAAGAAAGAAAATGCACACCTTGCTATTCATCCTCAGTTTTCTTCTAACAGTAAACCTTACTTATAAAGATTGAAAATATTTCATTATGAATGAGAAGCTTTACAGCCTTGGTAGCAGAGTGGTAAATTAGTTATATGAGAGTTTTTAGAAGTGTATATAGTGAATTAGGTAAAAGAGAAAATATAAACTTACTGTACAGGGAGATTTTTAAGAAAACAACCTGTATGCCAAACACAAGCCTGTATGTCCCGTCCAAGTGGCCTGCAGGTGACTTTTCAGATGGGAAGGTGTGCTTTAGACTCAGAGGGATAGGCAGGGGGTATGAGCTTCCTTTTTCTTACCTCCAGTCTCACATATACACTAAGCTGTAAACATTTGTTCCCTGTTGTTCTGAGTACATCTTCCTCTGTTTTCTGACTTGCTTTAGAATTTATACTGACTCTGTTCATGTGGGTCAAAAGGCCACCTATTTGCTCTCCCCATTTTTATCAATGAAGTTCAGACTTTCTTCCTTTTAGTGCCTGTCTGGTTCATGAGAGTTTTGACACAACACATAATTAGAACCATTTTTCACATGGGACACTTCTTGATGTTGCTGAGAGAGAAAGAATTCAAAGAGGAAACAAATATCGATCTGAAAGATCTGACTTGTCTCTCAGAAAGCTAAAAAGGCAAGCACTAGAGCAGCAGCTCCTAAACGACAGCATATTTCATGGACCTTGTAAGCTTGATTTAAATAATGTGTAGAATAAAAAATAGTAGCTGCAATTTCCAGGCTGTTTCTGTAAGAACATAGGAAGCTGTGAAAGTATCTGTCCTTTAATATGTGAGAATTTCTCTGTACAACTTCAAACAACGCAAGCACCATCCATTCAACTCAACTGGCATACACAAATGTCTCTTTCTTCTTAGTTCTGGCTTAATCCTGCTGGTCCAAGTTTGGAAAGCCAGGAGCATTAACGTATTAAAGCAGAGGCTACCATGAGTACTCACTGGATAATTACATTTACATATTTTCAAAACTAGCTCCAGGATAGTGGTGAGGTGCTTTTGTAGTGACACAGTGGGTGACACCTTTGCCTTCCTGGAAAGCTGGACATACCTAGCAGTGGCTGCTTGTCCCAGTGTAGCTGCCTATCAGTCAGGGATGTTAGGCATCAGGAATACTTCAGGTGCAGCCTGGGACAGGATTCTTCCAAATGGCCTTATGGAAAATGGAAGAACATCAGGAACTGGTCATTTCAAAAAAGAAGGAGCGAGAAGGTATTTTGAAATATAGTGGTGGAAATAGCTAGAACACCAGACTACTGAGGTTCCCAGAATTCATAGTTTTGCAGAATATTTATCTTCTTTATGTTTTGTCAGTGAAGTAAAACAAAGAAAGATCACTTAATTATCACTGTGGTAACTGCATTACTCTGAAGCATCATTTTAGATGAGAATTAACAATGTGAAAAAAAACCCCAACATCCTACAAAATTTGCATTTTACTAATTTAATTAGCCTGCACTTGCAATAGGGTTGTATGCTATACATATTCTGAAGCCACTGACTCCACTTACAAATAATAGGTGGGAACCATTCTCTTGGATAGCATTCAATTATATCCTAATCTAATATTGGTTATATTATGCTGAACTCCAAACACTTTGCTCTTATTGTCATTAAAATAAAGCTAGACTGGGGACAAATAGTTGTCATAATTTCTTTCTGTGGTCATCACAAGACATTTTCTTGGCAGTTTCTGTCTACTGTTTTAAATGAGGACCTGACAGAAAATCAAACTTATCTTGCAGATACTTCTGAGGCTTCTAAAACTATTTCATCCTGCATTAGAGAGAAACAAAATCCTTCCAGAAACAGCATAAAAAATATAATCTGAGCAGAAGAAGTATAATGCAAGGAAAAGAGAAGACTAGAAGTTAGGACATCTTCTATCTGGATAAGGGAATCCTTATTGAAAATCTCATACTTAATTCTCCTGTAGAAATTATATATAGAGAGATTATGTATTTTAATATTACATATTATATATTTATGCATATAAAAATTATCTTTTTTAATGTGAAGTTAATATTCTCTGCTGCTACTTCCTCCTCAAGAGGAGGACTCCTTACACTCTTCCCCTGCTTTTCCTCCCAGGGCTGCAGTCCTTCAGGAACAGGATGGTCCAGCATTGGTTTCCCCATGGAGTCACACGTCCCACCAGCAAACCTACTCCAGAGTGGGCGCCTCTCTGCATGGGGCCACAGGTCCTGCCAGGAGCCAGCTCCAGCACAGACTTCCTACAGGGCCACAGCCTCCTTCAGGCACCCACTTGCTCCACCATGGTTTTCCATGGGCTGCAGGGAGGTCTCTGCACTGGTGTCAGAAGCCCCTCCTCTCCCTCCTTCTCCTCTGACCTGGGTGTTGCAGGGCTGCTGCTCTCAGGTGCTCGCTGCTCTTCTCTGGCTGCTGCTGTGGATCAGGTTCCCCCAGCAATCCCTTCCTTGGCTCAGTTATCCCAGAGGCACTGCCACTGCTGCCTTGCCAGTGCAGGCCCACCCACCTTGGCCCTGGCTCTATCAAACACAAGGGAAGTTTCTAGGAGCTTCTCACAGAAGCCCCCCTGGAGCCCCCTGCTTCCAGAACCTTGCCACACAAACCCAATATAAAAGTAAACTATCACAAAACTGCTGGTCTGTTTAACTGACTAAAGAGCCCAATTTTTCTTTTAAAAGACAGTTTTTTGCATGAAGTGATGTAAAGATAGCTTTGAAATAATCATTCTCAGATGAAAAAAGCCAGATGCAATGCAATGCTCACACTGACGTATTTTTAAAAAATTAATCAGATAATCATCTGTGATGAGTGTGTTATGTAAATTCTGTTCTTTGAGATCTTAAAATCCACATTTTATACAGCAAGTAATTTTTCCCTGTTTAAAAGTTACACCTTTAACTAAGTGGCTGCTCAGCAGAACTAAAGCACAATAGGTGCAAGTCAATGTAAAAGGTATTTTCAGGCAATAAGTAGTCATCTATTTCGATAAAACCCTTTTGGATTTAGCAGCATTTTCTATCATTCTTTATTTTAATGAACGTAGTTCCTTTTCACAGAAAAATAATCTCGTTTGGATAGGTCTTTCTTTTGTTGCCATTGTTACATGCATCAACAAACAAATCAAGGAAGAGGGATACAAAATCAGGGTTGCAGTGAAGCAAAAGGTCATGTGCTGATGTTTCGTGTTGATTCTGGAGAATTATTAGTTGAACAGTGACTGGCACACTTAACAGTGCCTTCATAACTCATTTGCCAGTCACTCTGCAATTATTCCAGGTGCTGCTGGGGAAATGACTCTCAAGTTTTAAAGAAGTAATCAGCATATAAATGTTGGCAGGATAAAACCTCCAACACTGGCTTCAGGTGCAGCTCTCAATGCAGATGGAACCACTTCAGCCAGTTCTTAAAAGCGGTGGTTCTATCTGGCTGGAAAAAACTTGTTCTGGTGGAACCTTGGTTTTTATCATACTCATCTGAAAAATGGAACAGAATGTAGATCTTAAGAAACTTTTTACTATTTGAAAATAACAAACTGTTTTTTTCTAAATGAAGTCCGTTGTGTAACAAAATAAGAAATCTGAAAAAAGGATATTGGAATTCAAGGGGGCAGGCTGTATTGTTTTTAGTCAGAGGACTGCCTTGCCTCATCTTTCTAATTTCTTCTATTCAGTAAAATAATCAGTGATGCTAATGTGGTTCATGTCAAGGGAATACAGTCTGTTGTTTAAGTCTTGGCATTTCTGAAAGACTTTAAACACCTGGGTTTGAACCCATTTTAAAAGATAACACCATAAATACATTACAGTCAGCCAGTCTAATAAACAAATTTCATTTACATTAAAATAGAACAAAGCTTTTCTGGGATTTAATGATCGAAAAGCAGGAAGGGGTTAATTAGTAAAGGTGTCAGGAATGTTGGATTGAAAATTTTCCTCTCATACTTTTAGGAAGAGCAGGTTGACCTCAATGAAATTTTACACCTGACAAGTAGTTCTATCGTAAGATTTTAAAGGAAAAACTGTATTGCCATTCTGTATTATTCTCCCATATTCTTTGAATGTTCCAATAGTTTGTCTCATGCTTCTGTTTTCCTTTATGGTACAAATTAACCAGGTGAATCAGAGGTAGACATTACTTCATTACAAAGTGTGGAATGTCTTAGATGAGATTACAAGCACCGGAAAACAACTTTTAAATTTAATCCTTTTTGCTTTCTTTTTTTTTCTCCAAAAATCAATTATTTTTGCCTCTAAAAATAAGTTATACAAATTAATTATATTATGTAGCTCCAGCAAACAACTTAATGCCACTATCCCTTAAACAAGATTCAAAGGTAGCTATAGATCAAAGTCTCATTCATTTCTTTTGCTGAACTGTGATTAATTCACACATATTCTTTCCAGCCAGAAAAACTTGAGCTTGGTTTGGAATTTAACTTTCATTTTCTTTTTAAAAAACATCTGGAAGAGTATATCTGTAAGGATATTTACATGTCTCTGGGTCATCCAAGAGATTAAGGTGAGAGGATGTATCTGTTGGGTTGCCATCCCTGCTCTGAATGGGCCCTAGAAACCATGTGTGACACAGTAGCATTGCCCCACTACTGTTAGAAACCACAAGACATGGCCTGTTAATACAAAGTACCAGAAGAAAAACTTTATAGAGGGAAGCATTTACTGACAAATAAAAAATTAACTAGACAGAATAGGAAGAATAAAAGAGCAGAGTTCTGAAATCTCTACGTGGCATAGCTGATCTGGTCCAGTAGGCCTGAGGTCTACTCTTCTCTACTTGCGCAATGACTAAAAAAATGTTTTGTCTATCTTTCTAAAACTTTATATTATTGATTTTTTTTTATCTTTGTGATACTAGTTTCTTCACCAATCATAAAATAATATCATCTGCAGTCCTAGCATGGTAGAGATTCTGTTAAGGGAGCACATTAAGTTCTAGACAGTTTTGGAGTTTACACTGTCCTGCATGAGACATGGTTTTACAACTGTGGCCATACCTGTTAGGACAGCCACAAATTCAAGATCTTGAGCATTGCTAAGGTTCACTCATTTTAGAAGCACAAGGGATCCACAGGCTGGATCAGCAACTTGGTGACTGTCCATGCAACAGCATTCAGAAGGATTGTAACTACTGATGTTTTTCAGGCACAGAAAAGTGATGTCAGAAGAATGTCTTTTACATTTGGCTTTAATACATAAAGGAGGTGACTGTTCCAATTAATTTTTTTAGAAATAGTCTGAGTTCCAAATCTATTACCAAAACCTTATCACAGTCAGGGAACAACTGAAAACACTGTGAATGGCTGTTGCATAGAGTGCAGCTGTCATAAGATTGAACACTGTAAAAGAGATTTATTGGCCATAACCTGGACAAACCTTGCTTCAACAAACCTTCATTTCCCATGCTGTAGTGTATTCTCTATTAGCTACCTAAGAAAAACTTTCATTTTTCTATTTAAAAAAAATAATGTTTTTACATTTTCAGTTCTGAAGATGAGCTCTCAGAAAGTTTTTCTTGTTTCTGCTTACACAACAATTATGAAAGACAGGATAGCCTGTCTCCAGGGATGGAATCATGTAAACACATCAATATGTTACAGCAATAAGAACCCTCTTAGAAGGCAGTTACATTCTCAGTTTTACTTCTGTGCAGAGTTAAAGGACAGGTAGGGATTTTGCAGTTAAGATGCAATATGTAAATGGGAAAAAATGTGAACCCCAATGTAGGTTCATTATAAACTTAATATAAGAGGATTTTGAGACAGTGCATTTTGTGTGACTTTTCAGTCACTTTGAATTGTACTGATTTTGAAAATTAATGAATTTATTCTCTTGCTAGAAGCCTCTATGTTTTTAAGCATTAAGAATTTGTCAATGACAAATTGTTGCTAATAATAACTGCTAATTATTCTTTTTTTAATTCATTACAAGTTCTAGTGGGACAAAAACATTCATTTTGAGAAGGATTAAAAACCTAGAGTGTCATTGACAAGGAGACATTATGAGATTGCTTGCTAGCATATGATGAAAATTGCCTTATATGTTCAAAGTTCACATCATTAATAATAAACAGTGCCAAAACAGATAAAGCCAAGTCAGCTTCAGATTTTCTACACTTTGAAGGCTGATCAGATTACTGTAGGTTGAGTTAAACCTGTCAAAACTATGACCTTTTTTAATGAATTGACAGTACCTTGTCATCTTGATTTGCTCACAATGAAGCTAAATTCAGTAATTTGGATCAAATTTACGTGGTCTTTTTTTCCCTCTACTGCATTTCAGGCATGCAATACTACTGGTGTCTTTGAATCTATTAGTTATTTCACAGAGATATTCAGGGACACTAAAGGTATGGAGCTAACACACTATTTTAAGTTTTCTGAAGAACTTATATGAAACCTCGTAAGTGTGCTAGGAAAAAAACAGCCCATTGTTCTCTCTGTGTATATCATTCAGTGACATTCTTTGTTCTAGTTTTAGCACCTAAATTAGAGTTTCTTCCATGATGTTCCTAAGGGTAAAAAGGAAAATATTTTAGGAAAATGGTTAGGATGGTCTTTTATGAAATCTACTTAGAAAGCTTTGCAAAATTTTCTTTGCATTTAGCGGATTTGTAAAGAAACCACTGAAGTGTACTAGATTACCAGGTAGCTTTCCAATTAATATAATGATCTACTACTATTATGGCATTTTAGATGCATAAGTAAATGGTTTTGTTGCACCTAAATTGCAAGTTTTCTAGTTACGTAGTAATGAATCTCTCAGATTGCTAAATGAAAGTTGCACCAGATAGAAATTATTTTCAAATAATTTATTTAAAGAAACCTGTGATAATTCTAAACATTTTGGAATAAAGAAATAGTTTCTACAGTTCCATAACTAAAAATATTTCCTTCACACTAAGAAGAGACTTTAGAGAAAAACTCTGTAATTTTTTTATGTACAACAGCCACCATTAGTAGTAGTAGTTACTAATGACCATGACCATGAGCAGCTTTTACTTCTGTATTGAGAAAAATGGCTTGTGTGTTATGTACCTACTTTGGGAGCTGCTGTCACAGAGATTTTATAGGAGTGTAATAGTCACTACTGATATTTTACTTCTATCTAAATACTCTAGGTAGGACTAATTAATTTTTCATCTTGGTAGGATATTTGTACTTGAAAAAACTAATGGGATAAGGAATTACATAAATTGGGACTACTTTCCACATCAAAACACTACCTGTCATTTCATTTTGGAATTTACAGGAAAAAAGCTAGAAAGGGAGGCACTTAGTTTAAAATGGTATAGACCATAGCCTTTTGATGACATTCATCTGTGAAACAATTTTTCTAGAAGAGAATAGGACTATAAGTCATTTTGAGAGTAACAGGAAGTGCTGCACAGACATTTTAGTTTTTAAAAGTTTAATCATCATCTTTAAAATCTAGACTTCCAATGCAATTTTTATTTTTCATGTGAAATCAATGTGTGGTTAGTACAGAAAGCAATCCTCTCCTTAGTATAATAGTCTGATGCATTGTGAGGTCTGAGAGGGATAATAAATGGCACTTGCATCTACATCGCATCTACATTCCCAAAGAAAATTTGTGCACTGTGTGGATAGCACACAAGAACATATTTATTATATAAACATATACACAAAATATCTAGTCTTGATCTTCTGAAAAAAAAAAAAAAAGAAACTTTGTAGAATAACAAAGCCACTTCCTAGTGGTAGCAGTATTGCTGGGGAATTGGGAAAATATTGGTTAATTGAGAAGATCAGGTATTTATTTCTGCTCACATGAAATACAGGTATGTCAGTTTAGTTAGGGGAGAGTATGAGAGATGGCTCAAAACTACTTCTGTGGCACAAAACTGCATCTGAAAGTATACCAGTGAAAAAAACTTTTGCTTTTTTCAGAGATCTTACACACTAGCATCTAATTTTGAAATATAATTAAAGTTGGAGAGCTGGTTTTTTTTTATAAATACTTGACATTTACTAGTGTATAGCTTCTCTCATCAGGACTGCTTTCCTCAAAATGTTTGTAAGCTGAACAGGAGCAGAAACATTAAAATGCACCAACATCTAAATGGTAGGAGCCAAATAGCTTAGGGAGAACAACATGAATATTAAGAAACTTTAGGACATTCATACAAATTAAAAACATCCATCCATTTTAAAAATCCATCAAAAAATAGAAATATTTGTGCAAAGAGTAATGTAAAAGATACGTGAACAAGAAGAATTTCATTCCATTAAAATTTTTGAAAGAATGTATTATCTCTGCAAAAATTGTGATTTGTCCATGTCAAGACTCTCAGCAGAGGAACAGGACAGGTGAATCCTTGCAAAGAAGAAAACTCTTCTATTCAATCTCATGAATGTCCTTCCCTTCCCTTCCCTTCCCTTCCCTTCCCTTCCCTTCCCTTCCCTTCCCTTCCCTTCCCTTCCCTTCCCTTCCCTTCCCTTCCCTTCCCTTCCCTTCCCTTCCCTTCCCTTCCCTTCCCTTCCCTTCCCTTCCCTTCCCTTCCCTTCCCTTCCCTTCCCTTCCCTTCCCTTCCCCTTAAACATTTTCCTTTGAAGAGCAGATGGAAGAATTTTTTTTTAAATTGAGAATATAGCTAGGCAAGAAACGTGTACCATTTTCCAAACAGAACTCCATGTTGGTTCCCTTCATCATATAAACTTTATAATTTTTGTGAAATACTGTATCAAATGGTTCAATTTCTTCAACTAGCCAAATCCATTCTCTCACAGCACTTGTCAAGCATTGTTGCAGGCAAAAAATTACAGAGGATATTTTTTGTTCTAGGAAATGTCTTTTTTCTATTATCTTCTTGTCCTTCATGCGCTCAGAGAGTTTTGGTACAGTTCAAAAAATAGTAGAATATGATGCTGAAAGTACCTAGTGAACCTAGTAAGTACCCACTGAACTGAACTGTCCCATTGTCTCAGTGGCTAGAGTAGGGATACTTTGAATGCAGCAGTTGTTCTTGTGAAAGATTGCACCAATTTACACAGCAACTACACTACTTTATCACCATTTCTCATGTCTTAGTTTAAGCCTTATATGGACAAGGATTCATCAGTCATGTGCCACCATCCCTTCAGTTTGTCCAGAGAAAGATTGCATTGCGTAGACTGTTGATTGCATTTCAGACTGACTGACTGAAAATTTCGGTAAACTCTTTAAATTTAGTTACCTGCAAAGACCACAATTCATGTGAAATATTCTGATATGCTCAAGAAAATTTGTGTCACCAAGTAAGGAATAAATAGGCCACCTAGAGAAAGCTGACTGGGAAACTGATTACACTGAATCTCTTCAAAAGTTAAGAGCAGTTTATCTGCAACTGACTGTAAGTCTAACTGGTAATGGAGCATCCATTAGCAGTATAAGTAAAGCCCTTCAGTTGTTCAACATGCACTTACAAGGTCTAGAATAGCTCTGATTTGAGTGCCTCTTGTACCTCTGCCTCTGGCCTCCCATCATCTCATCCTCAGTTCCCACTTACCTTCTGAAAAAAGTCCTCTTGACAGGTAGATTCTTGATTCATTCTTTCCTTTTTCATAGACTGATCTGAACTGCAACTTTTACTTCCTTTTTTAGTCTTTTCTGGAAGTCTGATTCTGTGCCACTACCCTATACAGTTAATGAAATTATGCTTCAGTATATTGTGCATCTTTGGAGAGACAGAACACAAATGCCTCTGTTTTTAAGACTTATTTCTGATGTCATGTTTTGAACTACTCCATGTCTTTCACTTAAATGACACAGGCCCATTCAAGAAAGAGTGTTGACTGTGTTATTTGAGCATTATATGAGTATTATGTGAGCATAAAAGTTGGTTTGCCAAGGAAGGAAAAGTATCAGAATATGATAGACATTCATTATCATCTGACTGCCGATGCTTGACATAGATATTTTCCAATTTCTCTAAAAGTTAGCAAAAGGCAACTGGTGTTAGACAGGAAGCAATCACTACTCCCCCAGTACATGTCCTGGCATTTTAATGAAGTTTCTCTAAACATTCTTACACTAACCAAGGATTTATAAGAAAATGGATTCAGAATAACTTAAATAATTACATGGTAAAACAAATAGAACAATACAAGTTTTTAACTACATAATTACAGAATATGCTGAGTTGAAAAGGACCCACAAGGATCATCAAGCCCAACTCCCAGCCCTGCCTAGCAGTACAGCTCTAAGAGTCACAACGTGCTTGAGGGTATTGTCGAAATGCTTCTTGAACTCTGTCAGGCTTGGTGCTGTGACCACTTCCCTGGAGAGCCTGTTCCAGTGCCCAAATACCTGGGTCTCCCTGAAGGAGAATAGTCTCCATGTCCTCCCTTCAGGCTGAACAGACCAAGTGATCTCAGTCATTCCTTTTTTACAGCTTCCCCTCAAGGCCCTTCACCATCTTTGTTGCCCTCATTTGGACACTCTCCAATAGCTTTATATCTTTCTTGTATTGCAGCACCCAAAAGTGCCTCCAGCACTGGAGGTGAGGCCACCCCAGTGCAGAGCAGAGCAGGACAATCCCCTCCCTTGCCCGGCTGGCCATGCTGTGCCTGATGCCCTCCAGGACAGGGTTGGCCCTCCTGGCTGCTGGGGCACTGCTGGCTCAGATTCAACTTTCTGTCAATCCCAAATCCCTTTCCATGGCGCTGCTCTCCAGCATCTCATTCCCCATTCTGTTTGTACATCAGGATTACCCTGTCCCAGATGCAGAATCCAGCACTTTCCCTTGCTGAGCTTGCACTTTCCCTTGCTGATGGATGGCAATTGCCCAGCTCTTTTGCCCTTGTTTAGGTCTCTCTGCAGGGCCTCCCTGCCTTCAAGGGAGTCAACAGCTCCTCCCAGTTTTGTATTAGTGGCAGACTTGCCCACTTATCCTTTCCAGTCCTGTGTCCAAATCACTTATGAGAATGTTGAAGAGCCCGGGGCTGAGAACAGAGCCCTTCAGAACACCTATAGTGACAGGTGACCAGTCTGATGCCACCCCATTCACTTTAACCCTCTGTGCCTCTGTGATCCAGCTGGTCACACATTTCAATTGAATGCTGGACATTTTCTTCAGAAGGATACTATGATTATTTTAAATGTAGGTTATATTAAACTACAATCAAAAATATCTTTTCATGCTGTAAAATACATCTCTCCTGGATGTCAACACAATTCAGGTCATCAAAACTTGATAAAAGGTGGATAATACATGCATGAACTCATTGTCCTGTCACTGAGGAAAGAAACTTATTTTGAGCTTATGCTGCTTCCAGAGAAAATAAGAATTAAAGCAGGTTTTTTTATACAGCATTGTGTAATGCCATGCATAAAGACTCTTTAAGTTCAGTTGAAACTTGACATTGCATGCTTCAACCAAACCATGGAAGAAGTTATGATGGAGAAAATCAGTAAAATGTCTTACTAGACAAGATTCTTTTTTGTAACAGGAAAAATAAATCTACTTCATTTACTTAGTGATAAGTTTGATAATGTTTTGCTTGGTTCCTTATTATTACAGTTGCTTTCCTGGAGTGTTTTTTAGAACAGCAACCCCAATGAAAAAAAACATCTTGCTATAGTAAAGCCAGGAGAACAGATGATGTATTACTGCTTACATCAATAAAGCACATATAGGTTCTATTTTTCCAGAACTTTACTGTTCATACCTATTGACACAAGCTCAAAAAATTTAATAGACTCCCACCTCCCCCTTTTACTCAGGCAGACAGAAAGCAAAACAGTAAAGAAGGCAGCCTATGTCCTTTGCAAAAGTGTCTTTCTCACTTTGGGGTATTTCTCCTCTCTAATTAGTAGTTTTGGACTTCCCATGTTTACTCTCATGTTAGGCAAAGTTGCTGTACCTGCATGGCAAAAAGTAAAGCACACAGTCGTGGTGTAGTCATTCCCACAAATAATATCACCTGTCAAGTCTCTGAATTGTAGTTGCTTGAGGGTATCTCTCAGAGAGTATATGCAATGCTATAGAAAGCTCTTCTTCTCTTTGATTAGCTTTTTCCCTAGGTGAGCTCTGTAGCATTTTGCCAGTTTTAAAAGATGTATTCCATCCTTTCTACTAAGAAGGGGTAAATATGCTCCTAAAGTCTTGAATGACATTTAAAATTCTCCCTTGTTATTAGGTTGTTTTGATATCTGAGGGGAGAAATACAATTTTAACCCACAGCAGTTAGTATTACTTACAAATTCTAACACTGTTAATTAGAACCTGCCTAAAGTAGGGAAAAAATTCTGGCATACTCATACAGAATAGTAATGTAGTCACTTTCTCTTGATTTAAGCCCTCAGTTATGGTAATTACATATTGGACAAGTCTCCCAGGGAACATGGCTCACAATTTTTTTAACCGGACATAACCTTGGAAACACTCTCTTTGTCAAGCTGGGTGTAATTCAATAGACTCCAGAGCTATCTCTAATTCTAGCTTCTCTAACAATGCTAGAAAGCAGACATTACATTTAATATTACTTCTTCTAATATTGCAAGGTGTAATTTTAAAGTGAAATGACACATAAACTGAAAAAAAAAGTAAGCCTACCTTCTCAGCTGTTAGGAAGTATGAAATAAATAGGAATTTAAGTAAAACACCATCTCAGTACAAATTCTCTCTCCAGCTTCCTAAAGTTCTCCCTGAGAGACTCTACCTATGCACCTATCAAGACCTCTCAACTCTGACTCTGCTGATCCACTTCAAATTTTGCTTTCTGTAATGAAATAGCACACAGCAACTCAGGATATTGAATCCTGCTACTGACATGTGTAAAAACCAGAGAACAAGCAAAGAATTTTTCACATGTTCTGGTACAATTTTTTGTGGTTTTATTGGGAAGTCAGCATTCCAGCAATGTTGATTTAAAAGAGCAATCTCTTCAGCTGCCTGAAGCAACCATATTATTCCAATAGCCTTCTGCAACCATAGATTCAAGACTCTGCTTCCACCTGCAGCATGCAAAGTTTCATTAACCTGGAAATTTTTATTCATAAATAGTAATAGTAATAATAGTAATAAAAAGGAAAGGAATTACATGAATTGCCATATGTACACTCTGGTTGTATCTGATTGTGGAGTTCATTCTCCTTATAACGGGTGGGGAACAGTTCACTGCATGTAGCCTACAGGTTGACTCCATCTGTCTACTACCTTTGAGTCTGAGGTGTAAAGGAACAGCTTAAAATAGCAAATGAATGCTAACAGCCAAATACTTTTCACATTGGCCATGTATGGCAAAGCATTTAGAGGCAGAACTGATTACACTGAAAGTCCTTAGTCTATGAGAGAATGCCATAATTCAGTCTTTGCAGGAAAGATAGATGGCCTTGTTTTGTGAGCTGAAGTGAATTTCTTTCTATGGTTTTTTATCATATGGTTTTTAATTTTTTTTTCTGTTTCCTTTACTGTCTTTTCATGTTATATTGGAAGTTAGGGATTTCAGTTTACTTCGGCCCATGTTTTGATTATGAGTAATTTCATTCTAATTGGAAACTGTTAGCTGGAACAGCTGCAGGAGTCTGAACAATAACAGCTCATCTCTGAGAGTCAGTGTCATTTATCATAATTCCAGGGCTTGTTTTCTTTACTAAATAAATATGGGCTCTTCACATATCACAGCTATTGCTTCACCTCTGTGCTAACTCAGAAAGGCATTGTTCTGTGATTGATACTGAGGCACGCTTTCTCAGTTTCCTTCACAACTGTTTTTTCTAAAGACTTGTTAAAAATGAAAGCTTGGATGCCAAGTAGTGAGTTGGCTTGTCCGTATTCCCGCAGTGTCATCTTGCCTTTCGAAAGGTTGTTAGCAATCCTTGAGCTGGAGAACAGTTCCCATTGTGGGAGATCCCATGCCACTGAAATCTTTGCACCTTGTAGTGTATTTTGCTGCTGCTAATGTAAACAACATGCATGTTTTAGAGGTACTGGAAACATTTTCATGTCTCCTCCAGGGCTCACTTTGCAATTTTTTTTCAACACATTAACATTAGCATAGCTGCACATTTATGCAAGATGCACTGTCCCAGCTGCTAGAATACCTTACTAAAACCAATTGAAATTACAAGGCAACAAGGCTCATGAAGGAACTAGAGATTATGTCTTATGAGGAATGGCTATTTTAGTCTCAAGGAGGCTCGGGGGAATCTCAACACTTTTTACAACTGAAAGGAGGCTGTAGTGAGGTGGGGCTGGTCTCTTCTGCCATGCCTGCAGTGAGAAGAACAGAGGAAATGACCTTAAGAGGACAGAGAAGATTCAGATTACATATTGGAAAAAAATTTTTGTTAGGGTGATCAGATATGGAAGAGGTCGCCCAGGGAGGTAGGAAGTCACCACTTCTAGAGGTATTTAAGAGGAATCTGGATCTGGCACTGGGTGATGGTTTAGTGGTTTAAGGCTTACAGTGGTAGTGCTCGGTTGACTTTTGGACTTGATTATCTTAAAGGTCTCTTCCAAAGTTGAAGATTATATGATTCTGTGTTCTCCCTATTCGATATTCTTTTCCACACTTAGAGCATTTCTGTAAGGAGCCAAGTTAAATTATTTAAATACTTGTTATTTTATTTCTCTTGAGTATGCATGTGCAGCTCCTATTAATTGTAATGGGTATCATGTACGGTTGTTATGGGTAGAATATTTGGTAATTAATATTTCTTAGCAACACCCTAATTAGCATTTGCTTAGCTTTACAGAGGACACATAGTCCTGGATTCTTATAGATGATCATTTTAATTTAGGTTGACATTGTCTCTAAACAGACTTTAGTAAAAAATTATGTAACGGGCAAGGGGACAAAGGGATGGCAATTACTATTGAATGACATGTGGTATGGCATATCACCAAATATCTGCTACTTGTCTCCAAAATAAGCCCAAGTCGATAATATTTAAATTTGATTACACCTTTTGCATTTCCATTAAAATAAATACCTAGAAAAAGTCAGATTAAAGAATTGCAGACTTCATATTATTATGATGTAACCCCAAACACATGACCATGCTGACACAGTAGTAATTTAAACCAACTTTTTTTTATATTATTTTGCATGGCAAACTATCTGCTACAATTTCCATAAAGTTCTGACACAGAAATCTGTCCATTGTACTAGATCTTAAGTACTGCTTTTATTCAAAGAACTCAAACCATACATGATATTCCAGCTATGAAAAGGTGAGGGACACAGTCTTATGAGGAGCACTTGAAGAAACTGGGGTTACCTAGCCTAGAGAAAAGAAGGCTCAGGGGGACCTTATTGTTCTCTACAACTACCTGAAAGGAGGTGGTAATGAGGTGAGTCTTGGTATCCCAACTAACAAGCCACAGGACAAGAGGAAATGGTCTCAAGTTGCATCAGAGGAAGTTTTGATTGGATATTAGGAAGTATATCTTCACCTAAAGGGTTGTGAAGCACTGGAACAGGCTGTCCAAGGAAAGGGTGGAGTCACTATGTGTGGAAGTATTTAAAAGATGTGTAGATGTGGTGCTTAGGGGCATGGTTTAGTGTACCTTAGTACACATTAATGGTTGGACTCAATGACCTTAAGGTTTTTTTCAAACCTTAATGCTTCTAGGATTCTATTAATCTTCCAAGATAAAGTTGTCTGAGTTACTTTTTTCAGGTATCCCTACAATAATTCTAACCAGCTTTCTCTTCCCCTTATTCCAATGTATCCTTTCTTTATGTACACACATTTTGCTGTCATGCTGCTGGTACATTTTCATATCCCACTCTGCCCTCATGGGTACACGTGCCCCTTACAGTCACTGGTTACACACACTGGTTACATTTAGTCCAGACATGTTTTAGCACAGATGAATGCGTAAGTTTAAGTGTTCCCAATGTGTTCAGAAAGAAAAAAAATCTTCAACTTTTCTCTCTATGCCACAAATCATTGCTGTCTTCTCTTTAGTTCGTTCCTCTCTGTACACATATGGAGTGTTGTTTTTGCTTACCCCTAGTGCAGCTTTTTCCTGCACATAGATACATTCCACAAATGTACCATAGCTTGGTGAAAGAATAAAACAGAAATAACACTTAACACGAAAAATTCTAAATTTGATTGCTTTTATGAAAACACTATTCAATAAATGTTGTATTTGTAATAAAAGTGCAGAATGCTACTCAAATAATAATTTAAATAACTTTTGAGACAACATTAGAGAAGGTTAAATAATCAATGTATTCATGAAGAACATGCCTACAAAACTATTTTGATTATATTTGCAGACCACTGAGATAAATTGTGCCATCTGAATGTCCAGTTTGGAAGCTTGAACACCAAAAAAAAAAAAAAAAAAAATTCAATACACATCATACTCTATTTATTCAGTTGTTTTTCAGCTTGTAAACTAATCCTAAAAAGTGAGATTTTCTTCATAGAGAAAAAAACCTCATTTTCTTCTACCACAGGTTACCCACACACCTCCCAATATCCCAAATAAAAAACGGTGTGAACTTTCCTAATGCTTAGCATTTGCAAGCTATTATTTTCCCACTTCTGAATAAAAGGTATCTAGTTGCCTATACTCTAGTAAATGTTGTTGCGCTTGGCCTGAGGCTCTGAGAGGCGGGCAGCTGCAGGCAGCGCGCTCGGGAGGCGGCCGCGCTCGCTGGGAGCGCAGAGCGGGAGCGCGGGGCTGGCCGAGCCCGCTGTAGCTCCGCCGTCACCGCGGCCTGCACTGACATCTAGTGGGGGCTGCGCTTCCCGCCGCTGTAGCTTATCGCATGGTTCTTTTTAAAAGTTATTTCTGTACGTCACTTTATATGAGCAATGCTCAGGTCTAACGCTAACAACAATAACAACAAAATTGCAATCGAAATTAATTCCGATTCAAGTTACTTTTTATTTTTAACCCGCAGCCCGAAGTAGGTTGCTTGCATTTGATGCTTTGCTCATATGGTATGATTCTGGATTTGGGTCTCATACTTTGCTACCTCCCAGAAGAAGATGTTAAATGTACAGGCTTTTAAAACTAACAGGATTAACGCAATTGCACCTCACACTAGGCAGATTATTGATGTGAGGAAGTGCCTTTATTTTGCTCCATTTTCCTTCCGCCCTCTTTCCACTCTTTACAGAGTAAGGCAATTCCCTGGAGAAAATCTCCTTAAAACACACAAACCACAGTAATGCAGGACAGACTGATAGGAACGTGAACAAATAAGCCTTTCCTTTGCCTAACAAAATTAAGCCTGTGAGTGTCAGGCATTATCCTGTCTGTAAAAACTATTGTAGCTGGTTATCTACGTTGCAATTTTCTAAAAATATGTATTTTGGCCTCTTCCCATATGTATTCCTGAATGCTGTACTTGGAGGTTTGTTTGTTATTCAGCATACTTGTAAAACAGTGTCTGTTAAATATGAAGTAATTGCCATTTTGGTTCTGTAATACTGCATTGCAAAATGAAAAGGTTTTCATTTTTATGAACTGTTCTGCAGCAGATATTTTTCTTTGACAGACATTCTCCTGACACTGCAGCAGAACTGACTGAGCAGAGATTTATAACGTCCCTGAAAAATAGTCTAGGATTACATTAATCTTTTTCAGCATCCACCATGGGAATTTTCTTCTAACTCAAATTACCTTCACCACCAAAGATCTTGAAGTGTTATTCCACTTCACAGAATACCAGTGAATTATGGAGAATTAAGCAGAGTTTCAGAAATCTCCCATGAACTTGACAATCTAATGACATTGAGATTTTATTTCCATTGGAGCACAGATAATTTTTAAATAACAAATGAAAAGAAAATATATGGAAAGCATATCAACAGCATGGAGAGTAGCAAGATAATTGCTCCTGAAAAATTTTGGTTCAGCTTTTTTGTGGTGAGGTCTTTTAACACAGTCTGAGACAGAAAATTCACCCTCGTGTGCTGGGACATGTGTGCTGTGGTATCTTTGATCTGACTTTTATTTGGCTCTGAATTTCTCTGAGAAAAGGAACTTCTCACCACTTTATTGATTATAATAGATTTCAAAGTATTGGAATCAAGTTATAATGTATCTTGTGGAATTAAAGGTTTTTTGAGATTTAGAAAAAGTAAGTTAAATTAAGAAAGCCAGGACTCTTATTTGGAAAATAATAGAAAGTCAGATTAATTTAAGAGTCAAATATATATATTAAATCTATATCATTAAGACAAAAACCACTAGAAAATACCTGCCACTATCTTGAACAGATTCCCTGCTTCTTTCTTGCTATTAGAGATGACACAGAAAGGTTATCTAAGAATGATGAAAATAATTTTGTTTCGGTTTGCATAGTCAGCTTATAA
This sequence comes from Anomalospiza imberbis, assembly GCF_031753505.1. NCBI lineage: Eukaryota > Metazoa > Chordata > Aves > Passeriformes > Viduidae > Anomalospiza > Anomalospiza imberbis. Next base: position 27,539,792 of record NC_089686.1, on the reverse strand, counting down.
CTTTAAAGCAGTGTTTTTTTCTATTACATGGCATAAACGTATGTGGAATCAGAGAAATCTAAGAAGTACAAATATACTCAGCACATTTCTTTGGCAGAGGATACATACAGGATTTTTCCTGAAGCACATTTTTTTGTCTACTTCAGTTTAAAAATTCTCTTTTGATGGCATTTCCATCATTTCCCTCAGGAAACTACTCCACTGAAGAGCGTATCATTTTGACAGGCAACTTTTCTCATGATTAACCTACGTATTTTCTTTTTTCATTTGGCTGATTAGCCTTAGCCACCTTTCCATGGATTTTGTCATTCAGCTAGCAGAGTTGTGGCCTTATGCGTTCGGGCTGTTTTAATTAATATATTTCTCTAGACTAAATACCATGAAAGTGTCAGCTCATGAGAAAGATTAGCCAAGAAAATAATTTTTATCTTCAGCTTCCAGAAGTTACAACTTTTGAGAGGCACAAACATCTTAATTTTCCTGTTTCTCACTAGTAAGGTGCCACACACAGTATTTGGAGAAAGAGCACCTGACCCATCTGCTTAGTAGAAAACTGTCTGAGAGTTCTAGGATGAAGCTGGGCTGAATGCCACATATTCCGTTTTCCTGCTGTGTGGTGCCACACCATGTCTCCAGGTTTTCCTACTCTGAATGTAATTCTTGGGAGGAGCTGCATCAGGGCATATAGGGCCTCAAGTTACAAGAAGTTGTGGTTCTGCTTCTGTTTGTGTCACGACATCACTCATGGAGGTTTAAAACCTAAGGCAGGATTCTTGATGTGCCAAGTATTAATGTTGTCAGATTGAAGTGAGGAAAGGCCAGAGGGAACCTCCATTGTCCTGTGCAGGAGTTCACTGTGCCCCAGAGAGGGCATCCCTGAGGAGACAGGGCATACCTGTGTTGTGACTGGGTGATAACACCGTGTTCATACTCAGGGCCGTGGTACCAGACTGCCCAAGCTATAAACCTGTTCTCCAAAGCCTGACTCTGGAGATACAGGGAAGTACATATGTGAACTTGCTGTTAATGCACTGTGTATTTGAGCATCCTGGGGAAAATTCAGCACAACTACAGTGGAACTTACTGTGCACATGCTGTAGATTTGATCTATTCATGATGTATTTGAGTCACTGTGGAAATAGTAAGTCCTTTATGCATATATGTACAAGCCATTCATTGTAGACCTGGAAACACAGTAGATCTTCATCTAAATGGGAAAAATGCAAGGCTCAGAGGAGGTCTGTTGTCAAAGTGGTATGACTGGCAGATTTTTTTTCCCTTGTTTTTTATTTGCTCTTCATGGACCTGATTGGTTTTGTGTGCTTCTTCTCTTGTCAAAGATTTGTATGTGCACATTTGTTCCATGAAGTGACTCTTATTATTTCTCACCTGGATGGACAATTGATCTCCTGTTTTAAGCCATATCTTACTGAATCATGAACCATAATTTTACTAGTACTTATTTATCTTACTATGAGTCCCGTAGTGAATTTGTACCTTCCATATTTAAAAGTGGTACAATTGTTTTAAATATATTTTAGATAAAATTTATTGGCTTTATTGCTTTGCATACTACATTTTTATAACCTTTTGGAAAGATGTAATGGAATGTTTGAAGAAAGATTTATCTAAAGAACACATTTTTTACTAGCAGGGCTAAAGATTGGGTGTACGAATTGATGATTAGCATTTATGACTTCTACAGATTAAATAAAAATATAAATGTCTTTTAAGATCTAAGCAATCATCTAGAAGTCTTAATAAAATGTGTCATCAGGCTCAAATTAGATTACATCTAATGGGAAGCTACAGTTATGATATTTTCCTTATACATTCAAAGAAGACACGAACAGAAGTGAAACAGCTGGAGAGGAAAATGAAATGTGTATTTTCTCTCAAGTAAAGGAATATATAAGTGAAAGAAGATGGCAATACTAGTGTCTTCAGAGATAAAGATGATGCTTATTTCCTGGGAGAAAGGAATATATTTTCAACCTCATAGAAAGAATTTCCTTAGGAGGAAAAAATTCATAGGATTAGATTTTTTTAAAAATAGGTAAAGAACTTGGACTACAATGTCTCATTTTCAGTTAGAACCTTAAGAAACCATGAACAGTATTTTGGTTTGGATCATCTTGAGACCAGAGGTAGAGCTAAAATAGAGAAAGAAAAAATTGATAAAGGTGCTTTTATCTCACATGTATAGTTCAATTTATTAATTTTGCCATTTCAGCAAAATAATTTTAAGAAACATTTGTACTATCCCATTATAATTAGTGGAATTATCCATGTGCTTAAAATTAAGTACATACCAATGAGTTGTGGATCTCAACCAGTAATCAAATGTATCCCAAATATTTCAAAAATACAGCATCCAAAGAAGGGCATCCATTCTGAAGCTTTTCCAGTTCATTTTTGATGGCATCAATGGCCACATGCAATTCAATATTCTTTTTGATTTAGGAGACAGAAAAATTCACCAGTACTATATTGAGAGGCAGTATTGTTGATCATAATGTGCACTTTGGAACAATGCTGAATTTGTAGCAATAAAAATTTAATGAATTACTAGAGTAATTTCATGTGTGTAAGAGTGTGTGTATGTGTCCTTTCTCATTTCTACTAGTGTTTTGTTATGGTATTCCAACTCTTTGGCCTTTTCTGTGCAATTGCAGGGAGACAACCTTTCTTCTCAGAACATAAGGAAAGAGAAAGGGCATCCTCAGATTTCACAAGTTTTACTTTATGTCATTTGTTAATCTCATATTTTTCCTTTGAAAATAATAAGACAGGAACATCCCCCTTAACTGAATTTATTTTAAAGCAAAGAAAAAAATTACTTAAAATTCATAAAACAAGTCAATCAAAAAGCAGCACACAGTTAAGAAATAGATTATGACTTTACAGATAAATGTTACCAGACAGGTGCAGAAGATTATCTTGTCCATTTTAGGTGTTTCACATAAGGATTGAGGGAACACATACCAATTTTGCATTAAACATATTAGAATGTCCTACTCCCTAAGAAATCAACCACAAATAAAATTAAAATGCAATTCTACATTCCCTTCATCATCTTTTAAATGAGGACAAACACCATGGAGTGTCTTCAAAATACAATTGCACAATGCCGTGTCTACTACCCATGTACTATGGAGGAATTTGCCAAAAAATGAAAAGCAAAGAATTTAGGGCCTAAAAATTTCTTTGCATTAAGAAAGCCTGATTTTTTAAAATAATTTTTTGTTTTTTAAATTAATTCTGGGGGAAATGGGGGGTATGGTGGGGGAGGAGGATAGGAGGGACCAGGTGATGAATATAATGTCAGTTGGTTTTTTTAATATACTGTATTACTTGTAGAACCACAGGGTTTACAGACCTGAGTTTTAAAGACCAACTCTTTCTGTTGCAAATTGTAACCCAAATTGCCTTTATACCTGCATGAAATTGAGTATGTGAATAGTTAAATTGATATCAGCATGGCTACTTTTTATTTTAAATACATTATTGTACCAACAAGAAAGAGACTATAGCATTCTCTCAACAGGACCAAAGTATGAACCCTTCTTTCAGCATCAGAGAATGTGAAGAATGCAACAAAAATATTTTTCTTTCAACTGTTTTAGGCATTTATAATAAATGCCAGCAGAGTTGAATTAAATAGCAAGAGTCTTTAAAAATCTACCAGTATATTTCCACCCTCAATTTTACAGTTTTACCTAAATTTTTTTCTTTTATTGTCCTGGTACATATCCAAAATTCCTGTTTAACCTAACCAAAGCTTAGGTGAATTAATCTGCTCAACAAATGAATGCAGCCATCCCCTAGAGGTGTGTAACATGGTCATGTGTAACATGCCATCCCTAAGAGTGGAGACATCTACATGTACACAGTCTGGAACACCTAAAGATCAGACTTATATACCTTCAACATCTTTGACAAAAATGCTGGTTCTCCTTCATTAGCTCTTACCTCCCTAAGTGCTATCCTATCAAAGATAGGATTCACCCAAGCTAGTCTCTGATTTTACTTTTTTCCTTATTCTGGAAGAAGGTTAAAAATCCTCCTTTTCCTGATATACCTCTGATAGCCATAAACACAGCTGAAAAATATCATATTTGCTAGTCTCAGGCTTGCCTACAAACAGGTATCTGCCAAGGTCATGAATTACCTGTGACTACCAGCTTGCCAGACTCAGCCTTTTTCAGCATTGTGCTATGCCATTGAAATATTGAAATAAAAATTACAACCTGATCAGAAAAACATTGACCCATAAATCTACATTTTTTTAAATAACTTTACACATTGAAACTGAAGGAAGAGGACTAAATATGACACTTCATAAGACACACCTGACCAGACCTTGGTCATGACCAAATAGAATTAATAACATACCACTGGTGTGCAACACTTGCAACACTTATCAAATACTAAATTACTAAGGGAACAAAAATCAGCCTGTATTGGTCTGGCCATTTTTAACCATCAAACCAATGGAGAAGATTCATGCATCCTGGGCTGGTCACTTCTGAACACAGCAAGAACATTCCTGTGGTCCTAATCATCTATAACAGGAAGGGTGTGCTGTTGCATCCTGGGTTTGGGTTCAGATTAGGGGTTCTGATCTTTGTTAGTTTGCCACTTCTGTGTACCTTCATGTATCCCCCGTGTTTCCCCCCCATCACCATGGTTAGCTCCAGGCTACCTGCCATTGGAGTTTCCCCCTGTCATTCTTGTAACCACCCCCTGCCCTTTCCTGAGGTTTCCCTGTCAGTTACCCCATCCTCGCAACCCCATTCGCCCCGGAGCCCGTGTCCACCCCTGTCACGTCCCCGTTGGCCATCCCAGTCCACGTCACACCCTCATAGCCTGCCCCCATTGGGTGAGGGGGGCTTGCACCTCCTTCGGCCCACCCCCTATAAAACCCCACTCCGCTCCATGCTCGCCACCGCATACGTCCACGCGAGGTTGGGAGTGGGCTGCAGCTTCTCCACCACAGCTCTCACAGCCAATAAAGCATCCAGCCACCATGTGGACAGATTCAGACGAATTCCCTGCCTCTTTGTTTCCTCCCTCGCGCCGACAGCAAAGCGTAGCCAGCAGCCCACCCTGGAGCACGGCAGCAGAAGCGTCCAGGAATCGCGGCAAGCCTCAGCCCCAACGAGAAGCCGAGACGCCCAAGCCGGGCTCTCGAGAGCTGACCGGGGCCAAGAAAAGTAACGCGCAGCCGCAGTGTGTTAGGGGTCCTAACACCTTATGGCTTTGTCGTGAAATGAAAGTCCTGTCTGGTAGAACATTGTCTCCTACACAACTCACCAGGCACACAGAAGCCACCTATTAGCAAGTCTGCAGTACACTGTGATAAGGTTAACCACAGGTTCATTCATTTCATTTGCATTCTGGCTCTGAGTTCTATGCATCTCAGATCTAGAGTTTTCTCTTAATATACCTTGATAACAATTACATATTTTTGTCTGTCTTCTAGCTATATATACCATATGAATTCAAAAAAATCTTAATAACCACTAAGCAACAGGAAGACTGATAACCATTTGCAGGGGAGCTGCTGGTGCCTGCATGGCCTGGGTTCTACCTGATTCTTACTCTTCTCTCTTTTCTCACACAATTGATAGCTTTCCTTTTAACAATGTACTGGAAATGCCAAACCAGAGATAGGTTTAGATATTTCAGATTTGCCTAGGACACCACATTGGCTCAAATAACAACTTCCACGTTCTGGTTCACATTTGCCAAAAGTTCCAAACCAGCCTATTGATCTCGGACCTCCTACCTGTACATTCAGATGGTGTCAATATGGTTCATTAGCCCCTGAATATTAAATAATCATCAAAACTAAACATCTCTTGTAGTCCTTTAATAATAAAAAGACAAATTACTACTCTCTATGTCCCTTTTCCTATATTATAGCCTCAGAGATAGTCTTGTTTTTTGCATTAGGGAACTAAAATCAGTTACCACTGCTGAGAAGACTTGAGCTGTCTCTGAGTCACTTCTGCCAGCTTCTGAATTCTGTTCAGCAGTTCCTCACTGAGAGGAAGCCTATTTTTTTAGAAGCATTGCAAACCCCAGAGTAGGCAGATGAAACTGCAATGATGATGTGATGTATTTAAAATAAATTTCCTTTTCTTCTCCAGTCTTTTTGCGTTTTTCCTAACTTGGTTTCAAAATGTTTCTTCCAAACTTTTCCTCTGATCTGAAAGGCAAGAGGAAATGTCTGGAACTTTTAATTGCTCATCAACTTTGTATCCTGTACCTGGGCTTCAGAAAGCTTGTTGTTGGATTAGAACAGCTCCTACCCACAGTAAATAAACCAGGGAATATAAAGAACTCAGTCCTAGTTTTAAGAGGCTTTTAGAAAACCCTACTCACATCCTGGGTTGATGCCACTTCATGAAATGCTGGGTGGCTGGCAAATTAATTCTGCATGCAAGGAGAAAGCCACATGCCACCCTACAGTTTCTGTAAGGAGTTAACAATGTCCTTCTTGTTGACATAATCAATCCTACCAAAAATCTGAATTGAATTCTGGCTCATAGATTTTACTGCTGACATCTCTGAGACAAAAAAAAAAAATAGTCACTCAAAGGTTCTTTGACGATGTAGAGCCAAGGCAATATATGTAGGACATATTAGCCCTTATATCTTTGCCTTGGTCCAGCCAAATCCTGTATTACAAAGGGATGTGAGAATTATCCACTGGTCACAAATCTTTCAGGAAAATGAGAAGAGCCAATTCTATGGTATTTCCATTAAATCCTGTCCAAAAAAGAGCTAAGAGAATTAAAAAAAAAAAAAATCACAGGTTTTCTTTATACCATATACAGAAAAGTCAAAACATAGAAGTGGACAAATATTTTTTTACTTAAACCAGTCACCTATAAACTACAATTTTATTTTTAATCCTCTTCTGTTTAAACAGCAGACCTATTTTTGTGTAGAACTTCTGTTGGCAATTTTCCTCCAAGTGCTTTGAATGTATTCATAATAAGACTGTTAGTTTAGTGATTGCTGCACTAATGTGATGTAAGGAATGAAAAGAATGATTCATTTCTTATTCTAAAGCTTTAAATACAAATTAACACAAAGAAAAAACCCCACTAATCTTCCTTGGGGGGGATTTAGATGTTACAGTATTACACAGTCTTCTTTACAGCAATAAAGGAAATAACCTTAGAAAATTAAGCAAAATGAATTTTCAATTAATTCCAGAAACCTCGACAAATGCATTTTGAAAGAGTAAAATGCAACTTTGTTCAGTATAAATTGAAATTGCCTTTTGTGCTTAATATAGTTCACTTATAATTAGCTGAAGATTTTGTTCTGGTTTGAAACAAAGTTCCATCTTGAGATTGCTGTGTACTGTGTACACAGAACTTTTATCAAGAAAGGCTGGTGCTGCAGGGTTTGCTTTGACAGCCTTTATCATAGCTTTATAGGAATGAAAAGTGAAAGAACACAGCTGGTTTTAACAATGGGGCATGTTCAACATTAGACCAAAACACATTAGATATTGCAAAAATATTGCACATTATATTTATAGCTCCATGCAAGTTTTTGAAATTCATGCTGATGCTGCTCTAATCCAGCTTGTTAGAACAATCTGTCCCCTAATGATGGAATTCGATTTCACTTTGAGAAACTGCTTTTTAAACTGGTAGCAGGAGGGCTGGATCCAGAGCACTCATAAAAAAATAATGAATTCAAGTATACTTGTGGTGTAATTTGAAGGTCTCTATCAGATGCTGAAACTACATTTGCAGTGGTCTCTTTGTCTATTATGCCCACTGTTTCTGAAAATACCATTCCAAGGACTTCCTGGCATTCAGCCATGGGTCCTTCAGATTATGCTTATAGTAAAAACATTTAGGATGAGATTCCCCAAATATATTTAAACAGCAGCTCCAACATTTAAGAACATTGCTTCATCTCACACTCATTTCTTCATCTCCACTCATTACTTCATCAGCTTTAAATAAACTAAATTTCAAATATTCGGCTGAATACCCAGAAACACAAAAGATCTCTCACATCTTGAGGTCCCCAATCACTGTAACACTTAAACCTTTACAAATAGATTCATCAGTCAGATTGGTTTGGTTTGGTTTCATTTAGTTTCATTTGTGACACGGGGCCTTTTTTACCTACTCAGAACATGCCACACCAAGGACAGCAGTTTTCTATCTAGGCCACTGGCTAAAATCTTCACCAAATGTTCCCTGCCCAGATTGCATACCATGCTTGCTCCTGGCAAACAGAATGCCAGATGATCCAGGCCAAAACCACAACAAACAGCTAAACAATATGGATGATCACATGAGAGTGCCAGACTCAAGTCCTGAATTGGTGGTTTAACTCCAGCCAGGAACCAAGCCCTGGGCAGCTGCTTGCTCACTCCCTCACCAAGTCAAACTGGGGAGAAAATGGGAAGGGTTAAACCTAGAAAATTCATGGGCTGAGATAAAAACAGTTTAACAGGGGAAGCAAAAACTGCGGACACAAGCAAAGCAAAACAAGGACTTAATTCAGTGCTTCCCATGGGCAGGCAGGTGTTCAGCCATCTCTGGGAGAGTAGGGCCCCATCACATGCAACAGTGACAGGGAAGACACACACCATCACTCAAAACATCGCCCCCTTCCTCCTTTAACCCCTCACCTTATACACTGAGCGTGATGTGGCATGGTGTGGAATAGCCCTTTGCTCAGCTGGGGTCACGGGTCCTGGCTGTGTCTCCTCCCAGCCTCCCATGTACCCCCAAGTTGGCCTCCAGCATGGCCATACAAAAAGCAGAAAAGGCCTGGACTCTGTAAATTCAGCAATAATAAAAGCATCTTTATATTATCAGCTCTGTGTTCAGCACAAATCCAAAACCTAGCCCCACACTAGCCACTGTGAAGAAAATTAACTCTATTCTCACCAAAACCAGCACACTTACATTAGAGATTATACATAGGCCTGCTCCTGATTTACTACAGAAGTGAAAGCATATTAATATGTAATGTGAAAGGTTGCTCTTTATGATGTTTGGAAGAGATTGCAATCTGCCACTGAAGCACCAAATTCCTTCGAGATCAAATTTGTTTAGCTCATTTTATGTAATCAAAAAGAAATTCAGTGAAAATACCTTTCAGTGAAAATTTCGGATAATTACTCTTGTGTTTCAGTATTTTTCCTTATATTTGTAGTCAAGCTTTGAATCCATTATTGTGAGCTTGACAATAAACAACAGCTGAAACTGATATAAGATTATTATTTATAAATTCTATGAAATACCTTTGTCTACCCAGTGGTGTACTGTGGTGTTATATTTTAGTTAAATGGTATGCTCAGTCTCACCCCTCGAAAATGTACGGTTTATTCCAAGCCTGTGCTCCTCCCCTGCAGTATCCTGTGTCTGTAATCCCATTGCCCAGTCTGTTCCGCGCCCACTTTGAATCTCCCTGTTCAGTGTGCCGGGGGACGGTTCGCTCTCTCTTCTCCAGCTCTCCTGGCCGGTGCTCTCTGCGCCCCTCTCTCCCCCTCCCCTTTCCCCCCTCACTCCCCTTTCCCCCCTCTCCCTCAGAAACCATGCTGCCTCCCAGGGTTGGACCCCAATACACCTCATCTAATGAGCACCCTCAGAAGCCGTGTGGAGTCTCCTTGCCTGCCTGCTGACACCAGCGAACTCACAGCCTAGGGGACACCCCGGGGACACCCCCGAGGGGTCCTCCCCCAAAACATGCCACGACTGTGTACTGAATGTAATATCTATATCAGAATAGAATTGTGTCATTTACAATGAAATTATGAGCATTTTCTATATGTAAGGAATATGTTATATTGCTGAGCCCTGGAATCCCATTTCAATATTTTCTAGTTAGCCACCAAGATAACTTGGTAGGCTGTCTGGTGATCCACTGTCAAAGTTCAGTCTCTATACAAGCATGAGTAACAAAATTTGCTGTTGTAATTGTCTTGAAAAAAGCCTGTTAATAATGAAGTATTATATAAATATTTTAGCCTATTTAGCATTAGCACCAGTACATGTAGTCAAGGAGCACAAATGCTGGGTGTAAACTTACTTGATAGATTGTGAAGGTATAAATAATGGATATTTACATCCACTTTGGTTTCAAATCAGAAATTCCCACTATTACGATAGTCAGGGTATGCCTGTGGTTATATGAAGTCATTATGCATAGATCTTATTTAATTGTGAGTGAAGATACTGCACTTATGGTGCCGTATCAAAACTTGACAAAAATGTCAATCTTATATTTTCCTTCACCCTGAAAACTAATTGATTTTGTAAAAAAAAGATAAGAGTATGATTTTAGTGTTTCCTTAACTGAACTGTTGGGTGTCAACAATAAAAAATATTAAATATGAGAAGGTTTGAAAGGTAGCCAAGCTCTCTACTTCATCACCTACTACAGTCAGTCACCTTTCTGCAACTAGTGGTTGATGTGTAGGTTTCAAGGACTGCTTGGTAAAAATGGGAATTTACTTCTTTCATGAACTGTGGGGAGTCTTTTTACTTGCAATAAAGGTTATTTCTACACAGACTAATGTCTAGCTATGTGCATGATTTGATACGTATCTTTACATGCATTCATTCATTATGCGTTATTAAAACTCACGTTTGGGTTTCATTTTCTAAAGACCCAGTCTGTCTTGGTAGAGACATTGTTGTTACATCCTGTAACAATTTTTTTGGCTTAAGCATTTATGAAACCAAAGTATGAAGTGGAGATACAGTTAATGACTCTAACACCAAAAGTCTATTTAACAGATTCAAGAAATACAGATTCAACTGATTGATACTAATAGATATGTCTGATAAAGGAAAATGGGGCACTTTTATCCTAATCTTGACTGGATTGAGATTTTACCTAAAGTCTTCTCTCCTTACTTTGGAAATAACAGTACATGTCTGGAATGTTTGGTGTCTGGGTAATAACATTTTATCCTAGTGAAACAAACAAACAAAAAGGAAGTGTGAGTGTGGTAGGATAGAGCAGAAGCGTAACAGCAATTAAAAAGGTTGACTGCAGAGAAATAGCAGCAACCCTTTTTGTACATCAGACAGCATTCCTATAAATTTCCTACCACAGAAAATGAGCGGTAGATGTGTTCTTCCAGTTTACTAAAAAATGTGTCTACAAATGTGTCTCATGATTGTGAATGTCAAGACAGGCCCACCCACAAATGTTGGAAAACAGTGTTTCAGGTCAGTGTAGTTGTCAGGTATATCATAATGTTGTAATTTAATTATACAAGAGCATATAAAGTTTGAAGTCCAAAACATCAAACAATTATGATTTTGCACAGATCTGAACTCTTACTGTATACATAATCAATCAAGATATCATTAATCTTTATGTAAAATGTTTAATTTCATCTTAAAACAGAAATATGTGAATTACCTATTTATTGCAAATATAAAAGCATTAAATAGAACAAATTTATGATCTAATTTATCTTTTCAAATCAAAGCTCTGAATAAAGAAATAAAATTAAGTAACCAACCTGTAAATAATACCTCTTTATATTAAAATATTAGGTATGCTAACATCAATTTTGTTGAAAAAAATATTGTTACATTTTGCTGGAGAATCTTGAAATTTAAAATATTTATATGAATAGAAATCCACATATTATTTGACAGTCATGGGTATACAGAATTTACTATTATGAAACAATGTCATTGATCAGTTGCTGAAAGAACTGAATTATCATTTAGATTACTGAATATTCAAGTGTATAAATGAAGTAAATAATGCATTACAAATGCATAACTGAATCCAATAAGCCCATGACTTTCTTCCTAATGTTCAATCTGTTTTAGCCAAACTTGAGTGAATGAACGAATGAATGAATAAATAAATAAATAAATAAATAAATAAATAATGGACTTTGAAATGAGCTTTATGAGCCAAGACAGAAGGCCTCCAATTCATCAAGACATAAGCAAGACATGCCCTGCTGGGTTTGGACTAATAAGTTTGGCCATCTGGAATAGTTCTGCTCTGACAACAGCAACAGGAGATGATCTTTACTAAAAGTAAGTAGCCTGGACATGTCCTAGAGTCCAGCTCATTTTCCCCATCCCAGCCCCCTACAAATGCTGTACTTTGCATTGGTAGAAAGAAAGGTGTTGATAATAAAACAGTGTTTTAGCTACTGGTGAGGATCCCTGGCACAGCATCAATGTCAATCTAAAATTCTGTCCCTCGCCAGTCGGCTGGGGGTGGGCAAGATCCTTGGAGAGGACAAAACCAGGCCAGCTGACCAAGTTAACCAAATGGATGTTCCAAACCACATGACACCAGCTCAGCTATAAAAGCTAACAAAAGGAGGAAGCAAGGTGCATTTGTTATTTACAGTGTTAACCTTCCAGAGCACCCACTACCCAGCCTGAGGTCCTATTTCCTGGGAAGTGACAGGAACAGCTCTTGTCAATGGAAAGTAATGTATTTTTTTTATTTATTGTTTGTGAAAATGCAGCCTTTAGCTTCTGCTTTAGTAAACTGTTTATCTCAACCTATGAGTTGTCTTCTACCTCTATTCCACCTGTCCAGCTAAGAAAGTGGAATAGTAAAGAGTCTTGGTGAGCATCTGGCATAGAGCCACGGTCAGCCCACAACATCAAGCCACTTCACGTTAACTCAGCAGATTTCCATTTCTGCCAGAAGAACAAAGTCATCTAACTAAAGTCAATCATTGAGTATCTTGTTATTGAGTAATAATTATTGAGTAATTCAGCAAATAAATTACTAAATTATACCTGAAAACAAATAAGAAACCACTGCACTTATCACATCAGCAAAGGTGTATCTACTACATTGCTAGACCAAAAAATGTGTAATAATCCAGAACCACAAGAAGATGTTATACTGTTGCACTTTGCAGTCTAAAAAGGGATTTGTAGGGGCCTAGTGACACTGAAGATTATTTACAAACTTATACTAAATATCCATGGAAAAATATTTGAGTGCTGATACACAGATATTTAAGAAAAAAAGCCCACAACTAATACCTCCTTCTTGAGTGATTGACTGACTATGGAATTCAGTTTGATGAAAAATATTAGTATGATTCAAGGTAGGTCAAAAAAGCAAGAAGCACAATTTATTTATTTCACACCTCAGAGCTTCAGTTTTTAAAATTGCTCTCCTTAGTAAAACAAATCAGTATAGTCAATAAATATCTTTCAGTTAGCTGCAGGAAAATCCTGATAGAGATTGTTTAAATATTATTTTCTTTTTCTTGGGATTCCTTTCAGATATGACTGTAAGCAACAGCATATGTCCGTGAATCAGACAAAGACCCTCTTCTGCCATTGGAACAGAGCTGCTTTTCCATATTTCTGTGCCAACTTTTTTCAGGACAGAAAAACTTTTGAGTTAGTTAAAAGCAGAAGAATTAATACACCTGTCACAAGCACTGGACGTAGAACAAGCTAGCTTCCAGTTTTGGATACATTAATACCCCTACAATGCTAAGGGTTTTGAAGGTGATATGTTGTCAATTTTTTTGTCAGCATTGCAGAAGTTGATGACTTTGTTAATAATATATATTTATATTATCTCTGTATTTATATAGTGATAGATGTTATTTTCTTATGGTGTGCACTTTATCCTTATATATCGATAAAACTAAACCAACAATTACTAGTGAGGATAAGTCAAATGGTTCCTACTTATATAATCTTGCTGTAAAACATATGAAGTAGAAAAGCATGTTTGACAAATGAATCAGGCATCCAAAGAAGCAGTTTTGAATCTGATTTGGTAAAATCAAGATACTTGCTATTTCTCCATCAGAAAACAAGAACCAGTAAAGACTACTAAAGCTATTAGAACAGCTGTGATACTTGTTCATAATTTTTCCTCTTTCTTTGTCTTCTGCAAGGCATTATTCTTAGAATATCTTTGTGTGATAAGAAGACAATGAACTACAAGAAACAGAGTAGTATTAAAATAGATTTTAAATATACATGTGGACATGTTGTAGGACAAGTTTGGGTTCAGAAATTAAAACTCATTATAACTTTAGATGAAATTGCTTGGGTAGTTGCATACAGTACTTCATCCCAAAAGGATTACTTCATCTTCATTAAAGTACTGTGAGCCATTCTTCCTCAGAAAACCTATGAAGAATTTTTTTACCTTTGTGCTTATGTATATGATATTCTCTCTAGAAAATATCATCTTGCATTTTCTATTACTGTTATTTCTTTTAACTTCTGCAACATAATATCTATATATACACAACCTCCTGAAATATATGTTAAGTCAATCAATCACAAATTACAGAACTAGTTAGATGGCATTTAAGATATATCAGTTCTTGCCTGTTTTATTCTGTGAAGCTTATTGGTAAAATGCACACAATAAAAACAATTTGTAAAGAATTCTATAAATTTATTTCTTCATTTCTACCTCTTTTGCCTTTTTTCACTTGCAATCTAGTTTGCTGATAAAAATAGCAGATTCCTAATTTTTAAATTCTACCACTTTTGTTTGCCAACCAGAAGAAAGACATTCTTACCTGTTCTAATGTGTCTTGCAGTACTTTCAAAAGCATGAGATTGATGACCTTGAAATCTGGCCTTTTCCACCCCCAAAGGGTGGAGGTGGTGAGAAGAGGCAGAATTTGAAATTCTCCACATTCCTTTACAAGAGTTAAATCACAATACATTGGCAAACAGTGCTTTAAACGACCAGCTCAAAGTTTTTTAATAAGGCCATTGAACTTTGCTTAAAGTCATAAAAAACAGAAATTGAGCAACACGTTACATAACAGTTACTTATTATTGCTCCTATGCACCTGGGACCTATTGAAAGTTAAGAACCTATTGAAAGTAAAGATAATGGAAGGAAACAGTACAAGTTATTTCAGTCCTTTGATTTTCCATTAAATATTTTCACTCTGTAATCTCCAAAATTTCATAGTTCATAAATGGTTAATTAATGAACACACACAATTGGAAATTTTTTTCTCTTAAATATCCACAAGTCTTCTTTGCAAACAATATCATATCCATTATTATCTGTCCTTTGTACCACTGAAATTTGTTGTATTAAAGAGCTAATCACCACTTATGCTCCTGTTTTGTTTCTCCACAGTGGATTTTCAGACTATCACAGATTTGCAGCAACAACAATTTTGACTGCAAAATGAATAAAGGCTGCCTTCCTGTATCTCCCCCAGCCCAACATAACAGGATCAGTCACTGTACAGAAAGGCTGGGCTGTACTACTGTTCTATAGGCCAGAAGTATAGGCCATTTTTATTAGTTAATAATAAGCCATTGGCCCAAAGGAGAGATACTTGATCTTCAAAAGTTTTCAAACTTTTGAAAGTCAGATAAAAATATTTCTCATACAAATATGTTGTTGACTGTAGAAAATTTTGTACATAATGTCATGAGGGTTATACAGTATCTCTAATTCTGTTAGAAGGGGGGATGGTGTCTATGAAGATACTTTAAAAAATATCAAAGCAGTAGGCAGAGAATGCCATGCCTATGAATATTTTTGATTAAAGAGAGCTGAGTAAATTGTCTTCACTTCTCAACTCAGTTTTTCAGGGTGGGTTGTTTTAGGGTTTCTTAAATGCCTAGGTTGTCTTCTTCTACAGTATATGCAGCAACGATAGGGTCTGGTGGGGGAGACTTTGGGGGAGGGAGTAATTTTCTCTATAATCCTTGTTATTATATCAAAAGTGATAGTTGAGGACTAAGAGCTGAAACAATATTTTATGAAAGTATCATGTTGAAGTTTTTGCAGGTTTCAAAATATTTAAATATGTAAATTTCAATGAAGAGACTTCAGATTTTTTGATAGCCTAATGATTTTAAGCATCTCATTTCTAGTCAAACACTGACAAAAGATGTTCAGATTGCAGTGTGAGATGGTTTCTATGGTTACAGTTGTTTCCTAGCATTTTAGTGACATCTTTTGTGAGCATTGGCTGCTTCACTTATTTGTCACTAATGTATGTGTAGAACTATAGTTAATAGCCTTGGGCGGACAATTTTTTTTTCTCTGAATGGTGGTATTGTTTTTTAGCAGCATTTTTCAATAAGGTGACAATGCACTAGAATACTAATGGTATGTATGGTATTTTAAGATGTCAAGTTTTCAATAAAATGGTAATGAAAATTTTGCATTTCATTTAATAGCTAAATATTCATGAATTTTTCACAGCATGATCAAGTGAGCAAAAAATAAAGGAACTGTATAATGTGTAATACTAAACATCATGAATTTAACTTCTTTTTATAGAATCTACTCAAGACTTTTTAATAGGTAGCTCTTTATAGATTTAAACCAACTGTAATAAAAGTATTTGAAACTGGAACTTTAACTATTTTATATATATCTTTTTATGTTGTAATATGAATGAAATATACATTAGGAATAATATTCTATATATGCAGAAAAACTGTTATGACTAAAGACTGAGCATTTATGTGTAATAAATGAGGGTACACAAATATAAATTCAGATGAAAAGACCAAAAAATTTATGACTATTTTGTGAAAAATATTTTTATTTATTTCAATTTATTTAATCACAGTGTTAAATCATGTTCAGCTAAGAAATTGGATGCAGCATTATAATGTGTAGAGTATAGAGCTATCAATTCCTAAGCATATTACAAGTTCAGTTTTGTTTCTATGTTAGACAGAAGGAGTTTACTGTTGTCTTTAACAGAAGCACAATTAGGCTATCAGGTGAGTTAATTCCTATAAATTGTCGCTGCCAGTAACCATATGTATAGTGATTTATGGCATGATCCCCCTTATTTAGTCTGTACTCACAAAGCTCTCTTTTGCTGAAATAGCGTCACTCTATGCTGGGCATTTTTTGTCAGCCAAGTCAGTATTTTAAATGTAGATTTTTAAAATGCAAGTATGAAATGCATTATTCAGCAGCAACACTGGGCTAAGTGTTGTTTCTTCTCTGCATATGAGGGAGCTTCATATGGATTCAATTCCAAATCATGAGAACCTGTACCATACAGTATCATCAATTCTATCACTTGCACAATTTCAAGGCATATTTTTACTTATCTCTAATTTTTTTTTTACAGGCTGGTATGTTATTTCAAGTTATTCTTCAAATTATTCTATATATTTTCCCCTAAAAAATAGTATAATAATATTTATATGCAGCATCATCTCTCCCAAAAGACTTGCTTAGAATCACACTTAGACATGAATCTTGCTTAGAAACGCTCTAGAGCAATGGAATATATAGTTAGTTTGCTCCATTAACAACATTTTGGCTGGTCTGACTTCAAGACCTACAGAAAATTACATGATCCAAATTGCTGGGACAACATCAAGGCAAGGGAGAGAGAGATCTACTATATATGCATGGATGTGAAAATGTGCATTCTCTGCATAGAGAAGCACAAATGCTGTGGAGAAGGAAACTGTTCCTGTTTAGAGCACCAATTCACATTTCATGACAGTCAAGACAGCTAAAGGGCCACAAAAAGCCAAAAGTTTCCAGTTACCTGGTGATTACTTCTGACTAAACTGTTTGCTCTAAGCTACCCTCCTGACTCTCGTAACATGCAGCTGAACTGAATTCTTTACAAAGATATGGCCTGTGATCACAATGAAAAAAATTTATTTTGGTTTTAATATGCCTGAATAAAGACAAGAGTAGGAAAGTCAAACCTTTAATCTAATTTAGATCCTGGCTTCCTTCCTGACCTTTGGAAAATTGTTAAATTTTTCACCTTATAGGGTTTTTGCATATTTATTTAGTCTCTTTTTCCGGTCTCATTTTAGGGAACTGTTATTTATTAAGATGGCTAATTGACTGAGGCTTTGATTTGAGTGGTAGAATTATCCAAAGGTCTCTTGCTAATTTGCTTCTAATAGCAACTGTTTGAGGTTTAGCAGTAACACTATTAGATCACATGCCCATCAAATATGTCTACTTGAGTGACTCAGATATTCTTAACAGAGGAATCAAATTCAGTACTTACAGACAGGATTGGCTATATATAAGTCTTCTTCCTTATAATTTATGCATCAGTATGTCAGCTTAACCCAGAGCAATGGTTTATGCCAATTTAAAAGGAGTACTTAGGGGTTTTTAATGTAATCACCATCTGATAACTACCCCTTCTAATTTCTAACAAAAATGGAGTTAAGAAAGGTTGTCAATGGTGATACCTGCAGGAGAAAAAGCTCACTTCCTATATGCTGTAAAAAGCCACATCTTCATGAGTTGCCCTCTAATACTCTATGTAGAGGCGTCATTTTGATTTCCTGGTTTGCATGCCAAAGGAATTGACTAAACAATTTGTGGACCTGAGAATAAATTTAAACCAACACATAACCTTTTCTTTTCTACAATGCTGAAAGCTATCTCAGTCCTTTGTATCCAGATTGTACTGAGAGTGCCATACTTAGGACATCTGTTGCTGCAGTAGCTCATAGGATATCGTGGTTGTCCTCTCAATTTACCAAATGTTGAGTACAAGCAAAGGTGCATTGATAAGTATTGAAGTGATTTTTTTTATTGCCTCAATGCACAGCCTGCACCTAAACTGACACACATCATATATTCTGGAGACGCAGCCTACCACAAGCCACTACATGGCTTCTTTTCAGGTGTTTTTCTTCTGTGTGTTCTTCCCAGGAATGCAGTGAAATACATATAATAAAGATGAAGACAAGCGTCTGTTGAAATTGAAAAATATTGCCCCCTCCATGCTGTTTTTTGGAGAGAGATAAATCTTTCTTCAGAATTTATTTTAAGCTTCACATCAGACAAAGGAATATTTTGTCCCTGGGAAGTACAGCTTGCTGCTCCAGTTCA
Organism: Anomalospiza imberbis; assembly: GCF_031753505.1. Classification (NCBI taxonomy): domain Eukaryota; kingdom Metazoa; phylum Chordata; class Aves; order Passeriformes; family Viduidae; genus Anomalospiza; species Anomalospiza imberbis. The sequence goes on along the minus strand of NC_089686.1, from coordinate 27,520,943 downwards.
TTATACTTATTACAAGTAACAGGTGTTATGTAGTAGTGCTTAAAAATCAAATAATCCCCAAACTGCTGAAACTGCACTTTTAAACAGCTTGTTGTTTGTTTTCTATGGTTTCAGAGGTGTATTGGTGGTCCCACCACACCACCTGTGGGACGCACGGTCACTGGTGGCAGCGCCCAGACCCACGGTGGCAGAGTGGGAGCCAGAGGCCAGCTGACAAGGCAGGTGCAAGGCTAAGCCAGGTCAGCAATCCACAGGTCAGGATGAGGGCTGGCAAGGATAACTGCGGTCAGGAACCGCCCAGTGCGGGAAGTGAGAGCACTCAGTGTTTGAACAGAGCCCCTGGGTCCATGGGAAGGGCTTTGGGTGGAGGAGGCAGAGGGGTCTCCTCAGGGCTATTGAGACTTGTCAGTGAACTCAGGGTGCTGCAGAGCCTGCTCCTCTTCCTACCTGTGCTGGGGGAGCTTCCAGATGGGTATCATGTCATATGCTGGTCCCTAGGTATGGGGAACATGCAGACTGCTCTTTAAAAGGCTACAAACAATTCTTAAATTACATATGATCTCAGAAAAAAATAGGATATCTGATGCACTCAGTGTAAGATTGAGCATTTGAGTGATCTGTGTACATGAAGGCCCAGGTATATCTTCCTTGACACCCAATGTTCTGCAAGCTCTGCAATTGTGTACAGCAATATCAGTCACAGCAGTATTAGGCATGAACTTTGTGCTATACAAATGTGAAGAAAAAAGAGTAGTTAAGATATATTCAAAAATATTTTCTCACTCTTATTTAAGTAACTGCATTTTTATTGTAGACTTTTTTTTAATCTGTATTTCTTTATGCATACGCAGTTTGTTTTTTTAAGAACAGAAGCTGGGTTTATCCACTGTGCTTTCCCATTCAGAAATATTATCTTGTGTTTTTTGTAAATGTTTGTGATGATAACTATTGTACCACCAAAGCTGCTTGTAGAAAGTCTATGAAATTTTGTAAGATGTAAGTGAGCATACCAAAAATGATTGGAGATTAATCCAAAAATCTTGGACTAATCTCTGGAAAATCATGAAATCCTTCTAGAAAATTTCCTTCCTTGAATGTGATCCAAGCCCTGTTTCTGCCAAGGATTTTTTCACAAGAGAGCTATCTACTAATGGAGAGGCCTTCCATGATGCTGTGCCTGCTACTGACAGTTAAAGGTTTGTTTTTTTCCTATTCACTATTCATAGTACATTTTGAATTGTTTTTGTGCCCATGAAACTGAAGACTAACAGTCTCTGGAGCCAAGCACAGTCTCTTTGTTGGGTAGAAATAACGCCTACAGGAGAGGATGGATGTGCTCAGCGTCCCAGCAAGTGGCTTGAGATGAAGTGATATTGGCAGGATTCAAACTGAAATTATTACAAAACATGAATGCCACATGTGCAACTGCTGCCTGGCTGTTTCTGTGCTTCTATCCTTTTGTTAAAAAATGTTATCTTAAAAAGATACTATTGACCTTGATCTTGTGCCATTGCTGTCTGAAAATTGCAGGGGCTTACAGATCCCAGGATCAAAGGGGAGAATGATTGTTCTGCCAAACATGAAGCTTTTGTAATGACAGTGTTGTATATTGCTTCTGCAGAACAAGCCTTCTGTTTAGCTTGTCTTTTAAACTAGCCTTACCTAGAAGCTTGGTGACATGCTGTCTTCTTCCCAAAACAATCTGAGAAACTATTAACAGCAGTTACTATCCAAGTCTGTCAGTTATTAATAGCAGGTTGGCTTATTTTCAGTTTTATTCATTTGGGTTGTGCTACTACAAAGTTTTATGGGATTTTCTTTAGCTTATATAATCACACTAGATATTGTGATATTAAAATGAAGAAAAGTACTGTCTCGAGACAGTCGTAGGCAGGCTTCCTCAATTCTGCCAATATTTCTCAATACTAGTTCTGCTAGGATAGTTGTGCTATCCCTTTTAGTCAGTCCTGGTTTGCCAACAATAACTCATGCCAGCTGAGTAGTGGGATTGTGATAAGAACTTTTGGAAATTAGTATAAGTTTCAGCTTAGAAATAATTTGAATCTAGTTTCAAAGTATGATGTTGGTACCTACATCATCTCTTGTTCCCCCTTTGTGGAAGAATGCCAGGTTCTTCTACCATGACCTTCATTCTTCCCAATATTATGTGCTACTCTAGATTTATTAGCACAAGAATAAGATCATTACAAGCATGTTAATCATGTAGTCATGAAAGTTAAATTAAAGGCTTGACTTCACCAGAATTTTTTTAGTTGGAGTATAGATGAGTGACAACGAAAATATCTTAGACGTTATACTATGGTCTGAAATTAAAAGCAAGGACATTTCTGAAGCCCCAGTTGCATTCCTTGATTTAATGCATCAGATTCATTCCTGAACTGACACCATTATTAAGGCCCAATTGCATTTTTTAATCCCAATACTCTTTAGCGCTAAAAACAGCTACCATTATTTCTTTGGTAATTTTACCTATTTTGGAACTACTGCCTATGCATCCTTTTAAAATCTCAGTTATGACAGTATACTTGAGCATTAATAAAGTCAGTGTTCTAGGACAAGCCTAGTAATTATTCTAAGAAATGCATTTTCTTGGCAGTACTCCAGAAAGCCAAGCATTTGGTACTTGGCCTCTCAGCCAAACCATTTAACATCCTACTCCTTTTAATGTAGCAATACCTTTCCTCAGATGTTTGAGCACTGAAATTCTCTTCTTGAATTGGATTTCACTTTAAGTTTCTCCACTACATTTGTTCCTAATATTGCTTAGCCTTTTCTCTCTGAAGATGACTTCACTTCTAGTACACCCTTTTTTGAGTTGTGCCTTTCTCAAAGGTACTAGATAGAATAATTTTGGTAGCCAGATTCCCTTTAATACTTTCTTTCCATTTCTTGGCTTATGTAAAATACAGCCAGCCTGTCTTTTGTATAGTGCCACACAGGCACTGTCCCAGTGACTGTCTAGCAATGGTTCATAGAATCTGAAGTTAAATTTCTGTAATTCTATCCCTTCTTATACCAGTTTAGCCAATATAACAGTGTATTGCCTCGATTCGTAATCACCAAAATTCAAGATGAGTTGTAGTCTGTCAATTTTCAAATGCTACAGAATGTTTAAATGAATGCAAAAAAGTTTGGGGTTTTAACCTGCCGTTTGCAGGAGAGAATATAGACAGGATTACTGATATCACCACCAAAAATCTAGGATAGCATTTTTGAAGTTTATTCTTGGGTAGTGTATGAATATATTTTCTTTATTTTTAAATCCTGTTCTTGAAGCAATGAATTTTTATTAAACCAATTTAGCTTTTACACAGGATAGAGAACTAAGTATCGTGTTTTGTCTTTTCCTCTAAAATTTACTGGCACTTTACAAGCATATGTTGAAAATAAAAGTTAGAACACTCTTGAGTTTCAAGCTGCTGTTTGGTAATTATCCTAATTTTTCTTCATCTGTAGAGACTGTGACCAATCTAGAGTAAATCTACACAGGTATGTTGGAGGTTTATTCTTTTCTTTATGTGTCAAATCTGCTTTGGATTAATTTTGTTTGCATATTTCTGGAAGCTATGTATAGAAGAAAATTTTACTCAAGCTTTCTGTTGGAAATTTTTGTTGGTAACAACCTTTGTTTTCCTTCTTTTCCTCTAATAGATTAGTTTGGAATTGCTTTTTTTGCAATTTTTCATTTTAAAAATTATTATCAGAAATACAATGGAGTCTCTTACTCCTTTGGACTTTCATAGTGACCACACATTCAGCCTTTGATATATATCCACATGATTCTAAGTTTTGACTATAGCTATAAGCTTACAGTTTTGTGTGACTCATTTACCTGTGTTCTAATTGTATTCTAATATTGCAGTATATCTAAGGGTAGTTCCTATTTCTTTATAGCTCTCGCTAAATTTTGTTCATGACTCTGCTTCATTCCCTTTAATTTTATCTCTACTGATGATACAGAAAATGACTCAAAGTTCCACTACCAGCATTTTTCACATTGAAACCAAAGATAATTTACGATTGACAATACTAGTACAATGTGATTTTAAATGTTTTCCATAAAGTGCTTATAAAGAGATGCAGTAGAACAGTGCAAGCAAAGTGCAAAGGCAGATATTTAAATATATTTTATTACAGATCCCATTTTAACTTATATACAATGTATATCATTACTGAAACACAGGTGGGATCAAAAAGAGCAGTTTGAAACAGTCATATGAGGCTGAAGAGGAAAATCGCGGTGTCTATTTAAGTATGAATTCACAGTTACACTCTTTGCTTTTCAAAGAGTCTATAATCTAATTGCTAACCCCTTTTACAGAAATTTACCAAAGGACAGATGTTTCTGATATGACACAGCTTAAAATCTGCAGCAGCTATAGCCCATTTTTACTCATCATTTCTGTTTTGAGTTTTCAGTAAGTGTTAAGGGTATATTTCCTGTATCAGGGGAGATTCCAAAAGAGTAACTTGCAAGAAAAATAATTTTATGTCCACAGAGAGCTGTCCATTGTCAGAGCAGTCTATCTTATTTCTTTCTACTCACTGAGCTGAGAAGGTGAACATTTGTAAGATCACTAAATGCTACTTTTCATGTAAATGGCTGATAGCTGCCACATCAGAATTATGGGATGCAGAGTTGGCAGAGAAGTTGTGACATGTCCATGCTTGCATATATTAAAAAATTCAACTGGAAATTTACCTTAGAATTTGGCTCTGACTTCAAAGTTGACCCTGCTTTGCATACAAGACTGAAGTACAAGACCTTTGGAGATACCTCCCAACCTGGGTTTTTCTAAGATTCTGAGTCTGCATGATTTCTATGGAATTAAACATCTTCTGACAAAATAATCTCAAAAAATTCTCAAATTTCTCATTCAAATTATCTAACTAGTTCCGTGCACAAACTTTGGGTGACAATACCTGTATAATACATAATACTCAGTAAAAATTATTCTTGATTTGTGATTAATATGTCATGTCAGCATTACAGTACACTTAATTTTCAGAAACATTTTTTCCTACCTTATGACCAAGTTTAAGATTTTATAATCTTGTAGACCAATAAGGGGAAGATAAAAGTTCTTGCTGATTTCTAAACCTTGTTTAGTTGGTTGTAAAGTGGCTTTATGATGAGGTTCCTTTCAGATATAAGCTGTGCCAAGAAGGATTTACACAGTGTATCTAGAATACCTATGCATTCACAGAAAATATGTCCAATAGGAAAACAAATAGAGATAAGCCAAATTCATGTTTGAATGTGGGTAAATATTACCTAGCATGAATGATCTGCTTACCTTTGTGTCAATGAAGACTGGCCTTAATATTCCCAGCAATATTCTTAATATTCTATTGTGTAGATATTGTATATCTATATATGTATGCAATATTCTGGCTCTTGATAGTAGATGTAATATAGATGACTGGTTATCACAAAGATGATATTTTATCAGAACATAGGAGTTAGAAATAGCTCTATTATACTGGAACATTGATTTCTGTTTAGCTGGAACTTCCCTATAAGACATTTATATTGCTAAATTCAAGATTAGGGTCGCTGAGTGACAGCTTGAATTTTAAAGAAAATATTATAAATTAAAACAAAATTTTTTTGTGTTTTCTTCAGAAAAGTCCTTAAGGCTTTGTCCAAACAGCATTGAAATTCAAGACAAGCTGTTACTGACATCCTCTCAAACTGTGAGCATGGATTCTATTTTTCTTGAGCCATATGACTAATTTTTCAATAGCTCAGATTACAGAGCCAGAAACTGGAGTCTATTTGTATACTGTACACAGTGGCCACATATTTTTCTTCAAAACAGTTAGAAATCTATGGATTACTCCATGGTGGATTTCAGTACAGCTCCCTCAAAATTTAGGTCAGAGTTTGAACTGGTGTCTGCTGAACTTTTCTTATGGAGATGGAAGGTCTGTGAAAGCTGATGCATAGATTACTGCACATTTTTCTTGGCAGAGAAAGATCTGTCTTCTTCTACTCCAGAACAGCCGCTTTGAAATTTACCATATTTTGATTTTAACCTTCTTCTCTATCTGCATAGTACAAACTTTTTCAACAAAAATGCATGCTTTGAAAATACAGCTCACTTAATTGAGCAATCTTCAGTTTTTATTGATGAAAATTTTTTTCAACTTAGTGTGTCAGTGTTTTTCTACTAATCAGTTTTCAGAAAGGACAAATTTTTGTTTTTTTTTCTTTTTAAATTGAGCTGCCATATTACAAAACACGACAGGTCTCAGAACCCAAAATTCACAGGAATGGGAACTGTGACAAGGACTCTTCTAAATGTATTTTAGTAAATCATCTGATTTAATTTATTTTTGCTTGTGTATTTCAGTGCAGCATCTTTCACAGACTCACTGAATCATAAAATATTCTGAGTTGGAAGGGACCCAAAAGGATCATCAAGTCCAACTCCTGGCCCTGCACAGGACACCCAAAGAGTCACACCCTGTGCCTGACAACATTGTCCAAGCACTTCTTGAGCTCTGTCAGACTGATGCTGTGACCCCTTCCCTGGGGACTGTGTTCCAGTGCCCAGCCACCCTCTGAGGGAAGAATCTTATGCTAGTATTCAACCTAAACCTCATCTGAAACAGCTTCATGCCATTCCCTTAAGCCATCACTAGTCTCCAAAGAGAAGAGATCAGTGTCTTTCAGGTGGAGTTGTAGTAGAAACGACTTTAGGAAGCAGCTAGAGTTTATTTTTTTAAATCTTATTTGCTGAAATAGCTGAGTTTATGAAAGCTGCTGTAATTGTAATGTTTTTGTCCACTTAGTGGAAGTCTGTAAAAAGTCTGACATTTTCTGTAGTATATTATTGCTATTCATCATGCAGATCCAGTAAATATGTTGTTACAGGACTGTTCCAGAATTCATTGATAATGCTGGTAAAAGACCAGAAAAGAGGACTTAATCATGTATTTAAATAAACCCCTCAAAAAATAATTTCATGGTCTGTAAAAGCAGCACAAAAGAAATAACAAAAAGAATAATTATTAAATAATTTTGAAAGTTTTTCCATGAAAGTTGGCATTAAGTTTTGGGAGTGTCCAGTAATTCTGCTTAATACAATGGAGAATTGAGCTTAGAAAATCTGTATGATTTATCATTCCTAATGTTACAATAGTGTTTTATCACATGCATAAATCCCACATGCCAATTTATTCTTGCAGTTTTGACTAACCTCCACAATCAGCAGGTGAAAATGTTTTTGTCAAATGGTGGCCAGTTTACTTCATGGGATTTTTTTCTTCAGTCATTTCCAGATAACACACAGAATAATATGCTATTAAAGTATGGTGGTTGATGGTTGATTGAAGTATTTTTACATATGCTTTTTATTTTTTTATTCATCCGTAGGATTTTTTCTGCTCTCCTCAGTGATGGCACACAATCAGTGATGGGATTTTTAAGCAGTGTCATCTGATCAGTAAAAGATGGTTAATGTCACCCATTCCAGGCTAATCAGAAAAAAGAAACAAGGTAAACTCTATTACCTCCACTTACTTTCTGCTATATGGAAAGAGTGTGTTTAAATATATATATATATATATAGTATACTGTAACCTTATTCAAAGGTTAACATAATCTGTTATACCTCAAAGTGATTCAAATAGAAGTATTTCATAATACATACATCTAGAAAAAAAAATTATCAGATTGTAATGCTAGTTTTAGTTTGAATACTTTATGATTCTTCACTGACTTCTGCTTTCACTGTCATTAGCTAATTTTCTATTAATTCTCTAAGCACTAAGTACTTCACAGAAGATTTTATTGATGTCATTTCACCTATGTTTACACAGTGTAGTCCTCAGAGAAATGCAAATTACATAAGGATCTAAGTCTTACAGTAGATTAGACAGTTGTGTTACTGTTTCCTAAACTGAACTCCAGTAACAACTGAAGATTCAGTGGTAAGATTTCATCACACAACATGATGTTAAAACTGTAAGAGCAAGCATAATTGTTGCAGTTCAAAATCTATCCTTTTTCTTTTTTCATCAAGTTAAAAAATCTTTGCAATAAAACTGTGTATTGTATCTTTTGCATTCATTTTTTCTACCTGGCAATTTTCTTAAAAGCTGTGTAATATCTGTTAGAGGTAAACACAGATTGTAGCCCTTGATGTACAGGTTGGCAAAGTCTGAATTAGATGTGAATAAGGCACTTGACTGATTCAAAGACAAATTAGGCTCAGGAAATAACATGGAACTTCAGAAATTAGTTTAACTATAGAAAAGCGCTTTGAAAGTAAAGCTGTGACATTCACATTCTCTGGACAGAGAGACATAATTCCATCTCTCAGGATTTCTTGGAGAAGTACAGAGAGAAGAGAAAACAATCTTTATCTCTACTCCTTTGTTTTCCCCATGTGGAATGTGGTATAGAGATTGTTTACCTGAAGTGATTACTTAATTAGATTCTGGTGAAGGTTGTTTGAGTTCAATGTCCAATCCGATCCAGCTGTGTCTCGGACTCCCAGCAGAGAGTCACAAGTTAGTTAGTTAATTAGTTAGATAGGTAAGTAAAAAGTAAGTATATAGAATAATATAATATCTCTTTAAATAGTATATTAATGCAATATAGTATAGTTTTAATAAAGCTATCCTTCAGCCTTCTGATCTAGAGCCAAACATCATCATTTCTTCCCTGAGCCAGGGTTCACCACATTTTACTATATTAAGATCTTAAGAGGAAGGGGGTTATGTATGTAAGACTATACTGGTGACTAGACTAGGTAAGAAACAGCACATTTTCAGTCCTACAACTCAGCCCTGCAAGCTTTCTAGAAAGTTATATCGCTATTATAGACTGGCAGAAATGTATTAAATACTTTTCTCCAAGTTCAGGTAGTAAGATACTGCACTTTTGAGTCTGTTTTTCCTGGGAAGCTCTCCAGAAGAAAGGATAGAGGTTCACAGTGCACTCTGTCTTACACTGTGAAAATAACAATGGAAGTATTTCCCTTATTATGTCATTATAACAGATAACTGATGATCCTCACTGAAGACTCACATGTTCACATAAAAATGTTCTTGGTATTTTTATTTAAGAAACTTGTTCCATATTTGTACACTGATGGTCATAAATGGTATATTTTTTACTTCTATATATGAAATATTTTGATAAATTAGGACACAATATTGGATTTTTCAGGTTTTTAATTTTGAAGCCTTATTTAGCTGGTAATGTAAAAATTGAAAGATGGTATCTGCTACTTAATTTTTATTTTAGAAAAATTCTGAAATGCCACTATGCTTCATTGTAGGAAATGCATAGAAATGCAATAAGTAGTACAATTGATGCTGGTAGAAACAATAGGACAACAGACACAAGTTCCTAATAAGGAAAAAAGCCATCCCAACATGAAGGGAAAAAGGAAGAGGCAAAAAGCTCATGGCTCAAATGGCTCATTTGCCATTAAATCAGGACCCAATAAAGGTACGTTGCAAGGGGATCTGATTTTCAGAGGAAATAAAACTTTTCCGAAAATTTGGCTGCTTATGTCAAGTATTGACTTCCACTTGAAAAAAGATATTAAACATTTTGATCTTGACTTTTTTAAACCTAAAAATAAAGTTAAGCCAAAATACTAATTAGTTTTAAGAGGATATTACTTGCAATCTCAGCAGTTAATCTCCATTCTTCCTTGGCTGCTAATTTGCATGTCTCAAGTCATTATGACTGTGTAAATTAGTGGTATGAGGAAGACTAAACTAGTATCTCAAGAGGTGCCATTGACAAATGTGTCATTCTAGGGCTCATTTGAAAGTTACTCAGCCATATACTGGTTTTGACATAAATTGTTGAAAAGGGCTTGTGTCCTTTTTCAAATGTCTGTGAATGCAAAGCATTAAAATGAGAAAGTACACAAAAAATTAATGTTTTGAAAATTCTAATTTCAAGTCTAGAAATGTATAAAAAAGACACTATAGCACACCACAAGTCTTTGAGATTAATAATACTAATAAATACTAAGAAAGATGGGAAACTATGTGCCTTGATGCAGTTTGGAATGGCAAATGCTGTAATGCCATAATAGTTATTTGGATCACCATGTTTGCCATCAAGGTCCCTAAATGGTATTTGGAAGTACATTTTTGTAATAATCTTACATGTCAATGAGATTTTTAAAATCCTAAACTTAATTTAGGTTGAAGATAAAGACACTGTAGTGTATAAACGGAGTGGCCAACATAAAATAAGAGAAGCACTATTTGAGGGAAACAGAGTAAGAAATTAATGAGAAACTGAAGTCAGTAACTTTATGGATTTCTTAACAACCAATTTTATATGGATATATTTATTATTCTTTGTTAATTTTTGGAATTCTTTTTGTTCTAATGCCTGTTTAAATAATAATTGTCAATATAACTGCACATTAAAATTATAGAAGTATTTTTAATACCCTGATTTATACTAACACACTTAAGAGTAGGCTATCCAGTATAATTACAAAAATTTGGTGTTTCTCTCCTTTATATAAAGTTCTGCCTGATCAGATGACAATTTTTATTAGTCATCTCACAGTCATGTTCTCCTTTGTACTAATACTCTGAAATACCAAGAAATCCTCAGGTTTCAGTTCCAGTTATTACAAATGCTAGGATAGAAAAAATGTGAAGGACACAACATTTGAAAAAATATTTAATTGTTTTGGCTGCTTCTTAAATAAACTTGGAAATGTTTTAGCCTTGCATTAGCAAAATGGACTACTAAAATTGATTAATTGTTTGTAAGACTTTATGTATTTGACATTGATAATATGTGTGTCACGACTACATTAGATTCATTAGTCTACTAATTATATGCTCTTAGTTTATCTAAACTATAAACATCTCTCAATCCCTCTCTAATGAACATAACAGCATTTGGAATTCTTAGTGCTCTTATTACAGCAGTTTGAAGTCCTAGACTAAGGTTCTTCAGATTTCCTCTGTAGCTTAAGCCTCATGAAGAATTTTCAGCATTCAAAAGCAAGTTAATTCATACACATGTAATAATGTTTAATAAAGAGCCTGGATTTTACAAAATGTTGAAGATAATTTTCTTTCTTCAACAGTCAACATGGAGATTGAGATGAAAAGTTAGTAGACAGGATCCTGTTTAAACATAAGAGTTCAACTTTGCTATTTCCTAAATTCCATGTGCTATATGACTTGCGAATCACATCTGATAACCAAAAATAGTCTAGCTATATGACATTATGGTCTATGTTCAATATTTAATAGCTCAGTAGATTTAATCAATTTTAATAAAAAAGCATCATTTTTAAAAATAAATACAAAAATATGTCACCTCAATAAATCTCAGTCATGAATACAGAATAATAAGATACATATCTATATATAGCTTGATGACTGTCTGGGGATTATATTCCCATATAAATCAAATTATTGCTGTGACTGAGTTGGTTTTATTTAAATTTGTTTTCTACAAATCAATTTATTTCTTCTTCTTCTTTAGAGAAGTGATAAAGCTTAGTGGAAATTCTAAGGCAGCTTAAACCTTTTAAAAATATACAATCAGAGGAGTTTTTCCTAAAAATCAATCATAAATTATAGGAAGTATTGTTTTCTACAATTTTTCTTTGTGTCATATGAATTATTGTCCCAATGACTCCTCAATCCACAGCTATTTGAGGGTTTGGCCTGGAAATTCATGCACCCTTTATTAAATCTTCATGCACAAATATCATATAGTGAGCATTGAAATTTTCAGAGTCTTATCATGTAAAGTAATTTTTAAATATCTACATAGGTGGGATTAGCTGAGGCTCTACCCCCAAGCTGTTTTCACTGAACAGTTTCACATGTGACTTTTCTGGAAGAGCAATACAGAATCTAATAGCAATTGCATCCCTTTGATAGTAACACCAGTGAAATGCTTTGAATTATTTCCCTTAGAGGAGAGAGAAATTATTTGATAGACCATGTTCATTTACAAAGAATCCACAAAACCTTCTTTCTAAGAACACAGTATGAATCAAATTGCTGGAGACAATTTTTCTTCTCACATTTCTCAGCATTTTCCCAAGATTCCTCTTCTCAGAGGCATTTCCAGTCTTTCTTCACGGTCATATTACCTTTTTGTCTCTATGGCATTTTGATTGTTTCTCTGACTTTGTTTGTATTTTCCTAGGTGATTTGCACACAGATATGCTCACATTCACTTCTTAGCACCATAGAAACTCCTTACTCTTCAATGTCTAAGCAACCTTGTATTTCAGTGAAATAACAATTTTTTAATGTTTCTTGTTCAAAACAGAAGTAGTAACAGCTTGCTGGATCTCTCCTGAATAAAGAGTGACTGTCAGCTTTATCGTACTAATTCTCTTTCCCAAATAAAGCCTTATGTGTTGTCTGAGGGTGAACTGTTTTTATAGTTATTTTAAAAACTGTTGAGATGATAAAATACTTTTCACATAGAATTCCTAGCCAAAATGTAAAATGTACCCAAAGGCTGAAAGAAGTACAATGCTTACGTCATTTTCTTCCCCACTGATGAGCAGTGTGAAGAACTTTAACCCATAGTCAATGCCTATGTCAGCTTTTGAAGGAGTTTTATTCATGTTCCTCATAATCATTTTTTTTGTTCCCTGGGCTGACAGGAAGCATCTACCAGAAAGAGATCACTTATAATGTATTGAATTTGCCAAGAGATCCCAGAAGTCTGTTTAGAATGTCACAGTAAGAAAGACAATGCAGGGGAACATGACAAAGTGCCTTCTGTTTACAGAGATCATAACTTCTAATATACAGGTTCAACACTGAGATAGACCATAGGAAGTCTCAAGGAATTCTGCTGCTTTAGCTTTGAATGATCCAAGGGCTTGAGACTAACAAGAAGTTATTCTTTTACCCTGAAATATTCATACAAATTGCTACTTATTCTCTTAGCAAGTCTTGTCTATAGAAGCAAAGTTCAAAAAAGCCAAGAACTCTTAAGTGAGTAGCTAAAAAAGGGCAGAATAATTTATTTTTGCCCACTTTTTGTGTCCTGCCTAAATTTCATACATAATACAATAAAGGCCTGTGATTTACAGGATGTTTTCTTCCTGAGAATATGAGTCAAAGAGAGAGAAAACAAAGTCAATTAGCAGGAAAACAATATGAGGGAAAATATTTGTATAATTTGTGAGTCACTATGCTGTAGCAGCCATTGTGAAAACTCTATCATATACCATACAACTAACAGTATTCTCTGTCTAGCCACCAAGATCAGTGGATGTAACAGGCTGACCACTTTATTATAACAGGTCTCTTTAGACTAGACTGGTTGCAGAAAAAATTATGGAGAATGTTGAGGATGACATCAAAATATAGATGCTACATATGCTAGCATTCTTCCAAGACTTATTCAGGCTGAATATCACATATCTCTTAGTACAGAGGACCCCACAGGCAGCCATAGAAAAGGATTAAGCAGGCTGTCAGAATTTTTCAGATGACACACGGATAGATCATGGCAGTTAATTTTGCCCTATTTTCAGGTCATTTATGTAATTTTCAGTCTGCCAAAAGTATGCATAAACTGGCTTTCAGGGCCATTATTCACACCCTTGCTGATCAAGAAAGGAACCACATTTTATTATTACACCATATACAGACTCACTCTTTAACAGACTAGTTCTGGTGCGTATACCATTCCTGTTTGCTCAATAAAGTAGTTCTAACTCTTCCTGATTCTTCATACAATATCTGAGAGTATTATACTCATGGACTGACATCACTTCGTGTGCTGAGAAATAAACAAGCAGAACAACTGCTGGAGCAGGACACAGACTTACTGAGTCATAACCCAGAACAGTCCCTTCCTTCTGTACACATTGAAGCCTTTTTTCCTCAGTTTGTGATCTGCAAAATCTGCAAAAACATGAATTTGGAGGTTTTACATATCTCTGAAGGAAACTGAAGGCCTTGAATATATTTTACTGATTATATAATATATAATGCTATTTCCTTAGGTTCCTTATAGGTGTAGCTTCTTGCCTTGGTAACTTACTCTCAGTTACTGAAATACCAGATATGGCAATTCGTGAATGACATTTAAAAAACTCTTACAATCATTTTGTCCCATGATTTTTTCACAAGAGTATGAATTTTGGATGAAGGTCTGACAGAATTACGCATGCCTCACACCTCTTTTGTTTTTTAAATTATTCTTCATAATGCTCAGTCTTAAATTGTAATGTAGTTTACTCAGCACTTCTTGAAACTGCTATATTTCACACTAGTATCTGTACATAGTAGGTGAACTGCTTCCTGCTAGATTTTTTTAATCAGTACTACCTTTCCCAGTTTTGCAAAATTATAAATTCCTTATATGTTAAAATAATAGCTATAGGGTTCTGCTGCTAAAATATTATTATTGTTCTAAAATCTATATTGAATTATGCTGTAGATAAATTAATCTGCATTCTGATCTTGTTTATATGAGTTCATATGCTCATGCCCTTTAGAAAGAGGACATTGTGCACACTTTCAAATGTGTGACGTGTGTGAGAAGGCACAGAAGCCAAGCAACAATGAGGTAAAATGAAGAGAATAGACTTCTTAGCATTGCAAGTACCATCTGTTCTGTAGAAACGCATCCTCTGTGCGTCTCATTGCCACAGTGGTATGACATGTGTTATTACTTTTAATCATACTTTGTGCTGAAGAAAAGTCTGGTTACATGACAGATTCAGAGGTTGCAGACTCCCTCAGAGTTAGTGCCTGGAAATCCAAGACTGCTTAGAGTGTTCAATATTTTTGTTTCTGAAATATAATGACCTATGTAAAATTGTGCAACTGGGGACCAAGTTACTAGGACAAGTATTAATATGAGATGAAGAAAGACAGCATTTACATGACATTTTCAAAATATTCTGGAAAACTGTGTGCTAAGGAATTTGTTGTTGTTTTCCTAGGGTAACATTGTGGACTGTTACAGGATAATACTAGACACAAAAAATGACGGAAGGATTTCTGTCCTGACTCAGACTTTTTGCCCAATTTACTAATTAGAACAATGCTTTGTTTATCAAAACAAGAAAACAGTTCAAAGCCACTATGTAAACTAGTCCTTATTGAGACATCTGTTGTGAGGTCCTCGCATATGTAAGGAGGAAAAACTTGCAGCCCTAAACAATGGTTTTTTTATGCATCATAATAACTTTGTTTATATAATTCACAAAAACACACAGCTAATTCTTGTCTATTCTTAGCCACTGTCAGCTGATGTAGATGCAAGATGTTGTCCTTATGCATTAAATAGAGACACAATACTAATATGGATTGTCTTTTTTCAGTTCCTGAAGTATTAATAACCACTAGTCCTGGAATCACACATTCTAGTTCTGTTTGCACTGACAACCAAATGATGTCATATTTCTCTCTTGGTTAGACCTCATTTTTGTGTCATCAGTGACAATGACCTTTCAAGCACAGACATGTGGAGATATCTAACTTGAGCCTATGTGTTGTCAGGAGACTGTTACTAATATCTGGATCCCAAGATTTTCTGAAATGAAAAACAGCCTTTTGGTCTTGTGTTATATTCAAACAGCATGGCATCCAACTCATGTTACACAGTTATGATGCCCAAAACTACAGAAGATTGGCAATTCACTTAGGAGCTCAAGTACTTTTTGAATGAAAATTAAACATCAGAGAACTGTTTCATTAGATAAAATATTTCAATCAGTGCTGTTTTGAATATATTCCCAAAATATCTTTTCCATTACTATTTTTCCACATAATATTTGTTTGGTAAAATATTTCAATTTAAATGTTTATTTTTTAGCATTCTAATTTGACTTGTCAAATTCTTCTCAGTAGATGCCCATTCTGTAATTTTTTTAATTTGTCAGTACCCATTAGTATTCTAAACCATGTAGAATTGATTGTAACATACAATGTTATTTTTATAATATTGATTGAATGTAATTAATTAAAGAAAAATAGATTATGTAAGTCTTTATAATAATTTTTACTTGTTACTAGAATAAGCTAATAAAACTGTACTCAGAATATATGCTTTCAGAGACCTTATGAATCACCTGTGAAAGGGCATTGTAGATTAGCATTTGCATTTAGGATCTTGTCTTACACATTATCAAATTTGAAAAGAAATGGTTTTGTAAAATATTCATGTATTGTCTTCTAGCTGAGCCTTCAAAGCAGTGGCTATGTTGTAGCTTGCATATTAGAGCAGATGTAAATAAACTCCTACCACTAAAAAAGCTACATAAAATGTGCAAACCAAAACATGTTCATCATAATTGCTTAATATAACTGCAGATAAAACATTAAAAACACATTGCTTAGGGAAAAAAAAACAACATCCAGCATTCTTTTAATTCTATTTTGGTAATTCCCTTTGAAATCCCTGGAATTTTTACCCTGAAGAAAATAAAAAAATGATAATACACTATTATTTATATGATTAGTCACATCATTCTAGTCTTTGGGAGACATAAGAGGGAAGAACTAAAATGTCCTGATTGCTAAACTCCAAATATTCTGATTTCTTACACTTAGCTTTCTCCAACACTAATACAGCAATTTACATATCTATTAATATGTTATACAGGATGTTATCTGACAATTTTGAGAAAAATCATGGGCCACGTCCTTCAGTTCAATACTATCTTTAACTCCAAACTGAACAGAAAATGTGAAGTTCAACTTATGATAAGCCTTTCTAAAAACAGAGATATTCAACTGGTTCAGGATCCCTTCCATTTTATTGTCTGGCTTTCAAATAAGTTCTTATGAGGCTTAGTAGCTGCAGCTGAAATTTTCTGGAAAATATGTTAAATTTTTCTAGCTACAGACATAGTGAACATTTCTGAACATTTTTGATGGTGGTAAAATCACTGAACTTCAATCAGTGATGTATTTTGTGTTTGAGTAAGTTGTCTTTTGACTAGTTGTAGATATCTATGCTTTTGGAGATTACAGAACCAGGTTCTAGAATTCCTTCTTCCTTAGGTACAATTTATGTATTGCTTAACTCCAAAGAATGACATTTGTTCTTTGTGTGGCAAAAAAATAGTCTCTCTTAAAACTAACAGACTTCCTAATTTATTCTCCCATGATCTACTGATTAAGACACAAAGCCCAGGGAATTCTGATGGATAATTAGGCAAAAAAAGACTCCCAGGCTTTGATTCTAACTTGAAATAAATGGCTGCTGATAGTGGTATTAGAATCTGCAGATACTGGCACTGGGAAATAGGACCTCTCATTCCTCATGGTGGCTTAATATTTTGTCAGAAAGCAAGCACTCAGTTAAACAATCCATACCTCTACATTTTCACTTGGTCCTTTAGCTGAACTGTTTGCACAGAGTGCAATATCAGGTGCCCAGCTTGACCTGCAACCTTCTCTGAACTCAGGCCACCCCATTATGGCCAGAGCTTTGATGCAATCCTCACAGGCTTTCCCAAAATGCATGCATTACAATTACTCAGTCCAGAGGCTGCACATATCCCTGTGCTCTGTTTCCTCCAGCAGTGCTTGAAAATGTGCTATTATTGAAAGAGTTAAAAAAAATCCCCTTGGAAAAGCTAATTATTGCATGCAGATACTTCTTTGTGTGATCAAGGAGGGGACAATTTAATAGGCTCTGTAATACAACCAAGAACAAAATTGCTTTAAAGGAAGTCTCTTGTTGAGTGACAACTCTGTTGCCTGAGCCAATTAGGTCCCAATAAAGAGTGTTGAATTGGCTCCTGCTTTCTCATTAATTATGTTCTGTCACAGACATGGGGCTTGATTTAGCAATTTTGTATTACATTAAGATACTGAAAGGAATGGAACAAATGGCTCACTCTGATAATAGGCATTCTATACACGGTGTGACATTTACTATCCAGCTGTCCATAAGGCAGCCTAGCACTTCAGTTCAGGGGTTTATTTGTCATTGCTTCAAAGGGACACTCAGCTTTTCACAAAAAAGAAACAGAGAGGCTAATAGATAGGACAAAATGTACTGCTGATATGCTTTATTAGAGATAGGATGCTAGGGTTTTGCTAACAAGCTCATCCGTTGGGACTAAGCCGAGTTTGCTGTCAATCATCCCACACACAAAAGCACACTAGTTAACAAGGAGAAATGAATTACAGACACTTATTCCTGCCTGTGGGATCACAAATACACCAATCTGTGAAAGAGGCACAAACTCAGAAGACAAACTACATATTTGTCAATAACCTCCTAGAAAGAACCCTAGTAATTCTTTGAAGACCTTTGATTTAGCTTCCCTCTAAAATACATGTATAGGAAATGTTTTAGTTACCATGACATTTTCCTTTGTTACTTGTACAATTTTTCATCACATTAAAAACAGAAAACTGAGGAGGTCTGCAAATGTTGTGCTAGGTATATACACTGCTTTTTGTACCAAGCCACAGGGGGCAGCTACTGTTGTAATATTCATTAATGGCAACAAAAAATTAAATCTCAAAAACTTTAGTTTCAGGCTTTCTTGAATCAATGCGTAGAGCATAATCTAAATCCCAATTTAGGTCTTATATAATAATTAAAATAGCAGGATTTTTTTTTATTTTTAAGCTGGGCTTGTTTTTCCATTATGTATTTTCAAGCATAGTTTTGATCCATTGTTTGCATTACACTTGCAAGTTCAGATTCAATGTGCAATTCAATAAGCACACTGCTTTAAAAAAGCTTTGTTTATGTATGCAAGTCAATATTATTAATGCATATATTTATGTGCATGTATGAATTTAGACATGATTGTTTGACCCTGATTACATCTTCTTGTCAAATCATTGCCATTTATTATGTAACATATCCAGTATAACTGACTTAATCAAGAAATGAAAATCCTTAGGAAACTGGAAATTTCTTTTGCAAAATATTAGTTAATTTGAAAAAATATCCAAGAAAAATAACCTCTAGATGTGAAAGTGCAGAGAGAAAAATAAACAAATATGTGTTGTTGAGAAAAGAAAAACAAGGTTTATTTTCCAGACAGAAATGTGTCATCAAAAACTTTACTGAAGTGTGTATAATCCTTTCCCTCAAGGTCATATCTAAACTTAAGTAATTATTTCCCCAGTTTTCCATGTCTAGAGGATTTTCTGCAATAATAATTCTTCTTTCATGTGTATGGAATAGTGTCTTTAAGATTTTACTACTAGACAAAGTAGTATATATTTGAGAATATCTTATCTGAGAATATGTTATGTTACCCTATTTTGAGGTAGAAATCCTGCAGTTAAGTCTTTCATTGCCTCTTCCATCAGGGTTTAGTGCTCTTTCACCAAGATTAAAAAATGCTCCTTTAAGCTTCTTTCTTCTCTTGTACTTGCTAATGCTGCAGGCCAGGAGTATGAAGGGGTCACCCTCTAAGCAGCTGCCAGAAACAGAACTAAGATGTTCTTGAATAATTTAGGAAAGACTTTTCCCAGTAACACACTCAGGCCTGAGTTTGTGTTTGTGAGCAGGTTCACTGCCAACATTGACAGAGGAACATAGCTCTTCCACCTGAAAAACCTGGATAACAGATTTGGGATCCCTCATGTAGTTAATGAAAAAAAAAAAAAAAAAAACACTCCCAATCCTTCACAGAAATTAATGTACTAGATAGAGGAAAGAGGCTCTGTAGATTGTAGGCAAGGCAATATGTATTTAGTAAGTTAGGCAGAATGATCTCAGGTGAGTTATAGAAAAAGCTAATTAATGCTTCTTCCAAAGTGTAACTTTCTTCCTGAATGGCTAAGACTCTGAGTCTCTGCACAGCATACCTCCAGCAAATATCTTCCAAAGAACTCTCAATTTATAGTTTTATTGTTTGCTTCTTCTTTATAGCCATTCAACATAATCAGAGAAGTCAATATATATGTAATGAATAAATACAGTCTAAAGAAAAAAACTCCTACTCAAGTTGCCTAACCATTTCTGATCCATAAAGGACAGTCTGAACCTATTTATTTTTTCTCATCATTGTTATACTTCAGTCTTGCTTACCTATCTGCTATAAGTATTCTGCTATTTCTGTGATGATTTTACAAACTTAGAAGGAAAGCAAACATGCTACAAAATATATTCAGTATTTCTCTTATCAGCCACTCCATCCTCGTCTCCTGTTGTGTAGGTGGTGAGAATCATCTATCCTCATTATCTTGTCAGGTCTCATACTTGCCTAATTTCAAAATGGCTTCATCTTTTCTAGGTTATAGATATTTGAAATTTTCCACTAATTATTTTTATTGCTGCAACTCTTTTTTATTTCCTTCTCTAAGCAAAAATGAAGCATTAGAAATTTTTAACTTGGATAAGGAACATATCTAGTCATAGTCAATTGAGATTCAAAAGCAGCTGTATTTGAAAAGCATTAGCCATATGGAGCTGGAGAGCTCCTGTGCAAAATAACTTGACCCAGACAGTAATTTAGGTCTGAATTATTTTTAAACATTTGCAAAGAATTAAGAGCTCTTTGGTTTCCTAGATTGTGAGAAAGTATTTCCTCTAGTCTTGGTTTGAAAGACAGATGTCTGCTAAGGAAAGCAGGAGCCTCCCTTGGGATTGAAAATATAACCCCTTTCCTTCCAAGTTATTATAACTTTGAAATTAAGGGGCTCTCAGGCAAAGATATAAGAATAGGAATAACAGTTCTTTACTAGTAAGTATGATAAAGCAAACAAACAACAACTCCGGCATTAACACCAAACAGAAGCCAGAACCCAGTCCCAGCCTTCTTGGCCACAGGCACTCCCCCCTCTGGTGCAGTTCCGGGCACAGCCAGCAGGGGCGCTGCTGGCTCCCGGTGGGCGGGGCAGGTGTGGTGATTCCCCCCTGCCTGCAGGGGGCGCTGTGGCGCGAGCTGAGGAACCACGTGGTCATGGCGGATGGCCTGAATGGCGAAAATGGGCTGTAGCGAGAACCTCGGAGCAGCGGCTGGAATGGCAGGGCAGGCTCACCCGGGGCAGCAAGCAAGAGGGAGCAGAAACTCTGCGGCTGTAGCAGATGGTCAAGAGTCCTTTGTTTGGTGAGGCAGGGTGTTAATAAGGTCTCAGTACAACAGTCACTCTTACGAGCAGAGCTCCACTCACCGTAGAAGGCAGCAGGAGAAAGAACCCCGCAGTGATGGTGAATTCTTCCCACAGTGACTACAGCCTCCTTCCCTTCCAAATGCCAAGTGAGCAAGAAGAAGCTAGCAGCTGCCCCAGCCCCTTTTTTCCCAGCCCAGTTCCCGCAGCATCTCCACCCTCTGAGAGAAACCCTCGGATAAGCGGAGTGCAGCTAAGTGCTCTCCACCCCTGAGCTTGGCAACCTCTTTTATCTCTCTTAAGTACTCGGTCAGTATTGTCTCCTGGCAACACATATGGGAGAAAATTCCCTGAGAGAAAGAAACAAAAGGAAGAACCCTAAACCCCAACCCTCTTCAAATACATCTTCAGTTTTATATAAGTCCTGAATCTCAAGTCCAGTGGAACACAGGGTTTGAAGGGCTGGAGGGATCACATTGAAATTAACTTTTTCTGATGCAGACTTGCAGCCATGGGTCCAGATTATACCAGTCTGGCATGGGTCACAAATTGGACTTTGAGATTGGTTTTCCTTGCACCTGGAGGTAATGAGCTCCTGAAGAACAGTTACAGTAGTAGTAGCAGTAGTGTCCCATCTACGCCCTCTTAGTGAAATATAATTGTGCAACATGGTTGCAGATATAAGTGAAATAAGCCAATAATTAAAAATCATCACTGCTAGTGGTTGGTTTCTTCATAACATACTGCTGGGGGATTTACTTATCTGGAAACAGGCAAGTGGGCTATTCTATCTGATGACAAAATTACTGCTTATAGTTCCTGCTTTAGTAGGACAATTTCCATATGTTCTGTGCAACTGCAAATGTAGGAGAGATTCTTTCAGAGTATGTCTCAGGGAACTGTTAGGAATTCTCACAGAGGACAAGCTCTCTCCATTGCCTATACGAGGAAATTGATGGAGACTGACTTCCAGATTTTGATGACTTGAGGTGCAAATTATGACCTTCTGTTCATCTTTCAGAACATAATTAATAAGTTTATTTTGCTAAATTAATAGCAAATAAGTTAATTTGCTAGGACATAAGCAAGAGTTTCTAGACACCATGCAGAGTTTGGTGTTTCTTTCATATATATTTTTACATAGTATTCAAGTGGTATTTTAAAAACTGATGTCTCCCTCTCTAGGGGAATGTATTTATATCGTTACAGTATCTGAGAATCTTCAAAAGAGAGTTTTACCTGGAAGCTAGTTTGTCTGGTATATTTCATTTGGTCAGTAGATGATTTTATGGGATTCGGTGCATGGATATGTGGTCTTCATACAAATTCCAGTTTTTTAGTTGCTGTGATAATTATTACAATGATGCCAAATGAGTTGGTAATTATACAGGCATGGGGTGAGAAAGCAGTGATTCCTTGCATTTTGATGGAAATTGCTGAGGGAATCTATGTTTCCAGTCACCTACACAACATAGGTTCACTCATTAAATCATTTAAAATCTGTTCCTCACAAAAGACTATGAAAAAAATACATTGTGTGGCTAGGTTGGCAGACTAAACCTAGAAGGTGATTCCTGTTGGAGATAAAGTTTCTGTGCTATGGAAGATGTAAAACTGATGGTATGTCCAAGCTGAAACTCTGAAATATCCCAGAAGAACTATAGCAACATTTTTATGAACAATTTGTATATAGTTTGGGGATGTTCACTTTAACTTTAATGTTACTAATAAGGTGATTTACATATACATCTCCTCAGATCCAGTCTTTTTTGTCTCGGAGGAAGATGGCCTTTTGGATGACAGTAAGTTTAAGGATGGTTTTGACAGTACTAGTGCTTTATCAGTGAGAGTTCTGTAGCTCCCCTTGAGAGAGTACTGTTTGGAGCAACATATGAGTGTCCACAATTTTGCCAAGGAACTGTCCAATTGGTCTTTCATACCAGCAAACCAAAATCCTGTGCAGTTGTCTAAGCCAGTGTATGCAGACTAAATTTGGAGGTCTACTCTACAAGAGTAGAATATCCACTGACTAATGAGATCTTCCTTCTTCACAATGAAGTATATTTATTTAAATATTGCAAAAGGAGGCAAATCCCTGATGATGATGAGCATTAAACACTAGTCTTGGAGTTTACCCTAATATTCCTTCAATCCTTTCATCTCAGTTAAGTTAACAGTTATGAGTCCTCCTCAGCATCTGTTGGTATTTGCCTACATGCCTTGTTGGGTTTTTTGATATTTTTAATCAAATGCATTTGTTTTAATTGCATGTGCATTCAGCATTTTTCTTCTTGCTTGTAATGTCCATTTCTACTAATGTCTAAATTTTCATCATTTCATCTTAAAACTTAACCTAAAAAACAAGGAAAATGAATCTTCAGTTTCTTTTTTACTGCAATCAACTTAATGCAGGATGTTGTCTGTCTACTAGAAAATATTGAAAGGCAGTCATAAAAAACAATTAGCATGTGCCTTGGGAAGGAATCTGAAGAACTGGGATAAGATCTCAGTTAGAAGATTGTCTGTGAGGTTACCCAGACCATCTGTAGCACTGTCACTGAACACAAGGCACAAGACCAGGAAATCTAGATATTTGCAAGATGAAATACTTGGGAACTCTGATTTAAAAAAACCCTAATTATTTTCTGTCTTCATAAGCCAGAGTTGCAAAAGATGACATATTAGGAACAGTTTAATAACCACAGATGTCCAGTGACAGGTAGTATTCTCCTCTAAAATAGCTTTACAATTCTACTACATTTTTTGAAAAATACTGCTTTTTGCTTTACAAAGCTTCAGACAAATGTTATTTGATGTTCCTGATGCTTCTGTAGTCTAAAATCGGTTAAATTTTGGCTTCACCAGTAGCATATTAAGTATCACTAACACATCAGTCAGTGTGCCCTCGAGATTTTTTAAAATATAAATTTGTCCTTTTTCTTGGAAATAAATATGATATTCACCCTGAACGCAGATGGTATCACTTTTTTACACTGTTATAAACTTTCTATTCATAATCCAAAATTATTTTCAATTTATAATGTAACTATCTTTTCTTTCATTTTCCTCCCATATCCTGGTTTCTGTGCTGATTCTCATGTGACTATATCAGAAGTCTACGTAGATCAGGGAAATTTTAGATGGTGGCTAAAAGCCTTTCATTCTTTTTCTCTAGAGGACTAGGAAACATAGTGTAACTAGGATGTAGAGATAGTCTATGAATGTCAAGAAATGATCCCTGAAATCTCTCAGGCCTTACTGTTTTACAGGTGAGCTTAGGGATTCTAGAAGAAGGTGCATACCTTGCAATCTCTGCTGACTTCGAGGAGAATGTGGCCAAGCTTTGTAAGATATGCTAAATTCACAGATGAATGAAAATTTCAGAGACCAGTCAGGCCTGAGTTATGGACTGTTATCTGTTATTACTTCACATGGAATCCACATGATGATCAAATGGTTACAACTAATCAGTTTTGGAACAAAAGTCTAACAACTAATTAAAATAACCATAAAAAGTCAGTTATTTTCCCATTTCAGTGTGTTTTTTAATTCAACAGAAATTCAACTCAACATTGAGTCTAGATAAAACAAATCATTCTTCGTTGCTCAGTTTTACTGTTTCAGATTTTTAACCTAGGCAATTTAAGCCGAAATAGTAAGCTAGAATAAGATATCTTTTCTTATGCATATAAGTAATTATAAAGTTATTAAGACATGAAGCATAAATTTGGTGCAAATGTTTCAGCAAAAAACGTTGGAATGCAATACATGAAAAATTAAAGGTGTGCTCTAACTGCAGCATGGCATTTCAGATCTGAAATCTGTTTGACAACACTGTTAAGTTCACTTGGCCATATGATAGGATCTCAAGGAAAATAATAATGCAAAGGAAATAGTAGCTAATTGCAGTTTTTGTTTATGAACTGATTCAGTGAAACATGTTAGATTGTATATCTTCTCTATAACTACATTATGCTAATTAGCTAATAACACATTTTCCAAATGATTTTTAAATAGCTCTGTTTAGATTCTGACTCATACAAGTAGCAAGCTGTTACTTTTTTTGCATGAGCTACAGTTAGTGATTAAAAATTATGTGCGTGACTCAAAAAGAAAAGTTCAAGTTTTAAATAATCATAAAAAATGCTTAGGCAGTCCAGTTGAGACACAAAATATGAAAGCGTTGTCGTAATTAAAGGACTGAACAAAATTAGATTTATATTCTTTCTTTTTAAGGATATGGAAACAGGTCCTACGGACTTGACATATAAACAATAATAATACAAAATATAAAATACATTTTATAGTTTATATAATATATGAAAGGACAAAAAATAAAGATATCTTTTTGTAACTGTTTTAAGCCAGAATTGTAACTTGGAATTTTCTGGTTTACTCCCTGCCCATGAATCAGATGTAAGTTATCCAGCAACGGTGTGAATGTGTTCATATCGCCAATATAAAACTAAAAAAAAAAAAACACGTCATGAAATAGATATGAGAAGAAACATCTTGGGGAAAATATGTATTACATGTCATAGAGTTTTAGTCACTTCAAACATTTGTTTGAAAATAGCCCAGTTGTTTAAATCACTTAATGAGATACCAAAATAAAAGCAATTAAGAATTTTGTTTGGTTTTTTTATTGTTATTTAAAAGCATTCTTGTCAGTAGAGATTATAAAATGAAAAAAATAAAAATAAATCCTCACAGATTCATATTTTTCTAAACACTATTCAAGTATATAGGACAGTAGGATTAGTGATCTAGAAGAACTCAAAATACTATTCAAACAACTAGAAATTATGCCCATATCTTATGCATTATAAGTGGCATTTCAAAAAATCCATATTGAATTTGAGTCATAAAATTGTTTTTTCCTTTTGGTGTGACAATGGGCTTATAAAATGCAGGTCTCAAAATCAGCCTGCATAGAAATAAGAATAGTCTAACCTATAATGAACATCACTTGGTATCCTGATTTTGCAAATTTGTTGCTGAAGGACAAGGGATCAAAAGTGTGCACAGTTAACAAGAAGGTTCACTTTCATTTTCTTCAGTCATTTGGGAGTGTTTTGAATGGGTACGTTTTTGGTAATCCTTCTGAGATCATAGTTTTCATGTTTTACAGCATTTCAATTCCAAATTAACACCCACACCAGAAAAAAAAATCAACATAACTTCTAATAAAACACTACATTTACAGGTATTGCTGAGAAATTTATGTTAAGAATTCTACTTCATCAATGCTAAGTATTAAATTATTTTATAGGTACATATGCAGCATACTAATTATGCTACCCTTGTCTGCACAGAATTTTCATTTTGAACATACTTGCCTGAGGAACTCTTTCTGAATGTCATGTGGCTGGGTTAAGCTTAGAAATTCTATTGATTACTGCTTTACTTTTACTGTCTGAATTGAGCAAATACGGGCAATAAAGTGTTTTCATGCAATACAGTAGTATTACTTAGTATAATGATCACATCTCCATTCTGCATTATCTTCCTGTCTGCATGGAAAGTGCAAGACAGAAAAGGCTAAATATAAATGAAGCCTTCCAAACCCCTTGAAAGTGCTTTTTTGCTTTTTTTTTTTTTTTTTTGAGAACTATTAAAAGTATGCTAAAACTCCAAGCAAAAATTCCATCAAAGAACTGACCATTTCATAGCCTTATATTTCTTTAGTCTACAGCAAATTTCAAATTCCAAGACATTAGAACATGTCTGGAGATGCAAAAGTTAAAATACATATAATTTTTTAACTCTGTTATTCATTTGCTACTGAATATCAAAATAATTTTTTTCATGATGAGCACACTAATGTGGAAATTTCAATTCACATTTTAAAATTAATTTAAATAGTCTGCTACCCTCCCTTTCCTCTGTACATTTTAATTAACGACAAGTCCATAGAAAATACAAGACCGTAACAATAGATGTCAGTATGCAAAAGTCCTTCTTCCCACACAAGCAAATTCCTCGAGCAGAGAACCCCATTCCTATTTTCATGTTCTTCTAGATACATTGAATTTTCTATTCTTTCTTGTATGGCAGCATGGCTTTAGGAAAAGTTGGGAAATATTCCCTGAAAGATATGATCAAAAGCTAAGCTATCTTGGACTTGTGTTGCAGAGCCTTTAACATTGGTGTAGTTTCATATTTAGGAGCCAGTGGTATACTGTTTCCACATTAGCTATACAGCTTCAGTTCATCTTCTGATATTCTGCTCTAGGTAGGCAAATCTGCTCTGAGAATCTTAGCAGAACTTGTGGAAGCATATTTCTGGGGGAGTGCCAAAAACTTTCTGGCAGCTCAAGGAAATTATGGATAGATAGAGGAACTTAACCATAATTCTTTGGAAAACCTCTAAGAAATGAACAGATACTGACAACACATGCTAGACCTTTTCTCAAGAAGAGAACCAGATAAGTGCTCCGATGTGAGCTCTTGCTCCAAACTCAGAGTCTGAAAAGCAGCAGTAACAACACAACTGTGGTGTGTCAGCAGAGGCAATCCTGGCAATGAGTATGGGGAAGCAGCACCGAAAGCTGCAGCTGATAGGAGCTATGGCCATACCAGCTCCCCATCTGTGGTAGGCGCTATCAGTACTCGACAATTATGGCACCTAAATGGAACATCTTTTTTAGACCTAAACATTGCTCACAGACTGGTGGATGAGAGTTAGATTTTAATTCTAGCATGTGTCTCTCCTAGATACATACAATCAAAATGAAGGGAAGAAAGCTTGAATACCTTATGGCTTAGTGACCTGTAACACTGCAGGGTATTGTAATCACAGCAGTAATACTGTTGCCCGCAAGTGTGACTGCCTAGCTGTAAAACACAGGCATTTCTCAAAATGTGAGAGCTCTGGTTGATAATTCTGACATGCTTTACCTTCAGTAAGCCTAAGGGAGCTTCTGCAATCCTGAATGTGTAATAGCAGGAAGGAATATAGTTTATATTTACCTCTGTCTAAGTCTGGCAGACTTCTAGTCTGCATTTAATTTCTTTCCAAACAAAGGGTGTAATGCCAGAACTTTAAAAGCCACACACAATGGAAATTATTGTCTCAATTTACTAATGTGTAGATTCCCAAGGGACACCTGCTCACACTTCTCTACTAAGATTGTCAGTTAGGCGCTTTGGCCAAGTTCTTAGCCCTATGGCTTGTATAATGTTGGTCTATTGTAAACTAGGTGCACAATTGCAGCATTTTGTGATCATCTAAGGGAAAAAAATCATAGACGGGATCTAAGTAAAAATTGTTTGTGTTGTTCAAAGGCTTCATTAGCTTTTTGCTGGTAGTGAATGTAAACTTCATTATTATGATCTGAAGTTTTAATCAATTCCTTTTTAATTTGTGAATTTATTTTTGCACATTTCACTAGTGACCATACTCAAATTAGTTATTCCACTGCAATGAAAACTTTTGTAGGACTTCCATATCATCGATTGTAATTGCAAAATAGAAAAAGAAAAAAAAAAAAACAGACAGATGCTTAATCACGGAGGGTGATACATGCGTTATCCTGAGACACCAAGGATGCAATTAAATTGCAGTAGTGATTCTTGGGTATTTTTCTAGCTTTTTTGTTTTTACCATTTGGTACCAAAAAAGTTTACAGAATAAATGTGTTTTGGTAGTTTCAAGTGAGTTTACTATTAAATAAAATTTTAAAATCAAGAAAGAAATAATATTCTTTTTAGGATTTTGAAAATGAAAAATCCTTGAACTTCCTACTTCTATTTATTACAAACTGCTAAACACCAGAGACATTGAAAACTTGATCTTGAAACAATCAGAGGAGAACTAGACGTTCTCACATTTTAAGATCTATTTGCTTCTTATAATCTACAGAGTACCCTATAGTGAAAATCATAGTTTATTTTGTTAGAATACCAAGTTCTTACGAATTAAAAAAATATTTGTAGATCAAGCTTGGGATAGACAGTGTTTGCATAGATTTCTGTTTCATTAACGAGATGACAGCAAATATTTCCAACCATTTTGAGGGAACTACTTAGATATTTGTTTCTAATAACAAAGTCTGTGTTTTACACTTTCAGTGTGAAAGAAACTGTCTCAGTAAAACAAGGACACTGTGATCCAGAAGAGGTTTCATTTAGAGCACTAACAAACTTCCTTCTTTATTTTAACTGCAGTTTCATACTATGACATAACAGCAGTAATATTGTTATTTACTATGTAACCTATATTTCATATACTTCTTATACTGCAAAAATAAGAAATACTCATTTTAAACCAATATTTTGAAACTTTTCAAAACAAAAATTTCTATGGTGAGACTTAGCTTCTTCTTTCCTATAAGTTTGTTGATTCTTCCCAATTTGTTTTTTCCCTTTCTGCCTCCCAGATTTAATGTTTTTGTCTTTTCACTTCCAGTCTGAATTGAAATTTTCAATTTTCAATGTCTGCACTGATAAATTTGAAACTATGTTTACTTTTTCTTTACCTGGAAATTTACCTAGCAGATGATAGCTTATACCTGATATCACTAAGAAATCGTATGCTGTTACAAGGTACTGTGAAATGAGCAGTGACATTATTCTTCTAAGCAGTTCTCCTCATCAATAATATAAATTGCAGTTATTGGTTAAATAAGTTTGTCCCATTTCAGCTGATTACATTAAACACCTTTGTTTTAAACTCACAATGATGGTTAATTTTCTTGGGTATATCAGTGTTAATTGAGCCAAAAATCCATCTTTCAACTGCATATCAAAATATAATCACCATTGGGATGTCTGAAAACATGAATCATTGAAAACTAAGTAATTCTGTTTGTCAGGAGCTGTGATTATTATATGAGAACCATACTGTTAGGTGTCCTTTTTAAAAAACATGACATACCAAATTGCTGAAAACTGGTGTTTACCACTGTAGCATTTCATTCTTACTTGTCATGTTAAATCTTGTCACTTTTTGTTATGTTGTTTCTCATCATATCGCAGTTGGATGTGACACATTCAGTTACATGACATGACTCATTGCAACTTGAGAAATCATAGATTTTTTGGGAAGAATTGTTACTATAGAGGATGAAGCTTTTCAAAAGTCTTCTTGATAAAATATGTTATTGACATTGCTTTTTTTCTCTTATAAATGGGTACTCTTTTACATATCTTACACTTCATTCTGATCCTCTACTCTTGCCTTTTTATTTTCAGAAGCTTTTTGTGGTTTGTAGCTTTAAAAAATCTACAAAGAGATCAGACTTAGTTATACTTTACCACTGCACTAGGAGAATCTTGTGGGACATAGTGCTAAAAGTATTACTGAAGTCTATATAAAACATGTATTGTCTCACCTCACCTACCACGCTAGTCATATATAACTTCTTGAGTCCATGGAACTTGAAAGTTGAAAAAATCAAAAGTTATAGGATATCTTTTTTCTCATCAGTAGGGGCCTACATGATGTCACTAGAGTTTCTCCTGTAAAGAAAACTGTATGAATTTTCCTTTGATCCAAGCTAGCAATGTAAAAGGCATCTCTTGTTTCAAAAACATAACGTCTGTGGTCCAAACCAGAACTTCTGAAGTTTTACTGTCACCACCATACCACTGGCAGAAAAGTCATGGTGAGGCTGTGTTGAGCCCACAGAAGTATGCTAGCATCTGAATCTTTTCATGGATGTTGAAAGAGCTCCCTACTATTAATCCCCCAACACTATACTCAAAATATATTCTTAAAAACCTGAGCTAGAACTGAAACACTGAAAGTTTTCACTAAAATTATTAAATACATTTTTACTTGCATTTCATCCATCAAGAATATTGTAGAGAAAATTTCCTTCTGGTTTCCATGGGAACAATTTTGTAAATGTATAGGGATTCAAAATGTAACATGGTTGGTGAAAAACTTGTGAAAATAAAGTGCGTTTGCAGTTTTTCTTACTTGATAAATGTATGGAGAATTAAAACCTTTGACAAGAAAGGAGTGATAGCATATGATTTTCTAGACATATGGGAAACGTGTGCAAACTCAAGAGGCATGAATTATTCCTCTTGAACAAAAAAAAAGCTTAGCAGATGTTAGTGTGCAAGGACCGTGTAAACATTCTGGGGGCTTAAAGAAGGGTAATTTTAAAAATTCATCAATAGGAATAAAGACACATAAAATTGCAAACCAAATATTTTTATAAAATTCACAGGCAATAAGTAATTCATTAGTTACTTTTCTCTGGTTGGTTTGAGCATAAACCAGTAATTTCCCATGAAAAGTATTGGTCAGTAGGGATATGGGATATACTCAAAAAAGTGTTGTCATTCTTGATCATTACAACTTACAGAGATTTTACGGTTTTAAATACGTTAATCTGAGGATCAGACCCAGCTGTTCAGGGGACAGGACAGGCTGTCAGCTGTAATTGCATCACATGACCAGCAGCACATATGCCCCATTGAGCATTGTTGGTGGGGGAAATGGAAAATTAACCCTTCCAGAACAACCCTACTTGCCATCCACGAAACTTGGCTAAAATTTGCCTAAGTAGTGAAGTATCTAGGAGGAATTTTGCTCAAAGGGAATGATATGTACATGATAGTTTAAACAATACAAGAGGAAGTAAAGATGCCATCAAACTAAATCAAGAAAAAACCCAAATTTTTTTTTTAAATTTACATTTTCAGCTATATTTAAAATGTTTCAGCTCCAGGTTTTAGCTACAATTTCTAAGGAAATATTCTGTCAAATAGAATATTTTCCAGAACTTTTTAGTTTGCCTAATTATTTTCCTGATCTACTGACTGCTTTTTCAATCATTCAATTTACAGCCTTCATCAGAGGTTGGAAACTGATAGACGATGCAAGTTTTGCAGTATCATTATGGCCATTTCACTGGGGCACATTCTTCACCTGTTAAATGTTTAAGTGGTTTTGTGCGTTCTCTGGAAATGTTATATATTGAAAAAAACTTGCCTCTGAAATAATAATACTGTATAATACCTCAAAAAATGAGATCTTTGTCAATTCAAGCGATAAGGGAACTAAACACATGCATTCATAATGATGTAAGAATGAGGAAAAAAGCAATTAACTGTCAGTTTAGAGGTTTTCAATAAAAAAAATCCCTTCTCACAAGCAGATATTATAGACAGCCAGTACAATGGCCCTAAAATTGAAATATATTATGTGTATAAATAGCAGCATCCTCCTAAATGTAATATGAAAATTCAAGCTGGTTTATCAGTATTAGATTGAGTGACATGCATCACTATAAGGCTCCCTAAGGTTAAATTGGGCTCCTGCACTGAAATTCTAATTAGAAATATGAGTGCTCCAACTCTGTGTAAGTGCATGTCTGTTTAATTATTTTTGCTTTTTTCTTGCATCTTTCATTATTCCATAGTCCTTTACTTTCTCCTTTCTTGCTGTTTTCAAGCAACCCAATCTCCTCACTTATTCTAAGTGTAGGACCTTCCTATAAGTTGGCATTAATTGATAAGCAGTTTTTAATTATTATTTTTCATGTCTGAAGAGACCTGATATTAGCTCCCTGAGGGCCCTAGACAGCATTTCAGCCCTTTGACTCACGTGGCACAGCTCTGCCATCTTCTGACTATCTTTCTCTTGTCAGGAATACAGTCATTTTCTTTAGTGTAATACCAATAATATTTTGTCTATATTTTGTCTTTAGGAACTTCCCACCTATTTAATAGTACACAAAACATTTTAATGGAGAATAGATACAGTTAGTCTCTACATAAGAGATGTGTTTTAACTGAGTAGGACAGTTCGTTTCTCTATCACACTAAATGACACTTAAGAAATCTTTCACAAATATTAGTGCAATAGCTGAACTACCACAAGAAAATTATTTCCTACTATCACATCTCACTCTTAAAAGAGTACATAAATTTCTTAAATTATTTATGTCTGGCATTAATTTGTTTAATCTTATTAAAGAAATGTAATTAAATAATCTAATATTATGTAGAATAATTTCAGAGTAAGTCCACTGTCCATAATAAAGTAGTTTTCATTCTACATTGTGTGAATCTTGGTGGTGAGGATGCAGGGTATAACTTTATTTTGATAAATCAAAATTCCTTTTAAGAACTGCCTTAAACTTAACATTTTCATCTGATAGAATAAATGTGATTAATTTTAAATCAGTTTAATTATCCCAAATTCTTAAAGAAATTCCAGCACATGCAAAATTTTTCAAATACTTCTCAGCAGATATTGTTTTATTAATGAAAATTAAATCATCATTGTGAGGCATTTGGGCTTAGAATGAAATATTAAAAATTGGATTAGTCTTTGGATTAGTATTGAGATTCACATTAATGTGCATTGAAAATATATTGAAGTGCATATATATTGAAGTGGAATGTATAGAAATATTAACATGAGTTCTGGAGTAACTAATTTTCTTTCCTCAGCAAAGCTAAATTCTAGAATCTGAAATCTCCTCTTAATTGCTGAATCGTACTTTTTCAAATCTCTGTTTTCTTCAGTACTAAACTGAAGACCCTAAGCCTATTCAAAACTTTTCTCTCCCTATAGGCTATTTTATAGAGCTACCATTTCTTAGGACAGACATCCAAATGGAACAAATGCACAGCCTTTCTCTGTTGCTCTGTTTCTTGTCAGTCCCAATAAAATAAGAAAGACAAGATAGCCTCTCCAGCCGCAGGAAAGTCATAACCCCAGTTATCCTTTGGTAAAAGGTCTCTCACTGCTTGTTTTTAACCTATTCCTGGTCTATTCCATAATGGAAACCATTACATGGTTAAATAAAAACCTGAAAATATTCTTCAAACCTATTTTAAAAATATGTAAACACTAGAAGATGCCATAATCAATGCATACTTTATATTTAAACATTAGAAGTTACATTGGGTTCACTAAAACCACATTTAATTCCCATAAAATATTTAGTTTGCAAAGCCTAATTAATACAGGATAAACAAAAATACATAAAATACATAAATATATAAAATACAACAAAACACTTCCCTAAAAAAGACCCCAGGTATTTAAACTCCAAAATTGTAGATGGAATACCAAACAAAACCAGGATTTTCCTTAGGCCTGACATATGGAAGTTGGGTAGTCCATAACGCTTGGAACTACATCCAGATGTGTCCTTCACAAATATCACATCTGAATAGAATGTTGTATTGTATCCTTTTGATTTATACCAGTTTTTCAGAACAGAGGCAGCAGACATATTTTGTTTTATTTTCCATGTATGGCCATGAGCTCCATATTCAGTGATTTTATATGCAACTTTATTGCTGAAATCAGGAATATGCTTAGGTTTGGATAATGCACACACAAGTTCTCTGTGATACATGTGTTTAATTTTAAAATATATAGATCAAACTGGTGCTTGATAATAATTCTTGGAACTTGACCCTGGTTACATTACCATTTATTTTTAGATTCTGTGACCTTTTGGAATAATATTTTTATAAGTGCAGTAAGATCTTCTAGTGTGCGAATTAATGTTGTACTGATGGAACGGAGTTGATTGCACTCAGCCTTTAGCTTCATTCGCAGCAACACATTAGTTGTGAATTAGTGTGCAATAATTCATGCCCTGTTGCTTCTTAGGTCTAAATATAACATTTGCTCAGCTTTAGAAATACAACATAAAGGCACTAATATTTTCAAATAAGGAGGTCCCCACCTTAGTATTTTCATTTCAAATATGTTGTTCTAGCTGCCATATGTTACAATAATAACAGTCTATTAAATAGTGACATAGACTTCAGCCTAGCTTCCATAGACATTCATTCTGTACAAATACTTCCTATACTCAAGGGGTTGGGATCCAGTGACATGAAAGGGGATCTAAGAGTCTCTGTATTGAAACAATCATATATATGATTACTCTACCTTTTCTTTTTGCTTTAATTATAATTCACAGGACACTTCATAAAAATAAAACAAAATTATTTTGAAAAATATTATTTTTCAGACAAAGTACATGATGGACAGGCAGGAAAGGTATTAGTCACAAGGAGTCTTTAGGCAACTCAGCTTAACATTTAGGATCCTAGAATTCTCACATCATACTCAAAGTCTCCATCATTAAAGTCCCATAGAAAAACAAGTATGGCAAAAAGACAGAATTTTCTTACAAGTTTGTCTAAAATTGAGGAGAAAGCTGAAGTTTCTCACATAATTGCCAGACTAGCTTCTCTCCTAATGAAGATTTCATCACTCAGATGGAATTAATTAGAACTGGCAACACTGAATTCTGTAGAGTGGAGTGGGACCCCAAAGGTCTCTATTGAATACAGGTCTGGCACACAGGCAGTCTTTAGTACTGTGGAAAATTAAATCTTGATGTCTTGGAGTGTGTCAGATGCCCTGCCCATTGGACTGTTGGGTGTGGCTTTTTCAGTAGACTACATGCTATTCTGTTGAGATTGAAAAATTTGAGAAAATAGGTGCAGCTACAGAATGTGTGTAGACAATGAAGAAAAGTCAGGAAATCAAAGTTGAGGCAAGCATTTGGAAAACAGGGTTCGAGATCAAACCTTGCAGTAATACAAGTGGAATGAACTGTCTATTTTGGTTTCTAAAGCTATCTAGCAAGTAGGCTTAACAGACAAGAGGAGCTCATATGGTAAGCAGTACAGTACTGATGACTCAGTGGAATAATTTCCTAAAGTTTCCTATACTTAACGGGTCAATATGCAGTCCTTTTGGGAATGTTCTAAAATGAAAAGTAATATTAGACCATTCTATTTCTAGCACTTGTTCAGTTCAAGTTCTAAGAATGTTCTTGCATGTAACCTGACCAACAGAACAGAGGAAACAGACTAAACTGCCCTTACAGAATAAGCTGTGTAGGTACTTAATCCAAAATCCTGTGATGCCTCTCTGCAATGTTGATTGTACTAATTTTCTCTTTCACATTTCATAGCTATGTGGTCTGAATTCCTGTCACAATTCATTTTTCCTGCAGATTACTCTCCCATAAAATGAACAAAACTGATTCAATCGCAAAAGTTTATTTCTGCTGTAGAAGTAGAAGCAAGTGTTGTGGATTGGACTGCAGTATGAGAGCCATAGCCGTAGCACGCATGAATCCACAAAAAAGTAGAAGTAGTTAACATATTGGTGCTTGCTTCAGCTAATCAGCGTAGGGAATAAAGAGCAAAGAGGGTACTGTAGTCTGCACTGTAGATTTCCAGAATTCTTTTCTGAAGCTAGATCCTGCTGAGGGGCTTTCCCTGGTGTACCTGATATTCACTACTGTTACCCATCCTAGCTAGCATAAAGTGAAAGTAGTTGGCTCAATCCATGCTACCTTACAGGTGCATTTTTTCTGTAGTTACTGTTGTATGGCCCAAACTCTCTCCAAAGCAAGGTTTAATGCTTGATAATGTGATTGATCACAGTAAGTATTGCAACAAATTTCACTTTATTTGATGGTATAGAAGCAAGTGATGATGATGTCTCTTTAATTGATGGCATAGAAAGAAGAACATTTGCTAGAATTGTAAAACTCTGCATTTCTCTTCTCATCCCTGCTCTTCTTTATTTTCTTCCTCTCCTTTTTCTGCTCTCTTCTCCTTTACCCTTCCTTTTCTCTCTTTCACTTCCCCTTCCCATTCCCTTCCCATTTCTGTTTTTCCCTTGGGGGTATTATCCAAAGCAGAATCAGAATTATGAAGCTTGCTTTATTTCTATAAATATCTGCTTCATTGTCTCCTATCATACCTTAAAGTGGAATCAATTGAGCTTTAAAGGATAAAAATAGTTACTGAAAATAAACCACAGAGAAAGATGTATTACAGAAGTAAATCTACTAATAAATTAGGTTGGGCTTGAAAGTTCCTGGGCCGTTAAGTGTTCTACTGAATTTGTTTACAAGATCAGTGTCACCAAAAAGAGTCAACAAGTCATTAAGATGCTGGAAAAATGCAAGAGATAGGAAAACTGGGCTGTTGCCACGCTGGGCTGTCTCAGAAAATTGAGGGGTCTGAAGCAGCTAAGTGAATTCAGTTAGTCAGTTATTTTTCACAGATTCTGAAGGCTTCATGATCTACATACTTTCAGAGAAGTGACTGGAGATGTTACCAAAAAATTGTCTTCCAAATGCATGGAAAAGAATATAACTTTTGGTCTCTGTTAACCCCTCTTGCTAATCTCTGCTTTAGAGTGGGTTTGTTGGAAACACAGTAATCCTGGCAGTAACTGCCAGAAATAATCTAGTATTATGCAAATTTATAATAAAAATCAAGTATTAAAATATTTCAACAGCTAATTGAATTATAAGCAATATAAAGAATTCATTTTCTCAAATCAAATTATTTCCAACTTAACTGCTTTTTTTAGCCAAATAATGAAACCAACAGATGAAGATATTTCAGTTGAATCTATGTTTTTACTGTCATTAAACAATTTACTAAATGCAAAATTCTGCATGAAACCATATTAAGTATGTAATGATCCTTGTTAGACAGAGTTCTGCAGCCAAAACACAGGAAAGGAAATAGGGTTTAAGTTTTAAATTACCTAGTGATATTCCCAAATGAAGGATTTGCAGTATGTCATTATATATACAGATGGCATGATTCCCAAGAGCACAGAAATGCTATAAATATAATAGGAAACAAAAAATAAAAAGAACAATCTAGTATATATAAAACAATTTATTCCTCTGGAGGGATTATTTTTAAAAATATTGAATTTAAAGATCAAATGGTTTTAACAGAAAGTCTAGTATGAATTTTCAGTTAATACTATTTTACCTGGTACATGCAGAACCTAGGAGGCAATAGCACTAATTAAGGAGCTAAAATCAGTAATAACACAAGGCAGATTATAGAGTACATTCTGTGCAGGTATCACTTCTATATTTAGAGCAGAGTTAGTTGGGTGATGGGCTAATAAGAAAGAAAAGACTATATAAGAGGAATGTACCTATTTAACTGGTTGCCATAATGTCAGATAACTGATGGGTATTTATCTAAATGGCTTTTCCCATCTAACTCATATTATTCAGAACTCATGTCCATTATTCATGGAAATTCTTTTGACATGGGAACTGAGAAACTGAGTACTGTTTTTGTCATTGGACACTATTCCAAGGGCACAACCTTCATTGCCTTCTACAACAGGAATAGATCCACCCAAATTGTTTTCAGGACAGTTACATGGTCCAAAAGTAGTGCCTTGCTTTTCTCTGTTTTGCACTATCTGGTGGTAGGGCTTCAAGATGTAGTAGAGCAGTGAGTGATGGGGTAACAAAGCAATGCAATAAGAATGCCTGTTTTCAGACTGATTTGGGGACTCCAAAACATGCTATTAAAATTACACTCAAACTTTGAAGAATGACGTGGGATTGGCAATTATACAGCACACAACTGGAAAAAAGAAGGATGGAGGTACATAAGCAATTCTGTAGAAATACTCATGCTTTATTAACCTTGAATTTTTAAAATCTGTTCAACATTCTAGTAACTTCAGATTCAGAGTTTTTGCTTTAGAACTTTGTCTTGACCTTGATTTAGAAATGTATATCTTCTAAGGAGATAGCCATGCTAATGTATCTTAATGAGTTTCCTTTACTGCTGTTCAGAAGGCTCTTTAACATAGTTTTTGGTTGGTTCCTAGAGCTTCTGCTGCTGCTCTGTTTATTGCTTTGCAAGTAGTAGTCCCAGAGAGAGTTACCATCAGGATCAGCATTATTCAAAAAATATGTGCACATCCATACAGACTAGTAGGCAGTGTTAGCCTCTGTTAGGTATGGGGAAACAAAGAAGAAAGTTGTGATCTCCCTGAGATAATTGAAGGAGCCTGTATTTTGAACTGAGATGCAATTTCTTGCTCTAAGGCCTATATTCAGACCATGATGACACTTTTTTTTACATCTTTCTCTTTAACCTGTCAAACTGATATACTTATTATGGCAATTGATAGTAAACTGAAACATTCAAATATCACTTTCTATGCGTGAATTATTACTCAGTGTTTTGTGGTATTAATGACAACATCAATATTTTAAAATAAACAATTTGTTTGGTGTGTTAAATAAAGGCTTATCCTAAAAATAGCAGCTTTTAAAATGTATCAAATTCCATGAATTAATATCTCCCTAAGCACAAAATATCATTTAAATAGGAAAGTTATTACCTCCCACATTGTTGCAGCTACTGCTCCATACCAATTTCAACAAATTTTTCTAAGGGCTCTCATTCCACAAACTCTTTTGTTCTGTCTCTCTACACTGCTCATCACTGACAATTTCCTTCCCCATTCTAGCATGCATCACGGCAGTTGAGGAATATTTAAGGTTGAAATATAGCCTGTAGCTTAATGATGAAGTGGGCCTTTCTGTGAAATAAATCTTAAAAAAAAAAAAAAAATAAGCCTTATTTTAACTCCTATCTGTACTGTGTCTGGTTGGGATAGAGTTAGCTTTCTTTGGAGCAGCTCTTTTGGTGCTGCTTATTGGATTTGTGGATAAAACAGTGATCATAACATGTCGATGTTCTGGCTGAGCAGTGCAGCATTCTGCTTGTCTATGGATAGGAATGGGCAAGAAGCTGGAAGGAGGCTGCTGGACATTAGCCTGACTGGTGTTGGGTTCTTAGACTTGCCCATGTATTGTAACCTATTACAAACTTGAAGGCACCGTAGGAAGATTTAGTGGACTTATAAAAATAAAAACTTGCTTTTCTCTGATGTATAATTTCAGTTTTCCTCCAAAGACTAAGGAGGATGTTCTTTAAATATGACATACTTAAGATCTATTTCATGTGCAGTGAATTCCAATTCACAAGGCTATATTTAGCTGAAAAATAATAGTTCTGTATGAAGAAAAGAAAGCAATGTTGGTCAATAGCACCATTAACCCCCTAATTTAATAAAAATAATAAATAGTTCTAGAAATAGAATATAGGGAAAAAATCAGGGAAATATAGGGAAACAGGCAAATATAGGGAAAAATTAGTAAGTCACTCAAACAAAGCTAGTTGTACCCATATCCACAGTAATTACATGACTAATTTGAGACCTCTGTATCTTGAAGCCCTCAGGAGTAGTCAGACTGGCACAGAATAAAGTAAAAAAAATTAATACAGGAGACTACAAAGTACATGAAACACTCACTTTTGAGAACTAAATAGATCTGAATAGCCTTAAAGAGCACATATAAACATTTCAAAATCAATATTTCACACCATTTATTATTATGCCCATTTACTAATGTATAGCCCAGAAAATGTT
This sequence comes from Anomalospiza imberbis, assembly GCF_031753505.1. Taxonomy (NCBI): domain Eukaryota; kingdom Metazoa; phylum Chordata; class Aves; order Passeriformes; family Viduidae; genus Anomalospiza; species Anomalospiza imberbis. Next base: position 27,480,670 of record NC_089686.1, on the reverse strand, counting down.
TATTTCTAAACAGTTTGCTTTTCTACCTTTGAACTTTTCTTAATATGCAGAAATTTTTCATACTCAGTGTCTAATGAAGATTGGGAGAGAGAAAGAAGATCAGGCAAGATTAGGCCCCCAGTATTGCAGTGGTTCTTCTTTCTTTCTCATCCTAAGATCATACAATTGACTAGGGCTAAGACAGTATCAAGAGACTGACCGAGAAAGAAAGCTACCAGAATCACTGACCAATGTTCAGAGTACTGGTGAGACAAAGAAGTTAGGTCTAGAAATGTCAGGGTCCTGTATGCACCAAAACACTGCAATCACTTACTCCTGCCCTGTGCCCATCTCAGAGGTTTAATTGCCTGTGTTCAACATCATCTTTAATGCAATGCAGCTGTATGGCCTTGGATCAACCTGCTGGGAAAAATGCAATATGAGAAAGAGTTGTGAGAAGCCTCATCCTCCCACTTTGCTTAAGAGCTACATTTAAGTGAGGACTTCCCACTTGGATTTTGCAGTGCTGCATTGCAGGTAAGCCTGCGTATGGAAGACTTTAATTTTTGGCTTGACATCAAACCCTCTTCATCATAATGGGGTTTGACAGTCACTCAACTGTTGACTGACTCTGGATAACATCACCAGATCTGCTCTGGTGTTTTGGATCAGCTACAGGGGTAACTATAGCCTCTTTGAGTGAAGTCACAGCCCTGGACCTGCTGCCAATCTCAGCTCACCATTCCTTGCAGGGCAGCCCACTCCTGCTGCTCCCTGACCTGAAAAAATGAGGTTTTTGATTTCTACTTCCCATAGCATCTACAATCCAGGAATAAGCTCCTCTAAGATGATGTAGTCATATTCATTCTATCAATCACAGAGATCATTGTTTGCAAAAACCTTCACTTTCTTATCAAAAACTTTGTACACAAATTTTATTCTTTTCATCCTGAAATCAAACACAAGAAAATAAGCATGGGAATTATTTATACCATTATCTTAAAGATCCAGTGAAGACAAAATAGGAATTTCTTTTTCTGGCTGGAAACACAAATGCAAAATCATTGAAAAGTGAATCTTTTTCTTATTTGTATGATGGAGAAAGAGGGAGTATATATAACATAAGGCACATCAAAGACCTCCATTGGCTAGTGTGAAATACCATAGAACTCTCAGTTCAAACACCACCCTGGCAATCAAGAGTTGATTGTTAGTGTTGATTGTTAATGGTTAGTGTGAATACTGACAGAGACTTTACCCTAGACTTTGATCAGCCAGTAGTACTAATAGAATATTTGGAGAATTGTTTCTTCAATTCCCTTTTCTGAGATGTCCTGGTTACAGAGAGAGAGATGGAGTTTAGCACTGCGTGGATGGGGCCAAGTTGTTATTCTGTACCATGCTCATCATCCCAGGAGGGCAGGCAGGGCATGATTATGGCAGGAAAAGACGTGTGCCCTTTCTGGAAAGGGGCCATTTTTATTTCCTTCTGGGAAGGTGTCAACATCAACCCTTCTGTATTTGGTTCCTCTGCTGCCCTGCTAGTGCCAGCTTCCATTTCTCCTCCAGAATGCTGCTGCAGACCATTGTGCTGAAAGGGACAGCATCAAAAATTCAAATTGACTGTAGTACTGAACTGGCAGAGTGGGTGGGGAGGCTGCCATGGGACAGGATTGGCGGGGGCAACCACACAACACAGCAGAGTGTTAGGAGAGGCACTGGAGACACTTGTGTGGAACTGAGTTCAGTGGAGCAGCTGCACAACACCCACTCAGACAACCCAGCTTCCAGGGAGTTTGTTTTGTCACTTTTTTAATGATTTCAGGCTGGGGGCTGGAAATGTTGGCTGTGGAAGCTTCCCCACCATCTTGCCTTTGTTCCTATGACCATGGTGGTGGTGCATGGGAACAGTTGCCACATTGCCTTTGTCTGGGGAAGTCACACAGGCATGAGCTACAGGAAGCATTCACCATCTTTTTTTTGTTCTTGGTGTTGAACACGTTTTTGTGGGTAAATCAACCTTTTCTTTTTGCATGTTTTTGCTGTTAATACTGCTGTTGCTATTGTGCATGTCTTATGCATTGTGCTGTTAGTAAGTTGCTCTTTCAACCCATAAGGGTCCCTTAATGGAAAGGACTGAGGAGTAGCTTATTTGGAGTTTAGTTGACTGCTGGTGTTAACACCAGCACATAAGACAGGGAATTCCATCAGTTCATATATGTTCTCACATATTATTTCTTCTCATTTTACATCTTAAACATTTGTGTGTATTAATTATAAATGTAAAATAAATGCAAAAATTTTATTGTGTTAAATATGAGTATAGAATAAAAGTTCACAAGACTTTTATGAACAGTTGTTGCATGCACAGGACTGATATTACCATGGAAAGTTTATTTAGTTTTGAAAGCTGAGGTCTTATTTTGTATTAATGCTGCACTGTTGCAATAAGAATGTTGTAAAGTAAATGTCATGAGCTACAATTTATGGGAAAATGGCAAATGTCAGGCAAATGAACTGAATCATAACTTATATTTCTAGCGAAACATACCATTTCAAGATTTGTCCATAAACATTAACTTGATACCAATAATCAGTAAAGTGAATTAGACATATTGACAAACATGGTTATAACTATGGAAGATGGGCAAAGGATTCATTAGCAGGTTTATAATACCTCAGCTGAATCCGTTAAAGATGTGAGGATCAGTGTCACAAGAAAACATGATGTTTGCAGACACAGATGTTTATAGATGAGCATCTGCAGAGCTCCTTTAGATTACTGGGGCTTTTCAATACCATTTTGAAATTCAATTAGTTATAAGGCATGAGGAACCTGTCATGCAAACAGATATTAACAGTGTTCATCAGCAGAAATTTGCTAATGAAAATTTTCATGGTGGTTTTCACATCCTATGTAAGCTTCCTTTTACTAAAATTTACAGGTATAAAAGCACTACTACTACTTTTCCGAAGTATTGGAAATAGACTTTATACCTTCCATATTTGGATCAGTAACATAAAATCATAGAATCACAGAATGGTTTGGAAGGGACCTTAAAGATCATCTAGTTCCAATCCATTTCCTATGGGTAGAGATGCCACCCGCTAGATCAGTTGCTCAGCACCCCATCTAACCTGGCCTTGAACACTTTTTGAGGTTGGAGTACCCACAATTTCTCTGGACAACCTGACTGTAAGCTGTCTAGATTACTTTTTTTGGTCTTCCCTGGTCAACCACTACAGTCACTCTATAGTAGAAAACCACCAGATTGGTAAGGCATGGTTTGCCCTCAGGGGAAACATCCTTGTTTCACTGATAATTTTATCTCAATGATATCTCAATGTCAGGTCTCACTGGGATCAATACTTTCACCAGTCCTTGTCAACACAATGTTGTAGGCAGTAGGTACAAGACTGATGTGAAAATAATATATAGATCTACTTACCTACCATCACGTCATGCATACTCCTTGTCCCCACTGTGATCCAATGTTCAGATTAAACAGAACATGTGGCTGGATCTGAATGCAAGCAAGACAAGGCTAATGCTATGGGCAGAGAATAGTCTCTCTAGAGTAGAATAGAGTAGAATTTGCAGCTGTACTTTTGTCTACTTCATCGGATTTAAGTCCACAGGTCAAGACTTTTTATTAGTATGTTTACACATGTTTTGTGGACAGACAAAAGCCTGCTCTATTATGGTCCTGGGTGGCTTAGCATAGTACAGTGCAGAAGAAAATACATTTTGCTTTCAATCTGAGCTTAATGGGTTAAAAAGCTGGAGCTATTGTCACTTTTCCTAGCAGCCAGCTCACATCTGCTTAGAGCAGTGTTGATGGAATAATCTCTGGTGTGCCTGCAAATATTCCCCCATATGACAATAAACAGATATTGCTTATATATTAGACTTTCTTCTGTGTCCAGTTGTTAATAAGATTGTGTCCATTCCACATAAATGTTGGTCAGACTTCTGTTGTATTTAACATTGTTCTCCTTTCTCCAGATTTTGTTAATACATCTGTTGCAGGAAATTGTCAGAAGCTCCATATCAGGGAGAAGCAAGAGGAGGCTGCCCTACCCTGCAAAGACAGGGAAGTCAGAAGCTAAGCATAATAACAAGGCAGGCAGAGGTCTCACTGGCAAGGGTCTCACAGCACCAAAACAAGATAAGCAGAGAAGCTCTGGCAAGAGTAATCAGTTGCAACTAAGGATCCAAATCTCTAATCAAGTTCTTGATGATGAAGCAGGTCCAAGGTCAATCTGGGGAGGTGATCAGGTCCATATACATTGTCCTCTGTTACACACAGGTTAGTGCCTCCAGCCATGTCTGCAGAACTCACAGGTCAAGCCAGGAAGTCAGACCACAGGTCAGAATTAAGGTTTGGCTTAATGGGGTACCTCTCTGAGTATAGACGTGGGCATGACTTCTGCCCCACTCCAGGGTAACCTAAGCAGGACCAACAGTAAGAAACTCAGCAGAGAGCCCTGCTGAAACTCTTTAGAAGTCTTCTGGGGAGACCTTTGACAGGCTCCTTCCATCTGCTTCCTCATATTTTGTTTTATCTGCAAACTGGCCTTGAGTAAGAAAGATGAACTCAAAGGGACGGCATGCAATTAGGATGCTAACAGTTCAATTTTTATGAGACACTGCAATTCATCTTCAATTAATATGCAGTTTTCATCTTCTTTTCTTAATAAATCCCATGTTTTAAGATAGCAGTCTTGCAATAAGCTCAATAACATGGACCTCAAATAAGCAAGATCCCACTTTAAGATCTATGTAGAGACCATAGCTAAGATGAGTAAAGCTCCAAGCTTCCACTAAGTTTTCTCAGAAACATTACAAAATTATGAAAAGTTATATTTTAATCTGGGTTGTTATTTCTGAGGAAAAAGCATTTGTTAAAGGAATTTTTTTGGTGGTCCTTTTGGAGGAGAGGTATAATTACTCTGCCAACCAGCAGACTAAGGGGAAAAATGCTACTCTGCACTTTTTTACATTTTAAGAATTTTTTTTACAGTTTCTTTTCTCATTTTCAGATTGTCTCTGTAATTATCTTCCTGCCTTGTTTTCCTAATAAGTATATACTTATGTATTTAATTTTTTTTTTACTGGGCCTGCTGAACAAATTTTTGCTGGTGTACTTACTTTAAGTGTTGGTATTGCATCAGAAACCAATTCCCTCAAAACAGACTGATGGTCCATCTGGTTCAGTATCCTGTTTCCTGTAATGGCTAGTAACAGATGCTTGTCAGGAGATTGCAAGAAATCCCAAAGAGGCCAATTTTGATACATTTATTCATTAGGGTATTGTTTTCTGAGTTAAAGGTGGACATTGTGGAGTAAATATGATTTTATTTTTAAGTCAGTATCTTACCACATAACAGTGATTATTCTTTTTCAAGTATATCTTCAATCCTTTCAAATGTGATCACTCCTATTATGAATCATATTAAGTGAGCTATCTTCACATAAATCACAAAACACAATAGTTTTCTCCAGTCAAAAGGGCAAATATTCAATTTTCTGAATTTCAAATTATTTATCCAGAACATTAGTGGATTAAATGTTCATGGTATATTTTTTAGAAAGAATAAATAATACAAATTGTCAGAAAATACATTCAAGCTTAAGCAAGGCTATTTGTGCAAATTAAACAATAATTAACATCTGGAGCACCTAGAATTTATTGAAATCAAAGATCTATTCATATCTTTGATCTCAATAAATAAAAGAGCTATTCAGAATTTTTTTGTTATATCTTTCCCCTATATAGTGCCAGTAATAGAAATAACACTGGAATATGTAGATGACTAATTTTCTTCATTATTACTTTTAGATACTGATAAATTATCATATTTTAGCCATTGTGTTAACAACACAAGCAAGCAGTTAGTATTGCATATAAAATTCCAGTTGCCTTATAATTGATTCTATATGTGGATTTTTCTTTCTTCCCACATCCCTGTGCTATACAGAAACCTCCCGGTCAGTGCATCTGCAGTAGTCTACACATTTTAAATGCCAAGTAATGTGAATGCTGAACAGATGATATGTGCAGATCACTGCTGCTTCTTGCCCCTGTCTGCAGCTCTGTTTCAAAGCAAGAACTGAGCTGAATCCTTTAACTGGCATTTCTTTGAGATTTGTGATTATATTAGAATTAGAGCTTTTAAGTATTTTGTGAGTCTTGAAGGGTTCCATGTCTTAGAAAGTTCCCAAAAGTAGGTCAGCTATCACATGCATTGGTAGCTTAAAAAAGGGCCCAAAAATGAGTTCCAATATATGTTCAGGAAATTGAGCTGGAAGCCGCCACAGAGGATGTAGTCTTCTTGGCACTCTAAAACTCTCTATCACAGACATTTTTAGAAAAAAAAAAAAGACCTTTTAGTACTGATGCTCACCAATTTTACTTAATATAACAGTATACAAACAACAGAATATATTTACAATTATCAAAACATGTATTTTAAGTTGAAATAGAACTGTGCTATTTAGGGCAATTTTCCATCACTATCATCTGTTAAGTCAATACCCTTTAATATTAAACTATAAAAAAATATTGCAAAATACATGGAGATTCAAATTCAGGCAGTCAAAACTTTAAATATAACTGGTGTAAAGGTGCCTGCAGAAACCTAATTCTTGACCATCATTCCCCTTGCATCTCATGGCAATATTTTGCTTAATTAAAGCATCACAAACACTAGTTTTCAAAGGACTCTTGTCACATTCCCTGCAGAGGATGGACAATACTTTCTTAATGAGCATTTATTTAGAGTTTTGTTTTCTGTTCACTGTTAAATGTGTGGCTTTATGACTTTCTTACTCTTCATTGTTTGAACTTTACTTAGAAAACAGAATTCATTAATGTCTTTTCTGTGGCACTCATTACTGTGCTGTTTGGCTACTTCATGCAAGAGTTAATTTATATTCATTTGGTCCTTTTGACCCTGGGGGTCAACTCCTCATTTTACAGGTGGGAAATTGACAGAGGCAGAGAGAAAATGGAAATGCATCTTTTAAAATAAAAGTCTCAAATCAGAGAAACTCATATTCAATTCTCATCTGTAAAATAATTTATATTTATTATAGTATATATAATTTGTTGCATATAATTATAGTATCATTTATATTCTTATAGCCCAATTTCTTCTACTGCAAATGTAAATACTTGCTATTCAAGCAGATCAGACTCCTAGGATCAAGATTAATCTCTTATTTTTAATCCCCTGAAAATTTGTTGTCTACTTAAGCCATTGAAGTAACTGAACTACTCCAAAGACTGACAGCACACAAGATATGCTTATCAACAGACTATACCATACGCAGACTAACAATGAATTTAATTGCACACTCTGCAAATGATATTTGTTTTATATTTCCCCCCATATCCTCCAGACCTTACTCCTCCCCCGCTCTCCAGTTTCTAGTCATTATAATATGCTGTTATAATGATATTATATCACTGAATCATGGAATGTTTTGTGTTGGAAAGGACATTAAAGATCATCTAATTCAAACCTCCTTGCCATGAGCAGGGATGCCACCTACTAGACCAGTTTGCTCAGGGCCTCATACTACCTGGCCTTGATGGGGTATCCACAACTGCCCCGCTGAGCTTTGTGTCATCTGCAAAGTTGCTGAGGCTGTACTTGATTCCACTGTCTACGTTGTCGAGGGTCTGGAAGAGCACCAGTTCCAAGACAGAGCTTTGAGGGACTAGGCTTTGTATGCTGCACATTAGTATATTTTTCTTGTCAGTTTTTCTTTGCTGTCTGAATAGTTAAATTCTTAGACATCTTTATAGTTTCTAACCTCAGTTTTCCTATTTAGTCACTTTCACTTCCCTTAGCAGCATTAAGCCTCTTTAGCACCAGCTTCCCAGGTTTCTTATTTAGTACTTTGCCTGACCTTTATCTCTACGTCTTTCTCATCCATGTGGTTAGGTAATTCGCTGAAGCACAAATAAAATAATGTCTATATTGCATCAGAGCTTAACCCCCTTCCTCCATTAAGCAATTAGTAATAGCAATTGCTGTGTTTTACAGCATGTTCCCAACGTGCTGCATGTTCAGTGAACATCAATTGTAAAATAGTACAAATTTAGTTCTATTAACATTACAGACAACAGGCAAGTTTATTTGAGTCTTTTATAACAATGTCACATTTGGGCAGATATTTGTAGGGGTAGCAGAAGTAGTATTATTCAACAAATGGCATTCCCTAAATGAGGAGCTCTAAAATACAACAGGTACATATAACAGATAATCTTCTTCTCACAAGAAGTTTTAGTGTTCTATTCATCACATCTCTAATTTCAGCTAGTGATTAAATTTTAAAATAAAATGAAACAAAATATCACAAAAAAACTCCATTCATATATAAAAAATATATCTCAAAGACAAATACAATTTCAGAGTGATTAGCCGTGGAGAAATTGTATTACAATGTCAAGTTTCAGGGAAGTTACCCAATAGGTAAGCCTGCCACTTAGAATTTAGTGCTATACAAATTCATAGAAAACTTTAATATAGCTGAGATCTGAAAAATAATTGAAAAACCCAGAAACGAAATTATATTATCAGTAAAGATTAGAAAGATCTTGAACACTAAATTCTATACAGAATCACAGAGTGGGTTGGGCTGGAAGGGACCACAGGGGGTCATCTGGTCCAACCTCCCTGCTCAATCAGGGTCATCTTAGAGCACATGGCACGGGTTTGTGTCAAGTCGGTTCTTGATTATCTCCAGGGAGGGAGATTTGACAATCTCTCTGGGCAACCTTTTCCAGTGTATGGTCATCCACCCAGTAAAGCTTTTCCTCACATTCAGGTGGAGCTTCCTGTGCATCAGTTTCTGCCAGTTACCTCTTGTCCTACTTCTTGGCAGCACTGAGAAGAACATGGATCCATCCTCTTGGCCTCTCCCTTTAGATACTCACAGACACTGATGAGGTCCCCTCTCAGTGTCTCTTCTCAAGGTTGAACAGGCCCAGCTCCCTCAGCCTTTCCACATAGCAGAGATGCTCCAGTCCCTTAATCACCTTTGTTATCCTCCACTGGACCTGCTCCAGGAACTTCGTGTCTCTCTTTTCCTAAGGAGAACTGGACACAGCACTCCAGATGATGCCTCACGAGGGCTGAGTAGAGGGGCAGGATCACCCATCTTGATCTACTGGCAATGCTCTTTCTGATGCACCCCAGGAATTACAATGGACTCTCCTTCTTTTCTAGTGAACTGAAATACTTGGAAGTTGTTCTTCAAATAGCAAAGATTATTTTATGCATAATATCAACACATTCTAAATTAAATTGCCACAAACACTTCTCAAAAAGGAATGTCTGTTATGTGCTAAAATACCCTAAAGTGGCTTGGCAGGTTTTTTTCTGTTTCTGAAGACTACAAACTACTATTATATCAAAATATTATCAGCATTAAATCAAAATTGCATCTGTCTGTAGATAGGATTAAACTGTTGATCTATTTCCTATAGATACAGCTGTTTAATAACACCTGTTGTTAATTAGCTACATAAATAATCTACACCTGCATATGTGAAGAGAGATCCTATGACATATTACTATTAGAAGAGATTCTGTCCTTTTTATATGCATAACTGCCTCCCTTAATGTCCAAATTATAAATTAGTACATTATTGATATGGTTTTAAACCAAATAAAACAAATAAGTTGTTCAGTTAACTACCTGGAATGGCAGTAATTCTAATGATTTTCTGTATTTACTGTATTTTAAAAGTTGATGGTGGAAGACTTTACTGTAAGTTAACGCAAGAAAAAACAGATGGGAATAACAGAAATATTACAAATGAAGGTGACATGATATGAATAATAAAAATGAAATTATAAGATGAAGATTTGGAGGGTAAGTTGTAGGAGGAACAGCTGAGGGAGCTGGGGTTGTTTAGCCTGGAGAAGAGGAGGCTGAGGGGTGACCTTAGCACTCCCTACAACTGCCTGAAAGGAGATGTGAGGGTCGGCCTCTTCTCCCAGGCAACTGGCAACAGGACAAGAAGGCATAGCCACAAGTTGTGCCAAAGGACATGTAGGTTGGGCATCAGGAGGAATTTCATCATGAAAAGGGTTGTTAAACTCAGGAATGGGCTGCCAAAGGAAGATTATGGAGTCGTGATGGAGTCACCATCCCTGGAGGCATTCAAGAAATGACTGGACATAGTGCTTAGGGCCATAGTCTAGTTGACATGGTCTAAGGTTGGCCTTAGTTATCTCTGATTTCTTTTTCAACCGAAACGAATCTTTGGCAATAATGCACTTCACTCCTCACAAAATATTTCCACCAGTTAATAGATTATTTAAGTCTATGTATGAAAAATAATAATATTAAGATTGAATTTTAATTAATTGCTCTTTGCAGTAGAGTTCTTCTTTAAGGAATAAATCTGAGGCTAACATTCAACTTCCTTGTTCTGGCAAGCACTACATTTTTACATGTTCTTATGTCAAGAGAGATTAGAAATCTCAGTTGAACATAAAGCCTTGTTGGCTTAGCCACAGAATTGAAATTTAGCAAGATCTCTTCCCAAAGATCTTTCCATTTAAACAGACAAGGTAGGCCACACATCTGAGAATTCACAAGAGATGCAAAGTGACTTGGAATCAAACTGAGCAGATAAATGGCAGAGACAGAAGTAAGACCCAAGCTTCCCAAGACTCAATTTTTCTTTTGATTAAGACTGCTGTGTAAAAATTCATCAGGATTCAGAACTCTTTGATATTGATTTAGCTTAAGACTATTCTCTTAAACTCTGGTACTCAGAAGTGCTTCCAGACAAATATTTTACTAGAGGTCAGCTGTACCATTTATTTTTCTGGAAAAATTATAAAGACCTTGAAAAACTTATGTAGGAAATGTCTTCTGAGGAAGTGCTTTGATCTCCCTTTGTCCTTAAGACACTAAGAAACCCAATGAGAAAGCTCCTTTGTGAAACTGGCACAGTGGTAGACTGAGTGGGGAAGTCTGGTCCAAAGTTTAGTCAAGGAGCTTTACATGATGTTTCCTGGTAGTCCATGAATAAGACAGGACTAATTTTATTTCTTAAAACTATTTACTCAGCATTTTTATTACACTAAATGAGTAAAGTTTGATTACCACTGCAAAGTGTAACTATCTATTTCAAGCAAAATCAAAATAACAAAGAAGTGAAACACTCATAACCGAGGGGATCTGGTACAGAAGACCAGGCTGGCTGCAGGTGTACATACCCATATGAGACTTTAGTCCAGTTAGGGACTGGTGAGTATGAGATCATACAGACAGCTCTAAAAGCATCTAAAACCAGCAAGGTTTGTACACGTAACAATGAAAGCAAAGGAAATGTCAGTACAGCTTTCAACATGACCCTGGGCAATTCAAATTTGGAGAGTTTGAGGGGGTTGCATCTTTCTCCAGTACAGTTTACATTATAGTACTTAACAAAACATTAAAGAAAAACTGGGAGGTGGATGGGGGAGGGTGTTAAGCAAACATGAGGCCTAATCAGTATTCTTTGTGACCATCCTTTTCTAACAAACTGCATGGAAACCATCTTCTCTAGACAGAGGTAAAGCAGCAGGTCTCTTCATCTGCTGACGCAGTCTGGATTGCACCCCAAGACTGGAATTTGCTAATTCTGGAAGCAGTAATCCCTGTCTAGGTTTCTTAGATTTTGCCTCCTTAAAAGTGTTTATCTTTCTTTTGCTTTTGAGATAATTATGGGAGGGCAGACTGTTTTGCTCTCCATGTTTTGTTTTTGGGTTTTTTACGAAAGCAGATGAAAGCAAAAAACTGTATTGCTTGCATGGAAGAAGTTTTGACCTTTGTAGTTTAGACTTAATACTTCTATAATGCTTTTGAGTTTTTTGTTTAAAAAACCCTTCATCTTTGTACTATTTCTAAAGCATTAATTTTTTAGAAGGAAGTTACAGCCTTCACACAAATTCAACAGCCCTTGCTCCAGCAAATGTTCTTGGTCGTGCTACCTATGTGGGTGAATAGCATTCACTGCTACAATATGCACACAATGATGCGCATTCTGAAAGGACCTTTCTAGATTTCTCCGCTTCATACTTTTTGGTTATGCAGAAGGAATCCTGGAATGAAAAAGGAAACATGGAGAGGAAAATCAATTAAACGGTGATTTTGCGATCTAAAGCTGTGAACACTTTGTAAACACAGAATGAGTCATCTGCATATATGTTTGATTTATTTATTTTATTAATTGAATATCCGACTGAAATAGTCAAGATGCTACGGCATAGCTGCATTTGACATATTTGATTATGATTATACCAATAAAGTTGACTGCTACATAATTTTTGGTTTATAAAAATACAGGTACCATATGGACTATGTTATTTAGAATGAGATTCACTGTTAGCAATTCACAAATAGTTTAAATTTTCCAGTATATTTGAGGTCACATTAATATTTCATCAATGAGCAATCTGCAGAGTAGAGACTTATGACTTAACCGATCATCAGTGATGAAACAATAGTATTTCCTTCACAGTCTGATAAAGTGCTATTTAAAAAAATAACATGATGAAGACAGAGACTATTTCAGTCAAAAAGGAAAATGTTTTCTTTTTTGTATTTACTTCATTCCTTGCAGGAAGAAACAAGCTTTTGTATCAGTAGAAGTAGTTAACTGTTATTTAAGAGTATAATTGTTAATATGGGCTTCCTACACACAGCTCAACCAAAGAATTTCAGTTGAAATCCCCATTATTTAATTAGAACTCAGTGATAGTGGGGTACAGTTGTGATGCCCTATGTATAGCCTCACTATCTTACATATTTTGAATAACAAATGTGTAATGATGATATGCAAATCTTGACTTTTTACTAACTGCTGTCATAATGTGTCACCTAATTTAGGCCTCTTCTGTGTACCAATCTGTAGTAATGAAAAATTACACTTTGCTTCCATCTGTGTTCTTATCAGTATATGAAGTATTATATTAGCACAATAGTCCGCTGCATTTCATAGACTTTATAGCTGAGATTCTTACGCATGACTACCTGGAAATGAACCATAAATAACCATGGCTTGGTGAGCTAAAAACAGCAATATGTAATATAAAACAAAATCCTTTATTTGAATCTCTTGTCTCCTCTCTCGTTACTAGTAGTGACAAAGAAGTGGGCATGCAAAGCAGAAGCAGATATAATTTTTCTGCATGCTACAGGAATTTTAAATTTGATAGTTTCCTGCTGGTAAAGAGATGACTTTAAGACATTAATTCAAAACTTCTTTGTAACATAAGAGACAGAGCCAGTATATTTGAATATTACAGAAGAAATAATGAAATATAATGTTAAGTATGTTTAGCATTTTGTGCTATAGTCTTTATTTTATGGATTTAGTCTTAAGGTTTTACCTAAGTCTAAATAAACAGTTTCAGAGACCATAATAAATTATTTCTGAACCATTCAATTAAGCATTTGTGATTATATGAATTTGTAATGTTGTGTAATGTTTTGAATATTTATTGCATATCTATTTTATGTTGAGCATATTGTTATATCCTCCAGGACATTTTGCAAGATATTTAATTTGAAGTGTTATTTCCTGAAGGAACAAGCAGAAGTATAATTCTACTCTATTACTTCAACTTTTAATGGTAGACCTCTCTGCTACATAGTCAAAGATGTTTTCTAGACAATCTTTTGTCCAATTAAAATCTAACTGTTATCAGGCATGAATGTAGTAACTCCAGCTAGTGATGGTGAAAGTACTTACTTTGTTTTTAAAATGTTTTATTTGACACACAGTCATTGTTTTAGTCTTGAAAGTACAGGTAGGGAGTATGATTGTATATTGATCAAATCAGACCCTAGACCTAAAAGAACAGACTTCTACATCACATTTGCCTCAGAAGGACTGTAAAACAGGGCTATTTAGAGATTACCTTATACAAATTATTCTTCACTATGGGGAAATATTTAATCTTCAATCTCTTGGGCATGCTGCAATCTATTGAATGACCATTAGTGTATCTTCATCAAAACTACCAAAATATCCTAAAGAACTGATCTGTTCTGAATGCTTGCAAAAGGAAAAAAAGAAGTAGCTGTAAAAAACTTCCATCCAAAGAGAAAATCTATTACTTTCACTCTTCCATCTCTAACCTAAGTGTACAGCCCCATAAAAATTTCTAAAAGAAAGCAAATATATCTAACAAAAAGATTTACCCAAAAATATCCTAGCAAAAAATCATCAAAAAGGATCCAATCAGCCTTACAAAAATGAGGTAGTGACTGTATATTCTTCCTCTTTTGGGGGAATGAAAATGCAAATAATCTGTAATCGATGTTATTCTTGTTGCTTAGTACATTGCTCAGAGCTGTTAAGACGTGATTATAAGTGCAGTGTGCATATATATACAGAACACGATAAAAATATTTATTATATGAGCTATAGCACTCAGTAAGATAAATAGTGCTGACACCTCAAGAAAATCAAATGTCTCATACATTTTATATTATTTTTTTACATGAACATAATTGGATTTTTCATTTCTATAACACACAAAACATCACATAGAATACAAAAAAACTAAGTCCTTAATACAACAGTAGGAATGCTTTTTCTTCTGGGGAGTAGTTACATTAAGAAACATGAAGGAAATCTTTCTCAAAACCTCAAATTACTTCCTTGAATCTTGAATTGGTTTAATAAACACCTACTTTCCTTTCTGTTCTCAAAAATTCCTTTTTTTGCTTGAGTTTCCTTTTGATGTGAGGAGTACTTTTCAAGTTATGTGTCATTCTCAAATCTCTCAACATGGGTCTTCCACAGGGCCAGATGTATTCACTGTCTTCTGAAGTATCAGGTTGATTTGAACCAAATCCTCTATGTCCTTGAATAAAGTAAACTGAAAAGCATTGGTTTCTGGCAATCAGCATATTTGCTTTTTTATTCTACAAGGGTAAAATAATGCATAAAGGAATTGTTTAACTCAGCTTTTGGCTCGCCTAACTCTAAAATTGGCATGCTGCCAAGTGCATGAAAGCTCCAAAAGGGCATCCATAGATGCCAGTACCAGTTGTTGGTCACTGAAACCCAGTATAGTATATTTAAAAGAGGCAGTGAGGGTTTCTTTATTTCCCAAATGAAGACACTAGCCTTAGGCTAAATGTTGGTTTGGTCTTTGTAATGGCTGTGAAAATGGTTCCATCCTGTTTGATGACAAAGATTTTATTCATCCTAGTAAAATCAGTTGTGCATCACAGATGTGTGCTAAAAAAGATGTTAGAATTGACATTTCGGGTATTTTGTTTGCTATGGGCGTTTTTGTTTTGGATTGGGTTTTGTTTGGATATTTTTTTCTTTTTTTTTTCTCTTTTGGTTCTAATAGGATTCACACAACATCTCACCTCACCCCCTAATTATCATTTCCTAAATGTTGACATCAGTCTAAGGGCTAGAAAAATTATATTAATTTGCATATCTGAAAATGTGTGTGTTCTGTAGAGAGGTGAAGTGGCTTCTTCCTTTATCAGTCCTATGAGGTCTATCACTTTCACTGCATCACTCCTACAGTCCTTTCCCCTTAAGTTTAGTCTGTTGCCCTCAAATATTTGCAATCATGCTATTCAGAATAATTTTAGGTAGCTAGTCCTTGCTAACTTTAGGGTTGAACACTGTTGAAATTACATTTTCCTAAGCATCAGGAGAGAAATTTCTTTCTTGAAGACACATTAACTAAATAAAAACAGTTGTTACTTTGCCTTCTCTTCCATATTCAATTTTAGCAAACATATTAATTTTCTCTTTCTTTCCTAAACCATAACAGTTGTCTCATCATAAATACTAACCCGAGGGTAATGGTTGGTAGCAATATTATGTGGTACAGCAAGCTAGTGTGTCAATTTATTATGCGTAGAAATTCATTCGTGGTTTCCTGTGAAAAATCAAATATTGTTGTTTTTTAATTACAGTTTTAGCAAATTGCATTGTGCAGATTTGATTTTTCTACTCTTTCAATGCCTATTCTTAGTAGAAGTGATTATATATCAAATGTCTGTTCTTAAGACTGATGCAGGTACCACCAAGAGCCATTAGAACTACAAACTTTACTACACAAGAACCACAAAATTTTTAAATTTTTTTAACATTGTGTGAATGTTTAATTCACACAATGCCAATGTCCAGTAAGGACTTGTCAACTCACCACCTTAACTTACACTACCTTGCATCAAGAGTACATGCTGGTTTTATTCATCAATAGGAAATGGCTTGAGGAGGATAGTGAGGGGTGAAGAGGGGAGATTTTCCACTTTTGAGCTGATTCTGGTCTTCCTTTTACCCTTGATCAATACCATTGATACTGTTTAAAGTATAAATTGTGACTGTCATTCTACATATGAAAGACAGAATTTGGGATTAAGCAGGTAAGTAGCTCCACCATAGTTCAAGCTCTTCTCCTCTTGACTCAATACATTTTGTATTTCACACCCATAGTACAAACGCTATGATGGCTGACTGTACGTCAGCCTGGATGACTCTAGAATATACACAGGTGTGCATCACAGAAAGCTGGAATGATCATATCATGTTAAGATTGTGCAGTCAAGTTCTAGCCCATTTCTTTAGTTTAGTGGTACATTGTTTTATTATTAGATTTTTATTATCCTATCACTCTCGGGTGTAATTTATTGAAAGAGGAAGTTAAAAATGTGGCTTGCATAGGGAGCATAATATCCCTTTAACCTGAAAAGGTTGTATGAATTTGTAACTGAGTGAGTCTTTCCTCATATTTTTTTTCTTGTTTGTAAGGATTCGCGTGCTGTTTTTATAATGTTTTCATTGATGTCAAGACCTTGGTATAAAAACAAGACTAGCACAGTACTAATTTACCCCATGGTCTCCTGTGTCTTCCTTTGCCTCTCTCCTTGAGCAACTGGCATAGCTGCAGGACTGTTTACTCCACAGCTTATTTCCCCTTTATCTTTGATGTCCCAGGATGTCAAAGGCTGTGAATTTAATATTGATTTTATAAAGTACTTTTACTGTAACATGTCAGTTAGGATTAGCTTCAACCTCGAGGAAGCTCAGGCAGTGAGCTGGATTTGCACGCAATGTGGCTCTCCAGCTCTCAGACTCTTTTCCCGAGCGAATGCTTTATTTATAAGAGTGACAGTGTGCTGTGAAAGCAGGGATAGCACACAGCCCCCAGCTATCTCTGTGTCTTGTATACACAACGTCAGTGCCCTGTGTATACATTAGGCTTGAAAATGTAAGTGGATCAGAGAGACGTATCATTTGCTGGTATGTAAACAGACAGATGAGTTTATAGATCGCATTAAACCCCAGTGGCTGTAACTAGTGGAAGAGGCTTCCTGGAGTCCCATCCCCCACCTCACTCCTCCTTGTTCCTCCTTATACCATCAACACCAACACCAGGAGCTGGACTCCACTCCTTCAGTGAGCAAATAAAGGCATCTTTCCAAAGGAGGAATCACAGCTGAAGAATAATTTTCCTTGATCTTGTTCCCTTAACCTTTTATTGCTCCTTTGAAATGGCAGGTGCTGCTGATGGAGTGTATTAATCTACAGATTAATCTGCAAAGTCTTTTCATAACTCAGTATTGATCCTCACTCAGTCCCAACAAAGGTGAAAAGTTTGTCTTGATATTGTCCTTTTTTTCTCTCTTTTTTTCTCCATCTTTTACTTCATACTTTTGAGAAAGAACAAAATTGCACTTGCCTTTTGTCTCTAAATTTTAATCTAAAACTGGGAGGTAAGGTTTCCTCAAAGACTGATAGCGCTGAAGCTTGGACTTACACTCCCAAGGGAACAGTCACCAGTTTACTTGTGTGTTGAGAAAATCATGCCAACTGATTACACACTCTTAATGAAAGATTAACTATTTAATGCATTAGCTTTTTGTGAGCACATGGAACAGCTGTGCACTTGGGCAATATCTGCCCCATTCATATGTTTGATTTCTTATTACTCCCCAGTTGCTCTGATGTTGCCTTCCTCCTCAGCTGGGACTTGAGTTAGCTTAGGTCTTCTGAGCATTTTGAAAATATTTATTTTTTGGTTCATTAACTATTCTACAAGCCTTGAGTTTGATGCCTATGTACATTTCTGGCAACATATAAATAATAAAGAAGTTGTTATTCTTGATATAGAGCATATATGGCTGCTTATAAAATATCATTCATGTAGCTGCACTATCATTCTTTTTCATTTGTTTTGTAGCTCTGCCTACGTATATATGACAGTTTGAGGTTTGTTTTAAGCTATTTTCATAAAATATATGTCATTCCAGTGTAAAATCTGCGAGAGTTCATAAATAATATTGCTGAGCTTTAGTAACAGAAGAAAGAGGAAGTGGTTGTTACAAAGCAACATCCTTGATTCCAGTTATTGCACGGAAGAAATTTGAAACATAAAACTGAAAGCAACTTTCAGGTGAATGCAGGTATCCACATATATACCCTTCCTATTTGTACTGGAGGTTACACTATTTTTGGTGAAATCAGACAGACATGACTTTGGATGATAGACAAGGACTTTTTTTGCGTAATTACTTGCATTTGATAACAGGCTCAAAACCTACAAATCAGAGTCCAAAAATAGTATTTCAAGACTTAGAATGATTTTTTCTTTGGCATCCATTCTCCTACTTCTTATCCATGAGAAAGACTGTGTGGAAATAGCTCCAGCAAATGATTTATGTATTTCTCACCAAGATATAAAAGACAACAGGATTCCCACTGTTATGTTAAAGTGAAAATTTCCACACTAGATACCAGTACACAGAATTTTGGACATTTGTCAACTAAATAATCAAAGGAAGTCTAAAGCTTTTTGAGTGCAACCTGTCACTGTTGCCAATGTTACAATCAGTCCATAAATATTTGATATACCTGAGAAAACCACCTCTTCTGTTTCCTTTGCATTAGGTACACAATGTATCCTCTCTAGTTTATTTAGAATTCAGATATTACTTTTTCTCTCTCTACACAGCACATCATAATGTGCTACTTTATTCAGACAATATAGGTAGTAAGAAAATTACTAATTTATATTACCTTCAGAATATTTAATAGAGTATGTGCTAATTAAGTAAGGATAACTTGTTGATCTGTAGAAAAAAAAATCAGTTAGTTAATTTTTCATTCAGTTTTTATGGAATTCATGCATACAAGGTGTGATGAAATTTTAGTGAGGATTTGCTTTGAAACTCAATGAAAAACAATGAAATGTGAAACTTTGTAATTAATTATTGTATTACTAGAAGTAAAGCAATTCATTCTCTACAGAGTAATACAAAATTCAGTATGCTAAAACTGACATTTTTGTAGCCAAATAAACATCTGAATGAAAAAACTGTTCAAAATGTAAATTTCCGAATTTGCACCCAGCTCATTATGCCAAAGTTCTTTCATACAGATGTTTTCCCTGAACAGTGTATTGATTACAACATATCCGAAAAGCTGGACTTTGGAGATGTCTCATTCCCCAAAAATCCATGCATACATGCAAATCCATCCACAGAATATTTTTTATTACTATTATTCAGGTTTATGTATTATTTCAAGGAAGCATATGCTCCAGGGATTTTTAACAAACCTGGTTTTTATGGATGGTTGTGGGTGTCTTATATTTTGCATGCTAAAAAGACATGTAGAAACAAAAAAAACCTTAATGTATTGATGCAGTCAGATGTGACTGAGGGACTCGTCCATCACAGAAAACCAAAGACTGACAAAGTTCTTAGTGGACTTCTAGGGGTTTGTGAGCAAAGTTTCCAAAAATGTGTTAAATAATTAAATAACACATTTATAAAGTATGTAAACACTTCTGCTGCTTCACCATACAGCTGCTGGAGGCACAGAAAGTTTAATACTTCCAAATATCACCCAAAGACTCTATGGTGTCATCAAGAATTGAATGAAGGTCTCCTGAACCTCTGTTCATAACAAACCGGTTTGCTTTCATCCAATAATCCCTGACTGCCAGAGGCTATTGCAGGGTGGCCTACATTAAAGGAACCCTGAGGTAGTGTTAATTTGTGCCATAAGGTCAAAATAGTTTCTATTAACCCGAGGGCTTTGTTAGCACAATAGTGGCATAATTATTCTTGCTATTTTTTTCTTGTTGCTCAACTGAGCACAGCCTAGACAGTTGTTAAGACTGCATATTGAGGTGTTCAAGTTTATTTGCCATTAAAAAGACTTGAACAACTTATACTAGCAGAGGTCAGACTGGGGCTACTAATGAATTGTTTATACTTTGGGGTGTGTGGCAAAAATACTGTAAAAATAGCTTGTTTCTAGACTATTATTGAATATCTGCATTTTTAACAGAAATAACTTGAGAGAAAGTACATTAAACCACTAGCTATTCTTCATTCTTTTCTTTAATTTTTTCTCAAGAATAGAACTTCCAGGATGTTGATAGGAACGTGAGTGCTATCATAAACAGCACATAATGAGGTGCATAAGCACAGTTTATTCAAATAGCTGTTCAAAAATTAAACAAAGCATCATGAAGAGTCTTTTGAAGCATTTGACCAGCTTCTCCTTGACATACTTCAATAATACACATTTGGATGCATTTCTGCATTTATAACATCAGGTTATGTATATATATGTCCATTTTCTCATTAAACTATGAAGTGGATTTGTCCCATCTGCCATGCTATTGTCTTTATTCATTAGCAAAGATAAATTTAAACACAGTGATTACCTCAAAAATGCTATAGCTGTACAGTTCAGTTGCAATGCTGTCTTCATAGTTTAGGGGCAAATCTTGAGTGTCAGCTCTGACTTCGGCATTTGTACTGCTTACGTCTGCTGAATGGAAGAGAAGAAAAGCTAGGATCCGGCAGGCAAAAAAACTATCTTCTATTCACAAAGAGAAAACAAACATCTTTCCTAATGTTTCAGGGAGATAAGTTTAAAATATGGCTGTAAAACCATTGTTGTGTTTTGTAAATCTAATGTACTAAAGCTACAAAATTTTTATCTTGTATGGATCAACTACATGCTTGCATGCTGGCTATCTCAATTTCAAAAATGACTCCTAAGGTTACATCCTGCTTTCATCCCAAGCCTGTTGGGAAATTGTCAGTTTATGGAGATTTTTCCTTTGTGTGTTGGGATTTGCTTTTCCCAAAATCAGAACATCCATGGATTTAAATGTTCCCTGCTGCTTCTCAGAGCCACTCACACAAACAACCATTTCTCTTTCTTCACCATATTTCTCTTTCTGTGGATTTTAAATTATTTATTCATTCTTTTATTTTAATGTATTTTCTGTTTGCAATTGTATGCTTCAATTTTGCAATTTAATTTGTATGTTTGTTCTTGGTGGGAATTTGTTTTGCTAGCTAGGAAGATGATAGGATGGACAATATTCCAATGTATTTTAACTGCATCTCCATTTTAGGCTTTGCATGAAACTTTTTTCTAGAACTGACACTTCCGTCAGGACAGAACATGCAGGACAAGTACTCATGTCAGGCCACAGTGGAGTAAACAGCTGTTCACATAATGATTGCTGGTGGAAGGGAATCTGGTACAGACACCTCAAAATTGGAGCCACCAGTTCTAATAAAACAAGGAATGTTTTATTAAGGTTGGTTTTTAGTTGGGTTACATTTGACATTTAGCTATACAAGACATACATCCTTTGTCACTGGAGAAAGAACTCTATTATAATAAACTGCGACCATGGTCAACAGATTTCTACAGACCAGCAACTTCAGGGAATGCCCTTTCAGCATAAAGCCAGATATCAAAATACTGGTTAAATGTGGCCTTTACTGCCTAAGGTCTGCATTTCTTTGTAACAAGAATTTGTTAAAACTGTTTTTATATAAGCAGAAGACAGAGGATGGCTCTAGATCTTTTCAGTGATCATTCCCCCATTTCTTGATCTGTCCATCTATTGCTAGTACCACATCTTCATATTTTGCCCCATAGACATTCTTTCTCCCTAAATGCATCAGCAGGGAGAGATGAGAGACTTATTAAATTTTTATGTCCCCATTGGGGCCTGCTTCAGAGGGATTGTTAGAATTTGTAAGGACAGGATAAAAACCTTTTTTCATGAAAGACTAATATCTGAATAAGAATTAAGATAGGAGGGATATCAAAACACACCTGAAAATGTAGATAGGGCATTATTCTCAGGTCCCATTGAATCTCTCAAGTGTAGTCTAGCCAAGCCTTGTTTTGCTACTCCAGTCTTCTTGGCTTTGTGTACTGTGCTAAAATTAGCTGCATCCTTGAAAGGCTTATTAAGTGTCATTGGATATATTCAAGCATTTACATGTTTTGATGTTTTGCCTTGTTTTGAGCAGTGTAACTTAATCAGCAGTCATGTAGCAACATCCAAGACAAATATAATAATAGCCTTGTGTTCTATTTTTCATTAAT
The DNA here is from genome assembly GCF_031753505.1 of Anomalospiza imberbis. Lineage (NCBI taxonomy): Eukaryota > Metazoa > Chordata > Aves > Passeriformes > Viduidae > Anomalospiza > Anomalospiza imberbis. The sequence continues at coordinate 27,458,264 of NC_089686.1, read as the reverse complement.
TTAGGTGGAGCTCACACTGCCTTCCATTACACTTGTATTCATTTTTGGATTTTTATATACAAATCAGAAATTCATTTTTATTAGCAATTAAATATGTAACAATATCAAAATGCTTTCATCAAATTCCATATGATTATGATAAACATTGATATTATATTCAATTTAGAGTCTCTCTTATTTGTGTCATGTTGCATTTTTCAGGACTTGGAAGGCTAAACACATGATCTAGCTTAAACAGAAGCAAGTTAGGACTATAGCCAAAAATATGATGAACCAGGAAATACATTACTGAGTGTTGTGAGAATATCTCCTTTAATACCTTGAAAAATAAATCAAACATGCTACTTTCATTTTCAGAAATAAGTTGCAAAGTTTGTATACCAACCAGAATTTTAGTGTTGAGGCCTTAACATTTTTCTGCAAAAACTCATAATTTGCTGTTCAGAAATCCAGTTCCTTCTTCCACAGTCTCCGTCCAGGCTTTTTTGGTTGAAAGGTATTTCAGCCCTTGTAATTACTAAGAAAGAAATATTATGCAGCTTTTCCATACACATCCGTAGCTCATTAATAGAATCATAGCATACCAGGTTGGAAGGAACATCGAGGATCACCTGGTCCAACCTTGCTTGACAAAACTGCAGTGTAGACAAGATTGCCCAACATCTTGCCCAGGCAAATTTTAAAACTGGGAATCTATCACTTCCTTGGAGAGATTATTCCAAAGACCAATTTTTTTCATAGTGAAAAATTTTACTTGTGTCAATTTGAAATCTCCCTAGGAGTAACTTGCCTTGACTTTTCCAAATGATTCCTTGTAAAAAAAGGAGTCTCTGTCTTCTTTTTAGCCACCTCTTAAATACTGAAATATGGTGATAAAATCTTCCCTATGCCTCATCTCAAGGCTGAACAACCCCACTTCTTTCAGCCTTTTCCTCATATGACAGGCTCCCCATCTTTGTGGTCCTTCTCCTGACCATCTCCAGCTGGTCCACACCATTTTTGTATAGCAGGGACCAAAACTGAACACAGTATTCCAAATGTGATCTGAAAATCACTGAGCAGAGGGGAATAACTACTTCTTTATCTCTGATGATGGTGTCCTTGTTGATTCCACCCAGCATCCTGTTGGCTTTCTTTTACACAGCAGCTCACTGTTCACTCATATTGAATTTGTTGTCCACCAGGACACTGAGCACTTTTCATTGAACTGATTCCCTGACCATTAGACCCCAGCCTGTGCTGCATTTCTGGATTATGTTTCCCCAGCTGCAAGAACTTTCATTTGTCCTTGTTGAACTACATAAAATTCTTCTTAGTTTTCTCAAAGTCTATTCATTTTTATCAGTCTCTTTTGCAGAGAAATAAGGCTGAATTATAAAAGCTTGTTTTGAATTTACTGACTTGATGAATGTGTGGCATGTTTTACTTACAGCTGCAGTTTGCTAAATATTTTTCAGGGTCACTGCACTTTTTTATTGTCTGCTCCAATTTCTGCTGTATAGGTATTTATTCTTGGTAGGCAGGTATTTCTCAAGAGCAGAAAACTACTCTGTTTTTATAATCTTTGTACCTGACAGTACTTTATCTTTATTTCTTAAAGGATCAAAGCTTTACAATTGACAGAAAATGCTTCTATTTACTTATCACAAACTGTCATAATATAAGAGAAAATTAAGCAGAAGGACAAATATTAATTTAAGCAGCTGGTATCTTGTATTTTAGCTGAAAGAAGTGAAATTTTCTTTGCTATTTTGAAACATTCTTATCATCTTTCAATATTATCTTATGTTCAGGCAGAGTTATGAGAAACTCTTCTGTACAGTTAAATACTTCCATTAAAATATAGTTAAGTAGTTCATGTGCTGTAAAATACTATGATTATGCAAATAAACAACATGGATGAAATAGAAGTTTGGCAAATGTTAGTGCACACAAGATCTGAAAGTTGCAGGTGTAAATAAAACATTACAGCAGCGGTAATAAGTGCAATACCATGAGCAGAAATGATAGAGCTGAAATTGAATTGGAATAGAATGAAAATGTTATTATTTTTCCTATTGTGTTTCTTATAGTTTTCTATACCATAACTGTAGAAGAAAGCCAGAACCACCACTTTACTTCTGTACAGAAACAAGCAGAAAGAGGGCTGACATTCAGCCACTAGAGTGGAGAGTACAGACAAGTGAGAGACAGCAGAAAGACTGCTTAGAATAACAACTCAAATCAAAGTTAGATTTGTGAAAATTTCAGATTCAGAGTTTCAGCGCAGCTGATCTCTATCCTTGCAGCAGGTCTGAAATACAGGATCACATATTTGGAACTCAGATAAATTTCAATTATGTATGGATATGAATCATCCACATATTTTTACCAGGGGGTAATGAGTTATGTAATACTGAGTTTTCAGAAAAGCATGGGATATTCACTTTGGATGGTGATCTCAGAACCTCACAATGGAGCAATAGCTGAGATACAGTCTTTCTTTTCATCCTGTGATAATTCATAAATGCCTGATGAGGATAGGGTTAACTTGTCCTCCATGAGCTGAACAGATAATAGCAGCTGCCTGCCCTCAATGTAAGGACTGCCAGGGAGGCCAGCAGTGCAAGAAAGAAATGCAGCTTGGCTCAGATGGCAAGTTACTTGCTCTGAAAGGGATTTTAACAGCAGTGATCTCTAAGAAGCCTTTCATACTGGCACACAATCGGACTTGGTTCTAAGAGAAAGACTGACTAAGAGAAATCTTAACCACTACTTCCTAACCTTAAGAGCTACTTCTGCTGTTTTCCATTTGTTTCTTGATACATATGTTTCTTGATACATGGAATCCCTTTTCACCTGAACCCCTAAAAATAATCTTTTGAAAAGAGCATGTCTACAGACATGTCTATAGACAAGTTCTTGTGTTCTTGTGTGAGCTCAGTGTGCACTATGGACATGAAAAGAAACAGATCAATTGGAAAATATATAAAATTGAAGTTCCTTAATAATAGCACTGTGTTTTGAAGAAGAATGTATTACCCACTTTTTAAAGTATGAAGCCACATTAATACTTGCAATGATAATTATGTTCTCTGCTTCATGTACATGGAGTAAACAGTCTTTTTTGTCTTAAAAATATGAACTGAACTGTGGCTGTTATGCTCAGGAAAATATATGTTTTGTTTTCCTTTTCAGGATGACAAATAACCAGCCTTGCACATCCAAAATAAAATAATATTGTGTATATCTCTTGTTCAACCTGATTACTTTGATAATACACACCTTTCCTGTTGAAACTTTCTGCATACTTTATTGGTGACAAAAGAAGATACCTTTCACTATACTCAAAAGATTTTTAGTATTAGCACTTGAGTATTGTTAAGAATTCATTTTTTAAAACAGTTTCTTTTAATGCTCTGTATTTATACATCAGTAAAACTTAAAATGTAATTTTTTTTTCTGTGTTTTCAATCAAAATTCAACATGTAAGATTCATAGACTCTAAGGCTGTAGGCATTATATTGAGGTGAGTACAGTTTCTTCTGCATATTAGCTGGTTTTTAGGATTTACAAAGTTCACAGACTTTAAGCTGCAGGATGAATTCTGCCCTTGGAGGAGTGTGTTGAATTCTCCTTGAATTCAATGTGAGTCCTATGTGAATGACTCAGGGCAGGAAATGGCCTTTAAAAGGGACTGATTTGCCTTTTAACAATTCATTCACAACAAACAGAGGCTTTAATCAGTCTCCTGACTAATTTGCTGTTCAAGCAAAATAGCCAACCTCTGACATTAAGTTTGGAGAGATGATTAATCTTCAATATAAACTGGAAGGGGAAACGAGCTCTTCCGTGTATTATGTCCTTTGCTAGAGACATTCCTCTTGCAGGGATTCAGGTGATGAGGCTCAGCCCCATATTCAGCAGCGTGATGGAAGCAGTCTGGGCTGGCAAGGACATAAACACACACTCACTGTTGCATAAATGCCTTGTGATTCTTGTCACCATCTTGTCTTTTGCAGGGAGGTTGGAAATGGGGACAAATAGACAATGACTTCCCCACCCCAAAACTTCCAATATATAAATATATTTATAAATATAAATATATGTAATATTCAATTTATGGAAATTGCTTTTGGAGTAAGATGAGTATACTGAATGGGTTAACCAGAAGAAAAGAACTGCCTTGTAATACCTGCCATCTATGATTATTATAATCTTGCAGACAAATATAATTACAGTGTGTGATGTCTGTTTATGTCTGTGAAAGCTTTGATTGTGTTCTCTTGTCTGCATTACACTGCAAAACAGCATAAACATTTATATTTTATAGTAACTCTAATCCAGTGCTAATGCCCTGAGCTATGGGTGTCACTTCAAATTGCCAAGATTTATGTGATACTTATATCTGCCTTTTTCAGGTGAATTTGATCCTAGTACACTTAGTGTTATACTGATTTGTAGAATCTAGAGACTATTAATAGGCTGCAGAGAGGAGTGAAATTACTTATATAGGAGCACGTATAATAAAATCATAATTACTCCAGAGTTTCAGCATCTCATATAGAAATTAAAAGACTGGCTGTAGTAACTTTGTAATGATTGAAATATTAATATAGGACCTCTCGAATTTTAGAGACTGTAAATTTTACAGAACAGGCTACAAATTCATCATAACATTTTACTAATGTGCACACCACATTTAAAATAAGAGCTCTTAGGTTGCACAGACTACACCTTTATTCTTAAAAAAAAATTCTGAACATTAAAGAAATAAGTGGGTACTACACATGATTTTGTGTTTTTTAATTTATGTACACTTTCAGAGGGAAATAAGACCAACAAAAGTGAACACAGGATTTGTATGCAGCTAATGCCATCTCTCAGCTTGAAATGAAGCTGAACCTTTGGTCTAGGGATAGCCAGTTCAATAGTGCTGTGGTTTAAGCCTGCCAGGAACCAAGCTCCAGGCAGCTGCTCACTCATTCCCCCACCAGTGGTACTGGGGAGCAAATTGGAAGGGTAAAACCTAGAAAACTCATAGGTTGAGTTAAAGACCGATTAACAGGGGAAGCAAAAGCTGCACACACAAAAAGCAAAAGCATAACAAGGAATTAATTCCCCAGTTCCCATGGGCAGACTGGCGTTCGGCCATCTCTGGAGAACAGGGCCCCATCACGTGTGACTTGGGAAATGGTGACTTGGGAAAACAAATATTGTCACTCCAAATGTCCCCCCCTTCCTGCTTCTTCCCCTCACCTTATATACTGAGCATGATGTCACATGGTCTGGAATATCCATTCGATCTGTTGGGATCACCTGTCCCTGCTGTAACTCCTCCCAGCCTTCCAGGCACCCCAACTTCCTCTCCAGCCTGGCAGTACAAAAAGCAGAAAAGTGGCTCTGTGTGAGCCCTGCACAGCAATAACAAATACATCTCTATATTATCTTCACGGTGTTCAGCACAAATCTAAAATATTGCCATCATGAAGAAAATTAACTAGTCAGCCAAAACCAGCACAGCAGCTAGACATTCATAGAGAGATAACAGAGACTTTAAAATATATTCTCATCCTATGTGATGCATATGTGCAGACCACAAAAAATGTTGTATCCTATTTGATAGGTATGTGAGGTCACTAAGGGAAGTAACAACACAGTGTGAATGCTCACTTCAGTGGGGCAACAAGTCACTCTCTGAACGGTGCCCAAATCTGCGAGATCTGTGGTTTCCCACTTCCTGGCTGCAATCAGGGAATGAGAAAGGATGAACTGGAGGAAGGTGCCAGAGCCCCTTCATGGGGTTTTGGCTGCTTGGACTCAGGGCCAGCACTGACAGCAGCGCAGCTGTGCAGCCTGGATTCAGAGAGCTGTTGGAGGAGGAGCTGTGGGAAGCCTTAGCAGAGGCCATTCCCTTGTACTCAGGAGCTGCATTTAATCTGGGCGATTGCCCTTGTCCCTTTCTGGGCTGCACTGCATCCATGCAGGGGCCCAGCCACGCAGCTCACTGATCTGAACCTGACCCTCGGGCCAGCCCTGCCTGCCTTGACCTGACACCTGCCTTGACCTTGCACCTGCCTTGACCTTACACCTGCCTTAGTGTTTCTGTCCTTGCCTGCCGTCCAGCTCGGCTGACAGTCCCCAGGCCTGCTCTGCCTTCCTTGTTCAGGTACTGCAGGACTTGTCTGTCAGGCCATTACCCTGCCGCCCTTGGCCTGGCGCACCACACCTGAGAACAGCATCCTGCTGCTGCTCCTTCTCTCTCAGAGCCCAAAATGAGCTTGACTGCTGCTGGAATAAGGAAACTGTCTGAAGAGGATAACCTTGTTTGGCCTTAGTGTTCAACTTCTGTGAAACACAGGGTTTCCTTTGTGATACAAATTTCTTTTGTGTCATTAGTGCCATTAAAATTTTGTAAGCCCATAAATGGAGATGTTGGTAAGTAGTGCTTTTAATGAGACTCAGGTAAAACTCCAGTTACTTTGACATCCTACTCTTCTCATATGTTTTTACTCTAATTTAAATATATTTATTTGAAATTAAATATATAAGATCAAACTTCTGAGTGCAATACAACATTTCTAGACAGGGTTGTAGCAGTGAAGGTGCATTCTCATCATGTGAAGGTGCATTCTCATCATACATGTAAATCAGAGCAAGTAACATTGACATGGCATGAACAGTGTCTTGATTCTTTCTATAGAAGCTTAGCTTAGAGTCACAGAACTGCAGTAAAGCAAAATGACCACCCTCATTCATACTGTTTATATCCCAGCTTGCTCCATGTATATAGAAATAAGCTGAGACTTTTAAATTAAAGCAAGCTTTGGCACAAACCTCAAGCACGCTCTATTAAGTGTATGATGTTTTTGTTTCTCATCATTTAGAATCAAATATCTAAGAATGTTTTAATACAGGGGAAATTGCCTATATGAAAGTAAGACTCCCATTTTGCCAAAAATGGTGCTTAATTTATCTCTGCAGGCCTTCTTTTTTTGCAATTTGAGAATTTCCTTTTTACCTAAAATTAAACTGCATTTTCATGAATAGCCTTTCCATTTTTTGTATACCTATCATAATAAAAAGCCAAAACCAAAACTCAGATACAGATACTACAGCTTGTGTCATGAACTGCAATTTTAAAAGTTGCAATCTGATTTTCAGATCCTGCAATTTTCCAAGAAATACAGTAAATAGTTTTTATGCTCATACAGCTCTGTGTCATTTGTGGACTTTGTAAATCAGTTGTATTCATCAGTTAGTTGAATACAAACTCTCTAAATGTGATACTGGAACATGAAAGACACATTGAGATTTGTGTCATACTGAAGAAGCCCATTTTGCATTTTCCATTCAGCTTAGTTAGTCAGTAAATGAATTTAAATTGGAAAAATCTTTTTGAAAGTAAGGCATACCAAATCCAAGCATATAGATTTTTCTGATTGAGTTTTTCAAAATGTTGTTTCTAACTGAAACCAGGAATAACAGACTTATGCAGTATAAATAAAATAAGTATATATGCATCTATTAATGAATCAAATACTTTGAAAAAATTTTCATTTAATACTTAAGACTTCAAAAAGGAAGATGGATCTTATCTAAGGAGAAGACTGTTCTTTTCTTGGTTTCTAAAGCCCCAAAATATGTTCAAGAACACAGTAAGAGAACAGAATGCTGGTGTGCTGTTTCAAAATAGGGCAAGCTCTGCACTTTCTAGATGGCAGCAGCAGATGGTTTATGCATGCTTGTTATGCATGCACCTGAATTCCTTGGTGGTTAGCAGGCTGGTGTTGGAACATAGCATAAATAATTATAACAAAAGCTACCCAAATGATCAAGATGCCTTTCAACCAACATCATCAAGACTGTCCCCTCTGGTTCTGTGCATGTACATATGTGCCTATATGGAGAGACCCAGAGGATCACAGCTGTTTATTTTTTTAATATTGGTTGTACAAAACCTGGAAACACATTCTAGTATGTGGGTTCTCACTCTATCTCTATTGCTTGTTAAGAAGTTTTATTGCAACTTTTCTGCCAAGCACAAGTAGGTCCATCTTTCTCAAGATCTACTTAGTAATGACTCAATGTATGCTCCATTTGAACACTTTACAACAATATTTCTTTTTTTTAATGAAATGCAATATTGTGGACCTTTGACCATGAAAGTACGCACAAGATGTTACTTGACTGCAAAGATATGTAGCACCATAGTTATACCTTTCTCCACATCTGGAATTAATTCTTTTCTACTATTACTTCATGATACTTATACAAAAATACATATTGGTTTTAAAGTTGCAACCACGGGTGCTTTATCATTAAATCATACAAAAGCTCACCTTTCTGCTAATCTTAAAAAGATTCTGCTTCAGTCTGAGTTTCTAAGGTGAATAATTTTTTCATTAAAAGAAAAGTAGGGTGATTTTCCTCTGTTAGTCTGTAAAAATCACTAGCATAAAAAAGAACAAATAGATCAATAAGCAGTATCAAAAATTAAAACTTCATTCATAATAAATAAAAAACCACACATTTAAAGTAAATGTCTGGCTTGTTAATGTGAAGCTGACCTAGCATTTTTTATTCCTGAGTCATACACAAAAATGCTGCTGTGCAGTGGACTGTTAAGAGCATGAAAGTCTAACCATTTTGCAGATATATGGAATCCCTGTAGGGTTTTCTTTCTAAATATAAACTATATGCTCTACTCACAGGCAGAGTCTTAAAACAAAATTAATGCTCTGACATCAGCATCGCTAAGAAAGCACTGATACCCTGTTGTTACTGGGCAAGTCTCTAATTTCAAAACTTGAATGAAATCTCAGACTGTGAGAAAATGACCCACAAAAGTATTGGAAATCAATAGTTTTTAAGGTTACTTTTAATCACTTTAATTACTCTCACTATAACAGTGACTGAATGTAGAGAGTGCATAAAGGAAAAGCCATTTGTTTGCAGACAGCCTTGAATGTAAAGGTAATCCTGTAATTGGCTACAGGTTTAGCTTTTCCATCATCACCCTCACACAAGAAGGTCTTCAGTGTCTATCAAAGCAATAGCCATTTTACTGACAGTTCCCTGTATCTTCAGTCTGCTGTAACTCTGCAGAAACAATTGTGAAGAAAAAACTCATTCTCTGAATTGTGAGCCAACTGTAGAGAACAGGTTTGATAGCATGCGTCTTCCTTTCCATCTTTGATTTGCATTTCTCACCTGGTTTTGTGCCCCTGTGCTCTTCTGGTCAACTAGAAAGGGACCTTTGAGTGGGTGGTGGCTTTTGTGGCAGGCCTGGAACATCCCCTAACAGCCATCATTCCTCTGTGCTCATTTGAATATGCAGAGGAGCATAACAAAATACATTCTACAAGTAGGCTATATTAGAAAGAATTCAGCAAAGTATCCTCAGAGCACATCATACTCAGAGCAGTGCAGACAAGTTGCTGGACCTTCAGTATGGGTTTGAGTAGTAACAAACCCCGTAGCAGATATAAGGACAATTCCCCTCACATCTTGAAATACTTGAGATTAGAACATCATCAATTGCAGTAAGTGGTTCCTAAAACTGTTACCTATTATCACAAATAGAAGCAGAAGTTTCTTCTAATTGCCTGAAGACTTGTAGGTAACCTCTTAGTGCATAAGGAAGGAGAGAACAGTCCCAGGGAATTTGCTTACAAAGTGGAAGTCTTGTTGCATCCTGTCTGTTTCTGATCTCTCTGCCTTTGTAAACATGAAATCAAGAAATTTGTTGAATTTTCCTTCTTGGCAATTTTTTTCCTGTTTAGATACTCCTTTTTCTGTGTTCATTGTAACATAGAGATAAATACCAATATTTTGTTATTGAAAGTGGAAATGTGCTGCAAAACAGTATTTCTCTTCAGGTGTTTCATGTTGGGCCTCCCCCATTCTCAACCCTTTCATAATCACCATGCTTTAAAGGAGAAAAATGTAATTTATTGTCATCAGAAACAACATCCTTCATATGGCACCATGAATGACTGCTGTTGCCATTCACTTGTCTCTCATATTCTGAGAACTAGTTTCAACAAAAACATCCTTTATTCCCAAGAACACACATGTAGATCAAAGTATTAGCAAGGCTACCATAACTGATCTCAACTGTAACATTCTGTATGTCTAAAATTATTATATTTTATTTATGTAAACACCCTTTTAAAACTTATGGATGAGTGTTAACCAGTTATTATGTTGTTTCATAAGATCTTTTTGCAAAGAAACCTCTCTCTGCTGCTAGATAAGGCAAGATTTTTAATAGATATTATTCCTCAGCTATATTGGTGGTTTCCAAAGGAGCAGCTACCCCAAATATCACTGACAAATCACAGTCTTGGGGTAAATTACATGGTACTACCAGAAGATTTGTAATTCATCACATTCTTTTTTATGTTTACTAACTTTGCTGTTGATCCACGAGTAGGATATCCTTCAAAGAATGAAATCTATTTTTACAGCTGTTTTAAAATTGGTTGGATTGCAGGCACGCCTACTGAAATCAATCAACTAATTGAAGAAACAGAATGAGATTTTTATTATAGGGTTTCAGATAATACCAAGTCCCTTGTGAAAAGTATGTAATTTCTTCTCTTTGTTCTGCTTTTGGAAAACTATAACTGTGAATTGGTGTGTTTTTCCAACTGTATTGGTCATAGGAATTACAAAGATTTCAAAATCAAAATCACTGAATAATCCCTGACAGAGTGACTTACAAAGGTATTTAGTCTGCTATATATTATCATCATCAGTATTCTTTCACAGACATAGGAAGATGTCCTTTAGCTATCTGCTCAAAGCAATTCAAATATTTCAGTTTTGATGATTATCTAACCATAGAACTTTTTAGCAACCGTTTTTGAATGAATGACACTAGACAATACATCACACAATCATTAAAGACAGAAACCATTTTTGTTAAAGTCATAATCAAAGCTGGTTCCTTACATCCAGGATTGAAATTCTACTGCCCTCCTAACTAAATTCCTTTGGGTTGGTCAGTTCTAGAAGAGCAACAGACTCAAGGGATTTCAACATTCATATCTTCATGAGCTGAAGGTTCAAAAAAATAGCAATGCTATAGACAGAAGCAGCTGACTACAGCTGGAGAGGTGGAAAAACTTGGCATTTTCTGTCAGAAACTTTGAGGTCTATTTGGTTATCTCTGGACTGTAGATTTTCATATACTCTTTTTTTTTTTTTCTGAGAAGCCTTTCTAGTATCAAGAGATATGCATTAATTTAACTGTAGTTTTTGAGCAAAGTAATGATCATTAATCTGAAATAGTTGCATCCATTTACATTCTGTAACTTCTGTTACAGAAAAAAATATGTTGCTTGAATATATCCATGCTAATGCATATTTAAAATGTGTAAATTTTTTTGTATGCAAATATAATAAGAGAGTTAATTTATATTGCCCTCACAGGACTTTCAGCCCTATACACCACAGACTTATGATCTTTTCCAATTTTCCAAAAGCCCATGAGTAAGCCTGCTATGCAGTCAAAGACTGCTAAAGCCTAGGTAGGTGACAGAGATTGTCAGTAGTCCAATTTACACAAACAGGAAGAGCAACAAAATCTCACAGACTTTTTAGAGCTCTGCAGGCTTTCTGGCATCCAGGATGCATGTTCTCAGGCTCCATTGTTCCAATGTCCTCTTTCCTGATATTTTTTACCTCTACTATGGTCTCCCTCTCTCCAAAGTTAACGCCATTTAATAAATGAACCTTACTGGAGACCTTGTTATATTCCTTTTCATCCAGAATGTTGGAAGGTCCTTGATGTGTGCCTAAGTTCATGTGGGACTAATCTTGTCCACAGTGGGTGTCACTTTTTAAACACCAAGGATACAGGCCAGATTCAACTGAATTATCACAGACTAGTAAATCTGTATGAATGGCTGAACTGTGATTGCTGTCTCAGGATGTTCCTAGTCTGCAGAAAATTAAGGAAAATATGGCACTGCTAAAACTGAAGTGAGAAAATTACTAATTTACTACCATATCAAGATTTACCCACTTAACCTGCAAAAGAGCACAGTTTCTAAGGTATCCCCTCTGGTAAAGAAAAAAAATGTTGAAAAGATCATGGATATTTCACTTAATAATCACTCTCCGTATGTTTTGGTCAATGTTTTTATTTTCTGAATTCTTTCATAAAGATAATTTATAAACTAATTGATACTTTTGTAAAATATTGAAAAGTCCCTGTGAGTAAGAAAATATGGGTATTGAAAGGAATTTAAGCAAAGTCTTTTTTATTAATAGCATACTCAGTTACCATAGCTCAGCTGGCACACGTTTAGTTCCACTGTGGTCTTTTTATTTTTAGTCCAAGGCTTTAGTTTCTTAAGCCAGACCTTGCAGCACTGAATGAAACAATTCAATAAAACCAATTTGGATACAATACTCAGAACTGGTACTTACTGCAATATCCAGTGTTGGTGACAGGCTGCCTGGAGCCCTGCCAATGCTGATTTAGCAGTATATGCCAGCTCAGTGAGTCAGAAACAGTTTTTACATGTGCCAGCTCAATTGTGCAAGGTTGCTCAGAAATCCCTTTCAATATCCAGGCAGAATAATTGCTATATTTCCAATCTACTTTCCGTAGGAGAAAGGAACAAAGGAAAAGAGAAGCATCAATAGAATGGCTTTTACTATCAATTTTGTAGCCTGCTGCGGAAGGTCACAGTTTTGAAAATATTTCACTCTAAGTGAATATTTAGGTCATGTGATAGTAGGTGCAGCTTTCTGACATTCAAGTATGCAAGAGAGAAAAACAGTAATTGAAAGGATAACTTATTTGAAACAGTAAGAATAAAAGTTTAAAAAGTCACTTGCCTAAAACAAAAAAATTTTAGCAAAGACTGAGGAATGTACATGTGTATTTCGATGCAAATTCAGTCCACATATCATAACTGAGAGCAAAAAATAAAGACAGAGCACAGGTATGATCTTTTTAAATGTGTTTTTAATTAAATGATTTGGTAACTGTATAACTGTAGGAACATTATTTTCCCCTCAGTATAGAATGAGTTTGTAGAAAATTTCTGTTTCAGACCAAATTCTTTAGAGTTCCTCTGTTCAGCTCACTGTGAAATAAGAAAAGGACCACTTTTAAGACTCAAGTCAAAATACCTATTCATCATTTGCCTGGGATAGTGTCATTGCTGACAAGTTGCAAAAACGGCAAATGGTAATTTAGGAAACTAGAACCCAGCTGGAACAGGTTTATCTTGTTTGATTTAAAAATAGTAATAAAACTGGATAAGAGGATAAAATTTACATTGTAATAGTCACTGAAGCCAGTAACCATCACTTACTGAGTACCTATCACAAGACTGGTTCAGTGTAAAACAAGGAAAAGTTGCCATCTACTCAAGTTTCCTTATAATGAAATTGGAGTCTCAGTAAGAGAAACATTGTCTGAACACACAAACCCATGATTCCTATCCCAAAATCAAGTTAAAATAGCTGGACTAGGAGATTTGGAAAAAAAAAATCCTCCACTCCTAGGCTTGAAAACAATAATCAGCATGCTTAGTAACACTGTTTTTCCCCAAGGGGTGAAGAACCTCTTTGTACTCCCACCTGTTTTTCTCACATGACAAGTTACTAAGAGTCAGATAACTTCCTGCTATTTTTAACCTCTGAAAAATACCTGTCAGCGTTTTTGTACCAGTCTCTCTTTCTTTTCTGCTTCCACCACTGGGTCTAACAAAACTGGCTGACCTTCCCATCGGAATCCCTTCTTGTTGAGTTTTATATGCCAGTTTCCTTTTATTTCACAATATCAGGCAGGCTAAGGCCTAGCTTATGCCATTCTAATCACTCAAAACACTAAAATAATACTTGCCTTCCATTTTCTTCTAGACATTATGTACCTTTTACCCTTCTTCACAAGGAAATACTCAAGAATTCTTAACAATTGACTATGAGGTGCTTATAATAACCACTTAGATCATAACATAAAAACAGCATCAAAAAAAAAAATTTAAATACTGATCCCAGTAGGTGGATTGGATGGGGTTAACCCATGATTGGATGAGGTTTTGTTTGCTTCAGCTTCTCCTTTCTAACACCTGCATTGAGAGACACATTCAAAAAATGTAAGTTCAAAAAAGTGTTAAAAACAATTAAATCAAACATCTTCAGGCAGAAAAAAAAATTTATATGAAAGCTGAATTTGCATGTGTCCATATAATCTCTTGCCTACAGCTTTGGTTGTTCACAAACCTCATTTCCAAAATGCAAAATTTAGCTAATGATAAAAATTAAATTTTTCTCAGAGAAACTTTGCCATCTGAGGAATGTAGTGGGTGTCACTGCAAAGTATTGCATCATTTAAAGATATTACAAGTGCCATAGTTAAACACTATGCCAGATTTGTGCTCTGGAGGTCTGTACAGATCATCTACTGAGCTGTTCAAATACATAACAGGGACACAGAGTACCATGCCCTCTTTTTAGGATGGAAACCAGGTTCTTCTTACTTTGAAATAACAGAGATAAACAACTTAGACTTCATTTCCGAATTATAAATATCTTCACCCAGGGATATATGATGTTCAAATGCTATAGGGATCAGTAAACTTCAGTTTAATCATGCATAATCTCAAATCCCAATATTAAAATAACTTATATGGTCATTTTTATTAATCAGAATTTTTTTTATGCTGAACAAAGTCTTATTACTAATGAAATATCACAAAACATTTATGCAAAGTTGCTGAGGAAAGTGAATATGTTGTTCAAATTACTTCTATTATAAAATACCTAACTTTCTGCAATAGCAACTTTGAAATGACTGGCATAATAGAGAAGACTTGACCATGGGTGGCATCTGCAATACTGGGCACAGTGTGTTAATTATGTTGCCTGTATAGGTGGCAGGTTTTTATGACATTTGTATACATGTGTGCAATTTAAGAAAAGAATAAATGTGAGAGGATGGAATTTTGATAATGATGGATCACTGAATTCCCAGGAAAGTGTATAGGTGGTATTCTCAAGAATTCCCAACATAAACATGTGACAATCATATAAACATTCCCATGCTTTAATCTCTTCCTGCAGTAAAATGAGTGAAGAGTGGAATAAATCCAGGAAATTAACTTGGAGGATATAAAACCATTATCCACCAAATTGAATTTTATTCTAAGAATTATAATGTGTAAGGCTAGGTGGCCATCGACCTGCACAGAGAACAGATATACATGGTATAAGTGAGTTAGTGTGCAATGATTGGACTGTGAGAAAATCTTGTCCAGCCCATCTTTTCTCACTATTCATCTTAAACTGTTTCTAGTTTAACTGTTTCTGCATTGGTGCTTTTTGTTCTTTTGAGGAAAGTAACCTAGGTTATATTGGAAATCAGTCAGAGAAGAGGGAAGCTTTTCACTAATTATTATTAGAGGCACTGGTTAAGAAGAATTAGTTCTAAGTTAGCTGTGATGGGATAAGTAAAATCAGGTTCCAGAATGTGGTTGGGAACAAGCCTAATACACTTTGTTAGTAAAGCCTTTGCTGTTTCCTCTCTATATGATATCGTTTTGGAAGAGAAAAATTTTGTATCACACTTCAAAGAAAACAGCACTGAGTTTGTATAAGCAAGATAATTTCTTGTAGTGGCCCTTTGGGGCAACTCTCAGTGTATATTTTTGAATATATAAATTCAGGCATACCTTTTTTCCTCCTGTTTTTCCTTATCATTGTGCACTCTAATTACACTCTAATAGCCAATAACCTCTATGAAGACAAAAGCTGCTAGGAAAAAAAAATGTGTAAATTGTCTTATGTAGAATTTTCAGGGCTTAGATATAGAACTGCTCTTCAAAAATATTTACACCAGTCCTGATTCTGTCTCTGATTTGCTATAAAATATCAAACTCAATGT
This sequence comes from Anomalospiza imberbis, assembly GCF_031753505.1. Lineage (NCBI taxonomy): Eukaryota > Metazoa > Chordata > Aves > Passeriformes > Viduidae > Anomalospiza > Anomalospiza imberbis. The sequence goes on along the minus strand of NC_089686.1, from coordinate 27,442,375 downwards.
TCTTCCCATATTATCCAGTAACAGATTCTGTCCTTTCTAACAAGGCGCTTTTGAGATGTTGGAGTATGTTCTCTGCCATTTTCTCTACTACTTAGAAATCAAGATCCTGTTTCTACTGATTACAGTCATATAATATATTCCCACTGACCAGAAGGGGATGAGATCTGCTTGAGAGCTTTAGCAGTCACCAAAAGACCATGAAGCTTTCAGTTGCTTGTAGCTTGACTTGCCAATTTGAGTAATAGCAATATTCTCATTCAGTACAGAAAGCCAAAAAGCTTAATGTTTTCAGATTGCTCAGATGTTATGAGATGGGTCACCCCTGTTGCTGATTAGAGACAGGTGAAATAATTTTAATAAGTCAAAGTAATTATATCTGAAAGTTCTTGGCTGTAAAAGTCCAGATTGAATGTATGAATGGTAAGATTGTACCTTTGGTTTCTGACACTGGCAAACGAGCACTATTTTATCCTTAGTGAAATCTATTTATGCTGGATAGACTTACCTACATATAAGGAAGCATAAAAGTAATGGTCCTGACAAATGCAAAATTCAAGGCTTGATTTTGCAGTTTAAATTTAAAGTTATTGAAATATATAATTTGGAAGGAATTATTAGAATGGAAAGAATAAACACTGAATACAAAGAATCTTCAAAGAGGACAACATCTTTATTATTTAAATGAAGAACATATAGGATTACATCATAATCAAGACTTTATATGTTCAACTGAAATGTGTGAACCAACATGGGAAGAAACGTATATATTTTTGCATTAAATTGATGGAAACTTTCAATTTTACCCTCTATGATTTTTTGTTTTACAATTACATATCTGTCAAGCTCATGATTACTAAATGCAGTTCTGTCACATTTAAAAAATGTATCTGTGACAAAGATGAGATGACTGTGAACAAGGCCAGTGACACAGAGCTGCAGCAGGACAGAATAAAGCAGAAGGTTTGATAATGAGAGATTACACTTTCCAGCTATTCTTGAGGACCAGAGGGAGGGAATTATTTGTCTTATGCTGGCAGCAATTTCCCTAAACCATGTGAGATGGCATACCTCAAGCTGTTGCAAATGTAGGCAGAACAACCACAGGCCATGGCTCTTAGTTGGATCTAGGTTCCCCAGGGTATAAAATATATTGAAAAGGCTCCTAAATAGGGGCTGAACACTTAATTTGACTGTTTGAATGGAAGTCCCTGTATTTTTCAATCACTAACCCTTGTTCACAGCTCCCTTGAAGCTTAATAATCAATTCTGATTATTTTTTTTAAATTAGATTAGCTGCTCATGGTTACAGTTTTACAACTGTAACATATCATATGTGTTAAGCAGAACTTATGTACTTCTTTAGGTTCTGTAAAGCTGCAATGGACTAAGGCTATTAAGCTCCTGCTGTGTTTGAGTTTCCTACAGGTTAGTTTTAATAAAATGTTTGTTTCTTCAGAAATGGGGCCACATTAATCCCCAGTCCTTGAAACCTTAAAAGTTAAGTCAAGGTTTCCCAAAGAATATTTGAAAATAGAAATATATTAGTATTTATTTAGAGATATTTTATCAGTCCGTGATTCATCAGTTTTCTGTAAGGAAATTGTGCAATGGTTAAAGATTGCGTTGTGTATATTTCTGAATTGTTAATACTTATAGCCTTTTGTCCTTTATAATGTCACTGCAAGAAAAAAAATCATTCAAAGTTTTCAGTTTTAGTGAACAAGAAACACCTTTATCAAAATACAAAAACCATCTATTCTTATGCAAATTCATGTCAGACATCTAAAAGATCCCTTTTGTCATTCCTCCACAGGAGTTGATTGATTCATACTACTAGTTTAAAATATACATACAAATCAGAGCACTAAGATTTTTTTTCTATATCAGATAGTGTAAACTTTATTATAAAGTACTTCACTACTACATATATTTTATTGCAATTCAAACCCAGTCAAGTGTTCTGTAAGGATATTGTGCCTTAGACTAAAGTAAGGCATAATGCTAAGAATGTACTGACTTTATCCACCTCATTCTTTGAAGGGAGATAAGAATGTAAATGTGTGTATGTGTGTCTGTTTGTGTGTGTATCATGCAGAACATTCATAAATTGTCATAAAGACTAGTCACCTAATTAGTTGCTACTGTATATTATCTTTTAAAAGATTCAGATAGAAGATAGATTGGCAAATGTTCAGACCATCTTTATGTTATTACATCTAATTGTAAACATAAACACATTTAATTATCATGCAAGCATGAACAATTATGCCATTACTTTGTAAACATACGTGAAAGGTTATTCATCACTGTCATACATTACAAAATATTAGTAATATCATGAAAGACAACCATACCAAATTTCTTCCCAGTCTTTGGTTTACTCATCATTTGAGAAAGCCACAATAATGGGGTTCGTAACATGGAAGTTTGTATTTTTCTGATGAAGAATATATATCTGTTCCATCTGAAACATTGAGATTTATCTGTATTATTTTCTTAATTCCTTATTGAAATTACTTATACAAGTTCATACATCCTTGACAATATTTAGTCACATACTTGCTACCACAGTAAAGCGAAGCAAACATCCACTTCCCTTCTGAAGAGATCTTAAAAAACCTGAATTATACATGCTTCAAGGTATGGGTGAGAAAAGAATATAGGATCATAGAAGCCATAATGTGCATTTTAGTTTGTGTGAAAGCAGATAAGCAGTAGGCTAACAAAAAAGTAACAGCTTTATATTATCATTTTTACACATGCTCCTACACATAAAAGTCACTAATTTTAGATATTATCCAGACCTAAGGTTGTCTAACACTTTACCATTTTAGTATTCAAATTTGACTTGCATTTAAATTTTCTAAAATTTCAGACTCTGGACTGAAAGTCTCATGTCAGGTTTTGGCTGCTGAATATTTTTCAAATATTTCCTCATACTATAAAAGCCTTTCATAAGGGGTTCTCAGCTCAAATCTGCTTTGAATCAAAACCTTGGGTTTGTCCAGCCAAATACAGCTGAATTTTGAACTTTTAGATAGTACGGTTCATCTTGTAGGAAGGAATCATACTAAATCTTAGTAAGAAGCTTTTAGAATTGAGCAACATAATTTCCTGAACAATAATCATGCTTAACTCAATAGTGCATGACACTGTATACTAGACATGCTTCAACTCTACCCAGCAGCCTTGATCCCCATATTTAAATAGTCCAGAAGTGGTTTAGGCATGTCAGCTCCAAACTGCATCCATTCTAATATGTAAATTCTAAAACACTTAGCCTGTGCTAAGACCACAGGCTCATTAGCTCCAAGGCTTCTATCTGCCAACATAACTATAGTATTTCCAGCTTAATTTATCCAGAATTTTTCTGTTGTGAGAAAAAGACCTGTGAAGTATACTGGGAATATGTCTGTCACATCAGCTTAAAAACAATAGCCTATTACTTACCAGCTAATTTTTCAGATAGGCTACTAAAGTTCTGCACTGTTGATTACATGCAAGTTGTAACATGGTTTCTTTACAGCTATGTTTTGCTATTTATTTTCTGGAAAAAAAAAAACTCATAAACTATATGTATTGCAGTGCAAGAATATTAATTTTCTACATTCAGAACTTAGGAAACCCAAGAATTAAGGCTGATTCTTGGTGTTAATTCAGGCCTTACATGTTTGTTTTAGGTGGTAGGTCCTTATTTATTTGTTCTTGGAAGATTGTCACATTTTGCCTATTTGAATAGACTACACTCTGTTCTGGAAACATATCAAGGATAAACTGCAATGGAGAATAAAGATCAAAAGAAAACTGATTCATCCGTCATGTAACTAGGAAAGTCTGTAGGACCACAGTGTGTCTGGAAATGGCAGGTGAAGGATAATGGATTTGAATTGTGACAGTGAGAACCGAATCTACCACAAAGTTCTAATGTGATGGCAATTGAGACACTTAAATTAAAATTTTCATATGGTTGCTAATGGCTGCTAAAAATGGCCACATTTTCTAGGTACCTCTTTGAGTCATCCTTGGCAGATCCATGCAAGTGCCAAGTGATCGCAGCTGTGACTGAAATGAATTGGATCTATGCAGATTTTTAAAAATGCTCTGAAAATTTGGGCCCAAATGCATTCAATTAGCAAAATATTAGTGAAAATTTGATCATTTTAACCCCTTTCAACTCTTTAATTTCTTGCAGAGATTCCTCATTTCTGACAGAATTATTTTACAAGTTTTAATCATCTTATGATTTTAAAACAAATGTTTCTTGTTTTGATGTAGCTTACATAGGCGGACTTGAATGTTCAGACTCAAAAGACCTATAACCCACCAAATATCTGTGCCTAGTGTCAAATTCAGAAATTACATCAATGCATGCAATACTGTTTTCACTTGCAGTAAGCCAATTGAGCCTCTGAATGAATTTAGCACTGTAATGTTAGACTGACTGTAAACCCTAGCTGGTTAAATGAAGTTTCAGATGGGCACAGAGATGCTATTTCTATTGCATTATCCAGGAAGTTCACTTTCTTGCTTGTTTTCACTGTTCCTACACCCACTGGAAATGTGGAGTGTCTTCACCATTTTCAGAAACTTACAGACAGCATCATGCAAGGACATATGTTGAAGACTGAGATAACCAAGCATACATCAAAGATTTCAGTTTCTGACCTCTGGGCTACTTCCAAGCTAGCTATCATCTGAGATGTGTTTTTATTTTTTTAATTAATTAAATTAACTGACAGTTTATTTCCTGGTGGTAACAAGATCATATTTATAAACAGGATATATTCTGTATATCCTACTTTGCAGCAACAGAGTTTTAGTAGAAAAATTTGGCTGTTTCTAGATAATGAAAGAAATAAGCCTGGGAGGATCACAGAATCACAGAATGGTTGATGCTGACAGGTCATTACCCCCACGCCTTACACAGGCAGGGTGAGCTAAGCAGGTTTCTCAGGACCATATCCAGCCAGGTGTTAAGATTATTCCACAGATGAAGACTCCACAACCTTACCATATTAACATACTTGTATTCAAGTTGGCTTATATTTGCTTTCACATTCCCCCCCCCCCTTCTTAAATTGCTTAAAGTCCTCCCTTATGAATGGTTATACCATTAAAATGTATTAGGGATGAATACTCCTCAGTCTTCATCAACCTCTAACCTACTTCTAGGACAACTACTTTATTAAAACAAATACAAATTAAACACAGTACCTTCCAAGTCTGAAAACCAGAAGCAGATTGAAACCTTATAGAATTAAAGACACAATGATTTTAACTGAATTTAATTCCTTATTTGCAGATTTCTGTTCACTGTACAGATTTAAATGGTATAGTCTGCATTTTCTACCCAGGTGCCAGGGCTTTAAAGGTGCAGTGCATGCTTAAATTTAATGGATTTTCTCTCCATTGAATCTCAAAGCATTAAAGTTTTCCTGTTGCAAAATTTCCATGTTTCACATGGTTGTTCTGCCATAGTAGAAGAGCTGGTGTTTGTGGTCTGAGAAACAATGTTTTGAGTAGTTTTGTTGAATAACATCTGTTCTTCCTGAAAATTGAACTTTGAGTACTTACAATTATGACAATTTACAAATTGATAGTAGAATTCTTACTGTGATAGGTTGACAACTACTTTCTTTTCTAAGTCTAACATATTTTCCAAGTTATTGTTGAGTAACTGTTAGGCATTCCTCTGCCATCATTGCTCTAGGTAGGTTTTCTGAATTGCTTTGTGACTGCTTACTATCTTTTACTTACAACATATTGGAATATGGTAATAAAGTGTATGTTCTTCCTCTTATAAAACTGGTAACTATTGGTTCTGATTAAATATTGTGAAAGATATTGTAGTAGTTCAGCAGACTATTCTCTTGGGGGGAATGAAGAGGTAGAAAAGTCTGTTTGTAGCTAACAAAAGCAATCTTTCTGCATGCAAAATTCATCATTGCCTTTATATGCTCAGACTCCTGAGTCAGTAAGTGGTAGTGAGGAATGGGACATGCATGTGTGAGGTTCAGGGCTATGGTGAGGTTTGGGCTTTATTATAAAGGAAAGTGAGTTTTCAACCAAACAAAAAGCTTTGCGCTTGAAAGATAATATAGAAAAGGAAAGAGAAAAGAGTAATACCCTAAGCCTCAAAGTGTCAGACGGAAGTTTCAGTGTTTAAGTGTTAGTCCTGAGTGTAAAATGATCAAACAGAAGGAAGGGAAATCATAACATGAATGGGATAACATTTCTGAACACAGAGCTTAATTTCTCTTGTAGACCTTAATAATGAGCAAAAGTGGTTCAATTATGTTGTCAAAACTCAGAGTAGAAAAAAATGTAAAATAAATCACACACAAAATTGATGGTGTGCATGTTGATGTAAGAGGACAAGACTTGAGCTAGATGCGAATGAATGAATTTGAGAGTGAAGACAGGGAAGAGGTGACACAGTGATAAAAATTTATCCAACCTGTCCTTACTACAAGATGTCCCAGTTTTCTATTCTAGCACTGAAAGTAAGATGAAGAGTGCCCCCTTTTTCCTTTTACTTGTTTTTTTTTCTGAATTTCTGGCCAACTTCTCATTTCCCTGTGCCAGAATGTTTCCCTGAGAACCCCTGAACACAACACCCCAGTTTTTCACTTTAAAAATATGATCAGTCTGCAAGAAGATAGAATCTGCAGATTGTTACTGACTTACCAGTTAGTTTGGCATCATTTTCCACATGACCTATCTTGGGAGATGCTTTAACTCAACATTCTGAGTGATGCTTCCAAATGGAAACTTCAATGTTTAATGGTGGATTTTGCAGCACCAGACAGTCTCATAATTGTGATCTGAGTAACATCTTGGTCTGATGCTTTTCATATTTTCTATCTTTGCTTCCAGCTACACCAGTGTAAATATACTTGTATTGTTGACGGTCTCAGTCTACTGATGTACAATTTATTCTGAATACCGTATCATGAAGGATGAGAGAGATACAAAGTACACACCAAGTTTCTAGAATGTGGTTAGTCTTTTGGTAATCATACACCTTCATTAGCTAAAGGAATACTTATTACATCTATCTGACAGATAACTACTGATTTTCAGGAAAAATTATTCCAAATATCTGTCATCACAGCTAGAAATCTAGAATCTCACCAAAAGTCTCTGTATGTAAATGTAGATTTGGTGTTTTATGGATAGAAGCAGATGGTGAGAAAGGGAAATAAAACCGTTGATCTTTGACAGAAAACATAAAATAGATTCTGACTTCCTAATCCCTAGTTACCAAGGACTGGATTGGAAATTCCTTTTGAGCATAAGTCTAGCGGGAAGGAAAAAAACACAATCTACATTCTCTTGGATTCTCAAACCTTTGCCATCCTATCAAGATGATGGTGTTTGGGCAACAGAGGAAAAGGAAAAGAAGTTTCTTTATCTGTGTCAGACAGTATATTCCACTACCATTTGAAATGCAGTTTTCCCACATAATGAGTAAGCCACAGTATTTTGCTTTATAAAACAGCCTCTGGATGGAAGTGCAATGTGTTCTAATACAGCTTGCTTTCATATGTGCAATTTGTTTGTGACTCATGAATCCCCATCAATATGCCTTCTGTAGAAGATGTTATAAATGCCATAAGTCCTTTATTTGTATTTGAATCACATGCATAAGGCACTGAGATTTCATAAGATATCAAGCAGATTTTGAGAGGACAGCAGTTTTCATCTTCAGAACAAAAAAAAAAAAAAATCATGTATGCGCAAGATTTTAGTGAAAAGTCAATATGAAAGAGCAACAGAAATTCTTGACAAAGCCTCCTCCTTTTTAATCCCTCCCACTGCTTCTCCGTTGTCATCCTTCTTAAGTATCACCTCTCCTTTCCATCAGGACTGGCACTCAAGAGTAACAGATGGCAGCCTCAAGATTGTAGCACCCTTTAATGTCTGCCCTTTACTGTCTGGCAAAAGTGTTGACATTTCTGCCTTGAATGAGAACTGAAAACATGTAAAAATATATTCAACATGAACAGTCAGTGTCTAAGAGGTTGTTTGCACACTGCTAATGGGCTTTGACTTTAATAGAATGATCCTTAGGTCTGCAGAACCCACAGTCAGGTGTGAACTGTATATTTTCTTCTGTTATTCCCTTATATTAGAGAAATAACCAGCCTTGCTGCCCATGGACTCAATAGCAGTCCCTACTATTTCCATCAGCAATTATTCATGCACTGTTATGGGTTTTCTTGCAAGCACCAACCAACCTATAATCTCTTAGAATTGCCCCAGGAAGCTCTGCCGCCTCCTCCGGTAAGAGTTGCTAAATTGGTAGGAAGAGATAAAATAAGAAGCTCAGGTGCTATTAAACATTGGAGTCTTAAGAAGTTACTGAATTTTGGTATTCACCATCACAGGTTTTTGTCTTTGTTTTGTCTGAACATCTGTGATGTTCAGAAGGTAAAATGTACAAATGTCTCTTCATTGCTGAAAGCAAAGTTTATTTATTTGTTTGCTGAACTGAATACAGAAGTAATGGAGTGAATTGTTCATTTCTAAGAGTAAGCTTCAGGAAAATCTCTGGAATTCTCTTTTTCTGAAGTACTCAAAATAGGTACCCAAATCCATAAGGCCAGTATTTTCAGTAAAACATAAAATAGTCTCAATGTACAGTGGAGCAGTTATGCCACAGTATTGGGCACTGGCTGAATGCACCCCTGGCCTTTTTGAAGAAAGCATCACAACTCTTGCAACTCATTTATAGCACTGATTTATTTCTGCTGGACATTAAAAACCCCCTGTTTCCTCCTCATCATAAGCTATCAGATAGCTCTTTCTATAATGTTTCTGAGACAGCATTTCATGTTTTATATGTTTTCAGAGTTTTGGGTTTTGTTCTTATTTGTCTTTTAGTTGTTATGAAGCAGAAAATTCCCAGATGTTATGAAGCAGAAAATTCCCATTAATAAAATATATGGTTCTTTAATCTTCAAATATGTGGAAAATTTCAAGTCAAACAGGTGACAAAATACAGTATAATTTACCAACAAATCCCTCAGATTAATGCATACTGCTTAAAGATTTAGCACAGAAGGACTACATATGTCTGAGAAATGAGTACTACTTTCTGCTTGCAAACCCTGTATTTTGACAGGCCATATTGTCTTGAGATAGAACATCAGAAAAAGAATGAATAATTTAATCAGATATAAATGAGACAAATTGTATAATGGACAGTACATGGATTTCCTTCTGGAAAGCTGAAGTCTACCCATGCTTCACATGACTGGACAACCATTCCACACTAAACAGTGAGCTGATCAGAAGCAGGTTTCTTCCTGCTAGTTTTTTAACCAAATAAATAAAACATTCAGGTTGCTGACAGTTGCAGGAAGATGTTAAGGATGCACATAGCTTTTAACACCCTTAACAAAACTCCATAACATGATTTTAAAATTAAAACTATTAGCCAGATGATTTGAAAAAAATTTAAGAGGAGTTTTTTATTCAAAAAAACAATGGAAAGGATAGGTTTCACTTCTATAAAAGTATTACAAGATTTACTTTTTGTATGCAAGCTTTTATCTGAAATAATATTCCATACTATTTTCTTATCTGAAAAAATTTATTACCTCTTCATTAGATAGCTCCCTTCTCTTCCTCAGCAACATGAAAATCTGTGGCACAGAATTATTTTTAGATGGAGTGAGCAGCGTGAAAAAATCTGTCATTTCATAAAAAATACATATATTAAGAATTAAATGTGAATGGTCTCTTTTGATCAAAAGAGTTGAAATAAGCATGTGGGGCACAAATGTCGGATGTTGAGGCATGCTGTTCCCGAATTTCCTCCCTGTTCTTTCATATTTCAAACGCTGTTTTATTTCATCTTCACATTAGAACAGACTGAGTGATAGGGTTAGAGAGACCTAGTGTTTCTAAATTTGCACATCTAAGTCCTGGTTATTGGTATTTTGCTGACATCTAGTGGCGAGAAACCTGTTAGCTAGATTTCTGTCCTGTGCTGATGTAGCAGGATCATCTCTTTATGAGGAATGCTTGTAACTGAGGGTTTAAAACTGGCATTTCATAAGCTGAAAAAGAAAATGCTGAGCAACCATTCCCTTCTTTCACTGCCTAATCATAGAGAATTGTGAACTTCTGGTACTTTCAAATACAAAGGATTTTTTGTTATTCTTGTAGATTATTCTAGAATTTCAAAGCCAGGTTCCATTAATATTGCCAAAAGCAAAATAGAAAACTAGAACCAGGGTTAGAAGATGCCATAGTGAAACCTTGATAGCCGGCCTGTTCTTTAGTCTCTACCCACTGCCAACAAGTTAAAAATATTGTGTGCAAATTGGAACTGTTTTCCTGCAATAAAGAAATATCTGGTGCTGACAGAGTCGCATGGTGGTTTGGGCTGTGTCTAAATCAAAGAAAACAAATCTCAGCTGCCCTAGTTGTGAATACCAAACCAGTAACATATATTAGATGGCTGCCTTTGTTGGAATTCATATCCATATCTGCAAAATCACTCTCAGGCCCAATGTATGCAATAAAATTTAAAAAAGGAACCAAGCTGTGAGAGTTCTCTTTTCTCTCCCTCAGAGAATTAGTGTTGAATAGAGATACTTTGGTTGAACAGCACTATTTTCTACAACACAAATGTTTTATTTTTAATAAATATTTATGAGGAGTTGGCAGGGGAGAAAGAGGTTATATTTTGATGATTAGAAAAAACAGTGATTCAATAAATGACATTAAGCTACTGGCTTTTCTGCTTTTGTTTCAAAACTATGAATATGTAGTGAGAGAGCATGTGAGAGAGTGTGTGTGTGTGTGTGTGCATGTGTGTGTGTGTGTGAGTGTTTGAAAGAGTGTGTGAGACAGGTGGCAGCAGGGTTGCTATAGCAATTACTTGTCACTAATGATAGGAGGGTAATTACTGCAGCAAATTCCCACATAGCTATTCAGCACACAAGTTAGACTATTTCCCATCCTAAAATATTCTTTCTGTATGTGCAAGATTACCTTTTTCACCAGATGGCTAGCAGTTACATTTCTAAAATTTACAACAGTGTATAACCAGAAGTTCATTAATTATGGTCTGAATGGAATCAGAATTCAGCCACCACCATCAGTCTTGAAAGATGCAGTGTCTTTTGGAGTATACTTTTTCTCTACATGCAATGCAAAATTTTATTTTCCAGAACGCTTTTTGTAAGTTCAATGTCAAAAACATATTGAGGTCACCTTCAATGCTGCATTCAAGAAATCAAGATTAGTATGTGATTGAGGCTGACTCATCATTTAATTGCACGAGATGTAAATCAGGTTTTTCTGCAGTGAACTAATAAAATTAAACTATTAATAACTGTACAAACAACTACAAATCAGGCCATGTTTGAAGGAAAATAGACTCAGGCATTGAGAGAGTCATTGAGAGAGTTTCTTTGCAACACCTTCATTAGTATATTTTTCATTTCTTCTCTTTCCATTATTTGTAGGCTAACAGTGGCTTAGCATCACCTGAAAATCAGAAAACTGTTTACATTTCATCTTTAGGCTGTTTCATTCTGCAGTGTTTGAAACTCTTCTAAATGAATAAAACAGAAGCAAATTATTTCCTAATGTATAAATGAAAAAATTTATTTTGTGTAATCAGCACCAATAAAATGGTCTCAAAGGTGTCTATCTAATTTAAACGTGATTTAAACAAAAACATGATGTTACCTAAGCTACAGTATACCTTAATGATTCTCTTTGTGATTCTCTTTATCCTTTTATTGCTTTTGAAATGAAAGTATGGATTACGGACATTACCTCTTAATTAACTGATGGCAAATATGTAGAATCACAAGCTACTTTAGAGGGTTCATCTTTTACCCCCAGCTGGCTGGACTGTGATGATTTGAGAGAATTCATAATATTTTCTCTCTTTCCAAGAAGAAGTAATGATTTTCAGAACTAGAAGCTGGAAAAACAGTGCTTGGGCTTCCTAGGTGGATCAGATTGTCCACTATGCCATAATTAAAAACTGCTTGATGCTCCCCTAAACTGTTTTTTTTCTGATTCACTTGTTATGAAACTAGTGAGCATCTCTGGTTATTCCTACTAAAAACAGTGCAAATCTGCTTACCTGGGCTTTGCTCATTTTCCATCCTTCAGAGAAAATATTGATATTTTGTATCTCCAACAGTTCACTTTATTAACATAAAAAGGATACTTTCATTTGGTGTACTAATATTGATAGAAGAAACCCTTATAAAATGCAACTGTTTACAGATAGTATTTAGTACTACTGAGTTATTTCAATTTCTAGATAAAAAGTGAATATGCAGAAAGTTAAAATTTACTTGTCAGCTGGCAACCCTGTACAGCAAATAAAATAATACTTGCTGTTACAACATGAATAATTGTATAAATAGGTATTGCTTAAGTAAGGACTATCACAACTTTGTTTCTTTTGTTTATGCCACAGATGAAAGTTGATTTATAATCCGCTTCAGATGTGTAAATCAGTAAATCTTATGAATCATTTTATCTTCAAAGACAACACTTGAATTCCAAGAATTTAATGAAAAGCACTTCCCATTTTTTCTCACTAAAAATACATAGCTTGGTGCCAATTAAAATTCAGTGCACAATGTATCCAGTAACCCTGATAATCAGTAAAAACATGTCAGAGAGCAAAATGGTTTCTCCAACTGAATGGAAATTTCAATAAGCAGTTAAACTACAATAGGAAGAAATTCATTACTGGAATACCTGGCAGTTGAAATCTGATTAAAGAAATAACATGAAACTATATAAAATCTTGGCAAAAGTGTAAGCAAGGACAATGACACATATTTCAGCTTGTACCAATACTTATTTTGGCTCAGAATAATAACAGAAAATCTTGATCAGACTGCTACATGTTAAATCAGTGTACAAGAATGACAATTTCTTCCCCAAAACCCCACACTGTTTTTATTGTTTCAGCTTTTTGACTCTTGCTGACTTGAGTTCAAGTCCCAAATGGACTTCTGATCAGCAGGTAGCTGATTTCAGAATACAGAGAGAGAAAAAATGGCTAAAGTTTGTGAAGTACTCCACAAGCTCCAGCTTGCAAACCTCACAGAGATTGCAGCCCATCCAGCTGACAAGCTCTCACCTAATACAACAGGCTGTAAGTTGTGAAGAAATGTGTTTAAGTATAAATAGTCTCTACTGGCTTCAGGAAGTAAAACTGTTCCCTTAGTTCAGTCAAGTATTGCTTGCTGGGGAAGCTAAGAGGCCAATGTCCTAGTCTCACCAGTGATTTCTCCCTGTAAAATGGAAGTTAGCAATAACTGTGTGTATAATATTGTCTATTAGGTGGTGCATAAGGGCTTGCATTGTATGCACATACTGTAATTGTATAGAAAACATTACAGAGTGAGCCTGCTTTTAGCTTGATGCCTCATACAGTGGTAATTAAGGAGAACAGTCTTTTGATTTGCTACTATTTGCAGTTCTGCAGGAAAACTAGGTTTAGCCTATCTTGTGCTGTGCATTGTTGCCATGTTTAATCTTCTGATTCTCTAGGAACAATTACATGCGACACCTACGGGGAATTTAATTCCTCTGCTCCTGCCTCTATGGCAATTGTAATTATGGTGCAGTACTATTTAGGGGAAGGGGGGAAAGAGAGAAAAAAAAATATTGTGTTTTTTAGAATATAGCACTGAATAATACCAAGGTTAGATTTATACAATATAGTTCCGAGAATTAGCTTCCAGAATTAACCCTGTGTTTCTTTTCATGAGAGGCCAGACAAAATAAAAGCAATTGGTTATTGCAAATATTCTCATGTAAAGCTTTCCATTCAAGCCTATCCAATGTGTGTATCCTCCCAACATATGTGGGAGTTATCACAGCTTCTTTTTTTCCCCCTCCTTCTCCAGCTGAGGAAACTAAGGCACAGAAATGTTCTGCCTGATTTGTCTTTATGAAAAATCCAAAGGAGAGCAAATTAGTATGTGAGAAATTTTGAATTTCTAGCATTTCCAAGCTCCTTTTTCTTTTAGTGGATGCAGCTTTGAAGGAAACATAATGGGCAAAACACATGGCTTTTTAAGCTATAAGACCTTAAAAAAGTCTGTGAAATGAAACATAATAAATGAAAAAATGTTGCTGTGCACTATTCTGTGGATAAATCCTGTTGAGTAGGATTGAAGATGTCATTGTCTGAATCACACTGTATGATCCCAACCAAAGGAAGTCATAGACAGGGTTATGCTATTGCATTCTGAAGGAAATTTTAAAGAGAATCCAAAAAGCAATAGTGTATTAGAACTTCTTTTGTTCCTTATAAAAAAAGAGAAAAAATTATCTCTGCTTCATTTACAGTAAGGCCTTTTGATTTCTTTTATCATTGTGATGATTTTCAGAACTCATCTTGATGGCAATTCAGTTAGAAATTAAACTGTCATCAAGAAGTCCTGCAGTGTCTTCACAAGTTAACGCTCTTGGAAGAGTGGTGTACAGATTAAATCAGGACAAATACTCCACGGAATAGAGCCCATTCTGGCTGAAGAACTCATTTAATAATAATGCAGAGGCTTATTTGTCTTAAATAAACACTAATCAGGCAGAAGTGAAATGCACTCACAATTCTCATGCTCACCTTCAGCACCTGCAATAGTCCCTCTTACCTGAAACACAATATGGACAAACCTGACCTATAGATAGCAAAAAGCTAACCCATGCCTTTGGTATAATTATCCTGTACAAGAAATATAGGTTTAAGATAACTACTAGGTTTTTCCCTTTGCAGTCTATCCAACATAAGTTTAGTCATGCCACAGAAGGTATAATGCTATAATTGCCTCTATAAATTTTGGTAGACAGTGTGCTGCAGGAGTGAAGGTGCACAGTACATACCCGTGCAGATCTGCTGCTGTGATTAACCTGAGAAATTTTCATGAAAAAGGAAGTAACTAAGAGAAATGTGTTTTCTTCAGATAATTATCAACTTCTTTTGATACTGACATCAACAGAACTGACAAGATCTCATTGAACATCAAGATTACCTTTCTGTGCATTCTTTCTTATTTAAAAAAAATACCTACATTGACATTTTAAGCTTTTCCCAATTTTCCTCTTAAGAAAGCAAAGGAGTTGATGAAAGACCTTTTTCTAGACCAAAGGGAATAAATCTCATACAAGAGCCAGTCTAATTTTTTCCACACAATCCTTTTTTTTTTTTCTCTCAGTTATGAAAACAGCTAGTCTTTTCACTGAATAGTAGTTCCATGTGTGAACTATCCATATCCATTCTCCCCACCGTGTATGATGTTGTAAAAGACTTCTGGACTGGTACAAGACAGGTCAAGTTTTCCACTCAGAAAACAATCTGTGTGTTCACAGCCAATGTGATGATCTTGAGAAGTCAGCACATGGAAACTGTCATTTGAAGACCTGCATTTTGCCACCATCTGGCCAAACAACACTGAATAAGTCACTTGCAGTCTTTGTTCTTTGAATTTCTTATTTATGAAGCTATTATCAGCCAATATTTGCACAATTTTTTGTGCTTCTGCTGTACATATAAAGTAATTTTTGTCTTTACTATGCCTTAAAATTATTTTTGGCCTTGTTTTCTCCAAATTTAAATATCTAGCCTGAACTACATCCCTTGTTTTGTAATATGAACAGTGCAGGCATAGTGAAAAAGAGAAGAGACTCCAAACAGTGAATCTGAATGCACTTTTAAACATACTTTCCCATTGCAGATATTTACAAATTAAACCCTGTGATGCAGCATTTAATTCCCACGAGAAGTGTTATTCTCATTATATCTTCTGTCCGTATACAAGCTTCTGCTGTATTACTTGTATTGCCATTTTCGGCAGGGACTCAGAAGAGAGAAAGGATAGGAACTCAGACAGAATTACTAAACTGAAAAACAAAGATAATGAACTCTAATGCAACAGGACAGCAAATTAAAAGACTGGGAAGTTGTTAGCCCATGCAAAAATAGGAAGAAAAAGAGCTTTATTCCATACTTTTGAAGCATTCTTCAAAGCTCAGAGAGCCTACTAAACGAAGCAGTCCAGCTAATCTGCCTAGAGCTCCTCAGTTTGGCTCTCTTTACAAAAGAAATCCAAGCAGACATTTTTAAGAGCAATTATTTTTTTATGAAAAGGAAAAATCTAAGACCTAGAAAGGCACATTAGGGGCTAGAAGACACACCAATCAGGAAATGGTTTAAGATGCCCATTCAGCTCAATTTGTTTTAAAGTGTTTCAAACCCCTTGAATACAGCAAATTCTACAAATAACCAAGTGGCTGGGAGACATAGTGCATACTGCCAAACAGATTTAAATGCAAAACCAAGACTCCCGTTTCCCAAAGCTGTGGAGGGTGATTATAAAATTGTCTAGTCTTAAGGCAAAATTTGTCTCTCTGTGTATTGGTTTGTTTCTCTGTATTTCCCTACCATATCCCTAACGTTCCCCTTCTGTGGAATATATCTACAAAAGAACAAACTTATATAGAAAATTGGTAATTCCAAAAATGACATGGATTTGGCAAAAATGTGCCCTGGTTCACATTATCAGACAGAAGTATTCAAGCATTATAAAACACCTTCTGTCCTTTGCTTTGGGATCAAAATTTAAAACACTTAAAATTAGGCATTTAATAACACATTTTAGATTTTTATTTGCTTTTCATTTTGAAAATCTTGTGAAAATCTATACAATGCATTAATTTTATTTTAAAAACACAAAGTCTATGAATTTGTCTTTTTATTTAAAAAATCCTCAGATTCCCTCTCTATCCAAATAATTTTAGCACCTGAAATATACAGAAATGCACCATGTATCAAAAGACTGTGAAAAAAGCTGGAAGATCCCATTATTGGATCCATTGGCTGCACGTCAATTTTATTGTTCCAGTAGTTTATGGGTATTGTCACATGAAAGGGTACAAACCTATTGTAATACTGACTTTTCAAGTAACTGGCATTCTGAAAATGTTCTGACACTTACCTGGGACTGGGGGAATTTTCTTTTTATTATGGAAAAAAATAAGTTCTCTAAATCTCTTAGTCTGGATAGGAACTTAAGAAGTAAAAGAAATTAAGGCAATGTTTCCAGATTTTTGTAGGGAAAAAAAAAAGGACTTTCACTCAGGAAATCAGATACTCAGCTGTGTCTGCAGGTTATGGAAAGCTACGACATAATCTTTCTGCAGAATGAGAGTCCTTTGCAAGGCTTGCAAGACAGAATAATACAGAATATTTCTAACAAGAGTATTGATTGCAAAAGCACATTTTCTTTCCTCATACCCACATTTCTGATTTTAAAGGCCTACACAATAATGGTGAAGTATATGAAGCTTAAAACCCAGTAAAAGCTGCACAAGGAATCCCCGATGTCTGATCAAAGGCAAGCTATTTGAGAAATTTCATGATTAACTATCTGAAAGGTAAACTGAAACCATCTGTTGAGAGATGACGTGTGAAATAATTTCTTTTAACTAAAAAATACTAAATAGGCATAAAGCAGGATATGAATATAGTTAAATGTCAAATATCAGGTTTGTTTCTAAGACCAGGAAACAATTCCAGAGATTTTCAGCAAAGAAGCACTGAGTGACATACAATAGAAGCAGTCAGCTTCCACATTTCAGCACAAGTTGCATCACATAATGCAAGAAACAGCAGGAATGTATTAATAAGCATGTAACTACAAGAAAAAGCTGTTGTGATGACTGCAGTTATGCAGAAAAAGATTCCTTATTGGATTTCATAGAAATGTACAAAAGTTATTTTTCAGATCATGTATTTGTGATATTATAAGCAAATTAACATCAAAGACGGGTCAGGAAACATGATGATCTAGTGAAAAAAAAGTATGAATTGTACCTCTTTTATATGTCAGTGCATGCTGCAAATTCACAGTGGCACTTTTCTAAAATACTGTACATCCTTCTGATTGTGAGGCAAAAGTCTCTGAATGCAAAACCCAAAGTAGGTTCTCATTACCTGAAGAAAAAGGTGTGAAAGAAAAACACCTTTACTAGCTTAATGACATCCAAAATTAGGATATGTGGAATATCTATAATACTGAAAAAGGTGTGAAACACCTGTATTACGTGTAAGATTTCATAACCATTCAGACTAAGTAAAAGCTGGCCATGGCTGAATTCTCAATCATGTGACTGGTATATCAGTGTTTACCACAATAAAGTCAACCATTCAAGAAGTGTTATGGGGTAAGAACTCCCAGTAAGTGAACACTCATCTTTACACAGAATAGCTGCAACCAAAGACAAGGGAATAGGCTTTCCACCCCAACAGGTAGAACACAATTACCAGACACGGGTGTGAAAACAGAACTACAGCAAGAATGATAATTACATGTAGAAGAAAAGTGGTGACTTTAACCTTTGAAAGTAATAGTGAAGTGATTCATTCCACAGTCATGATAGCTGTTCTTGCAGAACAGTATGGTCACACTCATTCCTGAGGATCAGTCCAGCAAAAAACACCAAAGCTAAAGAAAGCTAAAGCTAATAATGTTTACAGTTATGTCAGGATAGTCAAAATACTACAGCCTATGTTCCTTCACTGACAAATTGTTACCTAATCACTAATAGCAAGAGTCATGGCATACACAGCAAAGAAATGCTATGATAGAAGCCTAGATGAATAAATTGTTTGGATTCAATATTTAAACCCTATGAACAAATGTACAATAGAACATAGAATCACTTTGGCTACTAATTCCCCTGTCTCCCAGATAGATATTGAAGTGATTTTATTGGGTATTTGTTGCTATTTTTATTTGGCATTATATTTAGGTTTCATAACCCAAACAGTTCGGTTTTGAAACCTTGGGGTAAAAGGCAAGCAGGATGAAGCCTCAACTTAAATGTTTAATTACTTTTATTTAAACATTAAAAGAATTTCCTGTAATATACTTTCATTTGAGCCAGATTTTATATACATTTGCCATTATCATTTCCTATCCTTCAAATAATGTTTCAAGAAAAATGTTTATAAAACCTCATTTTGTTCTGTTAACCCTGCAAACTAAATATGTTTCATTTATTTTTAAATTAAGTGAAAATTAGCCAGGTGTGCTGGATAAGTTTTCTATACACAGGTCTAAATATTGACAAAAGGAGACGTGTCACTGGAAAAATCATCAGTCTAGCAATTATCACGTTAGCATGTTAAGTGGAAAAAGATGTGAAACATCCAAATGTGTCAATACAGATTATTTCATTTCCACCAGCTATCAGCTATACTGTGAACATCAGTGCCTTACTGTCTATTCAGCAACAAGTCAGTTTTTGCAAGCAAGTATCTTAATGTGACATGAAGAATTGTCATATCTGTGGCAAAATTATGCACATCTCCTTCAGAAATGGTCTGCCAAGCAAATATTAGACATTTCTAGAAGGACAGTCAGTACAGGGATAGAGCCAGAGGCCATGAACTGGAACAACCAGTCAGCAAGACCTGTCTTTCTCTCAGATATGGCAATGATTTTCAGGCCCAAATATGAGTGGACAGGGAACAGAGGAGAAGGAGCTGGTGACCAACCTTTTCTACTGCTGCTGTCCATCAAAAATGTTTCAAGAAGTTAAATTAAGGGGCATTGATTAATGAGCAGCAGATAAAGCAAGGAAGATAGAATAATGATCCTTGTAGCTGAACAGAGTGCATTTAAAACACATATTTTTCTTTACAATGTAAATAATTACTTTCAAGAGCCCTGAGTAGACTAGTGCCTAAACCAGTGTTTAAGCTTTAAATCTTTCTCTTGTCTATAATAGCACCAATAATTTCATAGCAGCTTATGAGAGCCACAGGTCACAGAATTCGTTATTTTGGAGGGAGTACTTAGAGACTCAACCCAGTGAGAAATAACAGCATGAAAAAGGACACTTGAGAGGAATAAGACTCTTGCTAGGGTCCTGCAATGTTGCAGGATGTTGGATCTTGAAAAAAAAAATACTCTTTCAATTTTTAAGTAGTCTTGGAGAGGTCCCAGCTGACTGGAAGCTGGCAAATGTTACCCCAATTTTCAAGGGCAAGAAGGAGGAGCCTAAAAACTAACGGGCCTGTCAGTCTCACTTCAGTGCCTGTTACAGTTATGGAAAAAATATCCTGTAGCCATTGAAAAACACCTGAAAGACAAAACAGTCACTGATCACAGCTTCATGAGAAGTTCCTGTTCATCAAACCTGATTTCCTTTTATGACAAGGTTAATCCACCCAGTTGATTAGGGGAAGCCAGTTGAGGTAATCCTTTCATATTTCAGTAGAGCTTTCAATACTGTCTCTCATAGGATCCTTCTGGACAAAATGTCCAGCTCACAGCTGGATAAACACATCATGGGATGGGTGAGCAACTGGCTCACAGGTCAGGCACAAAGGGTGACAGTGAATGGGGTGACAGGGTGACATCAAGATGGTGACCTGTCACTAGTGGGGTTCCACAGGGCTCCATCCTCAGCCCTGTGCTTTTCAACATCTTCGTAAGTGACTCGGATGCAGGACAGGAAGGGATACAGAGCAAGTTTGATACTAATACAAAACTGGGAGGAGCTGTTGACTCCCTTAAAGGCAGGGAGGCCCTGCACAGGGCCACCATTCTGCTAAGGTAAGCAGAATGGGCAGTGCTTCAAGCACAGTCGGGGGACATCTATAGAGAGAGCACCACCAATTTCAGTGACATTGGGCCAGACCGTTACTGAATTACTCCAAGCCACAAGTTGAATTTGTGTGGGTAGTTTTGTAAAGAACAGTACACCAGTGTTGTTTTCTGGCTGAATCATGTCCCACCTTTGCAAACTCTCAAGGAGACCATCTAAGAATGCATGTGGGCAAGACAGAATTTGTGATGTAGTCTAATCACAGAAATCCAGTTACTGAAGTGCTGATCTTGCTTATAACAACATTCATTGTACCATGGTCTAATAAACCTTTTTTCGGTGAACAACAGTATCTTAATTTCATTTGTACTGCTTTTTCCTTAGAAGCATCCTTATTCGATATTTTAAGCCTCTTTTGCATTAGAAGTGCATTATGCAGGCTACTGGTGTGATAGTCCAAGCATTATTTATATTTAAAACTATTTTTCCAAGGACATAAATCTGTATTTGTTAAGTCTTAATAAGCACTATCATTTTATGAAAATCTACTGCTTTCCCATCTATCTCCTTCAAAAATTTACTAATCTTTGACTTCTAAGCAAGAATTCTCAAATACATAAAAGTGACAGATTACTGTCATGCAAATATCATAAATTTTATGTGAACAAATAGGTTTTCCCTAATTTTAATTGCAGTTCATATGGTATTAAATTTAAGATATTGAAATCATCCCATTCTTCTCTTTTTCAATGTCCTCAAGAGTCCATGACTTGAAATCTCCTTTGGTATTGATTTCAAGATAAAATTTCAGTAGCCAACAAGAAAGATATTTTAGTATTTCCTTTTTATCTTTTTTATTCTCCCTTGGTGTTCAGCATCAAGCAAGATTTGGCCCCAAGTTGTGGAGATTTTAGGCAATAGCTTCCCCATGCTTAAATTTTAAAAGTAGTTGCCATAGCAACTGCCAGACACAGCATATGGTGTGTCTGTTACCTCCAAGATAACAGAGCAAGTTCTAAAGAATTTTCTTTACAATATGTTATGAACCTTTGTACTTTTTACAATTTTTCAGAGTGCAGTATAAGGTACTGTTGTTCCCTGACATTCTCTTCAAGTTGAATGCTCATTTTGTAATTCTCTCTTTCATATTAGGGAAATATTTCCCTCTCTTACTTGTATTTTTATTCACCCAATATTCAGCAAAACAAAAAAGAATAAGGTGGGGAAAAGGAGACATTTTTTAAGTTTTATCTCAAGATTCTACTTAGTTTTGATACAGTGTTCCTTTTCCTTCACAGTGACAATCCAAAAGAAAAAATACAGAAAAGGCAGAAATCTTGTTTAAAATTCTCTACTATATAGGTGCTAGGCATGCAGACATTTTGCAGAACTCTATACAGCCTTCAACCCTTTGATTCCCATATCTGCCCAGCTTCTCATCTCTAATGAAGAATTAATATAGGTGCAAAGTGTCCTCAAACAAGAGGAACTCAGAAACACACCTGTCACCACGTTTGGTATGTAGCACATGTCCCTTGTGTAGAAAAGACTTATGTCCAGACCCCTTTCCAAAATGGTTTTTCCCTGCTGTGTGTAGCTCCTAAAGAGAAAAACCTCTAGAACAGCTTTGTGGATGGAATGACTACCTACCTTCCTCCACACATCGAGAAGATGCCTCCGTCCAGCAGAGCTCGCAGAAGTTCAGTTCAGTTTCAATGCTTGCCTTGCTTTGCAGAATTACATGCAGATTTGAGAAATAAGGGTAATAGGCCTTTATTCCTCCTTCTGCACCTCTGTGGTTGTATAGGCTGAGACAGGATTAAAAGAATAGTTACTAGGTTACATAATAATGTTCTGCTCTATAATTTTCTGTCCCCCGAGTCCTTCATTCTGACAACTCTCTGCAATTCAGGCACCTTTTGCAAAAATCTTCTAAAAAATTAAAAAATAAAACTGCACCAAAACAGGATGTAAGAGTGCACACTTAATTCTCCCCCTGAGGAGAAGCTAAGAAACGGAATGAACTATTCATTATACACTTAGCTTAATGCACAACTACAAGATGGTGACACTACTCTGATGAAGACACAAGATAGTGAAAGAACAGATTAAAATATTTTAAAGGGAAC
Source organism: Anomalospiza imberbis (assembly GCF_031753505.1). Taxonomy (NCBI): domain Eukaryota; kingdom Metazoa; phylum Chordata; class Aves; order Passeriformes; family Viduidae; genus Anomalospiza; species Anomalospiza imberbis. The sequence goes on along the minus strand of NC_089686.1, from coordinate 27,419,633 downwards.
TTTGCATGCTTGTGGGTTTTTTCCCCTTTATTTACTCTTCATTTACCATGGTTACTTCTCAAGGAACAGGTAGTCATTCAGTAATTGGAACTGCATGTTGTTACCTTCAAGAAATACTTGGTCAAATGTATTGCAAAGAAATACTTTTATTTATTTACAAGTTGCATGTTTCATTACAGCAATTATTAGTGTAGATGTATTTTTTTTAATCCTCTTTTGATGCCTGGTCAAGAGGAGAAAGAGACTAAAGAGCATAGCAGCAGGTACTATTTCTGGACATTAGCTTTCAGTGTAGCTTTCAGCAAAGGCTGAATGATTCTACTGTGGAAAAAAAAAAGACAACATTTTTTCTGCTAAAAAGAGTGGCAGCATTTTTTTTTCCTAGTAATAGCAGTTGAAATTAACTAATAACCATAGTTACAGGAAAAGCAATGGTTGGAACTTCAGGTTTTAGCTGCTAAATGGCATGTAACAGAGAAGGAAGGTCACGTGTGTATCACCTCATTTTGGTCATGCATTATCAATTTATTATTCTGGAGAATTTAGGAAAAGAAAATTACTCCTGGTGCAGGAGTAATTTTCTCACCAGGATGGTGAGAAAATATTATAAATATGTTTAATTATTTTTTAATATAGTATTTATTATATATAATGTAGAAAACATTACACGAAAATGCTATAATGTGGGAAGACACAGTTGTCACCCACCATGCCCCACTTTTATTTGTGCTGTAGGCAGTATCAGAGTGCATAGGTAGAATATTGGTTAAAGTCACTTCAATACCCATGAATGCCATGCTTCTCTTGAATTTCAGTTTCATAGGTTCTTATGGCTTACTTTTCCTTGCCAGCTCGTGAATGTCATTATTTGTTGCATTGGACATACCCTTGATATTAAGGGTATTCAGATCACCACGTGTTCCTAAGGGAACAGTTAATGTCTCATTCACTTCCTTCTTCTGAAACCACTTCCTTCCACTTAATCCTGAATTTTTCTAGTTCTGCTCTTAGCAACCAGCTATCTCCACAGGCACTGGTGGTGTGTACCAGTCAACCACCAGGCCTCACAGTGTACGAAAAATAACCAAAGGGGAGACCTTAATGATCTTCTAGCTGTCTTTGCTTACTAGGAGGAACAGAGCCAAACTCCTTCTATGGGGCACAATTACAGTGCTGGGAGCATGAATTGCAACTTGGGAAATTTCAGCTAGATGGTAGGAAAAATGCTTTCATCACAGTCAAACAGTGAAGCAGGTTTCCCAGAGAAGTTGTGGCATTGCCACCACTCAAAGTTCAATCAGGCGAGATACTGAGTAACCTAGTTAAGATGATCCTGCTTTGAGTGGAGCCAGATGACCTCAAAAATTCTCTTCCAACCTAAATTATGTGGTGATTCTGTGATTCTGTTCAGTTCAGGAAAGCTCAGCAGGCAGTGTTTACAACTAAAAAAACTTCCCTAATTGAAAATCTGAGTATGTCTGACAGTTATAAGTGAAAGGGTGTGATTTACCCAAAGTAGTTTGTGCCACAGAGGGAGAGGTTAGTATTTTTTCACTTTTGGATGGCTTTTTTCCTTATTACCATAGAGTACGTTGAATTTAGTAACGTTATTCCCAGTGAAAACACAAATAGCAGAGAATCAACTCCTAAACATGAATGCACCAAAAAAAAAAATCTGAAAAGTTTCCTTTCAGCGTGGTTCATTCTATTTCAGGAAACATGGAACCCAATAAGATACATGCAAAGCCCCTCTGTAATTAACTCTAAGTGAAGTATATCGCTACAGTGTATTAGTAACTCCATATAAACATATTTTCCTCCTGAATGGTTATAAACAGGCACACCATAACCTCATTTTTAGCTTTTTTTCCACATTATAAATTCATTTTTCTCTTTGAAAAATGTCACTTTCGTTCCAGCAGGTTAGTCCCAGGAGGTCTGGTAACTACAATTACTCCATTTAAATATTCCACGGATCTGTCAAGACTCAAAAGAATTCTGTAGTGTCAGTTTAAATATAAATATATATAATTCTAGTTAATAATCATCACTTCAAGTCTGTTATGAAAACTGTATTACTCATTCTGAGTGTGTGTGATGTTGTGTATGTATGCAGCATTTGTTGCAGAATTTTCATTAATTTAATTGTTAAAAAAACAACCATACTAATGGCAACACATCAATGACCTCATGCAGAAAACAACATGGCTTTTAACAAGGTTAACTGGTCTATAAGTGTTTTTTACTAATTACTTAAGGAAAAAACACCAGAAATTTAGTAGCTTTTCATTATATGCTATTGTAAAGGCAAATACCAGCAAAACATATTTGATGCTTTTCATTTCTATAACATTTCCATCTGAAGAAAATACTTTCATTTAACAGTGTACCAGCAGCTTTTTTTTTTTCTTTGTGGGGTAGAGAGGTTTGGAGAAGTTGACAATTTTCTTCTACCTTATAAATAGCCTGAAACTCTACACATTCAAAAGACAACCTCCTTAATGGTTTCAAAACAAAAACTGTTATGTTGATCAAAAATAGAAAACAGTATATTTTCTTTAAGTCTAATGTGTTCATTGAGTCTTTATTTACTTACCCTGCTAGAATAGCCCTTGCAATACAGGTAGAAATGTAGCTCTTTTTACAACAAAAGTTTCAGTGTAGCAGAATGAATATGCCCTTATGCCCAGCAAACTACTACCAATAAATAGCATTTTGAAGCTTTTAATCACCATGACAACCCACCTCGGATTCTTCAATAAAATGCCACAAACATACTGATTTATGCACACCTACCATGTGTTCATAAATATCACCAGTGTTCTGCATCTTAAAAACATATAATGCCATTGATGTCTTTCTCTTGGAAAACTCATCAATCAGCACTCCAGCTAAAACTTTATTTGTATCCTTCTATTTATATTAACTGTTGAGTAAACAGTTCAGTTAAATAAAAAGACAAAGAGATACAGTCAAAATATGTCTCAAACATATAAGGACATTCCTCAAGTTTGAAAATCATTGGGAAAAATACTTGATATTTAAATAAAGCGGAGGAATTACTTCAAATATTTACAAAACAGAATTAGAATTCACACAATAGAACTCTTCAAAGTACTGTTTCTGTTTCAGAAAGGAAATAGTTGACTTAAATATTATAAGCAGAGTATTTACTAAGCTGTGTGAGTAAGGATCTAATTATTGATATGAGTCACATTCTGATGTAAATGCTGCTTATGCCAATGCTGGAAAAATCACAACAAATGTTCAAAAAAACTGTCCCAAGTCCAAAATTCAATTCAAGCCACTCTGGGAAATGGGACATTACAGACATCTACCTATATAAAGAAAACAAATACTGACTGCCACTTACCCAGCACTCACAAAATTCACCACTTACAGTCCATTATCTTCCATGTTTTCAGGATTGGTGCCCTGGCCCAGCAGTGCTGCCACAGCTGTAACATACCTGCCAGGGGGAGCTCAGTATTGTCACAAACCAAAGAACAATGTATGCTCAGGACTGCAGGCAGGCCTGCCACACTTGTCTATGCATGGCCTGAAGGGCTCACCATACAGCTGCCACCCCACCTCCCACGGCCTCTGTCCCCTGCCCCAGCCCTCTGGAGCCTCCGCTCCAGAACATTTTGCCAGCATTCCCATGTAACTTGTTTTAACAATCTCTTATATCTATAGCCTACCCAACCACACAGACTTTATTAGCCATGGGTAATTGAACGTATTTCAAGTGCGATTTGTATCTGTGAAGCCATTTTGCGAGGTAATAGCTGACAAACTGGGCAGATTTCTTTTTCCTTGCATCTCTCAGGGGGTGTTAAAGGGTAGCCTACCATCAGTATCAATTTTGGGAAAAACACTTTTCTACTCACAAAAAAAAAAAAAAAAAAAAAAAAAAAAAAAAAAAAAGTAAACAAGAAAAGAAAAAGTCAGACATCAGCCTTCTCTGTGGCATCCCAGGCCACAGAGACTCACTTGGTCATGAGTCTGCTTACCACAAGACCTTTTATCCCAATTTGTATGCCCAGTCACAGCAGATGAGATGAAGCACCTGTGAATCTCCGTGCCAGTCTGGAAGCACAGCTGATAAACTCAGCTGAGACATCTCTGAAATACCACCAGGTGTTTTTTGGGATAGACATGAATGAAAATTCTTAGCATTCTCCTCTTCTCTGACCCTTTCTACCGTTCCTCCACTGAACTCTACCACAGAACAATACCATACATCCATTTATAGAGGAACAAAGGCCACTTGAGCATACCTGCATTTGCATGGTATTTCACAGAACCTGAAGGGCTTAGGATGGACTCAGGGCATGTTGAAGACCTACAGCGTACATGTGACTGGTTTGGTCCCTAGAAGAGTCTCAGAAAGCATCATGGATGCAGGCTGGTTGATTCCTGTGTTTTGCTAAAAGTGTACCCTGTGCTGCACTATCTGTCAACTCTGCAGACATCCTCCAACAGTAATCTATCAGATATGTTAACTCTGCCCTATTCACTTAAGATTAGCTGAGAACTCTGTAATAAAAGTGCTAGTTTTAATATTAGCACAAAATTCTGCTTTTGCTCTACATGTCCATCCAAAAATAAAAGCTTCCTGCAACCAAGTACATCCTATAATGTATCAACACTAACAACACTGTCTGTCCCAAAAACCTCTAGTTTTTCCACCCCTCTTCCTATGACTCTATCACAGTGAAGACACATTGTGCACTCTAAGATGGCATTGCATTATACTATAAAATAAAGGTAACTTTCTTAAGTTTCATGGATAAATGCCAAATTATGTTTATTTTCAGATTTCAGTACATAAAGTCTGCAGTCATTTCACTGCAAGCCAACAAAATTATTCTATCAAGATGTATTCCTCAAAAATTTGTTGCTCTGTTCTGTAACTTCTTCATATAATACTTTCCCTACTCAAGAAACTGCAAAATGAGAAAGAAACTCATCTGCCTTTTAATTAGCCATTTATACTCAGTCTAAACCTGTCAAACAGACAGAATGTCCGAAAAGCCAAAATTTAATATTTTCCCTAAAGAAGATTTCAATATTTTCTCATACTAAAAAGTTCCAGGGTGATGGGGTTATAGATAAGAGTTTACAAGACAAAATGAAACGTTACTACGAAAAGATATATTGAAATTCTTTGTCTTCTAGCCTTTGCTCACTTATGGCCAATTGCATCACTTCAAAGCTTTCACTATCCTCCCTCCATTAAAATTACAATATTAGATACCAAAAGGCAGTGTATAATATATATAATCACCTTTTGTGTATGTTGAATGCTACATGCAGTATCAAAATACTAATACTGACTTGTACTATCTCTCTAGATTGAAAATCTAAATTTCCTATGTAAGGTTTTCCCTGAAAATGCTTTATTCCATAAACCAATGCAAATGACGCCAAAAGGGCTCAACTACATTTAGGTACTCATTACTCAAACACAACCAAAGTTAAGAGTTATCTTTTACCTGTAGACAGCCCAAGGATGGAGAGCTAGAGCCACCACTAGAGCATGAATCTTTGGAGAAAATAAACCCATAGAGATTAACCTTATTGTTTTCTCACTATTTCTTTAAGCACTGTTAAAATAAAATTTAAAAGCCTAATTTTTAATTTAATTTTAAATTAAAATTTAATTAATTTAATTTTAAATTAAAAATTAAAAAGTGAGCTGGATTTCTCATGGTGCCTGAATATAGCTGAGAGTAGACCGAGAAAGTCACAAGTTCAGAGACACTAACTCTTATTAATCATAGTTATTTTTTACTTTATAGCAACTACACTGGTAACAACTTCATTTTAGATAAAAAACTTTCACTGCTCCCTGTGTTTCTAAAGGAAATCTAATATAGGGATCACAGGTTTTATATGGATTCAGCAGAGCTTTTGAGCTGTCAAGACTCAATCCAGGCTGTTAGAAGATTTAGCAAGGCAACTCATAAAAAAATAAGCACCTTCCTCCTACTGAATGAGTTTAAGTTTTAAACCAATACTTCACTTTTAAAAAAAATGTTTTATCTGTTCATTTTTTAACTACTGCATCACACAGTTGATTCTCAAGTCCAAAATACCACTTGTCTAGAATCCGAATGGCATTTACAGGGCCTACAATTAAATAAACAAAAGATACTTTACCATCTCTCAGTGTCTTGTCCCTGTAAAAATTACATATTGCACTTCTACAGAAATGTATCTTTTCTTCTGTTTAGTTTATTAGCTACAGACAAGAAGTTTTAGGTATCTTTTTATGTCTTGTAGCGCTAGTCTCTAAACTATATGCAAGTACTTTCAATGAAAAGAGAAAAAACTATAGTGGGAATAGCTTTATTGTCATATTTTTACTAGTGGGTGTGAGAAGTGATTTAACTTACAGGTACTGATTATTTAATTGTATTGATATAGAGCATTGAGCCTACCACGACTAGTGAATCATTCATACTGACAAGAGGAGGTGTAAAAACTCTTACTGCTTCTATTCTGCCATTCTGCCACATCCTGCCACCTTTACAAAAGAAAAGCTTTATTCACAAGTGGGGGCTAGTAAGCCATTAAAATTCTTGATAACAGCTATGAATGTGTAAAACAAACACGTCAAAACCATACAGTATAGTTCTGTAATTGATTGGATAATGATTATTCCAAGAGATGACTATATCATCAAATGCACAATATAGCTGACTCCGAGCCTACATATGGTTTAAAAATAATCTTTGTAAACTTTACAAAATTAAGCTTATATGGTATATTCCATTTAATTTGTTAGTGTGTCACCTTTATTCAACACAGTTTTATAAACCCATTTACTTGTTTAGATGCAAAAAGATACCACAAACTGTTAAAGTCTTTGCTACATTGTATGAAAGAAATTGTACTTTATATTTTTAAGCCTATAGCCCTGCAGCAATTGTTGATTAAGAGAGTATTAATTTAGTCTGCAAAATCATTGTGTTTTCGACAATACTTAACCAAAAATAAATCTGAGCCAGCAGCGCCCTGTCAGCCAGGAGAGCCAACCCTGTCCTGGGTGCATCAAGCACAGCATCATCAGCTGCCAAAGGAGGGAATTGTCCTGCTCTGCTCTGAGCTGAGGCAGCCTCACCTCGAGTGCCGGGGACATATCTGGGTGCTGCAAAATAAGAAGGATGCAAAGCTGTTAGAAATTGTCCAAAGGAGGGCAACCGAAATGGTGAAGGGCCTGGAGGGAAAGTGGTATGAGGAGCAGCTGAGGTCACTTGGTCCGTGCAGCCTGGAGAAAAGAGACTGAGAGACCTCATTGCAGTTACAGCTTCCTCTGAGGGCAAGAGGAGGGGCAGGCACTGATCTCCTCTCTGTGGTGACAGTGACAGGACACGAGGGAATGGCCTGAAGCTGTGTCAGAAGAGGTTTAGGTTGGATATTAGGGAAAGCTTCTTCACCCAGAAGGAGGCTGGGCACTGAAAGAGGCTCCCCAGGGAAGTAAGTGGTCACAGCACCAGCCTGACAGAGCTCAGGAAGAGTTTGAACAGTGCTCCCAGGAACATGGCGTTGGGGCTGTCCTGTTCCTGTGCAGGGCCAGATGTTGGACTTGATGATCCTTGTAGGTCCATTTCCACTGAGGATATTCTATAATCCTATGAAAAAAAATTAGCAGAATTTCGATCAATTCTCAGTCCTGCTTTTAGCAACATGAATAGAAAAAGCTACCTATAGATAAGTTTGAATACGACTGTCTGTGTCAGATTCTAGAAATATAACAAAGCACAGGTTTGGAATAAAAAAGGTCTGGTTTTCTTCCTCATCAGTTCAATTTTTTTCACAATTCAAGATGCTGAAAAGCAAGCAAATAAGGGATTCAGGTAAATCTCTTAATTTCTTTTCACTTTATGATGAGGATAATTTTTTAAAAATATGTAAATTATTTGCTTTCTTTAAAACTTAAAATTTTGATTTTTTTTTTTACAGCAAGGAATAGATTTTAAAATCATACTTTTCTCATTGTTTTTCCTATAGTATTTAAATAACACAGACGTTTCTGTTTGTGTGGGGTTTTCACTATGTATTATACATATCCAAAATTTTTATCTTCTATTTTTGATATCATTAATTTTTTCCTTATTAGTTAATATTATTAATTTTATTTATGAATTAAAATTCTTGGAACTTGGGTAAAAGTAATACACTGAAGGCTTTAACTAATTTGCCTAGTTACAGAAATATTATTTTTAATGTGAAATTTTTATTCATATTATTTTTTTACTTGCTATTATCAGAGGAAACAAAATAAGGTAAGAGCTGTATTAGATAAGATTCAGATAAAATCTGACTGTTACTAGTAGTCAAATATTGAAGGGAAATATTACCTCCTTTTTTTCATTTTGTACAAAAGACAACCACAATGAGTCTGACTGCAGGACACAAACATCAGAAAATGAAGTTGAGAATGGTTGTGTATCCTGCACAATTTCATAGATAAAACATTAGCAATGTCCCATTGGAAGAAAGCTGGAACATCTGGACAACTCTTTAGTGAAAACAAGTTTTATTTTATAGAATAAAAGGGAATGACATTTTTGACTGGCTAGCTGTCTTCAGATTAGGAAGCTAGACTGTACTAAGTAATGCAACATGAAAAAATAATCCTGGTCTAAGGTGAAGTTTGCAGGTCCAAACAGAATAATCTTTGTGCTTGTAAATTTAGCACAGCCTACTCTTAACAACTGGCATTTCATGATTGTTGATGACACCCCAGCTGCTTTTCAGAACAATGTATAACAGTCTTTTTATTTAAACATGAACTAAAAATTATGTCTACTACTTATCAATTTCTAATTAATAAAAAGGATGAAACCACTAGAATTGAACTTACCCTGTGAAATTACAGGATTGAGAAGAATCATAAGAACAACTTAGAGACATGAATGGGGAAAGTAAGCACTGATACAGGATGTTGTAAGACTGATAAAGAATTCTATTAAGATATTGTTATTTAGCATCAAATTGTAAAAAAATCTATTTACATGAAGTGAAAAATCATAGAATTGTAAAGTTCAAAGAACAGATAATGCAATTATAACAGGATACAGGTGAGCTACTTAAATTATCATATTCCACTTAACTCAGTGATCATAATAATTTTGCAACTCTATTATCTTGAGCTATGAAGAATAATTTTGAAAATCATTGACTCCATCTAGTGGTGATTTTTGTAATTTTTCACTTGCAACTCCTTCAGTAGAGAAATCAATTCAAAACCTTCATTTTAATTTGTTGCAAGTCAAGAAACAACAACAGAAAACAACAATCAAGAAAATCAGTCCACATCTCTTGCAAGAACAGTGCTCAAAATATTCTGCAAAGAAAGTCACATCATTTTTCATACACTAGTTTAGGAAGCTGAGATGGAGGGAAATTAGACAATTTTGGCCAGTGGCAGAACATGGACAAAAACCTCCACTTCCCCAGCCACAAGGCTGTCCCTCAGAGAACCAGGATAACAGAGGCAATTTTCCTCCTTGGATATCTTTGCCTCAGATTACCAATAGACTACTGGTGGCTGGTACTCTGAATGAAATAAAAAGGAATTAAATGAAATTGTATTTTTCCTTTTCATATCTTAGAGGAGGGAGGCATATCACTGCAGCCACCACCTTAGCCATTACAAGTAACAACGTTTGCAGGCTTTATATTTGAGACAATATAAAGAATCAGACCTCAAAACATGCTCTGCTTACTAAGCCCCCACAATATACAATTTAATCAAAGTGGCAACATGGCATGAAGAAATTTACACTGCAACTTTCTGATGATCTACCTTATTCCAGAAAATAAAAATAAAGCCAACACACACACACACACACACACACAAAACAAACAAACAATCAGAACCATACAACAGATCAAGTCTCCAGAGCAATAACTGCAATTTTTAAAAAACATTTTTCAAACTGTAATTTTTCAAAAATTTTTCAAAAGCATTTCACCCAGATGAAGTAATTGTGGATAATCTTGTTTATATAGCTACTAAAATGTAAGCATGATAGAGAAGTCTGAGATATGGGAAGCCACATGTTTATTCAGGGTCATTGAAAGAAAAATTAAGTCTGTAGTGATCAGAATCTAAGGAACTATAGAGAAAAGTGATTTTCACATTGTGAAGTGTTGGGGCTTTGGGGGAATGTGGACATCAAAAAAGTTAATTTTTATTCCTGTTTTTACAACTATACTTGTAAATTGAAGCAGTAGAGTGGACCTCAGAAAGGAGACACAGTATTCATCTCCAGAGTTTCCATGACAGGGCAAAAAAAAGGTCAATGTTCTAGTCTATGCAAAGTCAAATACATAACACTCTTCCCAATTATAATTTTGAAAGTTATCAACAAATTTTGAACTGGTCCACAACTGCAAGGAAAATATCAACTACTGATAGGAATAAACATCATTCCATAAGCAGGATGATTGGAGTTCAACTCTAGCCTGACCTGATTAACACTACCTTGTCAGTCAGAGTCTGCACAGCCAAAAGAGCTATGACGCAGAGCAAGGGATTAACACTATAGTGAAATGGGCTTTCAAAGCTAAAATCTGAATGTTGGAACCATTCACTGGTGAAATTACCCAAAGATTATTTTGAGGAAATAACCTTGGCAAACACAGCACTCTCCTAAAAGCAGTATAAATAGTACATGTCAATAAAGAAGCTTACTTTCCCTCTGCTGGTTTTAGTCAACCACAGTTGATTCACAGAATTTCTACAGCTAAACCCCATCCCACTCAAACTCATCTTCTCTTTGACAAGAGTACTAGTGAAAAATCACTGGATTGAAGAAAGTCTTAACTACTAACACTTGTTCTCCCAAGCCATTATGTTCAGTGCTCAGTACGCTGCTTCCAGGACAAAGTAGAAGTATTCTACATGCTGTCCTTATCAACACCTATGGATGAACACAGCATCTTTAAATAATTCCCTAGACAGTTGAGGGTGACTCCATAGCTAGTCACTTTAGAAATGCTGGAATTTCATAGAATAGTTCTCTCTCACATATGATTATCAAAACAAAAATTTAGAGGAAAAGTTCTTCTTTTCAAATTTTCAAGTAATGGAGATACAGGGTGACTTCAGATCTTAAAAAGAGCTAATTGGAGCCTAAGAGATCAGTCAGTTAGAATATATTACATCCTCTACAGCACCTGGTTAATATTTTGCTATCCATAAATAAGATGTAGATCAACAAAATAAATGCAGTACTTGAAACAAATACAGTAACTGCATTTTTCATTGTAAGTGGTGCAGCAGAGTCGTAAGTAACATAATGTATTAAAAATACCAGTCTCGGGTACTGGCACTTTTCTATTTCCCTTTTAAATTATAGCATAGAGATGATCCCCAGTGCACAGTTCTAATATCGTGGTCTTGTAGCTGCATATTAGAACCTTCTTCTCCTATAACAATCATACCTTAGAGAAAAGAAAAATGTCTGAGCAGACTTTTTAATAGGAGTAATTTTCCATGCCTCTAGTTTAAAAACAATACATTTTATAATAAAATCATTTATTTGTAACTGTTTGTACTTTTTAAAAGAATAAGGCTGTTTTCTCTTGAAAGTCATTCAATAAAAAAATGTATTCCAGGAATTAAGTAATCACCTGCTATTTCTAATCTTTTGTCTAGCCAATTTTCAGATCCTGAGCAATTTGCAGAATGTGAGAAGTCTGAATAATCATGGACTGTGGTAGTGAATTTCAACTCTAAATTTCTGCAATGAGATAACACTTATGAGACAACATCTCAATTTAATTTCTGTTCTCCAAAACAGGTCTTCCTCAACAGGAAGAATTCTTAGAGGAAAGTAAAATAAACACAGAACACTTATGTAAGTGCTCAACAGCCTAAGTCAGGTGCAGAATATATCATCATCATTAAAACCATCAAGATTTCAGGTTGTCTAGCCATTTCAGAGCTGAGAATTTAACCTTGTCACAGCCCTGGGGAAGAAGTAGAGAAGGTTTATGACCAAATTTCCTTTCTTTGTAAATACAAAAGTAATCATTAGTAACAAATACAAAAATCAGGACTTGGACTCATTTGTCACCAGCAAATGATGAAATGATGCTTCCTTGGCTGTTTTTCCTTCATCTGGTATTTTCCTTACATCTATCCATGAATTTCATAAGAGCAGTGCATAGGTCTTTCCCCCCCAGAACTCTTAATTGCGGCATGAAAAGGTAGGTATTTTGACCTCCCTGATACCTCCCTGCTTTTTACTTGTGGGTTGCCCCTGGCTGCATGCCAGGTACCCACTACTCCCCTTTGCAACAGGACAGGGGAAGGAAAAAAACTATAATAAAAGGTTCATGAGTTGAGATGAGGATAGGGCAAGCTCACGCACCAAACACCATCACAGGCAAAAGAGTCTTGACTTGGGGATATTAACTGAATTTATTATAAATCAGAGCAGAGAAGGATAATGAGAATAAAACAAATCTTAAAAACATTTTCCCCCCTGCCCTCCCTCCTTGCTCAGGGTTCTATCTCCTCCCCTTCTCATACTCCCTGCCATGGCCCAGGGAGACAGGGAATAGGGGTTTCAGTCAATTCCCGCCACTGCTCAGGGAGAGGAGTTCTTCCCTTGCTCCAGCATGGGCTTCCTCCCATGGGAGACAGTTCTTCACAAACTTCCCCAGTATGAGTCCTTCCCACAGCAGTTCTTCACGAACTGCTCCAATGTGGGGTTCCTCCCACGGGGTGCACTCCTTCAAGAACAGTCTGCAGCATGGATCCCCCACAGGGTCACAAGTCCTAACAGGAAAGTTGTTCCAGCGTGGGCTCCTCTTGATGCTGACGTCTCAAGAGTCACAAAAAAGTTAACAATCTGCCCAGAGAGTTACAGGGAATGAGAAGGGGCTATGAAATAGGGTCCTGCCTTATTCTTGCAAAAGGTGGAATAGGTAAAAATTTTCTTAAGAAAGGATGTTCTTTGATGTTTGATCTTTGCATACTTTCAAGCCTAATCAACAACAAAGATTTAATCTGTGAAACAGACAGCAGCCAACAAGCAAGCTCTAAGTGATGTCCAGGTGTTAGAAAGGCAAATTACTTATTCACCTTGTTAAGGTTTAGGGCTTGAGGTTAAACAAAACTTGGGAAGAAAGGTAAACCACAAAGAATGCATAATTTATGGGCCACAAGGACACTTGGCAGAACATCCAAGATAAGGAAAAAACGAATAAAACCAACTCAGCAACTGTGCTGAATCAGCTTCAACTGAGTAAAATGTAATTCCTAATTCCAGCGGGGGAAATCTGCAGCCACCAACTCACAAACCACCAACCCGGGAAATCCACTGACTCAAGAGAAAGATTGAGTATGCAGAATAATTAGCATGAGAAGGCAAGAGAATAATTAACCAATAGAAGATAGAATATTAATTAATAAGAGAACAATGTAATTTATAGCCAATAAACATTAATGCCTTTGTTTGGTAAAATATATAAACAGTAAAAAGTTTTGATAGTTGATGTTCTTGATTTGTGGAAACCTCCACCTTGCACCCTGCACAGAATAAACAATGTCTGCTTTCTAAACTAGACTGGGCCTGTGTTTGGAGAGCTCCTAAAAGTCCTTCCACAGGTCTGCAGGTCCCTGCCAGCCTGCTGAAATGCAGGTTTCCAAAGGATTCACTGTCTTCTCTTGGGCATCCACCTGCTCCAGTGTGGGTCTATTCCATGGGCTGAAGGAGGATCTCTGCATTCCTGTGGTCCTCCATGGACTGCAGGAACACAGCCTGACTCACTGTAGTTTTCAGCATGGGCTGAAGAGGAATCTCAGCTCTGGCAGCTGGAGCACCTCCTGTCACACCTTTTCCACTGACCTCAGTGTCTACTGAGTTGTTCCCCTCACATTTTCTCACTCAGCTTTTCTTTGGCCGCAGAGATGTGTTACATCTGCACAATAGCTTTTTTCCTTCTCAAATAAGTTATCACAGAGGCGTTAGTGCCACTGCTGATGGACTCAGCCATGGCCAGCAGCAGGTCCATCCTGGAGCCACCTGGCATTAGCTCTGCAGGACACGGGGAAACTTCTGACAGCTTGTCACAGAAGCCACCCCCATCCCCCAAAACCTGGCCTCAACCCCATACATACTGAAGTGAAATACATCAGCAGAGCAATCATTGAGGCTGTCACCATTTTTCTTCTGCTTTTGTCAGACTCCAGGACTAAGTTTTTGTGGTGCAATTTCTATACTAGCATATAAATATTTTTAAAAGAGATTAATTGTTACAAATCAACAAAGTTGCAAACAGACACTCTGGATCTTGGAGCTGGGATCTTCATTCATATATAATTCAAAGGTATTTGTGCTGCACAGGACAATTACATCATCAGGGTACACCAGTGGTTTCACGAGGAGTGGACTTGTATTTCTGTCTTGTCTGGGTCTGATGAAAACAAAATGTTTGCAGGGTGCACTGAAGAATGATTCACCATTGCCTAAGAAGGCAAAATTAGCATCTTGATTGTCACAGTTAAACACAAATGTCTTAAAAAAAAAAAATGTATTTTAAAAAATCCAGCAACTCATTTTTGTAAGGGCAGATTCCTTTTCAGATCTGTCCTTGTACCTGTAAAAAATTGCAAATTATATTCAGGGCATCATTATGAAAGGAAAAGAAAATGTGATTGACTGGGTATTAGGTGAAAGGAATTTAGAGTCACCTCTGAATGATGGTCAGCCCTCAATAACAATTTAGGGGTATGTCTCCAAATGCTTCCATGCTTTCCACAATCTAGGTCTCTTTCTGACATTTTCATTGAAGAAAAGCATAAGCCCCAGACTATTAACAAAGAAAAACTAGCATTAATCACCTCTTAAGTAAGGCTGTCCATAAGATTTTGGCAGAAATAATGTGCTGAGAGCAGACAGACACCTTCCAATTAAAAAAAAAAAGTATCACCTAACATGCACTTTTAAATTATTTCAAGGTTTGAATTTTGTTTGATTTCTGTGTCCACTGACTGCTCCTTCATCTGAGTTTTCTTGGAGTGCTTAAGGTAAATTGTTTCGCTCCATTCTTGTTTAAATATTACTGGACAAATTAGCTGGCTACAGTCTATCCAACTGAAAAACTTTGGTTCAGCAGATTTCACCTAAGTTTGCTCACTTCTGCTTATTTATAAAACCTATAAGATGTCCACAATAAATTAAACAGAAAATACCAGCCCTTAAAGGAACAAACCCTGTCCATCTTTAAAATAAATATTTATATAAATGCTCAAAGAAAATGTTTTCTTTTCTACTTTACCTTTATAAGTAAGATTCTTGCCTGAGGTGGATTAGGAATTTCATAGGCAAGGCTACTTATCTCACAAATTATGTTAAATATTTGTATGCTCAAACAAACATCTCAAGAAACATTAACCTATTTTAAAGGTTTAAGAAACACCAGAAGGCATCAACATTCAGAGAACTAAGTGGCAGTAAAATTTCAAAACATTTTCCCAACTAACTATTTTCCCTAATGCTACTTACTGTGGAAAAACAGATACAATTTTCTTTTGGAATATTTTATAAGTCTCTGCATCAAAAGGATTTCATCAGCATCACCAAAAATCTATTCTACAAAATGCTTTCTGCAAGGCAATATTAGCTGATATTTAAATCAGCTTTCAAACATAAAACACAACATGAACTATTGAAATAAAACAGCACATTCACATCTATAGAGTCTGATCATTTGGATTGGGAGAAATGGAAGTTTTTTTGACACAGGATGAAACAGGAAAAACGTTTTATATTTTTTTAACTCAACTTAAAAATCTCAACAAACTACCATGTAAAAAACCAGGTTTATATAAACTATAGCTGGTCATCACATGTAGAAAAATAATTTTAAAATTGCTTTGTCAGCTTCAGAAGAGAAGACTAAGTCCATGATTTAAATATATATATGTATATATATATATAAAATTTTAGGTAATCTGGACATCTTTCTTTCAAAAACAATTAAAGAATAAGGACTTTATTATTTATTATGTTAATTGTATTATTATATAACCATGTAAATCAAGTATAACATGCTGCCATCATGTGTATGTCCTAAAAACTCTATAAACTATGACATGACTACTAAGCATCTCCATATGTGGTTTGGAGTTTTAGACAGTTTACCATACTTCAGCTGTTTAGAGGATGCACTGCTTCTCAAAGTTTTACATAAATATAGAAAAATGTTTGAGGCTGTTTCATTAAATTTAAAAAAAAAAAAAAAAAAAAAAAAGTTCGTAAAACCCAGCAGAATTCTCAGGTACAATCAAACGTTAATACTTCTTTTAGAGGTCTTTCTCCCTTATGGGTAGGACTACCTGATTTCTGACTGAGAATAATGACAATAATAACAATAATAACTATAATAAATAATAATTTTCATAACTCTAACAGAATTTAACAGCTGAACCAAAATGAAATATTCTGTATTTGGAATCATACATACAGCATACATAACTGTATACAGCAAATATATTCTGTAGTATATACCAGAAATAGTGTTATATATTACAAAAGATGGAGGTAGTATAATAATAACATTCTTTATTCGGTACACTGTTACTTGAGACAGATATATCCAGAATGTGGCAGACTGGGATCAGACAACAAAAGACAACATTAATGTTAAATACGGGACCGCACTCCCGGCACTAAAAGTGATTTCAGCATTTATTGTAATAAAAAGCAAGGCCTAAAGCAAGGGGGGCTCGCGGCCGAGCAGGAGCGTTCCCGTCGAGGATGCTGCAGCGCCGGCGCTGGGTCTCCCTGAGCAGCGATGTCCCCTATGTTCCAGGTGGAGCGGCACGCATTCACTGGGTCAGATGCCCTTTTTATCCTGTCTTTTGTCCCTTTGGATTGGTTTCTGTTTAGATCCTTTCATTTGCATGAAGGTTTAAGGCGCATGATTGGCCCATTACAGTTCTGTCCAGGCTGGCTCGTTTCGCTGCGGGGTGTGCAATTTACTTAGGTCTAACATGGTACGGTGAGTACCGTATTTCTTATAACTACCCTTTTAGCCCCTTCACAATATAATAACCAAACTAACAGTACATGTTTAACAATTACCAATTATTTTACAACAGTTTCTAACCTATTTTTAACAATAAGGCTTATCATTTCCATTGGCAGTTTGACAATTCCTGATATATATATTAGAATAGTGAGCAAGCCAGACAGGGTACAGACAAGAACGATACTCTATACTTGTTGAAAATGTGCATTTGAATCCATGGAGGAGAATGGAAGCTGTTCTGATAGCAGGTAGGTCATTGGTTATGGGATAAAATGGGACATCCACCATACAGTGGTACATTTAGAAAAATCAACATAATATGTTTTTTGTTTTTTTTTAAGGAAGAAAATAATTACCTATAATTGTCTTTCTCTACCTTTCACCCTGTTTCATATCCATAGCCATCCTTCTTTTCTTTTCAGAAGTGCAGACTGGAAGGACTAACAGCGGTTTAACAGTGCAAGACTTGGCCCACACCCAGAAGCAGGTAAGCCGCAGACACACAAGCGCAGGAGGTAACCGAGACTGTGGCAAAGACCACGCTCTGATAGGCCATTCAAGGAAATATTCCTTCCCAGGGAGATTAAGCTGCAACTTCCTAACTGATGAGGGGGGAAGGTGATCACATATTTGTCGGGAAAGAACAAAGTCATTGTGGGATATTTTAGGGTGCAAAAGGCGTTATGGGGTGTTGAGGGGAACGGGTGTGATGAAGGTACATTATAGGTGAACGAGCACAGGAAAATAGTGAGGCAGTGGGACAATGGGGCCAGTTGTGTGAAAACAAGCTGCAGGTCACACCTGCCTAACCAGCTCCAGATTCCAGGTAAGCTCTCTGTTCCGTCTCTGTGTGCAGCTAGAGAACTTCCAGCCAGGGCAAGTGATCTGGGATCTATCTTGGGGATCTGCAGAGACGCCGGGCTCAACAGCCAAGTTACCGGGGGAATAAAGGTGTGGAGCAGGTATGGAGAGACCAGCCTGGGGAGGGCGGGGATGAGCGGAGAGCCGCTCTCGGTAGCGTGCAGGGGGTGGGTGTTGAGCTGACACCCGCTCAGCATTCCCAGCGCGTGGACCTCGGGACTGCAGCATTCCAGCTCTGCTGGACAGGGAAGGAACACTCGCCAAATCCCAAAGGCGCTGGAAAGAGCTCCCCGTGTGACACAGTGCACTACCAATGGCATTCCAATGGAAAAACATCAGTACAAACATCAAATACAGAACTTCATTGAGAAACTCCATTTCATTGTAGCTATGGGGAAAAAAGGGTCAGCACGAACTGACACGGTGACAGTTTAGGCCCCTTGAGAGTAAGCTGCAGAAGACAGAAATTAAAAAAAAAAAAAAAAAAGTGGATTTCTTACAGAAAACACAACTTATTATTTCCTCAGGTAAATCCTCCACAAGAGCCTTGCGGAGCTGCTGCCCGCCGTTCCGGGGCCGCAGGGCCGCTGGGCGGGGCGGGCCGCGCTTCCGGCAGGGGGCGGATGTTGGGGTTTGAATCGGCCGCCGGTTGGCGTGTGGCGCGGCCCGGCTCGGTCCGGTCCGAGCGGTGAGTGCCGCCTTCGGGGCTGCGGGGCGATTCTGGGGCTGCGTCAGCTGCCGGGGCAAGGAGGCGGGCGCCCCTTCCTTCGCCGAGCGGGGAGCGACGCGCGGCAGCCTCCCAGCCCATGCTCTGGGGAGCCGCCGCTGCTTGTCTCCCGCCGCTCGGAGCGGCAGGAGCTCCGGGAGTAACTAACCAAACATGCTCCCTCTGGCCTCCGCGCTAGCGGGAGACGGGCCGGGGAGACGCCGAGTGCGGCAGGGGAGGGGAGCGGGCGGGCGTCGCGCACAGGACCTGCCGTGGCCCTTGTGCCGGGCGGGGGCGGTGGCTGAGCCCTGCGGGGCGCGGGGGCAGCGCGGCCGCCTGAACCCCCAGCCTCGGCTCCTCGGGACGTGCCGGGAGCGCTGCCGCGCCCGCCCGGGGCTGGATGCCGAGGGACGGGGCTTTCCCGGCACACGGCTCCGGGGAGTGACCGCGGGGTGACCTGGAGGTCCCGCTGTGTGGAAATTCAGGGTGCACTGGTAGCTTCGGGAGACTTCCTTTGTTCCTGTGCTGAGGAAAACGTGTGCCTGATCCCGTGCCTCTTGGGGCTGGCTTTGTTTTTTTTCTTTTTCAATCTCTAGTTAAAAGGCTCTTGAAACGCTTTAAGTTGTGGAGCAATAAAAAGCATTTAAAAATTTAGTAAAATCTAAACACCCACTCTGAGAACTTTTCTAGCCTGTTTAGGCAAAGTAGATAGAGTTTAATTACCGTTTTTCTAGACGCTGGGCGATAATGCGGTCGTTCCTGCCTTGCAAACAGACAGATGCGGAATTGAATTGCTTTGTTCCTCTGAGGAGTCCCAGAGGACTTACGCAGGAGGCCTCAGTGGTTGATCCGCGTATCTTTTAACTTGTGAATTCGAACTTTGGGTTCACTTACATGAAAGAATTTGAGAAAAGTAGAGGGAATCGAGGGTGGTGTAACGTTTTCTTTTTTCTTTCTATTTTGCTGGAGCCGAGCAAAGGTGGGAAGGTAATTTTCTTGTTTCCAGCCACGTATGTGATTTGTCCACCTGTAGGGCTTTCTAAAAAAAAAAAAAAAAAAGAAAAGAAAACCCCCCAAAAAAAAACCCAAAAACTTGTGTGGCCTGCGTAGGCAGTTTTTTGTTGTATTACCGCAGGAGTGTGAGAACGGTGAATCTGGCAGTGACCATCCTGGGGAAATCCTGAAGAAAGGGAATGTGTGTGAGCTCTGGGTCATTTGCTCCCTCTGTACCTGATTAAGTATAGTTATTCCTCTTTATTTAGAAAAAGGGAAGTGCGTTTCTGGGAAATAAGAAGTCACTTATTTAATCTGACTATCAGTGTGGTGTGTCTTTAGGAGCGTTTCCATCTAATTTAGTGGTGGTGCTTTTGGGTTTGTTTTCCTTGTAGACCGATTTGTGGCCAAGGTCCTTTGTGCAACTACTCCGGTTCTCAGTAGCATAGGGCACTTGCCTTGTGCCTGA
Organism: Anomalospiza imberbis; assembly: GCF_031753505.1. Classification (NCBI taxonomy): domain Eukaryota; kingdom Metazoa; phylum Chordata; class Aves; order Passeriformes; family Viduidae; genus Anomalospiza; species Anomalospiza imberbis. The sequence goes on along the minus strand of NC_089686.1, from coordinate 27,399,540 downwards.
GACTTCTGCCTCCCTCTCTTTTTCTTTCTCAATATGCCTCCTTCCCTCAATGCCCAGTAAAATTGCTACAGTGCCTTATTTGCAATAGTTTGAATTAGCCTAAAGTTTGCTCCTGAAGCTGATATCTGGTAGTCATCAAAGCCATAAATACTGGACCACAAATAGCTGGCAGGCTGTCAGGCTTCTGGTTTGAACCTTGGATTTGTTACTGGCTGCTTCCCTATTCACTTCAGCCTGCAAGAGGGAGTTGTCTGCCCACCTGAGTTCCAGCCTGAAGATGCAGGCCATCACTCGTGATTCCTGGCTTGCAGAACTTAGGTAATGCTTTCTTCTGCTTCCTAAGGGAAGGCAAGTCAAAGATCTACAGATGTGTTCCTAGAAGGGTTCTGAGAAAGAATAATCATTTTGGTGCTGTGGTGAAGAAACTAGAGATTATTTGGTTTGGGTTGGTTTGTTTTTTTTTTTCCAAGGTGGGCTAGGGTTGGATGCATGATGTGGCACACAGTAAAGGGTAGCTCATGTGATGTTTGAAAGAAATGGAAGTTAGATCAGTGTTTGTTTCTAAATAAATTACTTTCTACTTCAGAATGTAAAATACATTGTCCTACATGGTGTAATGCATGTCCCAGTTTTGGGTTCCTCACCTTTTTAGTTTGTGGTTTATTTTTTTTTTCTTTTTGCTTTTTTGTGGGTCAGGATTTCTCTGATTAGGCCAGGATCCTGCATTTTCTCCAAACAGTGGAGGCTATTTTCATAGTCACATCACTACCCAGTTATTTTCTGGTTTTAAGTTCTTTGTACAATCTTTATTTGACCAGAAGTCAGAGCTGTTTCCTATGTTATCTGTGAACCATTATTTCTGTTGCTTAAAATAAGTAAGCACTCTTCTTTACAATTAAGTTTGTAGATAACTAGCTATTGCATGGGACTTTATTTTCTCTTCTGAAAATAAAATATATTATTTTTTGGTTTGGGGAAATAGGTAAAAATTGCTGTATCTCTCATGGTCTATGAATTTTTTTCTGGACAATTGCATCCTGCTTTCTGAACCCCTGTCTCTCACAATAACAGTTGAATTATTATATTCTTTTATCATAATCCCGCTTTTAGTTTATGGAGTTTATGGCTTTTTTTTTTTTTTTTGCAGTTTTAAATAAACATAGAAGAGTTATATAATGTTCATTAATGCACTGGATGTATTTAATACTTTGTTTCTTTTGCATGACAGACAGCCGGAAGAACTCAGGATGAGTAAAATTAATAATTTTGATGTTCAAAGCACAAAAAGTAAGTCTTTATCAAATAATTTCAGAAATACTTAATCTGTATATATAATGCTAGTCATAACTTTTTTTTATTTGTGCTCAAAGAGCAGGTGAGTTTCCAGTTATCAAATTACTGTGTCCAGTTTGAGGCTCTTCAGTACAAGAAAGACAAGGAGTTCCTGAGAGTGTTTATCAGAGCCCATAGAGATGATTTGGGGTCTGGAGCATCTCTCTCATGAAGATAGGCTGTGGGAGCTGGACCTATTTAGTCTGGAGAAGAGAAGACTGAGAGGGAATCTCATTAACACATAGAAATATCTCAGAGGCGGGTGCCAAGAGGGTGGTGCCAGACTCTTCAGTGGTGCCCAGTGACAGGATGAGGAGCAATGGTCATGAACTTAAACACAAGAGCTTCCCCCTCAACATGAGGAAGAGCTTCTTTACTTTGAGGGTGGCAGAGCACTGGAACAGGCTGCCCAGAGAGGTCATGGACTCACCTTCTTTGGAGACATCCAAAACCCACCTGCACAAGGTGCTGTAGGTGGCACTGCCTTGCAGGGTTAGACCAGATGATCTCCAGAGGTCACTTCCAACCCTAACCATTCTGTGAAATTGTGTTGGAACCACCACTCGTCTTAGGAAATGCAAAAGAAATAACTTAAAACTTCTTTAACTTTTTTTGCTGTAATTAGACTATTTTAAAATGGTGTTTTCTGCAGATGTTTAAAGAAAGTAACCTTGTGAATTTAGCAGCCAAATCATGCAGAACTGTGTTTGAGATGTACCATTCAGCACTTTGGTAGGCTGAAGCAGTAACCCTATTGTTACTACTGTGAGTGTTCTAAATCTTAGAATATTGTAAATGTAATTTATACATCTACTGGGAATTAAAGGGAAGCTATTAAAAGTCCATGGATCTATGATAGTTTCCTAGAAACTTTGGAAAGTAGGAAATCCTCAAGGTTTTAGTTCAATGTAGTGTTGTCTCAAATTGTTAAATGTTTTTAAAAGCTGTGATAGCAACTAGATGACATTTCACATGCACCTGGACATCGTTGGCTATTTGATAATTCTCTTTGGGTGTTTGGGGAAGAATATTTCAAATGGGAGCACAGTCTGCTTGTGAATTTAGCTTGGCTAATAGACCACTCCTGAATCAGCAGGCTGGTGAAGTATTTCCTTTCTAGTAACTAGAGGAGGAACAAATAGTACATTCTTCTGGATCTATTATAAAATTCAACATTAAGGAAAGGGATATATACTGTCCTTTATCCAGTAATCTGCTTGAAGATGCATTAAAAGAGGTGAAAGCTACTGCTCTATAGCTGATCCATAGTAATTCCAGTACACTCACTGTGATTATAAACATGATTCTATATTTTAGTCTGTGTTCTCTGTGGACGGACAGATGAATGCCCTGAAAAGTATGGAGAAAAAAGGACCTATGTGGAATACAATCTCACTGTTCATTATTACTGTTTGGTAAGTGTATGGTACTGATCTTGGAGTTTTCTGTTTTAACTGAAAAAAAGGTGCAACAAGTATTTAATACTAATAACCTGTCCTGTTTTTGTAACAATTTTGTTGTTGTAAAGCTTGAAATGGGAGCTTTAACTCATAGCCTTGAAAGCTTGTACTTGCCAGGTGCAGCTGATGAAATAAGTAAATCCCAGCAAGACTTTATTCAAAGCTAAAATCTGTTCATGGTTCATTTAAAGGAATTCATTAATTCTCCTAACCCATCGTAGCAAATAGCAATGAAGGTACATGTTAAGAAAAAAGGAACAGTTTGCACTTACATATTGCCTTCTATAAGAAAAGTGTAGTTTCAAAATTTGAAATGTGAAAATTCTACCCAGTGTGGAAAGTACAGAAAAGGCGTTTTTTTCATTTCTCAGTATTTCATGCTGGCTGTGAGCTATTCTCTGACATTACACAGAACATTGTAGCACTTAAGTCCTAATTTTCAGTTAAGTTATATGTACCCTTTTGATCATTTTAGTGTTGTTTTACTAATTAGTAGAAATTTACAATTTAAACAAAGCTATGGCTATAACCTGTAGCTTTTGTTACCACCCTTGACATTTTCCAAGATTTGTATTCTTATATTCTTAAAGGTATACTCAAACTTCCTCTCAAACTCTATATTTTTGCAGGTCTTTAGAATAAAATTACTACTTTACAAAAAAAAGTAGTATTTTGTTTGTTAATAAATATAATTTGAGTTGTTGTCGCCAGTTTTAAAATAGGTGTCGAGTATCAGAAGTAATGTAGGGGGTATGTTTTCTCAACAAGTTCTTTAAAGAGTGTTGATTGTAGATGGTTTAATACCATGGATATTCATGGATACTGAATCTTTTAAAAACTAAGGAGAGTGGAGATTTTCTGAAGTTACATAAAGATAGAAAAAATTGTTTTAAAATAAATTTTAAGCAGTTGTAAGGAAATAGAGGCATTATACCATGTTAGTGGTAATTTTGTCTCCTATATAAATGCCATATCAAATGATAAGAAAAACTCCTATCCTGATGAACAGGTAGGAAAAGGCATGCATGCAATACTGAGCTTTAGGACTCAGGTGTTTTAACTGCAGGAAGCTCATTGCAGTATCTTTTACATTTTTTTTGTCTCTACTTCTATTAAAAATTAGCAAAGCCCTGTGATTTTACTTTAATGTAGTGTATGTTATATAAGAAAAGAGTTCTACAAAGAGGCACATTAATGACAGTTTAATTATTCTTTGCCTAATGTTTCACAGTTGGAAAAATATATTTAATTGGTTTGGGTATGTAATCTTATATTTATTTGAGTAAAATATTGATAAAACTAGTTTAAATGGTACTATATTGAAATTATAAAATCAGACTGTAAAGAATATAAACGATATCAAGTTGTGAAACTCTTCAGTTATTTGAAGATTGTAATGTAGCTGCCTAACTTTAAATTATCATCAGGCTCTTCTGATTTGCCTAGTTACTTGATTCTGTGTTTATTTAAATCTCCTCTAAAGCGAATTACTTTTCCTCTTAAGTGACACTTCAGTACAGTTACTTCCTACTGTGCTTCATTATCTTCACAGCACAATTGTCATTCATATTAACTAAGCTAATTTAATTTTACTTCCTCTGAAGATTTATATGCTGAAAGTAATTGTTTGACAATTATCTGAATAGTCTGTATACTTCAAAAAGGAAGGCAAAATACACTATCTTGGCCCTACAGTATTATACAATACTCTGATGTTATGAAGTACTTATTTTAATTTTCCTGGTTATTGTCATGTTAGACAAAAATGTGTTTTATATCAGATTTTTAATCATTAAAATGTTTCCATGTGAGCTTTTTTAGACTAAACTTCTCTCTTACTTGACAAGCACAGTGTATATAATTCTAAATCTTTTGGTTAGGTGGATGTTTTAAAGTACTTTATTTGTTTTTGTAGTTGATGTCAAGTGGCATTTGGCAGAGGGGTGAAGAAGATGAAGGTGTAGATGGATTTTTAATCACAGATATAAGAAAAGAAGTAAAAAGAGCTGCAAAACTGGTAAGAATTATGTCTTTGGTTTTTACAAGGGGAAAAAGGTAACTTTTAAGTGCTCTTAGTACCTGCATTTTACATTTAAGTAACAAATATATTGGATTTGTGGAAGCCACAAGGAAAAAAAATCCCTGCAGAAATTGTAGTGATCCACCCTTAAGGAAAAGGAAGCACCTCAGATTTTGCACATTGGGCCGAAGGAGTGACAAGAGTCAGAGGGTCCACTAAAGTTTTATTAGTCATTTTCACACTTAGCCTGGGCTTTGTGGGGGGTACCTTTCTGGGGATAGGTTTCTCCACCCCAAAGGTAGATTTCTTGCCTTCTATATAAATTAGTTATCATGAACAGTCTGTGCTTTCAGGCCTTTCTGGAAATGGGTTGGAGGGCTTTTGGGATCTAAATCCTACCCTGTAGTTCATGCTCACTTCCAGTACACGTTCCTGTGATTGCACTGTGCTGTGTTGTGGGTCTTCTCACAGCCAAGTGAATCTCTGCCAGGCCCTCTGCTCCAGTCAAATCTTGTTCTTTTTCACGGTGTGTCCATACCAATAGTCCTTGCTTATCACCAACAGTTCTTCTGTGTTACTGCCAGCAGTCCCTGGTTGGCTCCAGAGCCATGTGGTTATCACTGTTTGAGACATGCACATTAGCCCCTTGTTTTCACGGGTTGAGCTCCAAAGGTCTCACTTTGGACTACTGTTTATAGGGTCACACGAGAGTGGGCTTTAGTGACAGTAATTTTCCATCCTGGCAGCAATTTGAGTTGGTAACTTCCTCTGAAGTTTCAGTAACAAAAATACTATTCCACTTGGGCTGTTATTCAGGCAAGAAAAAGAAATTTGTTATAAAACAGGAGCTCATTAGATACCTGCTAGTTCCTGGCAACAGACAGTGTTTCTGGTGAGCCTCAAAAGAGGCTTAGTCCAGTGCAGTTGGTTCAGGCTGAGGCCTAGTGAATATTTGAGATCACAGCGTCGCCTGGATGCTCCATTACAATTCACCCCACAACTGAATTCAGCTTCCCTGGGCCTCTAGAGTTTGCAACTATTGTTATTCCTTGGGTAAGTTGCATTTAAATAAGAGTGAATTAAACTTTCATAATACCTCATGACATTGTGCTGAGCTTGAAGTTAAGAGTAAATAGTTTATAGATGCCTATATATAAATTGTATATGTGTAAATATGTGTATGCCTATTATAGCTATGTAAACTATTGGTACTGGTAAAATAACTTGTGTGTTGTCTTACATGTCACAAGACAATATGCATGTAAACCAATACATAAAGTCTGTGAAATAACTGCATATGTTTACTCTTTGTAACAGAGCTAAACCACATTAGTCTTGTTGCAGTTTTAATCTATTAGCTACTATTCTTTCTGACACTTTTTGTAACTTTTCTATTGGTTTAATTCCTGTAATTTTACTTGTATTTAAAATGTTAATATTCTGTTTCCAAAACAAATTATTTCTAGAAATGTAATATCTGTAAGAAAAAGGGAGCTTCAATTGGATGTGTAACTCCTAAATGCAAACGAAGTTACCATTTTCCTTGTGGGTTACAAAGGGAATGCGTTTTCCAGTTTATGGAAGACTTCAGGTGAGTTTTGTGGCTTTGTTGTTTTCCATTTTCAATTTATTATATTTATACAGGAGGTGACTTGGGTTTCTTTCATGGCTTGTTATTGGATAGGCTGATAGTTGCAAATTACATCAGATTATCTAGGAAACAAATAGCTGATTTGTGGAAGACATGACAGTCAAATAGATTTTGTACCTAAATATTTATAAATTCAGTTCTCAACACTTTTAAATACATGACTTTATGCTTACATAAGTAGTTAAGTTGTTTATAAAATAGAGCAGTAAATTCTGAACTCTGAAATAAACTGCATAATGGTTGATTTGGGTTTTTTGTTTGCCTGTCTCCTGTGCCTTTGTTGAAATGGCAGAGCATTGGCTACCTGTGTCTCTCAGCAGTCAAAACACAATGTCTACCATTTTGTTGTGTTTCCAAGTTTATTAGAGATGGACTGCAGGGGAAATGGCTAATATCAAATGTAAAAAAAAAATTTTGTTTTCTTTTACTGTCATCTGTCTAGCATCTTGGCTGTAGGCAAAATACTCTTGAATTACCTCAAGTATGTGTAAAGATAAGGCATTTTCAGAAAGGTTTGTTCTAGAGCTGCATTTCCTGGATGTCGTGGTATGGAATATCCCTTAGGTCAGTAGGGATTAGCCATCCCAGCTGTCTCACCTCCCACTTCCTTGTGTGTCCCTAGCCTGCTCAGTGGTGGGGAGGGGTGAGAAACAGAAAAGATCTGGACTCTGTTCAGGATCTGCTCGGCAGTAGCTAAAACATCACTGTGTTATCAACGCTGATTTCCTCACAAATCCAAATCACCATACAAGCTACTATTAAGAAATTTAACTCTAGCCTAGCCAAAACCAGTATGTCTACATTTTTAGCTTGTTGCATAGCACTTATTCATGAAAAATGGAATAATGAATTAATTTTGCGGTCTTCAAATTTTATGAAAAAAAGGTTCTTAAAATGTTATTTTGTTAACAGAACCATAAATCATTCATTTTAGATCTTACTGTTGGGAACATAGACCAGTCCAAGAGTTTATGGATAAAGAACCTAGAGGAGCTTCACAGTGCACAATATGCCTGGATTTGGTTGAACATCTTCCAGTGTACACTGTATTGAAAAGTCCTTGCTGTAAAAATGCTTGGTTTCATCGAGAATGCTTGCAGGTGATACAGGTTCTCCCTTTCATTCTTTCTGCATCCATGGAGATCACATTTCTGTTTTAAAATAATGGAACAATTGCTTACTATTAAGTGTATGTAGTAGGTATGAAGTATACTAGGTTTGAAGAACAGTGCTAAAATTGCATTATGGACACAAAAGGATTTTGAGGTTTTAATGCTATTAATTTTTCTCCCCCTGTGGCCCCTCCATGTTTCTGCATGTATGATATATACTTCATGTCTTTGCTACTTTTAGGAACTGAAGTTCAACAAGTTTCTTGCAAGTCATTATGTGCAGAACCTGAGTGCTAAAAATGTAATTCATCCATCATCAGTTCTCTTTGGCTAAATCCAGGACTAGAAAAAATTACAATGTTCTTTTTGTAAACTTACGCTGGATCTGGAGAAGTTGACTGAAAAGGATGGTGCTTTAATTTATGAACCTAATTGTAGCATATGAGCTCTTTCCTTTAAAGGAAGAGAAAATCCTTGCCATTTGCTTTAATGTCAAGTCACATCATGATTGATACCATCTTAAAACACCCATGGCAGGACAGCATCCATGAATGTAATGTGTCTGAATATTAAGACATAATTTATTGTTATCTTAAGGATGGTAGTAATTCAATAATTGGTCTTGTTTCTTTGTTGTGTTTTTTTTTTTTCTTGGCACAGTATCAAGCTTTGAGTGCTGGGATATTTTTCTTTAGGTGCACAGTATGTAATAACAAGGATAAATTTCAAAAAGAAATGTTGAGAATGGGCATACACATTCCAGAAAGGTAAGTAATTTTATTAACAATTACTCTTATATGAAAACTTTGATAGGCTGTTATAAACATTTATTTTATTCCTAAGAATCAGCTATTAATATGTGAAATGCTGGTTCTACCTTCAGTTGTAGAATTGTTCAATTTGTTGAGGGGTAGCCTATTTCTTTTTAGATATGCATAAAAATTTGCAAAGGTGAAATTAGTTATATCAAACACGAAACAGAAAGCTCTGAAAAGTCATTTTTAATGCCATGATTAAATTCTAAACCTAATTAGAAGATAAAAGCACTTCTTAAATACAATAATTTTTCCTTAATGTAGAGATTGCTAAGAAGTGTGTTTTCTAAGTCCAAGTTTAATTATCTGAATTTCTGTCAAGACAGAATTGTAATTGGCCGATTACTCAGCTATACAGCTCCTATCTTCTGCCAATGGATTGCAAAGGTTATGTTAGTATAATAACTGCTTCCAAAATTCCAAGCTGTTTTTCCGTCACCTTATGAGGCTCAAAATATGACATAAAGAGATCAGAATGATGTTTCTTTGTTAGAAGTATTATTCTTTAATAACTATTAATAACTCTCCAGAGAGCACCATCAATTCCTTCTTGAGACAAAAGCTTAAGATTCTGGAGAGGCAGAAGAGTCAAAATAATTTATGAACTTCACCATACTGGCCTGGAACATTGAGCTGCCATTCATGAAACCAGTTTCAGTGGTAACTTGAGTAGGCTGCCTGAACATCCTTGTTTTCTGTGAGAGAAATAGGGATGGAGACAGAGCAAACGTGTTCTGTCACTGAAGTAATATGAAAAATAATAAGTACTTGAAATCAAAGCAACTTTATGCAAGAAAAAGTCTGTGTATGTGTTTTATAGTATTATTTCAATTACTAGGTTTTTCTTCCCCCTTCCCCCTCTCAGTTACCTAGAACCCCCATCTGTTACCTAGAACATGACATGATTGAAATATATTCATATGTTTATTGCATATATCTTTTTCAAAATATAGAGTAACCCATTGAAACAATCAGAAATAGAGTTCTGATATCCAGTCTTCTGCCTTGTTTACAGGGATGCATCTTGGGAACTTGAAGAAAATGCATATCAAGACTTACTGCATTGTTATCAACACTGTGATGTTAAAAGATGTCTTTGCGAGAAAGGAAGAGACTATAATGAACCTGATAGGTATGATAGAATAGCTTTTTTGACATGCTTTTCATTGTTGTTATTTATAATTTTTATTTACATAAATATTTTGGTATTTTTGGCATCACGTTTTAATGTCAAGCCAACACACTGTCTAGATAGTGTGTTTGTTTTACTCAATATAATCATATTTCAATACTAAATTTCTCTAACTTGATCGGCTTATGAAAGCCATGAAAACCAAATTTAAGGGATTATCAGTTACCATGTCCTCATTTTATACAGGCCTGAAGTAGAATTTGTGCATCAACACAGCACGTACCTAAATTAGTGTTGTGTATGTATCATTCAGAGTTTAATTCAGCAATTAATTAAGTATTAAAATACTTATTTTAATACTTTACAAGAAGTTATTGTTAAAGTACTAGACTTACATCAGTAGTTCGAATGTTTCCCTAGAGAGCTGCTCTCTCTTTAAATCCTTTAAAAGAATTACTATTTGGAAAAGCTGACTGCTGGATACCCATAAAACACAGAAGAGTTTGCTGACTAGTAGGATGAGAAGAAAATAGTGCCTGCAATCTGTTGACTTCAGGACAGGGGAGTACTAATAGTCTCATTCAATGCGAGCTGCTGGAACATGAGGTTTTTTTCTTGTTGCAGCCAGTTACAAGCACATCTAGTGTGAATAAAGTCTCCTTGATAAGAATCAGTTCTACCAGACTGATAAAATTATGCTTTGTTGGTTTAGTGTCAGGATTGCACTCTACTATTGATTAGTCTTTATTTTAACTAGCCTCATTCTTCTGTCTAATTCTAAATGCCTAAGTTTTTCATTTTAGTAAATGGGAAATTAAGCGTTGCCAGTACTGCGGTTCTCGTGGGACTCATTTGGCCTGTTCATCTATGAAGTCATGGGAGCAAAACTGGGAGTGCATGGAATGCAGAAGTATCTTTGCAAAATCAGGTGAAGTTATGGATGTGACAGTGATTTCTTAAATGATTACTTCAGGTTATGTAAGCATACTTTACATCTAGCAAATTCATTAAATTAATATAATGTAATCATACAGGGAAGTATAGCAAACAGAAAAAGCGTAGTTTGGCTACCTCTGAACAGACAAACGGAAACGGAACAACTTGTTTGCTGGAAGAGCCACCTCCAAAGTCCCCTCGGCAGTCATCTGGATCTCCACGCAGTTGTCTACTCAGGTGTGTAATTTTCTGTTTTCGCACAGAAATTTCCATTCATTGCCATAAGATAATACTTAAACATGAGGAAATGACGGCTTATTTCATAGGAGAAACTTACATAAAATTGCAAATCAAATAAAACTGGAATGTAGTGATTGAAGTTTTCTGAGTAAGCCATGAGCTCTGGAAATTTGCTATAGTTATTTGGATTTGATGGCATGTAAACCACTTTTTAGTTTGGTAAAGATAGGTCCTTGTTAAAGGAATTTTTAACAATTTAGTGATAACTTAAGAATATACAAATGGCAAAGCTTTAAGTTTGCTTATTTTTTTTCCATTTTAATAATGTTCTAGAAGTCTGACTTAAATATAGATGTTCATAATAATGTTTACCCTGCTGTAATAAAACATTTTCAAGTCTGTAGAAACTAATATTTTTTGTTTTTACTTACTGTGTCAGTCAGGACTTTCATCCGATGTACGAGATGAAACTAAAAACACATCCTAAGAGCACAATGTAATAAAATACAGAATCGTTATTTTCAAAATTGTAGTTCAGACACTGGTGGACTTCATGGAAGTGAAGATACAAATGAGATTCAGTACTGATTTAGGGAGAAGCTACTGCTACCTTGAAATAGGAAGTGTTCATGCATTCTTCAGTTGTATCTTCTTAAAATACTGTTTTGGCTTAGATCACCAAAGATAATGTGCCAGAACTTGTCACCTTGCTCACACCTAGAACAGCCAGCATCCAACAGAGTGACAGTGTCCCTATCTCCAGTGATGTCAAAGAGGAACTGGCCCCTGAGGTACAGGTATTTCTTCTATTTTTCTTATTTTGAAGAGTAATCTAGCATATGACTTTTTACTGTATTTCCTACAGACCATGCAAGGGGGAGGGTCACTGTGTCTGTTTGTATGAAAACTTTGATAGGCTATGTATATACAGTATCCATATGTATTTGTGTGTATATGCAGTATCCATATATATTTCTCTGTGTGAAGTATACAGTATGTATATATATTTGTGTGTGTATATATGTATATAGACACTGCAAAAATGAGTATACACTTCAAACCAGAAGTCACAGCTTGAGAAAGGCTTCGGCTGTTTATAAATGCTAGAGGGGTATGAGGGAAAAAGAATGAAACCTACTGAGAGTTTTTAGGTTAGGTAGTATGGGAATCAAACCCCAGAAATGCATATTTGTCCTTCCTGATGCATGGCTAAACATTCTTTAGAAAACAGGGAATAAAAAGAATGCTAATTGCTTTCTTCTAATTAGACAGGTCCTAAACTTTTAATGTTTTTGTATTTGTACCATATGAATAGTTAATGACTGTACTAAAGGCCATGCTAAAACAACATGTTTGAATATAGAATATTCGGTTTGAGGATATAAAATTCATTATCTTCTTGTGAGTAGTTAATTTATGAGTTCTACCTTATGTGCTAAAAATTCTGATGAGGGAATATGGTATTTCTAGTAAATATGGTATTTGAGATAGTTTTGGTTGGAAGCTAGTAACGAAAATATCGTGTTTTTTTAAAGGAGAATTTTCTTCCTACTCCAATATACATTTTTTATTATAGTGACAACGATTGTTCTAATTTGGTTGCAAAACATCTGTAACACAAAATTATAAACTTCAGTTTCTCACTTGTTTCATGTTGTTTACATGTCCACTCATGTGATAATTGTTTGGCACTGTGTTGGAGTCACTGAATTAAGAAAATCACTGTTTGATTTATGCCAGGGTAATTATTTCTACCTCCTTTTTTCAGTTCTTAGAGGTATTTTAAAACTTGCCACTACAGTGTTAAATTTTTTTTAATGTATACTGAATGTTTTACTGATATAATTTAGGCAATACCTGAATGTGCCACAGTGTTTAAAGAAATATTCTTCTTAATAGACTATTTAAATGTTTATTGTTGTTAATTATGAATCATAGATTTCATCTGAAAATACATGCAATTTTCTTGTAGGCATTTAAGACAGCACAGAAAGGAAGTTTGTAATGTACTGAAGGAGTTAAAGGTACAAATTAAAACAAAAGTAACAAGACTTAACATCAATGCAGAAGATATTTGGAGTAGTGCTTTAAAAGGATTTAGACAGCGCATCTTCAGTCCTACAAACACTATTGAAGTAAATTTCTCAAACTGCAAAAATCGATCGAAGACAAATACTTCTGCTGCATCAAAACACCATTTCTTCCAATTATTAATGCTTCACCTTCAGAATTCATCATTGTTTGAGGGCTCTTCTGGAAAGAACTTGTCCCTTGATTTTCAAGGTAATTGGTTGCTTTGTTCAAAAACAAATTGAGAAGTATATAACTTAAAATATATTTTAATCTTCAGCCAGTATGAGTGTCAGTTCACAAGTATAGTCCTGAAGGATAAAAATCAGAGATTGATTTTCTTATTTTTTCAATTCTAAAGAGGGATGATGTGTGGATTTGTAATTTTAAAAATTTTGGTTAGTTGGAAAAGTTGATGACAACCATGGAAAAACAGCATATGACTAGAATTTTGAGAACTTTTTAATTAGTGTATTTGTTTTCTTTAAGTGAATTTCTTTCTTCCTGACTTACTTTCTCTGCTAATTATTTTCCTTTCCTCAAATTTCTAGAGCATTATTTGTCATAGTGTGCTTCCAAAAGACCCCAAGTTAGCTTCTTTGACTTCTTATGCTTCAGAATTAAATACGCATTGGGTGTAAAGTGGAAGTTACCTCTCCCAAACCTTGATAGTAGCTGAAGAGTTGGTGTAAAAGAATGTGGTACTCCTATGTAAAAATACGGTCTTATACAGTTTGAACTGTCAGAAGACAGCAAAAGTCATTAAGAAAAAACAGCGCTATGACATTTAATATTAAAAAATGAGGATCAGAAATAATTCCTATGCATCTAAATAAGCTTTTTTTTTTTTTTAATTTGTAGCTGTAAAAGAAAATCTTTATTTTGAAGCTGGTAAAATGATTGCTGTTTGTCTGGTTCATGGTGGTCCGCCTCCTGGTTTCTTCTCCAAAACACTGTTCAATTGTCTTGTCTATGGTCCAGAGAATGTGAAGCCAGCTTTGGAAGATGTTGCTGATGTTGATGTAGCACAAACAATAAAAACGGTAATATGCAATAAATTTGATTTTATTTCTTGTTCAAAACTATATTTTGAGATTAAAAAAGACTTACTAAATATAAATTTTGTTGAAATCCAAAGGTTTATTTTTCACATATATGTATACACACATGTAGTAAACAAGTGCCTAACTTATCTTTTTATGCAGATAAAATATGCAAATAGTCTGTCCAGCCTACAGTCTACACTACAGGACTGCTGTGAATTCCTCACTGCTGCTGGATGTTTAAGACCTGTAACAGCTTTGTGTGATAAGAACACGCTGGTGAATGACATACTGATCTATTATGTAATCAAGAGAATTACTTTACCCTTAGAAAGGTTTGTTTTGCTTGAGTTTTTGAACTTCTTGGTTCTTTTCCTCACTGCAGCTCTAAATAATATGTTGCCAAAACTAGCTTTTAGGTATTCTTACTTATTCTCCATTTAAACCACGAAAGTGTACTGTAATTTTCAGTTGATTAAGTAGCAACTGTTAACTAAGTAGTTAAACTGAAAAACTTATTTCTCTACATATCTGCTCTGACTTCTCCTTGGTCACATTATATTCCCTTTTCAACCTTATGAAGAAGGCAGATTCACAGTTTTTAAACTACAGCATCATGAAGACCTTTGCACTGTAAAATTTCTCTAGCATATATTAAAGTCCAATTCAGAATTGCTCAAATTTAGAATCTTTGTTTTAGAAATGTTTAACATATGTTTAGAATTCAAATGAGTTTTCTAGAATTCTAATTAGGGAGTTTGTGTGTGCTATTAGGAGTGCAATACTGTCAGAAGTGTAAGTTGGCCTGCTTAGAACATAAGCATTGCGTTGATGTTTCTCTGAGGTAGTGATGACCTCATTAGCCGGAAAAGTTGTGGCTCTTGAGTGTTCTTTGATTGGTCTCTGGCCTTACTTCCAATTTGTATTCTTCATCTGCTCGGTAAAAATTCATTGGATGCTAATTTTTCCAACAAGCATAGCCTGATTAAAGCTTCACATATAGTATTACCTCTGACAATTTGATTAACTCTGTCTGGAAGAACAATGAAAACTGATTCTTAATGTGAGGAATTTTTACACAAAGGTCAGAAGAATTTAGTCCTTCAGTGCAAGACCCTCTGGTGTGTTTTAACAATCTATATCATATTTTAAAATTGGTGAGTTCAAAAGTAAAACATGATAATTAGTGTATTTAAACAAATGCACTAATTTAGACACTTAAACATTAAGTTAACTTAAAAACTTAAGCATTTAAACACCATGAGGTAGTGGAGTTTTGTGCATTTGGAAGATGGGCTTAAGATGGGCATAAGTGAGTGGAACAAGAAATTACTTGTCACTATAAAGGACTGAGTAACTAGCAAGTTGGTTATTTTAGCTGTTAAATGTTCTATGCCACTGGGCATCACTGAAAAGAGCCTGTCTCTGATCTCCTTGCACATTCTCTTCAGATATTTCTACATGTTGAGATTCCACCTGAACCTTCTCTTCTCTAGGCTGAAGAGTCCCTCAGCCTCTCCTCAAAGGGTTATACTGTAGTCCCTTAATCATCCTAGTCGCCCTTTGCCAGAACCTGGCACTGGACACAGCACTTAAAGTGTGGCCTTACTGCTGCTAAGCAGAGGAAAAAGATCACCTCTCTTGAGCTGCTGGCAGCACAGTTCCTAGTACAGCCCAGGATGGTGCTGTCTGCATTTGTCACAGGCATAAATAACAGCATATAAGCACAAGCAAACTTGCAAAAGCCAAGCAAAGGCTGTCTTTTAAGACAACTCATTTTGTCTATGGATAAGAAATTTAAGCTGTTTTCCAAAGAGCTATTTGTAAGAAAGAGAATTGCTATGTTTTCTTGCTAAAGTTAAAAGTACACCTTGTACATACAGTCAAGTACCAGGAAATAAGGTTAACTTCCACATATCACATATCATTGGTATTTCTTTCATCTCCCCTAAAAGCTCTACAGAAACATTGAGATTGTTAAAATGAGAGTTAAACGCATTTCCCAAGATAAAATGGGAGTACTATGTAACCTTCTTGACAAGATTTAGAGACTGGTGTTGGGGAAGATTTTTTTATATACCATCTTGCAGCTTTATAAAATGCAGAGTTCTGATGCGTGCTCACTCTTTTTTTTTTATCCCGTTCTCCTAGTTTTAGGCAGGGTTTGAAAACACTTGGTGTTCTAGAGAAAATGCAAATGCACCCGCATGTGTTCTCTAGAGTTTTGTGCCACAAACCCGAAAGGCTTTCAGCGGAAACTGTTTATGATCTCTTTACAATCCATTCCTCATCGGATGTAAATAAACTTGAAGGTGCTGATTTTTGGATGGGCTATTTGCAAGATGTGGAAAGTAAGTTTTGGTTTTTTGGTTTTTTTGGGTTTTTTTGTTTTGTTTTGTTTTGTTTTTAATGAAAAAATCCTCCCCTTCCCTGTCCAGGTTATTCAGTTGCTAGTATACATACAGAATTTGATTTTTAGATTTCAGTGATGTAAATAAATCAAGGTTTTGTAGTCACTAACAGTTCTAATTGTTCCTTCTTTCCCCTTTTTCTTACTAATTAGAATTTCTGAAACTGTTGCCCAAACCTTTAGAGTGGTAAATATCTGAAAGATTGGCTCTAGGATTCCTGTATATTAAAAGATAAAAATCCAACACACAACCTAAGTGATAGAGAAAAATCCTTTATTAGATAGATTGCCTGAAGTCTTAGAAGACCACTGCTTTCTGTCTTTTCCTTGCAGACGAGATTTT
The DNA here is from genome assembly GCF_031753505.1 of Anomalospiza imberbis. Taxonomy (NCBI): domain Eukaryota; kingdom Metazoa; phylum Chordata; class Aves; order Passeriformes; family Viduidae; genus Anomalospiza; species Anomalospiza imberbis. The sequence continues at coordinate 27,382,976 of NC_089686.1, read as the reverse complement.
TGTATTCACTTAAGATTTTTCAGAACTAACTGAAGTGGGTTTTTCTTGCTAAATTTTTTTCTTAGGTAGCCATATAACTGCATTATTTATTCAGTATATTGATTTGATTTCATATGGGGTTTTTTTTCCTCTTAGCACTTAACATGCAGGGTAATGGTTTATGTGTAATATACAATCAGTGATAAAACTTAATCCTTTTCTTTTAGGTGGTGACTCTGTAGTGACATTGGAGGATATTCTGCTTTTTGTAACAGGTTCCTGTTATATACCATCCATTGGTTTTGATCCTGAACCTACTATTAAATTTTTGCGTATAAGGTATCCCATTGGAAAAAGACTTCTTAATTGCTTAGAACTTCCTATAACAAAGACATATCAGCAGTTCAAAAATAAAATGGAGCTCACCATCAGAAACACACTAAGGGTTGAAAGGGAGTAAGTATTTTTGCTATTAAACTGAACATTGGAAATTTGAGTTTTTTTGCAGGAACATCTGCTTTCAGTTTGCTACTGTATTTTTGGACAACATGCTTTTTAGTATTTTCTAACCTTTCCTCCAAAATTATGCTAAAAAATTGTAATGTTATTGAGATGGAAAACAATTTTCAAATTAGAAAAAAACTTTATCTCCTGAATAATTTTCCTTTTGAAGTTGACTTTAAGAGTCCTACATCTCTTGCCGAAGTAGTTTAAATGTCAGCTTTTACTGTAGACAGGTATGAAATGTTACCACACTCTAACAGGTAAGTATGTGGATTGTATCAAATACTTAGGTAACTTATTTTTCAAAAACAAACCAAGTACATTTTGAAGATAATTGCTGAAGAGCATTGTCTTGCATAAAACTGTGATGCAGTTTTTCATTTCTATGTATATTTTTTCAGTAATTGTTTTGTATTGATTCATTTACATTCTCATGGTTCATAACCTAGGAAAATTAAAATACTTGTAATTTTATGGTCATTGTGGCTAGTGCATTGAAGGTCTGGAGAAAACAGGTAAAATAATACAGCATAAGAACAAAATTCAGTTGAACTTCTGACTCTGTTTTTAAACAAAATCTTTGACATTGGCACATTTCTGCATTCTACTGTCATACATTAATTTTTAATTACTCATGGAGCCAAAATAGTAAAAACCAGAAGGAAATCTTGAACATGCAACAATAAGTGGTTTTTCAAAGTGAAATACAGGAGTTAGACTTAATGTTGTTGAGTATGAAAGAATAAAAGTTTGTCGCTCATTAAAACATGTAAACTTTTCTTCCATTAAAGTATTTTCATTCGACCATGCACTAAAACTCTTTGTTAAACTAAAGGCAGTCTACCATCAAGCTTGTCTGGGCCTGACACTTTTCTAGCTTTGATTCTAAATTCTTCCAGTTCAGTCATAGGCACATTCTGAGCACTGTATAAAATATATTTTAGTGCTGCAGTAATTTGTGCAAATGGCTGGGCCATTAAGCTGTAAAATAGAAGTAGTGAAATTCCTATACAGCAACACTTTAATGTTACTAATGCTAAAATTATGAAATCAAAAGGACATTTAAATACATTATTTTTAAATGTATGCTGCTCTCTGTTTTGAAATTATACTATTTCCTTCTGTTAGTTTTGACTGCCTGTGCTATATGTCCTTAACATAAGCTGTGCTATAGGTGTAATATAGATACATATGTATCTGTATGTGTCTATATGTATGTACATTCTTCCAAGTACTGGAAAGTAATCATACACTTTTTTATTAATATAGCTTGTTTTGAACTGAAAATGTAAGTAGGATTGCTTTACATTTGACCTTGGCAAGGAAGTACATCCACAGTAATTATAAATTGATAGGTGCTTCTGAAAAAATGATAGAATGTCTAAGGAAATGATTGCAAGTCTTAGATAAGACATTTCTCATAACTAATGCCTAAAACAATCTAATCTCATCAGTCTTGTCATTATAAATTTAAGAATATTAGAAATTAAGACAGGATTAACAATGGTTTTTGCTTGTTGGCCAAAAGCATATTCAAGTCTCCTTTAAAATAAACATATCATCTCTTGGAGAATGTAATTTGACTTGTTTAAGTACTAAGCATTTTCTCAGTGTCTTCTCTTCTCCAATAATATTCTGTGTTTCTGATCTTTGCATAATTTTTGACTCTCATTCTGCCAATAAATTCTTTGTATTCTTAGCCTTCACAATGGTCTGTTACCACTATAGGAAGAGTGGTTTGGCACAAATTTGTTTACATAATAAGGATTCATATTGTATGCTTGTATTTTTCAAATATGAGTTTCCTGCAGATATAATGTTATACTTTAAAAATTAGTGCAGTATTTGTTTTTCTTGCCTAGCTAATGATAAATGTGTTCTGTAATGTTATTCTTCCATTTGAGAATTACAGATTTTACAAAAGTAGCAAGCAGAGTGTGAGTAATTTTCAAGGACGAGGACTTTTGGTACCTGCAGTGGGAAGAGAAATTGTTCAGAACCTGGAATTAAATAAACAGCATTTTAAAACCTTCAATGGAGAAAGAAATAATAAAACAATGTGAACATAAGGCTTCAAAACATACCTGAGATTACAAAAATAAGAGTTCACATCTTTTATTGGTGAATACTTTTGAAATCAGCAGTTGAAAGGCTTTTATATAAAGGCAGAGCTAACCTATATGCCAAGTGTAAAAAATGTCGACTTGAAAACTATCTGCTATACAATGCTATATCCAAACACGGAATTTGTAAAATCAGTAAAAACATAGCATATAGTATTGCTTGAAAGGTTTTTCTTGCACAGATTTTGTTCCCATTGTGTAATAATGACATGTATCCATTCAGGACAAGTTGACTTTTCCTTTTCTGTTGATTTGGTCAGCTCTATTTAGACAGTCCAATATAATACTTCATATATTCAAGTTGTATTCCTGAATGCTGATATGGAAAGGAATTTCCTCATTTTCAGCATTTAGTTATATAGACCAGTCACAAATTTTGAACTGTTCATTAGAATTCCATTGAATAAGCTAACTTCCAAACACAGAATTGCCTGCCTTTTCTTGACATTGTAAGAACAATTTATATAGCTATAAGGACCCTAGGTTTTTTTATTGTTGTAGCAGGTCACTGAAGTGCAATATTATGGGGTAGTTTCCATTTTACATAAACATAGCCTGAGGCACACCTGAAATTAGGCTGCTTACTTTCAGTATTTCTGTAACACAGGGAAAATAATTGTGTATGCATCAGTTGTGCATTAAATATATTATAGAAGCTGCATATTTTATAACATTTGTCAGCACCATGAAAGAACTATTGCAGTCCTTTGTGTGTTTGGCCAAAGAACTTCACCCCACAGTTTCTGCATCAAACCCTTAGTTTCCATCTGGAATTAGCACATCAAATAAGCTATTTGTTATCTAGACTGATAATTTTCTACTAAAAGGTGATGCATGCATATTAGTGGGCTTAGTATGGTTTCCTTAACAATGTAGATATAATTAAAAAAAAAAAATCAAGTATTTTAGCTCTATGTTTGAAAAACCAAGGAATAAGAAATTTGTGACTTGTTTTTTTGCCCATTCAGAGGATGCTTACCAAAAAAGCTGTTCGCTTTTTTAACTGAATGAAGAGTGAAATACAGTCCAAAGGAGAAAAAATTTATTCATACTAGAAGTCTAAACCATTGTGTTGCACCTTTGATTATTTTCATTAAGATGTTATGTCCTGGAATTTGAAAACATGAGAATTTTGAGAGTATTAGTTATTAATTCACACTCACATTCTGCATATGCATTTTGAAAATAGTATCCAAAAAATCTAATTTAAATAGAAAGAATTGCAACATAGAAGTCTACAAAATATGCCTTTCAAGTATATTTTGTATCTGTTTTATATGGTAAAAAATGTTTAAAGCTCAAACTTTACTGTTTCTTACTTAAGGGAATGTCTAATAAGAAAAAAAGAAAAAATATTATTTTGGAGCATCAAATCATATATATACAGAAAATAATTTTCAAAATGTTAATGTTTGTAAAAAAACTACACTTTAACCCTCTAGTTTTTTTGTATTACATAAGCAATGTTATTTTTAAAGTTATGGTATTTATAATGTTATGCAGTAAAATGTAATTTTGTAAATTCTTTTAGCTCTGACTTGAACTCTGCAGGATCAGTGCCTAAACTCTTGCATCTTCAAGCACCGTTTTGTAGCATCAATGTTGAAATAATCAATAATTGTGGGAAATACCGTGTATATGTCCAAAGTGCAATAAAAGGTTGAATATGTAGCTTCCGTGTTTACATGTTGTTGATTTATGGACTTTAGCTCTAGAAGTGTTACTACTATTTTCTCTAGTTTCATTTGTGTACCTGTAGATTTACATCAAGGTGTATATGGCATGTTTATCCGTTGTTTCCAAAGCTGATCCGCACAAGGCGGCTCTTTCCCCGTGGGATTGCTGTAAGGGCATAAAAGCAAGGGGCCTGTGGCCATGTGCCGACGTGAGGCAAAGGGAAGCAAACTTGTAACTATATTCCATTGCGGTAACTCCCTAAAACTACATTACTTTATTTGTAGCTAGCTCCTTGGTTTTGAAACATCGGTCCTTCTAGTTACTCAATAGAAAAGCGGTGCAAAAGGCCGCCCCCGCCCTGTGCTCGGCCGGGGCACAGCCCAGGCCTGTGTTTTCAGTCGGCAGCGGGCGTTCCTGGCTCGCCGCGGAGCCGGGCCCGCCCCCGGCGCGGAGCTCGCCACGTGTCGCGGCGGCTGCGCAGGCGGCGGCGGGGCGGGGCGGCGCGGCCGGGCCGGTGGCGCGGGAAGATGGCGGCCGGGATCCGGGAGAAGCAGACAGGTGAGCGCCCGCCCGCGGTCCCGCCGCGCGGGCGGCCCCGGCCCCTCCCGGCGCTCGGGCGGGGGAGCGGGGCCGGCCTCACGCCGCCGCCACCGCTGCGCCTGCCTCTGTCCCCGCGGGGCGTGCTGCGGGCGCCGCCGCCGGGAATTCGCGCCCTCTCACCCGGCTTGGGTCTCCCGGCAACGGGGTGGCGGCCCCTCTACCGCCTTCTCCTCGCCTCTGCGGCGGCGGGCCCGGGGCGGAGGGACTCCGGAGCCTCGGGCCGCAGTTCTCGCAGAGGGACCCCGGCCCCGCTTGGGCCCCAGGCCCCGGGGACGTGGCCGTAGGTGCCGCCGAGGTGTGGAAGGCGCCCCCGGGGCGGGACTTGGCCGGGCCCGGTCGTGAGCGGTGCCTTCTGCCGCGGCCGTGCGAGCGCAACCTCCTTTTCGGCTTCTTTCTGCTCGTGGGAAGGATCGGCGGGAAATAGCGTTTAATGGTGCAAAAATAAAGCTGCTGTTGTCATGTTCATGTTAAGACAATACAGGGGCATCCAAGCGTGTACTGACCCTCAAGAAATTAGGAATACGTTAATAACAACAATTGTGCATGAGGATTTCTGTGAGTAAAGGGTTTGTTAGGGTCTGTGGCTAAGAAGTTTAGTCCCTTCTTAGACATTGCTGAGAGTCCTTAATTGATTCTTCTCTGCCTTGATGCTGCTTCGTAAAGCCTTGGACATACTCCTAAAGCACAGGGAATGTCATCTCCGTAGTCTTCTACTTCCCTTGCTTGCCAAAGTTGTAATCAGTAGTTAAGCTGTAGTCATGACGCTTTCTCCTTGACAGCTGCAGAATCTTTGGTGTTATAGAGGATTCTGGATGCGTTTAGTTAGCATGAAATGTTTCAAATCATCTGCCTAACATCTCAGTTAGAGTTTCTATGAACCTTAAATATTTTACTAGTATGCTAAATTTTTTGGTACCAGTCTACTTTTTTGTAATCTCATTCCTCTGCCTTCTACCATTGATAGTGCTATTTGATGTTCTTCTGAAGTCCTTTGCTTATCTTCTCTTTGCTATCTTTCTAATAAAGCCTATTTTCTTTGAGCTCGTATTCTGTACAGCTTTATTTTGTATTCTGTTTCACGGTGTTCATAGAGTGGTTTGGGTTGAAAGGGACCTTAGAGATCATCTCGTTCTGACTCCCTGCCTGCTATGGGCAGGAACACTTTTCACTAAATCAGGTTGCTAAAAGCCCTATCCAGCCTGGCCTTGAACACTTCCAGGTATGGGTTATCCACAGCCTCTCTGTACAACCAGTTCCAGAGCCTCACAACCCTCATAGGGAGGAATTTTTACTTTATATCTCATCTAAACCTACTGTCTCCATTTAAGGCCATTCCCCTTTGTCCTATCACTACGTGCTGTTGTGAAAAGTCCCTCTCCAGGATTCTTGTAACTCCATTTCGGTACTGGAAGCCACTATAAGGTCTCGCTGGAGCCTTCTCTTCTCCAGGCTGAACAAACCCAACTCTCTCAGCCTTTCCTCATAGGAGAGGTACTCCACTCCTCTGATCATCCAGAGGAGGGTGTTCCTCCTCTGGACTTAATCCAACAGGTTCAAGTTCTTCTTATGTTGGGCCCAGATGTGGGCGTGGTACTCCAGGTTGGATCTCACCAGAGGAAAACAGAGGGGCCCCTCTCTCATCCTGCTGGCCACACTGCTTTGGATACAGCCCAGAATACAGTTGGCTTTCTGGGCTGCAGGTGCATTGCCAGGTCATGTCAAGCTTCTCATGCACCAACACCCCCAAGAGTTCTCCTCAAGGTTGCTCTAAATCCATTCCCTGTCCAGCCTGTATTTGTGCTTGGGAGTGCCCCGACCTAGCTGCAGGAGCTTGCACCTGGCCTTGCTGAACTTCCTGGCGTTTACACAGGCCCACCTCTCAAGCCTGTCAAGGTGCCTCTGGATGGCCTCCCTTTTCTCCAGCTTATTGAGGAGGAATTTCTTCATGGAAAGGGTTAAACATTGGAATGAACTGCAACTGCCCATGGAGGTGGTAAAGTCACCATCCCTGGAGACGTTCAGCTGGACATGGCACTTGGTGCTATGGTCTGGTTGACAAAGTGGTGATCAGTCAAAGGTTGGACTCACTGATCCTGGAGGTCTTTTCCAGCCTGAATGATTCTGTGGTTTTGTGACCGTATACAGCTTGATGTCATTGGCAGACTTGCTGCAGGTGCACTCAGTCCCACTGTCCATGTCACCAATTGTTACTTGATTATTTCAGTCAGCCTTTACAGCTGAATCCATGTTGTCTTCTGTTAAAGAGGTCTTTTCCAAGGAGCTAGATTCAACAACTAAAATGTACTCAGAAAAAGGTTTCTTATCATTTAGTTACGGTCTTACCATATATGTGCACCATCTGTTGTGACCTTTATCCAGGTTCATAACCAGGATTGGTTTCATAACAAAAGTATATCATTGTGCAAGCACAGTAAAAACCTGATCCTTGCCCCAGAGAACATTCAGCATTAATATAAATGAAATGACAGTATGAATACAAAAAAAAGGAACTTGGACACTTGCTGAATGTTGACATGATTGTCACAGCACATTACTAGTCTGATTACTCTTTCTTAGCAGAGAGCTTATGCCAAGTTTTACTTTAGATGATAAACTCTGCAATGCAGCTGCTTCAGCTCTGGTAGTACCAAAGCACATAACCATACAGCTTTATATAAAATTGTTCATATGGCTAAAGATGTCACCAGCAGTGAGGGGCCAAAGAATCCAGGAGTAGCCTGTAATCAATTTTCAGAGCTGCTTCATGGTGTTTAAAAAAGAAAAGGAAAAAGTATGAAGCAAGTCATGGGAAGGCTGGAGTCCATCAAGACTCAGCACTCAGTGCTAGCTTGGATTTTCCCACATTTGTGTTTCACTTCTAGTAATGTCGTTTGAAAGGGCAGTACACAGGATGAAGCAGGGCATCAGAAACACTGCCTGGCCATGGATAGATGATATTAGGAAAGCCAGAGTTCCACTGAGGTTGAGCTGTGCAGCATGTATCTCGAGAAAGGATAAGTACTTCTGCTGCAACATTAGTGTTAGCAAAAATGTAAATAATAAAAAAGGTTGGACCTTTGCTAAATGGAGCTGGTCATTTAATGGTGACACAGATAGACTGAGACAAAGGTAGGGCTGAGGTAACCAGTGCTGCCTTTCCCTCAGTCTTCACCTACAAATGCTTCCAGGCCTTTGTGTCACTTTGGAGTCAATCATTGAGTGAATCCTATTGGAAAATACTTCTCATCACATGAGGGAAAATGCATGCATGAATTTATGTACAGTAAATCATGCCTGAACGACCTAATTGCCTTCAGTGATAAAATGACTGGGTTTGTAGACAACAGGACAGTATTTAATTTACCTTGACTTCAGCAAAGCTTTTGACACTGTGGTGCTATATCCAAGTTAGGATATCATGGACTAGATAGATGAACAACTAGCTACATTAAAAAAACTGGTTGGATGGCTCAAAGGGTTTGTAATTAATCACACATAATTACCTAGAGGCTGGTAACAACTAGAGCACTGCATGAGTGTATTCTGTGACCTCTCCTGTTTAAAAGGTCTATCAGTCACCTGGAGGGCGTTGTCAGAGTGTTCTCTGATTAAGTGTGCAGATGACAGCAAACTAGGGGCATCTCTTCTACTTGAGGGCAGAGCTACCATTTGGAGGCATCTAGATGGACAAGAGGAATGGGCCAGCAGAGATCCTATGAAATGTAACGATGACAAATTCCTGCCCTTGTAAAGGAAGAACCCCTTGCGCATACAGGCAACAGCATGGGGCGTTGCCAGACTGGAGAGCAGCTCTGTCAAAAAGACCTGCAGGGGGTCCTGGTGGACCATCAGCGGAGGGAGACAGCAGGGAGTACCAAGGTGGTCAGAGGCTGTGGTGAGGCTGTAGCACTAAGGCTTGTTCTGCCTGGAGTTTTCTCCAGGCGGCTTCAGGGTGGACGCTACAGCAGCTCCCAAATACCTATGGGCAGCAGTGAGAAGATGGAACCAGGCCCCTTTGTAGTGGTGTATGGCAGTAGAGTGAGGCACAACGTGCATAAATTGCATAACATAAACAAGGTGTTCAAACTGGATGTAAGGAAAAGCTTTTTCTCCACAAGGACAGTCAGTGCCAGAGGTTGCACAATGTGGTTATGGCATCTCCATCCGTGGAGAACTGACTGGATAAAGCTCTGAGCAGCCTGGCCTAGCTCAGAGGTGAGCCTCCTTAGGCAGGAGGTTGGACTGGAGGTCTTCCAAGGTCCTCTCCAGCCTGAGATGTCTTGTGATACTGTAGATCCCAGGAACTGCACTATATTCATTCAGCCAGAGTCAGAAGTTAATTGTTTCTACTGCTCTCCATTTATGAGCTAAGTGGTATCCATCACTCTAATTTATTCAAGTTTTTCCTCTGCAAAACTCTGTGATGATTTTGTTACGAGATTTAAGTGAACTGCTGCTATAGCATGAATAGTCTTTTGCTGCTAGTCAAAGATGGGAGAGCAGCACATACTGTGTTGTTTAATCAGATAAATGAGGAATGATCATTACATAATAGATTTATAAATTAGAGGTAGGTAAAACAATCTGCTTTGGTTTGTATGTGGAATGGAAAGTTAAATTAAAGTTCATTCATCTTTCAGAGAGTTTTCCTGCTACAAACTAAGGGTATTTTCGTATCCCTTAAACCAGCAATTTCTTCGTATGAGTTCTCAAAATCTTTCAAACTGTGTATTGATTTTAGTCAGGCATAAAGGTATTTTTTCTTTGGTGTGTACGGTTTTGTTCCTGTGGGGTAGGAAAAGCAGATCAGGAAATAAAGCAAACTAGTTCCCACTGGACAGAATGCATCTTCAAGAAGATACTGGAATTATTTTTAAGGCAAACCATGTTAGAATATAGCCTGTATAGCTAAGGAGAGTTAATGTTTTAGAACTTGCGTCTTTGCCTTTTGCTGTGTCCTCTGGAGTCCATAAATTCTAGCAGATGTGAGCCACTTGTCAGTCAAAGCTGCATAAAAATAATGAAAATGTGACTTGTTGTATTTATATTTTGTGATGGTATTCCTTTCAAATGAAATGTATAATAAAATCCTGCTAAAGTCTCTAGTTGCTGTTGTTCAAGTGTAAAGAAAGTAAAGCATTATTTGGCTTTATTTTCCAGTGGCTTTGAAACGTATGCTGAACTTCAATGTTCCTCCAGTTAAAAACAGCACAGGAGAACCAGTATGGAAGGTAAGAACTTTTGGAACTGGAACATGAGAATTTTATGGTGTTTAGAAAAGTTCAGATTTGCAGGTTTTAACTAAATCAAGTTCATCTTTCTTGTGTTATTAACTTCTACAAAATATTTTTCCTGTATTGTAAATACACAGAACTGTGTATCAGAACTGCTGAAAAAATACCAGAGTCAGAAAAAAGCCCATTCAAATGGAAAAACTATTGATAGCATGAAGAATCTGAGCTCAGGCTGGCTCTATTACCTTTAAAATGTAATTTGTAGGTCATGAGGAGTTTTTGCTACTACAAAGCATTCATTCTGTCTCTTCATCTGTTGTCTTTTTTCACTAATTCCTATTTTCTCTTCTGATTTTCCTCTTGTTTTCTCCAAAATGCAATCAGGAAAACTGCACATGCAATAACAAACTTCAAACAGTAAACTCTATTTTGACAAGACACTTTTCACGAGATGGAAATGATGGTTCTTTTTCCCCCTTTATCACTGAGTTTCCACCTGTTTTTTTCTTTTATATTTTATTTATTTGTAAGCACAAATCGAAGTCCATGACAAATTAATGTTTATTATAAATTATTATAAATTGGTAGATGTTTAGATGTTGAAGCCCTTTTGAAGTTAGGGTAGTAGTTCCCTAAACCTGAATTCCTGTATCCACGGTATTCTACAGTATCCACTTTTTACAGCACTTTATAAGATGATGTATATCTGTTTCAGATTCTCATTTATGACAGATTTGGCCAAGATATCATCTCACCTTTGCTGTCAGTGAAAGAGCTGAGGGATATGGGAATCACTTTGCATCTGTAAGTACTTTTTAAAAATTGGGAATTCTTTTCTAAAAAGACCATTATTTTATATTCCCCAAAATAATTAACAAATCAATGAAAAATCATTTAATAAATAACTGGTAGAACAAAAATTATACACTGACTTGTTCCTAAAATCAGATGCCATTACACAGAATCCGGGAGTGGAGAGATCATTCCAAACACTGTTCACTAGGATTTCTTGCTTAAAACAGGAGGCCCTTGTTCAAAAATAAAAATTATCCAGTAGTTATTATTTTGGAGCTGGTCATTTAATGGTGACACAGACTGAGCATTTGTCTCTACAAATCCTTTTACAGTCATGTATGCTAAAATTATTTTGGCACAAACTGTTTCATAGGACTGTGTATGTTCTTTGCTTTAGCTTTTTACACGTAGATTTTGTCTGCTGTCAAACATCTGAAATCTTCAGGTATTATTTTAAAAGATTTCTCATGTTTTTTTCCCCACATTACATTTACCTACTCCATTGTCATTCCTTAGCTGTGGTAATAGTTATGAAGAAACTTTGAACATACTTGTATTTTTTTCCAAGTTTATTAACTTTTGCTAAGTGAAGGCTAGAAATGGAAGCAGTTCAACCTTACACATCAGCAGAAACATGAGAAAAACATGTAAGCACCTTGTCTTCACACAGGAAAGGCAAGTTTAATAGAATTAAATATAGTGGTTTTTACCACATCAACAGTTCACATATGAACTTTGTGGATGCAGTATTTTAGCTTCCTCTGAATGGATAATCTGTTTTTGAGCATTTGTAAAGCCTTTTCTCAACTTTGAATAAACTTTTAACACATCTATTAATATATTCAGCCAAAAAATATACAAATGTGATTTCTTTTCTTGCTAAAACTCTAGCTAAATATAGAAGGAAATTGTAGGAAATTTCATTTGTCTGTACAAATAATTCTTTAACTTTTTTAATTTTATACATATCAGAGAAAAAAACACATTGCAGATGTCTTTTTTCTTCCTGTCAGGCTTTTGCATTCAGATCGGGATGCTATTCCAGATGTTCCAGCTGTTTACTTTGTAATGCCAACAGAAGAAAATATTGACAGAATGTGCCAGGTAACTTGCATCTGTAATATTTCAAAAGAGCCCACACAACAAGGTGTGTGAAGTAATCCTGCACTCACCAGAGTGACTGTAACTAGCACATATTTGTCGGAAAAATATTACCCAAAATATTATTATGCAAAACTTCAATTTCCCAGCAAGTAGAAGGGTAAACGTGTCTTGTGTGTTTCAGAGAGAGTTTGGGGAGTGAAAAGACAAGAGGCAGTGGGTACAAATATTCCATTTAACATTAGAAAAAGCAGTTTTAATGAGGGTGGCCAAACACTGGAAGAGATTGCCTGGAGAGTTTGTGTAGTCTCCATCCTTGGAGAGTTTCAAAACCTGACTGGACACTATCCTGAGCCACCTGCACCATTTAATACTGCTTTGAGTGTGAAGACTGGATTAGGCTAACCTCAATTTTTCACATTTCTGGTAAGGAGATGGATGGAAGGTTGACATCTTTGCCAAAGTAAGGAGAAGAGCAAAGAGTATTTTTGGTCAGCAGTAAGGTGTGGAGTAGTAATTGCTGCCTTTCTGCTTAAATGGCATTTCCTGTTTTTGTGCAGTTTTGGGGTAAGTTGTTTATATCTGGATATGTAATCAAAACACCAAGTGTAGAGCTGCATGAGCAGATAGCTAAGCACTTCTGAAGGTTTAGTTTGATTGCGGGTAACTGTAACATTACATAGTAAAAGTATTATTTCTTCTTTTAATTAGTCAGGAATGTATTAGTATTTATTCAGGAAAATTTTCCTTTCTTTTAGGATCTTCGAAACCAGCTTTATGAGTCTTACTATTTAAACTTCATTTCTGCCATTTCAAGAAGTAAATTGGAAGATATTGCAAATGCTGCTATAGGTGCTAATGCAGTTACTCAAGTGGCTAAGGTAAGAAAGTCCCCCAGTCCCTAATATTAGCACCATTAAAGGTGTCACTGCATTCTTTATTTTCAGGCATACTGGGGGGAAAATAGAACCTACAGTCATCCCAGTAATACAGCTTAGTATCATACTTCAGCTGTCAAAAGTCAAAGTGTTGCAAGACTTTTGGGCTAAATGATAAGAGGACAAATACAGTGGTTTCAGAGGATTCCTGATCACATCAGCTGAATGAGTGCTTTCAGTGCATATATATTTATGTATTATCTCCAAAATAAACAAAAAGAGCAATAGGAGTGCAGATCTCATTTGAAATAATATTTCATATGTACACACTTTTACTGAGTACTCTCCTGTACCTTTATGATTTAAAGGCATGTGTTAGGGATTTACTTTTATTTTTGTTGAGTGGCTGTACCAAAACCTGTAAATTACTAAGTAATACACTTAAATACATTCACTTTTTCTCACTTCAGTTAGTACTACTGGCATGAGACAAAGAACCCGTTGTGAAATAAAATGAACACTACTAGTATTGTTTAAGCCTTAGGTCGTCAGCAGCAGGAAATTAGTATAGCACTGTAAACTAACTTTCTTAAATCTGTTATTCAGTTGTGATGTCTCATTAATAGTTTATGCTATAGAGGAGTTTAATTTTTTTCCTGAATGCACAGGTGTGTTACAGAATTATTAGAATTCATGACTGTAATGTCTTATTGTTCAGATATTGACCTCTTTCCTCTCTCCAGCCTGAGAGCTCAGTGCTGATTATGTTGTAGTCCTTCATATTCATAAAAAGTGAACCTATAATATTGAAATGTCCTCCACATGTGTTTTTTCAGTGATACTTGGCTGCTAAAACTTTGTGCATGGAAACAGTTCTGGCACTTTCCAGAGCTCTAATACTTGGGGTTAATCACTCAACCCTTAAACAGGCTTTTTAATTCATAAATTGTATATTGCATTTTTTAATAAATACTTTAGTAAAATGTAGCAGTAAATCACATTTAGGTTTTTTTATTCTCCACTCTGGATTATTTTGACCATTATTCCTTGCTTTCTAGGTGTTCGATCAGTATCTTAATTTTATTACTTTAGAAGATGATATGTTTGTATTGTGTAACCAAAACAAAGAACTTGTTTCATACCGTGGTAAGTAGAATTTATATAAAAATTATACAAGAACGTCTGAAGTTGAAATTCACTTTTGAAGTTTTAGCTAATAACCAGCAATTACTTCATTTTGCTTTGATCTGCTCAGAATTCAGGATAATCTGTTAGATATGTAAAATCATGAAAGAAGCAGTTCTTAGATATTAATTTCAGCATCTTTTATTACATGGTGATTGTGATATTGAAAAGTAAATACATATTTTTAAATAACAAGTGTGGTATAGACATTTATGGATAATAGCACTTTTTATGCAACAAATAATGTTGGAAAAATTACATATTGTTTTCATATGTAGATCGTCACTGGTGGTGGGAAAGGACATTCTAGACAATAAGCAATACTGATTGCTTCTGCAAGTATGTGAGCCAAGCATGTCAGTTTCTTCATAAAGTTTCAGACTTGCAAGTGAAGTCAGCCTCCTGGAACTTTTTTTTTTTTCTTAAGACTTCTGTTAACTTGGTTTGGAACCTGGCAGGAAAAGCAAGTGGCTGCCTTAGGTCAGTTACCTTGGTGCTATGGCAGCTCAAGTCAACATACATACTAGTTGTCATAGTTGTTCACATTATTTTCCTTCCTCCACTGTGCTGATTTTGTGTACAGCTCTGACCATTCAGTGTGCTAAATGTACAGAGAACTACCATTCCTGCCCCATACTCTGGATGTTACAGGGTATGTTGTCTGGCTGCTTCTGCTGTACTTTCCCTCTTTTTTACATCATAACCAGTAATTTCAGACCTGCAGGGTCTGAAATTTAATTGACTCGTTCCTTAGAAAATACCAACTCATTTGTGTGATGTACAAATGCAATGAAAGGGAAGAAACAGTAGCCAAGATAGTCCTATTTTTGCAGCAGCTCCTCATTGCTTTAGTGTAGTTACAAAGTCACACAGCTAATTCTTGGTGCATAGAATACTCCCTAGTGACCAGACAGAAATGAGAAGTCTCTTTATGTCTAATATTTAGCAGTGAATTTTTTCTCCTTTCTTGCCCAATGTCTGATGTCAGTACCTTTCTTTAAAACTGGATCCATAATAACTGAGTTGTATCTCACACTGGGGATTGAGTCCATTGGCAGAATGAAGGGGATTTTTGTTTGAAAAGCAGATTTAAGTTTTTTCACTAAAACCTGATGTTGAAGAGTTTTAATAGTAATTATTTTGTGATGTGTTCCTGTGTATATAAAGATACTTAATTGACTGTCATAAGCTTCCTTATGCTAACAAGGAATTTGAATTAAAATAACTGAAAATGTTTTACACCCATCAGTTTCTATCTGTCATGTTTTCCTGTCTTGGGCTGCTGAAATTTGCCAACATGTTCAAACCAGTGTAGAAATGGGCTGTTTCCAAAAGCTCATGGAACAGAAATCTGATCTCCCATAGACAGTGATGAGTTTTCCATTAGAGCTTGGTAGCTGATCTGCCTCCTTGTGTGAATTCTAGATCTGACACAGACAGGCAGTAGGAGTGCAGAGGTGAGGAAGAAGTGGGCTTTTTTGCCTGTGGAGAGTGACCCTAGCAGGACACTGCCAGTTTCATAGTCTGCATAAGTCAGTGTAAATCTGAGGGTACTTAAAGATGGCTGCTATTCTTGCAGCAGCACTGCAGTGCATGACCACAAAAGTATCTGAATGGGTGAACTAAGAACAAATATCACAAAACAGGTTACTTTTCAGTTTCCTGATTCCTTGGCTGTGTGACTGCTTTTACAGAGAGGTAATGTCAGGACGAATAAGCAATATAAAATCCTTCAATTTTGTGAAAGACTTTCCTAGACAAAGGACACAATACATTCTCTCTGTTTAGTAATGGACAAGAAGTGATGAGTTCAAATGCAGAAGAAAGTTTCTGATCAGATATTAGGAACACTTTCGAACTTTGAAAATAGTGAAATATTAGATTACCTGTAAATATTATGGTATTTTTATGACAGGGAAGCTCTTTGAATTGGTTTAGATACAGAAATTACATGGGTTTAACTAATCTTTGGAAAGGAGGACCAACTAGTTAATCCCTCATGCTCCCTCTGATTCTGTTTTTCTAAGACAATGTATAAGAAAGAGTAAATTCATAATATTGGTATAAAGTTGATATTTGAGACATCCTGTTTCATGTTATTTGAGTGCTTCTTTACCATTCCTTACAATTTGGTTGAATTTTGTAGCACAACAGGAAAATGTAGGAGACCTATGCTTACTTTTCTGTAATAGATGCATTTCCCACAAGCTTGTTAGAGTGGAGAGAGAGAAACTTATAGAAAACACGGTAAAACATTTTAACAAAAGATTCTTAATGAAGTTTCTCAAAGGTTGATCTAAGGAGCAGGAATATTACGTATCTGTGTTGGTTGCTATGGTACAAGAAAAGGAATGTGCTCATAAAATGTGCATGGTAGACAAAAATAGAAGGCACTGACAGTGTGCGGATTACTGAACAGCAGAAATGAGCACTTTAAACATATTAACAGGATGGGAAATAAATTTTAAAATCAGAAAAGGCAAGAGAGTAAAAATGAGGTTATTTTCCCCCTGTAAACTGGGAGACCATTAGTTGGAGATAACTACAGAATGATAGCCCCAGTGTATTTCTTCAAAGCTTTGTCATTATAGAAAAATACAGATATTGGGAATGGTCTGCCTTTCTTGGTGCTGATATTTCAGAAACTTGAAACTTCTGTTGCTGCTGTCACCCTAGTCAAAACTTCAGCTTACTAAGTGTAGTTGCTGAAATATAATCCATGTCTCTAAAGTTCTTACAGGGAAAAGCTGGGGGGAAAAAGCATCTTTAAAGTTAGAGAATGGTTATGGCTGCCCATGCATAAGTTTAGGATGGAAGTCTTATTAATGTATAGAGCTTTGAAATACATTTTTGAGGAAAGAGGATATGACAGGTAATTATGTGAGACATTTTTAAAGGTAAAGTAAAGCAAACAAGGATAGGATTTATGTCATGAATCCTGAGATAATGCTTGACTTGAGATCTGTGATAAGATTTGGTTTGATGTTTCCTGTTGGCTATTATATTCTTGTCAGGGTTAGTTACTTAAGAGAAATGTTGCTGCATGTCTTCTGTTCTGACCTAAATGTGGGAAGGAAATCTCTCTTATCTGTCAAGTAAAATGTTTCATAACTTGGGAATTACCCCTAATTTAGAGACTGATGGTAAATTTATGAGGAAAAAGAGGAATCTCCATACAAGAGGTGGGATTTAGAAATTTTAAATATAGATAACTGCATACTATAATTAATTATTTTATACAGGTAGTTCTTGAGGATTTTCTTCCTGAAAAATTTTAGCCAAGTGGATGGCTATTTCTCTTGTATAACATGTTTCTTAGTAGGTTTTTGTTTATGCAATACTAACAATCCAAAAGATACCTGTGCAGTGAGAGAGATTTGGAAATTATTGTATAGTGTTTGACCTTATACAGTAAGCAATAATTAAGTTCTGCCAGTTTTTTTCTCAGAAAAAAAAGGGGGTGGAAACTAACAGGTGTGCTGAGAGGAGCATTTCAGTATGTAATCTCTTCTGCAAGAGAAGCTGTTGACTACTAACAGCCATCAGATAAGAAGAGGATTTTTCTCTTACTATTAAAATGGCATAAAGTTATTTAACCCTATTCTTTTTTCCACACTGTTTTAGCCATTAACCGACCAGATATAACAGACACAGAAATGGAAACTATAATGGACACTATTGTTGATAGTCTCTTCTGTTTTTTTGTTACACTTGGTAAGTTTCCAAATTCTAGCATTTTCCATATTCAGTGAGATAACTAGAAGTCTACTGATTTCATATAGAAAATTTAAAGCAGAATTAGATCTGTTACCGAAACCTCAGTAATTCACAGGCTGGGATAATGATCTTGCTCAAATTATTGCTTTATATCACTGCAAAGTACAATAAAGGTTGGCGTTCATGGGAGTTGAGTCTTAGTCTTCAATACCAATGGGAGGAGAATACTGAAATGCAAAGGTTTGGATTCACTGTTTCAAAAAAATCCTAGTTTGCAATGAAGATAATAGTGCTTTGAGTTTGGATTTGTTATTCTCAAAAAAAATCAACCCCCTAAACACTACATAATTAGAATAAAAAACTCCTCACACAAACCCTGCAAAGATCTAACTGAAATAACTTTCTAAAGGTATAGGAAGATGTATTAAATTTACTTATTTTATTGTGAGTTTCCTTGATGCTTAGCTGATACATTTTTCATAGTGTTGACATTTAACTTAAGTTGTAACTAAAATTGTTCCATCTGAGATAGCTTTCCTGCAAGGGGAGCTGGGGATTGCCATGGGGGAGTCTGTTCAAGAGAGATTTCGTTGGACCTATTCAGTTCTTTCAGGTGTTAGTGTGATACTAATCAATGTCTTTTCCTCAATCACTTAAAATCTTTGGGTTTGGAATTTCATATTTGTATAGATAAGTGAGAAACAGTAGCTAAATATTTTGAACCTGAAAGCCAATGGAAAGCATGCTGTTGAAAATAGCATTACCACAGATACATAGTCCTGGACATAGCAGTGAGTTTTAACAGATATATTGTGGTGGTATAATACTTATTATTGTGTTCAAGGGACTTCTAACCTTTTGAAAATAACTTCTAATGCATCTGTACGTGATAGTTTCTCCCCTCCAACAGTGGATGAGCTTTCTTTCTAGTATATACTCTATTTCTCATAAATTGTTATATGGGGTATTCACTTCTGTAAAACTTTATTTACTATTTCTATATAGTATTTTTGTTTCATAGATAAAGACTGCAAGAGAAAAGTTTAATGTAAGTTTGTATTTAATCTCAGAATGTTAAAGTTGTTTATAAAAAGTAATGTAATAAAGAATCTGAAAATGACAATGCACATAGAAGTCAACGTATCTTTTATTAGGGGCTATACCTATAATCAGATGCTCAAGAGGAACTGCAGCTGAAATGGTGGCGGTGGTAAGAACTGTTTTTCTAAACACCTATCATTGCTTTACAACTTTCCAAACATCACTTTTATTTTTCTCAATACTAGACAGAGATCTAGTGTCATTGTATCCTTTTCCTTATGAAGGAAATAAAACTGGAAAAGAGGTACATCCACTTTCCTTTCAGATTTCAGTTCCACAGAACCTCAGTAGAAACTGTAATGTTAGGGAATCAGATAATGAGAAATTTAAATATAAATAATTATTCCTAATCTAGATTTTATCAAGATTTTCTAAGAGGCATTATAATTAAGTTGCATCTGCCCAGTTTAAAAAGTTGACTGTTGGGCCTGTGTTCCGCTGTGTGTATCAGTAAGAATTTTTTTTTTTTATCTTACTGGGAAACCCTGTAAGTACAAGACTTTTTTAGTATAGCAAATTAAACTGACATGGATCATCAAATAGGGATGAAATGACCAAACTAAATCACAATTAACAATCTCTACAGAACTGTCCTCAACAGTCACTGTGGTTCATTTCTTCCATCTTCTTCAGATTTTCTTTGTCAGTGAAATGGTAATACTGATTAAGCCTAAGCATGCAGTGTGCATCCACTCGTATTGAGGATAATCTCACTTTTATGAAACAATTGTGTGGCAGTGTCTGCCAGCCCAATTTGCTGCTTCTACTGTGGTTCCCTCTTGATGCTTCCTACTGGTACTTTCTACTTGTGTGTTTAGGGAATGGGTGCTAATTGTCTGGGAGGAGATTAGTAGACATAAAAGAAACATCTTCAGTGTAGTCCTGGACATAGATATAAATGCTGGAGGGACAAAATAGATGTTAGATTTCTTTATTTCCCATTGCACCAAACCTACTCTTCCTGCATTTAAGACATTTATAAGCTACAAAAACAGCACAATAAATCTTTTCATGTTGATCGTGTAAAGAGGTTAGGAAACCATTGGTTTGTTAAAAGTGGTTTTGTTTTTCCCATCCTCAGAAACTGGATAAGAAGCTCAGAGAGAATCTAAGAGATGCCAGAAACAGTCTTTTTACAGGTGACACACTTGGAGCTGGACAGTTCAGGTATTGTGTTAGTAATTTTATTTTTCGTATTTCAGTTGTCTGGGTAAGTTACCACTGTACTGAAAACTGTATTTACAAGAATTTGGTTCAAATTCTATATTAAAAGAATTTACATACTTTAAAGGGAGTTTTCCAACCCCACAGCATAACCCATTTAAAAACTTTCATAACTATTAAGTGTATGGTCCTAGGACAGTAAGTCAGAATATGTTATGAACCAGTTAATCTTGTTCAGCCTCTAAACCCAGCAAGAGCCGAATTTCTGCAAATACACTCTGTTTACAGGGCTATGAAATGCAAGCAACTCTTAGTCCTTTAAAAGAAAGAAAGACCCATTTTCTTGCTATTACCAGTTTAGTTATATCAAAAGCAAGTGTTTCCCAGCTGATCCCTATCTTGATCAGAGGATACTGCTTGAGGACTACCACCTGGACAATTAAGATCTGTTAAGTCATGACCATTTGAATCCTTTGTGGATGCTTGTGAATGTCTGATAATGTGTTCTCAGTAGCATCCCTGTATACTGTTGCCCCCAGATAGCTGAATACTCCACAGGCTGCCGTAGGAAGGTGTGTTATGAGAGCTTATACTCTCCATGAAAAGGAGGAGCTGTATTGGCAAGACAATAGCTGAAGGAAACTTATAATCTGCTGACTGGGTATAAAACAGTCATCATACTTCTATCTCAAATTAAGATCAGAGCTTGGAGCTTGGGCAAAAGGCACAAAAACATCAGTTGGCAAAATGAATGAGCATGGAAGTAGAAAGAATAGTTGTGAAATAGCAGTTTCTTCATTTTCATGGGAACTGAATTGTAAGCACTGCTTTTCCTTCTGAGGCATGGCTTGTTTTCATGATAGTGTGGCATCATTGCCCTCAAAATTAAATGCAAGGTAAAGGAAACATAGGAAATTTTAACCAGTTGAATGGCTTCAGATCTTTAGTTTAGTTTTTCAGAATCAGGTGACTAAGGCTCTTGAGATTATATATTTAAGTGAATATACTTACTGCAAGGAAATGCAGAGCATGGAATTTAAAGCTTTTTCTCTGTTCAAATGCACTTCAACTGCATCTTTGTAGAGGTAATGTGCTTTAGAAAAATGGCTGTTTTAATGTTCTGTCAGCTCACAGTCTCCTGTCTTCACTGTAAATTTTTCATGTAGCCATAGCCCAAGACCTTTAGGCAGGACTGCAATTTTTACCACAAAATTGGGTACTGATGGAATTACCACAGTAATTCCAGAGTATCTCAGAAGTTCATAATTTATTTTTGTATGGACTTTATATAAAAGCAAAGAGAAAAATGAAATCACAAACCCTTGGAAGTGAGACTTTATATTTGAGGATTGTAATGGGGATTAAAGTCAAATACTACCCTCTTAAACAATTTTTTGGAACTCAAATGTGTATCCACACAAAGATGTATTTGTTAATACCTAAAAGGTTATTTGCTCTTCAGTGTTTCGACTTCTGCTCAATATTTACATATTGGTAATTTCACTTAGTATAAAATAATGCTTTTATCATTACTAGGATTTGATTAATGGAATTTATCATAGTGATCAGCCCCAGTTATTTTCAGGAAGGCTGGATGACCTCAGCAGTAGGCAGTTTTGCTTTTATCTTTAAATAGATATATAAGGTGGCTGTTATCACTCAGTATGTTAATGGGGTGCTTTAACTATGTTTAAAGAAGTACTAACATAGTGTCATCTTTTCAGCTTCCAAAGGCCCTTATTAGTCCTTGTTGACAGAAACATAGATTTAGCAACTCCTCTACATCATACTTGGACATACCAAGCTTTAGTGCATGATGTTCTGGTAAGGATAAATCTGATTTTGTTACCAAAACTATTTTTTCACTCAGTTTGTTGTTAAAACTTATTATCAAATTCTCTCTTAATCCAAAATCTGTTTTGTCTGATTTATTTGGAAGTTGTTTTAATAAAGAACTACTTGGAAGATTTTCTCTAGAAGGTTTATTTAGCAATAATTTCTAAAATATTTTAAAATTTGAAATCTTGGTATCATCAGAAGATCGCTAATTCAGCAATCCTGGCTTTTTTTTCAGTAGCTCATAGTCTGTATGTTATGTAATATCCAGACTCCATTAAGTGCAATTCAGTTTTGAAAAAGAAATGCTTTTTATGTGTTTTTAAACCAGTTTTGGTTTTAGTTTGAACTTCTAAAAATACTTTTTCCTGTTTTTCTCCACAAGGTGGTGTAGGTGTTCAGTGTGGAGTGGTTTACAGTCCTACTGTAAGGAATCTAAACCAGACTATTTTTTTATTTAGATAACCTTAAGCTGCCTTTATTACCTCAAGTTTATTTTATAAAACCAATAGTAGAAATGTACTTGAATGATAGCTCATTCTGTTTACCTCAGATTTGTGCATTTTGTGTATAAGTGTGGAGTAAATAATTAAAAAAAAGAGTAAGAGTAATAGTCATCTAGAGGGTTTTTTATGTGCTGAGAGTTATTTGTGGAAATGATTTCAATATCTAGCTTTGAGAATTATTTTGGATTTATTTATTGAGACTGTTGTAGGCATACATAAAATATGCACATGCACATATGTGTTGATATGCAAAGTTGATGGTGAACTGTATAGCCATCCATAGTGTCCAGAAACTTGCGTTGCTACAATGAAAATATTTCAGCACTAATATAATGTTTTAGGGCACTTGTAAATTTTATTTTATGTAATTAATTCATTATCACAAGTCCCCTCCTCTTAAACTTAAGGGTGCTTTCTGCAAATAACAATTTTTGGCCTAGTTTCTTTAGGAAAGGAGTACCTGAAAAAAACACAGTTTGCACCGAGTTTTCTCCAGTACGTGTTGAACTGGCTAGAGACTTGCAGGTAGAAGTAGTGAATTTCTACAGGTTTCTTTTTAAAGTAGTGTTGGGTGGCCTCAAGCATGAGTTGAGATAGGACTTCAGTTCATCAAGATACAGAGTGATTAAAGATGTACTGGAAGCTGAGGACAACTAGTGCTACAAATCTGGTGGGGTATTGGAATAACACTGGCAGACTTACTCAAAGATATTGGATCTCTACTGCATCAGGCTGCTGTAGTTTCTCTGGACCAACCTGTTAAATGTTGCATCTTAAAAGTGCACACATTAGGAATTTTTTTAGTGAAATTGGAACCAAGTGGTCTGTGGTTCCACAGCAAGGGCAAAAGTTTCATTTCAAAACTAATCAAGTTATTCACCTTAAAGGCAAGCTTGCCAAACTCTTCACATACTGAGTGTAATATTTCACGAAATAACTGCAGTAGTCTTTTAAGAGATCATAAATTGTAACCATGAAATTTTTACCAAGATGTTGATTATGTAAACTATACTTTCAAACAAACTAGGTTTTGTTTAAGGTCTCAGTTACAATGGTCCAGGAATGCTGTGCAGTATTGAACTACCCAGGCACAAAGTTGAGTGCTGCATCTGTTGAGATTATAACCATGCTGTTTCTACACATAAACATGCGTACATGAGGAGATTTCTATTTATGAATAAAAGGCCTTTCATCAGTGGATACAGAAAAATGGGAGGCATGGTTAGAAAGCCTTATGGGACAAAATGGGGAGTTGAAAGGAAGAGGACTAATCAAGAAAAATTATTTTAGGAAAACTTGTAAATGCCAAAATAACTTGAAAACACAGGTCACTGGTGAGTTTAAATGATCCAAAACATAGATCTCCATTAAAAATTACAGCTATATATGCAGTCAGATTAATTTGTCAGATTAATTTTTTTTCTATTCAAGTTTTTATCAAAGATGTGTATTTGAAATATACTATTTTTTTTTGCTGAAACATTAAACACCTCTTGTAAGATGAGGTTTGTGCACATCAGCTGCATGTGTTTCCTTTGAGTAGCTACTTGGTTATATTTCTATTCTGGCACGGATCATTTGTAGCATTTAAGTCCCTGCCAAGGAATAACTAGAAAAGTTTTAAAACTTTGACAGTTTCACTCACAGTGATCCATTCCTGTATACTTTAATAAAAATAATAAAGTGATGTTTTATTTCTGGAAAAAAAACTATTCTAACAGTTCTAAAATATGTATTCATAACACTTTCTGTGTAGTTGAAGATTTCACTCTATCATTATTTGTCAAGCAAAGAGAACCTTTGAAGTTTTAAATGTCCTTGAAAAGAGCTAGGACAAAGTCAGCAAGTGGAATACTTGTTAATACTCTTTGTTGAAAACCACAGAGAATAGGTAAGCTGCAGAAAATACAGGGCAGTCTTTGGCAGTGAGGGAAAGAAAGAACTAGAAGACTCACAGGGAGCAGTGGTGGTGCAGTGCATGGTGTGAGCATAATTGTGTCCTCTAGCAAAGCAATGTACTTTCAATGCTCATGCATCTGTGGAAGACGAAAAACTATATGGAAAAATAGCAGCTTTGTTGCAAAGTTTTGCTTTATCATGCATTCACTGTTTTACTAGTGTTCAAAAAATTAGGGAAAGAGCTGTGAAGGTGTGGCTGAATAGTTCCCATAGTGAATAATCCTGTTGCTGATGTCATCAGCTTCTTGGCAGCTTTGATACATATGTAGTAGTTATGTAAGTGAACACACTTAGAAACACTTTTTTTCTGCAACATAGAAACTTTTCTACTTCAAAGTTTTGGGGAGTTGCTAGAGCACAGTCCTTGCTAAATAACTCATTTTCTATGCAGAAAACAGTGTTCAAAGTTCAGCGTCAGAAGAGTGCTTGCATATAAGATAATCAAATGTCTTTGCATGACATTCATTGACTTGTTTTGTATTGAACTGATTACAGTTCAGTAACTGTGAGTAATTTTGGAGTCCTTATATTGCTGTTATTATCTAGTTAACTAGTAAACTGTTTCCTGCCTTCTTATGAAGTTCTAATAAATAGCTGTGTTAATATTTCTTTAGAAAATATTCTAGAAATTATTTTGTTGAGTATATAAGGCTGAATAAACAATTAAACTGTCAAATATTTGCATAAGATTCTTCTTTATTTTAGGATTTTCATTTGAATAGAGTTAACTTGGAAGAATCAGCAGGAACAGAAAGTACTCCAGCAGGTGCTAGACCTAAGAAAAAAAATAAGAAGTCCTACGATTTAACTACATCTGATAAATTCTGGCAAAAGCATAAGGGCAGGTAAGCCTTAAAGGTATGCAGCTTATATTCATTTAGTCAGTATAAATTCTAAGAATTCTTCATGTATGGCAATTCTGTTTTAAGCTTATTTGAAAATATTTTCTAGCTTGGGGGCCTTTTTTTAAGGTGTACTGTGTGTGGCTGAGGTGAAGTTCATTTCCCCTCAGCAGTCCTCACAGTGCTGTGCTTTGCATTGGCAGCTAGAAAGGTGTCAGTAGCACACCAGTGTTTTGGCTACTGCTGAGCAGTGCTCCCACAGCATCAGTGCTGTCTCCCCAGCATTCCCCCTCACCAGCAGGCTAAGGGTGGGCAAGATCATGGGAGGGGGCATGGGCAGGACAGCTCACCCAAACCGACCAAAGAGGTACTCCATACCTTTCCATACCGTACCATTCCATTCCACTGTTCAGCAATAAAAGCTAAGAGAAGGGAAAAGTGTGCAGCATTCAGTGGGACTTCTTTAAAATGTTTTTCTTCTGGAGCAACTGGAACCTATTGAAGCCCTGCTTTCTGGGAAATGGCCAGACATCATCTGTTGGTGGGAAGTAGAGAATAAAACCTGTCATTTTCCTTTGCTTTCACACATAAGCTTTCCTTTTTTCAACTGCCTGTATCTTGACCCATGGCTCTGGGGGTTTTTCTACCTTGCTTTCTCCCCACCCAGTCTTACTGAGCAGAGGAGTGATAGAGTCACTTAGTGAGCACCTGGCATGCAACCAGGGTCAAACCACTGCATAAGGAATAATCATTGCCAGTATTCATTGTCCATGATAGTTGTCTGTTAGGTCTTTGTTACAGAGCTCAAAATTGTTCTTACCAAAATTACATAAAATTATTGAAAGTAGTGAATATATCTTAGGAAGTTTAAGTAAACCTACAATAAGAAAGCTAAAGTAAACCTACATTATGACAAGATGTCATTATTTTCAGTGATTTGATTCTTCTCCATTATTAGTGTATTGTTATTTCCAAAAAGGTTTCTATTGTCTGGTTCTAGTATTTCAGTTTGTTGCTTTAACTGAGCTTAATGCAGACTATTGCATTAGTCCTTTTCCAGAGGTGGCCGAGTCTGTTCAGCAAGAACTGGAATCTTACAGAGCCCAAGAAGATGAAGTCAAAAGACTTAAAAGTATCATGGTAAGTTTTATCACATGTGTGTGTTTCATTTAAAGCATAATAGGGCTTGTAGAGATGCCTAGCCCACCCTGTCATCCCACAGACAAAAATTTTCATTGTATGCTGAATTTTAGGCATGATACAATCTTAAAAGTAGGACTAGAAGTACCATATTTCATGAGAGGTTGCAATTTCTTGTTCATTTGTGTTGCAATTCCATACTAACTGAAAAACACAATCCAGACATTAATACCATTATGAGAAAGTAGATTCTAATTGTACTGACTTTATCTGTGTGCATGATATTTGTTTTTATTATGACTATTTTTATTCCTCTTTTCAAACCCTTCCTCAAAACCCAGGGCATTGAAGGGGAGGATGAAGGAGCAATAAGTATGCTTTCAGATAATACAGCTAAGCTAACTTCAGCTGTCAGGTAAGTAGTCAATAATATATTGTTGTTGTTTAATTCATCTGTGAACCATTTCTAATTTTTTTCCATTATTGTGCTTTTAGTATTCTTTGAAATAAGTATCTTTAAATGGAAGCTGTTCAAATTTATAATATAGTCTAAATGCTTTATAATTCTGATAAAGTTAAATGCAGTGTCCTAAACCAGTGCTTGCATATGTAACTTCTACAATGTGTTTGACTTTGGAGTCTTTCCTCAGCAAAGTAATCTAAGTACATCATAGATTTGCTTGCACTTTTCCACCAAAATCCCCAACCTCTGCATTATTTCATTAAAAAAAAAAAGTAGTGAAAACCCCTTCTTCAGGTATGGTTATGAGAATCATTGCATCTATTCATTGTCTTTTTTAGTTCCAACCTATTCTGTAATTTTAGATTTTAATAGCTTTTAAAAGTCCTTTCCAACCCAGACTGTTCCATAATTCTGTAAATTTTTTAGTACCTACTGTATACAGTGCACAATTCAACTAACAGTGCAAATCAGCAGGTTAGTTTGTATTTAATCTCTTCAGCTCTCTTCCAGAACTTCTGGAAAAGAAGAGGCTCATTGATCTTCATACAAATGTTGCAACAGCCGTTTTGGAGCACATAAAGGTACAATTGCTCTCTAACTTGAGTTTTCTGTCAGTAGTACTCTTTAACTTAAGGAATATATTTGAGGCATTGAAGATAAGAAAATGAGCCTTCTCAGTGTGCTGCTTTTTCAGAATTCACTGTGTAGCATTACTCAGTGTTGAAGGGCCAGAAAGAATGAATTTTGAATGCTTCTGCATGGAAAGCAAAGAACACCAGTTCTTTTCTTATCAGAATTTACCAGTATATTCTAATTTTTTATTGGTTGCCACAACTGTTATTGTGGGTTGAAGTCTTTCAAAAATAAGTTTATGACGGAAGTGTTTTGTTTATTTTAGAGATGTATTTTTGTTTATTTTAGAGATGCATCAAGGCAATTCATTACTTCAGCTAAGCAATCTTCTATTCTGTATGTGTTTGTCAGAAGGGCACCATTGACTGCTCACCAACAAAACTCATACCCAGAGATGTGGGTGAAGTGATCTTTCCAGCAGGGTCTGTGTTAGATGTTTTCACAGCATGAAAACAGAAATTGTAGATGAGGTTTTCAGAAACACTGAAATTCTTTTCAGTTTTGGAAGGTGCTTCAAACACCAATTCTCACTGAAAATCAGTTATTATAGAGTTTTACCATGTTTTGAGGCTAGCTTTAACATTTGTAAAGAATGTAAGATCTGTCCTCAGTTATTATTGTGACTGATTTTTTTAAGTACACCATATAAACAAAGGGTTAATTCTGCAAATAAATGAATAAATTCATTTTACATATTTATAAAGTTGGAGAAGAAGTAATAAGTGTCTGTGCTTAGCTCATTATTGTAGGGGCTAGTATATGGGCTTATACACTATTAGGTATGTCAAGTTTCATATCTGACAATTCAAAAGCAGTACTTTTAATACCACTGAAAAAAATTGAAGTCAACAATATTAATATTTTGATGCCCTGACTGTAAGTAAATTCACTTTTCCAGGAAAGATACTAGCATGATGATGGCAGGCCTAGACCAGTAGTATTCTATATATGATTTGTTGGTTGGAAAACAAGTTTCAGAGCAAGATGTAGAATGGCAGTAACATCAGTTTGGCTTTCCATTATCCTGTTGGCAATGAGCTGGAGTCAGATGCATTAAATGATAGCAACACACTTGATGACCTAGAGGTGGAAGGAATTGCCTTATCTGGGCACTCAGCCAGCCCTTGGCTTGCTGCTCTGATAGGGAGCCTGCTATTAGAGAGTGCCCTAGGAGTGGTGGTCCTCCATGATTCTTAATTCTGGTACTGCAGAGTGCTCAGGCTCTTTACCTTCTTATTGTATAAATGTGAAAGAAAATTGTGAGACAAATGGCCATGCAGTTTCCTCAATATATTGCTTTGTACATCTCCATCATCTTTTCTTTTAATATAGAAAGCATCAGTTCATCTCTAGATATTTAGGAAACTGTCTTAAAGTAATGCAGACCAACATGTTTTTTTCTATTGAAATTTGCCTATGGTAAAGCCTTTTAACTGAATCTATGTAAAGTTTATTCCAACTGCTTTCTCCTGACCATTTTCTCCTCTTTTCACCCTCCAGTGTTAGAAAAAGTATATATCAATCTTGACCTGTGGAATTTTAGTATTCAGGATGTTCTGCTACCTAATGGATTCCTCAAAAATACTCTAAAAAGGGCAGTGTCTCATCCAGTACTTTTAAAAGAAATTCTGATGAGACATTGACTCTGTGGTTAATAGCTTTTATACACAGTTAAATAATGAAACCAGATTAGGATAAGGCTGATTTTTTTTTTGCAAGTAAGTGCTGAGGTCATGAGTAGCTAGTGAGGCACCATGCTCTTCTTCAGGTTACTATATTGTCACTTCTAAAATAATCAGGAAGTGCATTCATACTTTGAAATAGAGTATTTGCATTATCCAATATGAGGTTTTACAGTATTAATTATTTGAACATTTTTCTTCACTACATATGCAAAAATGCAACAAGATCTGGTTTAGAAATACTAAGTGAGTTTACTTTTTCTTGTGGTCATATTTTAATGTTCAGTTTACAGCTGCTTTCCACATTCTCTTGGATCATTTTCTGATTCACAGCAAGAGGAAACCAGAAATTAATCACATACTTACGGCTCCTGGCAGTTTTTTGGCTTAAGTTTTTAGTGAAATAACGGAAAGTATGCATCACTTTTTCAAGAAGCAAACCATCAAGTATTTATTGTCAGTGCTTAGAACAAATGCATCCTTGTTTTGCATTTATTGGTTTTTCCTCTGCTGAAACTGGTGACTGAAAGACTGGACCCAACAGATAACAGATTTAGAGCTAGGGTTGCCATCTAGCTGCTTTAAAGTTTCAAGTAATGCTTATCTTTGCATGTCATTCTAATATGAATAGAATTACTGGTGTATGTTAGATCATGAATATAAAATGATGCACACATACAATTTTCTAAAATGATGGTTGGGGGTAGATTAGATAACCTTGTGCTAGAATTCTACAGATGTGAATTTAAGTGGCAGATTTTTATATGTATTGTTGTCTGTCTTAAATTACTTGTGTTTGTTTGGTTAAGGGTTTTTTTAATTCCTACATGGTTTTATTATGTATCTCTACTTCTGTTTGATTTCAAGGTCTGATACTTGGAATGATCTCTTAATTGGGATCCCCTTAATAGGGAGCGACAGTAGCCTTTCAAGTTTTCAAATTCAGATTTTTAAAGGAATTCCACTATTTTAAGTATTCTGTTTTAAATAAGGTTACATTTTGGTCTTACACCATGTGAAATGGTACGTGTTTGTGAAATATGTATGTCATAGTGGGCCAGGCTGTTTTTCTGTAGTTCAGAATTGATAATTCAGTAACCTAGTAACAACAGCTTTTTCTGAGTTCAGTTACAGTGACCTTCCTACCATTATTCTATGCAGTTCACTGAAAAGGAGTTAGCTGTGTCTACCACTCCCAGCCTTCTGCCAGAGTTTCTCTTCCTCTGATAGCAGCACACTATAATTACCTGACCAGCCTCCCTCATTCTGGAGGCAGTTATGTCTGGTTGTTCTCTGTCAGCATCTTTGAAAAAGACCTCAGATAGTTTCTTAGAAAATGTCTTCTCTCTTCTGCATATTCTCTCTCTCTAAAATTAAGAATTTTTGTAGCATAAAGAGGATAGAAGAGCTTCCAGCAAGTCTTTACAAAAATTACCCTCTAAGTGATTTTAATGGGTCCTGCTTCCACTTACTTGCTTTAAAAAGAAGGAATTTTGTGTTTTGGAGTACAGTGCTCAAGTAGACTTTCCCATGCACTTCAGTAATTTTCCCTAAAATAAGTTTTGGCTTATGAACAGCCTATTTCTAAAGATAAGTTGAAAGCTTTCACAAATACATATTTTTTAAAAGCAAGCTGAAGTGTTGCACTTTAACTGCAATATAGAATCCTGTTCCTGAAAGGGCAGCCAGAAAGGTCTCTTGCATAAAATTGCTGTGGAACAAGATGTCATAGTAGAAAGTCAAGAGCAGGAGGCAGAAAAGGAATAACTGTAAATGTAAATGTGTCTTTATTTTATTATTTTTATTATTATTGATTTTCTTCACATTCCTTGCCAGTTTGGCACCCATAAGAACATATTCTTTGCTGTGTTTTTTATTGAATCTACAGGATTGTTTAGCTCCTATTCCCCAGCTTTTCCTCTTGGCATGTCTGTGAGTTTGCCATTGAGTGAGCAAAATTGCACTTATTTAAATTAAATGGGACATCTGCTTCTTAAGGACCTGTTAGACAAGTTGGCTCTTCGAGAAGTAACTGTCTCATTGATGTGGCATATCTGGGATATCTGTCAAAAGGTAACTAGTAGTGTTTAAGGCTACTCAGTAACCCATATGAAATTTGATTAGGTGTCCACCTAATTCCTAGCAAACCAATGTAAGAAAAATATTGCCCTAATTAGATTTTTGCTAGTAACTTTTGTTAGTTATCTTGTGAAGAAGCAGTTGAGTAGACTTCCCATATTGCTCCATCTCTTTAGTTTGTCACATCAGACAGAGTCTCAAATGTTTTACATTGCTGCTTACCTCTGATGTCCCTATTGTGGCTTGAAAAGAAATAGCAGGTAGAAAAAAAAATGTGGACTTGAAGTTTTGGGATTTTCAGTTTGGGGTTTTTCCCCCCAAAGAGTGCTGAGTTCACGCTTCAAAAGTAATTGTGCCAAATTTTTTAAGAGAGTGAGTGTATGTGTATCATTAATGTTTCAGTTTAGGCTCAAAGTATAGCACATACATGCAACCAGTGACTTTTCTTTGCTGCTGGTAATCTGTTTTGTTCAGCAGCCATGGTCAAACAGTCATCAAGTTGCACATGGCTGAGAAGAATTTTACCTAGTGTGTGCTCCAAGTAAGTTAACAATTGTCAATCTGTTCTTAAAATTGAAAGTAATTGATGTTTGAATTATGAAATTTTATTTAGAAGTTGATCTGTAAACAAATACAGAGTCAGTGAATCTTTTTATGTTGTACATTTTTACATGCCATCTGAATAGATTTCTCGTAAACAGATCACCAGCTAAGATAATACAGGCTTTGCCAAATTCAACAGTAATATATTTAACTTTATAAGATCAAGTTTCCACGTGTCAAGACAATCCCCTTTTTATTGGATGCCTTTTGTCGGGGAAAAATATTTTAAACTTAAAAACATTGAATTTAGCCTCACATAACAAGATACTAATGTAGATAAAACACAAAAAGCAAGTGAATGTAGTGAAAATACTTTAAAATTTTTACTAGTTTCTTCACAATTGCTTTATGTCTATAGGGAGAATTAAGGAAACTGTAAACACGTAAAATCTCCAAGGTGCTGTAGAATTGAGGTCTCACATGGTTTACCAGATACCAAATTGCATCTGATGTAAGGTCTTGGAAAAAGGCTGGTAGCTTGGTTCTATTCAGACTTCATACGACTCTTTTAACATAAGCTCGAGGTAAATATAGCTTGAAAGAAGCTCTAGTCCTTTTTTTTTTTTTCTTGTTTCATGCAACTTCTATGTAGTCATAGTCACTAAATCAACAGAAGACATTCTTCTGCCCCTAAAAGTAGCAGGGGGTCATGTCTGAGTGCTCTTCGTGGTAATTTACTTTATAAGCTGTAATTGCAAGCATCCACAAAAGCTTTAAATTAAGTTGTTGCTTTGCAAGTAACTGCTCTTGTCAAGGAGTTCAGTAAGTGATGACTGAGAAATGGAAGCATTTCTGCATCATAAGCTAACCACAATTTGCTTTCAATATAAAAATATTCTTGTAATTCCTATCTTTTTTACTTTATTTTCTCTTCTCTAGTTCTTTTTTTGAAGAACTTACTCAGAAGGTGAAATATCGTGATAGCCTTATGCTAGAGAAGTACCTTTATTTTTTGAGATGTGGTAAAATAACTTTTTTAAATTATTTTTTTATTTGTGTTCTCAGGAATAATTTTAGTAGAATTCAGAAAAATGTGAAAACCAGACTTTAAAAGCTTTTATGTACTGTCATTACAACAACTACTGCACTGAATAAAAGATGCCACAGCAGTTTTAAATGCTTTGGCATTATCAGGCAAAATTTCTCAAATCATTTAACCCAAGAAAAGCAAGGTGACTCTTGCTCACTCTGGCAATATCATTTCAGTCTCACAGCAGCGATGATGTGGGGCTGACACACTTCCAAAGCAGTGAGATGGAGATCCACTCTGCCAGTCTTCTGTTTGAGCCAATCCATAGCTGAATGTGTTCAAACATCAGGATTTAGTTAGTTACCAGATACTAAGGTTTTGTAAGCTGAGTAGCTGTAACATTGGTTGTGATGCTCCATTTTAATGCTCAAACACACATAATGATCTGCATTGTAATGGAACATTTTAAAATAAGTTCTGGAGTGCATTTTTCTATTTTTAGCTTGTAAGATCATGATCAATAAGTGCAAAGCTTGTCTGTTTGTGCAGATGTCCTGCAATGCAGTCATTACTTGCATGGCCACGTGATGTCTTCCATAAAGCTTTTGCCTTAATAATTTTGTACAGTCCCTGTGCCATCCTCCCTGAAAAGGATTTTCACAATATCTAGATGTCTTATTGTATACTGAGAGACTTTTTTTCCAGTGTTAACAAGATAATCTAATTATAAACTTCTCTATCTTTGGTGTGAGTGAATTATGGCAAGCCTTTGATCTGAGGTAGTATTTCAGTACCAGCCCAAGTTGGCAGTTGCCAACATTTCTTCAGGATGATGCCTTAATGTATAAGGGAATTTCCCATATTAATCTGCATTGAATAATTGTCTTGTGGTCTGAGAGCCTCAGAGATTCAGAATAAATTTGACATAATGTTCACTTGACCATTATTTTTTCCTTTTACAACATAGCAATGCGTGTGATGGCATGTAGTTTTCAGCTGTGGCAAAACCATAGTTGAAAAGAAAGCTTCTCTTCCAGATTAGTATTCACAGCAGACACCCCTTGCTTAACTTGCTTTTTCACTTTTAGTATGATAATTAAATACACATCAACTTTCTGAGAGTTAATAAAAGCATATTATAATGCAAGCATTAGTTGCTTTTACTGATCATTTATTTAAAAATAATTTTTAAAACTGTATTTATAACTTAAACTACATACCTCTTAAAAGAGAAAATAAATATTCTTTCACAGTTTTAAGATGTTAATCCTAACACTTACTCTTAAACAGAGTCGAAAGCTGGATGTGTATTTTGAATATGAGGAAAAAATAATGAGTAAATCCACTCTGGATAAATCTCTTCTGGACATGATTTCTGACCCAGATGGTGAGTACTTTAAATCTGAACTTGGTATAAACTTTGTTAAGCTATACAATAAATCTATACCTGCTTGGATTTCAGGGTTGGTAAAGTGCAAGATTTGTAAAAAAACCAGCTTTTGATTGATCTTCAGTAGCAGTCTAGAGAGTTTAATGCTTCAGTTGAGTAATATCCAAAATATTATCTACTTCTGTAGCTCTACCAAAATCCTGTCCTAACCCCTTATTTTTGAAGGTCAATATAATTTATTTTTTGTGCTTTTCCAGTGTTTAGTAGTGTAGCCTGGCATTCTCTGGTCTGAACACTACTAATTCTTTAAAATCCTACTGCATGTTTTATAACATATACATACCTCACGAACACAATGAAAACTTTATAGAATTTAATTAGATCAAGGGACTGTAATGTAGGGAGCTCATGCTTGTGTGAGGAAAGAGATGAATGGGACAAGTGGAGAGAAGGGTCTCAAGATGTAAATTGGTCAGTTCACTGGGACTCACCTGAAGCTTTGTATGTGTTGATTCAGCTGTGGCATGTCTGTTTTCATCATGTAAGAGCACGAGCAATGCATCCCAGCTTTTGTGTCAGATATGGGTCATACATATCAGAGCATTGCACACCAGGGGTGTTCAGGTTCTCTATTAGCAGGAGTCACGGGGGTCTTTCTCAGAAAAGCTGACTCAAATGACTTCTCAGCTTTTTGTAC
The DNA here is from genome assembly GCF_031753505.1 of Anomalospiza imberbis. Taxonomy (NCBI): domain Eukaryota; kingdom Metazoa; phylum Chordata; class Aves; order Passeriformes; family Viduidae; genus Anomalospiza; species Anomalospiza imberbis. Next base: position 27,348,118 of record NC_089686.1, on the reverse strand, counting down.
TATTCCAGCATCAATTCTTCTTTCAATCTGTCACAGCCTGATGTGTGTCATAACCCTCTGATGGATTTCAGTATGATTTGATACCAGTTGGCTGGAAGAAAACAACATGCAGAGCAAAATTGTAAAATTTCAATTATGATCTTTGACTTGTCTGCATACTGGCAATTACGTTGGCAAATCTCAAGCATTTAGAGACCCAGGGTTCCTGCTCTTTTTCCAGTGTACTCTTTAAGAAAACGTTTTGTTACTGCATGATTATGTCTGTAGTCTTACAACTACATACTGAGCTTAATGCCTGCTTGGAGTTTGTATAATGATTCATATTTATTGAAAGAGTATATATACATCCTGCTGGCATTCTACAAAAATCTTTTAATAGTGTCCATGCTATATAATCAAGAGGCTGTAGGAGAAATAGTGCACAGTAGGTAGAAATCTGAGCTAAAGTTTTAAAGATCTCATAATGGGTCAAGTCTAGAAACTAATAAACTTTCAGAAAATCTAATGTCAGGCATCAATCTGTAATTCAGTACATAGATTCATTTTTTGTTTGAAGCTAATAAGAATGTGTATAATCTGTACTTTTATTAAACATCAATACAAACTAGTCCTTTTCCATGTTCAAAATTAATATTTCATGTACTGTTTTGATTTCAGCTTTTATGTTTGCATAAACTTATATATGAAGACAAATTTTTATGCTTGCTTGTATGTCTTACTGGATCAATTACTTTTTACATGAATCCACATTTTCTATGCCTTTTTATAGTTCAGTGTAGAGCAAATGGTTTTCCAAGCCTGATGTATCTTACCAACATTCCTATTAGCAAAGTTCCTGGGTTTTACACAAAAGAAAGATTCGATTCACAAGCTAGAGTTTTTCTTCATAAGCTAAGTATTCAGGTTTTCACAGTATTATGTTAGCATTTTGTAGGCATTGCCTAGGTTTAAGTTTATGTAAGAAAAAGATTTCAGTTAAATCACAGTGATTATTTCCAGGTATGCTGTCTTGTTAAACTGTCCAGCCTCATATTGTGTGATTCACTGAGAAATACCATCAGAAAACATTTTTAAGGAATAATACATCAAGTCTTCCTGTGCTTCTGGTGGATTATTTATTGGCATTATGTGTGGGGATATTTTTCTTGTGGACGATGGGATCTGCAGAGCTCTTGATGAAGGCACTTAGATATGACCATTTAACAGCTTCAGGCTTCAGCCTCCCATTTGTTACTGTGTTGTTCTTATCTACCACTCAGGACTATTAGCTGCCTCCCAGTTTAGTGGGTATTAGCATACCCTGGAATAGTGATAAAATGGGATCTAGGGGCTGCCTACTGGTTTTTCAACTGAATATAAAATGGGTCCATTCTAGCTTTGCCCAGTTAGGTTTTCTTCAGAATGTTGAGCAGTTTGCTTCTCTGTGCTGTCACAGATCGTAGTCTAGAAAAAAGTAGTGAATATTTGACAGGCAGTTGACCTGAGTCTTACAGCTGTTAATCACAGCTTTTTTTGTCCAAGTGAATTCCAGGTGGATCTCTACCTTGAAAGCTGGCCTTTGGTTTAGATAATACAAAGTTTCTTCAGTTCTTGATCTTCTGACATACTGTTATTTGGTAAAGGTTAGTAAAACCTACTTTGCAGGGAAGATTGTACCAAGTCATAAATGCTCATTATGACAGCACTTACTCTTAACTTCTGCCAGACTAAATATATGCTCATTTATAAATAAAAGTTGCAGATTAAATCAGATGGTCTCCTGCTGACATAATCCACATTCCATAGTAGGGGAAAACAACCCAAAACAAACAATACAGAAAAAGAAAAACAGAGAAAAAAAGTCATTTTCTTACCCGCAAGTACAAGAAAGTGCAGTCTTATTAAATATTGTACTAAAAGTATCAGGCTTTTATGATGAATTTTAATTTGAAATGTTTGTTTTGAGTAGTTGTTCTTCTGAAAACTTCATTTGAAACTATTGTTTTTACTAACAGTGATTCTGTTCTAGAAAAATAAGAAAGATGGTGTTCAAAATCTGATGTTGTAGTTTATAGTCTAAGTAGTGGCTACATCAGCCTCTTGATCTGGAGAGATGAATTTTAATTACATATGAATAATGCTTCCCAAGAATGGGAAACAAAAGAGGATTTAGGAGATGAAATCCTTTCTGAAGGCAAGTTGGAAGTTAAGGGATTTTTTTTCTGACCAGAGGTTCATATAAGTGCTTTTGCAGTCCTCAAGTATTTCAGTACAGTGAGCCATAGAGCTGTGTAAGCAAGTTGTAGAGCTAAAAAATAATATGCTGTGGCTTATACCTCTATGATTTTTCTTTAATCTGCTTTTTCATGAACCTACTTCCAGATAACGTTCGCAATCTCCACATTAAACAAGTCATAATTTCTCTACATAATTTATTTAGTAGGTTATATGAAGAATAATATTTACTACAGACAAAAGGGGGAAGTGTAAAACTTGAAGAAAGAATCAGCACATGTAACCCAACTCTTCATGAAATTGCTGTATGTCTTTCTTCCATTTTATACATTGAAGAAGGCCATGGTTATCAATAACATTTATTGTCATAACTAAAGATCTGCATGTACATATGTATGGCTGCTGAAGAGCAGTTAATGTAGCAGCATAGTTACTATTGTAGCTTTTAATTCTTTTTTTTTTCCCTTTCTTTCTTACTGCAGCAGGAACTCCTGAAGACAAAATGCGATTATTTCTCATCTATTACATAAGCTCAGCTCAGGCACCTTCAGAGGTACTTATGTTCTTTGCAGCTTTCTACACCAGATTCTACCACAAAGGATTTTCATTTCAGCACTAAGCAGATATTTCTGTTTCTTTGCAAAAGGAAGTATGAAATGCCCAGGAAATTCTAAAATCTTATTGCTAGGAAATCTGCTGAAGAAAGCTTCAGCCATCATTTCAAAGCATATGAATGACTAGTAAGAAGGAATATTATATTGTGACATATTTAGATTGGAGTTACTGCAAGACACATCTTATCATGCTTTCTATTACTCTGCTCCACTGCTCAAAGAAGTAGGTAAAGCAAAACAAAAATACTACTCGTTTCACTCCATATATTTGAGAATGATTGAGTCAGTTGACTAGCAGGTGAATGAAGGAGAAATGCAACTGCCAATATTTGAATAATTCAGGAAGCAGTTTCTTCATATTTCTTTTGAACTCAGGATGATTCATTTCAAGGAAAACTCTTACAATGTAGAGCATTATCTGATGGACAAAAATGTTTGGTTAGGCAAATAGAAAGTATTTGTATTCATGTATATTAGCTCCTCTTTTTTTATTATTTACTGTTTTGACATTTTACAGAAACCAGCATTCTGCTGGTGCTAGTATAAAGACTGTTCCATAACTGAAAGTGCACAGGATTTAATTCCACAAACACTGTTCAGTTTAATGGAATCTGCTCATGGCAAATTTAATTTCTAATTGCATTTCTGTACTTTGTAGGAAATGGGGTTAAGATTCATAATTGCTTTTTAACTTGGGTCAGTGCTATAACTTTGCACTGCTTATTTAATATTTAGATGAGGATATCTTGTCTTTGTACATGGGGTTAAGAGTAGCTTCAAACTTTTATAATTTTCCACTTTATGATTTCAGATTGACTTGGAACAGTATAAAAAAGCATTGATGGATGCAGGTTGTAATCTCGCTCCTTTGAGCTACATAAAACAATGGAAGTAAGGAAATTCTTTTTTCTCCTATATGAGGATAAGTGGTTGATGTAGAACCCAGTATTGTATTCAGGAATTATGTGTTACTTCTCTTAAATTATTCTTAAATATTCATTTGGTATAAGTTTTTACTGACATTGTTATGGTAACACATGCAAATCTTATTTTAAAATAAAACTAAGCTCCAGTAGTGCCAGAACACTATAGAACATGACATGTAATAGTACCCTTAATGATCCAGGACAAAAACTTACTGAATTAATTGAAAAGTTGTGCTGGTTGAGATTCCAAAGTTATTTTAGCTCATACCAAGTAGTCATGTTGGATATTAGTTATTGTAGTTTTACATGGTGTTTGAAATCTTTGTCGTTTAACTATAAAATCCAATTCCTATTGCATTTGTAGGCAAGAGGGATGCATATAATAAATAGTTACTTCCTGAAAGAGTTCGAAATGCAGAAGTTTTTTCACTTTCAGATGACTAGAATGGAACATTCTACAGCAGTATGTGCCTGAGATAAATACTTGATTTCTATCCCTGCTTTCACAGAGCTTTTACTAAGATGGCTTCAGCTCCAACCAGCTATGGAAACGCTACACCTAAACCTTTGGGGTATGCTTTTGATAAATTTTTTGTAAGCCTTTGGGTTTTTTTATCTTATTTTAGTAGAGCTGAAAGTGTGGTTAGTGTTATACAGGTCCTGGAACAAAACATTTCCCTATTTGTCAAATTTTTAAGTTACAGATAATTACAAGCACTCCTCTCCCCTTGACAGTGCATAGTACACACAGAGAGGAAAATAAAAGAATCTGTGACTAAATTCACAGACAGTCTCAATACAGTGCTTTCTGCACTTGCACATTAAATGCACTCTCACAGGAGAGGAATTCAGCAGCAGGAACTGGATCTGTGTCAGCTATCACTTTGAGCTTTAAGTTGTCAGTGGTGGAAGATAAAAACAGTTCTATATATTCAAAATCATTTCTCTCCTGGGTTTGGAGGCTGTCAGGAGTGCAAGAACACACTGGAATGTCCTGGACTGGGTGTCTGACTGCTTGTTGAAAGGTGTAGTTATTTATTTCAAGACACACAAAAAAAAATTACTGTGCTAAGGTTACATATATCCCATACAGGATGTAGGACTAGGATCTTTCCATTCTTCAGAGGATTTCAGTTTCATTACCAGCTTTACTTTCAGGAATGCCCTGTCACTGTCATAAGGAATCTGTGGCACAGTATGGTTAGAGAGAATTCGGGTGCTGCTTCACTTGGGAAAATTGCTCTTTGGGTTGTTGGAGACACTCAGCATCTCTGTTAACCCTGCTCATTAGGATACCCACTTGTAAGGAGCACTCACATCCTTACGATACTGAAGTTGTAAAATAAACTGTTCAGTGGATTAAAGACTAGAATCCAAGGCTCCCAGTGATAGGTGAGGATCTTTCTGCTAGACTACAAGTGTATTCCCATACACCTGATTGCCATGTGATATGAAGAATATATTTTATGACAAACTGAATTACTGGGTACTTAGGTCCTATTGACTTTATTGGGAATTCAATGCCAGTAAAAAGCTTAAGAATACAAATTAAAAACAAAAATATCTTACACATCACCTTTATTTTGTTTTTTTAGTCTGTTTTCACGTGTTATGAATACAGGATCACAGTTTGTAATGGAAGGAGTGAAGAACTTAGTACTGAAGCAACAAGTAAGTTTAAAAAACAGTTTAAAAGTCTATCATGAGTATTGTGAACATTTGGAAGAAGAAATTTCAGTACCTTTGTCATATTAATAAAATTCATTGTACAGTGAAAAAAAGTAAACATAAATCTCTGCTTATGGATAGATCTATCACTTTGTAACTTCCAGATATCAAATAAGTTGCAAATAATTCATATTTTCTTTGGAGACCTCTTTGTAGCAATTAAGACTGATTTCAGCATTATAAAAAGAACAGCTGTGGAATACTCAAAGTAGACTAGGCCTTCAAACAACAAACAATAAACCAAAAAATATAACTGTCTATATCTTGACTTAGAACTACATGCTTTAAGTTAATCTATTTCAGAGTGACTAAAAGGCTGAAAGTGTTAGTTCTTTGTTTACTTACAATTCAAACATTGCTTTTTTCTCATGTGAGTGTAATGTATAGCAACCATAATCTTGTAATGTGCATGAAAATACAAATATCTTTATAATGACATGACCACCTTCAAATATTCACTTAACTTAATAAAATATTTTTGAGCATAACTTGCATGTAAATGTAGACCCCTCCCAAAGAAAACAAGCGACAACAACAACAAAAAAGAGACTGGTTGTCTAACTTGTAGCTGGAATGTTGAATTGTGGTTCCCAGGGACCTGTTTCTCTACAGAGGATACATTACTTTCCCAATATGTACTTTCATCAGTTGGCAATAAATAGATATTTCTTTAGAGTTTAAAATCTTAATTCTGTAGTATTTTCACATCAAGATTTCTGAAATAAAAAGATCATTCATCATATTATAATTTAGATGAAGAGTCAGAACTTAAATTAGAAATACAACATATCAGAGCTAAATAAAATGAAATCTTAACTAAAGGTTTATCTATTTGACCTACTTAATCTTTTGATTGTCATTGTTTGTTTGTTCAGCCTATTATACACATAATTTATTAATTTATACATGAAAGGTATCAGCTGTCACAGAAAAGTTGGGACTCAGGTTTATAGGGTAGTTAATGAAGTTAATTCTGTAGGAATTTCACTATGACTAGAATGATAAACTGCATTGCAGAGTTACAGTTCATTGGTGTAGCATGAAATATGATTGAGGAAAATTTAAATATGCAGCTTGCCTGTGTGTTATATTTTATAGACAACTCTTCAGATAAACTGTTACTTTTAATAATAAAAAAAATTATATCATCCAGGAGACTTCCTCCTCTTCTTGTATTAAACATTTTGTCATTTCTTTAAATGTGTGGCTTTAAAGAGTTAATATTATTCTGTACAAAATGGCTTGTGTTGTTTTGTGCTCTGAGTGAGCAAAAAGCCAATTTGCCAGTGTTTTCAGAATGTGCCTTTTCTGGCTTTTGATTTCTTTTCCAGATATTTTAGGGTAGCCAGATGAGAAGCTTTTCTTCCTCTAATTTGTAAGCCTAATGTAGGTCTGTGGTATTTCTGTTAGAGATAACTTTGTATTTTTCCTTCAGTTATTCAGGGATTCCCATCAGTTTTCCAGTGTAATATGTAGATCATCCTTTGGAAAGTCCTCTTTTGATACATTCTGTCAACAAGACTCATTTCCAATCCTGTTGCTATGTAAACTCACCCTCAGTTTATAACTGAAGTAGTTTAACTCCTTAATATTCAGACCTTTTGTCCCAGCTGACATTTCCCGTGTTAAATAAGGAACAGTAATCTTGAATTTCACCTCAGTTTTTTCCTTTGCAAGTCATCCAAGCATTTGTTAGCAGGGTTGCTTTTTCTACTCATTTCTTTTTCTACTCATTTCTTTGACAATGTTAGTTCTTTTTTAGAATCACACAATTATCAACATCAGCTTTAAAATTCTTTCCATAATTGCAATGTATTTTTAATAAGAATTAATATTTTATAACCTCTGCATATGTTGGTAATACCTAAATACAGCTCTGTTCCTATCTTCACACTTTTTTTTACACCTAATTTCTTATCTTTATCCCCTAGCTATATGCACCTCAGATATTTGCATTTTTTTACAGAAAAGTAATTTAGATGATAATCAATAAGCTTAACCTTTACAAAGCATAAGAGGAAAACTGTTCAAAGTAGTATTTCAGATGCTCTGTAAACTCTTCCATTAGTAATAATGTGTCTGGGAATTGTTCTTAGTAAGCTTTTCAGCATTACATCAATTTCAAATTGTTTTACAGAATCTGCCAGTCACACGTATTTTGGACAACCTTATGGAGATGAAGTCAAACCCTGTGAGTACAATTGCCTTCATATAGAGAGAGGTGGAGAAAATGAAATCTTAAGGCTGTGATATGTAATATGCTATGGCTATTTTTTTTCATGAATGAAAAAATCCAATCATGCTGAATTCAGGAATAGCACCTTTTTCAGAACTATTTAATAAGACCTCTTTCATTAAAATAGTCTAAACAATGACAATTTATTGTCTCTCATTGGAGCTAATATTTTTTAGGTTTTTCCTATTCTGAGCTTCTATTACACTTGTGTTATACTAAGCTTCTGTTACTCCTAAATTTCTACATTGAGCTGTAGACTGAAATTTTCTTTGTATCAAAGTGTTTGGTTTTTTTTAAAGAACACAATTTCAGAAGTGAAATATTTGGAGTTGTATTAGGAAAGATTACATTTCCTCATCTTTAAACTTTGCTATGTAGAGGAAAATATTTTACTACTGATTCAGTCATTCTGTTTGCAAGCAGAGGTGGTTTTTGTCAGAAAATTCCTCTTCTTGCCTTGTTTCTGTGAAAATTTACTCAGATATTTTAAATTTATATGTTACAAATTTTTGAATTCCTTATGTGTTAGCTACACAGTCAAGGCATTTGCTAGAACTTACAACTAAAAGTAGGCCTGGTTAGTAGATTCAAAACATTCTTTGTCCACTTTCATCTGCATATATTAACTGTATGTACAGAGAGAAAAATAATGGTAAAATGTGAAAATTATCAACATGCAAGTAATCCTTTTTTTTCTTAAACCGTACTTCATAGATGATATATGTCATGATTCTTAGCAGATTATTTGCTTTCTCTTAACAAACAAAGGAATTGACACTGTTTCCAGTGTTAGTGGATTGTTACTCCTGTTTGAAAGACTTGGAAAAGATGTACGGGGCTAACTTTATTTAGTCAACCAGCAGAGGTCACCCAGAACACTTACCATAGAAAGCTGAAATTAAAACTATAGATAACTTAAAGAAGGTGAAAAATTAAATTGTTTTAAAGTAAATATTAGCTTCCTCAGACTACAAGTTTAAGAGTTGCTTGAGAAAAGTTTACAAGTCATATGAGGATTTTTTTCTGAGTTGATTTTTTTCACATTTTACTTAGTAGAAAACAGCTACCAGCACTTTGATAATTTGGAGAAAACATTGATCTTCTCACTTTAAAAAATCAGCAATTGGGCCAGTCTGTCAGTGAGCAGCTTCCTGTTCCACTGCTATGGCAGAGACCGATACTCATGGCACAAAACAGGGAGTCCCACTTTTCAAGTCATAGGAGACCAGACAATCCCTAAAGACTGTTTCTCCTAACCTGCAGGAAAACGGACAGCAAGTTAGGGAGTAAGTTTCAGCTAAAGGAAGCAAGCCAGAGAGTCATTGTGGAATGTGTTTAGACTTGATGTACTATCAACAGAAGTGAAATTGTATCTGGAAAAGGTCAATGTGTGGAAATACACCATTGTGGCTTCTGTTCATCTTCTGATGTGTGGGATCCTTTTCTATTTCCCAGAATAGAAAACTACTGCACTGCAGGCAAAACACAAAGGGAGAGGAAAAAAGTTCAAGATTTTATTTTTTTACAACACAGAAAAAAGTCTCCTTTATAGTTCAAGAAATCTTATTAACCACAGTATTTAGTGTATGAAATGTACATACTGATAAAAGGTGTAATGCAAAATTAGAGCAAATTATTGAGAAGTCAAGCAATTATTACAATGAATGTAAATAATTTATTTTCTAGATATTAACTACAACAATAAAGGAAATATATGGAATGTACATAAAAATTGTACCACAAACATTCACATATATTATTGTCAGTTGAAATCTTAAACCTATTCAGAATGATATCCTGTGCAAAACTCTATGGAGTTGTCTGTAAACCACTTTGTGTGTTGCTTGTCTCTGCTGTTTCTTTTGTCTCCCTGGCAAGGACAAATAAGTCTATGCCACCCATGCTTTGCAAGTTTTTCAGAAGCAGGAACAGCTAGAACAAATCTTATGGGCCATAATACTATCTTGTAACTTTTAAAATGTTTCTAGATTGTTTAACTATAGTTACACCTTTTCTTGAAAAACATATTCGGAAACGTTCCTGGATGACCTTAAAAGCAATCAGTTACTTGTGGGTATTTTAAATAATATTTATTGCTAGAAAGCACGATTTTAGGCAACTTCTTTTAAGGTCATATTTTAGTAAAGGAATATTCTGTTCATAAAACTAGAACATAGTTGCTTTGTCTTGGTGTCATTTGATTTGCTATAGAGTTATGGAGATTCTTCCAAGGATGTTCTAGAAAATGGTTTGATTACTGAGTGAGGAAAATCTTTGAAAAGCGAACCTTTACAAAGTGCTTTAGCCTCTGCCAATACAGTATATTTGTACATTTGTATTGACTTAAGAAGTAGATAGATTATTTGTGATATATATTCATGAAACTCTGTTTTGGTTAATACAGTACTAGAGGATATGGTACTTTTCAGTATACTTAGGATATACCTTTTGTGCATTATAAAGAAAACTTCTAATCCAAATTAGTCCTGTTAGATTCTGCAGAAAAACAAATACAGACCGAAAGTCAATGATATGACCATGGGTGTTTGTCCATTTTAATTTGAAATATTGAAAATTAAGTTTATACATTCAGAAGTATTTATTTTCTTCTGGAATTGCTTAGGGAAGTCACAAATTCAGTTGTGTGTAAGGAAAGTGCTATACACTTGTTTTTATTGGCAGACTTGCTATTTGTTAAAGAAAATACATTCTACTAGGCTTTCTTTTCCCTGCACCCTCAGCACTGATTTCAGCAGGAATAGTGTATTTAAACAGCAACAATGGAAAATCCCTGGGTTATCAAATTTCTATTGCTTTACCTCTTTCTGTGTTTCTACTTAGGCAAGCCCACAGTGAAAAAACACAGCAATTATACATTCGGGAGTAAATGTTTGTAATATGTTTATTAACTCTGATTTTTAGTCATTAATCTGTAATTCACTCTAATAAGCAGAGAAAGTGAATCTCTTTATCCCAGGTAAAGGTTTCTCAAATACCTCTCAGTTTTAGTCTATCTGTCCATTCCCAGCTCTCTCTTTACCCCAGAGTCACTATACCACCTTTAGGTATGAAGCTGCAAAATCATGAATGCTGGCAGACTGGAGGTTGAAATTCCCAGTGGAGCATACAAAAAGTATTTTAGAGATATTCAGCGGGAAATTAGATCTATATTTTGGCTTTTTAAAAGCCAAACTGCAGGGTAAGAGAATTATTTTATGTAATTATATAAAAGTTTGTAAAATCCAATAGATTTATGTTGTGTGTGTGTAACCACCACATGTATATTAAATACTTTTTAATATTACAGGTAGTTATGCTATGTGAGCTCTAGTAAATTCCCCAGATAATTTGTCTACTACTCAAGAAGTATTATTTCTACTCTACAGAATCATCAGAATTCAAAGGTTTTTGCATGTAAGCACACAGATAAAATCAACTGTAGTTCTGCATGCAGTTTATCGACAAACTAAACTTCACAGTACCTGGATGAAAATGTAGTATAGAAACAGGAGAAAGCCAAGAAGTTGTCAGAAGGAGTTACTAAGAAGTTTTGGTTTTCATCCATAATAACTGGCAAAAATCCTGTTTGTTGCCAGTAAAAATATTGGAAGTGCCTCTGTGTTCTGTGTGAAGAAATCTTTTTTCTGCAGTTTAGAGAGTCAAACTTTTCAAATTTTTGTGGAACTCATTTCTTCTTCAAGAGCTTAATTTTGGTTTAATAGTAGTCATAAATCATGACATGAGAAGGATAAGTTACATAACAGTGGCAGATTTTGATCTGTCTTGTCCTTAGCACTCATTGCCTCCAAAGTGTTTTGTTTTATAATGTTAAATCAATAGCAGATCTCCGTAACCTGGGGAATTTTCATGTTTGTTACTAACCATCAGTGTTCCTTTAAAGCTGGTAACAATTTTTCTTTCTGCATGCTGTCTTTCTGTTGGGATTTATTATGCAACCAGTGTATTTTTTGGAAAGTGTGTGATAGTCAATTTTAGGTGAACCAGAAATAAAAAGCTCAATAGTACCCTTCATAGCTTCTCACTTTTGTTTATTCTGTACTGGTCCAGTTATATACAAACTTTTTAAATACTAGTGGACACCACAATTAATGTTGAATGATGTGATCAGAAATGATACTGGTTTGAACAATCTTTAATGTAATATATACAAGCAAAAATTCATTAGCCAAAATTCCAATCTTTTGAGATAAAAACATACTTTTTAATAGGAGACAGATGACTATCGGTATTTTGACCCCAAGATGCTGCGAGGCAGTGACAGGTGAGTTTTGCTTCTTTCCTTTTACTCCGTGAAAAGACTAACTTAAGAAATCTATTTTATTTTACTTGCTGACTACAGCTAATTATTTTAATCATTAAGTCAAGACAGTTGGTGTTGAAGGAATTCACATCTGGGAACTTGGATCAATCAGATAAATTTTTATAACACTGCAAAAAAAATCTAAAAAAACAAGTGCTAACATGTACGTTAGTTTAGTCACAGGAATGTGCATTAATATTTAGCAATCAAAAATGTTAGAGTTCTTCATAGTCGTACTACTTGTTTTCTTAGAAACATTGTGAGTTTTCACTGTTAAGTTGAATAGTTTTTGGATAGTGCACCAAAATTTATTTGTCACCTTTTAAACAGTTACAATTTTGATTTGAATATAACCCTTCTTTAGTAATTTGTTAATAAGTTTTAAAAAAAATTAAAATCTGACTGCATTTACTTTTGTTTAGGTAGGTGCACATTTTATGTTCATGTGCATATGAAGGGAGGCTTGAATATAGTTTATTTTGCCAGTAAAAGACAAGAAGAGGAATTACATCAGAAGTTTATAGATCTTGATTTTTGCTTTGTATCTTTAATAATTGTCTGATTGTCTCACCTAATCTAATATCCTAGCAACAGAGAAGATACTTGATTTTGGTATTCCTTCTAAAAAGGACTGTCATCAAATCTGTGGGAAAACAATCATCTCATTTGGTTGCACCACTTTATTACAGAATCAGTGTGGATAAAGTAGATCCAAGCTTGGTTTTAGCTATTTGCATGAAAATTCTGTCTCTACTTTGTTCTTGAATCATGAATAGTAAGAGGACATATATTTCAGATGATATGTATGTTTTATTGAAAAGTATTACAAATTATATAATTTCAAAGATAAGCAAATTTTGAAATTATCAAAGCGAAAAGTACTAGTATTTAATGTTTCATTCTGATTTCAACTGTCACTTATTTGTGATGCTTTTGTAGCATTTTTGGTGGATTTTGTGCAAAAGTGCAGATTTATTTTACTCAAGCTGAAGCGTTTTTTCATTCTTTTCCCTCTCTGTATAGTTCTTACATTGCTTTAAACAATGTAGAAATACTCATTTACAGCAGTTCATAAATATGGCTTTCTGTGTAGCTATAATAGTTGTCATAGGGAATAGTTTTTATTTTCTGGTTTGGGATTTGTATGTAAACTCAAGTTTACATCATAAATCATATTTGGGCATGATAGCAAAACTCATGTAGTGGTTTGTCTAATTCTCCCTTCAAATATTTTTGTAGACAATAAAAACATATGTTAGTTGTCTTGACAAAATAGTTATATAAAAGAATTTAATTAATGGATTTAATTAAAAAGTGACTGATTTTATTTTCTAATCTACTCCCATTTTAACAAATACTGGTATTTCTACTTACTGTATTTTAAATAGAGTAGTAGCTGCATTTCTGTAATTCAGTCTTAGCAAAACAGTATCTTTCTATCCTGTTTAAAGCCTACCTCAAGTATAAACAGGCTTTGTCCTCTGAGAGGATGACACAAAATGTGTGTGGATTTGTCATATCATACTCAAAAAATGAGAGAATTGGGGTAATGGTTCTACTTACAGGAAGTGTGTATTCCTGATAATGTTCCAAAGCAACACATTAGACATAGCTGTTCCATTTTAAAACCTGTTTTTCTGATACACTGGAATCTGTGTTGAGTCAGTTGTTTTTTGCCACTCAGAGAAAACATCTTGAAATAGGGGAAAAGGTAATTTGAAGGGGAAAATGCAGTGGTTTTAAGCTGTTAGAACATAAGATGTATTTGACTACTGGGTCTGCAGGCCAGTACAGGGCAGGAGGGCAGTGGTAGTGTGTGAGCAAAGGGCAGGAGAGCAGACTGACCCTTCACAGCTTCTTCTTCACTTTCTCCTTCCCCTGAAGGTGCAAGGTGTTGCAGGAAAAGAGGTTTCTCTACCCGCTACCTGCCTGTGTATTCAAATGGAGGAGTCTGTACCACCCAAACTTGTAATTTCCCTCTTCCTCCCTTAATCATTCTGATCCTACATACCTGCTGCTGAGAGCAGTTTTTGAGACTTGGAAGCATCAGTAAGTGTGTATGCAGGCACTGCAAACTGACTGGCTGACCTAGCTAAGATTCCAGGGGGTGGGATTTCTAAGTGCCTTAAGTTGTGCTAATGCTGATCACATTTTTTACTCATTGTATTTGCTCCTAGGTAACAGCACTATAGTTGGAGCTTTTAAACTATGGAAGAATTGTTGTCATCAGCAACATTAGAAATAATGAAGTAAAATTCCTGTTTACTCATGTATTCAGTCCTATAGAATGAATGAATTTTCCATAACAAATGGAAATGCAGTTATTGTTCTATATTATATTTTTGTCCAATATTATATAGTAGTCCATAAATATGATGGGTACATGATGCTCATTTTGCATATTTCTATTAATGTGTAATGAAATCTTGTATTTTTTATAGCTCAGTTCCAAGAAATAAAAATCCATTCCAGGAGGTAAGTCACGTAGAAATTATTTTTCAATGTTCATGTGTTAAAAATAAATAAATCCTGAAGTACAGTCATTTTTGATGATCATGATTAAGAAAATGAGAGGTCTTATTTGCTAAAAAGCACTTTGACTAATTATATCCAGTATTAATTATAATTAGCTGTTATTCTGAAGCTTTTCATCTTCAAAGGACTATGTAAGTATTAACTAATACTGGAGAAAAAAAATGTAGAAAATTTTCCTGAAGGTAATTACAGGGATTTACTAATATCATAATAGAGTGAGCAATTTAAATCCCCCATTTTTAGACCAGATTTTCAGAATGCTCTCTAGATTTAATCCTTTGTCCAGCCTTAAACAACAGCATTGATGTAAATGCCTATATTAAGGAGTCTCTGCAGTTAGAGGAAAAAAAGCAAAGTAAAGAATGTTACCATTTCATACAGATGCCTGTAGCTTTCAGTATTTTTGTATGTAAATATTTACAAATACACAAAGTCTTATCTGATTACTACGAAGTTTTGTAAGCAAAATATTTGCTTGGCAATATACGAATGTTCCTGATTTCTCATGAAATGTCCTAATTATCCTCAGGAACAAAGAAATACCACGTGGTATCATATATATATATATATATATATATATATGGCTACAGATGGTCACACCAAAAATGTCAGTAATAAGATAAAGTCTATATAAAATTCATATAGTATGGTCAAACAATTTTGGATAATGAATGTTAACAACAATAATATAACTATTTAGTCTGCTTTTTCTAGTCATGAATTCTCCTTTAAACACTGCCCAGAAAATATTGATGCAAGACTGCAGTGTGATTGTGATTATTTTTGTTGTAGGTTTAATTATCTGGTATATCGCTCCTGAAATTTTAAGAACTTGAATGCTTACTCTAATAATACATCTGTTGCCTTTTAGGCCATAGTGTTTGTAGTTGGAGGAGGCAACTATATTGAATATCAAAATCTTATTGACTACATAAAGGTATGTGTACTTATGTTGGCTGTAGTCCTTAACTTACTGACAGAAACCAGATAGAGCATGTTTTCTGTAATATTTAGTATTTAGAAGACAAAGTCTATGAAATTAGCCTTAACATCTGATTCTATACAGTCTGGGAAAAAAGGAATGTAAGAAATCAATAGAAATTGTGGTTATTCATTCACACCAACAAAGACTTACTGTTTCTGGTACTTTGCTCATGTTGCTCTTTGGAGTTGAGTAAATTGCATTCTCTTTTATTTTGTGTTCATACACACCAGCGTGGTTGAAAACTGTCAGCAGATGCAAACTGAATTAACCTGTTTTAGAGTCATGTTACTAGTTTTCACATGCTAGTGTTAAATAAAGCAGCTGTAGCTTATCACAACCTTGAAAGTAAGGAATTGCTGAAAATTTTCTATTTTTCATAAACCTTGCGAAAGAGATACCCCAGTGCTTTTTTGTATGCAGCTTAGCAATATGGAGTCAGTTCAAACTCAGACCTCAGATAACAGCATTTTATTATACAAAATCTTACTTGAGCATAAAGTATGTTGTTTCAGAAACCCAACATAATGCAAATACTATGCTGTCTGTTAAAGCAAATATCAGATTGGTACCAATAGCTAAGCATTTATTGCTTACACTCAAATGTTTGCACTACTGAGTTAATAGAAGCTCATTCTTGTTAAACTGCATCATTTAATTCTGTGTAGAAATCATACAAGGTGTCATATGCACAAGTAAGAAAATACATAATCAACTATGTAATGCTGGTGTAACAGATTTCATTTCTCTGGTTCCAGCTGGCCAGACTAGCAGAACACATGTATACCAAAAATCAGTGGATGGAGAAAAATAACTAAATCATTACAGCTCCTGGGAGGCAGGAGTGGTATTCAAGCACTTTCCAGGAATTAAAAAAAATGCCAAAGTAACCTTAGTAAGATTCTGAAGAAGGTAATAAATTCTTTAACAGCAGCAGCACACCATTCTTTCTTCCTGATCTTAACCTTGTTCATGGTGCAGTTGTCCTGCCCTCTGGTAGACTGGATTAAGGCTTTTCATACATAAGAGTAGATATGGAGCATTAGTCACTGAAAAACAGTTATTCTACAAAGCACATGAGAGTTTGATGTCTAGGTAAATTTTGAAGAATGCAAAGTCAGAACGTGTGTGCTGAGTTTCTCCCTCTGACAGGCAGCCATTTTGAAACAGAGCTAGTCTGGATAGAGGAAGGGACAGAAAGAGGAATGTAAATTAAAGAAATCATTTAGATTTGACTTAGCACTCGTCACCATTCTTGGTAATGAATTCAGTGAGGAATCTGCCTGTGGCAGAGTGTATTAGCAAAGGTTTAGCTTGCTCCTTAGTCTACCCAAAGCCTCTTTAGCTACTATATTTACCCAAAAGATGTCCAAGAGGATGACTGTTTGTTACTTCCTATTAAAAAAAAATCTTCTGAATCCCCTAGAGGTTACTTCACTTCCCTGATTGTAGCTGCATGCTGACAGAGCTGAGGTTTGCTGTGTATGTGTGTATACAGGGCACTGGTGTGATGACAAATTGAACACTCAGCACTTCATACAAAGTGTCAGGAAGCTGAAGTTTCAGAGGAATAAGAGGGCAAACAGGAGGTCATTTGTCAAACAGAAGGAACTGAAAACTATGGAAATAGTAATGTTAGATCTTATGGAGAGTCAAAAGTTGAACACACTCCTTCTTCTTCTGGAACCTGTGAACAGTTTTTTCATCACAGTTGTCACAGCTGAAGTGTGCTGTATGTTTCTCCACTCAGACTATGTACTTGAGCAGTGGGAGATGACCTCCCAAGGGGAAAGACTTCCTCACCTTTATTCCACTTAGCCCTTTGCTCTTGAAAAAACAAGGAAGGTTAATGAAAATCTTTATTCTCCCTCCCACCACCTGGAAAACTGTGCCTCTCCCAGGTGACACAGTCTTACCCAACAAAATTTGCTTTTCCATGTGGTAGACTTCCAGCATCTATTGTTTCCACAGATGTAGCTTATTAGTTATTCTCAAATTCAATCAGTCTTCCTCCAGAATAAAAAAGAGAAAAATCAACAGCTCTGTTCTTGCAAGCAGATACCACAGAGATTTTATTCACAGCTTTATTTTTCTAAGCACTATCTGTTTTGCCAGTTTGCTCCTGAAAGCACAGAGAAAGTATTTTAAAACTTTCTAAAACAGGAAGCAATGTTCATTCAGCTTTGACATTCCAGGATTTTTTTGTAGAAGAATTAAGAGAAACCTCCAAATCAAATTATTTGTAGTTCTGTGCTAGAATGGACTATCTCACAATGTCAAAAAGCAAATATTTATACTGTCATTGAGGTATATTGTGCCTTAAAATAAATGTATTGTCCAAGTTCAATTCAACATGCTGAAAATGTGTCATGAAAATTGCAAGCCATAGGGAGCCTCCAAGAGGAGGTTAGCATAGTAGATCCTGTAATTTCCCTTTGCAGATGCTTTAAAAAGTAGTTTGGTTGTCCTCTACTATGTTAAATAATTGATTTCCTATGGACTTTTCTTTTTTAGGGTAAACAAGGCAAACATGTCCTGTATGGCTGCAGTGAACTTTTTAATGCTACACAGTTTATAAAACAGGTAGATAACTTTGATAACCTCTATAATATTTATTATTTCTTTACCTGTTTGTTGATTTATATAACTCTACATCTCCATGGACTTTTACTGAAAAAACCTCAAATTAATCTGTGAAAGATTAATGCATGTTACCTGTTTTTATTTTTTGAAGTGGGGTTTTGAAGTCATTATTTTTAATTAGCTATTGAAGGCCTGTTATCAATGTGAGTTCACACAGGTAATGCAAGTAAACAAGTTCATAATAATTGTCTTTACATTAATCCTATTGAAAAAAATTGAGTTAATTCTTGGAACTTTCACAAACAGCATCTCTTTCCAGGATTTTCTTGCAACTTTTTCAAGTTACAAGATGTTTAAACCTTTGTCCTGGTTTATAAGTATCTACAGATAAATATGTATAAATGTACTAGCCTGGTGGGAGCTTGATGTTCATACCTATACTAAACTCTGTCTTTTAGTGCTGTTAAAAACATCATTACTTCTCTATGCCTCATTCCAATACCAATACAAAATAAAAATTATTCATGGTGTTCAGCAAATAGCAGCCCTTCAGTAGCTGTCACCACCCATGGTTTTATGTCCTACTAAGATGAGAGTAAGTTGTTATTCAAAACTACATTTTAAAGAACTAAATTAATTCTTGTTGCACTTCAAGGACACAAATAGTACTTGCTGGCTTTTAACTCCTCACTCAGCTTAATTATTTTTTTTTTGTCTTGAGTGTGTACACTGTACCTTTACTTCATGAGATACATTCATGCAAATTTGAAGCTCAGGCCTTCTCCTCTGAGGTTATGAATTAAATATTCTATCACCAGAAGACGTTTGGTTCTCAAGAGACAAACAAAGCGTATAAGACAGAAATATTTGATGTATGAACTGGATATTAGTTTCAATGAAAGAATAAGAGTAGCAGTCTAATGACTTTTTTCTCTTCATGTTTAGCTGTCCCAACTTGGCCAGAAATAAGACTGAAACACCATTACCTGGATGGAAACGTGACAACAGACAATTGTTACAACATTCAGCTATCTTCATATCTTTAATATTGTCATTATATTAAAACTTAAGCCCATGTCATTAATATGATAACTTTTAAAAAAAATCTGTAATTAATACAGTGTATATCAGCATTTCAGAAATAAAACTTAAAACCTACTGTGTTTTTGGTGGAGATCAGTTGCATTTTTATTGCAGTACTAGATACTGGCTGAAAACTATGGCATTTTCAAGTTCTTGTATGTAAGTTTCTGATACAGTAAGCAGGACAATAGCTCCAAGAAAAGGTCAAGTCTGTCTTTAGGAGTTATATTCTTCTTAAAAGCTAGAATATCTTTATTTAACAAAATTCAAAAGAGCAGAACTGCCTTTCAGGACCACAGACAAAGAGCCTTAGTGTAAGAGAACTACTTCTAGCTCTTACCCTTTTATTTTACCAAAGTCATTTGATTTGTGCAGTCTTGGCATTATGGTTGTAAGATGTACTGGAAGATACCTTCATTACAAGTTTCTGGTACAGTAATTTAGCTTTTCTCTTAAGGTTAAGAGAAAATTGCTTGCCAGCACAGTCAATTTCAAACTGTAAAACTGAAATCTTTAATAATTTTCTTCTGCATTTTTAATTGTAACTTCTTTGACTGTTATGTTTGGGAAGAACACAAGTCATACTCACAAGACAACTCTTAACTTATATATGCACATGTTTAAAATACAGTTTTTAACAATTCCATTAGGTAGGGGCAGTTTTGTAGTTTAAAGACTCCAGTAATGTTAATTCTGGAGAATGCATACGGGAACTCAGAGAACATAAAAAATTCTTTTTTATAGATGGAGGTCTCTGTCTTTAGAAACCTCTCTGGAAACAGCTACTGGTGGAGCAATAATATGACTTCAAAACAAGGCCTAACGCACTCAAAAAGTGAAAAAGTGATTTCTTGTGGGTTTATTAGCAAACTGTGAGAATTACTGGCTTATTGTAAATTTTTCAGTTGTGCTTTTTGCACTGTTTTTCAATATCGAATGTTAGTTTTGCACTAAACACAATGCCCTTTCCCCAACTAGATTGTTTTTCAGAACATCTATACAAGAAATGCAGTTGATCTATTCCTTAACAGTATCACAAGAATAATAAACATAATCTAGACCATGTTATTAAATTAATAATGTTTTTTAATTATCTAAGTGTTGTAATCTACTCCACAATAGTGCTACAAATTTCTTATTTTACCAAGTCAATAAATACATTTACTTTGGTGTTTTTTGTAGTTGTTGCATATGAACACTGTCCCAGATTTCAATAAGCAAGGACTCACTGCCACATATATATAAAAATATATATAAATATAAATAAAAATATATATATATATATATATGTATGCTATATTTTGTTAGCAAAAACAATGCCAAAGTGTGTCAGGAAAAGAAAATTACATTTAAAGTGTTTATTGCTTCTTGTGGGAGTTCGTTCCAGGCACTTGAAATAACCCCTCCTCAACTGTGCTTCCTGTGCAAAGAGTTTTGACCTTGTGGCTGACAACCAGCTTATGAAAAATCTGCCACTTGGTTTTTGTCCAGATCTTGGCACTGCTCACTTGAATGAGAAGCACTCCTAAATCGCAGCTTAGAGAATTTGCTTTTGCAGTAAACTGTGTAAAGATGGAAGAATTTACTTTGGTGGCTATATTCAAAAATCTGGTTTCTGTCTTTAGTGCCTCTGGAGACAGTTTCGTTCATGCCCAGCTTTATAATTGGATCTTCAGGTCTGCTGTGTGAGCACGCCCTGGTCAGTTTGGGGTCCAGGTTTTAAAAAAAAACCCAAACAATTTTTGTACTCCAAACATTCTTCTCCTTCATCTCCAATACAGTTTTCTGGTTTAGTTGTAGTAGTAGTAGTCCTGAAGCTCTCTGTTACCTTTAAGTTGTACCTTTAAGCATGTACTGCTCTGTCCCTGTAACAGTGTGCATACCTCATGCTTCTTCCTTGCTAACAAAACCTGAATTATGGCATGCAAGTTTTTGTTACATGGCCCTTTTCCCCAAGTACCTCTGGATTTAGGAATGTGGAAGGTTGTTCAAGAAGTCTCTGGTTAATCTAGAGGCAAACAATGTTAAAAATAAGCTCTCTCTTTGGTAAGCTGCTTCAATTTATAGCTGTCACAGTGCCTCAAAGGTCCCTCAAAGACCTGTGCTTACAGGAGAGGTTATGCCTGGCTCAGTGAGTCTTTCTAGTAAAATTGCAGCATTCATGTTGCTAATAAATATTTTAGGTGCTGCATGGAAGACCAATGAGATTTGGAACTTCTCTAGCCCCTTCTCTGTTGATAAAGCTCTGACAGGGCCAGCTGGTGAGGCAGCATCAACAGCAGTGCCAGCTTCCACATCTCAGGACAGGCAATTCTTCATTGGTATCTACTTTCCCATTTAGGTAAGTAAAGACAACACAATGATGAGTGTCAAGTGTTGTACCTGTTCTCAGGAAGAAAATGAGCAAATTAGCAGTCTGGTCTTCAGCTGTGGAAAATTCACAGTCAATGTTTCAGGAACTATGGACAAATCTTATAAACAGTTGCACATACTTCAGAATAAATGCACATTTTGAAATTATAGCCCTTTGCTTGCTTTCCTGTTTTAATTTGAAGGTTTTAGAATATTTAGGTGGATATTTTGTGACTTAATGGTTAATTCAGTGAAAATTCTGTTTTTTCAGAATTAGACACTCTAAAAACATAACAAGAAAAAAAAAATAAATCAGAATACAGGAAAGAAGCTTCTGGAGACCAGCACTTCATTTAAATGGCCTTATTTGTATGATACTCTCTGATGCAAATCAGATAGAAATCTTTCTTAGGCTAGAAGTAAATTTTGCTGTTGTTTGATGGTGTTCACATCAATCTGAATGGAATGTAAAATAGCAGGTTTTTCCCAAAATCCATAGATTCTACATGGAATGGGAGCACTGCTATCAGTCACAGTTACAGAGCCAACCCAGCTGTGCATGCACAGCTTCAGGCCTAGAGCTGAACAAAGGGCAGCATTTCTCTTTCCACTTGAATGATATACTCCAAAATTGAATTGCTTAATGGTTAGTTCAGTGTGTTGGCTAGAGCAGTCCTATGAGGTTTAGGAGGTAAAAGGTTTATAAAAGGGTACATGGGAACTTAATTCAAAACTACAACTGCATTCTTGTGATCTGAAATAAAAGGTGTTGGACTGGAATAGAATCATATCCCTTATTTGCTGACAGTGGAGACACCCACTCCCTATCTTTGTTTGGATCGTTCATTAGTTGTAACTTGTTGCTGACAGATGGCTCTGGCTCAGAGAAAGCCAAGCCTGGCCAGTGTTCCAGTGGTACAGAAAAGTTAGCCACTGTGTCAGTGAATTCTATGTAGCTTCAGAAATCAGAGAAGATGTTAATATTTCTTACAGTGAATCAGTAGATTAATTGACCCACTTCTGTTTTATTTGGAAGTGGCTTAGTAACCCTATTCCCTGCAGCAGTTGTTTTCAGCAACATTCAGATATATTCTGCTCCTTAATATGGTCACATGTCATGCAACACATACCATCCTTCAACAGCATACAAAAACCTGCATATTGAATCCACCAATGCACCATTTTTTTTCTACAATTATAAACCATTAGTAGTTCAATTGCCAGTGGAATTTTAAAATCTAATTATAAACTTTGTATCTTTACCTGCTTGTGTCTTTCCCCTTATGTAAACAAAGCAGGACTAAATTTCATATTCCCAAAATGTAATGTTATTCCAGTTCCTTCTCATAATTGCATAGGTTGAGTTGCTTGATTTGGTAAAGGAAGAGTGATCTTTGTCCTGTGAAAACAGACTCATATGCCCAAAAGCGTCAGAACTATCCATTACACGTCCTATTTCAGTCTCCCCATCTCATGTGTGCATTCCTATTTCTGGCAATACAAAAGGGCTAAATCAAAGGCACACTGCTTTTACAGAAAATTGATTTTAGCACCTCAGCATAGGCAGGTACTACAACTCATTTACTGCTCTGAAGTCTTACTTGTATTATGCAGGTAGCATGAAATCAATGGATGAAAATTAATGGATGAAATTTAAGTCCCAGAAGGGGTATGTAGCTTCCCTTAACAATAATTGCTATGGATTCTTTCAGTAATTTCTGATAGGAATACAGTTGTCCATAGTGTTTCGTACAGCTAAAACCATTCCCCCACCTTTTTCCCAAAATAAATTATCTTCTCTCTACATATAGACTTTCCAAGGCTTTCAAATCATGCTGAAGATACAGTTTTAACAAATAGTAGGATTGTTCCTATTTCATTTTTCAGAGTAAAATTATGCAGGTCGGGTCAAATAATTTGTTGTGTGATAGACTTAATTGAACTATTTAATTTACTCCCTGAAGTGACCTAGGACCATTTGTACATTCAGCTAAATGGCAAAGCTTCCTGGGCTCTTCCTGCATCTCTAAACCAGGGGAAGAACTGCAATACATTGTGTAAGTTGCCAAATCACAATGGGAACTGAATAAACTTCAGATTGAATGTAATAAACTGAAATGTTTGTTACCTTCAATCTGATATATGTTCTCTAAAGACTTTTTAAACCACAAATCAACACATATATATTTTATGTGTTTCAAGTGCAAATACCGATGTTTGCACATTTTTTTTGTACCACAGTATGCATCATATGAAATAGATTTAATAAGGTCAACTTTTTTTTCCATCTACAAATCCCTTGGGATCAGTATCTTCCTACTTGGTTTGTTCGTATGCAGTGTGTTCTCTGTGTCCATAACAAAGACTCTCAGATCAGGTCACAAAGCCGAAAAAAAATGAGGGCGAGATGATGGATTATGACACAAAATGTTTCACAGGCAAGCACACTTTTTTCTTGTAGAGCTTGTGTAATAGCAAAGCTGATTGTATTGCCAGTTTTGCTAGCATTGAAATAAACTCTCTCATATGTCAAAGTGAAACAAAGCTGGTGCCACTTTTTCTTTAAATTCCTTTACCAGTATGTTCCAGTCATCTCGGAGGATGTCTCTTGCTTCATTTTCCTGGGATTGTTGACAGCTAAACTGCTGAGCTCCAGCTGGGATGTAAACTCGCCCTTAACTGGAACATGAGTCCATTCCCATAGATAACTAATCAGCTATGGGCCCCATTCAGATATTGTTTGAATTGGTAACTCACAAGGAAAGATACTTACTCCTAAATGTCATAGTCTGTCCAGCTGCAGTACTGAGGATAGTTTTTGCTATTTTTTGACTTCCCAAGGAGAAAAGCTTTGGCTAGCCAGCCTTCCCTCACTGGGATCATGCTTTGATGAGCTCTTTGAAAGCAAACAATGTGAAGATAAACACTATAACACTACAACTATATAAATCTACCTTCTGTAGGTTTTATACTTCTGTCAGGCTGGAAATCACCTTTATCATACGAGAGATAAGTGATAGTTTGAAGGAGAACAGGAAGGAAAAACACCGTTCTGAAATTCTTACAGGGAGATTGTACAAGTCTTCACTGACCACATCACCAGCTTTCTGATGTTTCTGCAGATCACACTTCTCTCCAGGGGAGACATCTGTCTGTCAACAGATGCACAGGACAAGGAACAGTGCTGTTGTTACCAGACCAGGGCTCTCAGGGAGGAGAATGGTGCCATTCTCTCATTCTCTCTCCTCACTGGAAAAGCTGAATTTGTAAGTGCTCAGGGCCCAATATGAAAACAGGTGAACCTAAAAGAGGTCACTCTCTTCTGCAGAGCCAGTTTAAGGGTTTTTTTAATGATAATACCTCTCACTTATTAGTTGGAATTAATTTTCTGTCTTTTTCTTATCTCTCTCTCTCAGTTCACTGCAATATCAATGATCAAAAGAACAGTCCCTATACTGTCAGATTGGATCCTGCTTTGTCAAACAATCTGTGAAAACTTCATGAAATCTGATGTTTTGTAATCATGGCAGTCAAATCATGAACAGTGATACTTTCCAGATTGCTTTTCCTCCTTTAGGTGTCATGAGTAATTTGTTCTGCTATTGTCCTGGCTTGGCCTCCCTGTGTGCAGTCTCTGTGTCTGGTCAAGATCTGGGCTTCAAGTGCCAAGCTCACCTGTATCCCTGCCAGGCTCCAATGTCCCAGCAGAGACAAGGATTTAGCCTCAAAATACTTGTAGTGATGCCTCAGAGGAAACAACTAGTTCCCTTCCCAAACCCACAGAAATATTTGTACAGCTAAAGTTCCTGAAGCAAAAACACATCACATTTAGAAGAATCCTTTGGCACAACATGACCTTGCTTTCTGTTACCTATTTCTAATAAACACACATTTTGGGAACAAAAACAGTGCTAAGAAAATAAGTGCAACTCTGACTACAGAAAGGATGAGATCTGGACTGCATTCTTTGGAAATTTTCACAGTAAGATATTAAGGACAAATGTCTCTATAATTTAGTTAATATGCCACATTTTGAAGTGTTCATATATATGTATATATATATGCATATTTACTTTTTCTACAATGGCAATAGAAAATCTAAGGGATTTTTGAGGGTATTCACTTAAAGGCAATTTTCATTGTCCAGTGTGATAAGGATTGGTAACTGAAGCGGTTTCAGCCTGTCATATAGAAGGAAAACAGAGAACAAGGCCATTCCCAAGGCATCAAGGTGTAGACATCATGCGGGCAGCAGTGTGTGAAGGGGGAGGGATTGTAAAAAGACTCCAGCACAAGTCCAAGGGGGAGATTCTCCCCTAAAATGAAAGTAAAGGAGAGACAGAGTAATCCTACCAGTCAGCAAACATACAGAGACACTACACAGACTCCCATGCCCTTCCTACAACAGCCATGAGCAGGGGACCACAAAGTAACAGTGGGCTCCATCCCAGGGGTGGTCCCAGGATAGAGACCTGCTCTCTCCCTTCCTTCTCTCTCCTTCACAGGAAGATGGCCAGGGGAAGAGCAAAGCACTAAGTCATGAACCTCAAGTGACCATGTATGGTTGGTAACATTGGTCACCAAACAGCCAGGAGGGAAACTCCAGCATCTAAAATGACACCCTGCTGAGCCAGGTATGAGACCGGATCCACACTGGCATTCTGCACCAGAAGAATCAGTTCCCAAGGAGCTAGTGAATAAATTCACATATTTAGGCACAGTAGTGAATACCAGGAAAAGACGAATGCTGCCTGTTCAAGGAGCATTTGTTGTCTAGATATAAGTTCAAAGAAAATGCAATTCAAGTAACTACAGGTGCCTCTGAAATCTTGCACATTGTTTGGTGCCACAACTCCAGTTCCACCCTATAAAACTTTGTGGGTATACAAAATAAAGGTGCAGACAAAAAACATGAGATCTATCCTACAGTTGTTTTATTGGAAATACCAGATTGAAAAGGAAACAAAATCTCAGCCATGTCCACATATCAGACAAAAGTTGGACATAAACTAAAGTCATCTTTTGCTACAAATACCACTGCAGCTATTATGAAAGAAAGCACATGAAATCATCAGTTTATGCCTTGCAATGCACACAATCAGGTTCACAAGTCTTTTGAAGACACTGACTCTCCTACAAGCATACACAATTCTATGAGGATCAAAATAATGAAAGACCAACAATCAAGGAATATCTGACTGCAGCACCTTATGCTGTTTTGTATGTTCTTTTGTTAATCCCTAAATTTGTCAAAACTCATAAGAAGCATCAATACTTTATGTACTATAATGGCAGACCTGCAATATATATTTTCACGCTCAAATTTCATTATTAAATACAAAATAAGGTTTTAAGAATCACAACATTTTCCATATCACATTTGTAATTAGATTAATGCGTTGCCTTCCTTTTGAAGTGCTTTTATTTCATTACACGTTTGAAAGATCCCCACAACTAAATTTAGGAAGTCAGTAGTCAGTTGTTCTGAAACAGGAAGAACTGACATGATGATGTGAATTAAAATAAAATTATTACTCATCAAATTACATCAAGTTATTTTGCTTGCTATTTACTTTAAATCTGACTGGTAGGTCGGTATTATGGGCTATACTTTAAATGGAGTGCAATTAACTTGAAATAGATTTTTTATTATTATTTTAATAAGAGTGTTCTTCATAACTCAGTGTTCCTTTCCTTTCCCCACTGTGATCAAAATGTAACTGTCTGAAAGTTCAGCTGGCAATGGAAATATTGTTTCCAGTTTGCCTACAGATACAGTCATATTAGGGCTCATAGCAGATGCTTTCGTAGGCAGTCTTCAAATTTTGCCATTTCAGAGGCAAGCACTCTTGATCAAAGGATGAATAAAAAGAAAGGCCTCAGGAGATTCCTTCTCAGCCAACTACTTCCAAAGGCTCCTCTCGGGTTATGAGCTCTCTGAATCCCAAAGCTACCTGTAGTTTCTATTTTTATCTTCTAAATATCTAGACCTGTAGACCTAAAAGAAACTACTAATCTTCCTTGCAGATAAGCATACTTCATCTTGTTTCACACACTACCTTTGAGGAAAGAGGGTAGGGGAATCATGGATGGAAGCCAATGCTGTAGGGTCAATACCCAGCTGATCTGGACATCTCCCCTTAGGACAGTGCTGTCCCATGGACCACAAAAGAGGTTATGTTTGTAGGAAGAATACAAATTACTTGTTTTGAGAGCTGTGGATGCATAACAAAACCCAAAGAGCAGCGAACATTTCGCGTGACGGTGTAAAGAGCAAAGGGAAAATGCACACACTCACCCGTGTGAACCCTGCCCTTTTTTAGGCAGTGAGGCAGCAGCATTGGGACAACAGAGGAGTGGGAGCAAAGGAGAGAGCCATATGCACGGTGGGAAAGAAACATCCAAGAGGAGTAAACAGCCACTGTTTGAGTTAGAATAGCTCTTAAATGGAAACTCTAAAAGCAAAGATGTAGAAGAAAGAACTGGCACGCACGCATACAAAATTATCCTTGTAGAAGGAAAGTTTTTCCTACTTCAAGAGAAAAGGGCCCTATTTTACTGAAATGAAATACTGGCTACTTAATAGAACTTAACAAAAAAAGAAAAAAGGATCTGAGAACAATGTATCTATTATAGCCTTGTTTTCCAGCAGATGTTTTGAGGTGACACAGAACAGTTTAGTGGCTTGGTGTTCTGTTTTAAAGACCATGCTGTGAGTCGTTCCGGAACAGAGCTATTTTGGCTATACAGGGCTCTTAAATTACCATTTTGAAAGTGTACTTAAGCTAGTTAAGCTATGTGTAGCTAAAGACTTTTGTTTGAGGAATTGAGGCAGGAAGCCAAGAAAGGTACCTCCAAAAGGAAAAGGGGCTTTATCAAATCTGAATGCACAAAAAATACTAATCTTATCTGGTTTTAGACACATCAATCTGCAGCCTTAGTAAAATAGCATATTTTACTCAAATTCAAAACTAACACTTCTAGCACGTAGAAAAAGAACTTTTGCCTTGCAAAAATATTTTTGCAACAATTAGGTATCTGAATGCACTTCCCAAAGAATGAGCACATGAAGTGAATAATGATGCTATAAACTATGTCTGACCTTTAAACAGCTTTCATTTTGAAACAGGCCTTCACTGAAGCAATGGCACTATTCACAATGAAAAAAATCAAGCAAGGTTCCTCAGCATGAACTTACCTTCCAGAAGTATGAATGAATGAACTGCTATCTAAGTAGAAAGAAATTCCCCCATCTCATTAGTTCCTCCTATGTGACAGAGGCCTGGGAGTGATTGCAGGGCCAATCTGCAGGTACCTCCACAGTGCTCAGACTGTGGGCAGTTGGTGTCCAAGTCCTACCCAGAGCCTCTGTGGGTTTGTGGGCAAAAAAGCATTTTATTTGACTCTTTGGAGCCCACCATAAATGTATTGCTGACAAGCCTCTGTTCTTGAGTAGCAACTTTGACATCAATTTGATTGAACAATTTTCAGAGCTGTTCTTGCCCACCACTGCCTGAAAAATCCTTGCCCAAAAATCTTGTTTTAATGCTGTTCCACCATCAATGATCAATGCTTTTATAGAAAAATATTAAAATAACATAACTTCAAATTCCTCTAAAGCACCAGCAGTAGTAAAATATTCAAATACATATGCTATAATTTAAAATGAAGATATGTGTTTATGGAAAAAAATTATTATGACCAGCAGTGTTTACTGTTGTACTATTACTTCTGTCTACAGCAACCACTGGGAAAAGAGCACTTTCTTTTTGAGGTTAAACACACAAAGCTGTTTAATGTTCAAGCTGTGCCTTTATGAAAAGACACTATCCAGGAGCTGTAGAGCTATCGCTGAAGACACTCAGTTTATCCAAAATCCTGAGTAAATGCCATGACCTTTTGAATGCATCATGTTTCTAGTAAGAAGTCCAAACATTTGAGAATAAGCAGCTGAGCTAAATCGATTTCAATTCCCAGCAATTGCAACCACAATGCAAATCACAAGAGAAAGACATTTTTCTATAGTTCTGTCTGAGGGGTGAAACAGTCCTGACACAAACAGGACATTGCCCAGCTGCATGTGCCCATGCGGTGTCCATGCTCCTGAGGAAGTTCCACTTCCAGCAGCCTCTTTGGTAAGCACCAGCGTGCACTGCAACAAGCTGACACACACACAGCCACCATATTCTCCATGAAGTCAGTTAGAAACTACACAAATGCTTAAATTATTGCACCTATTAAAACCTTTGATGGTCAGCTTGATTGTTGCCATCAATAACAAAGTAGTTACAGACACCACCGCTACCAAATAAAACTCCAAACTATTGGTATCTATGCAAAAAGTTCACTAAGAAAATGTTAACAACCTTAAATGCTTAGCAATAACAAAGAGAACTTAAAACTGTTTTCAGCCAAATCTGTTGCAGGTTTGTGTTCATTGTCCCCAGGTATCATATATTCTAAAGTCTTGTGAGTTGAGAGGCATTTGCAAATTACTTTGATTTTACTAAAGCATGCACATGCTTTATATAAAATGAGATTTTCAAAAGGGCTTATTATTAGCTTAATTCTACTGCAAGTGAAGTCAGAAAAACCCAGGAAACAGCAACAACCATATTGTAGAGATCAGGCATCCGTCCAGTTCTGCACCTCCAGCCAGGTCAGTACCAGCAGTCTCAGAGATAAAATATTTCTGCAGCCCAGAACTTGGTTCTAATGCAGGTTCACATCCACCGTTGACTGGTGCCAACAAATTAGTCCAAGCTACCTGTATTTCATAAGATATACTCAACAATCTTAGAGGTCTTTTCCAGCCTTAGTAATTCTATGCTTCATAGCCGAAAAATCTTGTCATTATGATTACTCTGTTTGAACATTTCATCTCACTGATATTTTGCAGAGAGGGCAGCTGTGTCCTAGCTTGCTTGAATTTTTTTTAATCACAGGTTTAATGGTAGCAGTCGAACTAGAGCCCGACTTAAGTCCTTCTTGAAAATTTGTAATATACATGCATAAAACACACAGTCATTTTTTCCAAGGAAACTACAACACCAACTACAAATTCAGAGCTATGCATTTGCAAACACTGAGGGCACTACCTGTCCTGTCACTATCTGCTCTTGTAAAAGGTCCTTCTCCAGAACTCTTTTAGGCCCCTTCAGGTACTAGAAGGCTACAATTAGGTCACCCCAAGGCCTCCTCTGAAGCTGAACAGCCCCAAACCATTAGCATTTCCTTACAGAAGAACTTACTGCCTCCCTCTTATCATCTTGTGGCCTTCTGGACTCACTCCAGCAGGCCCATGTCCTAAGAAGTAGTACTAAAATTATTTCCTTAGTAAAGCTAATGGTATCACCCATAGCTGACTCGCTAACTTTCTCCAGACAAATGACTCTACCAAGTTCTGTTCTCTCTTTTCTCTGCTCACTCACCAGACAATTTTCACACGTATCGTAGCATGGGTCCCCGCCAGGTAATAATTAGCATTGACTCCATGATTCCAGAAGGCTGAACAATCACTTTGTTGTACTATACTGTACTGCATTATACTATACTATAAGAAACACTCATCACTCTTGCAGACAGTCCAGTACAAACAGACCAGATTGGTCCTTGAAAATCCAAACACCATCACCAGTGGCCAATTAAGAAATCACCCTTTGGTACACAAATCTCCATAATACATTCCACATGTGCACAACAACAGGTGCAGCAAGTGAAGATAAGAATTGTTTCTCATTCTTTTCTCTGAGCTTTCTCACAGCTTCCCAGGAAAATCCTGGAAGAGCTCTCTCTCTCTATTTAGAGGATATGTGATTACCACACACATGTGTATTTTCTTTCTCACTCACTTGTGACTATGAATGCCACTTGGCATTCACTATAATGATAAAAAAATTATTGGCATCCTTGTATAGGAATATTTATTTTTATTTAGATCTTTACTAGTATCTACTAGTAATCCAATCACTTCAAATAAGAGCCATCAGATATGGCAATGTTAAAATACATCCTCTGCCTTCAAACTCCTCTCTGAGACAAGCAAGGGTCACAATGCGTTTTTCTTCCCTTCTTCTTTGCACAGCCATCCATAGAGATACCACCTCCTCTCAGGCAAGGGGACTAGTCCATGCCACAACAACCTAATTATTTCAATTAAATTTTCACTACAGTTAAAGCACAAATGGTTGGAGACTCCAAAGTTTGAAGTGTGTTACATGCTAGAAGGGAAAGAGTTTCTTTAATTTCCAAAGCCTGAAAATCAGTAACATAATGAGGCCATAAAGAAGGAAGGGCCAAGGGAACACTTTGAATTTTAAATATTTTAAATATTGAAAAGGACAAGTGATTCATTTTGAAGTTACACTTTAAAACACTAAAAATAAGAAGGTAAAGTTCTAGCGGTAAAAACTGTTTTGCTTCTTCCTGACCCTCCAGCAATCCTGCCCTTAATTTAAAGTTAGGACAAAACTCAAAAATTCAAAAACAGAAGATGAAGGTTCACAGTCTAAACTGAAAACTAATAATCAAAAACAACACATGGAAATACACTATTTGACATTTCTACAGAATTTCCAGAATTTCTAAATACTGAACTACCCATGGCTTTGTTCATGAGCCTTTCAGAGTCTTTTATGTATGTGGAAACTTTTCTGTCAACAAAGTAATTTTAACCACAACTGCTTAACCATTATCAGTGAAAAGAGAGCCCACTCAACACTACTAATTGTTGCCAAAGCTAACAGATTAGGCCAATGTACTCCTCTGGAAGTCCTATATTGAGCTATTTTGGAGATACAATGAGCTAAAACAGAACATGTTCAAGCAGTGAGTTAATCTTATTTTTCTGAAGTAGAAAAATTTCCCAAATGCCTTCTCTAATTTATCGCAATATTTATAAAATAAAATGACCCTTTTTAAAATTTTAGTTTAAAATTAAAGTTTACAGATGTACCAGATTAATTATTTTGGTAACAGTGAAGTCACTGAAT
Source organism: Anomalospiza imberbis (assembly GCF_031753505.1). NCBI lineage: Eukaryota > Metazoa > Chordata > Aves > Passeriformes > Viduidae > Anomalospiza > Anomalospiza imberbis. The sequence continues at coordinate 27,315,553 of NC_089686.1, read as the reverse complement.
TTGACAAGCGAAAAGATATGTTTAAACATGGAAGTAAAGTCAATCCCTGAACAGTAAATGTGGAATAAAAACAAAAGAAAATTTATTTATAAGCATAAAACACTATCCACAGAAATTTTCCATACCTACTACCCCAAACCACAGGAGAGAGAAAATAAGATTAATTTCTTAGCAGGTAAGCAAGCAGAAATACTACAAGAATCAGGTACTCTCTCCCTCTAATTAGCCAAGACCTTGAGTTTACTGAAAATTCAGGCTGGGTAAAGGGGAAAAATGAAAGGACCTTAAGTTTCAGGTGAGGAAATTGATCTCTTCTCTTCCAGAGGCCTTTGGCCTCTGACTTTTTTGCCTGTCCACCACCCCCCCACCACCACCCCAGTGGCAAGGAAGATTAAGCCTGAGATCACCTGAGAAGGGGATGTTAAATTTAAATCATGCTTAAAATAAAGCAAGAGTTTTTTGGGGACTAAGTCGGGGGAAAAACCTAGTTACTAGATGATGTGCAAACCAGGTAGCATTCCTAAATTTCATTTGAAAATATCAAGTAGCATTTATTACAGTAAAGGAAGGAATCTTGCTCAGCTTTTGCTGGAGGAACAGTTATCATTGAGACAGTCAGGTGAGTAGTCTTCAAAATTTGCTTGAAAATGATTAAGTTTATTAATAATCTAATAGTAATAATATTGGATCAATATAATTAAAAACTAAAATCGTTTGCTGAGAAATAAGACAGAAATCAAATAAATAAACAGCTCAGTGAAATCAGGATAGAGGGCTACCTGAAATTTTCCTGAAAGATGATGGTTTTAAAATGTCCATTTTTTTTTGGCTGCTCATGAATTTGGAATTACCCGTATCTGTGTGAATCAACACATACCAGTACCCAAGAGCAACCATTAAAGCACAGCTGAAATGTAATGAACAGATTTGTTCCATTACCTCCCTAACAAAGCCAGGCTGCACAGACATGGGGACACCAGCTCACCTCATCCTCGAGCCTGTCTGTAAGAGTGTGTTATCTCTCCACAGGAGTTCTACTTCTCAAAACAGCCAGAGGATGAGCAACAGTAGGCATAAGAAAAAGCGTTTTCCCACACTGACATTTTTAGCATTCCCAGCATCAAGGTCACTTTGAGAGAAATTACTCCTTTCTCCTCCTCTTATGGTTTTAACACTTTCATCCCAACAACATCCTAAAAGTGTTCTATTTTCTGTTAAGGCTTAATTAGCATAACAATGGCAGTGAATTTTTAATAACACTCACAGTGAACATTGCAGCCACTGTCGGTGAAGCTACTTGACAGCATGAGTGATATTAAAGCCAGATTACAAAAATAAAACCCCTCTACTTACACAAATTTATTGTCTTTGATCCTAAATTGCTTCTATGAGCTAACTATGAGGTTGATAAGCATACTGGGGAAGATATGAGAAGAAAAGAGGATTTACATGACAACCCTTCCAGTGCTGTCAGGGGGTAGTATTGGTGTGTATATACATATTAATACACAGGAAAATCCTATGTTTCCACGCTGCTTCAGTTTCCAGATAAACCCTGTTGCTGATGTTACTCAACACACCCTGCAAAGCGCTGTCTTTTTTCTTCAAGTTTGTTTGCAGTTTTTCTTCTGTCTGATTTAACACCAAAACCGTTGATCACATGCACATCAAGGCGTTGCAAAGGATTTGTCCTTTAATACATTCTACACTGATTCCTCTTCTACAGCTGACAGCCACTCAGAAGATGGCTGGTGGCAACCAAGACTTAGACTCTGCAAATCAAACTTTCTGGGGACAAAGGCAGAGCTGAGCAGATTTATACAGGGCAAGAATATCTGCATTCAGTGTCTAGGGTAAGAAGAGACTGATGATCCTGCACTCCAGACCATCGGTCACTTGGAGCCCTTTGCTCTCCAGGGTGATAGAAGCTCTGAGAGATGCTGTTCACACCATAGTAACCAGATGCAACAATATCAGAATGCAGCAGATACAAAGGAGTCTCTGGAAAACTGGAAGTCTTAGTCCCTTATGCCTCACTGCTGTGGTCACAGGCCACAAAAGAGGCAGGAAAGGCAATGTCAAACAAGATTTTGTTGCTAAAATAAGGAGTTGTGGGGCCGCTTGTGCACTGTGGAGTACTTCCATCAGCACTAAAAGGCTTTCCAAGAAGGGTATAACCTAATCCAAATCACTTTCCTCAAAAACTGGCACATTCTTCAGAGCACATACCCAAACCCTGCAGACTTCAGGGCTACCTCTACAGTAACTAGAGTAGATCTGGTGACAGAGTACTCTGGAGTCCCATCAGAAGAAATCTTATAGATGAAGATCAGAAAGGACTTTGGCGTGGAACTCTAAAAACTGTAATTTTAATTTTTCCTCTCCCTCAGTCCCACTGGTCTTAGACTAATATTACATCCTTATCTTTCTTACTCAAAGAGAATAATTAACTCTATTAAATATATTATATAAATAGTTTGATGAAGGATGTCATTGCAGTAAAATGCAACAAATAACTAACAGTATCATAGCATATCTTGGATTAATCTCCTGAAAACTCAAACAAACCTGCCTTTGACTGGCTTGCACAAACAATGAAACCCATTGAAATGTGGTCTTTGCAAGGTTTTTATTTTTACTTCAATATAATCTCTTTCAAATAGGAAGCTTTTCAGAAGAGTGTGGCTCGATAGTATTTTGGCTGACACCATGAAATCTGGTGAGGATGATACTTGTTGAAAAGGAGCTGGTAGGTCAAAGGTAAAGCTGATTGATCACAGCTGGGTTGTGTATTTGTGATGCAGATGTCATCTTTCTTCTTAGTAAAGACTTACTCCTGTATACCTCCCCTCCTCATCTCCAGTCCATCCAAGCAAACTCTGCTATGCCATCTCTGCCGATACCTGACCAGCTCCCAGCAGAGCTGTCATGCAGGTAGAGATCATCAGAGGTGCATTACAGTTAGTGGAGCAGTCATCTTGAGAAGTCAGGAATGTGGTTTTCATGGGTTTATAGCAAGACTTCTGCAAGGATCTGAGGAGCAATGGACGTGTCCTCACACCAGGACATACAGCATAGACTGGTCATTTTTCCTTGTTTATGATGACACACCTTTGCCACACAGAAAATGCCTTTTCAGTAAATTTCCTTTACCAACACTCACTCCTGCCTGTAGCTGGTTTAAACACAGCCCACCCAACACACTCACTATTTCTTATTCTTCACTAGCACTTCTCTCACACTTATAAATGTGCTGGTGAAATTCTTCATTTACTTTACCAGCCTAGGAAACATTAAAAAAATAGTTGAAGATTATGTGCTAGGTAAATGTTCCAAGACTGGTGCAGTTCTAATAAAATTATTTTAATCCTTTAATCTTCAAAATAGTCCAAAATGTTTCTCGGATCCTTTCCAAACATCTCTTTAAAAAAAAAAAAGAAAAAGCCCTTATTTACAAGCACCCATATCTCCAATGTTATTTATTTATTCCTGTCTTCCTAGGTATCATGGCCCAGATGTTTTCTTCACATAGAGAAGATTGTAGTCAATAATTCCATCTACTGTTTAGCTCACATGCTAAATTGTCACTAGAAACAAAGCTTGATGTAAGAGAATATTTCCCTGGAAACTACGCTAGCAATTTGCCAACTGAAACCAGCAAAACAAGTGACTAAAACAAAGTTAAGCTTTGATCACATAATTTTCCCATTACTCTTTTCTTCCAGTCCTCCCTATTATGCTGCCATGTTACTTCTTCTTCTCAACCCTTTTTCAAAAATGCTTTAGTGTGTTTTTTCTAAGCATACGATTTCTAGCTTCCGTGGACTGAAGCCTTTTGAATGAATCAGATTAGTGATGGAAATTTTTAAGTACCAGAGGACCTGAACACTCAGATAAATGGTTCTGTCAGTCATGAATATCAGTTTTCCCAGTTGTAATATTTGGTTTTTTACCCAAGCTTTTGAATGCTGTAAAACCACCATTTAAAATAGTATTTTTTCCTACAATACCTACCTATTTTTATCTACAATATCTATCTTTATCTGCCAAAATTAGCTGCCCATTTCCTTAGGAATGTTACATAATTAAAATAGAAATGGCATGAAGGAATACTACAGCTTTTCATTCTGTGGCCCAAAAGGAAAAAAAAAACCAACAAGTATCACTTACATTTATTTATTCTAGGTATAGAGTTTCACTGAAATACAACAAAATATACAACATGTTCTCTTACTTGACTACGTGTTTTACATCTTCTGCTTGCATAAAAAAGTGTATTTGGAATGACTAAATGTCAACAGATGTAGTGCAATGTGATACAACACAAGTAAAACAGACATCTACTTGCTCTGGGTGTTTATATCCAAGTCTTCAGAATGTCCTTAGATACAGCAATGGTTTCAACAGAGATTTAGTTGAAAAAAAAAAGAAATAATTTGAGACACAAAGTAACTAATTAGCCAAACTACAGAAGAGGTTATGGAACAAGCTAGCAAACAAATGGGCGCCTCAGCTGGAGTAAATTGTTTCATTTATGTCAGCCTCAAGGAGCTGTGTGCCCTGAAATCATACACTTGGCAGCCCACTGACCTGGGCCTCTGGGCAAGGAGCAGCTGTGGCGTTGGTATGCTGGTGTGCTTGGTCTGAAGAAAGGAACAAGGGACACTTTCAAGCTGCCTAGAAGCAGAGAGGTGAGGGGGGATACAGTAACATCACCCCAGGACATTAGGTCATCACCGTGATGCAGCTTGTGCTGGCTCTCTCTGCAAGGTAAAGCAGCTGTGCCTTAGGGCAGGTCTTAGTCCTTGACTTGGGTGCATGGGGTAGGGGGCACAGCCCAGCATTAGGGCCAGTGGGTTTCCACAGTCCTGGTCCACTGACAATCCAGAGGAACTATTAGAGACAATTTTATCTTCCTCCATGCTGATGTGCTTCTGATTCCTTCTGCAGGAATACCGAATGTGTGATGGGATAGTGCACACCCTCACAATTTGCCAGGGACACAGACAGAACACATCAGAGATCAAACCTGCAGAGATTTGGTACCTCTACAGTACCAGTGCATCTCTTTCTCCCCACACAAAGTATGAAGTATTTCTGCTAGTATTCAAAAAGTATGTATGTTCAAAAAGGCAGCAGCGTCGTAGCTCTGCATGCCAATCAATTTCAAGCACTACTGAATTTTCATCTTCTAATGGATTTTGAAAATAAGTGTCTTATATCCCTAATCATAATGTCATAGTCTTATGCTGCCACACTAGCATTTTACGTTTCTGTGGTGTTTACATCAGATGATCTAAATGTAGCATGAAGGTCCATTTGGACTTTTTTTCTGGATTTCTCATACCCAGACTTACTGTGACTTGCAATTATGATTTAAAGTAGGAAGCAAACTGTGTCTTTTATTTGGCATAAGTGCATAAAAATTGTGAAAATTAAGTTAACAGTAACCACTCCACAACTATGAAAGGAATCAGAGAACTGGCACACCACCTGCCAGCAGGTGCTCTGCTCTGCACAAGCTGGAATAGGCTGACACACAAGTGGTGGCATTCAGCTGATAATACATCCCTTGACAAAACCAGGACAGGGCCTGATCCTTGACAGGAGAAAACAATCCTTTGGACCAGGCAGATCTTGACCCACAGGTCAGTGAAAAAATGTGGAGCTTGGGAAAGCTTAAAGCTTTCCCTGGAGAAAAGTTTTTGAGGCTACTCATCGCAGTCTCAGAGGGAAGAGTCACCAAAACCCTCAGGACCAGTGATGTGGCATCAGGCTTGCATCATCATATAATTAAGGACTGACTAGAAAATAAATGAACTAGTGAATGTCTGGGGTTTATTAGATAATAGAAAAATTGTCTATTATCTGAGGATAAGCAAATGTTTAAAGATTTGAGGTTTTGCCTGGTTTGTAGGTCTTGCTGAGTACTCTCATCATGCTGGTCCCAAACTCACAAATAATAACAGCAGCAACATGTACACATGCTGCTGTCTTACAGCAACCTCACCAAACAAAGACCTAATATCCCCATTTTAGATGTCAGAAAATGGGATATAGGGAGGTAGTAACTGACTTTTTCTCAAAACTAAAAAAGCTAGTAGCCTACCAAAGCCTTGATCTCCTCAGAGCAGACTGAGTGGTTCAGCAGAGAGAACTAATGCAAGCTTTGCAAGAGATCAAGACCAACAAGAGTAGAGACTTCTACAGTGTTAGTGAGGATCTATGCTGCCAGTCCAGACCCCAGCTCCATCTGGCCCTCTCAGAAATCCTAGTTTGTCCTAAGGGTCATTAAAAACCACAGAAACTAGTAATTTTCTGTATTCTTGCAAATTAATTGTTCCACCTCTTACTTTGTACCTCTCACAAATGTATGCAAAATGTATCTTGACCTATCATGCCCTAAAATTTTGTGAAAGAGTTCTGATTTCTGTTGTATAATCTGTCTACATCATAAGTCAAGACTTTCTTGGTAAAATTTCATAAACTTCCAAGTACCACTTTTTTCCAGGCCACAGAGTAACAGGATGGCAGAATGTTCTGTAAACCTATATGTATGTGTGTACGTATGTCTTTTTTGCCAAGACTTGTAACTGTTGGACAAAATTCTGGCAGTTTGGCAGACATGAAGCTCTAGTCAGGATTAGTTACAAGAGGAGATTTGCATATAAATCTGTCTCTATTTATGAAGACTAAGAAGAGAAATGTCATTGGATCTTACTTTTGAAAATGGAGTATTAAAATCTTCATGTAAGTTGAGAAAATTGAACTTCTTTCTCTCATGTTTCAAGTCTCTATATGGTTTGGGTGAGGTTTCTAGGTATATAGACTACATCCATATTTTTAATGACTTTTGTTCACATAGTTGTTCATATTGTTTCTGTGGACAGGAGCACAGCCATGTGTGTGAACACCCTGCAGTTTGAACTAGACCCATTCTGTTCCCCTTCTTCCTTTGCCCCTGATGTATTTTCACTGCTTATTGATCCAGCTGGCTTGCTACAGGCTGCAAGTCAGCTTGCATGTAGTGGGTGGTTTGCATTTGGCTACAAGAATCTAGATACACTTATAGTTATCTATTTTTACACTTAGTCACCTTTCCAGGCAGGAAACTGGAGCAAGAGAGGCATATGCAACTAACAAGATGGGCCACAGGCTTTAGCACATTAAGGTGAAATGTAACATTAAAATCTGGAGTATAATTACTTAGGATAATACTACAGCTGTGCTGCATTAAAGTCAGTTTGCCTTATGTGAAGAGAAAGTCCAAAACTCTGCTGAATCACCCCTATATTGCTGCAGTGCTTCCTTATGAGATGCTCTCAGATATCAGAAGCATAATTTTTTATAAAAAACCCAATGTATTTTAAACTTATATTCAGTATCATCTCCTACCATTGCAGGAAAATCTCAGAACTCAGCATTCCCAGTTCCTGGCATTCCATTGGTGAAGTTTTCTTAATTTGAAAAGTTAATTCAAACTTCCTTCCAAGAAATTCTCAATATCAGGAAAAATCTCAGAGGGGCTTAGCATCTTCTGCTGTTTTGGATTAAAAACTCAGTGTTAGAAATGTGGTTTTAAAAATAGTATTTTATAAGTGATTATTGGCTTCTTCCTGTTCATTTTTGTGAGTGTCTGTCAACAGATTATTTTTGCAGGGATTACTGGCATTCATTAAAATGGCAACATCATACATCTCTTGTTTCAACAGTACTTTTAAGACACTTAACTTTCCACTGTTGGCCAGCTATTCTCCCTTAAAAAACATGCAATTCTTGTATTAATATATACTTTAAAGTCTATGGAAATGCAGCTTTCTGTATCTCTGCTCCCTCCATGAAGAAGCATCTGCACTAAGACAAGTATCAAGCTATCCCACTACTGAAGCTATATCTATCCTTGTACCAATAATGACAAAACAGCAAAATGAACCCCATTTTCACTGGAATGTCAGTAATTTTTCTAGGTATAAGAAACGCATCAACTACAACTTCAAAAATTTATCAGCAATTTTTGTTTGAATTTGCCTTTAGTAGAGTTTACATTTTTAATTTTCTCATTAAATATTGCTGAAGTGCAAGGGAAGCACCACAGAAATTATTTTAATACCCAAACCAATACCCAGTCAGTTTTGTAGCATAAGGATCAGTTCTCTATCAGCATCTCAACTTCTCTGCACACAACAGGATTTACAGACCAGTCTCCATGTGCAATGGGGAATTCACATCTGACAACTCATTTTACAAATTGATCTTCTTATTCTTGGGCCAAATCCTGTGAAGCTTATTAACTCCCATGGCATTTGGTGGGAGAGTCAGGTGGTCCGAGGGCTGGAAACTCATCCCTGTGTAGGTTGACACCTATTAAACACAAAACCCACTGGTTTTAATCCCCAGGATCAGTTTCTGATTGCTCTATACATATCATCAGGATACAGCTGTTGCAGATCTGAAAGAGCAGACATGTTCAACCTGATCCAAGATAGGGATACAAGGGAATTTGACTTTCTGTGAAGAAGAGGCTGCTGTGCAAGAAATGTGAAACAGGTCAATATGTAGGAGACAGCTGATGCAGCCACTAGGAGGAAATTTTATCTCCTTGTATCCAGGTTCTGGATGTGCCTGTGAACAACCAGTCTCCACCACAGCAGATTAAGGGCAGAGGCCAGAGGAAGGGGTTTGAGGATATCAAAATTATTCAGAAGAGTTTTAGGAATTGAAGCTCGTGAATTAATACAGCTGAGGTGCAGAAGAGAAAGTGTAACCAGACCTTGTAACCACAAGACTATAAGACTGGGAAGACTTGGAAATTATGGCAGTTCTTAATTTATAACATGATTAATTCAAGCAGTGTTTTTATTCTAGTAACTAATTCTAATTCTAAATAACTGAGAAGGGAAGAAGTAAAAGACCACATAATTTTTCTGCTCATAATGAAATGAAATGCATCTCCCTCTGCTGTTTTTCCTTTGGGCCCAAATCTTTTGATTTGTGCAGCAGCTTCTAAGTGTGCCCTGCTGGGCAGGTTGAAAAGCAGGCATTGCTCACTAAGGGCTCACTCAAACTGGGTGAATTCATGTTTCTTGTTCTTGCATATCTTCACAAGCCTCCTATTCCCAGCCAAGTGGACTATCTGTAAATATTCCCAAATGTAATATTGTAAAAATAAACTGTCCTGTGGCACTTAAGCAACATGCAAGCCATGATTCACAGTTTAAGAGAAAAAGCTTTAGGAGAATAAACCATCTCCACTTAATTTAATAAGTGACTAAGTGCATATGCCCAAAAGCTCTATTTTTAAAATTTGAAAATTAAAAATTGTATATTGAAAACTATTTTTAAAAATAATTTTATAAATTATTTTTATATAGTCAATTTTATGATTCAGAAACAGGAAAAAAATGTTGATATGGAAAACCCCTTCAGCTGTTTCAAATACCTTGGAGACATCCAAAACCATCTACTAAATTTAGGTACATATCCTTTAGATATGTACCCAAATCAGAAGTGAAATTTGTACTGGTATATGGAATATTAAATATTGGTGTTGGAATAGTCTCAGTTGCTAATCTTTGACTGCAGATTTCTAATTTTACATGCAGATATGCAATTGACATAAGCAATCCAATACATAGATGCAGAAGGGAATGGTTCATGTAAGACAGTTGTAGAACTATTAATAAGTGTTAATTAACTAGTTGTAGAACTATTAATACAGTAAACGATTCTCAGAGAGAAAAAGCCACTAACAAACAACCTTTGCAGCTCTAGGGAGTTGAGACGAGACCACCTCCTTCGTGCCCCTGGTTAACCCTATTGTTTTCAGCAAGAGCAGGATCACACCCGTGGCTCCAAAGGTGTTAATGGCAGCAGAGTTCATCCTGCCACAGGAGGTTGGCTCTGCTGCTCCTTCCCACCTCTGGCTGCGTGGTCCTGCTCTTCCTCTGCAGCTTCCCCTCTCCAGCCATGCCACAACAACTGCTCGCAGGAGCACAGGGTCAACCGGATGGCTGAAAATAACAATCAGCTAATGGCCTTAGCAGAGCTATTTTTAACCTGGATCCCTTCAGATTTTGTCAGGGTGGCATCACAAGCCAATGTGCACTTGGGCAGTTGTAGAAGGGCAGGATAATGAGTTGCTGAGAGCATGGCTGGGGGTGGAGGATGGAGAGGACCTTTTAATCTGCCTTTCCACCTGAAGGGGGGGAACTGTGAAGCCACATCCAGGGTTAACAATTGCAGGTACAATACACAGAGCAGGAAAAATACTGGTCTTTCTGTCATAGCCATAAGAGAGCAATGACTTTCCAAAATGCTTAAGAATCATCAGAATATTTTCCCTTTCTTTTTCTATCCCCATAGCTAAATATACAGAGAGAGATATCTTGCAGTGTTAAATAATTATTTCCTCAGTTTTTTTATCCTCTCCGTGTAATTAATTAACTGCCTCTTCTAAAGGTTTCCATCAAACCTGAGTCCTGAGATGTCAGAGACATTCACAAGAGAAATCTCTGCTAATAAACTTGATGGCCATGAGTCACAGCAGAAAAACTTAATTCCAGTGGTGGTGACACAGCACCTTCTAGACCACTTTTCTAATGATGGTGTCACAGAGAGGAAATAGTAGTAACTTTCTGATAAAAGTAAAAATCTGTGCACACTGATAAAAATATGACATTTTCAATCAGGAATGAAGAGGGGGACAGCTCTGAAAAAATGAGAGAGTGGAGCTGTATTTGAGACTTGTCAGTGCTTTCCCATCCACAGAGACCAAGAAGGTGTTCATGTACTTACATTACTTATAAACACTGAATAAACACCAGAAGGAGGAAGAGAAATCTTTTTCCTAAGTTCTCTCTTCCTTACTTTTTGCTTGATGAGTCCTACACTTCATTCGCAGTATCATCTCTCTTCTCCAGGTTTCTGGGAACTAGCTGCTAGGAGGAATTTTTTTTAATAAGGAGCACGTTTCCTAGCTCAGAAAGCAGCAGCAAAGGAAAAGCCCACTCCCTGGACTGTCTTTTCTCTCAGCACTTCCATGTGTTGTTTAATAGTCATTTTGCTCTTAGATGCCTATTTGAAGGACTGGCTGTATAAACAAACTATTGTTCAGTTGATTCAGTTGGTACTTCTGTACCTAAACAGGACATCAATATTAGCTATTTTAGTCTTTCATTTAAGATTATTTTTTATACTTTCGCAACTCTTGCACTCCGAGACTGATCTGAGATTGATATTGCAGCCAAAGAGGATTTGGGGTTTTATTTAATCCTGTTTCTTTGCCATGTAGCTAAAAGGCTTTTGCTTTGTTATCAATATTATACTTCAGTTGAGTCAATAAATATTCACCATGTCTGCCTACTTCTTGTATCTCCTGGTTGGACAAAAGCCTCAAAGCATTTGAGGAGAGTTCAATAAAATCAGTGCTTCAAATGGTAAGCAGAGAAAAAAAACATGAAATAGAGCTACCCAGTCAGATCTCTTTTTCCTGTCTTTTCTCTCATTCTGTATCCCACCTGTCATATTTTTTCAACACCTCATTCCCTGCCTCCTCCTTTTCCTGGGCTTTTCTCACTTGGTCTCACCCTCATTTTCAAGAGTTTGTTGCTTCTTTTTCTGAACTCCAGCTGACATCTTGTTGCCACAGCAACATCAGAATAAAAATCACTTCTGCAACCAACTGCTGTTCCAGCAGAAGATTGTAGCAATACAAGTCATTTACAATGCTCATACTTGTGAATTTGCTCCTAAAATTTTCAGTGCTAACATTTACACAGCATGCTATTTTCTTTGTTATCCTCAACATGCTAAAGCCTTCTCCTAACCCATCATATTTACCCTTGCAGTTACTACACTTTATAAATGAATGTTACCACACTTTATAAATAAATGTCTATATATGATGTGTAGATGGACATATTTATATAAGTACAAATACCAGTTTTACAACACTCCCACCCAAAAAAGCCAATCCATGTATGTACACTGACATGTACAGACTACTTCCTCCAGCCTGCTGTTACTGTGTAACACCTGTAGATTCTTCTCTGGTTTTCCTGAGTGCTCCTCTACCCACCAACATCCAACCTACCCCCAGCATATGAAAACTGTCACCTGGCTGCTGCTACACCATCATCCTGACTTCAACTTTCAATGCAAAATCATCTCACATATTTAACAGCCTTTGCCATAACCTTCATCAGTGCTGATATGTGGAACTCCGTTTTACACAGAGTGCAAAACAAATCCATGCTTTACTTACTATCAGTTGTGGAGATAGTATATTCACGAGTGGCCAGAATGCCTGGACCTCCGTGGCATGGCAGAAAATAACAGCTGGGGTCCCAGGTACAAGACTATTAAAGGCACTTACTTATGGAAGAGAGGATTGTCATCTCCTGAATCACAGAAGAGAATCATAGAACAGAACCATTACGGCTGGAAAAGACCTCCAAGATCATTGAGTCCAACCTTTGACCCAATACCACCATGTCAACCAAACCACAGCACCAAGTGTTATGGCCGGTCGTTTCATCACTTCCAGGGATGGTGACTCCACCACTTCCCTGGACAGCTTGTTCCAACGCCTCACCACTCTTTCAATTAAGAAATTCTTATGTTGTACAACCTGAACCTCCCATGGCATAGCTTGACATTTCTTCTGGTCCTGTTGCCAGTTCCTCTGGTCCCAGTTGCTGGGAGGAGAGGCTGATCCCCACCTGGCTACAGTCTCCCTTCAGGCAGTTGTGGAGAGGGATAAGGTCCCTCCTGCGCCTCCTTTTCTCCAGGCTGAACACCCGTAGTTCCCTCAACTGCTCCTTATATAACTTGCCCTCCAGACCTTTCCCCAGCTCTGTTGCCCTTCTCTGGACATTCTCCAGTGCTTCAACATCTTTCTTGTAATGAAGGGCTCAGAACTGGACAGGATTTGAGGCGTGGCCTCACCAGTGCTGAGTACAGAGGGACTGTCCTGGTCCTGCTGGCGACATTGTTTCTGATACAGGCCAGGATGCTGTTGGCATTCTTGGCCACCTGGGCACACACTGGATCATGTCCAGCTGCTCTTGACGAGCACTCCCAGGTCCTTTTCTACCAGGCAGCTTTCCAGCCACTCTGCCCCCAGCCTGCAGTGCAGCCTGGGGTTGTGTGACCCAGGGGCAGGATTCAGCACTTGGCCTTGTTCAACTTCATATTATTCATACTGTACATCTCTGCCAGATATCAGTCACACTAGAGAGGGGTCCCCACATTAAAAGGAAGGTAGGCTCCATTTGTTCCCTTCCCTTTTCAATGAAGCACATCTGAATGAAATTACTCCTTTACCTTTTGTAGTATCTGCAGACAAAGGCAAAGGAAATCAACTTCTAAATTATCAGATGAGTTTGTAGTCCAAAGTAAGAGGGTAATGAATATTTCCCAGACAGTAATATCCAACATTCCCATTACAGTTTCTACTTACCAACAGCATGCACATGCATGCCATTTAACATAACTTGACATCATTAGGGCGTCATCTTGTATTTTAAGTATGCGACATAACATACAAAATACAATCTATACATTCTATTTTCTTCAATATTTTATTCAAATACCTAAAGCATGTCTTACCAGTGTGTTTCCCAATGAGAAAATTAACTTACCTAATTCAGTACTACATATTGTCCCCTTGAAATTATACAGTTTGTATTTTGAATTTTTACTGACAGCTGAATTACAAAATTAAAAATTAAAAACTTAAATGTCAGTAAACTTGTAGAGATTTTCAAATAAACTAATAGATTTGCAATATGAAAATGCATAAAGTATGAATCTAATAATTGTTCACAATGAAAAGAAAGCATTATCTCCAAAAACAAAGGACAGAATGGGGAAACTCAGGAAAGGAGGGATAGCTGCAGCACAATATATTTTTTGTAGCTAGGGTTATGAAGCGAGGTGGTTTGTTTGGGTTTTTTTTGCTTTTTTTTTCCTGGAAGCAAAGAAAAAAACTGAAACAGTTAGATGTGGCTTTGCATATGCCAGATGTGACATTGAGTTCAAATCCCTTTCTGGGGAAAGTATTGCTTCATGGAGTGTTTGATTTTGAGAGAGCAAGGGTTCATTGTCTCTAAATTTTGCTGGATACCGGTAAATGCTGGCATTAGTGTGACATTTCCCTTTGAAAGTTAGAATACGGAATTAGTCCTAACAAACAGTGCAAATCTGCAGCCCTCGCTAAGGCAGAGCAGTGCTCGCTGTCACAGACTTCAGAATAACTCGTGAACACGATTACGGACTGCAGCCCCCGGGTCTTTTACCAATCACACTTTCAGCTGCTACCTAGCAGATGGAATTGTTTCTTTCTTATATTTGGGTTATCTTTCAAGCACCTAAGGAATTATTAAAATCTTCTGATGAAGCACAACATTCATAGTGGTAACTTGCACATATTTTATCAGTCCAGCTTAGCATTTGTGTGTAACTTTTGCTAAATAATTAAAGATTTCTTCAGACACATATTACAAAGTAACATCATAAATTTAGACATTTATTTCTTCCATTCTATCAGCTGTTTCACTTCCAAAAATGTCTTTAAAAAATTAATATGTTCCTCTATAAAGGGACATAATAGGTTACTTTTTCCATCTCTTGGATTGAACATAGTTGTAAAAAAACATTTTCTCTCCTGCCCTGTGGTAAATTACAATCTACAAATAAAACCGTCTAAATATATTTGTAATGATTCTCTTTCAGGCACATGAAAGAAATGTTCATGTGTGATCTATTTGTTGGTGGTCTTCTTCAAACTGTTTTCCCCAGATTTTTCATACACACACATTTCATAGATGCATTTATATTGGCCTTAAGTCCTGCACATTTATCAGCCAACTTGTATTTGGTCTACATTGGCCTTATCCCAAGTCTTGTGGGCCTTAGTGAGGCACAGAAATATTTATAAAACTGAAGAATGGACCTCCTACTAGTGTTCTTTTAAGAAATTGCCTGTATTTGGATCAGAAACATTTAAAAAGTGTATTTAAGCATTCCTTTAGCATAGTTTCATTGAAAACATTCTTAATTTTAATGTAACTAATTAATGTTAATTAAATGGCTGCAGTATAAGCAAACAAACAAATTGAGACTTTAATATTTCCCTGTGAATGTTAAAAATATGTACACTACCAAAAAACAAAAACAATCTTTCCCAGCAAGAAGTACTTGCAATAAATCAACATCTGAGGGTTGCAGCAGCCCTTTTTGTGACACTGTGTGACATAAACAAAGCATCTGAACATGAAGTACCATTCTTGGGAAGGAATTTGACAAAGCTGCAATGTGGTCACCTTATTAGAGAGCAATCAAATGCTGCTAATAAAAGCAGATATCTTGGAGAGACATATCCATGGGGAAAAAAAGGTGACACTGCCATGTCTGCCACTGGCAAGAAAGTAACAAAAAGTACATGGCTTTGTGGACTTTGTCTCAAAAGGGTTAACTATGGATTAACTTATCTGTACTGACCATTAATTATCAAGGGATATATGTAAATATTTCTTACAGTACTCATTTCACACACACAAGCAAATGCATAAAACTGAAAAGAAACCCTGAAGAACTATATTTTTTATGAATAGTGAATTATTCAGTAAACAGAACTGCAGACAGACATTCTAGAAAGTAAGATTAAATCTGGTGAAAAAATCTGATACTTTTAACTACTAGTAATATTAGAATATTCTAATATATCAAAATCAGATGTTTAATTTCAGAAAATCAGGGGGTTTTCAAAGCTTTAAAAATAAAATTGCTCACATTTGCAATCAAAATTCCATTATTTTAAATTGAAACCCTATTGTAAAATAAAATACCAATATTAGTTTGTGATCTAATTGAAATAAAATGCTTTAATTTCAGGTTCAGATATAAATTTTAAAATCTATTATTTTCTCCTCTAACAATAATGAAATTGTGTCACAATAGTTACCCAAAAAGAAATTACTTATATCACAGTAGCTATATACAAATAAATGTGTGATTCAGAGATAGTGAATAGTGATGATACTTGAGGTAACAAATTAGGAACTTCAAATCCTTTGCCACAGTCCCATTTTCAGAATTAACCAATCTGCCTGCCAAGCTGGACGATAGAAGAACATACTTCCTCTCTTTTGATATCATGATCTGAGTAAGATTTTAAGAGCCAATACAGACAGCAGTGTCAAAAGAAAGGAAATGAATACCAGTAAAACTGAAGGAATTAAAACAAAAATCTGAGAACAAAGCGTACGAGTTTATGGCCTTTAAATCCTTTACAGGGTGTGAGTCTCAGAGACATCAAAGTAAACACTGTCATCCTAAACAGTTCCAGCAATTCTACCATAACCCATGTTATTCTTAATATATTTCCAAGCAGTTCCGAACTTAGGGGCTCAGAGAGACCCTAGTCCTACAAAACTATACTAGCTATATGTGAATAAAGTATCTTGAATTTCTATCACAAAGGTTTACAACAACACCTGTTTTTAAAAATTCTCTCCATGGGAAAAAAAATGAATGGCCATTAATTCATGAACTGCTTCTTTATTTCAAAATATTTTATATCTCTTTCAAACTGGCAATAGCTGACAGGGGAAAAAAGTTTTGCACCAAAATGAGAATCTATATTCATTATTCAACATGGCTTTTTAAAATAAAAGAAGCATTGTTTTTTTCTATCTTTTAGTCTCTGCTGTTTTGGAGGGGAAAATATTTCCTCTCTTTGATTTCATATCTGAATAAGTTTTTAGGACCTATTTAACAAGACAGAATACAGTGTTAAAAGACAGAAATAAAAATCAATAAAACCCAAAGGAATTAATCCAGAAATCTCTGGTAGCTCAAAAGTACCATTCACTTGAACAAGTTTTAAAGAAATTAATTATTTACTCCAACACTGTGCTGAATACTCTTTGTACAATGAATCATCTCCCTGAACTGACTGGAACTGGCAGAGCTAAAGGCCAATATACTGTTTGCTTTCTCCTCTGAAACTTGTGTTCTTTCAATAGGAACAAGCTTGTCTCTTCCCCCACCAGTGCATATGCTGAAATGGCTCAAAGAGCAGCCTCACAAAAGGCCAAACATACATGTTTAGAGAGCTCAAAATATAAAAAGCCTTCAGTACACCCTTAGAGGACCTTAAAACCATCTACCCTCAGTACTAGGCATTCCCCTGAAAAGAAAGGTTTCAGCACTGAGTGTATTCCACCCCCAGAGGCAGTCTGTGGCTGTGATACTCCGCCATCCAGACTAACACCACTACACTTCAAGGAAGCCATCCCTGTGTAGATGGCATCTTTACTCTCTCATCCATGGCTGCCCTCCTCTTGTATGCCCAAGTAGAGGTGAATGATGAACCTGGCTAAGTTCAGGTGGGTTTCAGAATACTTCTAGTTTTAAACCATCGTTTTTGCTGCAAAGGAAATGCACAGGGTGAAGTCTTCTTTTTTGCCCGACTCAAGAAGAGTTAAACTATCTTACCAAGCACCCCTTCACCCTCACACAAAACCAGCCACCAGACAAACCCAAGCATCCTTAGCCACCATTCTCTGATACCAAAAACTCTCCACAGCTCTTTACTTTTGCAAGAAGAAAAATTGCTGGCACTTGCCATTACCTTCAGAGACAGAAAAATGCAAGCAGTTTGCTTTCAGCTCTGTAACTTGCCCACTCTTTCCATACCTTGTATGAAGTTACTGGAGAAGTTGTGTTTCTGGCAGTACATAACTTGGAATTAGAGGTAAATTAGTGTTGTGGTAAATAATTCCCATTTTAAGAAAATATATTCAAATAACTACTGAAGGGGAAAAAAAGAACAATGAAGGACTAATAGAGAGAAAAATACTTACAGCTCCATCTGTTGCTGGAGATGGGTAGTAATTCAACTGCAAAAAATTCAAAAGCCAAGTCTACCACTTGGTAGACTGATATGAGTTCTAGCTAAAGGAGCTGAATTCTGGAGAATAAATCAAGCTCTGAGTGTAAAAAATAGTGATTTAACAACAAGTGTCAGATTTTTTTTTAATCATCAAAATAGAAACTATAAAAATATTTTAAACGCACATAAATGCTTACAATATATGCCAAAGTGAAATCAGAACTGAAAAATCATCCCTATAAGTGATAGATAATAGTGCCCTTGATTTTTAAAAAGAGACATTTCATCTCCAGAGACTACAAACTGCCCTGGATCAGCTGTTACTCTCCTACAAGCCTATATCGCATTGAACATGACAGAAACAGAATTATTTCTGAAATTTCTGAATGTTATCAAAATCTCAATATTAAATAATTGTTTCATGGTGCCTAAATAGATGTCATAAATCTGTTTTCTTCACTGTCATTAGAATTCTGCAAAAAGTATTTTAAACAAAAAATTACAATAATACAGAGATACAGGTATCATAATGTCTGCTCTTTTCTAGAGTGGTTGAAAAGTGGTTCTTTTCAACCATCTGTGTAGATATTAAATCACGCTCAGCAAAACTATGAGTTTTCTCATTCAGTTAGTGAAATACAGCTAGGTTTCATTTCCATTAGTTTATTATAATCAAAAGCCCAGTGAAATAAAAGGGTTACAAATGGGTTTGCATGATTCTGATTTTGGGCAATTCACCAGTGACATATTTCTGCTTGTCAAAGTGGCCAAGTACTGGCTAGTTTTGGCCAATATGTACTTTTCTGGATGGAGTAGCAATAAAAGCACATTACAGAGGGTCTTTAGATGTCACTTACAAGGGGTGAAAGTGGGTAAGCTGAATTGGCTGTATCTTCACTTTATAAAGTTAGTAAAAAATTTCTTTTTCATTATGAAGACTTGCAAATACTGCATGCAAATGTAAGTGTACATGAAGGAAAGACAAAGAATTCGTGTTTTTAAGAATGGCTACAGTGTGTGTGTGTGTGGTGCCCTGGATTACCCTCAGAATGTGCAGATGACCGTTACCGAAGGAAGTGGAAGGAACAGCATGTTCACCAACTACCGAGCCAGGAATAACAGAAGCCACACATTCAACAACAGCCATATGACTACAGGCAGGCTCTGATCAGGCACTTCCATCCAGGGTTAACATAATGCTTATATGAAACAGGAAAATGTGCCTCTCTTACAGAAAGACACATATTTCTCCATTAAGTGTGTGCCCACGGAACAGGAAGCAGGACTTGCAACCTCTTGACTGAACAGATGGATGAACCCTCAGACTACAGGTGCTGGCTACAGAAACAGGGTTTGAAATTCTGTTTCCAGAAAGCACACACCTTTCTCTGTGTTTCACCACAGATACCAGCATCCCCAGTTCTCAGGGTACAAAAGAGATTTTCTGACTGGCAGTTTACTCCTGCACACAGTGGCATTGCTGCACCAAGTGAAACACAAGAGTGAATGGGCAGCAAATGGAAGCAGGGCCCCATCGTTGTCTTTATTAATTATTTAAGAGTCCTCAATGTTTTAATAAAAGAAGTTTTCAAAATGTAATAAAAATACACCTCCAAGCTGACAAAGGTCTTCATAAGATCCCAAGCTAAGCATCCAAGATCTACATCCCTACTCACAGATCTCTGCAGTTACTGTATGAAATAAATTGCAGATCTAAAAGGTATAGAAGGTATAAATTGCAGGTAGATGGGGGTTTGCTGCCCATCAGGGAGTTTTTGCTAGCAGTCATGCTTGAACTCTTGAAAGGGGAGGCCTGCATGCAGGCACCCATCTTCCTCAGTGCTCAGGTTGCTAGGCTGGTGCATTGGAGGGTGGCTCCACACTGCTTCTGGCTGTGGTAAAGAGCCCACTCCAGAAAAGCCTTCCTGGAGTGTACTCCAGGCTGTGCAATGCCAGGCAAGGTGCCTGCTGTCCCTGTAGCCCCTGCCGGGGTGTCCCCAAAGGCCTTGGCCCTCTGCCCTGGTCTGGTGCCTGTCCGTGCGTGTGAGCACCCTCTGCCTCCAAAGGAAGAAGGCAGCGTTGATTCCAGGCTGGAGAAACCCCTGTGCTGGGAGCATAGCAGGTGCTGGGGGACAAAGGGCTGCCAAGAAGCATTTCAGCAGTGGGACAGGAACAGTGGTAGAGCTCCAATGCTTAATACTATATATCTGAATGCATGCATTATATTTACTTAAACAAGCACTTCCCCTGCCACCCAGCACAGAGGGTATCAAAAAAATCCCATGTTACAGTCTTTGCTTTAGGTGCTGCTTCCACAATCATTTGCTTCCTTCTTCTGGCTTGAATGCTTTTATTTTTTTTTTCTCCATGTTTTTCTTAAGGGGATAAGATTCTGTTTGTTTTACTAGCAAGACAGTCATTTGGGAACAAAACAAACACCAATGTTTCATAAAGGAGCCTAACTGAGGTGATGGTGTGAATTAGCAAATTGAGCCCCATGTCAGGAAGAGGACTGTGTCCTCAGGCAATGCAACGTTTGCATGTACCCCTCTAAAGTCCCTTCAAATCATCTAAGGCATCAAATAGCCTTGCTACAGATGGCTACCCAGCACCAGGCACATGTGTGTGCTCCATCAGCTTGGCATAAGTTTGCCTGTCTCATACCAGCATTCCTGGCAACTCCTTAATGCCTTTCCCGAGACAGCATGGTTTCAAACAAAAAAATTCAAGTACAGCTCAGAACCTCTTGAATGTAAAATTGAAGGTGACATGCACAAGACAATGCCAAACAGTTTGGAAGATGATTTAAGTAGCCTTTGTGAGGAAGGTGTAAAGGAAAGCATTATAGGTTTGAAAGGAATGCAGGGACAAGCCAGAAACACAAACCTCCAGAAAACGAAGGTAATTAGAGGAAATAAAAATGTAGAAAGGAGGTAATGGAGAACAGCAATGAGGATGGGTGAATGCATTTTCCCAGAGAGTAAACTGCAAGGCACAGCAAGGGTCCTTCCTACCCAAGTGGAATATAGGGCTTAAAATTTAATTAGTGCTTTCTTCTGTCCTTTTTGATCTTTGCACAAAGCCTTTCTTCACACAAAGGACAGAGAGGTTTCTGTGGGGCTGTGTGACAGGGCAGCCAGTCTCCCTCGGTTCAGGCATTTCCCGTATTTCCCGGCATAAATGGGATGCCTCTCCCTGTTCTTCCTGCCTGTCCCTCGACCTCCGGAGGAAGGTATTCCCGGGCCATTTCACTGCGGCAAACACGCCAGCCCGTGTGACAAAAGTTTCTGCGAAGCAATTTGCTCTCGCCACCAGAGAAGTTGAAACATTAACCAGAACTAGCCAACACCATCTCCTCCGCCCCGGCCGGGTTTGAGCTCCGCTTTCGTGCCGCCTCCGTACGCCCGGCTGGAGCGGGGCTGGCGGGGGCAGCGGCGGCGGAAGCCGCGGGGCGGGCACCGGGGAGGGAGCGGGGATCGCCCCGTCGGCTTGCAGGGAGGTGGGACGCCCCACGGCTGCCATCGCCCCCTGCGCGCCCTTTGGCTGCATAGATTTTATCTTTAAAAATAAAAATCGAGCAAATGTCCCTTCTCTCTTAAATAACTCAGCTCTAAGGAAATGGGACCGAGGGTCGCCACAAAAATTGTGCCGAGTAGACTGCATTTGCGGGAGACCCCGCACGGGAGGAGAGCTCAGGAACACACCTTTTGGCGGCCTTTGTCACGGAGGCGAAATGTGACCCATCCCCTCGAGGGCACCTCTTGCTGTGGAGGGAGCCTGCTGACGAGCAGGAATTTCTTGACAAGATCTCGGGATCCTGAGAAGCTGAGAGAAACGCCGGCAGAAGTTCCTGACATCTGCATCATCCGCCTTGCATAATTTTGCATTTGAGATGCTCCCGTAGAAGAAGACTCTGTCATGAGGAAAGCATCGCCACCTTTATCCTGTGTGGGAAGCACAAAAATGTGTTGCTAGGACGATCAAAGCTGTGGGGGAAAGGGGTATCATGTTCCCACCAGTTCTGTGTTTTGCTTGAATTAAACTCCGGAAAAGCAATAAATTACTAATAACTTACCCGGTCATGCTTCCTATTTTGCTTTTAAGGGCCACATATCTCTGAACGGATTGCAGAGTTCTCAAATCTATTTATTTTCAATCATACGAAGACATATTTCACAAAGGGCATTTTTATGCGACCTTAAGGAAAAAAAAAAAAAATTCAAAACAATCCCTAAAGCGAGTTGCCCTGAGCAGCTGCCTCCCAAAGCCGGCCATTCTCAGGGCTGGCTACAACGCCCGCCCGCACTTAATTTTCTGCCCCAGCAAATCCTACTTCCTATGAAGTCTGGAGGTTTAGTTATATTTAAAAGTTCATTTAGGGAACAGCTGTCCCAAGCAGAAATCAAACGGTGTATGCTGACGGCCGCCACAAAATGCGATTTCATGGCATTCGTTAAAATACACGCACTTGTGCCCTCTGCCCACGATTCCCAAGTGACCTGTCCCGGGCACATCAGCGCCAGCCGGTACTTCACAGCACACGTGCGTGTGTGCATTCAGCTGTGGAAACGGCTCGGGCTCACAAGTGGGGGGCTTGGTTTGATTAGTTTGGTTTGGTTTTCCGTTGGTTGGTTTTTAGGGTGGTGGTTGTTTTGGTTTTGCTGCTTTTTTTCCCCCTTTAATTTAATTTAAGCAAAGTTTTACTTAAATGAAAGGCACCTGCAGTATTTGCGATAACGCTTTAGATCAAACAGGATAGCCGAAACGCCGGTTCGGGTATTTCCATCTCTTCGAGTGATTCAGTTAGGTGCTGATTTCTCCCCTCTGCAGCGCCCAGCGGGGCCAGGTGAGGCCCTCGCACGGCGGCGGCTGCGGCCGGCGGGCCCGGGGCGGGCGGGACGAGCTCGGCAGCCCCTCGCCGCACCTCGCAGCACCCATGACCGCTCTGTCCCTTCCCTCAACTTCGAGCAAGGGGTAGAGGTTGCGGCGACGTAGCTAACACCTCGCTCGCATTTCCCAAGACATCTGGAGTAAAAACACCTGCCATGAGGTGTTAGAGAACCGTGGCTGGAGGGGACATCCAGGGGTGCGCGGACAGGGGCGGGAAGGCAAACAGCAAAGGCGCTTCGCCGGGCACGGGAACGTCCTCACACCGCCACTGCCCGTCCGGAGCGGGCGAGTTACCGAGCAGGGAGGAGAATTGCTGCAGCCGACTGCTCAGGGCAGCGCTGGGCCGCCGCTCCCGGCGGAGGAGGCCGGCGGGGGGCGCGGCGGGGGAGGGACGGCGGCACCTGCCGGGCCCGGCGGCGGAGCTGCCCAGCCCCGTGCCCGCGCCCTCCTTCCCTCCGCCCGCCCCAGTGCTCATGCGCCCGCCGGAGGTTTAAAGCGGGAGCGGTGGCTGCCGTGGGCTGTTCGGCTCGGCGGAGGTGCGGGGCAGCGCGCAGGGCACGGTGCGGTGACCCGGCCGGCACGCCGCTCTCCTGGGCTCAGCTCTGAGCTGCCCCGCGGTGCGGGCGCGCCCCGCCGCCATGTGGCTCTCGGTCCTGCTCCTCGGTGGGTAGCGCGGAGAGCGGCGGGGGCCGGCGGGGCGTGCGCGGAGCAGCGCCCCGACCCACTCCCTGTCTGTTCGCAGGCGCCTTCCTGCTCTCCGGCCCGGTGCGCGGCAGCGACGGCTCGGGTGAGTTGGCCGCTGTTCCCCCTCCACATCCCGTGGGGATTTCTCCCTCGGACTGTCTCTGCCCGGCCTGCCCCGCCCCGGCGGGAGGTGGCAGTGCCCGGGGAGCGCTTGGCCGCGGGTACGGCTCGGCCCTTGCCCGGCGCGCCCGGTTGCGGCCGCCTCTCGCCGGGATGCGCGGGGAGCTCACGCCAGGTGCGGACGGGCCGCGGGGCCACCGCCGCCGGGAAGGGTGCGTGGAGCCGGCCGGTGGGAAACTGCAGAGGGGCACGGAGCATGTCTGGGAACGCTTCCAGACGGGGGTGAAAGCTCCTTGCTGGCACGGGCTGAAGCAGCGCCGTGGTGACAAGTGTCCCCGTGGAGGGGAGTGCCAGTAGCAAGAGTGAGTGGGAGTGTTTGTGTGTGTTATAAAGGCACTCGTACAGTTCTTGGCAATTTGAGGATCTCTGGCATATTTTAGACCATGGAATTGATTAAAAACATTTTAAAGTTGCCCTGCCATTATTTCAACCTGGAAAGCGAAAGAACATGCTTAGAATGCCTAGCAGGCTATGGCAGGGATTGCCTGTTGTACCATCCTGTGTTGGACTGCATCCTTGCTGCTGGAGAGCAGGCTCTCCTAGAACCAGAATAAATCCATGGGATCCAGGAGCCACGGGAAGCAGTTGGAGAACTATGTGACAGAAGGACGCAAGCAGTTTGTCTGCCCCTTTCAGTGGAACCTTTCACCAAAGGAGGATAAGAGCCTCCAGAAGAACATATTTCCAGATGCAGGCCTGGCCTGCAGAAGGTGAGTGACCCCAAGCTTTTCTGAATGGTTATTAACAATTTCACAGTTATTGGGAATCAGGATTTGCTGCTCATTTTGTGTTGAACCAAATATTTGGAAAATTCTTTTGTGCTAAACTGATAAAAGCTATCTGTGACATAATTGTTATGCCTAAAAAAGGGAAAAAATGCACGGCAATGGAAAACCTACTCTAACCCCCTAGTTCCTTTCCCTTTTTTACTTTGCAGGTGCATTATAGAGGAAGTGCTGACAGTCTGGCAGGAAAAAAATGAATATTTTCTGGGATGCTTCCTTCAGGGCTGGAGAAGCCACTGTAACCTGAAGGTATCTGAAACCAGCTAAAATATCTTTAATGTGAACAGTTTTTGTAAGATATTGCCTCTTACCATTATTCTGAGCCTAAATTCAGTAGCATTTGGTTATTGAACTAGAAACTTGCATTTATAAAAGGGCCTAAATTCTGTTGTACAAATTAATGAAAGGGCATTAATTTCCTCAGGAATCTACTGTATTTAGGTTCATAATGTTTGTCAAGATCTTGGAGCTTCTCAAAACTTTCTTTATACTCCCACTGGAATGGATACAAATGCTGCCAAGTTCAGCAGCTCTGGTTGCCACACACGAGTCTGTGCGGGTGGGTGAACGCTGCCATGTGATGGCAAGGGGCCTTACGCTGGTGAGAAAAGAGCAGGTCTCAGATTGAAATGAATGATATAGCCCTGACCAGGTTTCTCTAAATCCCATTACCCCTGTCCAGATCAGGATATGTACTAAAGATTTACATCAATTAGTATGCAATCTGTAAACATGTTTTCCAAAATATGAAGTGTTGGTTTACTAATGTGTCCTTTGTTTTTCCAACTGTTGGTACTCCTTGCATTAGATAGAAAAAGCAGGCTTGTTTGAAGCCTCAAAGTAAAAAAGGACCCAAAATCTTTCTATTAAAAAAAAATACAAAATACTAAAAGAACAGAAAGCATAATAGGCACATACTTCTCTATATTACAACTCATAAAGCTATTTTTCATGTAGGAACCCCTATTTTTAATTTTGTAATAATGTACATAGGATTTCTTTTTTACTTTGCATAAACAAATTGTTTTCCCAAAGCAACGCATGGAAGTTTCAAGATTAGAAAAGGTCAGACTTTGCTTATGGGTTTTATTTCCCTACAGTAAATTAAAGCAGTGGCTCCTGCTAAAAATTAAGTCAGAACTTTTATAGATTGACATAAGAGGCAGCTATTCATGGCAAAATCAGAGCACATGGGAAGAAGCACCAAAAAGATGGAAACTGATGGAATGACTGAAAACATGGTTGTTTTAAGAGATGAATATTTGCTTTTTTTTTTCTTTTTTAGGTGAACAAAGATAGAAGACATTCGTCCCTACCCTTAAATATGGCCTAAATTGGGAAGAATTATGGTTTATTTTCTTTGTACCACACTTTTGTAGGGAACTCTGATGTAATGTGTTTCTGTGAAGCTTTAAGGGTGTGTGTCTTGACAGGATGGGGTGATAGTTGCTTTATTGTTCTAAAGGCCTAACTGAATGTAACAGAGCATAGGTCTCACATCTTCACCAGAGTCCAGAATGGTTGGAGTCTAGAACTGAATCCTTTCCTATAAATTGTAAGCTTATATTTATTTCTTCCAAAAATACTTGGATTTAGAGTATTGCATCACATAAGTATTGAAAGAAAGGCCTCCACTGCTACCGCTCTTGCATTCTTCAATTACAGTGATTAAAACATACAGGGTTTATCTCAGTTACTTTATATATAGATACAGGTCTTTGGCAGTTTTTGCCATGTTGAAGTATCTTGGATACACTAACAAAAACAAGCACTAGTAATATCATATATGAAATTTGTGAGAATGATGAGTATGTAAGCTGTCAAAGAACAATTTAATATATTCTAGTATTCTGACCTCATTAATGCATTTTCATGTTTGCAATGAAATCATTGAAGTTTTATGGGATGGATAGCTGATGATGCATTAACGAACAGGGAAGAACAAAAACCACTGCAGAGCTGATATCGTAAGTCTTAATTTTGATAGTCAACAAAAGAGTAGCTCTCATTTTGATACTTCACCAAACACCTTCTAATGTTAGTCTCTGTTTTAGAGTTATGGCTTAGACAAAACTGTATCTACCTACAGAAAAAACTAAAATTAAATTGTTGGTTTTAATTAACAACATCATTTTCCTCCAAGTGTGTGTTTTTACCTCAGTGCTGGTCCAGCTGAGGTATAAACTACTAAATCCCCGAACTCCAGCATGCCAGCTTTTCGGTTCACACAGCAGCAACATGCACCCTTCCCTTGGAAGCCTGAGACAAGGATCGTGACAGTCTTTAGGCTGCTAGTACAGAAAAATCCTGTGGCTGGGCTACAATGGATTTCTGTGTTTTGATTGCCAGGGAAAACACAGAAATATTTTTTTTTCCCCCAACTTCTGTGCTATGCAAAAGCCTGCCACATGACAGTAATTAGTAAGTACCTGGTGATGAGGGAAATACAGATCTCCAACCGATACAGGGTTTGTTAACTAGACACATCTAATTATTGTCTTTGTATGCACAGCCAGCCAAGGAATTCAGTCAAGTACATTACATTAGAAACGACAGGAGTTAAAACTTCCTGTGGTGTCTTGCACTTTTAGAGGCTGGAAAAATATTGCAGGGTGAGAGGCACAAGCAGTGCTGTGAGAGCAGAGATTACCAGTGGTGTTTATTGCAATTACTCCTCCAAGGATTTCCAGCCTTCCAGCTGCTGTTTGATTTTGATGGTCTTGCTAGGTGTCATTTTGGTGGATACTACTTGTTCAGTGCCCATTAATTAGCAAACACGCTTGTAGAACTTCCATCAAAGGATTAGACGAAAGCAAATCAGCTTCTTGTAGCATACCAATAATATAGCACTTTTGACAATGAAATTATGGAGCTTCTAGGTATAAGCCCTGATTCAACTTGATTTTTCCATCCTTTGTTTTCAAGGCAGTTAAATAAGACTGGCTAGGATGTAAGCATGGCTAGGATGTGAGTAGGTAAGACTAAATCCTAAAAGGAACATTATTATTTATTAGAATACTTGAGAATCAGATTAAATCACTTTAGTTCTTGCTAGGTAGACAACGTTAATTATCTTGAGAAGGGAAGAAATAAAGAAGTGCTTACTGCTTTCTTTTCTTCTTACTCTGGGCTATATAGGCAGATTCAGCATATGCAAGTCCCATATTTGTGCTAACAAATAGCAGCAATGATTTTTCAGGAAGATGTGATTAGGTAGTTTAACATTGTTTCAGTATAGCATTAAAGACTATTGTATATAATTAAGAGTAAAATTGCATACATAGTTGATGAATGTGTGTGTTCAATTTACACAGTCAGAATGAACAGATGTGTTTCCCTCTGCATTTCTGGCTGCAGCTGTTCTGCTTTTCACCTCTAACAGATTAGCTGAAGGTATCTTTTCCATCCCCTGATGAAGAACAGCATATGCTCCAAGTGCTTTCATCTATAGACAGCATATGTTGGGGTCAGGAAACACCCCAGGGTAAGAATGAAAATAGTGGGCAGAAAAACAGGGTGAGAGACAGATCACTGATCCCTGAAACATACAGTCCTTGGCATATAATGCTGTGGTGCCTGCACTGATACCTTGGCCAGCCTCTGCCAGCTTTTATCTTAACACTGTGCAAAGGTAGCATTCCAGGTGCATTTAGAAAAGGTTCTTGCACCTTCTGGGTGCCTTAGGAAGTTAAAAAAAAACCCAGCTAGATATGGGTTGGACTTGTGCTGCTGAACTGATAATGATCTAAGCCAAAACTCTAATTAGCTGTGCAACAGAGCAGGGGACTGTGCTATCTTGTGTAGTAGGAGGATGGTAGTTACCATGCAGGATAAAGACCTCTATGTTTTCAGAAGAAAAAGCACCGGTTTGCCAAGTGAAATTGTGTACTGATGTTAATCTGTGTCTGCGTGCCTTCACTGTACACAGGCAAGCATAGTGAAAGCTTAATGATGGTAACCTGGAGAGCAACTTCTGAAAAAAGGCAGAGTTCTACATAAAAAAATGCATGTGCCTCAGCCGAATAAATAACTTTTGTATCACTTTTTGCATGCATCTGACAGTCCTCTGCACAATGATAATGATGTAAATGTCACTGTAATGACTTGATACCAATGTTCTAGATGCTACTGTATTACTGGAGCAACGAGATGTGTATTCCTTTTTTTTTAACACTGGCCTCAGTAAGAATTATTACAAAAGGCTAAGGGAAATCCTGCTGTCAACCTGCTTCATGAATGCCACTGGAGAGAAGATTCAGAATTTCCCAAGTGACTCATAAGTGTCTTACGGCTGGAGATTTCTGTGGGGATGTCAGAGTGATTATTTTCTTCCTTGGAAACTGCCACCTGCATCTGTGGTCTGTCAACCCTCAAAGGTCTTCCCCTTGCCCTTCTGTCTCTGTAGTAAATTTACAGATATGGATTGCTTTTCCTTGTATAATGTTCCTTGATATTATTTTAATGTTGTTTGTTCATGGAAGTTTATTTCCTGCCACGTTTTTCCCATAAATAATTTTGAAGTGTGTGCTTCTTTGTCATAACTGTATATTTGTAAGCTTCAAAGACATCTTTATAGGCATTGTACCTAATTTCAAATTCAGATATTGCTTTAAACTTGGAAACTGTAGAGACATTTAAAAAAAATCTCCCCAACAACAAACCCTTAAGATTTTCAGGTCGAAAGTTCTTCTTTTCTCTTTAGCTTCTAGTGCTATCACGTGCTTTACAAGAGGACTTGACCTTAGAAAGGGGACAGAAGATGTCCTCTGCCCAGCAAACTGTCCTCTGTGGCAATTTTATGTCTTTGGGGATGGAGTTTATGCCTCTCTTTCGAGTGTCTGTGGAGCTGCCATACATAGGTAAGTCAGATCATTGCTAATCCATGTGCTAAGTGAGTTTATGTAGTCTCTGCCACACTTAAAAATCTTAGCCTTTTGATGCCATCATAATCTTGTTCAAGTCTTTGACTGTGGTAGACTGTAGTAAGGTGTTTTGAAAAAGCAGACTAAAGGTGAACATTTATCTGTTTAGGAGAACTGCTGTTTTTGAAGACTGCCTTTAAGTTGGGGGCTATTATTTCTGCTAGCCTTTCATACTCAAAACAGAATTTGCTGCATGAGAATGTTTTGGTAGCTTTGCTGCAACTGTTAACAGCCATAACTAGTCCTGGCAAAAAAAGGATTGATGCATGGAGGAGAGACAATAGCGGTTTAGTTCTCAGCTAATTTCAGTGCAGGCCGCAAAATCCAACAAAAACATAGAAAATACTTGCTCCTTCTTGCCCTGTGTTGCAATGTCTAAAATCCATATTGGCATGAAAGAAACTTCAAGAAGACATTCCAAATAGGTAATCAGAGTTTGCCATTATTGTGACATAAGAAGATCTGTGCTTTGAAAATTTTGTAAATTTCTTCCAAATAACTGAACTAACTTTCAAACCAGGTGTACTCTTCATTTCACTGCCTGGTGAGTGCAGATAGCTCTGTACTTCTAGCACTGTTGGGTCCTGGCCCTGTTTCACCTACCATGTGTCAGACACCCACCCAACATTTCAGGAAACATCAGTTGTGGGAGCAGGGCTCCTTTAGCTTCTTAAACTGAACATGGTTGTGTGAGCGTGGGTCTCTTCCCCCTTCCATATGCACTTCAGTTTGCATGCTGGGTCTACATTGAGGCTGGATTCCCTAATTTTATATAAATCAAATAGTGCTTAGTCCTATGAGTAGCTCCATTACTTTGAGGCAGTTATTAATGCAAGAAAATACTATGTAATAAATGAAAATAATTTAGCAGAATTCAACTACAAATAATTCTGTGTACTGCAGATGAATAATCTTTTTGCCTGTTTTAGCTTGTTATATTTGGCTTTTTCTTTCATTTTATGTATAATTACTCTCAGGAAACAAAATATTTATTTAATATTATTCTTTTTCTGGGCAGAAGGATAAAAGATTTATTTGCCAAGAGAAGAATGGAGAACCTCCTACCAGGCTGACACTATGTAGGCATGAAGAATTGAGTCAAATCTACCACTGAGTGATAAATTGGATTAATAATCAGAAGGTCAGATGAAGGACTAGGTTCTCAGCTTGTGCAGTTCTGTTCCAGTGCCAATTCCACTAAATGGAGACCTAGCCCAATGTGGTAGTTAGATGTTACATAGGCATGTGAATTTTTTCTTCCTAACTTGTCAAAGGGTAAAACCAATCCCCATTAAGCACTGGGGTCTCAGAACTCAAGTCTAACAAAAGCATATCATTGTATTACCAAGCTGGGCACAGAGTGCCCTAAAAACAAAAGGCTGAGCTGCCCCAGTGTTTGCTAGAAGAATATTGACAAAAAGATTGTCTGGCCAAAGTGATTTCTGAGCAGCTGTAGATCCCTG
Organism: Anomalospiza imberbis; assembly: GCF_031753505.1. Taxonomy (NCBI): domain Eukaryota; kingdom Metazoa; phylum Chordata; class Aves; order Passeriformes; family Viduidae; genus Anomalospiza; species Anomalospiza imberbis. Next base: position 27,284,733 of record NC_089686.1, on the reverse strand, counting down.
GGAAACTTTGATATCATGCTTGCTTCTGCTGTTGAACTTCTTTCCTGCCAAAAGCAATAGGGGTGCAGAGAAAGAAAGGAAGAATGAAAGAACAGAGCTTAGGGGTCCAGAGGGTGCTGGCATGAAATGCTGAGTGGCTCCGCATCGGTGATTGATGGCAATCGGGCAGCAGCAGGACACCAGTTTGGAGATGAGGAGGATGATTCTTGGGGTGATGGAGAAAGGCTGATTATTTGGAAGAAGTTTGCAGATGGTGATAGTAGGAAGGAAAGATGGGAATTCAGGCAATTTGGCTGTCTTGCCTAAAGTTCCTGAGGATAAACTGACCACAGCTACATCTATAAGGCTCACCTCCCATGGCCAGAAGACTCTCTTTGTGGTCTAGGCATCAGATCTGATGTGTGGACCTCTTGAAAAATTAATTCAAAATTCAGCAACACCCTGTATCTCTTTCTCCAATAGTGCAAAGAAACAGTTCTTGCACACTGAGGAAGTGCACAGGGATCTTAAGAACCTTGCATTTAATGTGATTTTTCTTGATTCAGTTCAGATTTTTAAGTATGTTTTAGCCGAAATTCCTATATTTTATAAGACCTTTCTTCTACCCTTGGCTGGTACTCTTTCTTTCACAAGCTGTTGTGCACTGAGGTACAGGATTACTGCCTTGTGTATCTGCTTTTGTGTTTGTGTCCATTTTTGAGTGAAAAATACCATTTAGGTATAAATTACAGGTTGTTATTAACAAGCTAGGCAAGAGAATGGACTGACAGCTTTTACATAAAGCCCCTGATAAGCAGCACTGGCAGCAGCATATAACATAATGAGTAGCAAAGTGAAAGCTGTTCCTGGAAAATCTGAGCTCCAGTTTAATCAAAACAGCCATGGTATGCAAGTCAGTCACACAGGAGCAAAGCAGTGAAAAGCAAAGCAGATTGCAGTGACATAAGTCATTCTGAGGAATGCAGAGGCACTTCTTCACCCTTTAAAAACCATTGCAGACCCACACAGGATGAATCTTCCTTTAAAAGTCAATCATAAATCATTGCAGAAAGGAATATGCCAATCTGTTTCAAAATACAAAGATAAACTGGCAATATATGGTTTGCTCCATGTCAGCAGGTATAAACATGCACTCTGAGTAGGCCTACCTGAAGAAACATCCCAGGTAAAACTGATCAGATTGTAAAAGATGGCCTTAAACTGTTATTTCACCTACGGAACAAAATAGCAAGAAAGACGGAATAGCTTTCATAATGTTACAGGTCATGTTACATTCACATCCAATATCAGCCCCCACTTGCATTAAAAATAGCAGAACTGTTGTATGGAAAGTGTGTATCTTCAGAAGGCAGCATGGAACTTTGACTTGTGTTCAAATACAGAATTGTATTTCCAACAAGTAGATAAGGAGCAAATAAATCTACTCCCTCTTCACTGTAAAGCTTCCGAATTTTCCTAGTGGTAGATTATTATTTTTCCTCTAGAAGTTTCAATGACATTTAATTAATTATTATTGTTGCAATTAAAATGTAAAGACCAATAGACAAAATGGAATGATGTAGACAACATTGATCAAATTGTGCCTATAATAAGCTTAAATAGTTGTTTCCAGGAATGCTTCTTAGGCTGAGCTTTTAATCTGAATGTTTTTCTTGAGCTCAGTTCAGCACTCAAAGTTGTGAGTCCAAGAAAGTAGAAGAGATATGGAGCTCTTAGGAGCTAAGGTGGGCATGGATCTGGTTTGCTGATGTAAGCCCAAAGTATCTTCACTAAAATTGCAAGTGCAAACTTCAAATAGAAACTGTTCCAATTAAACACATTCTATTTGATACATTTCCTTATCCACCAAGACTGACACACTAGTGAAGGCTTGAATGCATAAGAGAACCAGGTACTGGAGAAGACATTTATGTTTTAAGTAGAGTGAAATAGTCTAAGTACATTTAGGTGTCATTTTTCTCAAAGATAATTTTGACTTACTGAATTTTCCTGTCATTTAAAACTAACCAGTTAATGGCTCTCATCTGATTTTTATCTCACTGTTTTTTTGAAGAACTAGAAAGTGCTGTTTGTATTTGCTAGCTTTATAATCTGATTTTAAATTAATTTAGGCTAATCTTACTAAAGCTCCTTTGTCTATATACTCTATAAAGTATTCCTAGATTAGAATATACCTGTATATTTTGAAATTGAAGAATTAAATGTATATAATCATGGTTCAATTTAGAAATGCAAGTCACATCCATGAAGAATTAATGTCTTTTAACACTGTTCCAAATAGAATTTTATGTGGAAGTTGCCTTTGCCACAGATATCCAGATCTCATCAGAAACATATGTAAAGTTTTCTAAACCGTGGTCTTGATTATTCTATTTTCACAATATGTTAAATCAGATTTGGCCATGTTGTCTTTTCAAACAGGAAGCCAAACAGACTCAAAAAGTAAACACAAAGGCACACATTGCTGTGTTTAAATAGTCATGAAATGATTGCTTGTCTCCCACTGAGCTGTACCTGCCCATGTACTACGAGGCATCAAGTTTTGCTCCCCCTTAGAGAAGTTCAGCTTTGACTTTTGGCCTCTAAAAATAATAACTGTTCTTTCAGTTATTCTCTCTTTCACATAAAAAGAGATCTGACAGTTTTGATGCTTCTTATTGTCACTTAGGAATTGATATGGCCTGAAGCATCACTGTTCTGCATTAGTCTAAATGCCAGAATTTTAAGCTCTCCTGACTTTTTAAAATAAATCTGCATGATACTCTGTAGAATAATTTCTTCTAAAGTCTTTTCAGCAATTTACAGGTTGTTCTAGCCTGAACACAACTGCCTGCCTCTGTTGCATCTTTTTGAGAAGGCCAGTGACAAAAATTCTAATGATGGTATTACCTGTATTGCATTTTCTTTTGACTAAAATGTCTGATTTATACCAACTCTTTTTTGACCTTAGTGGGGTGATTACCAACACAGGAGGAGCTGTAAGGGTACAGTCTCTCCCAGGACAAGAAAGCTACCCTGCTGTAAATGCCAATGGGATCCAGTCTCAGGTGCTCTCTAGATGGGCTTCATCTTTCTCAGTGACTGGTAGGTGGATCGCACTTACTGTTTTGCAAACTATATTTGAAGCTCTGGCAGAACTGTGGGACACTTTCTCAGTGCTTCTGTATGCATAAAGAAAGTGATTGTTTAGCAGTAGAAGTTTACACTTCTAATTCATTATTTTAACTTCCTTTTTCGTCTTTTACCTAAAGAGAAACTATTCCAGCTAGAGTAGCTAGTCTGTAACAGAAGCTGATACATAAAGATGGGTCAGTTATTTAGAATATAATGCCATGATAGCAGGCAGCTGACAGTTCTATGACAGTTTAAGCTGATCAAAGTCAGTGCTTCAGTCCTGCCACTGCAGTCCAGTCCTCCTGCCACTTCCAGCCATTTAGTTTTATCCCTTCTCTCCCTCTGTCTGCTTTTGTGCAGGCAACAGCACTTTGTCAGGCCCTTCAAATACCTTGCTCACCGTTCCATGCAAAGACAAAACTGACCCTCCAAAAACAGTAATAACATCAACTTACATGTAGTATGGTAATTAAGCTACAGTGCAATGTAGTGGTTTTGTCCAGAAGTTTCTGTTCCCATTGTTGAGGTAGTTGTTAATTATTAATTGCCTAATTGCAAACCAGTTGTCATGCTTTGCCACACAGATGAGGCTAAACCACCTTCATAAAATCCTATGCAGAAACATATTGGTTGTGTATGTTGTTGTGGTTTCAAAAATATTGGTGTGTGTTTGCTAGTATAGAAAATTTGTGAAGCACATCTCTGTAATGTGCTCTTACTGTTTACAAGTTAAAATTCAGCCTACTATCTCTAAGATACCAGTATTCCCTGTATAGTGCTCATTGACAGTTGCTAGCTAAGAACTTGGAATTAGAGGTGCTTTTGGTGAGGGTGAAGGTGAAATCCAGTTCTCCAGATAAAGTCCTCTCTTTATCTGCTGGAAATAATGGCTACTACAGCTCAAAACCTCTTATCAGATATATATGCTATAATTGCTCATCAGCTGCTATTGTTTCAAATGCAGAAATTAATTACCTGTAAAACAAGGACCGCAATACTGGATTACACCAAAGGCTCGTGTCCTACTCCCAGAGTAGGTAATGGCAGATGACAAAGAAAGTACAGTAATTCTTCAAGCACTTGTAACTTCATCTAAATACACTGAAATCCAGTAAAAGTATTCTTATTTTAGCAGGCACCAAGAAAGCAGCTCTTGAAGCAGTTGGGCGATCAGTGTCAACAGCCCGTCCTTCCACAGGTACGTGGTGTCCGCAGCAAGGGAAGCACCTCGAGATAGGATGCACTGCAGCGTGCAAGCCCCTGGCTAAGAGAACATGTTTCACGAGACTCATTTGTTTTTGAAGAAGAAAACAGATGTAGTATCTGGTTTTGCAATGTATCTTTCACCAGAAAAAAAAAGAGGAATCATATGTAATCTTGGAGATTGATTCTGATCTCACTAATGTTCATGCAAATTTTTAAAAAATAGAATGATTTCTGAAAAGTAATAGAGATAACACAGAGGAAGGTAAGAGTTCATGAGCTCAGGCAATGTTCATTCTTTTTAAGCAATGGAGAAGACAGAGTTAATGCATTCCTTCTGACAGAATTGCTGAACAGCTGAGTGCTGTCAGGACATGCATAGCAGAAATTTAGTTGTTATGTGTATTTCACCACAGAAAGTTGCTGCATTAAACCCTTTTTATGAAGGTTAGTGCAGTATAAATACTGGACTTAGATGTTGCTTGTGAATAGACCACCTGGTTGACAGTTTAAGTCATGGTTTGCTTCCAAACCATTAAAAGTCCGTTGTACAGCAGGGTTGCTAACTGATGAACAGTAGCACTTGGGAAGGTGAGGTACAGAATTCACCTGGCTTTGTACAACTCACTAATCAGTCAGACAGGTATAGAAAGGAAAGTTAAGCTGTTTCATTTGAAAAAGAATATTCTCCATGGAGCAAAGCAGTAGAAGCACAAGTTTAATTATTAAACTGATTGACAATTCCTACTGCAGATAGATTGCACTGTAATTTTTGGAGTCAGAGCTTTTTCTGTTTTACTTCAGTCCATTCATCTTCTTGTTCTTAAGTGATCCATGCTGTTTTTTTCACCAAAGGTAAAAGACCTAAGAAGACTCTTGATAAAAAGGCTGGAAACAAAGGTAAGAACACACAGATTTAACTCTTGCAAAGCAGAATCCTAACATTTATTTGGTGTTAATAAGTATAATTATTTTGGATGTTCACAGACTGTAAAGCTGATATTGCATTTCTCATTGATGGAAGCTACAACATTGGCCAACGTAGATTTAACTTGCAGAAAAACTTTGTTGGAAAAGTAGCTGTAATGTTGGGAATTGGAACAGAAGGGCCTCATGTTGGAGTTGTACAGGCCAGGTAAGAACAGATTTACACAATGTATAATGGAGTAATTGATAAAAGAAATAAATTAATGTATCACTTCTCCTTTTGCAGAACAATATCACTCAATAATGGCTGATGAATAGCAAGGGAAAGAAACTCTTGAGCTGTAGCACCATTTGCTCTGTGCTATGCTGAGATGTGCATCTGAGAGGACATGACAAATTTGAACATCTTCTGTCTCTGATATTTGACTAGAGAGCAGCTGGACTTTTCACAGCCCTTCTGCTGTAGCTTTGCATCTCTTCATGGAACAGCGGGAAACACCCTGCAAAAGAGATGCCAGTTTCTAAAAATTGTAGTGAGAGAATAGTCTCTAATGGCTATGTACATGTACAAAACAAAAACCTGCTCTTACCAAGTGATAAATTATTACAGCTGATATTTTTCAAACTGTAACTGGTCACTTGTTTTTGCTTTCTACTGTAAATTAAAAATTAAATCTGAACACAGAATACTTAAAGTCTTTAATTTCTTAGTCATAAGCTAGCATACGTTGAACTTCTCAAATCAAAAAACTCAAACTGCATTATGCAGGAATTTTTTATGAGGAAGGTGTTTGTCATACAAATAGTAGAAAACCAGACAATCTTGAATTACATAGATGCATTTAGTTTAACATCTGGCATGTTCATATTTTTTCTTTATGTATTTTCAACCTAATGTTTTCAGCTGTTTGATAAGCATGAGAATCAGGCTGTCCTTAATTTATCCATTCAGGTAGATAATTCCTCTTGCTAAGGATTGCAAGACTTGTTAAGCAAGAAGCATACTTACATTTTAGTATTAAAATCCAGAGAAGACTATATATTATCATGAGCAAAACTATTCCAAGTGTGTTTTAGCTTGCTAATGCTAGTATGAAAAGTGAACCTTATTACTCCGTTTTATTTTTCCACAGTGAATATCCAAAAATTGAATTCTATCTGAAAAACTTTACTGCTACAAAAGAAGTTTTGTTTGCCATAAAGGAATTAGGCTTCAGAGGAGGCAATTCCAATACAGGTGAGTTCATATTCCCCCTAAAACAGAAATTACTTCTCTATGTATTTATATATATATATATATATGTGTGTGTGTGTATATATATATATGTATATGTGTGTGTGTAAATGTTGAAGTTCCTATAATTCACATAGGTCAGAAAGTGTTTTAGATGCCACACTTACCTTAATCAGGTTCAGTGATTTTCCACTAGAACATTGTCACATCTCACATTTAATTTCTAGAAGTTAGGCATGCTTGTTACACATTTAATTAGAGTAAAAGTGTTTATACTTGTATAATGCTTCCTGCATTTTAACAGTAATTGACTTTTCACTAGTAACAGAATGATATCTTGAGACAAATCCATAAAAAGATTTGTATTTCTTTCTTGTTGGCTGGCTAATTAAAGAGTTAGACTAGGAGTAAGGAGTAAGTGGTGGGGAGAAGACATCATGATTTAGCCCCAGTCAGCAACCAAGCCCTATGCAGCTGCTGGCTCACTTTCATCTAGTGGTATGGGGGAAGAACTGGGAAGAGGAAAATGAGAAAATCTGTAGCTTGATAGACAGTTTATTAGGGAAACCAAAAGCCACTCACATAAGCACAGCAAAACAGGGAATTCACTCCCCATGTCCCATGGTTAAGTAGGTGTTCAGCCATCCCCAGGAAAGCAGGGCTCCAGCTCACCAAACAGTTCATGCCAACACTCCACATGTCCCCTCTCCTTCATTCTTTTTCCCACAGCTGGCCATGACATTATATGGTGTGGAATATCCCTGTGGTCACTTTGGGATATTTTGAGAATCCACACTTTGAGAATACTGTTTTGAGAATTTGAGAATTGAGAATACACTTTGAGAAGTCTGTGCACCCCCAGCCTTCTCACTGGCAGGGTGGCACAAGAGGTAGGAAAGGCCTTGGCACTGTGCAAGAGGTGCTCACCAATAGCAAAAACATCCCTCTATTGTCAACACAGTTTTCCACACAAATCCAAAACTCAGTCCCTACTAGCTAATCTGAAGAAAATTAATTATCACAGACAAAACCAGCCAGACAGAAACTAAGCATCTAATGATGTTGCATTTCACAAGCTAAATTTAGGTAGCTCCTGAACTTTCTTTCTTCCAATTCATTTGGCAGGTACTAATATACCTACTTCCTAGTAGAAAACTAGACCCATGAGCAAAAAAAATATCTCAGGGAATTCCACCTCAGCTTATCTGTGGGTTTTTTTTTGTTTTGTTTTTTGTTTTTTTTTTTTTGAGGGGGAGGGGTGTTGATTTGGGGTGATTTGTTTTTGACTTAGAGGTTGCCCAAGCTCCATTATTATCAAATTTCCTGTGGCACCAATTCAACGCTACACTGGCTTAGTCTTGTAGTTATAACATAAATTCCAGATGGGAAGCTGATCCCAGAATGTACCATCACTGTATGCATTATTTCTTCATATTCTTTTCCCGTTCAAAACAAGGCAAAGCTTTGAAGTACACAGCTCAGAAATTCTTCTCTTTGGAAAATGGAGCACGGAAGGGAATTCCTAAGATCATTGTAGTGTTTCTGGATGGCTGGCCCTCAGATGATCTAGAAGAAGCCGGCATAGTGGCCAGAGAATTTGGAGTCAACGTGTTCATTGTGTCTGTAGCAAAGCCCACAACAGAGGAGCTGGGAATGGTACAGGACATTGGTTTTGTTGACAAAGTAAGAAAGAATGCTATTATTTGGTTTTCAGTCGTGAATATAATTCTGGAGAATTTACAGTAAAATTCTAATGAACTAATATATGTATATACAATAACTCATATAGATGTATAGACATAAAAATATTCTCTCAAAGCAGCTGATTAAATTATCCCTGCTCATAAGTGATTTAAAAGATGAGCAGAAGGAAGGTTAAAGAAACACTGGAGATTTTTCCTTGCTAAAGGGGACACACAAAGGTACAATTGTCCTACCAGTTCAGAAGTTTGGCCAAGTTGTATCTCCTGGAATTTGTAATTGCATGAAGACTCTCAGTGCAGGAAATTCCCCTATCTCAGGTATGGCTGAATGTGCCAGAGCAATGTCATGCTGACGTGATACATTCTCTCTCCTGAAAGAGCAGACAGGGAGGTGCTTATTTCTTATCTGCTCTGTGGATAATTATTTACTTATTTCATTACTAAGAGGACAGAAAATATAGAAAAACACATCCTAGCAAGTCTGTGCAGAGGACTTTGATCTTGTATGCAGAGTTTTGGATCTTGCTCCTTTTGAGTTGAAGCAGGAATTCAAATACCAATCACCTACTCCCACATGAGCTTTCTGATCAGTTGGTCTTTACTTACTCTGCAGTGAGAAAGCCGGTCATTTTCCACAGGGAGGTTGCAGATGTCTAATTTCAGCAGAAATGGCATGAACAGAATGAAGCTCTGCTTCTTCTAGGGATATCTAGCTGCTGACCCCAGAGGTATTGCAGGCAGGTCCAACCCTTACGCACTTAGAGAAACACCACAGAGTGGTTTGGGTTGGAAAGGGCCTTAAATGTCATGTAGTTCCCACCCCCTTGCCAAGGACAAGGACACCACCCAATAGACCAGCTAGCTCAGGCTTGGCCTTGAACACTTTTGGGGATGAGGCACCCACTGTTCTGAGTAAACTGTCCCAGTGCCTCACCATCCTCACAGTAAAGAATTTCCTCCCAATATCTACTCTAGATCTCTCCTATTGTAGATCTCTTTGCCTTGTACAGGCCCAGGAAGACATGACCTTTAGTGGCTGAGGCCTGTCCTACCTTCCACATTTTGATCTTAGCTGGATTAATTGGAGAGCTGATTGTGAATTTAACCTCTTTTTCAGTTACCTTGTACTTCACGTGCATCTGATGGAAGCTAGGGGAAAAGAAATTTTACTCTGAATGACCTGGAGTTATACTTCTACCCAACTCTGTCTGTGTTTGTGACATATTATAGATTAAAAATCCAGAGGTGTTACCAAGTTCAAGGGGAAAACACAGAGGTTAATTTTCAGTGTATAAGCAAAAATACAGAAATTTCAATCCTTTGGCTATTTAGTACCATGACTTTGTTCACGTACACAGAACAAAATTACAGTTTTCAATTGTTGCACTTCTTGTGAACAAAGCTAAATTATTTGAAAACTTTCATAGCTTGAGGGGCAGGGTTGTCTTTATTACTGGATAAAATAAGCTGTACCATAGTTTACATTGACTTTGAGTGCAGCTGTTTCAATTTCTTTAAAGATAAGCACATAAAAACCCATCCTACGCTCCCACCATGAGGCTTCATTTCTAAGCTGCTTTTGAAAGAAAAATCATAGTTGTCTGAGTTTTATCTATTGAACTGCTCAGTTGGAATTCACCCATTCCATTTATGTTTTCAAACAGGCTGTTTGCCGAAACAATGGCTTTTTCTCTTACCAAATGCCCACCTGGTTTGGTACTACCAAATATGTAAAACCTCTTGTCCAAAAACTGTGCTCACATGAGCAGATGTTGTGTAGCAAGACTTGCTACAATTCCGTCAACATTGGTTTCCTGATAGACGGTTCCAGCAGCATTGGAGAGACCAACTTCCGCCTCGTGCTTGAGTTTGTGAGCAACGTGGCAAAAGCTTTTGAGATCTCTGACATCGGCTCCAAGGTTGCAGCTGTGCAGTTCACCTACAACCAGAGAACCGAGTTCAGCTTCACAGACTACGTCACCAAGGAAAAGGTCCTCTCGGCCATCCGCAACATCCAGTACATGAGCGGCGGCACTGCCACTGGCGATGCCATTTCTTTCACAACCAGGAATGTGTTTGGGCCAGTGAAAGATGGACCTAACAAGAATTTCCTCATTGTTCTGACTGATGGTCAGTCTTATGATGATGTTACAGGACCTGCTGCAGCTGCACAAAAAGCAGGTAAATTATGTATTTTGAAAAGCAGTGGAAGTTGATCCATCCTATTTCTGCTGCACTGCAAATGTTAAGATTTTAAAGTTTGCAAAGTATCATACTTTGAATTCAGCAAGATGTAAGCCCCTAGGAACTGTTTTCCATTAGGGTGAAAAAGACCCCAGCAACCAGTAATACAGAGTCAGGTATGACTAGACTCACTTATGGCAGCTTAGGGATCAACATATACCCAGTCTCATTTCCCCAAACAGCAGAGTAAGAATAATGAGCCAAGTAGCTCCATCATCATCTAGGAAGGGAATAAGCAGTTGTGGTCAAAAAGTTCATTGAGCTGATGATGCTTGAAGTATGAGTATGTAAAGGCACTAAGTATACACAAAGGAACCAAACTTACTTTCAAAATCATTTTACAGTGTTACTTATGTTTCAAGACTGACATGGTAACTGCTACAGTCCTATGTGTTACTACAAGAACAACTCAGACATTAGCTCTTATGATACCTCGCATTTCTTTCAGGATTTTTCCTGAGACAAATCTAATTCCTGGTATTTAGTAGCAAAATCTAATTATCTTTGACAGACTGCAGGTGTTGAAACATGCTTTTCAAATCCACATTGATTCATTAATGTAGAAATGGCTGGTTTTCTTGTATCTACAGTCAAAATGGTCTTTTTTAAATTTCCTTTTTGTAGGAATAACAGTCTTCTCTGTTGGTGTTGCCTGGGCACCTTTGGATGATCTGAAAGAAATGGCTTCTGAACCAAGAGAATCTCACACTTTCTTCACCAGGGAGTTCACAGGATTGGAGCAGATGGTTCCTGATATTATTAGAGGCATCTGTAAAGACTTTTTGGACTCTAAACAATAAAAAAATCTGCTGTTCACTATTACTATTTGAAACTAAAAATTGTGAAATTGAAATGGCCCCTCTAAAGTACAGATGTTTTATTCTTATATATGCTATCATAATACAGAGGAAGAAGAAGGGCTACTTTTTGTTTCTTTAATCAAAGATTCTTGTGAGCTTGTTAGAAGTTGTACTTGATCCAAAAGTGCAGAATTTGGCCAACAGTTCATATTTTCAACAAGCATGTAGCAGCCTGAAGTTCAAAGCTTTGCATAGCGTGCACTTAAGAATAGCAGATACTCGGAGGAAATAATACAGCTCTGACATTTTTTCTGACACTTGCTAGATTCCTTCTTAGGAGTTAAAAAAAATACAGCTTTAAATACAAGGTACTACCTTCTATAAGTTTTCTGTAGCTTACAATTCTGTATCTTTTCCAAGAGTTCTCTGATAACACAAAGTAATTTCACCACTCCTGGTGTGCAACATCCATTATTGCCAGGCAGCTTAAGAAAAGATATGACAGATTGTAGCTGAAAGAGTCTATTTTTACTAGTTGGGGTTTTGCTGGATATGGGCGGCAAATTTTACATCAATATTGGCAAATCTTACGCCCACAGATTTCTGTGGATTTATTTGGTTGGTTCTGTTGGCACAGAATTTTAAAGGTATTTAAGGCACAGTAGTTCTTTGAGAATCTGGATCCTAATATATTTGCTACTACTGCTGCTTCCTGCACCACTGAAGTCAACAGCGATATTCCAAATACAACCAACAACCGGATATTTCCTGTCTGCTGCCTTGTACTGTCTTGATTTGACAAAGTTGTTATTGGCCAGACAGTTAGAGACAGGAATCTTGGGCCAAGAGATTAAATGAGACCACACAGTGGGAACTGAAAGCATTCAAATTCAAGTCCAGAGGTATCTAAAACCTTCAAACCTAATGGATTTATATCAGATTACATGGTCAGAAAAGAGTAGGCAGACACATTAAGTTGAATTTAGTAGTTTAGAGAATAACAGCTTCATAATGGTAGTAAAAACACCTTTATAGATGTGTGAGGTTTTCTGAAGATGACAGAATAGCTTTCTTGAAAAAGGCTTTAATTTGATTACATACCTAGTAATGTTGATATATTTATTCATCAAGTTATTCCAGAGTCCTGCTGTGAATAACGTACTCCAAGTATTCTTTAGAAAATAAAGGGGGTTTGCAAATAAAATGTATAGTAGAAAACAAAACAGCACTTTCCCTATCAATCTGGGGTTTCCCTTTTTTCCTCTCCCCCACTATCGATTGTAAAATTTCTAGTGGTTATGGAGTGGTACAGAAAGGATTGCATTCATTGGGCTTTTGCTGTGCACTTTTAATAACTTATAACTGGCTATATATTACTCTAAACATAAATGGCAAAGATGCCTTGTATTTTTCTAGTAATTGTTATCCTTAATTTTGTTACGTGTTTATAGGTAAGAGCATTAAGCTTTTGCTGTATAAATTCATATGCTGTATCAACTTTGTGCAAAAATTTAATTTAGTTTATAAACTTTTTATAGAAATACCTATTGCAAGAAAACTGGGACTGCTGCTGTCTGTTTTAATATCTCATAACACAGAAGTCTTTTTATTATGAACCTCAAATAGTTTAGCTTGAATAAGTGGTATGTGATACTTCCTAACTGTATAATCTCAAATTCCCAATCATTCTCAAATAATAAGGGTATTATTTTTACAAATATTTTAATTTGATTGAGTCAATATCAAAGTTTTAGTCATTGTTCATACTAGTTATGACCCGAGTTAAATCATCTGAATATAAATTGTGTGCTGGCTGATAGAAGCACATTTTCTCTACTACTTTGCTTTTACTGTTGCAAAGAAATAGGCAGCTTTAACTCACATCATTCATTCATCAGACAAAAAGAAGATTTACATCCCTGGGACACAGAAAGCTGCAGAGCTAAGTCTCCACATATTTCCATTTCACAGGAGTGCTGATGCCATGTTACTTGCACCCTTCATACACTCCCATTACACTCAGGGAGTATAGAAAGTACTTTTTAAAGATACAATGTTTATGTGCCAGCGAGCATTTGTGAGCACAGTTTCAATCTGGGAAAAACATTGCTGGGATACAGACAAAAGGATTGAGACCTGGTGAGATACAGAGGCAGGGTGGAAGGGATATGGACTGTGCTGTAAGTAGAAGGCAAATTTGGAGGAGGAACAGCATGGCAGAAGGTAGCAGACATGGGCTGAAGCTCTGGTTTGTAAAACAAGGTAAGTAAAGCCACAGACAAGGATTCAGTTTTATGCTGCCGGACCAAGCAGTACAAAGAATGTGAAGAGAGCTGCAGCTACCATCAGTTATGCAAACTCCAGTGGGAAAAACTGCTGCAGATTTAGGGCTGTCAGTCAAGATTTCAGACTGCAGGAGATCAATTCTGTTCTCTTGTGAGACTAAGGAAAACCATTGTAAAGGGGCTGGACTATATGTTCTTTAAAAGGTTCCTTGCAACTGAAACCACTTCGTGATTTTCTATGCCATATTTCTCTGAACAGTATTCACACTCAGGGGGCCTCGGATTTGCAATCCCAGTCCTGATGACATATCACATCAATATAAAAAGAAAAAAAAAAAAAAAAAAAAATCAGGATTCCTTCATTGGGAAAAGAGTAGAAAACTCTGAGGTTAGGGATTTAGGTACTTAACTGTAACTCCCATGCAGCTGTTTGGAATTTTACATGAAATAGTAGTTAACACAGTTCAAAACTCATCCTTCCCACTTAGAGCAATCTAAATTTACAAATCTGCTGTCCTAAATAAATTGAAATCCCTTTTTGTACCATGATAACTTCCAGGAAGAGCTACAACCTACAGCCATGCTTTGGTTAGGACACATGCCTGAGCACTAGAAGCATTCCCTGCCACAAGATCTTTCCTGGGTAAATTCTCCACTTGCAGGCTATAACAGAAAGGAGTATGACTTCCTTTGTCATTGGCAATATGTCTTTCTCAGTCTCACAAGGAAACTTAGGCCAGTGTTTCTGCATCTCAAATTTTGCACCTTGCACAAATCTTAGGCATTTATGTCCTGTCTTTACCATGAATCATCTTGTATATACATCTGTTGATAGCATGGCTATTTCTAGCTCTGACAAGTGCAGTATATATATGAAAAGCAGGTATACAGTCCAGGACTGAGGGTCAGTAAACTGCAGAGAAGTCTTCATATAGCCAGACCTGCAACCTGGTAACAAAAGCCTTCTGCTTTATATCCTTAAGCAGAATGCAAAATGGGTCTCAGAAGTTGACCAACCTTTATTATCACTGTGAAACTATTAATATTGAATTGGTAGGGAATGAGAAAGACCCAAAAGAAAGACCACGCTAAAATTCTTAAGAGAAAACAGTCACTTTAAAAGTATTATGCCTTTTAAAATCAGTGCCAATAAAGAGCTATGCAGAAATGAGCCAAAATAATTTGCATCAAAAGGCAACAATTATAATTCTCTACAACTTACAAAGCAATTTTGAAGTGGGAAGAGAGAAAGAACAGAGTTGGATTTTTTGACACATTAGTATAGTCTCATCAGAACAGTAGATTCTCCAGTAAATATTTTAATTACTTCCATTTGCCTTTCATATTAGTGTTGCCATGTAAGCTCTCCCTTCTATTAGGCATGCCCCATAAAATACAGTATTTTTACCTTCCCTGTTCTGAAGAAGAGAAGTGGGAAGAACTGCTTATGCCTTGCTTTTAAGCTTTTTTCCTTATGGAGCAATTCTTGATATCACTATCCAGCTCCATCAATTTTGTCAGCATTTTCCTTCCTTTCACTACCTTGAAGGGTAAGTCAGCTCCAGAAAATATCAAAGCCACAAAAATGACAGAAAATATCTCTGTTCCATGCAAGTGTCACAGAAGGCCTGAGCACACTGTCAAAGACAATCAACTTTATTCTTAAGCAAATTGCCTGGAAACTGGGGACTTAAATCCACAGCCTAATAAATTCAATGGTTTTGGTTTGGTCCTGGGACAGTAAACATAAGTGGTATTTTTGGGAAGTGGAAGCAGAACATGGCTGAATATCTTGTGATCACCTGTCATCCAAATAGAGACACCAAACACATGGAAACTTCCAGCAAACAGTTTATAACTGAAGTATGAGCCACTTCTCAGTTATATATGTCTACTCACTGAAGCACGCATTCTTTTGCCCTCAATGGCCTCAAAAATTTTGCATCTAGCTTCAGCTGAAGGAAGAATAGGTTCTGAAAATTTGCTGTCTATGATTAAATCCCAGGATTTAATCTCTGCTTTGAAGCAAATGACCACTTTAAATTTAATCTCATTAAGATCAAAATTTCCTTTCCTTTCAAACAATCAAGACTGCTTAGTGAAGTGTCCTTGATCATAAGCTGCTTTCATGAAATTAAGGGTATTTACTATTACATTACTTTCTGATTCACTTACATTCATCTGCATCTATACACAAACAAATATTGTGTCTTATTTGTCTCTGCATTCCACACCCAGAGCAGCTGCCTGTGAATGGCAGCAGGGTCACTCTTTAGCCATGCCAGGACAGGGAAGGAAAGGGAAGGGTTAGGGTTTGCCACAGCCAGAAGGAGCAGGCAGCATCGCTCCCTGCTGCCAAGCAGCTCCTGGGAGCCCGGCGCTGTCAGCTTGAATAGACCCTCAGCCCCGGGCCAGAACTGAACCTACAGCTGAACTTCACACTGGACCAGTTCCTAAGACACCAGCATGGGAATCCTGCACTGCTGTTTTTGCTAGCAAATGTTAACTAAACTTTTCCAACCTTTGCCGAGGTCAGATACGGCCTTTACTTCTTAACAGCAATTTGAGTATGGCAGAATGTAAGCAAAGGGATATAAAACTATTTTTCTGCCCTGGTGGATGTGATCGGATTACAAGTATGGTAAACAATTATCTGCCAAAGAATACAAGTTAGAGACAACAAGAAGTCAAAAGATTGAGAAAAAGACTGGCAAGATTTAAGAAAATACTTTCAATTAGATGGGAAAATCAGAAAAATTACTAACTTAGCACTACTTTGAAAGTTTTGATAAGTTCCAAATCAAACAAACTACATAATCAAAATAGTATTTTTTTCAAATGAAAACCAAATTCACTATTATGTAGTTTCTGAAATTCTCGACACCCTTGGGCATTTTAAGAATATATTACTTGTTCAGAAAAGCTAGATGGAAAACAGCTTTCTCTCATCTAAACACTCTAAATTAGGTGAGATACACAAATTTGTTGAACTAAATTCTGGTGAGGACTAGGAGCCAGTTTAGAAAAAAAAAACTCAGGCCTGTCTGGCACAGCATGTTGGTAGCAAATATTTCAACGTGGAATTTAATCTCCAGTGGTCAGATTTGCTCAAATCTGAGCAGAGACTAGACTAACACAAACAATTAGGAGAAAGTGATCAGGATCAGTTGCTTCTGTTATGCCCAAATATCTGCCAAAAAAATATTTCTGACAGAATATGCATGTGTACCATGGAAACTGTCAGGTGTTAGGGCTCCCCATTCAAACTGTGGAAAATATTTCCAGCCTCTAATAAATTCTTCTGTACAGCACCTGCCAGCTAAAACTTAATAGAAAACAATGTTTATTAAAATTAGCAGAGTCAGTCACCTGGGATGTATCAGTATTCTAAAAAGACTTGCTTTTGTTAAGGTATAATAGTATTTCTAACACCAGAAAACTCCAGCAGAGGGAATCCAGGGGAAACCTCTGGCTACCAGCCAGTCCACCAAAAGCACAAGGCTCGTAAGACAGAGTCATGATTCAGACTCCAACATAGCACCAGTGCATGCAGAGCAGCTGAGGGCCCTTCCAAGAGCTTCTGGTTTTAAGCTCCTGCCCCCAGCTGCCCACAAATAAAAAAAAACAGATACCCACCCATTTCAAGGTCCAAAAGAGCAACTGAGACAAATAGAAAAAACAATTAAACCTGAAACAATAGAAAAAAAGGTGCTTAAAAAGGCAATGAGGCCAGTCACCACAAAGTCACTCAAGAGTATCATCACCTTGGGCAGCCCTCCTTTCATAATGGAAAATCACATACCTTTGGCCAACTGCTGTGCATGAGCAAAACTCCAGCAGTCATCAGGCACGGTCTGAGAAGTGCCCAGATGCAATCGACCACTCCAGACACACCAGGATCAATGACAGCTTCCCAACAGCCAAGGCAAGGTGGAGACAAGCTTCAGGGAACACTGTGACAACACAAGCAGCTCTCCCTCTCTGCCAACACCATGATGTCTGAAGGCACAGAGGGCAAAACTCTCCCACCCTGCCTCCTCTCAGCTTGTTGTGGGACTCCTGCAGCCCTGCTCTGTTCCAGGCCAGAAGTGGCTATCACAGCCCAGCCAGCCCCAGCAACTCCCTCCACCCACAGCAGGTGGGCAACAACAGTGCACCGAGCTTATGAAGTCATCCTCTCAACTCAAGTCATCTGGAATATGACATGACCTTCCAGGAGAAAGACGTTAGAGGAAGACTAAAAAGAAAGCCTGTTGTTTTATATCATCAACTTAATGTTTGTTTCTATATTAAAAATTTAAAACAAACCAATACATTTTTATGACATTTTAAAGTTGTTGTAGCTTGAACTATTGCTTTTAAAAAATCTGTTACTAATTTAATCTGCATTAGACTCAAGGGTGCACATGGTCAAAGTATCAACAGAGCAAGTATGAAAATGGAACATTCTTATACACGCTCATCTCAGAACAAGCATTTCAAAACAATTCTGAAGCCTTCTGCTTTTGTTATTTCTTTTTAAAAAAAGTTCTTAAAGGCAGAACATAAATACATGTGTGTGTGTATATATATATAGAGATATATACACTCAAGAGTATATATAGAGATATATATGCTCAAGCACTGCAGTGACAAGCTGAGTGATGTGGTCAACACACCTGAGGGATACCATGGGATGCCATCCAGAGGGACCTGGACAAGCTCGAGAAGTGTGCCCACAGGAATCTCCTGAGGTTTAACAAGACCAGGTGCTGGTGCTGCACCTGGGTCAGGGCAACCCCCAGGACCAGCACAGGCTGGGGATGAACAGACCCAGAGCAGCCCTGCCCAGAAGGACTTGGGGGTGCTGCTGGCTGAGAGGCTGGACATGCCCCAGCCATGGGCACTCCCAGCCCAGAGAGCCAAACGTGTCCTGGGCTGCATCCAAAGCAATGTGGGCAGCAGGGCCAGGGAGGGGATTCTGCCCCTCTGCTCTGCTCTGGTGAGAGCCCACCTGCAGGGCTGCATCAGCTCTGGGGTGCCAGCACAGGAAGGACATGGAGCTGCTGGAGTGACTCCAGAGGAAGATGATCACACCAAGATGATCAAAGGGATGGAGCATGTGTCAGTGTTGGGACTGGCCAACCCGGACAAGAGAAGGCTTTGGGCTAACCTAACGATGGCCTTCCAGTAGCTGAAGGGAGCCTGTAAGAATGCCAGAGGGACTTTTTACAAGAGCATGTGGTGACAGGACAAGGGGAAACTGCTTCAAACTTCAAAGAGAACAGATTAAATTGAGTACTAGAAAATAATTCTTTACTGTGAGGGTGGTGAGTGACTGGCACACAGGTTGTGGATGCCCCAGCCCTGGAAGCGTTCTAAGCCAGGTTGGACGGGGCAATAAAAAACCTGTTTAGTGGAAGCTGCCCCTGTCCATGGTGGAGATACAAGCTTGAACTGGATTATTTCCAATGTCCCTTCCCTCCGAGGCCTTTCTATGAGTCTGTGAAATCAAACAGAACAAAAATGCAAGGAGTCAGCAGTGTGCGAGCAAGGGGCTTTCCACTGATGTGAGATGGGAAGTGCTGGAGCAGAGTGCAATGAGTTTCAAAGTAAATTAAACACATAACAATAAGAGCATGCCTGGACAGAGTGTGCTATCAGTTTCAAAATAAATTAGCAAACAATATGTGAAATGGATGGCCACTGATAGTGTAACTTCAAGCCCAGTTTTTCCACTTGGAAAATCTACCCATTTTCTCCTGGCAAATAAATTTGTCCTTAGTATTTCTAAATTAGGGAAGGTCCTTAACCAGGGCTTGTTACACATTTTCATGTGTATTCGCTATTTATGTGGATGGCATACTACTGTTTATGCTACAGTGGACTACAGTCACCACTGATCTGCTTAAAGCAGTTCCTACAATGAAAAGCAAGATGGAGACTAAGTCTGGTAACAGACTTATCAATCACACCCTAAATGCTACAGGTATTATTAAATATATTCAGATATCTTTCCATTCAGGTTCTGAGCACCAGTCCTTTGGGTCTCACAAAAGAGAAGTAAATGCTTTCATAAGCTGAGGTGTTTTTGCTAAATAAAACCATTTCTTTCAGCACTACCATTTTCCCCATCACCAGTACTATAGCTCTTCCATTTCAAAAAATGCAAAACCAACAAATAAAGGTTTCAGCATGTTATACCCCACAACAAATAAACTAAGATGTATTAGAAATTATCAGTAATATTCAATAACTGATGCCTCACTACAGCATTTGATCCACTATGCATTAGTGAACTTAGATGATCATTAAGATTTCAGTTAAGAAAAATAAGCAAATATTTTGTTTTTTTATCATTTCAATTTTAATACAATTAAAAAAAAGGTAAATGTTATGCATGGTAATGTTTATTAAACAATCACATTTTATTTAAGCATTAAAATGCAGCAGTCTGGAAAAGCTGCCAGAAACAATGTTTGGCTTCAGAAAAGGCAATTATTAAATTACTTGCAATAAAATTCAAAGACTCTCTTGTCTGTTGATTAGTTGAATGCTTTAGACTGGAAAGAACAAAAAGTGCAAATCAGCTGAATGTTATTTTCAAAAGTAAAGTCTTAGTGTCCTACAAGCAATTACTGGAAGGCCTCACCCCAATCTTCATGATAAAGGACAAAATTCTCCAAGTCCTAAACAATTATAATTTACTGTAACATTTCAAGCAATGTAACATTATTACTAAAACAAAATTAACTCCAAAATATAACTGACTATCATGAGCACCTTTTTCCTTTTTTTTTTTTTAGTTCTAATTTGCTTGACATGAGATGGCATGAAATACATTCTTACTGAAAAACTGGAAACTTACATGTAACAATGCAGTTAAACCACTTATAGGAACATGTTCTAGCTTTAGTTACCTTATACCTAAACATACTGCTTTATATTAAAATATTCATATTGTGGTAGTCTGTTTCTGCTGATACACTTGGAGCAAAGTGACTCATCACAGAATAGGTTTAGTTTTTTGTTCATCAACTTTATGGGAGGACTTGGAAAGAAATGGACAAAGGTAAGATATATGGGCAAATTTTAGGCATTTAGAAATTAGTTGGTTTTTTTTTTTTAATTCAACACAACTATTCAGTGGCAGTTTGAAATAAAAACAGAGTATCTTTCTAGCTCCCAAATCACTTCAGAATCACTTCATATGCAAAGCTAATGAAAAAAATACTGAGATTATCATCTTAGAAGGGCTGTAATAATACACCAGCAATTTTCAATTTGTTCTTGTAAAAATCTTTTAAAACATTGTGAAAACATGTTCTTATATGTGGGTACTGCTGCTTGAAACTGAACAGTTGCTCAATATCCAGACAACTATTACAATCTTGCAAAAGCAAAGCAGCTTATAAGCGTAATAAACAAATGGTCATTTTGCTAAAATTGCAACCTAATTTAGTAATTTGTAGAATGACTCTTTCAAATTGTGCAACACAAAATAATGTAGCCAACAGTAACATACAGGTACACCATTTAATATTTATTATATGCATTTTATATACATTATTTTTCAACAGCTGTACTTTTGCTATGCGGTACAATCTTAAAAATTTGCTGATTCATAGTTTGTAAAACAGAAACCTTACAAAACTCATCAAAACTCGCAAACTGATCAGAAAAGTTTTGTGGAAGACTAGAAAAAATACTTTTTTGTATTAATCATGCATTACACAAACAAAATTTTTAGTTACACCATAAACTGAAGCACATCTGAAAAATAAAATAAAAGCAGGGAGTAACTAGTCAAAACACAGCAGATTTATGAATCTTGAATTAACTACTTTTGTATTCTATTTGAAATGCAAATAAAAATAATTTTCACTCCAAAAGTTCTGAAACAAGATTCTTTTTTTGGAATCAACTCCACTCCAGGTACTTAACCAGAGGAAGAAGAGTTTCTTGGTTTGCAACTTTAGAATTATCAAATGTCCCAGTTTTTCATCTATTTTAGACTGTTCAAAGAGTGCCATAACAGAAATACAGGGCCCTTTAACACACTACATAAAAGGATATAAAGACCAACAAAAAGTGAAATAAATAACAATAGGCCATTAGCAAGATGGGTAATCCTTGATAAATAAACTCGTAAATACAGTAAGATGTACAAAATATCACATAGTGATAGGATGCCAAGATTAATTTTTTTTAAGAGTTCATTCAGGGGTGTTAACCCCTCTGTGTTTCATTTGAACACATTTTACAGTCCTTTATTTATGAAGACAGTTATGTGGTGATGATGATGAATTAGCATCCTTAAGCAAGGACTTAGCTGAGCTGTATTAGGCAAAAGAAGGGAAGATTGTGGTTACACGGCAGCGGGTCAGTGAGATCTCTGTGTTTTAGGGTTCTATAATGCAGAAAAACATTATCAATACAATCTTGAGCACTGTTGTGACAGGCTAAATATATAAAAAGACTTATAAAAACTAGAATTTTATCCAAACATTTTGTGCAACTAATGCTAAAATATTTTAAGTTAAATTTCCTTTTCTTTAAAGCAAAATAAAAGTTTAAAAGGGGAATCTGTGGCATTCAACTGATAAACAGAAGATTACTAAGAGATGAAAAGAAAGCTACTCTTGGAGCTCACTTCCCCCCACAAGAGCACCACATTCCTAACCCTAAGGCAGCACACAGAGTCCAAAATAAAAGTCTTTTGTAAGATCAGACTCCACGTTTGCTTAAAGACACCTAAAGAACAGACATACGCTCAGTTCATATCCAGTCAAGGCTACAAATACTGGTTTTCTTTTTTGTATTTGTCCCCACCCCCCCCCCAAATACAGTAATTACAGTTAAATGAATGAGCCTGACATTGTTCAGGATGTGGTGACTTTTCACCAACTTCTACCTGCCCCACTTAAGAGCCTCCACTCAGGCAGATCAGATGTAGTGTCTTATTGGTAACCTTATACTTGATGGCAGTGACGCATTCCCTCTTTTTTTGTCCAAACAGACCTGCTGTTATGATGCAGGTTTGTTCTACTATGTCACACAAATACTTTGGCAAGGGCATCAGCTCCTGCACTGGCAATATATGCTTTTGATGGATGAAATGCTACATCATAAATTGATTCATCCAGCTTTTTCCTATGAGCTGTTATTTCTTGCACACATGTCTTGCTGTCCAAATTCCACAACCTAATGGAACAATCATGGCCTGTTTAGGAAAGAAAGAAAGGAAAAAGACAAGGTTATATTTGTCAGAAATTCAGTGCATTATAAATGCATAATTTATATAGAACATGTAGATTACAAAAAAAAAACAAAACTCCTTACTTCCAGACATTAAATAGATTCCATTAGGATCTACAGCTAGACTTGTGACAGCATCCAAGTGAGCAACCATAGAATGGATCATTTTACCTAAAAGAAAAACAAACAGTGAATTTTCTGTGAAGTACTGTTTATTTAAAAATCACCAACCCATTTCCCTTAAACACAATATAAGACAACATGCTTATTTAGATTCCAGTAATATTTGAATGTTCCTATTCCATTAGAAATTAGGAAGTTTCAACTGCAGACTCTTGTATAAACATAAGGGCAAATGACACAACTCTCAAAAAGGTATTCCCATTGTAAACAATCTTTATCCACTTGGCATCTTTACTGGCAGCATCAACAATGAAGACCTAAAATGACTACGTGAGAACCTTTGTCTCAAACGTCCTAATAACTGCCTCAGTAGGAGAGTGTTGATGAAGCTTTGTAAAATGAGACTTACTAAGCCATATCAATGGTCCATCTTTGTCATTGCTAGGAGAAAAAAATAAAGCAACTAAAGATGATGCTTGCCTAAAATACTCTCCAGCTTCTAATAATTAACTGTTTGGTTATGTCACAAACCAGAACAGTTATCTCAGCATTCAAGTACTTTTAATGCAAGTACTCTTCTTCTTTATGTTGACCTCTGTTCCTGGACTCCTAATAACATCTTTTAGCACCTCATGATGCTTTTTGGAAGGAATTCCAGAATGTTTTACCACACAAAAGAATCACTACCTCTCTCCTGTTTTGAGTCTGTCACCTGTTAGGGATTAGCAACTTAACCTCAGTTCATGTGTTGAAAAAGAGAGCAAACACATCCCTGTTGTAAGACCATGACCAACATGAAGAACATATATCAGCTTTGTTCAGTTGCTCCTCTTCCTGAAGAATCTCAGCCTATTCAGTTTCTAATATTCTTCCTGAAGAAGCTAAAAGCTACTGAAGATCTTTGATCATCTTTCTAAACATTCTCTGAAACATATTAATTTGGCTTTGAGATAAGGGAGACTTCATTCAAATATTCATACAAAGGTATTAAAAATGTTCCCTTTTGCCTTTTATTCCTTTCACTCCTTCTAATATGCATTTTGCTATTCTGACTGCTAAGCAACAAACTAATATTTTTATCTAACCTATTATTATAACTCCATGGTTTTACTTTGAATAAGACCAGTTAGTCCAGTAATTATTATTTTATATTAAAATGTTTCTTTTTCCTTACATGCATAATTTCAAATTTATCCACATGGAATTTAATTTTCCTGCTTTTTTGTCTTTTAAGATCTCCAGTTCTTCCTCGTCAGCCTTCATGTTTAATAACCTGAATTAATGAACGTCAGTTAACTGCCAATATACTGTTCGCTGTTCAGATGACTATGTTGAAATACTGCTGATACCTCCAGACACGCAGATATTTTATTCCACAAAAAGACCGTTTACTTCTACCCTCTGTTTCTCGTCTTTGACCCAATTCTTTCTTCATGCAGATTTTTTTTCCTTACTCTTTGCTTCTTTGAAGTAACAAATCTTAATTTCAGCAACATCAATGCAATGCATTTAATGACCACAATTCAAATACATACATTCATGGCAGGTGCAAAGTGGAAAAAATGTCCAGCTTTTTTGCTTTAGGAAACAAAAATCCCAGGAACACCACCCCCTCCTGGGACCAAACCAAAAACACTTCAAACAGGTGTTTTGCACATGCTTACTTAAAGTGAGCTTAATGGTTTTTTTTCCTTCCAACTTTGATAGGTAACACGTAGGAAGTGACAGGTAATTTCACAAATACGAAGTTTAAGTTTGTTCTTACAATTATTTTAAAATTTTTGTCATGACAGACAGTGCAGCTTTCTCCTATAGCCTTCTTTACCCTCTTTCTTCCAGATCCTTTTCTGCTTTATAAACCTTATCAACAACTTATGTATAACACAGGATTTCATTACCACTATGAATTTTAGGGTTATTCCTTGCCCTAATAGTTACTAAGTGATCTTTTGTACTACTGAGTGTTGAAAAATGTAACTGACACATGCTTAGAGTTAAAAGCATGGAAATGATCAAACAAGGAACATAGCACAGGTATCTCTATAGATTAGGAAAGCTCTAAATTAAAGACCACTTTCTTCTCCCTTACAACTATCTCTGCCTGTTTTGAGAGTGTTTTCTGACTTCTGAAGTCACAATTGCAACAGGTATCACTATTTCACAGAGAAGGTACTGAAAAGGTTTAATCTTAGAAATACCAAAAGTTCTGTTTTATGTAAGTTTTCTACAAACGGATTCTCCCTATGCCACCCAGATTTCTTTAAACATATTCATATATACAAATTAGGTTATCTTTTTTCCTTACCCGTTTTGTTGTCAAAAAATTTGATGTGTCTATCTTCATGTGCTGTAATAGTTACAGGAAGTGTGGGATGACTTACTACCTTGTTAATATGATTATTTGATTGTACACCTGAAAATAAAATAAAAGAATATTAATCTGCCTTGAAGAAAATGTTAAAGTTAAAATGACAGCATTTTAGCATTACACTTTAGATTACCATATTATTTAACATTATGTAAGTAATATCTTAGGACCAATGTATCTCCTAAGAAATAAAGCTTCTTGCTTCACAGGATGGGGCAAAATGAGGTAGAGTCTAGCCAAAGTACTGTAAGGTTAAAGCTTACAAGTAGTTTACACCCATGAAAGATTATTGAGAGATAAAACCCAGCAAGTACTGCAGGGCAGCACTAGCCAAGTAGAAACAGACTGCAGCATGAGTAATCTACGTTTAGCACACAGGTCTTACACCTCCGCATCGAAATATATTTCATTTGCAGGATTAAAAAAAAAAAAAAAAAAAACAAAACAGAGGTACAGAGTGGTTTGGGTTGGAAGAGACACCTTCTACTAGACCAGAGAATCCAAGTAACTGAAGTCAACCTAACCCTCTTAGATTCTGTCACGTACATTTGTGACTTCAACTTAAGCAATGAATGGTTTAAAATCTCTTCAGAAGTCTACAGGATACTCTTTTAAAAAAACTATCTTGGTATCTTAATTTCTGTGCTTAATTTTTTTTGAATCCATGTAAAAGCCTTTCTTCAAACTAGAAAAGGTATTTCTCCAAATTGTGATGCTCCTTCTCTCTTCAATGCCAGGCTTTGCAGAAGATATGTATAAGATAGCTTTTACACAGTTTTGTAACCTGTGTTGAAGTCTGTAAGTTTAATAATTAAAGTGAACTACACTACTTAGACGGGAGAAGCAGATTCCCCCCTTGCATTATTCTTTTAGATCACATTTTATAGAAAGGAATGAGCACAAACTGGAGGTTTTCCTTACAAAACACTTTTGGAGGTTCACAAAAAGAAGTCTCCTCCATATAGAGTTTCATCAAATACATGCAATTAATTATTGATGAGCTACCTCTCTTGTGAAACTTTATTTGCAACAACAGGATTTATACAAACTTCTACCAGAAAGTGTGTTTAATCCCAAGCTGTGCAGAATTTGACACTAAATTAAATATTCTGTTTAATTCACCTATTATTCACCTACTTGTCTTGACATCCTCCATGTCAAGCCTATATAATGAAAACTGTGGTTTAATATACAAATCAGAAAACTGAATCTTAAGAAATCTTAGAGAACAGTAATTGTTGCTTTCACTACCTCTAACTACTTTCAAATCCTGCTAATAGAGTAATAAAATCGCTTGAGTGGTAGGGACCTTTAACATCATCTAGTTCCAATCCCACCTGCACAGGCAGGGCCACCATCCACTAAACCAGATTGTTTAAAGCCACATTCAACCTTGCCTAGAACATTTCCCAGGGATGGAGCATCCCAAATTTCTCTCAGTGAGTTGTGCCAGTGTCTCACCACTCTCACAGTAAAGAATTTTTTCCTAATACCTAGTCTAAATCTACTCTCTTTCAGTTTGATGCCATTCCCCTTTGTCTTGTCACCACATATCCTTGTACAAACAAGTTCCTCTCCAAGTTTCTTGTAGGCTCCTTTAGGTACTCGAAGATAACAATAATATCTCCCAAGAACCTTCTCCAGACTGAACAACCCCAACCCTTTCAGCCTGTCTTCACAGGAGAGGTGCTCCAGCTCTGGGATCATCTTCATGGCCTTGCTCTGGACTCAGTCCAACATGTCTCTGTCCTTCTTATGTTGGGGCTCCAGAGATGAATGCAGCACTCCAGGCAGGGTTTCACAAGAGCAGAATAGAGGGATTAAAAGACCTTTCCATAGTGTTTGTTCTAAGCCTCTAACCATCTTTCAAACTTAATGATGCAGTAGAGGAGTAAAACTTTTTTATTTACTACACCATACAATGAGGTACCATAATAATATAATAGGTACCTCATTCAAGATGGGTATTTATTACAGAAGAGCTCTACTTACCAGATTCTACTTGTGATGAAAACATTACCACTGACTGGGATGTTTCTAAATCATAGATGACTGTGCTGCCAGTGTTAAAAGATGCCACCATATGAGCAGGGTCACAACCTATAAAGTCGACTGATGTGGGTATTCCATGCTCTAGAAAGAGCAAAAAATATCTTAAGAAAGAACAAAACACTAAAAATTCCTGACAGTTTAAACTTTTAAGGTCATACTTAAAGAAGATTTTTGCTCTTTTCTTTAAAGTAATGCTACAGCACCATGATTATTTTATTACAAGTTATTCTTTTAGCTATGTTACCTGGTTTGGATAAATGGAGATAATGAGCCTGGATGCATGATCAGCTGCCTCATAAGAGATTTTCAAAACCACTGCAAAAAGTTACCTTTCTCTCCATTGTAAGTGCAAATACAGGGATTTTTTTCCGGTGGGTTCCATAACCTAATAGTGCCATCTGCTGAACAAGAGAGTAAGTGATTCTTTACACCACTGTAAGCAAGACCCCAGACTGCATCTGTGTGAGCAATTAATGTGCCAGCTAGAACGTTTGGCTCTGGAAAAAAATTCAGAAAAGAAACCTTTTTAGTGAAGAAGCATTAAGTATTTCTTGTACCTCAACATAAATTAAATTCCACATAAACCATGTTTCCCCTGCCCTTCCTGTTTAAGCAACAGCTAGAATATTACACAAGTCATTTTGCACAACCACTGCTATCTTTCTCAATAAAAACCCATCTAACCAGGAAAACAAGCAAACAAGCTCAAACCAAAAAAACCTACCGAACCAAACCAGCCAAGGAAAAAAAGTCCAGAAACAACTCAAACTACTATGTTCCTTTTCCCAGAATTGTACATTCTTGTTACCACCTCCCCTCTTATTTCTTCCTTCCAAATTCAACATCTTAAAGATGCTTGATCACAGCCCTTCCTTTACACAAGGTGCAGAAAATCAGATTTCTACTTGAACACTGGATGCTTACTTGATGCAGTTTTTATTCAGCATACTCTGCTGACACATAGGTATGGTCTAAAACTCTCAAGCACGCTAATAACAAAAATAGGACCAATTTTTCTTGTGGAGCTGGGAATCTTATTTTCATCTCCCTGATACTTTATAGTTGCCTTTTATAGAGGGTTTTTAAATCAATGCAGAGTTTTCCAAGCAGTTATCAGCTATTTAATTTTAGAGATATCTAAAATAAAAGATATCTAAAGTTAGGGACCTGAGATGCAAGTCAGAAACAGGGGACATAGAATCTGAGCACACCTGTGTGTTTTCTGGCAAATTTCCATCAGAAGAAATGAATAATCATTAAGAAGTTGTAATTCTGATACAAAAATTTTTTGCTTCTCAAAAATATAAGCTATGATTATTTTTTTTCTTTACTGCATATATCTTAGGAATTGTTAGGTCTCCCTATTACTGTTTTACACAAAGTACATCATCAGTGCAAGCAGGAATAAATAACTAATGTTTGCCACACATAAGTAGTTGAAAACATACAGCGTAGCTGAGAAATGACAGTAATACTTCACAAAAGCTCTAGCAAATAGATTAATATCAAGTGGAAAAATAATGCTCAAGACAATGGTTTATCTTTTAAAAGGTACTTACCATAGGTATCATATGGATCCACACTAGGGCTAGGCATGTTCCACCACTGGATGGTTGCATCAATACCACCACTGAAACACTGTTCTCCATTGGAACTAATTGCCAATGACAATACCGGTCCACTATTGAGAGACAGAGAAAAAAGCTGATTGGTAACTGCCTACAGGAGAGAATATACTGTTATGAATGACAATATGTTTATCAGCCATGAATAATGTCAAACACTCACATGTGGGCCCTAAATGTGTAGATGGGTTCTACATCTAAAGAGGCACTCCTGAAAGAAAAAGAAGAGTTATTATACCACATGAAATCTCTACTGAAAAACTTGAAAATATAAGAGTTTAATCAATTTCAAAGGCATTTAAAACACAACTGATGTTTTATAAAACCCATATACTTGCTTTTTGGCAGGAACCGTTTTCTGCAAATTCCAAAGTTTTAGAGTATGGTCCTCAGAGGCTGTAACCAGCACAGGCTCTACAGGATGAAAAGCTAATGCTCGCACTCCATCAAAATGACTGCGTAGCGTATACTTAGGGTTCCATGTCTTTCGGAAGGCATCTTTATTAGCTGGCAACTTAAAAAGAGAAAACGAAAGGAGTAATTTTATCTTGGATTTTAAAATATGGATTTTATACATATCCCCTCATATTTTTGGAAAACAGCCTATGCTTGATTCAGCTAATATATTAGCTGATGTATGTATTTATCTATTGGTTTATCTGTATACATCTACAACCCTATCTGGCCAGCCAGACAATCAGCCAATTTTTCTGTTATAACAGTTTCCTTTGACCCAGGCTGGAATGATACATAATGTCAAACACACAGAAAAGCCTTGATTTTCAGAACAGATTTTAATCCTTTTGTGCAATGACACTAACTCTTCTTCCCTGAAGAAAGAGAAATGTCTTATTGTGTATCATGTCATCTGCATCCAAGGAAGAGATTATAGCTGTCAAAAGCTTATTTATCACTTAAACACAATAAAAATGCACTTGAGGTGCTTGGTGAATGATCTTCCTCAGATGAATAACTTGACTAAGGCTGACAAGAAACATACATAGTTCTTGAATACTTCCACAGGTGAAGTCATATACATAGAAATAGCTAATCAAAATTTTAAAGAGACATTTGTCATGATTTTAAACATAACATTACACAAATATTTAAGTCTTTAATGAGTTTCAAATGTATCTGTGAGACAATAACTTAGCTGCTTTGTGAAGCAATACATGCGAACTCTACATTTACACACTGTGAACATCCAATTCATACTCTTAACCTGTAGACTGTTAGGCTAAAATACAATAATTACAGCTGCATAATAGTAATTATAGGTAACCCAGAAGAGTTACCAGAAAAATTCAAGCCCTTCTAGTGATTCCATAAGACTAATTTACAGCTTTGAATACAATTTATATTTATGCAGCAAACAGACCCTCAAAAGACTACATCCCATCCTAAGCCTCCATCATAAAGAACATATCTGGTTACTTCTCTTTCCCCTAAAGGTAGTTTAGAAATCTGACTTGAATTAGATGAACAAAATTAGAAATTTGACTTGAATTAGATGAACAAAATAAACAAAATAAGCAAACTAAGAATGAGTGGAAACTAATTGTATCCTATGTCTTACACAAATGGAAGCTAATTGTATCCTTCATCTTACACACTATCTATTTCAGCATGTAATTGTTAAAGCATGTTTATCGACTGTAGGCCAGAAGAGCTTGACATCTCCAACTAATTTCAGAAACACTAATAGGAAATTAAAATCTCCCACAGCTAATCAAATCTTACTACTTTTTATCTGTCAGGACTGAAAATGACAGATACTCAGATAATTCAGATAATAGTGTAACATGTACTGTAGTAACTATTTTTGTACCAAGTCTATAATCTGGATTGAATTATCACTACTCACTCAAACCAAATTCAAATCCAACCAACAAAACAAAGAGGTTCACACAATAAAATTCACTGTTCTGAGTTACAGATGTGCAGACACTTGCTTTTCCGTTATATTACTGTAAATTTTTGTCCTAAGTGCAAACTTTACCTAATTCAAACCAAGTCACAGAAACTTGTTATACCAGACATGTAACCTGAATTTTTAGGGTTTTTTTAAATACCAACCAAGAAATAAATATACATACATTTTAACAAGGCATTTGTTTTTACAAAGCATTTTGTTTGCAATATTCCTACTTCAGAGTACACTGAATACTGCAATATTTTTACTGAGATTTAAGTTATTTAGCACTACACTGCATGTTATATACAACCTTCATATAAAGAATAATCTTTTCTTTTAGGAAATAGAACAGAGTGGAATTCTGGAGTTCTGCATTAAACATAACTTGGACCGAACTGTTGATTTATCTCCCTCCCCAAATGGACAAGAGAAGGGGATAAAAGGAAAGGAAAAAAAAAAGGTATTTTCCTAGCAAATAGAGTCCTTTGATATTTTAAATCCTCATTACGTAACGCATTCACCCACCTAGCTAACTTGTTGCCTCATCTGTTCACGGTGATCTGGGGCTTAGAGAAATTAAAGCCAAAATCTTGAAATAGCAATCCTTAATTTTAGCGCATGATATATTCCAGATTATGCAGAAGACTCGATTTTTTGGGTGCAATGTGCATCCACCAACAATATCTACCACAGTTGTGATGAAAAGTCATTCGAGAGAATCAGAACTGGATACAGTGATCCTTATTTTTCAAAACATGAAAATAATTTGTTCTTTTTTTCTCTTTTTTCCTTTAAAGGACTGTTGCAAGGGTAATTTTGTTTTCAGCAGTACAGAAAAATCTGCTAAAATGCAAGGTTATAGAATTTACACAAATTATGAAAAGTAAGGTACGTTTCCTATCTTAAGCATAGCTTTGAAGTTTAATTTAAAAATAGACTGAAACATCATGGTTCTTTTAGAAGACACCACTACAACTTACTATAAATCTACTTATATATAAACCAATTTTTAAAAATTCTTTTCCCTATCCATGATTCTATTGGATTTTGATATCCTTACTGCAAGAGTAAGAGAACAACTGATACATCTTCAACGAGGTCCTTGCAACCTCTAAGAAAAAAAGTAAACCAGTAATGTATTTCCAAAAAAGAAACAACCAAAAAACCCAACCCTGCCTCACAGAAACACAGTCAAGGACTTGGAAAAGGGATTTGATAATTACAAAGGATAAATGTGGGATTATTTCACAAAGTAGGCCAGAGGAATAATGGAAAAGTAGTGAAATGGGACAGTATATATCAATGTTTGAAAATGTGACATCTCCAAAGCCTCTCAAAACATAAGGTGTAGATGGACACACTGACCCATGGAGTCTGGATGCTCTACTCTAAGTGTGTATTTATGTATACACACACTGTCAAGATAATCAAAGTAATGAGAAGACAGACTACTTCACTAGCTGCTCCTCCCTTTTTCCATGGACTTTAGAGGACTTTTCTAAAGACCAAGAAGGATCAAACAACCCATTCTGCCTTGTAAAGCACAGGCAAACTGGACTGAAACAACACCTGAGGCTAAACAAACAAAAACAAACAACTCCCTCCCACCAAAAAAAAGGTATCAGGGAATGAAGATCCTCCTTGCCCCTGCAGTCAAGAGAATCCTAACACACTGTAAGGAGACATGCATCTCCCTATGTCAAACTAGTACTCCCCAACAGCAAAAAAAAAATTTAGAGAATAATAATTAATAACTGCAGTCAGTGTCTTTTTATGTTTTAATGTTACTTTTTTTTCCTTCATAATGTTGTAACTTATTGGAGATTTCCAAGTTTACAGGCTCTGATAAAGGAAAGCTTTTCATTTTTTAGTCAGTCATACTGCAGAAAAACACCATTCTCTGGTGCTATGGAATCAAATAATATACAAATGCGGGCATTTGATTTGGCACCATTATTCCCTCAGCATGCAAACAACTACATACACTGAGGTCAATATAAGTAACTAGATAATAAAAAAGACATGACTTGAGATGACTACTGTTTACCAGATGACTAGTCTTGGAGACAATCTTTGAATTTAACCAAGCATACAGAAATCTTCTGACTTATAGCTGAAATTCTTAAGATTTATACTTAACCCCCATCCTGTATTCATATCCTCTCCTTTTCAAAATACAACACTCATCAAGGAGTGATGCATGAAAGCTAATGGAAGTCTGTGTGGCTTTATTTATTAATGCATTCTAATGGCTCACAAAAGCTATTTGAAGAGCATGGACCTATTGGGAGCAAATGCATTAAGTGTTCTGGTTTGAGGTTTTTCCGTTGTTCTTGTTTTACTTACACATAAACTTAGTGTCATACCTCCTTGTCTGAAGATATACTGGAAAAGGAGGTGACTTCACCTAAGCTTACAAGGGCATTAGACTACCATGCTCTTGTACTCTATCACAGGTGCAAGACATGGTCTTACTGTGCTGCAAATCCATGGCTATGAGGTAACAACTTCAGCAATTAAAAACTATAATGGAATTTTTAACCTAAAGAAACATTGTCCTGAAAAACTAATAGCATCTGAATTCCAGCCTCTTCAAAGTCATAACAGGACAGTGTCATCTTAAATATATTAAAAAAAAAAAGTTGCCATCTGTGTTATTTTATGCCTGTTTTTTTTTTTTTCTGACACACACAGTCAGAAGCCACTGTGCATTTTTCAGCTATGCTTTAAAAGGAAGAAAATATCCTATGAGTACTGGGAAAGGAGGACTGGACAAGAAGCAGGGAAACCGAGTGACAATCATAGTCAATCACAACTCATTTTCAGCAAATGGTCTAGTAAGAAAAACTCTATTTCTATCTTTTGTCTCCTTATACACCAGATATTAGAGCATGAAATAACGTCTTCCCACTCAGCTCCCAAACCAAGCTGAAATTAAAGAACCTCAGGGGTTTAAGGGTTTCAGTGAAAAATTTTTGAAAATTCAACTACATTGAAAAAGTAAGATCAACTTAATCTACAGGATGATTAACACCTTCTAACCTTTAACAAATGTGTGCTGCCACTGCATATTTCTTATTAGCTCAGGCAGCACTTCGTATTTGTGTATTCATCAGCTATTGTATGCTTCAAGTTTCCCAAGAGCAAAGGTAACCTCTATTCTGCATCACTCTTCACACCACAAAAACTGTTTTGTCAGGTTTGTCACAAGTAGCACAGATTCTCATGCAACACATTTGTTATCTGGCATCAGTTATAATAAATGCAATGCTTTCTGAGCTTAGTCCTGGCTTGCCGCTAAATATCCCTCCATCTCGGAATAAGCAAAATGGCTACACACTGTTTTATAAAGAATTTGTAGTTCACAAAATACAGCAATACACTATGAAGTTGCAATTTGCAGTCAAGCTAATACAAGACTTTTTAAATACAATACTTCATGCAAAACTTACCTGAACACTTCCCTAACCAGCCATCCTATGTTACTAGCCAATGAAAAATTCGTTTAACACTATTGGTAGAAGCTTAATGAATATAGTCAAAGGAATGTCAGAACACTCTGGATTATAATAAAAATACCCCCTAAAAGCTTACATCTGAAATATATTACTATATATACAGTGTATGCTGTTAACCCTACTTACTCATCAAAGGACAGCAAATAAATAAATTAATATCAATATTTGTGTTTCATGCCATGCCTACTCAACACTCCATTTCAATATGTAACTGTCATTTTGGTCATGTTAAGACATTAGTATGTATTTTATGTCACAATACATTTCCCCTCCCAGTGACAAAATCTGAATTAAATTATTAATGTAGAAAAAAACCCAAGTCATCTCACTCAATTCTGGTAACCCAAATTACTTAGCTTATTCGCAAGGCGCTCTTCCATTCCAAGTAACATCTTTTACTAAAGAAGTGCATAAGTAATGTTCAGGGTTGAGGAGAGGGGACCCAACTACTATTGGTTAAACTGTATAAAGAATTTTAAAATAAAATTGCACTTACATCATAACTATAGTCTGCATCATTTGTTACTGTCAAGTCTGCAAGGTCTCCAAGGCCCAGTACACTTAACAACACATCATCAGAACCCATAATAAATGACTTGCCTCCTCCAGGTGGAAACGTTATTGGCTCAGCTACAAAGAACAAAACAATTTCTTTAAGTCTCAACAGAGTAATTCAAACTGATGAAAAGCTGCATTATTCATCACTTAACAGCAAAAGAGAGCTTAAAATTGAACTTGCATGTACTACATACAGCCCCAACTAAAAAAAAAAAACAAAAACCAAGAGCATGAAGACACACACACATGTGCAAACACACACACATTATATACACAACTCTTGTATCATGCTTCATCATTTGTTTTCATCTTACTTTTACAGAGGTGTTGATACTGACAAGTGACTTGACTGACACTACTTTACACTGCAATACCAAATGTACATCCCAAGTTTCCAAATTCTCAGCTGAGTTTTTCATTCATTATACCATGCTTCCTGCCTTCTATCCACTTGCAAATGTCTTTGTGTTTTATACTAGTCAAGTATTTCTACTTGTACACTGAATATTTTTAATCACTCAGGCAAAAGACTCCTGCAAAAAATCTCTTCCGTTCTGAGTTTTCTCAGACAACTGAAAAAATGAAAACATCTATTATTTATTCACTTCCTCTCTGAGTTTCTCAGCATAATTTTGGATTCTAATTTTAAAGTACACTCAATTGATACGCATGTTGTCTAGCTATGCCTTCCTCAAATTAAAATTTAACATTTCTGTTAATTATCATTTAGAATGAATAAAAGTTTATATATAGCTATTCACTATGAATTCACATCTGAATAATAAAGTTTAAAATATTCACCCATATTTTTTACCCTCCTTAATGATTCTGTAAATCGCCCTCAACCCACAAATATCTACTTAGCAGTAAGGAACAGGAATGAAGGCTTAAACATTGCAATGCTTCACCACATTTTAGAAGCCACTTTTACTTCCCAGTTTTCCACTCAGAAACAGCAACACTTGTTAAGTAGAGTATGTAAAATTAAGGTCTGTGTGAACTTTAGCTAAGTATAAGCATCTGCAAAATATGTTAAATTATACTTGACATCTTGAAAAATGAAATTTGCTTGACTTTTGAATTTCACTGATCTGGCAGTGTTTCTGATCTTTTGAATTTCACTGAGTTATGGCCTCACTTGAATGTCACTCCGTATTTCTTATCCTTCTAGAAAACCCTTCAATCTCAGAGTAGAGTTTCCAGTTTCCTGGGTGTTTTGTCTTCTAGAAGTAGTTCCAAGCAAGAGGACTAATGATTAACACATTCCTGTTTAAAACACACATCTCCTTTATTCTGTATGGCCACTATCTGAATGGTAACCTAGCTCTGATCCACTCCCACAGAACAAAAGTGACTGAAACCAGGTGTAAAGTTATAGATGCCTGGCACCACTGCTAGGGCTAGGCAAAGAGAAGCCAGTCTAGTCTAGCTAGATCTAAATACATCACTTCTCAAGAATAAAACAGGTTTTAATGCTTCGGAACTATCACACTATTAAGAAATGTATCTTCATTAGCATAGCCAATACAACCGTTAAATTAAAAGAGCAAACAATATTCTAACTATGCACAATCACCTCTTCTAAAAATATTCACAATCTATACAAGTTTGACTTAGAAGAATGCTACATTACATTAACAGCCCAAAATGGCTTACCATGCTCTTATATGAAAAAGCTTTTCATTTCCATTAGTAATTTACTAAAAACCTGTATTTGACAGTCTACTACAAACCATTTCTATTTCAAAAAAGACACATTCCTACAAAACACATATTTACTTTCCTGTTACTCCTTTAGGACAGGCCCACAAGGTTTAGGTAAGGCCGGTAACTTGTCATACTAATTCTTTGTGAAACTAATGTCACCTGACCTTAACAGATCAACTTTCGTGTGCTTTATAATAAAAATTAAGGACCACCACATCAAGAACCTACAAATTCATCAAGTTTTGTTTGCATGAGTCACTATCTCTTTATTTAAAGCTCCAAAATTAATGCTAGTCAAAATTCAGAAGACTACTTCTCAATACTAAAGTTGCCCGTATGTATGTACAGTGTGTTCTATAATTTATTTGTGAATTTCATATTTTAAAGTCAGGCATATTTGAGAAGTTTAAAAAATGGCTGCAAACCGCTTTTGTAAAAAAAGAAAAGGCAGAATAGTAACACAATGAAAAATGCATGATGTTACAGCTACTAAAAATAAAGACCCAGATCTTCAGATACCAAAACAATGTATCAATAGATATATGCAAATGATAGTTAAATAAAATTTTTCTAACACACAATAAAATATTATTCTCATAGCATAATATAAATGCTTAACTGAGTTTGCAATCAATAAATATAAAGTTAAAATGTGATTGTACAAGTCCTTTTGTAGGTGAAACTAGGTGAAATAAATATTTAAATATAAAATCGTATAATTAAATATTTGCTTAGCCAATCGTTACCAGCACTTCTTTCCTTCAAGTTCTTGACATCATACATAATTAAGTCAAAATCAAGCAGTAATACTTGTACAAACTGAAACTGCTTTAATCTCTGATCAGATATGTATGCTCATATAGGCTGTTGTTGTCTACTGTACAACAGGGACAACTCAACCTTGTTTCCCACAAAGTTAATATGTGGTACGTGAAAAGCAGCTGTTCATACCCAAGCAATTAGCTGTTACTGCTTTTTTTCTGTCAATCTGTAGATTGACAGCCCTGCAATAGATAGATATTAAAACTGAAAAACAACCAGTGAAGAAAGTAATTCTCTCTACACCGGATGGAAAATCATGCTGATACCTTTTCTGAAAGTAACAGAATATGCTGAAATGGAAACTCCAATTTCTCATGGCCAAAATTATCAAGTGTGATTATGGCATAACATCATATTTAACCAGGGAGTTCAGAGTGAAAAACAAACAAACAGACAAAAAACAAGAACAAAAAATGCAAACCCAAACTCTCACACCTTTAGAGGTATAAAAGAGATATTCCAAACCAGTTGGAGCCAGTTCCTCCCTGAACCCCCTTCAAGAAAAAATTATCAACCACTATGTTAGAACTGTAATATTTTGAAGTGTGGCATAAAACTTCCATACAGTCACAAGAAAACTATGGATTGATAAAATTCCTCAGCATAGGCTAGTGTATCCCAGGAAGAAAGCCTAAAGTTATCTGCAAAATCTTAGCCTTTAGAACACAGCTGAAGAAATAATTGAGTAAAACCTGTATTTGTACAGCATGGTGCAAAATCTATAATTTATGATAATGAAGTATTTGGCCTAGTAACACACCTAGAAGGAATTCAAATACAACAATGCCTGTTTTATTTGCAGCTTTGCACCATACGGTACAGACGAAAACTCAAAAGTCACATAGCATTCAGGATAGAAATAGCAGAACTTGCACTCTAATATTCAAATTTAAAACTATGCAGAAACCAAAATGAGCAGATAAGATGACAGAGATATTAATATTATTACTCTTAATAAATAAAGAGCAAACTACACTGACAAGTTAAAAACACATGGACACGTTAAGCAGCATGAAAATATAAACATGAAAGCAGTTTATTTGAACAATATCAACATTCTTTACTTGAAGGCTAACATAGTGTTTGTGCTACAAGAACCAGGCAATAAAAGCTAGTCCCTATCAAATTCAAATCTAGTATCTATTTCTTCAAAAATATTTTGTTCAGTATTATTTTAGATGTAAGGCCTCTACCTGAGACAACATCCCTGTCTGTAACAAGGTCTGTGTCTGTGTTCCTTTGTACGACATGTATGGCCTAAGAAAAACAGCCTAAGACAGACCTAGAAAATTGTAACTGTAGAGTCACATGGCCTTAATACCTAAACATGGCTAAAAGGCAACCTAAAGCATGTAAATACTAAACCTAAAAGCAACCTAAATATATGTCTACAAGTTTTAGCAAGTGGATTTTCATCTGTAGCTTTTTCAATTGCACTCCACAAGTAAATTTGATACTGCTTCATCTTGAAGATGGAAATAAAAACAAAGATGAAAAGGAAGGCAGTAAATAAGATGACTGTTGTAAAATGACAGTTTGGGAGAGCAACAAAAAAGCCTCCTTGAAATGTGGTTTGGGGTTGTTTTCTGCTTGCCTGTTGACAGGTATTTGTGAGGCCAAGGGTGAAATAGAACAGGAGAACGAACCGATTCCTGGAATCAGTAGTAAAGCAAATTCTATTTCTGCTACAGTTGATACCATGCTGGGGCTTATGGGTCACAGATCATCCTAAAAGAGCCAAATCTGAAAACACTGGAGTATTTTGAATGAGTATGTTCTAAGCAGAGGAAAATTTACATAATGGTATTCTAATTTCAAATCTAATAACAGGAAAATCATTCTTTTAAAACAAAAAACTTTAAAGAGAAATACAAGATTTTTGACTTTATATATAATAGCTTGCCACTAATTTTCATTGCCAAAGATAATCCTGAAACTTAAATACATAGCGTCCTTGTAAATTTGTGTATGTACACCAAGGGAATTTTATAAAAGAGAACATTAAATTTGAGGAAAAGAGACTAATTAGTCCCATAACTGAAATCACCACTTTTCATTTTAAAATCCAAACTGTGCATCAAATCTTAATACTCACCTTTTTTTCTCTCAATAAATAACAACCTATTTGTGAAAGGTTTTGCTAAGGCGGGGGGTGTCTCCAAACAGGGATTTAATAGTGAATAGTGTCAGAACACACTGCTGTACATGAAGTTATTTAAAAAAACTCATGAAATAATGGTGAGTTATAAAAAGCCACAGAAACTCAAGCCATATTCTCATAAAACCATTTGGGAAGAATTGCAAGTAAAATAATAATGTGGCAATCTGCAACTGCAACTCTGTAAAGCATTCAGCTTTACAGAGGGGATAATAAATTAAAGCGTGTGCTTTCTAAAAGAAATCTCCTGAAATATAGTAAGTAGCTGAATTTTTTGTACCTTCCTCTGCTCTTGCACCTTCATGATCAGTCATTCTAGAAGAGGGTGACCTAGATTGATTAATGATTCCTGAAGGGATGTGGGGTATCTCATCATCGCCCAGATCAGCTATCATGTCGTGAAGTTTTGTCCTGTTGACTCCTGTAAATTAATGTCAGCAGCAAAAATTCATTTGATTGCTACCGCTTGACTTGACTGAAGTCTAAAAACCCATTAAATAAGAATAATTACTGATGGGACCTCCTTAAAATAAATAGTGCTTTGCTTTTGTTTAGTAATATTTTGGAAATCAAAAGCAGGAGTTAATACACCAGATCTGAAAACTACATGCAAACAATTTTAATTCACTAAATCAAAGAATAACTCCTTTGTGTTCTGTAGATCTATTCTACAATTTCCTGTAGGAAAGAGAAAATCATCTTACAGCCCTACTGGAAAGTCAAGCCAAATACTAAAAGAACATTTACTATTAAACAAAAAACATATGAATTAAACATTTTCTAATAATATTACACAACTTTAACTATACTAAACAATTTAACATTAAAAAACAGAGTGCTAATTAAAAATAAGCTTAAAAATGAGAGCAAAAGTACAGACAACTCATAATGGGGGTGCAACGAACAATTAACTTTCCCTGCTTTGAATGGTGTTTAAATTGTATGAAGTGTTGGTTAAACACAGCAGCAAGAATGCTTCCACCACTGTATGAAACTGTAGATGTATATTATATTAAAATTACTATAAAAGCAAGCTTCTAGAAACAAAGCATTCTGAATTATATGCACATTTAATTAATATGTAGACATCAGCAAACAAAAAAAGTATAATTTAAAATATCTTTGAATTACTAAATCCACTCCTGCTTTCACCTTCATAGTTTCCATGTCCTAAAGTCAAGCTTCAATTATAAAGCTGAAGAGAGAACCTCTTTAAAGAAAACAAACCATAATGATGAAAGTCATAACCACATTTCAACCAGTAAAACAGCCATTCCTGGGACTGCAAGCAGGGTTTAGTAAAGGAAGCATTAGTGAACAAGTTCTTATATTGAGGTGACATGTCTCACATTTATTAAAGAGGAAACTGAAACTAAACCAAAGCCTTTATTGCCAAAAACTTAAAATGTAAACACTATGATTACAAATGACTTATCAAACTCAGAACCATTTTTTTTGAACAGTTAAACACTAAAATATACTTTCATAAAGTATATGATCAATTTAGATCTTACTGGTTCAAATCAATGTGTTCAAAAGTAAGTGTCTATGAATAACAGAATTCTCTAAAGATAATGGAGAATTCCCTGCAGAGAGGGATGACAACAAAAAGTATTTATTGAAGAATTACAGGAAGTTTACCCCACATACCCCTAAAACAATGCTATATAACT
Organism: Anomalospiza imberbis; assembly: GCF_031753505.1. Lineage (NCBI taxonomy): Eukaryota > Metazoa > Chordata > Aves > Passeriformes > Viduidae > Anomalospiza > Anomalospiza imberbis. The sequence continues at coordinate 27,243,467 of NC_089686.1, read as the reverse complement.
ATTCTCATTAATATTTGCAAAACATTCTCATCTTGCCAAGTAATAAAACTCCCTATATTTCCTTCTTCTGCTTTTGGTATTTTTTCTTTCCTTCATGGAATACTTAGCATTCTAGATAAATATACAAAGACTGCTACCCAGAAGCAATCTGAGAATAAAACTGGCTTCCAAAAGCTTTCCTCACAAAACAGATGACTTGAGCAGTTTAGTTTCGTTTCACTCTCCTCTAGGAGAATGTCTAGAAACCTGTGATCCCAGCTGATGAAGTGAATGTAAAATAATAATGAGAAATCTCTTTTGAACCAACACACTTTTTTTCTAACATGCACTATACTGAAAGGATTTCATTTCTAAAGTATAGTACTTAATATTGCAGCCAGCAGGTGACATGTCACATAAGAAAAGTCGCTCTTAAAAAGGACAGATCTCTACACCATACAGACTACAAAGCTTGTCTTTGTCTTTATTACAGTCAGGCATCAGCCAGGCACCTACGGTGACCAGGAGCAGATATATTCTTGAAGCTATTATAGAGCAATCAATGAAATGACAGGATAAAAGTCATGACTGGGACCCTAAACTGTTTACTTTAACGAACTCTTTGCTTTCCACAAGAAAACACCACTTGTGTTCTCCACATTGATATGCATGCACTGTTCAACACATTGATGCAAAATGCCATAAATGGCTCACAAGCTCTTACTCTATCTGAACTGAAAGAATCTTCTCAAGGTACTTTCATGCCAAACATATGAGAAGTTTGTCTCAAAGCACACTCAGAAGAAACTAGAAGTAGCCCCTCTGCTCTGCTACCTTTAAGCAGCCATTCATTTAGTTTGTCACTAATAAGGAGACTGATAGCATTGCCTTTTAGTGTTTTTCAGTATGTTTGGGCACTTCTTGTGCTTCAGGCATAACCTCAGAGCAGTCCTCAATCATCATACAATACAGAGAGTTTACAAAGGAGCAGCTGCTGTTCCAAACTGCATTTCATGCTGAAAAATGTGTCAATATTCAGGACTGTACCACCACTACAGAAGACTGTACAAGTTTCTGCTTTCAAGTAAGTGCAAGTGTACCCTCATATAACTGTTCAAGTATTGTAAATGTTACAAGGAGATTTTTAAAGAAAAGAATGTGCCGTCTCTGCATAAGCAGCTATGTTCAAGGCACAAAACGCAATGACCCTTTTTTACCCTCAAAAAAAGCCAAAGACAAAAAAATTGATAGAGCTGGTATGAACAGAAGCAAAAGTTACAGTACCATCTCAGTGTACTGTCCTTCAGAGATCAAAAGTGAAACAGATAACTGAATATTAAGTGATGAAAAATTTTAGTCTGAGAAGCCTTAAGCAGAGCTCCATTAGGTCCAAGATGTATTAGTCCAAGTCTGAATGTAACACAGAGATACCTTGTATGTGAAGAACAGGTGATGGTAATGAAGATGGTAAAATTCAGATCTCTTTTCAGTCCTATCAATTATTAAACTATTTCCAGAAATCAAGGGTAGGAAAGTGAATGGGACAGATACTGTTTTGTAAGAAAAATTAAACTGAAGGAAAAGAGCAGGAAAGTAAAAAAAAAAAAAAAAAGCACAAAAAGCTATGGAAAAACAGTAAAAGTATCTTCATTTCAACAGTGATATATACATATACATATATACAAGATGTGAAAACTTTCAAACTGAGAACACATCATGCTGATCTGATAGAATGAAATGAGCTATGTAACAGCTCCTCTCCTGCAAAGGTGACAGGCTGCATCTGAAAAACAGTCATCCCCTGACTTACCTGCCAAAATTGATCTTATCAAATTTGGGCAAGAAAGAGGCCTTAAATTCAGCATATTACTAAAAAGAGAAGCCTGCTTTTGTAGAAATCAAACCTAACTCCTTAGCTATGTATCACAGCAAGTCCTAGATAGGTGTGGTTTGTTTCTCTGCTTCTGGGGTTTTTTAACAAAAGAACTCTTCAATAAACAGATTTTGCATTATTTTACAGCTGACATTATAAAGGAAATTAAAGTTGTGAGGTGGTGGATTTTTGTTATTGTTTTGGTGGGGTATTTTTAAAGATCCTTTTATAAAGAGGTAGTAGTTCAGCATAACATGGTGACTACCTGGACACACCCTCTTTCTCCCCAGCAAACAAGAGTATTACTGAACAAAAACATATGCGCTGACAGAAGACGACCTTAAGATATTCCACCCAAAAGGAAACAGAGATACTGCCTAGAGAAGCATCCATATAGAATCAGATCTACTTCTGTTCACTTATTTCTGTGTACATGTGGAATAAAAGTTTCCATACCTGAGGCCAGGGCTGCGTCTGCCCAGTTATGTTACAGTGTAAATACAGATTATGGCAGTTACAGATGCATATCCAACAAAAGAAACCATCAGAATGTCTTATTGTGCTGTCTTCAAAGAATTGCAAAAGATGACATTTAATGTACATTTGTTTGATGTTTATGATGATATATATTACCATGCAGATAAGCTCTGATGGTACTCAAAACAAATTCTGATAGAAGTCAAAACAATGAAGAGTAAAGGAAGAGATTTATATTCAGGATGAAGACCCCAAATGATCAGACATGAGCAGCAGGAATAAAAAAGCCCTTCAACATTATTTTCAGTTTCAGAATGTTAAAAACCTGAGAAAAAAAGTCTACAAAATCATATTTAAATAAATTTGCCCAACCTTGAATGCATACTTTTACTCTGTGTATGGAGGTCTCTCATCCAATTAACTCAGTGATGTAGAGGCTAATTTTTCATCAGAAACCATCATGAATGTGACAAGCAAAGAATCTCACAAACCACCTTTTAAGACTATATGTGTTCAGGGTTTCCCAAAGGAGAATTCAAACTCAAAACGCTAAATAATGACTTATGTCACTTCTCAGCACCGTCACACACAGTTGTCTCCTAAATACTGTCTTCTGTGAACCAAAGATTTCTAAATTCCTTTAGATGAACAAAACTTTCTGTTACTTTGCAGTCACTGTTGTTCAAAATGTCTAAAATGTAAAGAATTTAATAAGAAAATGTCAAGTAAAATAAGTCCATTTTGGTATTAAAAATAAATATCTAATCCTACCAAATATTTCATGCAAATTTGATATCATGTTAAGGCTGATTTACATGTTAGTGCTGATACACATTGGCATGCAGATGACTAATACAGGCTCTCATTAAAGCAAAGACTAAAAATCTTTGCTTTGTCAAAGCTTTTATGTTTATGTGTATGTACAAGTCATGCAAAAATGCTGAAAAAATAACCAACATGCACTAACTGACCAGTAACTGTTAAATTAAAATCTTAATAATTACAAAAGTCATCAGGAAGTGTTGCATTTTAATTATCATGTAATTTAGTTAGTGTATACCCATACAGTTTTTCAAACTGAGGAAAAAAATTTTTACTAGTTCTCTCCAGAAATTGTTAAAAAATACTTCCAAAATAAAAGCATAGCAACCATGGGAGCTTCTCTAAAGCAATATGGGATGCCATCCAGAGGGACCTGGACAAGCTCAAGAAGTGTGCCCACAGGAATCTCCTGAGGTTTAACAAGACCAGGTGCTGGTGCTGCACCTGGGTCAGGGCAACCCCCAGGACCAGCACAGATTGGGGATGAACAGACCCAGAGCAGCCCTGCCCAGAAGGACTTGGGGGTGCTGCTGGCTGGGAGGCTGGACATGCCCCAGCCATGGGCACTCCCAGCCCAGAGAGCCAAACGTGTCCTGGGCTGCATCCAAAGCAGTGTGGGCAGCAGGGCCAGGGAGGGGATTCTGCCCCTCTGCTCTGCTCTGGTGAGAGCCCACCTGCAGGGCTGCATCAGCTCTGGGGTGCCAGCACAGGAAGGACATGGAGTGAGTCCAGATACATGGAATGGATTTAAACTAAAAGGATAGGTTTAGATTGGATATTAGGAAGAAATTCTTTACTGTAAGAGTAATGAACTACTGGAACAGGAGTCCAGAGAAGCTGTAGGTGCTCCATTCCTGAAGTGTTCAAGGACAGCTTGGATGGGGCTCTGAGCCACCTGGTCAGGTGGCTGTCCCTACCCATGGCAGAGCGCTTGGAACTAGATGATCTTTAATGTCCCTCCCAAGCCAAACCATTCTATCATGACAGATTTAATACCACTTTATGCACTAAGAACTTTATAGTTATAGTTGATAACAATTTCCAAAAGCATTTTTATCACGTAGTTCAACCCTGAATTTTGGTTTAAACTACATAGTTAAAATAGGTCAACTGGTCAGAAAACTTAGGGAGTAAAGGGATATCAAATAAAATGTTGGTAAATGGACAGAAAAGTGAAAGGCATTATAAAATAAAGATTATCTCCCAAATAAAGCCACCAAAAAGTTTGTATTTACATTACAGGCATTTCCTAATTCTCTATGCCTGGGGCTGTAAAAATAATTATAAGCCCATAAATAGGAACTGATTCAAGCTCATATTAAAATAAATCAAAAAAACCCCAAAAAGTAAATAGAGAAACCCACCCTACCATCCACAGAAAAAGCCCAATAATCACCAGTCCCACAACAGTATCACAGTATTATACTTTAAGAAACAGATGAAGTTTTAATCTTTCAGAAAACTTCTTAAGTGTAGGAATGTCTTCAAAATGCAAGTTGTTAATTATTTTTACACTAACATTTCTTTGCATTTAGTTTTCTTCACCTCTTTAACCCTGAATTTTTGTCTTTTCAACTTTTCTCATTTATGAAATGGCTGTCACAGGTTTTGACATATTCACATTCAGCAGGTAGAAAGTTAAAGTTGGTTGCCCCCATTACAGAAAATGATGCTTAATGGAAAAAAAAAAAAAACAACAACAAACAGAACTCATGAGAAAAAACGTCTTCTATTTAAATAGGCAAAATGTGTTGTATTACAAGATTCAGAATCTGCACTTACTCTTTACCCCTTTCTTCCCCTTTCGTTCCTTCTTGTACTGTTCCTTCAGTTTACTTATTAGTCCCTGGTCTACATCCCAAACCTCAGCAGTTGGGGACAGGTCATCTTTGTCTACATGCAGCATATTATTAAAAGAAAACAAATCAGCAATTGGCAATGCAAGCTGTTGGTGATTTACTGTCATAGCTGTATAAGAGCATTAATAAAAGTTATTAATAAATCTTTATTTTAAAGGTGCAGTCTCCGTTTTAAGTTTATAAAAGACCCAACTTCCATTTCATACAGTTTTCCAAGTTACTGTATATTATCAGTTACATATTTGAAAATTGTATGTTAATTTGTTACCAAGGAGCAAACAAATTAAACTTCATAAGTAACTGTTTATGTTAGATACTTCAAAATACACAAGAAATCATTGGTATTCAGAAACAATTACTGCATCTTTAGAAAGACAGAGTTAAGAAATTATTCAGCCAGTGTTGAATAAGCAAATAAAAGCATTCATGCTATATCTTTCATGAAAATGCAAGCTGAGTAAGTCAGTGCCAGTTTATTCATGAAGACTACCATGCATCCTTTCGCATTCATTCTACATGCAAAAGAAAGAAATCTTGCTCCTACATATAACCAGAGAAACAAGTCTATAAATACAGTTTTTCACATAAAGATGAAGAAAAGTAATTTGCACAGGTGGACATCCCACTGCATTCCAGAAATTAAATCATAATTAGTAGAAATACAACATTCCACAGTAGTTTCAGAAGACATATATTTTTCTTTTTGACAAATACTGCAGAGTTAATTTTTCTTTATGAAAAGTCAGGTCTCCACTTTTCTAAACTATCCATCTCAAACATTTCTGGAAACTTAGAATTACTAAAAAGATAAACATAACATTTGCAGAAACACTTTGCTAGTAGACAACCAGGCAGTAACCAAACTTGGTTTGTGGGCCAGTTCAGCTTTATACTCACAAATGCTTTAGGCATAAAATCACAAGATTTAGTTCCTCAGTTCCCAACTTCCAATCATATTCTATTACAATCATATTGTAAATATGATTGTACCCATTTTTGAAGTTATAACCATTACAATCATGGAAGTACACAAGAGGAGTCATACACTGCAGAAACAAAGCAACATGCATTTAGAATAAAAACAACAGGAGTTATTCCAAGTACATATTTCATGACAAAACATGACAAGGAATGAGCAGACAGATACCCTAGGATAATGATGCATCTACCATCATTCAATGACAATCTTGATCAGAAGTGGAATACAGAGATAGCAAAGGCAGTGAAACATGAAATGGCAGCATAATGGCAGAGGCCCCTGACCTTGTCCACAAAGAACTCTGGCAATGAGAAGGGAACAATGACATCCTACACCAAACTACAGCTACATCTACCAAACTGCTAACACAAAGACCTCAATCTTTCTGATCACTGAGCCTAAGCATTGACAGAGAGGAAGAGTGATTACTCAGGAAACACAAGAAGCAAAGAAAGATAAGTCAGAGAACATGCCCAATCAAAGAGGAAAAAAAATCAAAACCACTAAAACTCAATTAAAAGAAAATTCCATTAAAATCTAATTAAAACAAATTAATAAGATTCCAAAGCACCATTAATAAAATGAAAAAAAATCAGCTAGGTTGCAGCATTTCAGAGAAGGATTAGGGAATTAAACTCAACCAGAAGATGACCACATCTAACATCAATGTAATGCTATTCTAAATAATGTAATTGTGGTACATTTTAAAAAGTGTGGTGCATTAAACCGGGACAGTGCAGATAAAGACAAAATTGAAGTAACATGTTCAGTCTGTGTACTACACTGGAAGTTTAGAAAATGTCTGCAGAGTGCAAAACAAATAGGGCATTGAATATCAAGACAAACAATTTGAAGGAACTGGGCTCATTCAGTCAACAGAAAACAGGAAAAGCGCAAGCCTGCAAACATAAATATTCAAAACCAACACTGTTGGCTGCAAAAATGTAGGCTGTAAATAGCAAACTAGATAAAATATCCAGGAATATTTGGGTAGGCTATGAAATAAATTTCAAACAAGATTTTCAGGAAAACCCAGCAGTGTTTTTCTCCAGCATGCCTAGATATATTAGGCTATTTCAGAACAGAGCCATGTAACTAGAAGACCTCTGCAATTGCCCCCAAGAGTAACCTTCTTTGCCCTACACTGACACAGGACAGCACAGAGGACCCAGGATGTCCACTGACCTGTATAACTGGGTGGAGAAATGCTGGCTTTAAATTTTTCTATTTTTAAAATTTTTTTGAAGATGGCCCAAGCGACTGTGAATTTCAGTCACACACTGCCACCCAGAATTCTGGGCACAGTCATTCTCTGACTTATAGTCCATCTGTAAAGAGAACTTTTGTGTTTCATGGGGAAGAGAAATCCAGAGATGAACATATGAAACCATAAGCAGAAAAAAGAAACTACATAGTGCCATCTGCAATATGTAGCACAATATTTAATAATATGTATATATTGCTGTTTGCTTAAGCAAACTGAAGTTATAAATGCATTTTTTCTTGATACTAAATCACCACAAGGAATTTATATTTTTTTTAATCTAAAACTGTACTTTTTTTTTTTTTAGTATGTCACATCACTTTGACTCTTCATTTAACACTGCTTGAACTTGCTCATCTTTCACTATTTTGAAGATAAGCTGTTCCTAAGTAAAACATGTTGCATGACAGGACACTTTAAATCATAATGTTTGGAATTAATTTAACACTCAAAGTATGTTAACTAAGGCACTTACATGAAATATAATGTGTCCATAAAAAGCCATAATACAGCAGAAAAGAAATGCAATCCAAACTTCAAAACAACAGGTGTGAAGAAGTCATCAACAGCAAAAATGTAACTATCAAATTTGGTGCTGAAATACTTTAGGATATTGAAAGTTGGACCTACAACTAATACTCTGCAATTAAGTACTGTAAATATTACTAAAGCAAAACTAGGCAATATATTTAGAGCCTATACATCAGATGTTTTCCAGATATGAAATAAAAGCATTATAGCCAGTTAGAGAAGTAAATATTAAATTTTTTTTCAGAATGTTTAAATATTTGCAAAGGTAAGAAGTGATAGAAGGAGGCTAATGACAGGAAAACAGAAACAGGAAGAAAGAAAAAAACTATGAAAACAGAACAGAGCAACTACAACATTATGAAGTAAAATTTGGATTTTAACGGAAATATTCAAGTTCATAATTGATGCAATTGTTCAGGAAGTAATAGTACATATTCATTTCAATTAAATTTCGCTTCAACATAAAAAACTAACTGGATGGATCTAGATATTTGAAATAACAAGTTTCTTAGAGTTTTAAAGAACATGACAGGAAAAAATAAATCGGTTTAGGCCGTGCATTATTTTAGAAATTATTTAAGTGGGACAGTATTTATAATGTTATTTGTGATAGTTAACAAAGAAGTCTTGTCATATTTACACTGATCTTTAGAAAGTTAACACAATCCCAAGATCTGATGGACTGTATCCTTAAATACCCATTTAAGGAAAGAATATCTGTACTAAAATCAGTGACATCCTGTGAAAAAAATATTGCTACTACAGTTGTAGGCATGTCTTTGACTGATTTAAATAGTAAGCTACAAAATATTAAAAACTTATTAAAATTGTCTTCATACAGGAAAACTGAGAACATACTTTGCAAGATGAAACTAAGTTTATGTTTTATTTCCTCCTTCCCATTTTCTTGTCTCAGATACAAGTTTTTTGGTAGCAATGGGATTGCTGCAGTTAGTCAGCTGTCACAAGTGTGTACAAGATCCCAAAATGCTCTGCCTCACTTTGTTATGGGTTCATTTAAAATGTTATATAAAACATTCAAACAGCTCTATGAAAAGCGTGGTGGGTCAATTAGATTTTTAAGAGACCTTAAAATTTGGTAACTACTTAAGAAAATGCCAGACACAGAACACACAGGAAAGCAATCCTTGGAAACAACAACTTGGAATTTCAATGGACAAGCTAGTTCAACACAGTAGGTTTCAGCAGTCTGCCATGGATAAATCTTTGGCTGCATGAATTGCAGTATCAAACTATCTTGTCTTTTATATATAATAGTAAGACTGATACTAGAACAACAATTTTCCACATCACTATATATTTGAAAGGATGTTGCAAGCAAAGTCAAAAACTCTTGCTTCAGGTGCTACTAGACATCTTTTACCAAGAGATCTGCCTGTGTGCCTAAATGAAAAAATCAGCAAGAAACTGCTCAAATAACATCAACTTCAAAAGGGAACAGCAAGCAACTAAAATAATACTATAAATAGACATTTATTACTAAAACTAAAGGTAACAACTTGTTCAGCTTCATCTTCCAACTAGAAATAAGACTGAATTTTAAAAATAAAGGTGACTAATCCTTTGATACTAGTTTTTAGGAAAGAATGGTTTCAAATCCTTGTTACCTTCAAAATCAAGACTGTATTATTTTCCTGGAAGATGGGCCATTACTTAATTTTTGTAAATCTTTATATTTTCTTTGCTCACTGGGATGTGTATTGAAGTATGACTTCATTGTCACATAAAATGCTCAAACAACATGATCTAATGGCAGTTTGGGGCTTACAATTTAAGACTTACAGTATGTAAATACAAAATTGTTTGTATCACAGTTCAGAAATTAAGACAGTCAATTTACCATTTAAAGGCAGATATCCATTACTTGGATCACTATTTTTTTTCCTATACAAATTTTCTCCTTTCAATCTCCTCTTTTGAAACATGTAGGTTGCAGAAATTACTGACTTAACATATTTTGTTTCACATCAAGTTACTAATAAAAGGTAGGGCTATTAGAAATAGTTTTGTTTTTTTTTTTGTTTTGGTAATACAAGCCATATTAGCAACAATATCTAAAAATCTCAGAAAAATAAAATAACTAATTGTCCATTTTTCAAGTACACCCAAGAATTAATTTAACTTAGGTACAAAAAGTTTGAAGGTCCTGATAAGAAACAAATATATATATAAAAAAAAAAAAGGAAAAAAAAAAAAAAAAAGAAAACTGTATTTGAAAGCAAATTTAATCCAGGTATAAAAACATTCAGAATCCTAGCTTCCTAGCCTTTCTTATCTAACGAAAAAAAAAATATTCTCCTCTTAGTTTTGAAATCAGAAACAAAACCTGAAAGCAATGTAACTACAATTGTACTTTCTCCTACAACAAGGTATATACGTACAAATATATATCTCTCTGAAAGTTTCACCATACCATCTATCATTTTCTAAGCATCAATGTTTTATCACCGCATTCATCCACACATCCACACCATTTTAGTAAGTATTACAAAACTCTCATGAAGTATCATGAACAAGTTTTCCTTTATTTTTAAATGCTTTTATTAGTGTCTTACCCCACTCTGTTCCATCTCCTGAACTTCGAGCTTCTCCAGCTCCCTCACCATCTTCAGCTGTCACTAAAAAGTCAAATTCTTTCAAAGCTTCTTCAGTATCAGGGTCATCTGTAAGGTCAGCAGCTAAACCTTCATTACCAATCTGCAAGAAGATAAATATTTTCCTGCATTTGAATCATAAACAGATTTTCTAGTCAATTATGTTACAAGATATATAGGCTATTCTCACTGAGTAATTTGTTGCAGGGGAAAATATTTTCAATTTAAAATGTAGAAGAAACTGTGATCTCAGTTGGTTTATCAAAACAAAAAAGAGAGCGGTGCAGTCTGCTGAAAGTTAGGAAATAAAAAGAACACTGACACTAGCTTTAGCAACAAAAATTCCATGCACCTCAGCCTTCACTTTTTTATTTAAGACAAGAATTAGACAACTTTGTTGATTTTCTTGCCCTATCAATAGCTCTGCAAAGAAAGCTTACAAACTATGCTTTCTACTGGTCCAGAAGCCTTTCCTTCTTTTTGCTTTAAAGTTCTATTTCAGTGTTAAGCATAAGATTGGAATATAGAGCATTTTAAGAAAACTGTCTTTTTACTATTTCTAACCATATCTTCACCTTAAACAAAACAAACAAACTCTCTACTAAGGCATCAGTGAAAAGTTTTATTTTATTATTCAGTTCAGGAAATTTTCCACGTGACATTATTTGCAAAATGTTCTTACTTTTGCAGAAAGAGACCATTTTTAATAAAGATAATTGTAAATTATCCTTTTGCTTTCAATTAAAAAAAAAGCTTTGTCAAAAGTCAAAAAGTAAGTGTAAGATCTTCATATATGCTTAGAGATTTACTTGATAATCTTATTATCAGACTTTTATAGTAAAAAAGGGATTCAAGTCAAAGCTTTACTAATCTTTTTACCAGAAGTCCAAGGTACGGTGAAAACCCCTTCCTGACAAATCAGTTTGGAGATTTAAGACTTGCATCAAGCCAAGCTCATACTGCCAACTATTCAGGAAAATCCAATGAGCATTCATATGTGCAAATAGCCTGGTTAGTTGTTTTGAAGTTTGCAATGTAATGTATTAAGTAAATCACCAAATCTATTAGTAATGCATCTGTGTATAATCCATTCAGATAACAAAAGTGCAACAAATACTTTGACATTACATATTTCTATAATCTCTGGAGAAAAAAATTCCTTTTTTAAAGGGAATTTCAGATCTATTATAAAAAGAAAAAAAATCTTTTACTTTGTGTTTCTTATTTATCCGATGCTTTTCCTTTCCTTCTGCAATATCTTCTATCATGTCATTCTCCTCTTCTTCATCACTATCATCCGCGTTTTCTAAGAAATTGAATGTTTCAAGAACATCACCAGAATTCCTATATAAATAAAAACATTAAGAGAGAATCCATTTTACTTTCTGAAGAGATTTAGAAGCTTAACCAGATTAAACAAAATTGCTACCTGACAGCTTAAGAACATAAAAACCAGCAAAACAAGAAATCGCTGAATGAAGAAGTTTCTACATCTGCTTAAGTCCTTATTACAAAAGCACCATTCAACAGACTTCTGCCTTAAAATAACAACTCCAAAGTGATTATATTACATAATTTAACATCAACACACAATTTTCCTGTATATCATGCTATTATAACATACATGTATGTATGTAATAGGCATGTATGTTCTTATGCATAATCAATTTCAGTTAAGTTGATAATTGTTTGTGGTCAGCTACACTCACAGGTGTTCACAGACTCTGCAGCCAAAAGTTCAGTGTAAACTGACCAGTACATATCAATGACTAAGCAAAACGAACTTCATGCATTTCTTATCTCTTCACTTACCTTTTGATTTCCTGTCCCTTTTGTTTTGATGAAGGAGATTCACCCCCATTCAGGATCTGTTCTAAGTTCTTTGTCTCTACTGAACCATTTGGTTCTGAATTGGAGAGCCCAAGCAAAGACCTTACCCGCTGGGAGCGTACATCCAATATTGTATCTGTATAACCTACTTCCTGAAGATACCTAGGTATGTTAAGAGAAGAAAGAAAGAAAGAGGAAAGGATATTTGATGAAAAAGGAATCTTAGTATTCACTGTAAAAATTAATGCCACTGTTGTATCATTTAAGGAAAAATAAGCTTCGCTATCCCTCTCACATGGAAAACCTTACTCTGTACTGTTTAAAGCTTAGGACTCTGAGGTCCTGAAGAACAAATCACTATTTGCCCACCTCAGTTACTCTGTTTCACAGAGCTCCTCAAATTGCAAGGAAAAGTAAGAATTCACCAATATTCAACAATGCTACTTACTGTCGCAGCAACTGTCTGCCTTGCTTCCAGGTCAATTGGCTATTCTGAGGTACTGCAGGAACCTCTGTATCTTTGGTATCTTCTGAAATACACAGTGTCATAGTTAACATCTAACTTATACTGCTTTTAGACACAAACAAAAATTCCCATCAAGTCAGAAATATTCATAATGATCTCTAGTTTCAACTGGGTATAGATGTACCCAAAATGTGGTACTTGTAAAGCAGAAGGGGTGGGAGGGAAGGGAGGGGCCAGCTTACAAATCTGTAGAACACAATTTTAAGGCACACTATACAAATACAGGGCCAAAGACGTCCCAAAGACCAACATTTCAAAAGAAGTAAAATGCAATTCAACTTATTAAAGAGCCCAGTATTGTTAGGAGAAATGCTTTCTTCCATCTGCAATACTTTGAAGAGCAAAACTGGTATTATCAACTTGATATTTACAACAGCAAAATCAGATGCACTCCAGAAAAGCAGTTAGGATAGCCTAATTTTTCTTCTTTGGAGTCTTTTCCTTGATTTACAATAAAAACATTCAGAGCTTCCACTAAAAAAAGTCAATTAATTTTGATTTTCAGATTAAAAAATATTTACCCCATTTACCCCATAGCTTCCCCAGATATAGTCCCTATAACAGATCTAAGAGGGGGGTGCAGAGAAGAAAGCTGCAATAAATTAAACAGACAAAAATTTATTGTTAAAAAGTTACCTGATTCAAAAGTTGGCATTTTCAAGTCACCTTGGTTCAATTCTGTGCCATATTTTAATTTATGATATTTTGCCCTGAAAAAGTATGCAGATGTTTATCTAATTAGTAGACAAGACTTTGATCAACTCAAAACATTCTACTGTTTCCATTTAAGGCAACCATACCAACATAGTAAAATTAATCCAGCTAGAATTGTTGTGATAATTCTTGCATCAAACAATTATTTCTAGTCTTTCAAGAACACAGTTTTGAGATAGTATTTTGACAATTTCTCACAATTATCAAGTAACTTACAGACAAGCGTTTAGTGTGTTCTCCAAGAACGTGGGGTTTTCCTGTGTATCAGCTAATAAAAGAACCTTTCAAAAACCAGCAGATTTAAGAACTTAGCAGAAATAATTTTTCCAGTTGTCATAGTTGTAATTTTACCACTGTCATAGGTAGCCAATCACATCACAACAAATGAACTTATTTGGGGTTCTTGCCTACCCTACCACTTTTGATTTCCACTTCTATTTGTCTCCTGCTCTGCCTTTGCTTATGATATGTATCCCTCAGAAGAGCCATGTTAGAGTGGTTTTTTCTCCCATCACCTGTATTCTCTTCTGGATTTTCTCCTCCTCATTGACTGGAGGCTTAGCTTCCAATTTCTACTTAGTCCTCCTATACAAATGCGCCTCAGTCCTTCCCATCTTCTGATCTCTGATTCCCTAACCCTAATTTCTCCTTCTCCATCTGATATGCTAAGGCCTCAACAGCAGGCCTAGGCCTGAGTTGACTTAAAAGATGAATCTTGAGCATGATGTGATTAATACCATCCAGGTTCTTGATTTAAAAATAGATGATCAAAATATTTATATTAGTTGTTCTTAATGCCAAACTGGCTGCTGTAGAGACATCTGTATAACCTTGTGTAAGATATATTAAGAGATTCTCCCAACTAATGTCCCTAAAGGCTTGTTAGTAGGAGAAATCCTCCCAACCTTTATCCATAGACACTTGTTAGTGGAATATTTTAGGCAAAAAGCCTCCCAGCCATGGCCTGTGCCCTCGCCCTGGCTGGTTAGGAAGCGTGCCATCAGAACCAGATGTTTTCTGCACAAAAGGCTAACAAGTCACTTGGACTTGTTGAATTGGGACTGTAAAAGCTGGACCCCTTGTTGGACAAACCTGAGACCTCTCCTGTGAGTGGACACACACCACATAGGATTTCCCCAATTACTGGGAAGACTTCTCCAGGTCCTCACTGCAAAAGGACTGTGACTCTGGATGATGGTGAAGTATTTAGGCAATTGGTGATGCATCCTTCTCAATCACTATTCTCTCTCTCATACAGTAATGATTAGACATATTACCTTGATTATTTTTGCTTGTTGCTGAAGCCAAATGAGTAATATGCTTACTGTTTTATCAAATGTATCCCCTTATGTTTGCGTTCCCTCAATATTAATAGTAAAACAAGATTATTCTTTCCACTGGTGTGTGTCCATCCCATCACCCCCATCAACTGGCAAAACACCATCACTTTGTAAAATACTGGTCTTGGGGATACTATTTCCATGAAAGTACGTGTGAGCCTTTGAATATCCTCTACCCAAGTTACTTATCAAAATATCTTCAGCTCCCTTTACAACCAGGAATCTCATCTGAAATACCTATGCCTATACCCTGGAATTCTCAAACTTTATCATTGAACTTTCACAGTTTGATTTTTACCTCAGAGATCCTTTGCAAAAATACTCAAAATCTCAAGGTACAGAGCTCTGGGTGTTCTGCAGTAGAGCCAAAGTGAAAAATATCCATAAAAACATTAGTAACCATATTTTGAAGAACCCTCTAAGCAATACAGTTGTCTATCACTCCAAATGAAACATTTCACCACAGGTTTAAGAATAACTGAACAACACTTAGCTCCCATCAATCATAAAAACTATTCTCAAATATGATACTTCTCAAGTATAGACACATAATGGAACATGTGCTGGACAAAATGAAGGATTTCCAAAAAACCTTCTCCAGTGCCTGGGCCATTATTTAAAGTCTTTTCAAACTGAAAGTACAGGTTGGCACTCAAATGGTGCCTTATATATATTTGATGGCAAGGATTTTCTTCAAGATTACACAAATTTTTGCTAAAATTGCAATTGGGAAGTCTCATTAACAAACTGTCAGTAGATGGCACTATTGACCCTTTTTAGTAACATAAAATCCCTCATTTCATGACAATCACACTGTAACTAAAAACTTGTAAAGCTCCTGAAGACTTTTTGTGACCTGGATACGACTGCCAACTAAACAAAATCATATTTTTAAACTATTTATGAATATGTTCATAGCTCATCCCTGCACTAGTCAGACTGTCTAGCTCAGGTCCTCTGTTTAAACTGAGAGACAAAACTTCATGGCACATTGTAATAAGGCAATGTTCCACCAAGCTTTTCAAATATGAGAAGTACAGTGAGAGACTGGAGAAAATGATTATTGGCTTGAGACAACTGAAGTCTATCTGGTTAACTTGAAGTTGGATGGGCTAGATTTTGCTAAGTCAATGCCTTGTGAAATGCTTTCTCTTGATTGAATATTTGGTTTAAAATTTGCCCTTACCTTCTAAAGTTTGCTGTTCAATCTCCTGAGAACTTTGTCATGTTTTCCCATGTACCTGCCTCAGGATATTAAAAAAACCTAAACCCCTTTAAGAAACTCGCCAAGCTAGGCTGGGGATTTACAAGTATGTACTACGATTTATATGCCCTATAAAGTACTGGTCCATTTGGAGGGTAAAAAACCCCAAGCAACCCTGAACAACCAAAATGAAAATAATTGAAGTCAAATAAAGGTGACAAAATATTTTTTGCTCAATTCATAAGTGAAGCCAATAAAGCACACCAATAATTGAAAAGGCAACCTAAACTTGTTCAATTTAGAGCTATGACATACTATTTAGGAGCAGTTGCTCCATTTTGGAGTTACAATTACAAAACATTAGTTAAATTCTACTTTAACTGGTCATTAGCACAGATGACAATGTATCTGATCTAGAATTATACCAATGACTAGCCACTATAAGTAAGAGAATATATTGCTGTATGCAATGAGACCAGTTGTCTTTCACATCACAACTTCAATTTCACAGCAAAAATTAATCTCATTAAATTCCAATCAACTATATAGTCATACATCTATTCCTTTCCCTGTTGGGGCCATTACTAAATACCTTAAAAAACTAACAAGCTACAATGTCATTGACAAGTCAGTCACTCCACACCACAGAGTAACTAAATTCTACAAGGGGCAGTGTTTCAGTCTTTGGAGTATTGACTTATCTAAGCCTAGGTTTCCATGAGTAAAAACAATACCCTAACTTGATTTAACTGCTTCCTGCTATTTAACTGTTAAATCACACCACTCAGTTGCAAAGGTGTAAGTTAGCTCCAGTCCAAAGCCCACGAAGCCAAAATACAGCCACAGCTTTATGATTTCAGCAAGTCTCATTAAAGACTATGATAACAAAGCTCAGAGTGGCTCAGAGCACACAACAGAAAACATCTGGCTGGGTCTGCAAAGCACCATAAAAGAACACACACTAGATAAAAAACAAAGAAACCCCATGCACATAACTGCATAGGATCTTATTTTATTACTAAAAATTATCAACTATCAAAGCATTTAAGAACACTAAAATAATAAAGTTTTACTTGTCTTAAACAGTATTATACATACTTAGAGATAAATACTAGAAATATCAAACTACTTTGTAACAACTACTGCATTTTATTTAATGCACACATTGATGTTCTGCTTCATAACCTTTTTCTGAGAAATCACAACAGTTGTCTGAATAAGTTTGTTCCTGACTCCTTCTAATTGGTATTTCACTGCATGAAACTTTTTGATGGCATCAGGGAGCTAGCAAGAAGAAAAGAAGAAAAAGGGTGGGGGGAATCAGCTACAACACTGAAATTTGCTGTCAACAATCTTCAGGTCTGAAATTCTCAGAATTTATTTTGCTTTGGAGCTGGTGTATTTTCATTAGTTGTGATTCTTCACTCAGGGGAACAATGACAAAAAAATAAAGTCTATTATCCCGAATACCGAGTGCAACAAGCACGAAACTAACATAATATAATTTTTGGATGATTTACTGTTAAGTCAGTACCTGCTTGCTTTCAATTACTCAATCCATCATGCTTTCACAGTTAGATCCCCTCAAACTACTGAGCATTTGTAGCTTCCTCGTTGCCTCCCACACACTCACCAGTCAACTCAAGTTTCAATTCCCACTTCTAAGCAATCTTCATGAGAATTATGGCTGGAACTTAAGCCAGGATCTTCCTCTTGAAAACTACTGCAGTGTTGGATTGCACCCACTAGCCACAAGAACTAAAGCAAACAGTATGTTCCTGCTGTTATTCTTCTGGTGTACATATTTACAAGTTTCTTAGCCATCAGATGAATTTTAGAATTTCATGGGAAGACTATAAAGGCAGCTTCATTTCAGGAAAGGATTGAGGGTTCACCAGTGCCATTCAACTTCAAATTATGCATCCTGTTATAGGATAATTTCACCTGCAGAGTGAAGGTAAGTGCCTCTGATTTATCTCAATAAGCAGGCAATTCTCACTGCTTAATGGTGTACGTTTGCAAAAAGTCCCTATGCAGCACACAGTTCATTACTGCCAAAATAAGCAAAAGCTTTTCCTTCAACTTCAGAAAGTTACTTACATGCAAGACACCTGCATCTGCCATAATAGCATATTATTTCTTTGATATGCTCAGTGTTCTTTACACCCCAAGACCCTGCATATCTTTCATCTGCCTTTAACCCGGAGTGACTTGTACATTACCTGTAGATATCCATATGACAGTGCAACTTTGAGCCATACACTGGCTGGAAACTTTGAGTTACTTTCCATTAAAAGGACAGGGTTGAATGAAGTAATAGATCCTTTCTACCTATTACTTCACTAGAAAATATATGATGTGTTGATATGGCCTTCTGTATGAACATACAATGTTTTCTGAAGCACCTCTACACTGGACACTTCACACAGAAGAACAAAGCCATCTTGCCAAAACATTAGGTTTTAATATAAAAACAACTGAAACTTATTTCTATACTAGTCCCTTACTCATAATAGTGATCCATAATGTAAAATATATTTAGACATACTTATGCTTGGACAACTAACTTAAAAATATCCAGGTGAAACCTCACCACATTTTGCTACAAAATCTTAAGTTTACTCTGGCAGAAATTTTCCAAAATCAAAATACAAAAATAAAGCCTATGTATTTTGCTGCCTGATTTGTCAAGATATTTCACCATTGGACTCAGCTATTTTTTAGAGGCAAGATAAAATTAAAAATATGAACTGAGTCCTCTATTGAAGGTATAGGAACTTGACAAGATAATTTCCCATGTGATTTTACAAAATTAACTACCAATTTTGGTTAAATGAAATAATCAGGCAACAAAAGAAGGTAGGTTTGAAGGACATTAGCCTGTACAGACTGAATGGAATTTTATTTTTTTTTAAGCAGGAAATTAATGCTACAGAAAACACACCTAATGAGGCTAAATATGCAAGCATCTACCAAATGAAAAAAACCCACCAATTTTAAAATGAAAAAAACTATTTTTAAACAATTTTGTTCCTTCACAAAATATAGTTTTCATCATGCAACACATACAACATTGTTGAAAAGGACCAAGAGAGCAGTATTTTTCATCCTTTCCAATTTAATATAACTGAATCACAGATAAAGGTATAGTAATAAGGTATGAGCCCTTTGGGTATGTTCACTCTTACACAGTATACCATAACTTGAGCCCAGAAAAGAGAAACTATCCTGTTTGTCTATTTAAGACACAAGTCCAAACATTTTGAAAATTATGCAACTTTTTACTATAGAAGACCCTAAAGTTTGTTAGAAAACACAAGGTGAAGACAACCAACCTTAAAGATAGTTTACATAAAGTAAATCAGAATCATCTAATAAGGCATTTCACTTAATGTAAGGGAATTCATCTTTCTTATTAAGTTTTATTAAGTCTATTAAGTTTTTCAGGTCAGAAAAAAACTAAACAATTTGTATACCTACCTTTCTTGTTTTAATGCATATTCTAACATTTTTATTCTTCTCACTAAATCTTTCTTCAAATTTTCTTGGCCCTTTCTTTCCCCTTGTAAAAACGCTATCCGAGCCTGAAAACACACACAAAAAAAGCAAAAACATATTTTATTCCCTTTTGTACCCAAAATAAAGCAACAAAGTCTGTCACAGAAGGAAGAAAAGAAGGAAGAAAAAGAAAAAAAAAACTGTATTGTATTCATTATTTCAGCAAGTCAATAACAACAAAAGTATTTCTACCCTAGACTGAGTATTATTTTCTGTTCAAGATGAACAGGTATTAAAGCCTGTGTAGTAACTCTACAAGGCACAAATGGCAACCATATGAAACATTTTGATATATGCACACACTTGTGTCCTTACAGCATTATTATCATAAGTTCTATTATACATTTTCTTCCAAACCAAAAGCTATGTTAAATTAGGTACACTGCAACTAGTAATTCACCTTTTAATGCCACCATACTGAACAGATTAAAAAATTATTACATAAATTCAAATACAGAATTTACAAATCCATTATACAGGAAACAACTATTTTATGGATTCACATTTTATTTAGTACTGAAAACAGCTGAATTTTAAACTATCAAGGGACAACTGGGTTTAGTGTGCTGCTCTATATGAAGAAAAATAATGATTTATTTTTTCAAAGCATCAGTCACATTACCCACCGAACTTAAAAAGAAACAAGGAAAATTCGTAGTTGCCTCCTATCCTAGTAGAAGATAATAAATTCAGCACAATATATAAGCCATCTCAACTAGCGCAAAAAATTAGAGTTAAAAAATAAACACAGTAAGTTTGTAGAGGAAAAAAAAATGGTCTCTTCATTACAAAGTGAAAGGACTTGTGTTTTGATTTTTGCAAGCCAAAATCTTAAGGAAGACAAGGGAATTGGCAGGTGGGAATACAAAATTTAAACAGTTAATGACATTAGTGGATTGGCCATCATTACAGAAACCTCATTACAAACGCATTTGTCCTCTCTATGACTTTAAATTGACTGAAGCCACTGAATAGCTAATTCAGTACTAGATTCAATATAAAATTTATTGGAAAAGGGATTTAGAATAAGGAAAGTAAAGGAGAGACCACATTGCTCTACTGAGACCAAGAACACCACCACCATTTCATTAGCAAAGGAGGCATGGGGATAAGGGAGGAAGTGCTATACCCAATCTATCCGTGAACATTTTTGTAAAGGGCGTGGTTGCACAGTTTCATTACTCAGTGGTTACAGCCTGAAACAGCCTAACCACGGTGATTGCAAAGATGTATTCTTGCATGGCTCCTTTCTTGAGCCCAAGTGTGATACTACCCTGTAAGACTTCACACATCAACCCTGATTTTAGCCACTCTGGCCTTGTGCTCTATGGTGAACCAAATTAAAATATGTTTCTTTACCTTGCATAAGCTAACGACTGATTAATCAATTAAAATCCTAGTGAGAAGAAGGCAGTTATGAGTATTTCAGTTAAAAGTCTGTCATGAAAGCACTCAACTAACCACTGGCACTTGGTGAGAAACAGTAAGGAACCAAAGCGCATTGCAAGAGAGGAGGGACTGGGGAGGAAACAACACCAACTTGACACCAAAAAACCCCAAACACACCCAAAAAGACTGTACTGATTGCACAGATATGTAGAGAACAAGGTCCAGAATCAGCAAACCCAACTATACTCAACTGCAACTATGCTAGATTCGAAAAAACACTCCAAAAATTAATCAAATAGAAACTCAACAGCCTTCTACAGAAAACTACAATTACATGTAATTTCAACTCCTCTAGTACCTAGGGCAGCAACTGACCAATTTCCAAGCCTAACATACTATCTCAATTGCACAGCTGTTCCACAGCACACATAAGAGTTACAAATGTGGGTTTTTTTAAAAAATGTTACCTGCATATATGCACAACAGCATACTACAAACACTTGGGAGTTTACTGGCTGCCCACAGACCCCATCTACAAAAATAAACTCAGAACTACTCTGGTAGTTATCTAATGAGGGTTATGAAAGCTCCTATGCCCTTTAACTTGAATGCAGCTCTCAACGCTTTCCAAAATTAAGGTCTTCTGTAAGTGATGGGCTTCTCCCCTTTACTTTTCTTCCATTGGCCAGCACCCTTTTGTAAGTGACAAATCTTAGCTGCAACTGTTGACCCTTATTTCACCCTCAGAGAGGAAAATAATGTAACTGTAACCTACACAGAAGGAGGCATCTGCTTCCTAAATGCTCACAGCCAAACTTTTTCATGATGGAAATGCTTCTGGAGTACTTAGCCACACAGAATCAAGTCTCCATACTTGAAAGTATTGCCTAGACCTCACACTTTTCAATCAAAGAGCTTAATGAGCTACATGATCTTGAGAATATACTACAGAATAACAGTATAAAAATAAAATCTAAAAAAATAAAATAAAATCCCAAAATTTTGCTTTACAAAAAGAGCCCAAAACCCACTTTTCTATACAACAGTATTTATAACAATCTTTACAGAGTCCAATAGGTTGAACAGAAAGGTTACCACAGAAGAATGCACTTTACAGTTGAGACTCTGACATTTTTGTCTATATTATCAGACTTCTTTTATCAGAATTGCTTTCTGTAATTGTTTGCATACATGTTTGACTGATTTTGGGATTTATTACTTTTTCTCATTGTAACCACCACATGGCTAAAACACAGCACAAGTTAGCCATGCAGAAGTTAAGAGCTCACTCTTGAGAAACACAGAAAATCAATTTAGACTTGAGGAATACCTAGTCATCAAGACCTTCAATACAAAACCAAGAATCAGATCACCAAAAATCTGCTCTAGAATTAATCAGCTTGCTTCCTTCAGCCTTCCTTCTGAACTGAGAAAGGACAAGTGTCAAACCTGATACACTGCATGACCATGAGCCCTACGTATTAACACACCTCCTTTTTTGAAAAGCAGTAAATCTCAGGGTTGATAAAAGCACAAAGTAAACAAATTGCCCTCAGGGGTGATGAACTTAGGTTCTATACACAAAGACAAATGCTCAAAAAATATATCTACATAATACAACTTTCACAATCCTTACATACTCATTTCCTTTGAAACAGCCCTCAGGAGAGATAGATTTGATACAATTTGTAAATATACTGATGACTTAAGACTGTGTAGCACAAAAACTGGGAAACAAAATGGCACACAACAATTTTGTACTCACCTTTCCACCCCATACTCCACCCTCTCCAGTTACAACAGAATTCCTCCCACGGCCTAAAACTGATTTGCAAGTCCCCAGGCTGATACAAGAGGAACAATCCTCCTCCTGCTCCTATTTCTGTTCCTTTTACTGTGCTGACTTAGCTGCTTGTGTTGACACACATGAAGTCTACTGAGAAAATCATTCTGTTTATTTTTTACTTGGTTCTGACTCACATCAGTTTCCTAATCCTACTCTGTCTGTAAAGCCACGGGAGTAACCAGGCTGGCACAAGGGGCGCAAACAGGATACTGAAGTAACAACCCCTTTCAGTGACAACATTGTCTCAGTTCAGCCTAAACTGACCATAACATCATAACCTGCATATCTGAGGCTGAAGGGTTTAAAAAACATGAGCAGAGAGACTAAGAAAGTCAAATACAAGTCTTAACTCTTCTGAATTGAAAATTCAATCAAAATGCATTTTTAAATATGTATTAGCAAGAACATTTCTTAAGGAGGAGAAAGCCACATTCTTTTATAAAGCATGTAATAGTCCTGTAAGTAAAAATATGGCCACTCACATCTTACAAAAATCCAGCTGGATTTAGTTGTACACAGATTCTGTTAGAACAGTTTTCAACCCAGGTAAGGACTGCATTTCCAATTCGTCAAAGCTAAACCAAGGCTTTAATTTTCAGGGCAGGTTCCTTCTCTTCTACCAGCCTGTAGATTTTTGTATTTTCAGTATTTTCACAAAGCCCTGAGATCTACTGTGTTTCTACAAAATTGACATTTAAACACCTCTGGGCTCCCTTTACACCTTGGCCCTCAGCTGCACGTAAGAGTACCACCACACCAACTTGCTCAGCTTTATTATGTAAGTGAATTCAGGGAGCTTTGAGAAGTAGTTAGAGTGACACATACTTTGTATTTGTGCAAGGATGCATTAAATAATGCCTGAAACTAGGCAAGATAGAATTCAATGATAAAAAGAATTACTGAATAGCTACTTGAACAGTATGGATCCCAGGACAAAGAATTGTCTGGGGTTAAAAAACTACAAAATGCACAAAAAGAAAGGAACAAATAAAAATTCTAATATATAATATTCTACACTTTGTAAACTTAGTATTGTTTCAACAGCATGTTGCATTTAAGACATACATGCATTTTGTAGTTGAAAGGGGTTTCATCTTTTAAATAGGAAGTCTGACCATACTCAAAACAATCAACAGTCTTTCACCGAAACTCTAAGACCTCAAACAAGAAACTTTCCCTTAAATTATAGGAATAATTAAAATCACATTTTACTGATACTCCACATCCCTAGTATGCAATTATACTGTTTGATGAAAGTGTAACAGAATACTTAGTTTACTAAATTACTTACACATAACTTGAAATTATTAAAAATATTGCATACCATTTGGAAACTCATATATCAAAATTTAAAGGAAAA
Organism: Anomalospiza imberbis; assembly: GCF_031753505.1. Taxonomy (NCBI): domain Eukaryota; kingdom Metazoa; phylum Chordata; class Aves; order Passeriformes; family Viduidae; genus Anomalospiza; species Anomalospiza imberbis. Next base: position 27,219,301 of record NC_089686.1, on the reverse strand, counting down.
GATTCCTGGGAAGAAAATGAGGATTTTTTTTCCTCCCCTTATTTTGAAAGAAACTCCTGGAATTCTTCCCTACACTTCATACAGTGCCAACCATGGCAGCATTCACATTAAAAATGCACTTTATTGTTTAAACTGCCCAGAAAAGCCTGACAAACTTCACACTGATTAAACGTATTTCTCTAAGCCATTGAGAAAAAAGAGGGAAGTTATTACAGCATTTTGGGGACGTAAAATTGCATACATAACCTAAAGGTTATATAGCAGTTAGGATATCCAGATAGGATTTGATAGTCTTATTTTATTAATGAATTCTGACATGCAGTATTTAAAATACTTGTTCAGCATCTCAAACCTAGTGAAACGTATTAAAGGGAAAAAGAGGCATGAAAGAAACCTGGATGGTAAAGCATTGAAGACTCATCAAGAGCCCCCTCCTCAGCTGTTGAAACACTAACACTTTCCCGTACAATTCAAACAATCAAATTCTAATGAGTTTACCAATACAGGACCACACTCAGAAAATACTTCCTTGCCATTTCAGTTCTAAACATTGTAAACTCTTAGTCTCTATAAATTTATTTTGAAAAAACTTAACTGTATGTGAAGTAATGCCAGCTATGGCACCACTTGTGTTTTGTTTTTCTGAAGTCCACTCAGACTTCTAGGAGGATGGTAGGAAAGGCCTGCAGTAATTTTGAAAGAAGTGCAATACATGGAAACTACTCAGTGCACACATTAAGCGTATGCTTATCCTAGGAGGGCATGTCACAAACCTCAAAACAACAGGAACATTTTATCACACAATAATATTAATCTAATCTTGATTTTAGGTGTTTATTCTGCTGAAAGTGAAGTAGAACAGTTTTGGAAAACTAAAAAATACAGGGAGGTGGAAGATTTGACTCCTAACAGTCATTTAAGAGTGAACACATCTGTGCAGTGACCAAAGTTCCAGTTCCCATTCATAAAAGGGAAACTGAACGCAAGAGAAGCCTTCACCTTCAGTTTTCAACAAGCACAGTTTGAAACTCCAATTCCTTCAGAACAACTAAAAGCACGTGTTTTAGTGTATTCTTACAGATCTGATTATGCTTATATATTTATTGTGAATGCAATTAATCCTTAACCTGTCAACTGAGGACTAAAAGAAGATACCTTGACTACTATAAATAAATATATATATATAAAAATAAAAATAAATCTTTATTTTGTAAACTAAAGTCTTGAGATTCCTTCTCTACTAAGTTGTACAGTACAACAGATGTCACTGGTAACATCAGGATTATATGTGTTTCGAAGACATACTACTTTTAAAGACCCTGTAGAATAAAAAATAACTGGAAGACAAGAAAAATAGAAACAACGCCTCATATCTTAACAGAAGATCTTTGCTTCATAAAATAAGCTCAGGTTAAAGAGGTGGGGAAAAAAAAGATTTTAACAACTAGTTAATACCAGTGTACATCTGATCAACATTTGCAAACAAAGAAGGTGATTTTCTGCACAACCTTATGAACAGTCAGTTAAATATGGAGATAGTGAACTACTAAGAGCAGCAAAGCTGTTTCCTGAAGGTTACATTTTTACAGATCTCTTCCATTTGAGCTGATGATCATTTCTCACTCCCCAATTTACACTTTTTTCAAAGACTCAAGTGATCAGTTTCTGATAAGCTTGTTAAAGCAAATCCTAACCACTAGAAAAGTGGCAAACTGGAGCAACCTTTGGACAAGAGCAGCAGAAACAAGAAACCCAGCTAGCTCTAAGGAGGTTAATGACACAGCTGACATACAAGAGGGTTTACTCATCCCTAAGTCCCCATCAGTCCTGCAGTGAGTATGGGAAAGACCAGGCTTGCAAAACTTTCTCCAGTCCTTAACCTGTCCTTCCTCTTTCCAACTCTCACCACATGAATCCCATTCAAAGATTTGCCTCTTCACTACAGGGCCAGTACTGTCAAGTTTAATCAGCTTCTTCAACCAACTTGGAGAAAATCCAGCCATAAATTCCATCCTCTTCTGTGTTAGGGTCAAACTTGTAAGTTACAACATTCAGCGTATGACTGCCTTCCTTCTGTCACTCTTCCTGAGAATTTTTTCACTGAATAATTTTTTCTTAGGATTTTTACAGCCACTCTCTTAACCAAAGTGGTATTTAGAACAGTACAGTAACAAAACTCATACAATTCATAATTATGTTTTTAAAGTCTAACAACCCTCTAAATACCATGGTTTTTAAACGAAGTAAACCAACTCTCTTTTCATAAACTTTTATCCAGTATGGAGTATGGATGTAAGGGGGAAAAAAAGAGAGACTACATGTCCAAAAGAAGTAGAAGGCACTAAAAACAATGGATTCACACTTTGGTAGCATTTTCCTCAAGGACTAAAAACTGGAAATTATAAAACCTTTTTTTTCAATAACAAATGCAAGTGGCCTTGGGAGTTTATCATTCATTGACCACTCTTGTAGTAGTGTTCTTCGTGCAAGAACAGGCTTATAATATTTAGCTTCAGTTTAAAACTTACGAAAAAATGAGCACAGTTTAATTTATAAATTGGTCTTCCTTTTCAATTTCAGTCCCAGAGATACTCCTTCAGAAAAGTAAGCTCCTGCCTAACTTTCACCTTCCTGAAAGCACTCTGTACTACTCTGTAACACTCAATTATAACATTAACTTCAGGAAAAGAAAATAATCTGGTCATTATCATCAACAGATTGTAAAAGAACTACCAAAATGCTCCATGTCACAATGCCAGAGTATCAGTCACTGTCCCTACATATAAGCTCTCCCCCTCTCCCCAAAATCACACATCAGACCTGAGATCCAACAAATTTTATCTGAAGGCCATTAAACAGGCATTATTTTTTATTCAGCTGACAGTTAACAGGAATGCTTGAAGCCACTACACAATCTAAGTGGACACAAATGCTCATTTTGACTTCAAAAAATGCTCACTCATTTTTATCTCCAAGTGTTCTTCACCACTATCAATGTAATTCTACTGAGGAATTACAATCTTTCCATTCAAATATCGAATGCCATCACACAAGATAATCAAACAGCCAAGTAAAACATAAGCAGCAAAAGTAATACTTACTAGTTATAAACACTACTCTATCAAGAGTCTGAACACCATATTTCAACTGCATTTTGTAAGCAGGTTAAGTAATCCATGAAACATGTTTGAAAGCAAGCTCCAAATGCTTTAAGGTAGTCATGTTCCTAATAGTAATTTAAGAAAGCTCTGCAAGCAAACACAAATTAAACTAATTCTCTTTACAATTCAGACTGACAATATAAGTATCCTTCCTCAAAGAATTTCCTGAAGTTAGAGTCACAAAGTAAAATTAATAATCCTCAATATATTTTCTTAACAGACTTTCTATGGAATTTTAATTTGTTTCACATTAGTTTTTCCAATAAATAAAATGAAAAACTAATGAAAACAAAGACAAGCTTGTAGACAAGGATGAGTCAAGGCACCAGGTTCGACAACCAACAGCAAAATACCCTGTAACCACAGATTACATAGTGTTTCAAACACTTGAGAAATACTCCTGGCCATCACAGGCCGTGTCACCACAGTGCAGCATGTATCCTGAAAACATTTGGCATCATCATTGATGTCATTTATTAATGACATGTTCAACATAAAGTAATGCTAAAATAATGCCTAAAGAAATTTCACTTCACTTTGAAGCCTCCAAAGTAGTTGTTTGTCCAGACCCAACCTCTCATATTTAACCATGCAACAATAATCAGAGATTCAAAAGAAACTGTTGAATATGCTTTTATCTTCTCTCTATAGTACTGAAATATAAATAATAAGGGTACTCAAAATAGGTCTGCAATTTTCACATAATGCTATGGAATGTCCCCAACTTATGGTACAAACTGATTGCAAAAAACAGACTGAAGCGCAATGGAACCAGAACAACTGTAAGGAAAATTCTTCAAGAAAGGTCAGGATTACTTTGCAATTGTTGAGTCTTAGAATTTATATTGCAAGAGTTCTTGCACATTTTCTTTGACTTTTAATTTTTCAAGAACAGCTTCCTGCCCTGGACAGGTATATTCAACAATCCAGCAACAAACTATTAAACTACTTGTTCTTTTACACTTGCTTTCTATAACCTGTTGAGGTCTCTGCTTTAGTTATTAAAAAAAAAGGTCATTGCCTGTCCTAGTAGAACTAGCTATGTTAACTACATTCCACCTATTACAGCATTGGTTTCCCTCTCATTTAACCAAGAAACCAAGAAATCCCTTAGTTCCAAGGGTCCAGTTCTTCATTTAAGTGTGATGCCTTAAGAAAAAGCATGGGAAGAACACACAAACTCAACAACAGTAGATTAGACTACAGCAACAGATAGTTTCTTGTGAATCCATTTCAATTTCCTCTGTGTCTCCATGCAGAAAGATTCATAAATTTGCATTGTATAAAAATTATGTCAGTATGTTTTGCACTTGCTGCCTGATTATTTCTCTGGTTGTTTTACCAAAACAAAATACAAGAACTCCAAAAAAATAAAAGCTCAAAACAAAACCACCCCAAAAAATGCCACACAAAGAAAACAAGAAACAACAACAAAAAGCAGTTACCCAGCTTCCCACATCTATCACACTCTCACTGGGATTTATTTTTTTAAGGTGAAGTTCCAGTCTGCTCTGTCATAGCCCTTAAATCAAACTATTTGTACTGTAAATTAAAAAAAAACTCTGAATAACTGTAAAATCCAGTGATGCACCTAATAAGGCTACCTCTCAGACTGCTTTTTGATTTAGCAAGAAGACTGAATTCTAAATGGATTGGTTTTCAAGATGTTATTGCCAGACCTCAAACTGGTATTATGTCAAATTTTCAGCATTCTTTTCAAAACTGTTACTAAACAATGAGACATTATATTACCATGTTGATTCTGCCAGTTCTGCACAGATCAGAAGACAGAAATCAGTTCCCAATTTCTGTATTTATAGCTCCCTTATAGCACTTATAAAGCCAAGGATTATTCAGAGGTTTTATTAATTTCTTTTAGCAGGAAATTCACAGAAGTTTTGGAAGACAACAACTCAGCATGACTATTTCAGCACAAGCTCATCTTCAGTTGCAGTTGCTCATTCTGTCATTATCATCTCTATTTTCTGTATTCCTCCTAAATGCTTGAATCTTGCAAATAACATCTTTGAAACAAAACCCAAAAGTAGTTACACACACCTTGGACTACCACTACCTAAAAGGATTCACATACAGTCTTTTAAACCACTTGACATTTTTGGTAATACACTTTGCTAGTAAAAGAAATTTCTTTCCAATAAAGTCACAACTACAATTAATAAGACTAATTATATATATACACCAAAAGACAGTATTTGAATTTAGTTAAATTAAAAATATCTTTACTGTCAGCACCACTATGCTGACATATTATTCCATTAACATGAAGCTACTTTTGACAAAATGCCACATTTGGAGCTTCATTAGATAGTTAATACTAAATAGAAATTAGAATATCAAGCTAATTCTTTTTACCATTATTAGTATTTGTAGTACAGGAGCACATAAATAAGAGTGAAGTTGTACACTTTGTAGTGTGGCAGGTTCTTACAGTCACTATAGAGTTCAAAAGGAAAGGGAGGATCTGCAGTGTGGAAAACGTCCTCAAGACTGTACCCTTCCTCTCCAAAATCAGGAACACCTACTTGTTACTTAGGAATAAAGACAAAAGCATAATCCACAGCAGACTGTGAACACAGCGATCTAACTGACTTAGGCTGTTCTAGTGATGAACACATATCAGTGTACCTCAGTAGCACACATTCCTAAGGGACCAAGGAACTAATAAAGTCTTTGAATGTAAGAAGTCATACATATAAAAAAATACACACACACACACACATATATATATATATAAAAGAACAATCTTACAGAATGTACAGAGCTTTGCATTAAGGCAATGGCAACAGTGACAATAACAAAATTTAATATAATCAAGTGAATGGAATAAAAGTTATGGAAGAGTCAGACAGTTAAAATAAAAGTGTATAATGCAGTATTTTCAGTGAGGCATGACAGAAAGTTGACAAGGAGCAGGTATTTTGCACCTCCTAAATGTTAATCTGGCTTCCTGGCATAGAACATCACCACTAATTTACACCACTTCATCGGGGAGTTAACAGAGACAGTAGTCCTGCCTTCTACCAATACAACTGTACTAACCTGCCTGAAGATATGAAACAGAATAGGTGTTATAAAATTTGTAAACCTGTTTAAATGCTCTGCTTAAACTTTCTTCTGAGACTTCTGTTTGCCAAAGCAGGATCTTTTCTTTTCCCAGGGTCTCAAGGCATATAGCAAGATTCTGTTCCAGCACACTGGGGTTTCATCCTCAAGGAATACAAACCACCACAGTTTCAAGTTAAATACTGGAGTCAAGCATTCTCCAGCTTCTTACAGTGGTCACTGGCATAAAGTCAAGGGACTTTCTTTGGGTTTTTTTTCCTTCTAGGAGGAGTACTATCGGATCATCAACCTCAAATTTGGCAGTGGTTAAGAAGTGACCATATTTTGGGTGAAAAGAAAACAAGGTGAACAACCGGAAGAAATTTTAGAGCAATCAACCCATTTAAATATATAATCAGAAAGACCTCAGCATCTGGACTTACTGAAGGTCATTCTCTATTTCAGGATCATTTCAATTAGCATTCAGAGAAGCACATTTTTTTCCGAATGTTACAGCCAACATTTGCAGGATTTTTGCATACACAGTAACTTCAAATAAACCTAGGAATACACTTCATCTCCCATTAAGTGGAATTTGTTCCAGAATCATAGAAATGTATTTTTACCTCTAATTGCCAACAACAGGCTACCTCTAATCTGACATTTTTATAAAGACACTATAGTGGATACTGTAGAAGATACTGTAGAAAAACCTATAAGCTGCTTAAATTTATGCTGTACCTTCAGGATTGGTACTGAAGAACAACCAGCTTCATAATTAGTTCTTAATACCTCTCTGAGTTGCACTGATAAAGGCAAAGAAGATAAAGGTATCATTAAATAAGTTTCCTGCTAAACATGGCTTAGGATAATTCAAGAACAGTCTGAGTGACAAAAAGTAACGATCATCAGATAGGCAAACAAAGCTCTTGCAAGTCATACATTTGTCCTGAAGATCCATCAAATCACTGGAGGATCCAACTTCCCTAGCCAATCTCTTCATCAGTTAGGAAAAATAAATCCATTATCACATTTCCCTAATTTCTTAAATTACAAGAAGGATGAAGAACACCCACCACTACCTCAAAACCTACTTTCAGCATGAAATAAATAATTACACCCACAGATACTTCAACCCTCTCAAAAAATTCTCCAAAATGAGATTTCCCCAAAAGCTATTAAATATGCGCAGGTAAAATTACAATGAAACTAAAAAGTAAAATGTATGCCCAGTGTTTAAAAAAAAGAAGTAAATTCTTCACCAGGAAGTGTTATATAACTTATCTGCCACATACTTCTACGCTGTGCCTAAAAGAAAACCTCACCGGAGTAACTGTTATAAAATGACAGTTCTGTGCACTGATTCTAAGTAAGAGTATTATTATTGCAAATAATCATTTATGAAAAGGCAATTAGTACACAGTAAAAAACACTTTTATACCAAGTGTTGCTAGAAGGGAGCTTTAAGAAACAATATTCCAGAAAAAGTTACACAACTACTACACTGACCAGTATCCCGTACATAAACCTCAGAGCTATCCAGGTATTTCCTTTTCCTGTTTTTACATGGAGCTTAATGTAACTCCATGTCCTGCACTCTTTTATTGTTTTGCCTCCATGAGGTGAATACTGCATGAAAATTTTATAGAAATGTTAAAGATCTAAATCAAAAATAAAATCGGAAGAATGAGGTTATCCATATACAAAAAGGAAGCATCTCTGCACACTTTGATTTGGAAGTCTTGCCAAGAAGCCTATGAAGAAAGACAGTATTTACCCAGACACACAGAACAGACTTCCAAACTTCAGGGAACAGGCACCTGAAGTTTTACCAAGAAGTGCTGTGCTTGTTAATGTAGTTGACTAAACAGCTATGGAAGCCACAGTAGGGAAACCCTTGATTAGGTCTAATTGCCCTCTACCCAAAATACACAGAACTCTCAATTCAGCGCTTTAAACTTAAAAGAAACTTAACTCCATAAAATACATAGCTGTTTTCACCATTACCTTAGAAAAATGATTAATGAACAGAAGCTTCTGGGTTTTAACTTCTTATATGTATGCTATTTTATACAGAAAAAAAATTGTCATTACAAAAAAAAGGTATTAAATAGTCAAATATTCTATCATGTAAACATTAGTTATTTGGACCACGATATCTTCTGCACACCTGCTACAGCAAGCACCTGAACAGTTTGCACAAACAGAAGTTAGACAGTTCTGATGCATGCATTACCCACATACCTCATGGCATTTACAACTACCACAAATAAGAATGCTGAGCAACTTCTTACTACCAACTTAATTTTATTTTCAGTCAGTGTTGATCTAGTATCCCTTGGGGTTTTTTAAAGGATTGATTTAGATTTAGTTAAGCTAACTGAATAATAAATACAGAGATACACCTGTAAGATCCAATGAAATAGCAGTTTATTAGTTTATCATGTTCCAACTATCTAGAATGCAACTGATAAACACAGAATGCAGCTGATAAACAATCATGTGGTTAAAAGACACCATGCATTTCACAACAGCAGCATCTGAATTTCCTGCCTTACCTTTGCATATTATATCACAATTAATGGCCCTGATATCAATCAGTGTTTGTTTTTTTAAGAAAAACAGTATTGAAACAGCACTAAATATATTGTCAAACAATCAAAGTATTTTCCTGCCCATGGCAAAGAAGTTAGAACCATATGATCTTTAACATTCCTTCAAGCTAAAACTGCTATACGATTCCATTTCAAAGGTACCTTATTGGTCAAGACAATACAAGAACAGCTTGTCTAATCAGACCGATAGATCCCCAGCCTCAGTATGCCACTTGTAACCACGGGCTAACAGGCAGTTCCACAGGACTAGCATAAAAACAAAAGAAAAAAATCTCACAAAACATTTCAAATCTCTGAACAGTTATAAATCAAAAAGACAGTATCTTTTAGACACCCACAGGAAATTTCCTTCCATGAACTTATCCGAACACTTTCTGACCCAAGAAAATGTTAGCATTTACAGCAGTCCCCTGCACAAAATGCCACTAATTCCTGAAAAGCCAGGGTTTTCTTTTTAATACTAATTTTTACTGTATACCCCCTAGTTGCTGAGACACAGATTGTGGCCAACAAACTAACAACCACTCTATAACCCTCATAACCACTTCTACTTGCAATCTACCATCAAAACAAATTTTTTGCAAGCCAAAAGCAAGGCAAAGTCTATTATGAAAAGAATTAATTGTTCCTCCAAGTTTAAGAGAGAAACATTCCCAACATTATCCTCATCCCTCCTTCAAACCAGTAAAAAACTAAACAAGGAACATACAGGTAAGTATTTCAGCTATTGATTCTTGCTAGACTTCGGAAATGCTGAAGTACAGCATGACTGTATATACACTCTGAACATGATCCCATTTTAGTCATGATATCAACACTTTCACATATGTTATCTGAAGATACATTTCTTTTCAAATAACTTCCTGTATAAAATTTTTTCAATTACTTTGCTCCGTCATTCCCAGCAGAAAGGGAAGTGGGGAGGCATGCAAGTAAAATCTGAAATCTATAGGTTTTGGTAGTATGGAATTTTTAAACACCTAAATAAAGAATATTAGAAACTATGCTTCCATAATGTCTCTGAATATTTGGGGAAAAAAGTAGTTATAAAATAAGATAGACTAGGAACTTCAGTTGTTCACCAGCAAAGGTGTCATTTTATAGGACAGAAAATGTATTAACAGTCATAGTAATCTTTATGCACACTTAAATTACCTGAGAGGCTGTATAATGTGTAAACCAAAATTGCATATATTCTGTTCTGAGTGTTTATGTTTCTTAATCATTCCACCTATTCATTAAAGCATATGGAAGTAGCATCTACTGGCAATTCTCTCCCAATGTATTCTTGTGTGATTCTGAAGTACCAGAGAATATTCAATCTACTTTTCATCCAGTTCAGAAAACCTGAATAAACTGCACAATTTAGACTTCTATTCCAGACAAGCATTATCAGCCTGCAAGCCCCATAAGAAAGTGGATCTCTCAATTGTGGATCTCCCAAAGTTACAAGCTTTCCTATGATACTCCTTTTTTGACACAACTTTATCTTCCTAAAGAGTTTCTGTGCATCTCTACAATGTTTTCCCATCCAAGTTTCTTTTTCTTTTAGGATACTATGGAGCCACTTATCACCTTGAACAAACAGTTATTTCTAACAAATACATAACATTCAATATGGACTTGCTGTAACTCCTCTAAAGTGCATGCATGTCTTAGAAAAGACCATTTATCTCAGCGTAACAGCTGGTCATTATTGACCAACATCAAGGTCATTAGACCGGCAGATCAAACTTACATTGCTACAGTGAAAATCTTCCAGTTCACTAAACAGTGAACAGATCATGTCCATTACTTGCAGTGAAGAAAAGACACTGTATAAGGCCAGACAGCTTATTTTCAACACAGCAACCAATGAAAGCTTGAGAAGTCACTGCAGCAGCCAGTATTACAAGGGAAAGGAAAGAGGTGTTCTATGTTTCAAGTACTGCACTCCTGATATTTGACATTTCTATACTTGATACTGGCTTGCACAAAGATTTGTCTAATGATTATGCTGCTTCACTTCTGCAAACAAGTAGAACAGCATGCACCTGAAAAGTTGGCAAGATAGCATAAAACTATTAACATTTTAGATTCAAAGTCTGATGTAAATGTAGGTCTCAATCTACCAGTACAAGACTTCAGATCCAAAAGGCTTGAGACCCTCTAGCAGTCATTACAGCCATGGCATAAACCCCAACCCAATGAAGTACCACGTGCTTTATTTATAAAAACATGTCTCATTGGTGGAACAAGAACAACAAAAAAGTCATTACAAGAACCCAGAAAGAATAAACTGTTACTGCGGATCCTCTCTCCCTTCACTATCACCCTTCTATGCAAAGAGCACTCCTAGTAGGGGTGCCAATTCCTCCAGTCACTTGAACTACACATGTAAAGAAAAGGGGTGGGTGGATGAACCACACAGGAGACCCATTACTTCATACCACAGATAAGAAAGTATCTTCTGCTTCAGAATAATAAATTCTTCTATTCAGAACACATAAATGAAATCACACATATTGCTAGGTCCTTTTCATTTTCCATACTTTTTATAAAGCATCATTAGCAAAGTTATAAAGAACTTGCAATGGCCAGCACTGAGAAGCACCGTTCATAGAGTTTACTGTCATCTTGAAAGAATTAAGAAATAAGAATGAAATTACCTGCATCAGGAGAGTTGCAGCTAAATCATCCAACACCCACTTCCACATAAATTATCTACTGTCATGCTATGGAATTCCTGTCTTCCTTTCAACCCAGGAGGCCTCTATCATCAAAATTTCACACTTGACATATGATTAACATTCTCCTTAGCTTCAAGGGACAAAACTGTTGTTTGGGGTCCAAACTATTACAGTTTTACTGGCCACAAAATATGCTGTTACTTCACAAATTAAGTTGCAGAACAAACCAAAAACCCCACAGACCTAGCAAACATCTATCTCCAAAAAACATTCACACATTTCTGTATCAGTCTTCACTATTGTATAGGCTGAGACCTAAAATCCAAGGGTAATGTCCTCCCCCACTTCAACCCCGGGCTTCCAAAGTTATAAAAAAACCAACCAAAAACACCCTTGTGCATAAGGCACTGTGCAGCAACTTTGCTGTCTCAGTGCCATGACATCTGCACACGTATGTGAATCAACACATACATAATCATGGTCAGAACTGCTACCATACCTCCACAGACATGCAGAAGAAATGGTATGGCCATGGACAACAAACAGCAGCCACAAATAAAAAGCAGCAGAGCTGGCTAAGAGTGCATCAGGGAGTCTAGAGGCCACGTGAGTTCAAAGAACCACTTAGTCAGACACAACTTTTCAAGTCTCCGGAGTACTCTTCATGTTAGGGTACAGCAGTACCTTGTTTTAAAGTAACAAGCTCATACCTAAAACAAATATTTCAAGGTGGTTTTGTCTGGTACTGAATAACACTAAGCAACTTATTTATAAATGTAACACTATATCACTGACACGCAAGAGAAAACAGGCGAAACAGCCAATTGCACTCGGCTGAAAACACCCACCCACGTTCACCATGGATTTTAAATTCAGCCATTTCACGAGGTTTAAAATGGTAAAGCTTGCAGTAAGTGAAAGAAACAGTAAAACCTCTTCAATTGTGGTTTGGGGTTTTAATTATTTCTTAATTATAGCTGTAACAAAAATAGTGCCAAATACATGCTTACTATAGAGCCAAGAAGTTCCTAGAGAATTGCCCAGGCTCAGATATACTTCTTGGTTCTGAAACCCAAAAGGAAATGCCTTGCAAACACCGGCTGCTGTTGCAGTGCAATTTGATGGACTGTTACTTCAAGACCATAAACATTCACTCAGTACAAAAATCACAAAAAAATTTTTTGGAAGCAATTAAGTCTGCTAATACTTTTTTATATTTTATTATGTACATTTCTGTCCTATAAAAAGATAATGGCTCCTGTGCGGATACCTCCCATTCAGTGGATTTCGCAATCTGTTCATAAACTGGTAATAGTCTATGCATGATTTTTTTTTTTACTTGTAAAAATAATTAGTAAAATTACCTTATTACTAAAAGCAAACATTAGTGGCAAGAAATGTATATTGCAACTCCAACACTTGCTCTCTATCCTGAAAAGTTATTCAGTTTCCGTTCCTGAGGCAAAGCTGGTATTTTTTTGTATACTGAAATGACCACACCGCAGACTTATCGATTCCTCGCTCTTCTCCGATATGAGATCTCCAAAGAAGCGAGTCCGAAAGAAAGAGAGAACAGATTCGACCTGTCTCTAACTGCATGCCTGCCTAAGTCTTTTACTTACGATTTACCTGAACTCCTTTTCCTCGTCCTGCCCTTGCCCGGGAGGCAGGGCCGCCTCCTAACTCCCTCTTTTCCCTCCAAAGCCAGAGCTCGCTGAGCTGCAGGGAGGCGTCAGTGCTCCCTCCCAGGCCCGGAGGCTCTTGCTGTCAGTAACCCGCACGGGGCCGAGGAGCCCCGGAGTCATTGTGCTGCGGGAGCCGACCGCAGCTGTCAAGGCGCAGCGCAGCTCGCCCCGCCGGCGGGTAGCAGGGGGAAGAGGGTCACAGCCCAGCGCCGCGGCAGCGCCCGCCCACCCTTCCCCGGCCGCGCTCCGGGCCTCGCTCGGCGGCGCCGGGCGAGCGGCCTGCGGGGCCGGGGCCGCTCCGGAGCCGGGCGGGCGCCATGCTACAAACCAAAATGGCTGCCCCGGGGAGGGAGCCCGGCTCGGGCCTCCGCCGGTACCGCCGCTCCGCCCGCCGCACCTCACCCGGGTACCGTCCCCGGGCCACGGCGACCGGCTCGGCCTCGGGGGCCCCGCGGACCCCGCTCGCCCGGGCAGCGCTGCCCCCGCACGCCGCGCGCGGCCCGGCCCCCGGAGCCAGCCGGGCCAGTCCCAGATCGCCCTCGCCCCCCGTACCTGGAGCTCGGCCCGCTCCACCTCCCAGTGCGCTCTCTCCATCTCGAAGCGAGCCCACTCGTGCTGGATGTAGTGCAGGATCCCCGGGATGGTGTAGTGCTGGGGCCGGGACAGCTCGGCGGGGCCCGCCGCCTCCTGACCGGCCGGGGCCGCGGGGCCCTGGGGCTGTGGCTGTTGCCCTCCTCCTCCGCCGGCTCCAGCCCCCACGCAGCCCCCACCCGACTGCAGGTTCATGTTCCCACCCGCCTGCGGCGGCGGCTGCTGTGGTCTCGGGGCGGCCGCCATCCCACCGCCTCCTCCGGCTCCTGGGTGCTCGTCCATTGTCTGCGGGGAGCCCTCCTCCTCGTCCCGCGGCGGGGGCCAGGAGCAGGGGCCGGGGAGGGGGCGAGCGGCGCTGGCTGGGGCGGGGAGGAGGGGGCGGGCCGGGCGGGGGGGCTGCGCCGAGCGGGTCCGGGTGTCAGCGCAGCGCGGAGCCGCCGCCAGCCGCCATTACAGCCCCGCGGCCCTCCCACCCTCCCAGCCGGCCGGGCGGGGAGCGAGCGGCGCCTGCCGGGAAACCGCGGCCTGGCCTCCGCCGCCGCCGCCTCCCGCGGCCCCACGCGCCTGCGCGGGAGGGAGGTGAGCGCCGCGCCCGGGGGGAGCGGGACGGGCCCGGGGCCCGCAGGCGCTTCCTGCGGCGGGGCCAGCCCTGGGTCGGTCGGTGGCGGGGCCAGCGGCTCGGGGCCCGGCCGGGCGGTTCCCGTCTGCCCCGGGTGACAGTCGGAAGTGGCGGCGGGCGAGGCTCGCCCCGCCACTCGGGAGTGCCGAACGCCTGGGAAGAGTCGGCGGGAATGCGGCCAGGCCGGGGCCTGCGTCCTAAAGCGACGCGCAGCCAGCGCAGCGCGGGTCCAACACTTCAGTTTTTGAGACTCTGCGCGGTTTAATGGTGCGCTGAGTTTGCCCTACAAGGAGGTGGTTTAGAATAGATATATTAAATTTGCGGTATGTTTCTGGAAGCTGGCTAGTCTCTGGTCATCTTCACGATACCTCGGTTGTTACGTGTGTAATGTATTCCCCCCTTGAGGAGGAAGAGTGCACCATGTTCGCTGTTCAAAACTCTTCCACGTGAGGACGGTTTTGCAAGAAATTGCTGTTCTATTTTATCTGGCTCAGTTTTATCAGTGATTGCAATGCAGTGTTTGAGGCTGTAGTTTGAATATGGTGAAATTGCCTCGATTGCAAAATACTACTCTGAAACGTAATACTTCAAAATTATCGTCACATCCTATTTGAAATGATCCATAGGTCACCCATTTTAAGTAAGGTAGGTCTTTGGTTTTGCCTCTCTTCAAAATTTTTACATGCTGTACTCATTCACTAGAGGGGTAGTTTCCTAAAAAAGGTGATTCTTGACAGACCTGGAATTCTGTTAATTACTGGAAAAAAATACTGTTTGTCTCAGTAGTGGTGTTTCCTTTCTTTACCAGTCTCTCCTTAGGTGTGTATGGATGTTTCAGTTAGTTCATCCAGTCCTTCCTTTCTTCTCCATTAAATCATTTCCTACTAAAATGTCATTGTCCATTCTTCCTGATTCCATACTGATTAGGCAATCTAAATCCAGCTCCTTTCCACCTCAGATGATTTCTTTTCATTGTCTACTGACAGTTACCTAATTATTATTAAAAACTGAGACTTAGCTCATAATTAGTTTAACCTTTTGTTTAGCTGCAATTGTTCAGGACATTCTTCATTCCTGACTATATGGGAGTTATTGCAGTTTAATTCCGTTACTATATTCAGCCAGCATTTTGATAACAGCAAAGGAAAACGTTTTTATTCTTTCCTTCCTCCCTTGACTTCCCTAGATAATTACCGTTGCTTTTTAAAAAAAATCCCTGTCCTGAAATTGAACACAGTGTTTTATTTTAAGGCCATACAGACATACTTGTTTCATCCTTTTGATGAATTTTTATGGGCACAGTAATAAACTAGACTGCAAAAATTTCTTTTACTGGTAAATTTAAAATAGTATGTGGTTTTATTAAAGCCTTGTCCACTGACAGAACAAAAGTAGGAAGACCAAGGGTTCTGATTATGTGTGTGGTCTTCATTTGCTACATGGTTTTGTGCAATAAATCTGTAAGAAGCTCAATAAACAAAAATATAAAAAATACTTGTTCCTTTTGCTACACCTCCTTGTGCTTCATGCCTCTACCATTTAGCCATTTAAAAATTTCCATTAATGCTTTAATTCTAGGGGAAGGCGTATGGGGAGTGGCTGAGGTCACTTGATCTGCTCAGCCTGGAGGAGTCTGAGGGGACACCTCATTGCAGTCAACAATTTCCTGGTGAGGGGAAGAGGAGGGGCAGGCACTGGTCTCTTCTCTCTGGTGCCCAGTGACAGGACCTGAGGGACCTGAGAGAATGGCCTGAAGCTGTGCCAGGGGAGGCTTAGGTGGGATATCAGGAAAAGGTTCTTCACCCAGAGGGTGGTTGGGCACCAGAACAGGATCCCCAGGGCAGTGGTCACAGCGCTAAGCTGGGTGAGTGACAGAGTTCAAGAAGCTTTTGGACAATACTCTTGGGCACAGGATGTGACTTGGGATTTTCTGTGCAAGGCCAGGAGCTGGACTCAGTGATCTTTGGCGGGCCCTTCTAACTCAGAATATTCTGTGATTCTACATTTCATGCACACATAAAGTGCCATTAGATCTCTGCATCCAGAAAATCAACTTGTTTAGAGTTGGACAGGGAAGTACATTATTTGCCTATAGTTGTATCTAACATTTATTTTTACTTATTGGTGAAGCAGTTCTGTAAATACGTAGTCATGCCATTTCTTCTTTGTGAGATTTTATCTCTTACGTTCTAGTTAAGAGCCCTGGAATGTTGCAAACCTTTCTTAGGCTGAAATAACTAAAATACTTAAATTGCAGCTGTACTGCAAGTACAATTCAAACTTAGGTCGTGTTTCTTTTTTTATGTGTCAGCTTATGTATAAATATTGGTGAATTCTGTGACAAACTAAATTCAGTGCTTGTATCTATACCAGAGAAATAATTAAAATTATATTTAAAATATGCTTTATATTACTGCATGTAGAATCAGCTGGGTTTGCCTCGTGGGAGACTTAAGTTCTTTTTATCTGCAGAACAGGTATTGCAGGCTTTGCCTCTCTGTGAGGTCTCAGCTGTTATCTGAAAAGGAGTGTCACTCAAACAGGGACAAGTTACTTTGAGGTGTCTCATGTGGTCATGCAGCCTGCAGAGCTGACATGTCCTGGAAGCAGCTCCTGAACCATATCAGCCTGGCAGTGTGAGTCACACAGGGCAATCATGATATTAATTTTCTCTCATAGATACTTATCTGCAAGAGATACTTTAATGAGGGTGAGATCTATCACACTGTAACAGCTCATATTTAAATCTCAGTAGTAAAACTGTATGTCATCTGCATGCATGCCTAATTATCCTTACAGAAGATGTATTTTGTAAGGCAAGTAAAGGAGAGGGCTACTTAGTCACTCCAGAAGGTAATTTCTTTTGAAGGAAAGTTTGCAGTTTCCAGATTTGTTACATCTTCCCCAAGCTATACCTTCTGAGGTTTTTGTTTATAGGGAATCTTTACTCAGTGATAGAGTTCCATAGGTGTTTTGTAGATTGGGTATGCAGGACATGCAAGGAAGCTTATACCATAGGCTGTTCTGGACAAAATTTCTAATGCATGGCTGACTGGGATGGAGAGAGTTGGACTTGACAGTCCATCAGGATCTCAATAGTGTCTTCCATTCTTCAGTTCCTAAGCGCATTTGTGATGCAGATAGTTGTCCAGTGACCTGGAATGAGAGAGCCTATTCATTTCTGACAAACAGCCTTCAGATAGTAATGTCTTTTCATTACTAAAATGAGCAAAATAATGGCAGAGATATGAAAGGTTTGCATCTTGTCACCAATTCCCTTGAACTATTTGATTCTGCATGTATAAAAGCATTGTAATCTCTGTGTGTGTGCATGGATACACGCAGACATGTGCGTGAGAATGCTCAGAAAAGCAGGTAAGAGTCCTACCAGAGGAAAGGTAGCTGGCTTTTTAAGTAGAGTACTGATTATTGGTCATAAAAGGTAGCTTCTCACATACAAAGAACTTGAAGGAATGGGGTTTCTTTACCCATTTACATGCACAGATATGTTTTTGTTTGTTTATTATACTTCACAGGTTTCTGTACATTCCATGTATGCAAAACTCATTTTAACGTGTTTTCTGTATCTGAAAGCCAAGATGAAAAGAGAAGATATAAATTTTGTTTGTTAGAAACAAAACTCAGTCATTTTCCTTTTTTGCCTAAATTGTGCAAGAAAATGGTTTTACTACTACAAGTGATTTTTTTCAGAATTAGTTCTAAAGGAAATAAAGAAACCCCTTAAGATATTTTTAACACTAGCATTATTCTCAAAGTCATCTATGCTTGCATACTTTTTGTAAATTTTTACAAAGTTATTATTTGAACTTGTTAATTTATTCCACTTTTTCTGCACAAAACTTGTGCTTGTGTGCTTGTGCTGCCATTTATATGAACAAAATTTCTGGTTAAATCTTGAAATCTTTGGGGCTGGTGGGAAAATACAGAAATGGCTACAGAAAGAGTGGACCTCTTTCCTACAGATTCAAAAGCTGTTGATTATGTTTTGTAATCCTATGAATAATTGTCTCATAAATTACAGATAACACTTTTGTGTGCTACTATGGTTCTATCTCTGTTAGAACCTTATTAGTTTTTTTCTTTTTTTAATCTATTCTGGATAAGAGCATTTGTGCAGATTCTAAAAAAACCAATCTGGTCTTAATATTTTCATCTGTAAAACAATCCAGGCCATTCATAAGGATACATGCAGATAAAATAATCATAACATCAGAAAGGGATTAACCATGTACAAAGATTAGGTTAATAAAGGAATAATTAGGATTAGGAGCCAATCCTGCAATAGGATCATACATATGAATTTGTCATATGTTCTGCTGTTATGTATTGCTTAACAGTAACTCAAAGTACAACAGCTCTGTCAGTGCTCCTGGGGTAGCTGTACTGTTCTCCCTGTCTTCCTGTTCTCAAGCCCTTGGTACTATTTATGACTAAATTATTAAAATAGCTTGGATCAAAACAGAGAACCATTAATTCTTGTTTCAGCAGTGCCAAACACAAAGATGAAGTGTAAAACTCCGATGAAAAGAGAAAAGCTGTCTACATCACTGTTATTATCTGTTTAGCATGGACAGACATCTTTTTCAGCTGGTCTCCTGTGTCTGAGCTTGCTCAAAACAATGGGCAGCATTTCTTAGATTGTTTCTCTTTCATGCCACAGCTCCTTCTTAAGCAGCTTTAAAGTTTCAGGTTCCTTCTGTCATGAGGTTGGCTCTTGCTAGGGGACTTCATTCTGAGCTGGAAGGAGTTGTTCATCCTTTTCCTTCTTGGAAGGTTTTTATCAAAAACTGACTACATCATCTTAGTATGTCAACTTTGTGCTTAAAATATTAAGACATCTTATTGCAACTCTAACTTCAGGCAGCAATTCAAAATAGAATGTGGGGGGGAGAAAGAGAGCCATATACTAAACACAGCAAAGATTGTAGATGGTAATCTCCCATTTAGTCATCAATGTCAGTCTACTTGCCTCCAACAGTGAAGATCCCATCATACATTTCTATCTGGGCCCTTTTTTTATCTTAATGACATGGTTCATTCTTTCTCAGAGACAAACTCGTGCTGATTCAGAAGCCCTGGGTGCAGTGCACCAGCCACGTGCACCACAGCAGCAGCAGTGACCAGCATCCACGACTCTGCTGTCGGAGTGACGCAGCAGAAGTGTGTTCCTGAAGAGGCTTCACATGCCTGGAGGAGGTGAGAAAAAATTCCAAATAGATTCTGTTATCTTGAGGACTGATCCTGAACTAACTATGTGTCACGCAACTAAGAATGAATTCTCAGTATCACGTCAAATTAGTAAAAATACATTTGAAATTACATCTGAAAATGTAAACTTCTTAATAGATAGAGTAAACCACAGTACACTGAGAAAAAGAGGGTCACTATCTTGAGATCCATGTGATGGTAAAAGAGGTGGCTTTTCAGAAAACAGTGACCACTGTGAATCAGAAGTAAACAATAATTAATGTCAGCACAATATATTGGGACGTGTTGCATCACTGTCATGAAAGATTTGTCACCCATGGATGGTGTATAGCCAGTTTATTCTGTATTTTTTCCCCTGTTGCTTTTTTGCATTAAGATACACTGTTTTTACTTAAGGAGCTACACTGTATTGTTTTGTGGATTCCCGATAGGTTTTTTTCTGTTTAAACTTTGTCACAGAAGCTGTGAGACCTAAGAGGCACCAGGACCGACTCTTCAGAACTGGAAAAAAAAGGAATAACTTTTGCAGTAGTTGTTGTATTTCCAGTGCACAAACCTCAAGATATTTGGGCCAATAAATCTGGGATGCAAATAGAAAGTCCGATGGAAAACATTACAGTGATTGTTCTCAGACATTAAAGAAAATAACCCAGAACTTCTATTTCAAAAAATTACATCTGGAGCTTACTCTATTTTCATGCTTTTCAAAACATCAGAGATGTCAATTGTTTAGGAAGCAGATTCTGGCATGTGCTGTGCTCTTTTTAATGCTCTTTTTCACTGTACATTGCATGTGGTATATTTATATCTATATTTCAGTGGTCTTGGGTTTAATATTTATTTATATTGAGATGAAGCTCTTTTGAGTTATTAATGTGAACCAATTTCTCTTTAGCTATTGAAAACCCACACTTAGTTTTCATTAAGTACAGAATTTACCTTTAGCATCAGTGTGGGAAATCAGAAAGGAGAAGATGGATTTCAATAGCTCGTGCTCCATCTCAAGATCTAGATACTGCAGATACCCAAGTATTTAGGAGTCTCTCATTCTGCATTAAAGAAATGATTGTATGTTGTGGCTCATGCATTTCCCTTTGTCATCTCTCCATTCAATTTGATATGGCAATGGTATGAATGTAATTGTTAAATACAAGTCGGGGACGGGGGGAAGTGCTTATGGGCAAATTTTACTTTTAGGAACTGTATTAGTGTGGTTTGGTATTGGGCAAATCTCTGATGTTTGCAAACCAGTTAGCATGCAGGAAGAAAATGGTGAGTAGATTTATGGTTATGAAGAAGTAATTATTTACTCCTCCAATTTCCCAAATCCTATCAAAAAATTAATTTGATTGAAATGTGAAAATTTCAAATGTGAAAGCTGTTATTTATTAGATAGTTTGTGAATAGTTGTGTGGGGGAAAAAGGGAGTTTTTTCCATGGGATGTGTGCAAAATATTTGAGATTTTTTTTTTCAATGTCGTATGTTTTGGCAAGAAAACCAAATAAATAATATTTGGTTAAATATTATTTATTTAAATATAATAATAAATATAATAAATATATATATATATATATATATATATATATATATATATATATATATATATAAAATAACAAATATAATAAATATATAATAAATATATGCATACCTGGAGTGGATAGCTTTTAGGAAGTCTTTATTCCTATGTATTACCACTCCTTTTTTTTTTTTTCTTTCTGCTCCCAGAAATACTTTTCCTGATTCCTGCACCCAAAACTGAAATCTACCACTGAAATCAACAAAAAAGAAATGATAAAATTTTTTCTTATGGTTAACAAACAAGGTCAAACAAGACTGTCCAGGTATTATGAGCATGTAGAAATTAATAAACGGGCAATGCTGGAAGCTGAAGTAATCAAAAGCTGTCTCTCCCGTTCAAAGGATGAGGTAGGTTTTATTTCATCCACATCTCACACCTTTCCTATTGATAATTCTGAAACCTATCAGTGTCTATCGCAGGTCATTATCTCATTTGTACCCATGATATAAAAGATTGAGTTTCTGGACTGTGGGTTCAGTCAGTTGAACTGTTATCCTGTATGGAATAAATATGTTTTTCTGAGGCTTACAGAGATTTTGGAGTTGTGTGTATCACTGCCATGACAGATTCCTCTTCTTTGTTTGAAGAAGCTCAGAAGTCATGAAAAACTCATTTTTATTACTGTTATTACTAATTTTACTGAGATATTACAGTTTTGCCAGAAGGTAGATGGCAGAGTACTGACAGCTCTGAATTTAAACTTACGGTAGAGGATTCCAAATTATGAAAACATTATCTAAAGCACAGGGGAGTTTGGAAACACAATTTTTTAGGCCTCTGTATTAGATTTCTTTATTCAAAAGAAGTGTTCATGTGTTCTGCAACAAAGTCAGAAAACATAGTTGAAAATTTTTTTGGATGAAAGTTGAGATTTTCATTGCTCTCTTAATTAAATCGTTGGCTCTTTAATAAAAGCACCAAACCTTTGCATACTGCCTTGAATTAGAGGAGAAAAATGTGACTTGGCAGTGAATGAAGTTTATTGGTTTGTGTTCTGAAGTCAGCTTCTTTACTTTTCATTAATGATGTGCGTTCCTGCACAGCACTCCTCACATACTTCATTCTAGGAAACCTCAATAAAAATAGCAGTTGTTATAAGTCCCTTAGTTTGCAGCTTTGACAGTGGCTAAAGAAAGGAACGTCTTCGTGCTGCTCCTGCCAGGGCATTTCCGAGCGCAGGAGCTGCGGGCGCTGCCGCTGCCATTTCGGCACCGAGGAAATGCCACTGAGAGAAAAGGTGGCGGCGTCTCCTCTAGCGGCGTGAAACGGCGCCATCTCCTGGCTCCCTCCCTTTGGGAAAGACATGTTAGTTCGCCACTGGGTCTGGAAGTCTAATATTTTTAATTTTTACATTAAAATATTGATAATTTTTTTAATAGGAAAATTATCTTTAGGTCTCTTTTTGAAAGGGCTTGCAAATGAAAATTATGGTAAAATATTGGATGCCTTTATAACCCCAAACAAGTCACTTCAGTTCTACAGGTTTCCATTTTTCCATTTAAAAAGTGGTGGCATGTTTTCTGCCAGGAGATGGAAAGTGTGGTGTAACAGTTACTGTACTAAATTTCTTTCAAGTTAAAACTGATGAATCTTGGCAAATCCATGTTCACTGTGGGTCTTACAAACCTGAAAGCTCAGGTCCTTTGAGCAATGTGCTATATTTGACTCATTTTGCTTCTGCCTAGTGCTCTTTCGTTGAGTATAAGGACTTCAAGCTGGTGTACCGACAGTATGCAGCCCTTTTCATAGTTGTTGGCATCGACCAGACAGAGGTAAGAAATTATATACCCTCTTGCAATGAACATTTATAGTGATTATCACAGTGTAGAGCTCAAGTCTTTTTCCAGTATGGAATTTTTCAATAGCAATAAGAGAATTTCAAGGAGTCATTAAAAAAAAAAAAAAACTAAGCCAAACAAACAAATCCCCTCCCCCCAATTTTTTTTTTATTTTTGTGAAGACAGATATAAAAGCAAGTGTGCTATGTTTGACTTTGGTCTTTAGCAGTAGAATGAGCTGTTACCATGAGGTAGTCTTCCTGAGCCTTGTACTGATTCTACACTTCTTTATGTGAGGGAGGGTTTCTCAACAAATGTTAGCATTACAGCCAGGTCAGCTGTCTCATCTGTGGTGACTTCTCTCTGGTTTTAATGTCCTTGGTCAAAGAAAAAAATTCCTATACTGTCAGCTATAAAGATGCCAATTTATTTTACATTTCAAAAAGGGAAATAAATGCTATGAAATAGATATGAAATGCTATTTCATATGTTCAGGTTGCACCTGGGAGGCCTTAGTGTTTGCATTGATAACTGGTTCTCAGAAATTAATTCAGCATTTAGTGTTGAAGACCTTAACAGGGTGGTGTGGAAGGTAGCTGCTGCCTAGCACAGTATCTTCAAGTCAGGGGTATCATGGCAGGCAATTTGGGACAAATTACTTTGGCTTTGCTACAGAAATTGCCCAGCAGAGGCTGTCTCTGTGCTGCAGCTGGCTGGTGTGACTTCAGCAGGGGTAAGCTTAACCTAGTTAGCTGTGTGTGTCCATAGAGCCGAGCTGGGAGGGGTGGAACAAGGGCTGCAGTGGGATGGCAGCAGCCTGGGGGACAGAAGCCATTGGCTGTTCAGAGCTGCTCTGTGTGGCCAGCCTGGAGCTTCGGCCCTGAGCACTGCCCAGCTCTCGGCACCTCAGCTGGGTGACTACATGGCCTGAGCAGAGGGCTTACTCTATTGTCTAGTGGCTTTTCATTCACCACAAACTGAATTAACACAAAGAATACTATTGCATTTTCTAGATATTCATTTAATATTCAGTTGTTTTTAATTTCAGAATGAGATGGCAGTATATGAACTAATTCATAATTTTGTGGAAGTTTTGGACAAATACTTCAGCAGAGTGGTGAGTGAGATGCTGAATCTGTTATGAAACAGTTTTTCTCTTTCAAAACTTTGGTGGAAGTGTCATTTCAGAGAATAAATCAAAGGAGAAAAAAAATTAATATTTTAGAATTTTGATAAATATTATCACTGTGGGGAAAGGCAGTATGAGCTGATTTTTCAGAGAAGTAAAAGTATACACAGTTTATAAATTATCAGACAAGGAATACCAGAAATATTTCTGTTAGAAAAGCGCAGGCATATGGGTCTTAGGGAGGTTTCTTTGGGGCATATACTCTTAAATTAGCCATGGGCATTTTATATGTTTTACAGAAATAAAGAGCTTTTACTTTGCAGTTCTTGTGCACTTTATAGCATTACATTCCCCAAATGAAATTCATTCAAGATTAAGATGGTGTAAGCACGAAGCAGGGAACTGACATCACTCTCACTGAACAAGATCAGAGGAATGGAGCAAAAGAAATCTCAAAAACCAGTCTGTACTTGTACTCCCCATATTGTTGTCAGGCAACAGTGGATATCTGATAAAACAACTTTTGTTAAGGATTCAACATCAGACATGGCTCCATTTAAAATAACACTGTTCCTTTTGGTGGTGAGAATTTATTTGCTTGCTTGTTTTTGCAAAGTTTGAAAATGCAGCTTTGCAGTTCTGGTTAGAACATTTGCTATTTAATACAGGGTTTGTAATAATCTTGTTACAAAAAAAAAATTGACTGGAATCATATTTTGGCACAGTTTCAGTTAACCTCTGTTGAAATGTGTTGAATATCCCTCTTGGAAAAGAGGACTGGATATTTCCTCTGTAGTCCATGTACTTGAGGGTACTACACTGGTGACTGTACGAACAAGATATCAGTGTGCAGGGTCTAAAACTGCTTTCCCAGTTCTAGTACCACAGCAAGCACGGCAGAGCTCCCTCTGTGAATTCAAGGACACGCTTGACAAAGTCATCGGCACCATTCACTGTTTAGATGTTTGGCAAATCTTTTAGGCTGTTATCTCAACTGACGTCGCCCCAGCCCATGGAAACTGCTGGTACTAAGTATATCACTCTCTGACTGCACTGAGTTCAGAATTTCTCTTAAAATTGCTGACTGTAGTCTCAACCTAAGTAGTGATAACCAGGAATGGGATTAGATCTCAGCAGCACAGGAATGCACAATAAAATTTGGTCACATCTTATTTGTCTGATTGAGCTAACAGTTGCCAACCACCTCTCAAGTTTTATTCAATTAAAGCAGAGCAAAAAAAAAAAAAAGTAGTTATACATATAAATGTAGTATATATATAATCCTTTGACCACACATATAACCCAACCACTCACAGCTATTGGAAATTTGCTGAGTTCATCATACCAGAGGGGCTTTTTTTATTGTCTGTAGCATTTTGGGTTTGAGACAGAGGAACCTAAAAGGGGGGTGCTAAAAGAAATCTCATGCCATTTGATGGTTCTGGTACTAATAAGCATATAACTCAATAAATGGGAAAGCACTAAGACAAGGGCTGTAATTCTAGCTGGGGTTTCTGGCAGTAACCACAGAGCAAGAAAGTATAAATCTGTACTTTTACAGATTACTGTTTAGGATTTGCAGAATTTTAGCAGAATCCCAAATTATGATGATGGCAATGGAGACAGAACTCTGGGAAAGGAGAGAACATGTGTCCCACTCTAGAAGGACATTTTGTCATCTATTATTTTTAGACTTGAGAGCTTTAAACATTCTCACTCACGTACTCTATTTTTATCTAATGGAGTTTACAGAGCTTCAATTCAGATATGAGAACAAACATTAATGGAATTAGGGGGAAAGCTTTCAGAATTATTTGTGAGATGTAATTCTGAGTCCCTTTCACTTTTATATGGCTACCCAAGAAAAATTCTGCATACTGGTCAGAATTCCAATGTCTCCAACTACTTTTTAATGATGAGAAAACTTGAACTGATCGGGCCCTTAAAATGCAATTTCTGTGATGCATTAAAAACTTCTAATTGAAGAATGGCAGAGTCACTCAACAGAGGCCTGTAGACTAGAACTAGTCTAGTTTACATCATCTTTAGACCACAGAAGTAGTAGCAATTTTGCCAGCAAAACCTTACTGGCTTTATTCTGCCTTAAAACCAGGTTTAGACCATGAATGAAAACCACATTATCAAACTAAATTCTCTAGGTAGCAGGTAAAGATTCCCTCTTTTAATAGAGACTGGGGAATCTCCACACAACTCAGCAAGATCTTAAGTGCTAAGGCTGTGATTAATTATTTCTAAGTTTAGCTATTTAACTGAGGCATCTAAGTTAGAAATTTGGTCATCCTAAGCTCCCTTTACTGGCAGTGGAGACCGATGATTATCTCGAGAAAGTGAGTCATGCCTCAAGTGTGCCGAGTCAACTGGTGAAGATCGCCATCTCTTCTGCTGACTGCAGAGAGACCACGAGGGCTTCTAACTCAGACATCTTGGTTAAATGAGTAATACTGCTTGGAGTAAATCCAAAAATAGAAGGGAAATCATGACTATATGAAGAATTGTGTTGCTGGGGCTGGAGAATACTTAGAAGTGCTAAGGGTCCAAAGCTTGGAGTTGCCTTGCCTTTCCTAATATATGCAGCCACTACCACAGCTGTGGGTATATACAGTGTCTAGATTTTGCTGTTGAAATGATCTGCAGTAACAACTTCAACTGTGTAAACTTGGCATTAACGTCTTGGTTTTGCAGGACAAGGAAGAGAGAATATAGGGCTGGAACTGCCATGATTAGAGCTGCTGGTTTTCCACCCACTCACTCAAATGGCACTGCCTATATTCAAATTTTTACTTGTAGGTGACCTCAGAGAGTTTTTTCAGCTTTGATTACAGAGACAGATAGCACATGTAAAGCAAAGCAGTGTTGCAGGAAAGAGCATGTCATTGTCCAGTCCAGAACAGAAATCTGCACTCTAAAATTTGCTATCATTATTTTGAAGACTTTCTTCATCCTTTGAAGGGATGTGTTATGTTTAATGATTATGAAATGAGATCATCTGAGATAAGAGATCAAGCCGTAACTAATGGCTGTCTATATCTTTTCCTTGCAGAGTGAATTAGATGTATCCTTTTCAGTATCAGAAATCCATTTGTTATTACTTTGTGGTGTATGTTCCAGTTCATACTGTCTTCATAGCACTGACTATCACTCAAGTCAATGGAGATGTTCACCAGTGTTGCATTTGGAGTAAGTAGCACCATTTTGGCACCTTTCTGAAAGCATAGCTGATGTTCACATGGCTCACCTATTTAAATCCTCCATCATTAAGATAAGCCTGGTTCCATTTAAAGTAAGACACAGAGAGCTTGCTTTGAGAGAACTAAATACATGAAAAGTTAAATTCATGGGGAACTTTCAGGCTTAAGTAGTTTAAGGTTTCACTTTGAGTTACAATAAAATAGATATTGAAATTACTGTAATAACAAATGAATGTCACAGCTGTGTCTTGAGCCAAATAGCAGCATTATTTCTTAAGATTATGTTTGCAGTTTGATCTTACTTCATGGAAGTGAAGTGAGTTTTACTTTCTGTATCTTTGGAAGGAGGGAAAAACATGGGAGAAGAATATTTAGAAAATGAGGTGTTAATTTTTCCCACTTCTCCCCTTACACTACTGTATTTTCATTATGTTTTGCAGAGTATTAAATAAAATATTATTTAAAACTCACCCAAATACAAATACTAAAATACAGTCCTGAACAATTAAACATAAATAGCAAGTAAATAAAACACAATACTGGAAAAATTAAACCAGGAGAATGTAGCACAGTCTTTCCTCTCAGTTCTTCCAACACACTGTGTGTTGACTCTACTCCAGGAGTTCTTACGCTTATATTTGTTGTTGGTTAAATGCAGATCTGCTGGTACAAAGAGTTTCAGTTACACACCTGAAATGCAGTTGCCATCTTGCAATCAAGTACTGTCAAGTAATTTAGTTTATTTATGAATTACCACTTATGAAGAACGTAGAAAAAGTCTGTAATTTTTCTTGTTCTTACTTCTTTACTGAAAAAGGAAAAAAAAAACACCCTGGAAATAATTAATTTCACTTTTGAAAATATTTTAAAGCTTGCTACATGCTGTAACTCTGCCTCATTTGCTGACTATATATATACATATATATATATGTGTGTGTGTGTACATACACTCACACATACTGTCCATGTTTCCTTCCTAAAATTTAGAAAATGCTGTGGTGTTAGTAAAACACCCTTAAATTCACTGATACTATGAAAGAATAATAATGACATCCAATGTGAAGGGACATTTAAGGTGTGTGAGTGATTACAGAAATACAATTTTTGTATTCAGTTAGTTGTAATCCTGAACTATGTGTTCATGTATATAAGCTTTGCCAAATTAGAGACTGACCTGACCTATTTAATAATTATACATAAAAAGAATCCCCTATGTTTCCATATAGTGTACTTTGAGCATGCAATTGCCTGATTATCTGAGTCATTTGGTATACTGACTATTCTGAATTCTGCTGCCTCTGCTCAGAGATTTCCTACCAAGAGCTGTACACCTTGAGCTACTCTCACTAGTCCTTTTAATAGCTGAGAAAGGCTGCTGCATATCACGGAATGGTTTGGGCTGCAAGGGACTTGAAAGGTCGTCTAGTTCCAAGCCCCTTGCCATGCATGGGAAGGGACACCTTCCACTAGACCAGGTTGCTCAGAGCTCCGTCTACCCTGGGTTTTGAACACCTCCAGGGATGAGACATCTACGACTTCTCTGGGAAACCTGGGGTAGTCCCTCACCACCTTCACAGTAAAGAATTTTTTCCTACTATCTAATCTAAATCTACTCTCTTGCAGTTTGGAGCCGTTTCCCCCTTGTCCTGTCACTACATGCCCTGGTAAAACATCCCTCTCCAGCTTTCTTGTAAGGCTCCCCTTTAGGTACTGGAAGGCCCCAGTTAAGTCACTCCTAAATCATCTTGTTTCTAGGCTGAATAATCCCAATTCTCTCAGTCTTTCCTCAGAGAAGAGATGCTCCACCCTTCTATCATCTTGGTGACTTCCTCTGGAGTCACTCCAGCAGCTCCATGTCCTTCCTGTGCTGGCACCCCAGAGCTGATGCAGCTCTGCAGGTGGGCTCTCACCAGAGCAGAGCAGAGGGGCAGAATCCCCTCCCTGGCCCTGCTGCCCACACTGCTTTGGATGCAGCCCAGGACACGTTTGGCTCTCTGGGCTGGGAGTGCCCATGGCTGGGGCATGTCCAGCCTCCCAGCCAGCAGCACCCCCAAGTCCTTCTGGGCAGGGCTGCTCTGGGTCTGTTCATCCCCAGCCTGTGCTGGTCCTGGGGGTTGCCCTGACCCAGCTGCAGCACCAGCACCTGGTCTTGTTAAACCTCAGGAGATTCCCATGGACCTGCTCCTGGAACTTGTCCAGGTCCCTCTGGATGGCATCCGGTCCTTAGTCTGCACTGTTTGGAGAAGTTGTTGCATTATATGCCAACACTAATGTTGGAAACAGGTGCAATACCATGTCTAAATGATTCCTGCAGAAATTCATCTACATGGGTCTCATCTACATGATGGTATGACTATAAATATTTAGAAAATAGGAGCGTGCATCTCTAACTTACTTGGTCATAGTGGAAAAAATACTGGAAAAGCTCGTGTCTGATATGTCTCTCCTTAACATACATGACATATGCATGAAGTATGTAGCTTTAGCTTTCAGAAGTGTACATTTTTATGATATACATTTCAAGAACAACTTTACAATAAAACATTTTACTTCTATATATGTACAAAATAATTCTCCCATTCAGGAAGAGCTTAATTCTTAAGTTGAAAGGCTACCTAAAATAGTCAAAATGAAATACCCTCCCTTATTAAATGAGATACCCTCCCTTATTAAATGTAAAGCAGAGGTGTAACTAGGAGGAATTGGATTGTTCAGGACTGTATTTGTTTTTGACAACAGCTTGAATAGCTGATCCAGAAGAACAATCTGGGCAAATGCCTTTAGCTGTTATTGCAGTGCAAGAAATGAACCATCAACCTGCCTTTCATAATGTGAAAGAAAATATCCTCCCCAGCAATTAAACCATTGCCTTTACCAAATGGTCTCACACTAACTCTTGTGCTCCATGCAGTTAGCTTGGCTGCAGAATATCTGCTGGAGGTGTCTTCTGAAGGTCTGCAACAGTGAACACTAAGTAGTATTTACAGAATCTTTGTTTACACAGTATCTTGCAGGAGACTCATAATTTCCTGTCTCCCTGCTATTATTTTTGTGTACAGATCCATAGGAAGTTTATTTTAAATGTGATAGTGGCTATTTTATATAGCCAGTAGTGTTTACTAACATGAAAAAAATAGCAAGAAATTACATGAACTCAAAACCCATTTAAAATAGACCATAATTACTAAGGCTACTCAGCCATGCACAGAGCAAAGCCCACTTAAATCCAAAGGCCGAGCCTATCACACAGTTGAGGTGTCCCTGGAGCGCACACCAAGCCTGCAGCATGTGCACTGGTTCTTGCAGCTCCCAGACATAGTGCATTACCCCAGTATTCCTGGCAGTGCAGCTCCAGCAGAGGCAGAACTCCAGCTTTCATTTAGGTCCACACCTGAATTCATCCAGGGCATCCAGCTCATGTCATGGTCTATCTGGAGACAGATATCAGGAAGGGTGCCTTGGGCACAAGGCAGGGACTGGGTTAGATCCCAACAGGATTTGTACATCATGTTGGTATGTATGACATAGGCAGGTAGGATGCTAAACAATGCATGAACAATTGCACAGTTCTGTCATGTATTCTGCAAAAATGAACACAGATTACCTACTGGCTAAGTACTTGAGAATAGCCAGCTTTTTATAGAAGCTTTCATGTGTGAATTGTGAACCACTTACCAATTATATGATGTCCATTTTAATTTTGAGTCAGTTGCACACTTACGAGTAGCTAGGCTGGAAATGACATTGGATTGTTTTTAAAATACCAGTAAGTAGTGCTCTTGGGCCACCTGAATGAACAAGTACTGAAATTGTCCTTGGGGTGTTATATCCTAGTGTGTTAATAGCACTGGATAAGGCTCACTTTGTCTACAAAGTAAGTGGGAAGGGTTTTCTGTAGCACTAAAACTCCAGCTTGGGTGGTATAGGAACTACTTTCTTGCTATGAGGAGGACAAAAGAGACTATAAAAAACACAAGTGTTAGAACAGCAGCTTTATAAGGAACAAAATGCTGGTAAGTATGACAGTTTCTAAAATTGCTAAAGGTAACTTTTCTATTGTCTGAACTGGTGAAAGCAGTTGAAGATACATTATTAACTTCCAGAGAAACAGATACTTACGCTCCCATTGTGGGAAGGGAGGGGGTGACAGAGTGCTCTAGGACTAAGCATCTGAAGAATGTTGTCTTGATCCAAAAAAGCCATTACATTCCATTGCAACTAGCTGCTGCTGCTCCTCCTAGGATAGGTAAGAAGCTTTGATACAGGGAATACTTCATGTGAATAAACTGTTCTTCAGTTCTCCATGGGATAACACTGAGAATACAGTGCATTTAAGAAGTGAGAAAATTGAATTATGAATTTATTCTCTGAATTTATAAGGATGCACTTCAGTTTGCACTGTAACATAAATGGGTAAAATGGAAACCTGTAAGACTAGCTTAAAATTAGCTTAGTTGTTCTAGAACTTCACAGAACTTGAAGGCACCTTTGTCTCCTATTTAATATCAGCATAGTCATTTGAGGAAGAAATGGTCAAGAAAGCATTTCATGGGTTTCAGTGCCTTAAATGTGACTGCCATTAAACAGGCTAAAAGTTACTGAAAGTGAACATTGGCAAAGATAAGTCAGAATGTGTGAGTCTAGACTAAATAAAGAAGCAACTCCCAACTAATCTCTAGTTGAAGATGAACGTACACTACGGAAATCAAGGGTCTGTAGTGTTGTATATTCAGTAGCAAACCATCTGCCCCATATGTACCTGTACTGTAATCCAGAAAGCCTTTGTGCTCCTGGGTGTGTTCTGTGATCACAAGGTGCACTTCATCATCTCAAGTCTGGACACACCCTTCAATTACTTGCCCAGAAAACCCTGAGATCTCTTAAAATGTCTCCATAGGAAGAAGTTATTTATTACGTGCAAGTCCTAACTGTGCCTTTTCCCCTTCTTTCCTTCCCCCTCTTCCCTGCTCAACTGTCTATATACACAATACTTGTGTCACATGTACTTCCTCTTAGTATGCATTTGCCATAAAAGCTCTGGGACAGTAGAAAGTACCATTAATATGTCTTTAAGAAGGGGAACTCTTTAAGTTACCAAAAGCCAGTGTAACATTTAAAATGCCAATTGTGTAGGTATCATTTACTTCTGCTGCATGGTATGTAGCTTGCATTGCCAGAAATTGAGAAGCCAAAGCCAGGGGGGCTCACCTTTGCCCAGGCTGGCATGCAGAGATGAACACGTTTTCCTCTGCGTTCTTGTTTTAAAAAGTCTTGTTATCCTCTGCATGGATCTAGTGAAAGTCCCTTAGTGCTCTTTTTGTGAGCAGTCAGGATTCTTACTGGAAGCAGGACCTTAAATGACAGCTCTGGGTGGAGCACATGGTAGTGCCAACACCAATACAGCTTTTTCCTGTTGCCAGCTGCTCAAACTGGTTTTCTTTGCTGCATTCAGTTGGGTGTGGATTATGACTTCAGGGCTTTAAGCCCTGAAATTCAGGGACACTTGCCAAACAAGTAACAGGTGGGGAGGATGAGCCTTGCTAAGGATCAAATACATATCCCTCCTTGGGCAGGGCATTCAGCCATGAATGTCTGAGCTGTGTTGGGCAAGATGTAACCACAAAGCATAGGTGAAACTTACAGGAAGGGGAAAAGACACAGGGTTGCTCCCTGTACAATCCAATTGTTTGCCAAGAACAGTGTGGTGAAGGGAGGTGG
Organism: Anomalospiza imberbis; assembly: GCF_031753505.1. Lineage (NCBI taxonomy): Eukaryota > Metazoa > Chordata > Aves > Passeriformes > Viduidae > Anomalospiza > Anomalospiza imberbis. The sequence continues at coordinate 27,186,255 of NC_089686.1, read as the reverse complement.
AATGTTAGGTTGAGGGTAGAGGTTGAAGAATGCTTTGGGGCCTTCCAAAATCAAGTTGATAGATCTTTCCAGAATGGTATTAGTATCCTCATTCAAACTGCAGATGGAATTACTACTTCTGGAATGACGACTGTGAGATTTCCATATTAGAAATGGACAGAAGTCATGCCACTTCTCTGCAATGGAGTAAGCCCATTTGGAAATAACCTGGAATGGCCTGCAGGGAAATTGTCATCTCATTGAACTACTTTGGGTCTGAGTGGAACAGCTCCAAGATTCTTATTGGCATGGGTACAGTTTTCCTTTGACATGGTACTGGCACTTCTGGAAATACAATGGGGAAAAACAGTGATGACAAAATTTGATTTAAAAATGTGATTTAAATGTTTTCTTAAACAGGATGATGCAGAAAAATAAGATGGGGGTGGCAGGTTGCTGCATAGTCACTGATCCTGGTTGATTAAGTTGTCTGGGTTTTAGATTTTTGGAACTGTTAGAGGAAGGTCTGAGCTCTGCTATGGGAACTGGGGCAGTGTGAATTAGTGGTAGAGTGTAAAAATTAAAAGCCAGGAGGAGTTGGATTTCTCACTTGCTGAAACCTGAATGGAATGTTATCTAATTTCCTTAACAGATCCTGTAGCCTAGTACTGAGCAGTGCCAGAGGTGAACTAAGCAGCAAAACAGCTGTCTTTCTAAAAATTTTCACGTTACTGTAATAAAGAAATCCTAACTTCTCAAATTAAAATATTTCTGTAAAGGCTGATTTACTCAATAAGTTTATCACAGCAAGAAATTTGGCTTCTCTCTTTGAACTGCCAAGCCAAGTAAAGCTACCACCTGTGTTCTCTGGTACCACAGAAATGGTGATTGAAGTTATAAGGACAGCACTGCTCCTCAGTATCAAAATGCACAATTTCTAGAAACAATGCAGGCCTACGGTCAGATTCAGGAAGAAGTCTGGTATTTAAAACATAATTCAGAATTAAATTAGGTAGTTAAGTTTAGGTCAGCAAATTAGAGGCTGTCTGATGAACCATGGCCATCCCCAAGACCCTGTTGACAGCTATAGTTTCTCACCTAGCAGTAACCAGTAGATAAATTACTTGGGGACTGAATTGTCCTACTACACATACCTAGACATGCTATGCTCTTGGTCAAGCAGAACACTTCCTCTGGAGCGGTGTTACAATTGCCTCCCCTTCTGCACAAACACACAGTAGCACCAAGTTCAGCCCAGAGCGTTCACAGCAAGGAGGAACAAATACATAGATACCTGGCTCTTGAGCTGTTGTCATTTGCAGTTCAGTACTCACACTGCTCCAGCTCTTTGGTAGAGCAGTACAGCTGACTGCCAAAGTCAGATCCGCTGGCAGCCAGGAGACAGAGCAGTCTTCTTCAATGCCTGAATTGTGTTCAAAAAATAAGACATATTTATTACAGAGAGCAGAGGAAACTCTTGATGACTTCAAAAACATGATTCTTGCAACTCCACTGCTTAGCAGGGAAGTCCACTAACATAAATGCAAACACTAGAACAAAACCAGGTTGTCTTCCTGAGATTAATTCACAGTGTCATAAATAGCAGAATGGGAGAGAAGGCACTCAAGAGACTCATCAAAGTGGGGGGAAAGTATTGAGAGATGTATTTAGCAGTTACTGTACAAAGGCTTGCTAGCTCCACTGCAGCAGTCCTCAATACATGGGCAAGATTTAGAAGGTACAAAACAAAGGCAACGCAGACCTCTTGTGCTCAGCACAGAACACATGTAAAGAGCAGCAACAGGTGGAGAGCTAGGCAGAGAAAGGGTTATTCATGCTCTGTCTATGTATGTCAGTGAGGCATAACAGATGCACCCAGCAGGCTGCTTTGCTGTGCCTGTTTCCATTTCAGGTTCTGGTGATAAATGGCAGCATCCAAGTCTTTTTTTCACAGCATAACCCTTGGCAGTTGTTCAGTGGATGTGCTGGACACTCATGTCTGCATGGATGCACTCACATGTCATGACTGCCCACCTCGTACCCCTGGAAGGCCTGTCATCGTTTTTTTTTTGAGACAGATGCTGTTAGAGGAAGTTAAGGAAAGACAGATGTGCTTGTGGACAGATGTGCTTATTGATTTACTTTTCCTCTTCTTTATGACATTTACTGCTAGATCAATGATTCAACTTTATGTATCAGCATACTCCTATTAAGCTATATCCAAACAGATCAAATACTGTTAGTTATTCAGGGCAAGGAAATTTTGAGAATCTAGTGTTTAAGAACTTGCTAATTACTTTCCTTGGAGGAATGCAGAATTTTTGCATCTTCATACAGAAGGCTGTGACCCCTTGATAACATTTCATATCCAGACAATAAGTGGTGCCTCAGACAGACAGTAAAATTAACCACCATAGTGGTTTTTGCCACTATGTACTAGTGCTGTATTCCAGGACAGGATATTGCTTGGGCTTCAACTCTAATTCTGACCACTCTGTGATCAGGAAAAAGTGTCAAACTGTTTCCCTAGCTTTATTAAAATAATGGTAAGTTAACTAGAATAAATTAATAAATACCTATATTTGTTAATTTTTATTGAAGACTTAGGAGCTTAGTTTTTTTGGTGTATTATCTTCACATTGTTCAAAATACACTTAACTTGAAATGCTTCTAGATCATGTTCAATTTGGACAGAGTGCACATCATTTTGGATGAAATGGTGCTAAATGGTTGCATTGTGGAAACAAACCGGAACAGAATTCTCGCCCCTCTGTTTGTGCTTGACAAAGTGGCAGAAGGCTAGGAAGATGCAAGAGTGACTAAGGTGTTTTACAAAAGACAGCAAAAGCACCAGGAATGTACCTATAGCAGTTTGCTGCTGTTGCAAGATTGATTCATGCAACATTCAAATTAGTGGGAAAATGTTTTCCATTTCTCTTGTACTCTGTGTACCCAATGGGAACGATACAGCTAAACATGTGGATGCATTCAGATGCAGCTTCACTGGCCCAGCAGAAATCTTCCTGGAATGGTCAATAATTATAAAACATTTTGAAGATGGAAAAATGCAAACTTACCATGACTGACTAAGTATCACTTTCAATTATGTAGTATCATTCCAGACCTAAAAGACAAAATACATAGAAATATAAATTCAAACTTAGTTTCAGTCCTTCCCTTAAGCACCAGCTTGATTTATTTTCATACAAATTTACTGTTAACAACAGTTCTGTGACTTTTATGCCTACTTTTAAACTATATTCATCCTTCATCAAAAAGCTGGTTTCCCTCTCTTTGCTACTCAAGTCACGCACAGAAAAAGAAAAATACAGGGGTATTAAGTATTTCTGCATACACTGAAGTTGTAACTGGAATTATTTAGCACTTAAATATTATAATATTAATAAAAGATAATTAAAATCAGAAGTTTAATGCTCTTTTGTCATGTTGGCTTCATAAATTACACAAAATATTTTCCCTTTTGGCACACCAGTGTATTTTTTTTCTCTTGTGTATGCTATCTATGCATCAAGATTAAAACTCTTACAGAAGATGAGTAATAGAAGATGTGCAAGTTCTCAGGACCAGGTAGGTACCAAGTGAAGTCTCCCTTTCTTGAGCAGGAAGCCACAGCTATGCTAAGTTGCATTCCCAGGCATCCAGTGTGCTGATTCACACTGCACACTACTCTGTAAGTCGGGACAGTTGGCAATCTCAGCTTACTTCCACTTACCTTTCTACAACTGTTATCTGCCTCCTTCTTAACCTCCAGCCCACCCTACATATAACCTTATACTGAACAAGCATATTCTATGTGAAAGCACATACTGCTCACATAAACACCACTCAGAAACCAGGGTCTAAAGAGCAAAGAGTGTTGTGTGTGAGAATAATTCACAGGGTTTTCACACAGTAACATGTTTATCAAAACAAGATGATGTTGGGACTGGAGCAGAGTTGCATAAACCTGGACACAGGTGTTTGTCTGAAGCATGATAGGCACAGGCAAGATGGTGGATATTCCCCTCCAATTCTGCATTAGGGAAAATTAAAAAACAATGCTGTAAAGTCCTACAAACAATGCCATGAAAAGAAATCTGGCACCAATCTGATATGTATGTGCAAGGCAGAATCTTTTGGCAAGCCCACCTCAGCAGTGGCCTGAGAAGAGGTTGTTACCAAAGACAAGTGGCACAAAGCAAAACTTATTACATAGATTCAACTGCAATAGCCTTTTTTTTCCCCCCTAGTATCAACTACTTAAAAATCTTTAAAACCATAGTGTCATCTTCCTTTATCTTACTGTAAGCCACTTTTCTTCCAATAAATATCACATGCTACCACCAAGACAGCCAGTCCATCTCAAGTAAAGCTGAATCAGCTGTATCGTCTGACCCAGATTTTATTCCAGTGTAATGAAGAACTGTAGTCTCAGGTCACATGGGCTCACTGCAGAGCACCAAAACCTGCCACATGCAGGTTATCACTGCCAGACTCATTCTTAAGAAGTTCCACTTACTCTGAAAAGATTTGAACACAGAGATGAATTTGTGAGATCAGCAGTTCTCTTATGTAATTCTTTGAAACCTTTAAAAAAGCATGGCACGTTGTTCATAACATATACAGAGATTTAGTAAGTACTAATGAAGTACTCAGAAGAGACATATTTATATGTTGCAAACATTTTAATGATTACTTTTGAGCTTACACATTGGGTGCTTTTTTTTTTAAACTCCAAACTGCAACAAGTTAAATAAATGTTTATAATATACAAAGAAAATACAACCGAAAGTAAAACTTGCTTTAAGTGTGCCTTGCACTAGGAACCAGTGTTTTTTAATAGCTTTATTGTTGAGCTGCACAAACACACTTAAGGATTTGATCTTTATAGCAGGGCATTTGAGAAATCAAAATATATTCCCACTTGAAAGAAAAAGAAGAAAAAAAATGGTTGTGCATGATTATACGCAAAAACCCACTAAAATACTCCAATAGTGCAGGCACCATTAAAAAAGAAAAGGCTGGAGATGCCCATTAAGTCTAAATTTTAAAGGAAGCAAGTTTCTGACCAGTTAGCTTAAAGCCAGCAAAACAGGGATCAGTGATGGCAACCGTAGTGTACAGGGTATTAAAAGACAAACTTTACACAATAGGCTGTTAGAAATTTTTATCAGTGAACACTGAAAATCTGATGATCTGTTCTTTGGAACAGTCAAACAGAAACAACTTAATTTCCAGTTGTGCAAGCCCTTGAAGCATCACACAGTGTTCTGTGCCAATTTCTTGCTGGCTGTGTAGTTACAAGGATTTATTTTGTCATTAGCAGCTAACAAACATTCCACATTTTCCTAAAGCCTCACAGGTGAAAAAAGGCAAGTCTCGTCAGAGCACAGCGTGGAGATCGTATTTTTTGCACACAAACACAAGAGGCTTCGCTAGTATCAAAAACACTTCCATGTCCCAGGCTGCGCTCAGCGGCTCAGTTGAGATGGAAGCCTTTCTCCATGGTAGCAGCTAGCAGACGCTCCCTCATAATCTCCTCGGAAGAATACTCAGGCAACTTTAGGTAATGCACACATGTATTCACAGATGGATAACTTGCATCTGTAGCATCAACCTGAGGAAAAGAAAAGAATTTTACTGCAGTTGTTCACAGCACTCAGTATGGAAGTTAAAAGCTGTAAAGTCCTCTAAGTCATGGCACTTGATGTATACCTTACACCAGTTGTCAAGCAACAATAGCATCAGTAAAGCTACAGGCCAATTTATAAATATACTTGCTTTATATGTACATTAATACCTTGATATTTAAATATATGAATTTTATATGAAAATACATTATTTTTATATATATATGGTATCAGAGAGCAGACCAAGAAGTTAGTATCAAAACCTTAGCATACTGCCATAAAATAAATAACTTAAATAAAAAATCATCACTGTTAATGCAGAAACTCCTGCACTGCCAAGCCAAAGCAGCTGGCTTACAGGGTGGCCGGGAGACGCCATACCTTGCGCACAACAGTGAGCCGGGGGTGCAGGTTTGCCAGCCCTCCTGGTGGGAGTGTTGAACAACCAGTGGTGAACTGCAGAAAAGCCTTCCTCTCATCTGAAGACATTCCACACAAGACTCTCACAAATCGAAGGAATCCAGGGCTTAAAAGAAAGTAAAACAATTAGTTCTGATAACACTAGAAGAGAGTGTGGGGTTTTTTAAAATTTCTCTTAACTTGACACAGTAGAATTACAATCTTTAGTCATGTTTAAGCAGACATTTTAAGATTCTAGGGCCTGTTGAGTATTAAGAATAAAACATACTTAAATCCAAAAAAATAGTCTTTAATCTCCTTGCAGAGTATTACACAAAAAAATTGTAGGTACATACTTATCTTGGGGTGTTATTTGGGTATCTCACATTTGAATGGTAGAGAAGTAGAGCTCAAACATTTCAGCAGGCTTATTCTAACACAGTTCCAGAAGGGATTTTTATGTTATTGCTACCAAACATGACAAGCAGCAAAACCCAATCCCAAACCAAACAAACCTGAAAACCTTCAAATCAAGACCACCTTCTGATAGCCAACTACCAGTAAGTATATTTGTCCCCTGCATAGTACACTTTCTTTTTTTAACTACACCTCAAGAAAAAGGAATAAGAAATATGGGCAAAGTAACAACTGTACACAGCTGGAAAAAATTATAGCTACTCTCAAATATGAGAATAAAAACTCTAAAATCTATTTTGAATCATTTGTATTAGCTGCCGTTACATTTTCACTAGTTACTTGTATTTGAATGATTTTTTTATCTTCTCTCATCCCAAAACTACCAAGTACCTTCTAACCTATCTGCTGTAACACATGGTTATTTCATGCAATTTTAGACAATCACCTGCTCTTCAATAACCACCAGTTTCATCCAATTTGGCATCTTCATCTAATGAACATCCTGGACATTCTATCACTTAAAATTTTCTTTTAGCTACTATTTTAAAATCATTCAGAATAAAAGTACCTATCTCTTGTATATCCCAGTTTGGGTTCGGTGTAATTGATGATATCCTCAGCTGCCCAAGAAGGTGATTGATTTCCACACAGAATCATCTGAACCTCTTCATGGCTGAAGGAACTCAGCTTCTCCATCGGAAACACTCTATTGAAGCCATCTTTAATTTACACAAGATACAGTTATAAACATGAGTCCAAATAATGTTTATACAATAATGTCAGCATTTAAGTTGTATTTTAGTCAAACCAGAATCAAACAATAGTTTCTTAATTAAGGTAAATGGAACATTTCACTATTAAAAACAGCATAACTGATGCAAAGGTATTCTGAAATTAGTATCTTACCTATTGCATTTTTAAATAAAAAGTTTATTTTTCAAAGCCCTTCTATGCCACCACTTTAAACCAGCATGCCCTAAACATCCATTATTCCACCTAACTTCATATATGTTGTTATATTTACAATTACCTCTGAAGGCTTCCATTTGTTTCTGTATACCAATATGCATGCAGAAGTCAAACATGAGATCTACATACTCCTCTGCATTATCCATTGTTACAGTCTGCAAAAACAGTAGATAAATACTCTAAGAATTCGCCGTTCATTGAAGTTATTGTTGAGACAATAAAAATGTAACTGCTGGTTAAATTGTAAAAGTAGGTTATTTTCTTACCTCATCTTCACCACCTGGTTTGAGATCCACAGCTGTAAACCCATATACTTTGGATGAAGGGCAAAACTGAAAATTTAAACTTCAAAATACAAAGGTAGTTAATAATTGAAAACAAGTTTGCTACTGCTTTTGTAAACACACCAGATTTATAACCTGTCAGGCCCAAAACCACCTCACGGGATTTCAAACCATTGTGAGTGGATCACTTTGAACCACTGTTCATGTATATTCAAAAGCACAGAACTACAAACAGTAATGGACTACACAGATAATAAGTGTTTCAAACATATGGTATGTAAATACACATTCTCTCTATTTATTTGGATTTGACAACCACTGAAAATTTCATAAATTTGATATCTTAAAGCTATCAGTTTCAAAACTACTTAAACCATTTAATTTAGTTCACAAATTCTGAAAAACAATTTCCATTAAATTCCAGCAGTAACAACTACAGCGCCATTTGAACTATTAGGCATTTAGGCCCTTCAATAGTGCTACTTGCTTTCTCTCCATAACAAGCCAGGCTAAATTCCACAAGCCCTTTGAGGATATAAAGCTAATACAGATCACTGACAGAAGGGCTACAAAGATGGGGAAGGGTCTAGAGAGGAAGCCAGGTCTAGGCTGAGGTCACTTGGTCTGTTCAGCCTGGGGAAGAGGAGACTGAGGGGAGACCTCACTGCAGTTACAACTTCTTCATGAGGGGAAGAGGAGGGGCAGGCACTGATCTCTTCTCTGGGGTGACAGTGACAGGACACAAGGGCACGGCCTCAAGCTGCATCAGGGGAGATTTATGTTGGATATCAGAAAAGCGTTCTTCACCCAGAGGGTGGCTGGGCACTGGAACAGGCTCCCCACGGCAGTGGTCACAGCACCAGGCTGGGAGAGTTCAAGAAGTGTTTGGACTATGCTCTCAGGCACAGCGTGTGGCTCTTGGGGATGGTGCTGTGCAGGTTGATGCTTGGGGGTTCCTTTCAGCTCAGGAAAAACTATTGTTTTAAAGGAAATATTTAAAACTAGGGAGCAGGACATCCTGACATGGGTTTACACAGGCATGAGTACTTTGTCTTTTACAGTTGCTAAAAGTCAACACATGTTCTGTTTAACACAGATTTAAACTCTGTAATAGAAACACAATCTGAGATGTCAATCTGTCCTCTAAAAGCTCTCCAAAGAACTTGATAAATTTCAAGTTATCATAGCAAAGAAATTACTGAATCACCCTTTCTTCAAGCTGTGATTTTACAAGCAGTTGTTTTTACAAGTATTTATGTTTCCAGAATCATACATCACTGCAACATAGCCAAATTTAAGATTAGGAAACTGAGCAAGTGAGAAGAGAAAATCCTCAAACCAAAGAAAAAGAATATGGCTGCATCTCTACGGATTCCCTCTTGCAATGATACTATTTAAAACTGAGCTTTATTACTAATTCATTTGTAATTATGTGTTGGCTTCTTTCTCTAATACAAGACTGTTTGTCTATCAATAAATAAATATGAAAACTTACCCCAAATCTTCTATGCTAAGAGGAGGTCCTGAACCTGACGGATTCTTCAGCATCAATTCCTGCAGTTTTGTGTTCTTTTCATCTTCTGATAGATTTTTGTTGCTTAGAATTTGACGTCTTTTAACTGCAAGGTCTTTAATTTCTTTTAGAAACCTAGCTCTATGTGGGTTTACTAATTCAAAGTCTTCCCATGTCAAAATTCCATTAAACCAGGCAGGAGGCTTAGGTTTTGGTGGATCAAGAATAAATTCTGATTTGGAGTCTTCTTCCAGACTTCCTACTGACAAGGAATCATGTCCTTCTTCTGTAGAAGCCTCTGACTGACTTTCAGTACAGTGCAAGTCTCTGTCACCCCGTGATTCATATATCAATTTACTCATGTTACTTTTAATGTCCCCCATACACATGAGTTTAAAAAAAGGCTTAGAAATGGGTAAATCCACAAGTCTATTGTCCTGAATGCATTTAGCCAAGAAAATTCCAAGGAAATGAAAGAGTTTGGTTATTCTCTCAAGTTCATCACTATCTTGTGGGAATGGTGCTGTAAAGAGTCCACATGATCTCTGTACATAGTAGCCAGGCGGTTTCAATCCACCACCAATATCAACCTGATTTAAGAGACAGACAAAAAAAGCAGACATGGTTAAAGGTGGATTTAATTAGATATCTGCACTAACTTCCTATACTCTACTGCTCCGTTAAAATAGAAGAATTTAAAAAACAAGCTGCGGACCAGAGTGATCATTCTTGACCATGATGACTCGCTGCTGTATGAACATGTGTTCTTCTTTCCTGGATGCCTAGCTCGTTTTTCTTTTTTTTTTTTTTTTTTTTTACACAAGTACTCAGTTTAAAATACAAATTAAAATGTACCTGTCGGGACTCATCATCTGGAAAATCATCATCGCAAAGCCAAGCTCCCAAGTCTGTCCTCTGAAATTCTGCTGCCACCAACGCATAAAATTCCAAGGTAGGACCCAGGCCTGTTCCTTCCTCCCCTAAAAACTCAACCTAGAAAAACATAAGGAAAGTTAATAGTAAAAGAAAATCCTAGTGAAATGTTCAGCATTGGTTATGGAACAGGATATTCAATATCCTGTCCATTACATTAGAAATAGCTATCTAACCCCGCTCTGCTGGGCAGATATGCTTTACCTCTAGAACAGATTTTCTGTCTGCATGAATCTGCATGACATTTTCTGCCCATTCCATCAAGGATTCACCTCGCGGAACTTTCACTCTTTCATGTTTGAGGCGTCCAACTCTGAATTCTCCTGGATCATCACGTCGTACTGTGCTCGTGGTCCTTGTCCGTTCCACAGTGGCTTCACGTCTGTTCTGCAGCCATACAATTGCTCTGGAAAAAACCAAACTCCAGTTCTTTAAAACTTCCATGTCTTCCAGCATGAAAACTTGAAAGTAGTCACCAATAAAAAGTGACTTGTTAAGTACTAATTGCCTTCTAATTTTTTTCAGCTATAAACCAAACTAAACTATTTATCAGCCTGAAATGCCCCAAAATATGGGCTACTTCATATTTTATGAAGTCAGAAAACTAAATAATTTCTAATATAATTGCCGGATTCTGATGATAGCACCAAGGGAAATATACATTCTTGATCTGAATTCCTATAGTTTTCACACTACAGTGGAAAAAACAAAAGGTAGCATTTACTGTTGAACTTTTAACCACAGATGCTCAAAACTGTTTAGACACGTATTACACCTTTCATTATATACTGTAAGGCAGTTGCACATTACCCCATTGATACTGACCAAGTTTTGCAGAGTTATTTACTAACACACTCCTTAGAGCAACACAGAACCAAAGTTCAAGTGCAGTCATAGACAAATAGACCCGTATCAGTGAAGAATAGCTACCTTTAATAGTAGTACTTACACAAAGTCATATTTCCAAATTTCTCTATGTATTGTCATCTATGCAGCAATACATTACCTTCAAAGCTATTATCTGTTGATTGTTTTGAAAAAATAGCCAAGTGTCATGACAGAGACAGCAGAGAGTGTACGCATACACAGTCCATACAGAATAGATGAATTTCAAGAATTACTTCCAGTATTTTAAGAGCTTAAGAAAGCTCTTTACTTACAAAGTAAATAACATGCAATGTTTCCTGAGGCATCTCTTTAAAATGCAGCTTCTCTAAAAATTAACTTCTTCCAAAACAAAACTAAAAAGACCCCAAGATATGGACCATCTTTCTGTAGAAGTTAAAATTTTTACACAATAAGATTTAAACTGATGTCTTGCAAGTTAATACTTTTTCTTCTCTTCCTTTTTCTTTCCTTTTAAATACTTCATTTTACATTCCTCATGAGGCACTTCTACTGCATGTAAGACAAAACAGTAATTTTGGCAACTCTCTACCCTTTGATTTGGAAAACCAAGTATAGCAAGAGCCAAGAAAACCCTTAAAAACTAATTCTTCCTTTTCGTTACAAAAAAAGTATACCAGCAAAAAGGTTTACGCTGTCTGTATACTCTAAAAGTTATGACTGCTGCAATCAAAATATTAATGATTCCAAAGTAACAAAGAACTCTAGAGGATATCCTTAAATGTTTTAAAGTCTAGTTTTGTTCCAGTTTCATTATGCAGCTTATAGCAACTTTCAAAATAGCATATTTATCTTAGTTTTTTTCTGGTTTGTTTAAATATTACTGAATTTAAAAGAAATGAACCAAAACAATCACAAGTTGCTGGAACTATAAAAACATATGTGCTTCCAAAAAACTTTCAGTTCATACAATTCTCCAAATGTTTCCTATTTTTTAGTTTTTTATGTAACGAACTGCAACTTAGACAAACTGGCCAATAGGATAACCTGGCTATAAGTACACAAGCAAGTCTTGAAGTTAAAAAATGAAATTACTTGTCATTCTGAGCTTTTCCATCTTCCTCCTTCCATTATCCAAAATTATTCACATTTGGCAAGAAAAAACTTTCTCATTAGGATTAAGGTCCTTCTGGCAATCAGCAATTTAGAAACTACTATATGTAAAAAGTGAAAAGGAAGCAATCATACTTCTTTTATTTTTTTTTTTTTTACCTTGATGCTCCAAATGCTGTACATGTGAAGTACAACTGTCTCGTTTCAAATGGAATTAAGAAAGGACACTTGCTTGTTAGTTGCTCACACCAGTCTGGCAAAGCTCCACTTGCTAGTGCCAAGGGCTCCTGTGTTTTAATGCAAGGAATAAAAAAAAATACCACCAGTGTTAGTAATGTTTGACTTAGGTGGTCCCAACAAGTTTGTAACTAAGTACATACACAGCAAACACACCTAAATACAAAGTTTTTATCTGTGTTCAAATAAGTTTCTTTCTTCTCAGCAACTGAGATTTTTTTCCCCCTTTTAAAAGCTAGCAATATGGAAGCTGTATGAGGAGCAGCTGAGCTCACTTGGTCTGTTCAGCCTGGAGGAGACTGAGGAGAGACCTCATTGCAGTCTACAACTTCCTCGTCAGGGGAAGAGAAGGGGCAGACACTGATCTCTTCCTTGTGGTGACAGTGACAGGACTCAAGGAAATTGAGTCTGAAGTTGAGTCAGGGAGGACTTAGAGTAGATATCAGGAAAATATTGTTTACCCAGAGGGTGGTTGGGCACTGAAGAGACTCTCCAGGAAAGTGGTCACAGTACCAGCCTGACAGGGTTCAAGAAGCATTTAGACAATGCTCTCAGGCATGGCATGTGATGCTTGGGATGTCCTGCACAGATCCAGGAGCTGGACTTGATGATCCCAATGAATCCCCTCCAACTCAGTTATATTCTGTTATTCCAAGTTCATGAACTTTCTAAGACTTAAGAGTGGACACAAGGTGCTTTGACATAATACACTAAAAGCTGTAGTAAATCTCTGGTATTTGCACTACTCAAAGCACTGTGGGGAGATCTAAATACCCAATTACCTGGAAAGAATGACTCCTGAGTTTTGCCCAAAAGAAATTAGATATTACCATCTCAGTATTAGAAGACATGAAAGAAACTTGATGGTAAAAATTATCCCCTTGAAATATTATTACAATCCCTTCTGAAATACAATTATAATAAACTATACTACAGAAATTATTACTACAAGGATGTTCATGGTGCCAGAACAATCTTTGAAAGAACACAAAAAAATTGAAACTTTTTTAAAACAAATAATTAGGACAATGTGACTGTAAAATAATCCCCCTGAACCTCAAAAAGCACACAAGGGCTAACTAAGCTGAGAATCTTCTTTAATCTCTGTTAAAGAAAATGCAGCTCAACTGCAGAACTACATCCTAGTAGCAGGATGTATTTCTGCATCCTTTTTCCTTTTAATGTATCTAACTAACATGTTACCAGTAGGATGTTTTCTAAATGCTATTTTTGAAAGCTTTATGTAGAATGTATGAGTAATAAAATGTCTGTGAACCCTAACATAATCAATTGTCTTTTTTACATTATCTTCAGGCAGAAATACACACACTACATTCTAACACTGATGTCTGGCACAGAAAAAAGATTATTATTCATAACCAAAATACATCAAGTAAAAAAGTTTTGCATGCTTTGTACAAAAACAAACAGTATGGTTTGATTCAGACTAGTCTGTTCTTACAGAATTTACTCATTCAAAATATAAGGAAGAAAATATGCATGAAACAATTCAAAAATCAAAAATGGCAAAAAACCAATCATTTCAAAGAGTCAAGGTAAGGAAGAGAATAACAAGAGTCCTAATAACAATACTACATATATACACTGTGTATAATGTATAATGAGTGTAATACCTCAATCTGTTGCAGAATCTTTGTAGTAATTTTTTTACTCGTGAATTCATCTGGTGGAAAGTTAAACTGAGGATGCTCATCTCCTTCTGAAAATAATCAAGAGAAAAGTTTTCCTTCATTTCTTTTCATTAAATTATTTCAGAAGCTCTGCCAATCAACTAAGTTACCTTCTTGAGAAGTCCGTGTTGTGCAAGGATCACTGGCAACTATATACAAAATTCTAAGTAACTGCAGAACATCTTCTACTCCACAGGAGTTCTGTCCACTGCCAGCTTTGGCCTGGGGCTGTTCCTTGGCCAAACTAAGGATATCAGAATTTTGAAGTGTTGAAATGGCCCCTTGACTCAATCCAGATTTTGATCCATGTTCACAAAAGTCCTGTAAAAAAGAGAATGGTTAAGAATGAAAACTGTGTGTGTTGTTGTCTTCGGGACTGTATTCCAAATTGACTTGAAAAAAATCAAAACAGTTACTGTGTTCAAACTTAACACTTAATCAAATTGTGCAGGGTGCAGATCACTGTTCAAATGCATTTTAACACAACTATGTTTAACAGAAGACATTAAAATAAAAAGGCAAAAGCAGCAAAACCTAAACTTGAAACTGGCTTTTGAACATTCAACTTCCCTATAGATACCATGGCTCTCCCTCCACAAGAATCTTTAAAGCTGCAAAACAAAGCACACAGCCATTCATAATAAAAAAAGTTTGGATGCAGACATATACCTTGTATGCAGCTATGAGCTGGGAACAATTTCTGTTTTTCCTAATACTTTTATTAGTGCCGGTTAATTTCCAGTGGCGCAGGAAAGCTGAGTCTGCATTCTTCTGCAGGTAGGTTATCAAGTCATTCTTTGGTAATTCATCAGTGCCAAGGTACTGCTCCACATGCTCTACTGACCAGCAACCCTACAACAGGAACCACCAAATGTTGGTTTTTCCTGATTGTAAAGTCTTTAAGATTTCACATGCAATATATAATGTCTTTTTTTAAAGGAGCATGCATTTACAAATATACTCACTAATATTCTTTAAGTAATTGAAAACTGTTAGTTTTTTTTAATGTAGCATTTCAAAAACTGCCACAATATTTCTTTTGCTTTTATTAACACAGCCATAAAACATAAAGGCACAGAAGTAGGTCTTACCATTTTTCCACTTTCTTTCTCTTTATCAGAATCCTTCATTTCTCTGTACATGATTCTAGACATCAAAACAATGAATTAATACTTCATACTCATAGCACATCCTCTAAATTCTGAGGTTATACATTGACTTCTTAGGTATCAGTGACATTTATATAATGTAATGTAAAACAGCAACAGCAGCTGCTCTTTTGCTGCACAGAACATCTGAGATACCCTGAGGCAGCAAATTTCTCAAGCTCTATTTTCATGATGGTGGTATTTATCTTGCAAAGAATTTATGTTTCTTTAAGTGAGACTTGAGGAATCAACCTTCATTTTGCCAATTTACCAAATCAACTTTAGATTTTTCACTACATGTGCACCAACTCTTTAAAATTTTGAAGTCCTAGGGAAGCCTGCTGTGCATTAACTTAGAAGACATACACATTTACAACTATTCTTCACGTTTTCTTACTAGAAAACAGTTTGTTTTCAAACTGTTCAAACATACAATTTTTGATAGAAGACAACTCAGAAAATAGGTGCAACACAAAAGCACTGATGAAATCTGAACTACAGTTAAAAATACTGCACCTCTCTACTGCAGTTGTCGCTTCCATATACATCATTCTTCTAGCATGACAGAAGTTACATTGATTAGGGTGGTAAATGGAAAACACTACCCATCTAGTGTAATACTCCCCAAATATAGTCTTACAATTTCTGCCTATTACTATAAAGCTAGTAAGGTCAAATTAACATCAAGAAAATAACTGAGTTAGGAAGGGCCCTAAAATATCATGTTTAAATAGAATTTCCTGTATTTCAGGTTGAGCCCTTTTCTTCTTGTCCTTTCATGTCACAACAAAGGAAAGTCCACAGTCTGGCTTCCCTATGTCCTCCATCAGGTATTCATACACATCAGTAAGAGCCCATAAGTCCTTTTTCCTCCAGGCTAGACAGACACAGATCTCTCCGACTCTTCTTTGTATGACAGAAGCAATCAGCCTTTTAATCACCCTAGCATCCCCTTGCCAGACTCAATCCAGTGTCCATGTCCCTCTGGTACTGAGGAGCCCTGAACAGAGACAGAGCACTGCAGGTGTATCTCACCAGTGCTAAGTAGCTGGGGATGATCACCTCACTCAACCCTCCTAATGCAGCCCAGGGTGCTACTGATCTTCTTTGCTACCAGGATCCACAGCTGGCTCATGTTTAACCTTATGTCCACCGGACCTTCTGGGGCTTTTTCAACAACCTCCTTTCCAGCCAGCTGGCCCCCAGCCTGAACCAGCTCACACAAAGTTACTTTTCCACAGCTGACAGACTTTACATCTCCCTTTGTGAAATGTCATGAAGCTCCCGTCTCCCCACTTCTCCAGCATGATGAGGTCTCTTAGAATGGCAGCACAACCATCTGGTCCAACAGCAACTCCTACCCAGTTTTGTTTTGCCTGGAAGCTAAGGGTCTGCTCTGTCCCATCATACAGTCCACTAATGTAGATGTTTAAACAGTCCTGGACTCATATCAACACTTGGTGTACACGAGCTGGCCTTTACACCAAGGACCACAACCATCTGAGTGCAGCAGTTCAGGCATTTTTCAGACACTATCTAGTCCATGCTTTCTAAGTTTGTCACTGACAGAGAAAGCATTAAAAGCCTTCCCAAAGTTGAGGAAAGTAACATCTGCTGCTTTCTTCTCATCCATTGAGCTAGGCATATAGTAGAAGGCTGTAAGGCTGGTTGAGCATGATTTTCTCTTCATAAATCCATGCCACCTACTTCCAATCACCTTCTTATCCTTCACCATTTAAATATGGTTTCCAGGACTATCTCCATCACCTTTCCAGGGATGAAAGAGTGACCAGTTTGTAGTTTCCTAGATCTTTCCTGCCTTTATAGGAAGCAGGAATGATGCTTTGTTTTCTCTGGTCCTCAGAAGGATCTCCCAACCCTCATGACATTCCAAAGATAACAGAGAATGACCAGCTCCCATGGGTACCTTCCATTGAGTCCCATGGACGTCTATGTAAGTGTTCACTAACCTTTTGCCATTCACATATAACCAGATTCAACTCCAGAAGTGCTCTGGCTTTCCTAATGCTCCGCCTTCAAGTTGGGACAACTAGGATTCCCCCTAGATCACCTGACCCTTCTTCCACTCCTTGCATGCTTCCCTTTGCTGCTTCTTTGTTAATCCACACAGGCGTCCTACTGACTCTGACTTCCTACGTATTGGGATGGACTGTTCTTAAGTCTTGAGAAAATGATCCTTGAAAAAAAATCAACTAGTTCTCCTGGACTTCTCTTTTTGCTAGGACTATAACACCATGGGATTTTTCCAAGCAGATCCCTAAAGGTTATGATTTTCTTCCTTGGTTTTGCAGGCACAGCAGTAGTTTTAAAACCATTAATAACATCCTGACATAAACACAAAAAAAATCCAATTCTAGAATTGCTTATTCCAGAGGAGGAGTTAAAAAATTAACATCCATTTCCTAATCAATCACAGTGTTCTCTACACAGAATAATGTACTGGTGAGCTTACGTGTATGTTGGCTCCCAAATACGTCTAAGTTTGTCCGATTTCACACTGCCATTACAGGAAAGCTGTAACAATTTCTGTACATAGTAAAAGATGGTGGATCGAAAGTTTGTTAGGGGCAGTTCTACTTCTCGGGTTGTTCCAAGACCCGAAACTTTCAAGGTAAGTGCTAAACGTGGCGAAGGCATGCACTCAACCTCTTCCAAGAGTTCTGAATGAGGTGTACCTGCAAAAATAATTTGAGAACCCTTAACACAAAATATATAATGCATGACAAGGTAGCTTAAACATCAATAGCATGGTTCAATAAGGAAGTGTAATGACTTACTGCACACATGCCAAAGAGATGAGACCGAGTTCTAACTATGAACTAAATTATGACTGAACCATTTCTTTATGGGAATAAAATTAACAGCAATTTCTGAAATCCTTACTGATCCCTATATCTTGGTAACATCTTAGATATTATCACAGCACATGCATTCTTTTCCTACACAGTACCTTCTTTTCAGTTCTTCAAAATAAGCAGTGGCTTATTTCCACATATGCTAAAACCTACTTATTCCTCTCTGTAATGAACACTGAGTACATCCACCATGCTGAACAAGAATGAACTAAGGAGCCAAGGAGCAAGATCAGGTGCTGTGCTGCTGACCATACACACTGCTCCATCACTGCATTACCTTGCCCCTGCCTCAGCTTTGCACTGGTCTAGCACATCCTCTCCAATCAAATCTATTCTGGGTAGCTTTAACACAGTTAAGTCCCTGCAGGTGGAACCAGGCATCTTTAGCACATCTTTAATATATCAAGAGTTATTTTATTTATCATGGTAAGAGATGATCCTAGTTAAATTCCTAAATTTGCTTATTTTACACAGCACTTAATTTATTTTTCCCTCAATAATGCTTAGATCTGCAGAGGTACATGAAACTCTCATTCAAACAGAGAAAAGCCACACAGCCACAAGAGCATGTTGTACTGATTAATAGTGATAACATCCCCAGATCCAGTGGGCACTTAACAGTGACTCTCCATCCTAAAGCCAGATTAAGCATCACATACTTTGTCAGCATACCTGGTGGAGGGATTTCTAGGTCAGTTGTTTGTTGCACATTAGTACGACCAGGTCTTGGGTCAAAAGCAGGAACCAATGCAGAAAACTGTCGTTTCAATACATAATCATCATCCCATGTTCTTCTACGGCCTCCTTTGGTTTCATACTCCTCTTCTTCCTAATAAAAACCAAACAAATAAAACCCCAAAAACCCTAGCTGTTTTTTTGATTCTGCTAAAGAGAAAAATTTGATTAAAAAATTGAGAGTTCATGAATACAGCAGTCACACACTAAACTGCAACTCTACCCATTTCTGGTAAGATTGCATCTAGAGTGCTGTATCTAGTTCTGGGCTCCTCAGTCAGAAGAGACATGAAGCTCCTGGAGAGGCCTTGTGGAGGCTACAAATATGACTAAGGGACTGGAGCTTCTCTCTTAGGAGGAAAGCCTGGGGGAGCTGGGCCTGTTCAGTGTCAAGAACAGGCAAATGAGAGGGGACCTCATCAACGTCTGTCAGTATCTGATGAGACAGTGTCAAAAAGATGGATCCAGGCTCTTCTCAGTGGTGCCAAGCAATAGGACAAGAGACAGAAACTGACGTACACAAGTTCCACCTGAACATGAAGAACTTTACTGTGTGAGTAAACACACACTGAGACAGGTTGTTGTGTCAACCTGGAGATATTCAAGAACCATTAAGACACAATGCTGTGCCATGTGCTCTAGGATGACCCCAACTGAGCAGGGAGGCTGGACCAGATGACCCACTGTGGTTCTTGTCAACTTTACCCACTCCAATATTTCATTATGTCTTCATTATGTTAATTTTCTCTATAAAATCAATGTAAAATAAATCAAAGCGGGCACAAGTGTATTTATAGTTTCTGGAAAGAATTAAACTTTCCATGAAGCACCAGAACATAGGAAAATACAGAGTACTGTAAGCCAGCAAACTTGGTGTCAATGTTTTGTGCATTTCACAAAACATTGTGAAATGTTTGAACCAGAGGTTCAAATATATCCAGTGATGTCAAAATAAACATATTTATTTTTTTGAAAACAAGAAACACTTTTTTCCAAAGTGTATATATATATACACTGATATATAATGTATACATATTTTATTAAATCAAGTTTCAAAATACTAGAACTATTTTTGTGGGCAAAAATCTAATTTTCAATAAGCCTTAACAAGTATTAATTGGTTAAGAATTTTTTACAACAAGCTCTTAATCTGTTCAACTTCTTATTGTGAAGAATTGCATGGTATATCAGAGGGAATAGTACTGGAACCCAAGAAAGGAAAATTTTCTTTTCCAGACTGCTTCTTGCTGTGTAATCTAATGCAAAATCTATTTTAGCTATTTCTGCTACTTCCCATGAACAACAATAATAACTCCATTTAATATTTTTTTTAACTGATCAACATTCTACAAACTAAAATTAATGTTTATTAATTTTAGTTATAAAAATAACTGTTAACTGTTAACTGTTAATTAAGTTATACTGGCTTGGTTTTTTCCCAACTTTGTATCTTTGTGCAGAAGGTGAAACAGCAAGATGTTCAGTCATGTACCTGAGTTTCTGTTAAAACCATAAACACAGTAAGTTAAAATGCTACATATTTTGGTTCAAATGAAATAAATATTTGCATATTAATTACAAGATGTAGTTTCTATAATTCCATAAAACAATATTTATATTTATTCTGTAAAGCATTAAATTAGCATTAGTGAAGCCTTCTATTTTTCCTCTTAGATTTCGCAATATTCATTCTGATCACTTCAGTGATAGTAGAAGACCAAGTACTACTCATACAAGTAAAGAACAACCAAATGAAAAGCCAGAACTCCTGATAGTCTCTAGGCAAGAACCATGAGAACGACCATGCTGGGTTGTATCTAGCCCCCACCGCATTGGTTTTTTTTGTTGGGGTTTCGGGGGTATTCTTGAGAAGAGAGATATTTCCTCTGGCAAACTCTTGCTTCATACAGGCCTACAGTTAAACACACACCAGAATTGAATCACTACAAAATGCAGCAGCGTGCATTATACATCTACAGTCATACTATTACATCAGCCTGTGAACTAGTGATCCATCATTTCTACTGTCTGTCAGCCTGCTCCCAGCATGGTTTAAGACAATAATTCTGATCTGTAAGGTCTTGGGTAGGTTGGTGTTTAAAAACACTTTTCTTGTGGTGTTGACCATATGCAAGAAACGAAATGAATCTAAATAAAATCGTTTTAACTAATGGAGATATTGCAGCTAGGACTTCCTATTGCCAAAAAAAAAAAAAAACTGTGGATTTTTAAAGCACCTGTTAGTCAATTAAGATACCATTGATGCTAATTATACCATACCATAACTTCTTCATATTCTTGATCTTCTTGGTTATCATCTTCATTTTCATCATCTTCTTCATCTGGTTCAGGTAGATCCTCATCATCATCTAACTCTGCCAACAGAGTACTAGCTCGGCAGCTATCAAGAAAATCTATAACACACGTATATATATTTACATATAGAACAAAAGACAAGAATAATTTGTAAAGCAGAATTTTTAAAATAAAGATCCTCATCATCATCTAACTCTGCCAACAGAGTACTAGCTCGGCAGCTATCAAGAAAATCTATAACACACGTATATATATTTACATATAGAACAAAAGACAAGAATAATTTGTAAAGCAGAATTTTTAAAATAAAGACTAGAAGCATTGGGAAGAGTGCAAAAAGAAATCTCATTTAAATAAGAAAAAGAAAACATTACTTATTGCATAACTGGAATGAAAGCTGTGATAAAAGCATACAACTGTTAAAAAGTCCACAGATCTAGTCAACAGCACAACTACAGAAGCACTTACTATTGGTACAATTAATAGTGATCAGCAAGAGTGATCTGTTCCTCATTTGATTATAACATTTTATAATTACACTTAGAGGAGATTAAAAAAGATGCCCAGAAAATGGTGCACAAATGCATATTGTCTATTTCTATGTCTCAATAATTTTAAACCAGGTGAGTGATGTAATTTTTACACTAAAAACATGTGATTTAGGCCTTAACTTACAATGTAATGGTAAGCATTTAAGAGTAATATTTTAAAGATTCAATTGCTAATTAATTACTGTACCAAGAAGTTGAAGGCAAAGTTCCATTTTACTCGCTTAGTACTGAGATTTAAAAAACAACCTCCCAAAACCAGAAAAGGAGTTCACAGCAATCCAAGTGGATTGGATGAAGCTTTGAATTTTTACATTTTTATTGCACATAGAAACCATTTATACCACCCAAACACCCTTCCTATTGTTGCTATCCCCCCCTACTGATATGTGAATGCATTCAACTTGCTCAATTGTTGGTGATATATTTTAAGACATGTCACCCAAAGTATCAAATTAGACAATTAAGAGTAAAGAGAAATAGTATATGCAGATATATTAATCAACTGCCTCCAAGCGGTTCAATTCCAATACCCATTGAAATGACCAGAAACTTTTCAAGCAATTTCAATAGGCAACAAAATAGAACACAATCTTAATCCAACAATATTTTAAATAAAGTATCTTTCTTTCAAGAGTACCTCACAAGTCAATAAACTTTACATTAGGAAGTATTTTCAGATATCCAACCCAGGTTTTTCCTGACTTCATTTTATCAGCTTGATTGATTCCTATGTATTACTGACCGAATTATCTAAACCTTATTTCACTGTACTCATATGCCTCAAGTAACCTCTGTCCTGAAGACTGTTTCTAGGGTACAGTGTGCACACAACTCTGGATCTGTTTGTCATATCATTTGACTTCATTCCTCCTGCCAATTTTTGTGGCTTTTTTCCAATTTTTTGAAATTACTATTACAGTACTGAGATACCTGGAAGCTATTTTAAGGGTACAATGTGCCTAATGGTGGATGCTTTTCAATCAGAATAACACAAGGTACATGAGACTTTGCATGTAGCATGCCTATACAACACAACAAAAAATAACATTTTGATTGTAATTAGAAGTACATATGCAAACTACATTAGGAATTAAACTTGATGAGGGAAAATATTCAAGTGCTTAGATAAACTATACCATAAATAATAGTAATATGGGATAGAAACTGCTGAAAATAAAGATTTGAAAACATAAGGAAATACTACTACATTAATATTATTTTACTTACTGCCTTACAGAACTAGTAACATAGAAACAGCTCAACTTTCAAATAAATAAATAAACTACTATATGAGAAAATCATAACAATGTGATAAAAGGAAAAGTCATTAATGGGAAGTCTAATGCTTATGTTCATTTAAAAATGAAACTTACCATATAAAGAATATTCTGCCTCCTGCCCTGTATCGCTCTCACTAGATGTTGATGTTAGGCTAGTAGTTAGAGTATTACTAAGCGACTGACCAACAGATAAAACTGTAGTTGCTGTAGCTACATTGCTGCTGCTAGTAACACTGGATGTAGACATGGTCACTGTTGATGTGGTACCAGTTGTAGTCAGATTAGGAA
This sequence comes from Anomalospiza imberbis, assembly GCF_031753505.1. Taxonomy (NCBI): domain Eukaryota; kingdom Metazoa; phylum Chordata; class Aves; order Passeriformes; family Viduidae; genus Anomalospiza; species Anomalospiza imberbis. Next base: position 27,163,050 of record NC_089686.1, on the reverse strand, counting down.
AACTTTGGGCACCCATAAGAGGAGACGCTATAGATAAAGATATGGTAAGATAAAATAAATGATTTGATGACTTGAAGAGTACAACTTACATGCATGACTCCTGTGTTGAAAAATATATTTGGGATTGAAAAATTACCAGTGTGTTATTTTATAATAAAGAACAACAGACTATAAAGGGGAAGGGTTTCCCAATGCAAAAGTGCACCTTACAACACAGATGCCCCCTTCTGGGCTTACTCCCTTGCAAACATTTAAAATAAATGATTTTATCACATAAATCCCCAAAATCCCACTATAAATCTGAAATTAATTGATTTCATTTTCAATATACGTAAAGAATTTCTGAAATCTGTTACTCCAACATTGTGATCTATCTTTAAGCCTAAAATGAAATTTAACATCTAAATTACAATATTAAATAGCGCAAACAAGTGAATTATATATAAGTGAACTGGAAACAGAACATATTAAAACAAATGTGAAACTTGTGATTATTGTGCATTTTTCTAAGGTTCTGAAATTAGCTCTGACATTGTATTTTTCAAACAACTACTAAAATATATGTTCATCACAGCCAGCACACCTGAACTGACAGTACTGTGAAATATATGACTTATGTTAGATGATTTATAATTTTCACAATAAGCAAGCAACAACTAAAAAGTTATCTTACTGTACTTTCAAATAAAACAGTAAATGCATTTTAGTGAACAACTGAAAAAAACCTGAATTCACTGTAGACTCAACAAAAATAACTTCAGATAGTGTACCTGAGTATAAGTTATACCTATGTACAACTATACATTTATAATCCCAGTCTCCAAATATGTTCTCACACGCTTATCTTGAATCAAGGAAATTAACCACAAGTTTGGAGAAAAAAAGTTGAGGGGTCATCCAAACTAAGAATTTAAGCTTTAGGTTTTTCAATTTACTTTTTCTGAACTTTATCAAATGCAAGTTTTTCAGTTTTAAAAGAAGTTTCATTATTGCCATTTATGTAAACTGAGAAACTGCTTTCTTAAAAAAAACCAAAAATGCCTCTGCATTTCTTATTATTATTATTACCAAAGTTCTCAAACATTACTACCCTGGAAGAAGGATATAACAAAGCTTCTTCCCCTAAGTGAATTTGGTAGCTTTGGGGTGGGGGGGGGTGGTGGGAGTTACTATCTCTGCTTTCCTTCTCTGTTACATACAGTTACTATACACATCCCTGCCCCTTAATAATATAGCTAACATTTTGCAAATAAAAATATAACAATGCGGGGGGCTGTCAAATAATAGTATAACGATGAAGGAAAGAGCAAATTTTAAATTTAGCATTGTTAATAAGCTTATGTTCTTCTCTATAAAAACAGGGAAATGAAGAACCAAAGAGTTTTTCTTTTGCTGTTCAAGAGCTTGAAAATAAGCTGTTCAGTATTCACATCTTTCACCCTCTGCTAATTAATAACAGCAAACTCTTTGCTGTTACAGTAAACAGAAAAAGCCATTAAGCATCAGCATTTTGTTTGCTCTGAATTCAAGAGCAAATGGAAATTGGCTACTCTAGACACCACTTAGCTTCTGGCAAATACTGACATTTTCAATGCAACCAGTACAGAAAGTCCAGAAAGACTTATCTCACTAACGATGATTTCAGTCTTGATTTTTGGGGTGTTGGGTTGCTGTTTGTGGTTTGTTTGATGGTGGGGGTCTTTTGTTTGGTTTGGATTGTCTTCAGTTTGGTTGGTTGGGGTTTTTTAACCTGAACAGGCTAAAAAACTCAAATAATAATAATAATAAAAAAAAACCTTTAACAAATCAAGCTTTTTACAACGCTCTAATTGAACTCTGGAGAGATTACTCAAATTTTGTCTCTGATCTCTTTTAGGAACATGAGCTACCATTTACAGTTTCTAATAATATAAAAAGCATAATCCAAAATAAACCCTACATGAAGGCTAATAAAAAGTATGACTATTTTTATCACAGAATTAAATTTTTAAGTTGCCTCATTCTTATGTCTAACTTTTGCAGTGTATAGTATCAAACATTCATGAAATTTTAGATATGCTGAAGTATTTTACCATGTTTTTCGAAAGTGGTCTGTTTTTTCTCCCCTCAATACAAAACTACTTCAGAACCAGAGCCATTCTATCTGTCTATAAGAGGATCAATTACCTGAAAGCTTTCTTTGAGTATCTTACTTTTTTATGGCAAGTTGCAAAAGACTTCGCCCCCATTCCCAGTATCACAAAATGAATATAAGGATACATTAAAAAAAATCTCCCCATCAAAAACAGAAAACATTCAGTATTTAAAAATATTTTCAAATGCTAAAAGCAAACACCCATTTCTAAATAAGGAAGCATAGAGTCATAGAATTGTTAAGGTTGGAAGAGACCTCAAAGACTGAGTCCAGATGTTAGCCCAGCACTGCCATGTTCACTGCTAAACCAGATTCCCAGGTGCCACATCTACACAACTTCTGAACACTTTCAGGGATGGTGAATCCACTTCCCTGAGCCACCCATTCCAGTGCTTGGCCACCCTTTCAATGAAGGAATTTTTCCTATTATCTAATCTAAACCTCCCCTGTAACTTCCTACCCGTGAAAAGAGGCTGCCCCCACCTCACTACACCTCCTTTCAGGTAGTTGCAGAGAGTAATAATATCTCTCCTGAGCCTCCTTTCCTCCAGGCTAAACACCCCATAGCTGCTCCAGACCTTTCACCAGCTTCACTGACAATCAAGACAAGCATGAAAGCATAACAAGAAATTTATGCTTTTTTCTAGCTTGGGTAATTTCACTTTTTCTAACTTGCCTAACCCATGAAATGCAGTTCTCTGTTTAAAGTACTATCACCATCAGAGAACAAAATACTGAACAAGTAACAACTTTGATGGGAGCATGCTCAAAAAAAGAGTGAACTCACAACAAGCAGGTTTATAGCTTACCTTGATAATACCTTGCTCCTACATATAATCTAAGAACATGCAAATGTTAAAGCATGTACATAATGTCATTTAAAACACTGTTAACTACAAACTTCCTTACATTTACTATGCCTGAACAGTTCATCAATTCTAAGCCTTAATGACCATACATACCATCTCTAGAAAACACACTCAGTATTAGAGTACATTATGTTATGCAGCTTGACAAAATCAGCAATCTGCTAACATTTCATTATACTGTAGTTCTTTTTCCTTTGTACTTTGTTCTTAGCTCCTATGCTCAGACACTTCACAATACGCACAAACTGCCCTTCCTGAGGAAAATGGAAAAATATCAGAGATATGCAAAATCTACACAGATCAGAAGGCCTAAGTGTTTGACATTAGCTACTGTTGCTAGACTTCCATCCTCTTCGTCTAATCAATACTCTCTCCTTAAACATATAATTGACATCCATTTCAATCATCAATTTCAAATTTCTTTCTGTTTGATGGGTACCTGTGATCTGACATTATAGGGCAATGTAACACTTTTCAGCTGACAGGAACTCTGTGAGTCCTTCATGAGTTCTAGAGGCCCATACAAGGTCAAGGCTGCTCTAAGTACATTTCTCTATTAAGCCAACACAATCCAAACTCAAGTATAACAAAAACCAAGGAGACAACAAAATCCTCAACTAAAAATAAAAATAGCTTACTTACTTGCAGTACTCACAACATTTCTTCCCAAAGTATTAGTATTGTTATCACTGCTACTCCGGCTTAAATTCATGTTGTTTGTGGCATTGGTACGTGCTATGTTTGCCACTCTTCGTACAAAGGACTCCAGGCTGGAAGTTTCTCGAGATGATAAGTTCGGAACACTTGCGCTGGAGCTCATGGGTGCCCCAGCAGCCAACAAAGAACTGACTGAGAGTCTGTTACTCGCTGAAGAGCTTAGGGGTCGTTGGGAAGCTGCTTCTTTATTAGTCAGTTCAGAGACTGAACTCACATCAGGAGAGCTTACACTAACAATTCCCATGGATATAGCACTGGACTCCCCAGGAGTACGTATTGAGTTATCAGGACCTAATTTCCTCTCTGCATTTTCGTTTCCCATGTCCGCTGTTAAGGTGCTGGTGCTCGCACTGGAAGATGACCCTATGTCAGCCTGTGGCACGCTATCGGCAGAAGACAGAACAACAATTGGTTCATGGACGTCAGTGCCTGAAACTATATTTTGTTCCAATACACTTTCTGATCTCCGCTCCATTTTGGTCGAACCCAAGCTGATGTCGCTGCTACTTGCCACGCTACACACAGAACTGCTGCTTCCTTTTCTACTTGAGGAGCCTGCAGCAGCAGTCGTCTTGTCTGGACAGTTGTTTTTCACCAAGCTGCTCCATGACTGCGTTGTGCCTGAAACAGTGGATGAAACAGGTTTGGGTGATGCCGCTGAATCAGGGTCGTACCCTGGTGCAAGCTTGAGGTCAAATTTTCCTTCTGCGCCCATACGGTAAGAGTTAGAGCCACCAGCATCCCAGGTGACATCAATCCAGCCTGGAAAGGGACAGGAGTTTGTGAGATCCAGCAGAAAGCAGACAGGAGGCGTGTCAGACAGTAGCTCCACAATGTGGGATCAGCTTCTCATAAGGGCTGTATGTCTGAATCAATGAAATCACTAAGTAACCCTTAACACCAATTAAAAAGGAAGTGCTTAAATCTAAACAATTCAGTATTTTGTAATGTTGTCAATTTAGAGGCTGTTTGTTCTTGCCGCCTTAATCTTCAGGGTCACAGAATCCAGCCAAAAATAAAGTTTCCTTCAGGAAGGGATGTGACCTACTAGAATCTCTCAGTTTTATTAGCATCTATCAAAATTGGATTCTCTAATAGCAAAAATGTATATTAAAATGTATCATAACTTTACTAGCATCTGTCAAGAAGCTGTAATTATTACATGGACATTCAATAACATTTTTCTTGTTGGATGCTTATGGATAAGCATTTTTACCCAACAGATGATATGTCATGAAACTGCTTAGTTTGAGATTTCTTATTCTTAAATTGAAAGAACCAATTTATAGTTACAGAGCTTTTTAGTTCAGTAAGTTCCACATACTCGAACATTCCTTACTCATAAAAAAATCTTATGGCAATCACGTAAGGGCCATATCAAGTAAAATTTCTGGGTTGCAAAGAGAGTATGTTTCATAGAAAAAAACTATCCTGGGACAAGAACAAAACCCCAAAGAGATGCTACTCTTAAGTTCCTATATTAAATTATTATTTTGAGTAGCAAGTTTTTTAACAGCTAAATACAATAAATCTGGAATAATGAGGGTAACATACAAAATTTAGCTAATTAGGACAGAAATGAGGGCAAAATGATTTATTTTTACTTGTCTAAATATGTACCACAACCTGTAAGTCACCTAAAAAATTCCTTCTAATATTTCTCACTGTATCTTAACTGCAACAAATATTAATGTAACTACTTTAATTGAAACACATTTCATCCAAAAATAAAATCTCTAAAGCTTAATTATCTTCTCCAATCTCAAAGTCAAAACAAATATCAGGTTCAGATACATACATATTTTTCATTATTAATATCAAGTAAAATATTCTTTTTATGACTGTCACGTACACCTTCAGCTTTTAACTATTCAAAAATCACCACTTCTAGACTGAAACAGATGATCACAGGCAATTTGCTATTTACAAATAATCACTCTGGAGGAAAAGTAGCTAAAAAAGATAAAGTTTTCAGATATGATAAGCAGACCTCTCATCCCCAAATGAGCAGGTTTAGATCATGTTATTCTCGCATGATTTTATTCCTTCTTCATGAGCTATAGTTGAGTAGCTTCATGTCACTAAACCATTGAAGGGTAAAGTTGTGAAGCGAATCTCAAGTTTTTTTCTTCTATGATTTGCCTTTTTTATCAAACACAAAAAAAGCTCCATACTGTAATTCAACAGTATAATTTTTCCTCTTTATCAATATCTGAACCAGGTATTTTTTTCAAAGCACAACTAAAAACCTGGTTTTGTTTTGTATAGTTCCTTTCCCTAAATTATTAATTACAAGCAGTTTTAAATCTGAACAAGTTTTAAGTACATATTATGTACTCAAAGTTGTACTGCTCCATCATTACAGGTGTAAAACAACATTTGTCTACACTTGTGAACAACAACAAAAAAAGCAAATTAGATGCTATTTTCAAAATTCTATGTGGAAAAAAGCTGTGACAGGAATGAGATGAGTTGGCATCACCATTTGATAAATGAACTTCAATTTTACCTATGGTTAAATGGGTAAGTTTTTACTGGAACACAGGAACAAAATCACTGCTTTGGTAGAATACTACTCACCAACAATACCTAAAGTCTTCAAAGTTATAATGTAGCTATGGATACTGATGCATCTGATAAGAAAAATACATGGATGATGGAAGACTTCCACACAAGCTGTATTGAACAGCTTAAATAAAGTTCAGTTTTAAAAAATTTTAAGGAATTGTACTTTGGAGATTTCTCCATGTTTGAGAGCTGACAACTCAACTAACTAGAAGAAACTCTCAAGTGCAGCTAAAAATGAACCTAAAAGTAGCTGAAGGTGCTTCAGAAACAAGGCCAGCCTTATATACCTCAAAACAGGGGGAAGAGAAGGGAAATGGTGGAAAGCATGTTCACTTGACAAGATCACCACCTCTCCTGGAGCCTCTTCAATAACTTAACTTTCTGAATACTGACTTCCCTGGGTATCGCAGGTTTTTATTTTGCTCCTTAAGTTAATAAATTTTCATGCTTTAACTCAAAAACAAAAACTTGATCCCAAAGAAGCTTGCAAGGTAGGAAAGGTACAGGATATAACAAAAGTCAAGAAAAATATTGCAAATGCTCAGCTAGAAGAAATGAGGAAGGTAATTATAGATTTTGCAGGCCCAAAGCTTAACTTATCAGTTTGCATCACTCACCTTCATATATTTCGTTACAGATGTCTAAATAACAGTTTCATATTTGAATAACAGTTTAATATTTTAATTAACCAAAACTACAGAAAAGTTTTATTTACAGTAAGAATTTTTTCATGTGCTCAAATGGAATTTCACAAATGGACCCCAACATGTTGCTGTAGTATTTTAAGCTTCTTCTCTCCAAAATATTTAAACTTTTATCAACTTTATCAAGGCATTACAAAGGAAGTACTCTAATGCTACCCATTCTGCATGATGTCATCATGCAACATATATGATTCAACAACATAAATTCAGGCAATTCATGCTCACCATTATGCAGTTCTCCTGTAACAGTGCCTTCACCCTGTGGGCTTCCATCCTGATCTCTCCATTTCCAATCAATTCCTCTGATTACACGAGCTCCTGGAACCATGTATTTTAACACCTGAGAACGGACCAGACGTCGCTGCCTTCTCAGATTTGCTTCAGCTTCTTTAGCAGCTTTTCCTAAAAGAAATGTAAATTGGAAATACATGAAAGTACTGAATGGGGAATAATTTTGAGCTTATTTCTAAGAAAATTCAACTGTAAAAGATAACCTCCTTTTCACACTGGTTTGTATAAAGTATGCTCATCATAATTTTAAAAGAGCAAGTAAGATATACATGTTCTTTTTCTTACCCAGCTGATCTTCACATACTCCATTCACAGTGCCATAAAGTTCAAATCCAGACAGGGAGAGGTAGTGTGTTTGCCCACTGGCATTCTTTCCCATCTGTTTTATTCTAACATGTCTCCAACCTTGTTTCTCATCTTTTGGAGGATCTAAAGGCCAGGTTGCTGTAGACCTTTAAGTTTATTAGAAAGGGGTGTTGGTAGGTAACAGGAATAAAAAAAAAAGGCAAAACCAAAAAAACCTTAGTACCAAAGCAAACAAAACCATAACACCGATCATGTATGCATATTGCAAGATATATATACCTATTAACACGAGGGCAAACATCAGATGAGTGTTGGTGTTATGGTTTTGTTAAAAAACAAAATGCAAAATTTACAGTGAGGGAAAAGTACAAATACCATTACGTGAACCACACAGAAAACCTATGAATCACATTTTCTCCAGCCCATCCTTGATAATTTGTATCACTTACCACTTCTTTAGATAGATACATTATTACAAACACAGTACACATTAAATTAGTCTACAGTCAAGTACATTTTTAACTGCACTCAGTTTTATGAAAAGTGATAAAATACACTGACATACCCTGGTTCATTGAGACTACAGTCATCAACATGAGTATACAAAGTAGTCCAGTTCTGTCCATCCTTAGATACCTGGAAAACCCAATTTCTGAGAGCAGATCGTCCGTAACCTCGAGCGTGGCGTAATGTGTAGGCTGATGGTATAACCCAAAGGCCAAGATCTATAGCAAACCAAGCATTCTTATCATCATTTGTGTGACAATTGAGAGCTGAACTGTCACGGCTCAGGATGTCTTCTAAACGACCATAAGGCAGATTTCTTCCTTCTGAGGATGTAACCACTACTAATCCATAGGCTGCTGGATTTACCCACTCATATGCAGTTCTGTATTTAAAAAGAGAAATATACTGTTCAATTATTACTTAAATTAAAAAACTAGTTTGAGCAACATTTGACATTTACTGTAAATTGCACATAACAGCTGAGTTTATCATACACAGAAATTATCAATATAATTTTAAATAATTAGACAACTTTAGATATGTTCCAAACATCACTTTGTTGGTGTTTTTTAAAACACTATAGCAAAGAAAAAAAAACCAAACCCAAACCAACAAAATCAAACAGAACCATGGCAAGCAAAAACAAAGACCCAAGCTTCCCCACTCCATCTTCCTAGGGAAGCATACAAACAAATTTTCAATACAAGGGATTCATATTTTTCTATTATTTAAGGAGATCGAAAAGAAATGTAATTCTATTGATTAAAAGATACCTCCCACTTATAAGAAAATAACAGATTTCATTTCATTATGAATTCTTTGTCCCCATCCTGCCACATGGTTTAGTTTATTGTGTCCAACTTTAAAATATCTAGCTTTGAAAAACTCACTTTGCATTTGTTCCAATCCAGTAAATAATTCCATTTTCATCAAAATCATGTTGATGCCTGAACACAAATGTCTGACCTTCTCGTAGTTTTCGTACAAAAACAAATGAAGCCCTATCAAAGTCGTACCACTGCTTTGCTACCTACATATGAAAGAAAACAAATCAAATATTAAGGAAGCAGAATATAACTATTCCCTGTGAACTCTGTGTGTGGTATGCAGCTCACCATTTTCAGGAGATACTGTTCTAGAGATTCAACAGTTGCCAATGGCTCCATCTTGAGCATTCTACCAGTTCTATCTATTAAAGATGTCTCCCCCGAGGCACGCTCCAAACGAAACCTCAAGCGCCTTGTCAGTATCTGAAAGAAGAGCTAAGCATTAATATAGGCTTTCCTGTTTAGGTTTTGAAATCTTAATAAAAACAGAGTATTTCACTACAACCGTTTTAGTGGCCTATCAAGTATCTTTGTTGCTCTAACTTAAGCCCTATATTTTAATGAAATGTTTTTAAAAGTAATTTCCTAGTACTACCATTTTTCAATTAACCAAACAATTCTTTACTATGACAATGTGTACGGCAATTACACACTCAACTAACATTTTCTCACTTTTCCTATGCCTTTATAGCTTTTATTTGCTGACTAGCAAATACAATAATATAGCAACTGAAAACTATTTTCAAAAATATTGAACAGCAACAGTGGTTTTGCAATGTTTTGCAACTATTTCCTAGACATTTAACATGAAAACAGAAATATTTATACTTTCCTACCCATGTTGCAAAACCCTGAACTGTGCTTTCAAACAGAAAAAAATAAGACTCCACGCAAACTGGAAAAAAAAAAGTAATACTTTTAGCCAAACTGCCAAGTTTCCTGTATAACAAGCTGCTGAGCCTGGAGGCATCATGCATTTCCAATTGAACACAGAGATGTAGACAGGACCCTTGAAAGCGTATCCCCTGTTCTTACTAATAATTGTCTGTAATCACAGTAACATGCCCTTTAACTAGAGGGTATGTTCCTACATAAAGACAATACTTGAAGACAAAAGAAAGAACACATTATCTCTTTAATCAAAATTTACTTTTACCTCACAGTGTTTAAGTGACAGTAGAGGAACAGCCATGCATTTCTGCACTACAGGAAACAGATGCCAAAATTTGGTTGTTCTTTACCTAATTCTACCCACATCTACAAGAACGTGATTCTTGCAAACAAGGTGTGCAACATATAACCTTCAGTTGTGCACGACTCAGTGTGATATGCTGTTATCACTGTACATTTACCTGAAGATTATATGTAGATCCTGGTGTATCATACAAGTGGAGAGGTAGACGTTCAATAGATTCTAACACTGCTATCAACTTCCGAATTAACGCAACTGCCGGACGACTGTGAAAGAGAACAGGTACTATGTCACCACAAAACAAAACAAAGAAAAAAATTCTACACTATCTCAGAAAACAGGACCCCAGCATGCTATTTCTACTGATGCCATCTGTTCTAGTCACATAGTTACAGCACAGTAAGAAAGATACTAATCTGCACAGTGATGAACAAGTCACCTTTATTTTGTCAATAGATATTCTACAGGTTGACTCCTAGAGATAAAAACTTTCCATTGCTATTTCAATATTAGATACTGTCTTTTAAGATCAATTTTCTATTCCATTGAAATGGAAAGAACAGGTACTTTTTCTATAAATTATTTTAAACATACCATACTGCTTCACATTTCAAAGGGGATTTTCCTGGTTTGGTATTATTTTTACCTTTCATCATCCTCATTTTCGCTGAATGCTGTTTTGAAAACATTTATCCTCTCTACCAGTTGACTACAGTCTTGTTTCACATCCAAATCAACGTTCTAGGAGGAAAAAAAAATCAATTACATACAGGCAAAGACATCTATGTAGTCTCACTGAAATCCAAATTTAATCCCAATTTTATATGAAAAACTAATCATCAGCCACTAGACCTGAACAGTTGGTTTATTTTCATTCAAACTAGTCACCTATTGTGATAGCTTATTTTCAATAGGTAGACCAGTAACTGGAACAAGTCTGCCTAATTTTCACCAAGACAGGAAAAAGACAGATTTATAACCAATCTTTTACACTACGGCACATGTCTTAACTTAATTTTTGTTAGGAAGTTTTTCTTTAAATACTTTTGTCTATAAACTCACATTGTTTAAAACCGTCAGCAGCGATTGAACTAAGCCACTACTGCACATTTCATATGGAGAAATAGTATTCTCATCCTTCAACAGTACAATTAAGTTTTCCAGAGCAGTCTTCATTAAATCTCTCCAAGTATTTTCTCCCTCAATGCACTGAAAGACAGAAAGATCATTATCATGAAACCAAGTAATCTGTCCACTTGCTTCAGTGGAAAGATCATGTCCTAGGAAAGTACCTAACTAGGTAATACATGCATTAAAACTCCCCACATCACACACATGCTATGACTCTTCTTCACATCATGACAGGCTAGTCTGACCATTATCTGATTTCCACTGATGTCACACATTAAAAATAAAGGAGATACACTTACCTGCCTGTTTGCATGAAGTTCCCAGGCAGACTCTAACTGTGTTGCTATGTTCCTCAGTGTTACAACTACTCCTCGAGGCATACTTTCAACAGCTTTAAAATGATCATCATACAGATCTCTTGCCATAGTGCGCACCTACAAATGGATTTTGATAATCAGAAGTCAGACCTTACTGCAATGAGACTGTTACTATACTCCCAGATACTGCAACCTTGGTATTTTTTTTTTTAAATCCACAACAGGCAGATAAATAGGGAAGAATAAAAACCCATGTGCATCATGAAATGGCAAAGGTTGTGAAAGGAAAAGGGTACAGGAAAAATAAATGGAAATACACAAAATCTTATTGACAGAAATGAAATTTACCATCATGTAGTAGGTTATAGCATAAAGGGTAGTAGGAAAAGGTATGAATCTCAATCTGTGAACCTTTCTTTTAGAACTCTTTAGTATCATGGATCAGGTAATCGCTTTAGATGTACAATTAAGCAGGTTTAATATGGTTTCTGAATGTTCTGTCAACATTCCTTAAACCAATTCACACTAAGTCCCTATACAACCTCTTTTAATAAGAATTACTCTTTCTACAAAGCATGGTTCACACAAGATACAGATTAAGTAAGTTCTCATTAAACATCTTTCTTTTATAAGAAATTTCCCCCACAATCTTTCCTTTTCATTATCACTCTATGTGCTACAATAATAATACATTACACAACCTTCAGAACTACACAGTGCAATCGCAGGTATAAGAGAGCACTGCCTTTCATTCATCATCCCATCTATTCTCATTCACACACAGTATTTCAACTTTCAATTTAGTGTCACATTTCCTAAGATATATGTCCTAAAATGCTGCAGATAAAAGGTACAGAATATATTGGCTGCACTGTTAGCAATTGCAAGACAGATAAAGACTGAAGATCAGCCTGAGTCCTTGGGGTAAGTGGATCACAAAATGTACTGTTGGTGAGTTTTTTGTAAAGAGCTTAATACTTTATTTCTTGGCTCCTCCTTTTTCCCCTTCATTTTGAGGAGAAAGAAGAATTTTAAAGATATTTAAAATGAGGGTGTTTACTCATTTTGCTTTACTACCACAACTCTTAACAATGCAGACTGTTACTTTCAGCACGCTGTCACAATATCCAGTCTGAAATTAGTACTTAGATGAACAGAAGTATTATATGCCTCTGACACAACTGTAGTATCAATTTTAACATCTTTTCTTGTAGCATAAAGACATAAAGAACAAACCAGAAAACCTAAAGAATTATACAAATGCAAGTCAGGAAGACTGGATTTTCCTACAGTTTAAAAAAAAATCATTTTCCTCTAAAGGAGAACAGAGTTTACTAAGACTTTTGCATAAAATCACTCAAAGAAGTGCTTTGTTCTGATGGATGTTTTCCCATTCAAGCATCACATAAAATTGTATCTAGTTGAAATCAGATATTTTCATCTTCTAAGAGGAAACTACACCTCCCTAAGAATACCGTAACATAAAACAAGCTCAATTAAATTCAGAATATTAAATTTACAGATCACCAACCTTTTGTTTTGTCTTCTCCAGTTTAGATTTCAGTTTTCTTCCTCTTTTACCTGTCCAGCCAGTCACAAATTCTGACCCTGCAACACATATTTTAGGAAAGTTGCATTTTATCATAGCTGTGAAAAGCAACAAATAAAACTAACTCATATACACTTGTTCCTACCTGCACATAACACATACCTACATACTTACCCAAGGAAGTTTCAGCTGTAAACGAATGCTTTGTTCCTCTGTTGGATTCAAACACAAAGCCTGGCAGGTCTTCTTTCAGTAATGTAGCTTGCTGACCATCAGAATTGTGAATAGCAATTTCTCCTTCTTTTAAACAGGTCAGTGACCAGTTTCCTACAGTAAGTTTAGTTGGCCCTGGTGTTGATAAAATTGGCTGGCTTGTAGTAGATGGTTTGACTTGGCTTCGAGCCCTTTGCAACTTCTCAAGGAACTCACTCCTACTTTCTATGTAAAAAGAAACAAATTTGTTTTTTTCCAACAACTGCTTCCATCATTATGTAGAATTTTTTTTCAAGAGCAAAACAACTGTGTACATTCAATGCAAAATTAACTTTGAAATTAAGGGTCTTAAAGTGTCCTAAATTTCAGTGTAGTATATTTCTATACCTAACAGTGATTTATTCTATGATCACATCAAAGCTGCAATGCAACAGTGCAACTCTTTCTGAGAGATGCGATTCAGATGTATTAATACATCATTACAATTATAATAGGGAGATCAAAGAACTTCAGTATAAATTTTTAGTCTTTGAAAAATGGGTCTCAGAATGGTGAGCATGAACTATTCTCAAAAGTGTGTTTTCAGAAATAAGAAATTTTAAAAATATTAGTTTTCATTAAATTATATATTTGTATTTTAATAATTAAAATGCTGAGTACATAACTTTTCAAAAATTCCATTTAAAGTAAAAATGGAAACACCTCATTAAAAATTATTGCTGTATGCCTTTTGCTGCAATGACAAGCTCTAGGCTTTTTAAATATGCCCTTTTTTAATAATACAAAATAATGCAAAAATAAATACGCACTTGAAGCACAACATTCTTTATTGTTTAAATTTCATAGTATATATAGAGAGGGCTTATAAAAATAATTGAGATTTGATATACAAGATGAAAATTCTGTTAATTAAATGTTTTCAGATTTTCATAATTACTTTTTAATAAATTTATTATATAGCACATTACACTGAAAGTACTATATTTCTACATGGTTGGGAATAATTTCAGGATCCCTTGGACAAAATTTTGAGACTTAAAGCTTCAGAATTACCATTAAATTTCAATTTTTGCATTGAATTTTTTTTTTTTTTTCAAAAAATTCAAACAAAACAAGTACAGAGTTAATTTGGAGAGGGGTGAGTACAGACCTTCCAAAATGTTCAGTATATATACTTGACAATCCACCCCAACTTTCATCATGCAATACACACTAACAAATTTCACTACTCAACCCTCTATATTCTTGCCAGCTGTGAAGTTACCAGAAAGTATACCATGAGATTGATCAGTAATGATTTTGGACAGCAGAACATATAGTACAGTTCAGGACTTAAAGATACCATTCTGAGTCTATACTGTACTGTAGTCATTTTAGTTAACAAATATTAATTTTTTAAGTAAAAAAGGCTGCTGCACATGCTCAGAGCTCATGGTTAAAGTTCAGGCAAATTACACTGCAACATCAGCAATCTTAGTAGATGTCTATTTGACTACATATTTCAAGAAGCCTCATTTAATCCTACATTTAGCTCCTTTCCCTCATGATATTCAGACTAGGTATCTTGTTAAAAAACTTTGGATTTATGCAATCTTTTTTGAAAGACTGATTTGAAGTGACATCTTAAATGCTCAATCTGACTTCCTCTAAGTTCTCTTCACTCCAAATTCATCTGAGCTGTCACCATTCCACTCATCTTATACAGAAATAGTCGCATTCCTTTGCCTTGACCATTCAGAAGCAAAAACCAAAAAATTTGGCATCCAGGAAATGCCAAATGAGAATTTAAGAATTCTATGAGAATTTAAGAAATTATCTTCATGAATCTTCTTAAAACTGTATTGTATGAGAAACAAGTATCTCAATGCGGCTTATTTACCTTTAAAGTCTTTAACCTTATTAAAAAGAATGCAAAGACATTTTCTGACCAAAAAAAACAATAAATCTATAAGTGGTTTTCAGCTGTATTATGATCAGAAACATTATATTTGTCTTCTTGCCCCAAACTTGGTGCATGAAGTCATTAGCACTTCATTTCCATCCTGAATCATAATATGTTCTGTTATTTCACTCAATGGCTCATTGAAAACATCATAATATTGCAAAGCATTTTATGCCTGCAGGTTCATAAATGCATGAACTGCTGCAAAAAGAGATGAAACAATAAAAGGAGGGTTGTTTCTGCATCCAGAACAAGTTGTGTATTCTTTACAGAAAATCAGAACCAGCTGTGCATTGCCAGTGCATAAGGTCTGTTCCCTTAGCCTCTCTCCAACAAACAATTAAGACACTGTAATTTGTTTCCCAATCTCGATGAGAAACTTTCCATTACTTTGTCTTCAAACACATGCAAATTCATTCTGCTAGCTAGAAGCAAACAACAAATCACCATTTCAACCTGCTTTTAATGACTGGGGTGAAAAAATTAAGTACGCATGGAGAAGAATCAAAACAAAAAGTTAATACGCTTTTGCTGGCAAGATGTTTACTTAACACAATTCACCAAGAAAGTCAAGTTATAGCCACATGCTATCTGATAAAATGCATCACAATTAACTGACCACCTTCCACCTGTTTACATCCTTTACTATTTAGTAAGCCAATTCCTGCAAAACAAAATAGCTCAAATCAAATTATATAAACAAATGTAACGGTCTCAAAACTTAACCTGGACTGGAATTGCAAAAAGTCTACCTGAACTGTCAGATCCTCCTTCAGGGCTCCCACTGGAATACATTGTGGCCAGCTTTCCATCCAAGATAAATCTGAACCATCCATTACTACCATTAGATAGCTCCAGGGCTGCAGCATCACTCCAGATATACAGGCAGTCCCTTCCCCTAATGATTGACCAGTCTCTCCAGTGGTACGGTTTACCCTGCTGCAGTTCTTTAGCATCCTCCTGTGGTTCATCCTCCTGTAATAACATTGTATTAAGCAACAACAAGAAGCAAAATCTCCAATCCATTTAAAAAAGAGGAAAAAAAAACCCAAACCAACAAAAACACCCCAACACACAAAACCACAGACATTTTTAAAGGAGGACAATTTCTCTCTTTAGGAGAGAAGAATTATTCAAACCAAAATTGTAGGAACTATACTACTTCTGCCTGTAAAACATATCCTTAAAAGTATTATTTAATAGAAAAGGGGCTTCTTAGAAGTTTCCTTTCACATACAGCTTTATCTACTCAACAACAGCAATGGCCTACTGCCAGCAACATCCACCTCTGTTCAAAACTTGAATTGTGGGAAAAGAATCACAAAATGGTTGTGGTTGGAAGAAACTTCTGGAGGCCGTCTAGTCCAAACTCCTGTTCAGGCGGGGCCACATATGAGTGGTTATCTAGGACCATGTCCATATGACTTTTAATATCTAACCACTAAAATAAAAAAACAGTGCCCCTCCAAGAAGCCCCAGACAACCCAAACCCCACAGTAAAAAAGTTTAACTACACACTTAAGATTTAGCTATAAATTTAATTGAACTGGTAACAGAAGGAGTCTGTTATCCATTCAGACCATATGACTGGCAACAAGACTTGGAAACTGATAAATAACTTCAATATGCACTTACAGCTTTCATTAAGCAGAAAACTATTTTCTTTTTTATATATTTAATATATTTGGTAACATTTAAAACATCTCAAACTATTTAATGCATGGACATCAAAAGAGATACACTTCTGACACAAATACCTTAGGAAGAATTCATTTTGTTTACCAATCACTTTCCAAACACTAGGCAAAATCAAGCATCAAATAACTTGATCACAAGAAAGTATGAATAGGAAAACTCAGCAGAGTTTATGCTAACAGAAAATGAAGGTAGAGAAGAAAACCAGTAAAACAAGTGGTATAAAATAAGCATTAATTTAATATCCTAACCCCTTGTCCTGGTCATTTTTGTAACAATGAACATTCTCCTAGAAGTGTCGGCTTTACAGTAACAAATAAAGCAAATAAATCAATTCCACACACTTACCTTCTCAGGTTTAGACTCCTCTTCATTTTCATCATCAGATGATGGCCCCGCCAAAGTTGACACTTTACTAATTACACCAAGTCTAGCCAGTTGGTCTAGAAAAAGATCACCACCTTTATCCACTAAATCCCTTATGATTTGCAAGGCTAACAAATGGCCATCATCATCATCCTGCAATACATTGGGATGAAAAGAAAACAACAAAGGAGATCTTGTTACTTTACACACTGAACTGCACATGTGGTCACAGATGAATACTGTAAAAGTTTTAGGGTTAGTTATTAACAAATACATGGAATCAATTAGTATAACTCCCTTTTTTGTACTAGTTTCATAAAGGATAATATTTTCATTCTTCCTACCTCTTGATCAAGCACTGTAGCTGTTATCTCAACCAGTATTGTGGGCAGGTTATGGCCAGCATCAGAGTCACAAACCTCTTTCAGCAGCGCCTCAGAACAAAAATGTATCATTTTTCTAATGAGTGCAAGACTTGCTTTCCTGTAAAAGATCGTAGGAAAAAAAGGGTTCTTACAGTGATAAAGCAAGCAATAATCAAAGCAACAAAAAGGTTCAAGATAAGACTTCTTTTGTACTCTATTTATGCATGTTTTCAAAACACGAGAAATTTAATCTGTTTCAGTTCTTGTATTAGTCACTCTTACTAAGTCCTGGATTACCTTTAAGAATAACGCACCTCTGGCATTTTTTGATTCTACAGCATTATCAGTATAACAAACACTTTTCTCCTCAACCCTTTACTTAGGTAAACATATTCTATGTCGTGTCTTTATCCACTTTTATTGCTGGCAACTCACTTCCACACACTTTTGTCACCCTCAGAGGTATTCAGGCTTTCATTTTAGTCATACATTTCCCATGTTTCGAGATCCTTTTAATTTTTAACTCTAAACATACTATTAGATCATGCAGCTTCCCACACTAAGAACCGTAATTAATATGAAAGTAAATCACTCCTGCAGGGTTACAGATGAATTTTTTTGACCAACTTCCAAAAGTCTGATTCATTAAGATAACTTTCAGGTAGAGAGCCAACTACTTCTTCACACAATCTGTAACAACAATTAATCATGCATTGACTGTTAACATAGTTTATTTCTTTTATTTTAAAATGACCTAGTTTAAGCTTTCTATCATCAGCTCATGTGGAGTCTGTCTCCACTAGAGGCCTTTCTTATCTTGCATTTTCACCCAAAGTACCTGTAAACACTGGGAACATAAATAAGAGATTGGAATAAATGTCATATTTGTAGTATAAATGGCTAAGAGGTTAGATGCAACTTATCACAACCATTATGTCATGCACAGTATACCCTTTTAAGTAATAAATTAGACTACATTTCTGCAATTCTACAGAATTAGACTGAGCATCTTCTCCAGTTAATACACTGTTAAGTAAGTCTTCCAAAACTTTCTAAAATAGCTTTTTCTAGTCTTGCTCATTTTCCAATGAATGCATCTTGATATTATTTTATTAGTTTTCCTCTACTAAATTACAGCTTTCATTACAGTTGCTGCAAACAACTGTAACCAAATCCTGATGCACAGTGTATACAACATACTGTATGAACATAGCATTCTTTCATCATGCTGCTACCGTCAGGAGTATGCTCTGCTCTCCCATGACTAACCAGGTTTGTTTCCAACACATCACTTCACCAGAAAGGAAAAAATGCTGCTTAAAGTGCTAAGTAAAAATCACTCTTGCAACACTTTCCAAACAACCACTTCTATTCAAATACATATTGTCACTAGCAGTACTTGAACTTACAGATTTACTTTGGCTTTTTTAAGCGTGTATTAAGAAATTGTCTCTCATGATAACATTACCTTATTGAAGGCAACATAGTTTGTTGAAATGTTTGTGCAAACACAGGCAATAGTCTTTTCAAGTATATGGGTGCCATTTCTGGATCTCCTTTGGGTTCATTGCATTCTTCCTCATCCTTGTTTGCATCTTTCTTTTTCTTCTCATCCCCTTTGTTGACAGGACACATCCAATCCCCTGGAATTTTTTTTTCACATTCAATTGCAAAAGTCAACAAACCAAACAAAAACCCCTTCAAAACATTCAAGTTTTCTTTACTAACATCCAAGTACCTGAACATGAACATGCATTCCTAAAAATACAAAATTTACAAAAAATTATAACATTTATGACTTCTTGAATTAAAGTACTTAATAGCAAGTATCACCTGTGACACCAGAATTCTCAGGAACAGGGAAAATGCTGTTCCCTTGCAGAAAGGAAGGATACCAGAGAAGCTACCAAGGCTGACATGCTGTGAATCCACTACAAAATCCCAGTCTAGCCTGATCCCACAGCTGAAGAGAAGGACAACTGGCACTGTTTATGCCTGCTCAGTTATTTCTTTGGTAATTCCCCTCACATAAAAACATCTTAAAATTCTAAGGTTTTTATGCATACTTTATGGGTTAAGGAAGGTAGGTCACTTTTTTTTTTTTTAATAACCTTAATAGAGTAAAATTCTTGTAACTGCATAACTTACACATATCAGCAAGCATTTCTACTATAGCAAGTGTTATGGACTTAAAATATTGCACTCACCTGGAGACTGAAGAATAGCTACTACTTCACTGTGCCCCCTTTCCCGAGCTTTGTCCAGAGGAGTTTTCCCGTCTTCATCTCTCAAATCAGGATTTGCACCATGTCGTAAGAGAGTCTGAGAATAAATATTTTATGTACTAAAAAAAATTGCATTCCTTCTTCTAAAGTAGCAAATGTGATTTTCATACATCACTCCTACAGTGTTCTCATGTTTGCAAGTATTCTGTGCTTTTTATATCTGTAGAGCTAATATAAACTACTTTTTTCATTATTGCCCTACTGCCCTATAATGAAAAATCTGTGTTTTGATAAATACTGTAAAGAATATGTAAATATTTAAGAGCGCATGTGTCCAGCGTATTGCATTGAAGATATTTTGAACAGAACAAGATGAAAAGTCAGCAGGTAATGCTTTTTAAGGGTCAGTTTAAATCATACCTTTGCTACCTGAGGTCTTCCAAAACATGCTGCATAATGTAATGAGGATGACCTCTGACCTCTGTTAACATCAGCACCCCTTTCACAGAGGAATTCTACCTGTTAGATAAGAAAAAGGAAAACAGTTTTTTTTATCTTCCTTTACATAAATAATGCAACTTCTTAAGGGTCTATAAATCTAATTTACCATTTCCTGAGTTCCAAAAGCTGAGGCCCAGTTTAAAAGAGTTTGTCCTACATCATCCATAAAATTTACTTCAAAAGCTGAAAGATAAAATTAAATAAAACAGTTTAAGTTCCCACAACCATAAACTAAAGTTCAACAGTATTCGTAAAATAGAAAGAAGCTCTTAAAAAAATTAAGTGTCCTCAGTAATTCTGGAGAAGCATTTATGCTCTTAATTGCAATAAAGAAAAGGTGGCATAGGTATGATTACTAACAAGACCTGCTGAGTATTTACCAAAGCAAGCCAACTTGTATATAATGATTTTCGATGAACTACCTCAGCATTTGTTATGATAACTCAGATTATGAAAATCGACGATAAAGCAAGCATCTCATTTTCTTTTTCGGAGTATTTTTGCTTACCTCCTGTGTCAATTGCATCTATCAGTGCATCAGTATCCTTACTGCGGATGCAATCTATCAGTTGCCGATGAGAACGCTCCCCAGAACTATCCAGTCTTCGCAATCCTGGGATTCTGCCTGTAGATCCAGCACTAGATTTTGGAAGGGCTTTTCTGCCTTCGAACAGCAGCACCAAAAGAAGATCTACTAACCGCATGGTATCCAGTACACATCTCTCGTCACCCTGCAACGCACTTTCTATAGAATCTGGAAGTTCAGATCTTAGGAGATCCTGGAAATAATTAAAAGTCTGAACAATAAAAAATATACAGGGCTTTAGAAAATACTATCAGAATTGGGTTTCATTTCCATATGAAATGTGTCCTTTTTCCCCCTCTTTAAAAGCAACTTATGTGTACATATGTGTGCACATATGTGTATATATATATATATATGTATAAAAAAGCAATATCTATAAATATGTATATCTATCCATAAAATAGCAACATAAATTTTGCATATATTGAAGTATATAAAGGAAAAATTTCCATGAAAACAAAAAGCTATGGCATAAAAGGATTTCTTACATGTGTTACTACTGGAGAGCCTCTACACAGGGTTGACAACAGGCTGACAATAGTTGACACCTGATTACTTAATTTAGAGTCTGCAGCTGTAGATGGTGCTCCAGTGCTACTCCGTCCAGGTTTGCAAGCTGAAGATGGTCCTGAGGCTGTCCCACCAGCAGCTGCCATGCGAGATAATAACTCCTCAGTTAATCCATGTTTAGCTAATGGGGCTGGGTCAACTCCACGCCGTGTGAATCTGTCAGCTAATGAAGCAAAGCATCTCAAAGCACCATCTGAAACCTAAGAAAGATGTGCAAGAAAAGTCAATTAAATATCTTTCACTTAAGATGAGAGGGTGGTATGGGGATATTCACAAGAATACAGGACACATACAAGAACTTGATTTTCCCATGAAGCTTGACCATTGAAGTTATATTTAAAGGTTCATACATTTCTCTTAAACACAAGAAAGTTTTCAATTGGACCAAACCTAAAAATAGGACAAACGCGGAAAAGGAAATTTTGCTCTTGGATAACGCAATTATCCACTGAGCACTTGACATAGGGACATGCAAGAATTTTTGTGATAATAATATACAAACTTCCAAATTTAGGTTTGTCACTAAAGGGAGAAAAAAAATCCAACCAACCAACTGCACAAAAAAACCCAGGGACACTGTGGAAACAAGGCTTACTGGTGATCCTTTCAACAACCCAGCAAAAAATACTGCTGGCCAACTGCCCAGGAAAGGACCCAACATCTTTTCATGTCAATACTGAAAACAAATGAAAGTTTTGCCTTCAGCATCTCTATCTATACACTACAAGTGTCTCAGTCTTTCAGATCAGGACATTATGCACCAGCCTACCAAGATAACTTGCTTCAGGCAAATTTGCCTTTAAAGACATGCAGTAGCAAACCAGACTGATGTCAAGAAATAGTAGAAAAACTTCCACAATACCTATTCTCTAACCAAACTCTAAATCATTACAATTCTTACTCCCGAAAACATCAACTCAGCAGTCCATTTTCAAAACAACTGTCTGCTATCACAGATCAAGGACTTCAAGACAGTTACTGATCAACACACAGAACAAGTTTAGAGTATTAGCCAGACTTCAGGAAGACAAAAATCTTTTATCTCCGTTAAGTCTCCACACTTCTGGTATGGTCTACATGCCAAACATTCTGCATTATCAATACTCTTTTGTAGCAGATTTTTTCTTTAATGTGCAATGGTCACTGTTCATCTCCTCCGGCATCTTGCTCTAGTTCTTTGACAACACAGATGAACAATGCTGCCAATCTTAATGTAATTTGCAAATACTCCACAGATCTTTACCTTAACAGCTGTCAGAAATACACAAAAAAGATCACGTGTTTAACACACTGCATTAGCGGCATCAGCAAAAGAGTACTTGGAATGTATTTACAAAGTCGAAGTCTTTACAAACTGAATGAATACTTGGAAAGTATTTACATTTCTTCTCCCAAATTGCAAGTGTAACACAAAGGCTAAAAACCCAAAATTATAGATAAGCTGCTCTTGGGGCCACATTCATCTGGCCTGAACTCATCCATCAAGTGGTGTTACTAATTGGCAGCCCACACAAAAAGTGACAAAACCCAACACTGTAAAAGGACAAGGTAGGGAGCAACAAACTTGAAAAGGGACATTACTGGAAAAATCCATAATACACATCCAACATCCACCGTAATCCTGAGGTTTGTTTCATGTGTAATGTATTTCTCAAGGATACCAGTACAGATATATTTTCTATCATCTGGGTTCCATTTTAAGCATGCTTATCTTTAAGCTTAACTGCTGAACAATTAAGTTAATTTGAACTCTCATTCACATCTCCAACAGCCCCAGCAACTGCTTTTCTCTAACACCTTATAAACTGGGAAACAGTTAAAATAGTACAGACTTAATGGTCTGAATTTCAAGATTTCCTTGCCTCAGATGATTAGTGCACTAATAAAATTATTTAATGGCTAAAAACATGATAGCTTGTTCTGAAATGGCTAGTGTATGACAGCCCCCTGAAAACTTTTAAGATCTAAAAATATATATAAAAAAAATATCTCACAGGCAGAGAGATATAGTTTCCCAAATATGCTGTGCTTAATAAACCAGACTGGATGCTGGATCTGTGCATGTAGAGAAAGGAATGAGGACAGAGGTCAGAGTGAACTGGGGACTCAGTTCTGAGTATGGACAAAAAGCCTGGCCAGGCTACAGCAAGAATTTGGCTAAAGGGCTATTCCACAGCAATAGTATGACATACACAAAATTATTCTACTAGTAGAAAGATAATTCCTCTGGGATTCATTTTCTAGATTTTACAAGGACTACTTCACCTCAAGTTAGTAAAACTGCAATAGAGAAGTGGAACAGCATTTCTACTAGTATCATTTAAGCTGGCTTCCAGTGTAATACTTTAGCATTGACTATGGATGTTTTTATTACTTCTCTTGGTTTGGCAGAAGAAACCAGTCAAATTCATTTTTCCCTCTTACTTATGCTCAATTTTATGGTGATTGAGGTACAGTCATAGAACAATAATTTCAGAAACTGCTTCAAAATGCGCTGAAAGAAGTCACAGGATATTTTTCAATACAGTTTTCAGAGGTTAAATAAGACTATATTCAAACACCAGCACTTGGAGTCAAACACTAAGTAGTGTATTTATTCTCTTATCATTACAACTATAAAGGAAACTATCATAATACCCAAATATAGCAACTTCTATGTAAACATACAGTTAGAGAGGCTGTAAAAAGTTACTTAAGTCATTCCTTTATTAAACATACTGAAAGTTAAATTCAGAGCACATTGAGCCAACTATTACATTACCTGATGGTCTTCATGTTTTAATAAACTAGACAGTGATTCCACACAGATCTCTAATGAAGAATCCTGAGGCTCCATTTTGCCACAGAGTCTGGATACGACAGCCATAGCTGAATGCAAAGTATCTTTATGAACAAGGTGTCCACTGTCACGAATGAATGTCAGAACACAGTTCAACCCTCCAGCTTCAAACACAGCTCCTGACTCACGGGTACAGATTAATTCTAACACCTATGCCAAAAAGAAATTTGATTTGAATAAAGTACACACAAAAAGTCAGTTATTTATATCCACAGTCAGATACTTATATCCATCTACAGAACTGGTTAAGAAAATGAAACAACAGGAAAAAAACCCAAAAACTCTTTTCCTCAACAGAAGGGGCCAAAGCCTCCAGTACTCTATTACTCAGTAGTTACAGCTTTCTTCAAAAATATGGGAGCCAATACAAGAGCATCCCCCAAGGGCATAGCCATAACAAGTGTTCATGAATAGACTCTCATCTTGGGAGAAACACATAAGTGAGAATTTCGAAACTTGTAAGAGCACCGTTACCTCAGTGATGCACTTCTGAGTCAACTGGAAATAATAAATAGGAAATACATGCATAAATTCTGATGCCATGGTAATCAAGGACTCCAACTATATGCTACCACATGGTCATGAGTTATGCTTTAAATGAGAGATTGTAAGGGTCCTCTAAATTTCTCTAAAAACTTCACAAGGGTGCAGGGGAGCTCTATCTTGTCCTATTGAAGAGGTAGTAGACAATTTTTTTACACCAGGTAATCTATCAGTATCTGGAGCAATTTTTCACTTCTTTGGTAGCATTAAAATAATCCTTGGCATTCCATTAGCATTCTAGTCATAAAAGATAAACAAAAAATTTCTTCTAATATTTTTTGCTTCCTTTTCTATACATTTTTTAAAGAAAATTGAGCTGTGAAAAGCACCAGACAGTAAGAACAAGCAGCAGTGTCGGCATGTATGTACACTTTTGTCATAGTCTATATTTTTGCATCACATTTTAATAAAAAAGAAAGGATTGGAATATGAGGATGCTCTTTGGAAATAGCAAATTATCCAGCTCCTTCTTAAAAAAAAGAGGTTCTTAAGTATACTTACCTTCACACATTGCTCAGCCAAATCTCTGCTCGTTCTGTTGTTAAGTTCAACAACTACTAAACGATTACAAAGTGCTTTGATAGCTCCATCCACTCCCACAATCCTACGGGTGCATTCAGCCGATACATCCAGGTAATAAGTTATGGCACGAGCTGTTACTTCCAGTACATTGTCTGGAGCACTTTCATCCAGAAAAATTTTGCACAGTGCTGGCAAAAAAGTTCGAGGAGGGCATCTGCAAGAAAAAAACCACAACACATTACTATGTTGCACACACTTTTCTACATTAAGCAATTTAATACACTTCCACATTAACACTTTCCATGCGCTCATTATGTGCTTAACTAGTTTACAGTTGGTTCAGAACATTCATTTAGAACACTACATCTCATACATGCATCAAAGTTCAAATAGGTAATCTGAAAATACTTTGCATTAAGAAGCCAGCAGAAAAAGATATTATTGAAATTTTACAGTCATGCACGGGAAAAATTTATCTTGTTGGGATTTTTTTCTAAGAATTAATCTCATGTCACCAAACAGAATGTATGTTTTCATAAAAGTGCTTCAAGGTTCAAGATGATTAATAGCTACTTAATCATGAAATTTTATATACAAAGACTAAAGATTTTGGGTTTAACACACAATTTGATTTAGAGTGGTCCTTCTTCCCTATGTTATTTCCCTTGTTTTTTTATCCTATTTCAGTCTCCTCCCTGACCCCCTGCCTCATTATTTCCCCTTAATCACACTGAGAACATATTTAATTAAAGTAGCTTGTGCCTATTGCATTTTCTCTCCATATCCATGTCTCAGTAGCCTCTGGCTCTCCTGTTTATTGTTAGCCTCATTTCCATATGCAAGAATGGTGAAGAATATCCCCAAAACCTCAATACAAAAAAAAAGCAAGCTGCAATGGTCCTCCTTATATTGCTCTGACATTACAGAATATAAACTGAAATAATACTTTTCATTATTAGAACAGCTGTGGGTAAGACTGATTTAGATCAAAAGTTCTAAGACATGGAGCTATATTTTAAGTCGATTTATCTTCCAGCAGCATATTTAGCAAAACTTAGCGAATGATGATGGCTCACCACGGTAGTAAAACACTTGTAAAGTGATGGTGGGGAATTAAGTGAAGGGGATATATGCTGTAACAGTAGTCAAAATAGCTGGAGACTTCAACCCTACATGTAAGAGACCAGACTAAATCTACAGGAAGCAAATATTCCTTCTGCAACTTTTCCTTCAAGTAGGGCTTTGGTTTTGAAAAAGATGGCTTAACTTTTCTAAATCCAAAAAAGAAAGAATAACAACATGTTTTTTAGTCTGGAAGGCAGGTGAACTACTTGTTGATGAATCATTCTGAAGACTGAAATGTCATTCAGTATCCCATCTGGTATGCAATGACTCACAAAAAGACACCAAATCCTGGGATAGTAAAATGCTAATAGTTTCCTTCAATATCTTACCATGCTTTGTGAAGTAACGAATAATGCTGCCTGACAAATAAATACATTACCAAACAATATTTAATGACAAATTAATAAGTGAAGCTTAATAAAGGTTGAATAAAGCTCAACCACATAGGCCAGCTTATATTGGCCTATCCAGCCTATAGTGTCTGTTGTTCTTAAGAAATATGTTATTTAACTCTACATCTTTAAGAAGGGTTTATACAGTAACTTTGCATTTTAGACATTATCCACTGGCAGGAAAAAAGGTCTGAAATTTGTACTCATTATTAGATGACCACCATACGATGACACAAGAAGCATTTCAGTACATAAAATTTAAAGTGGACAATGTATTCAAGGGTTTTGGTGTTGGATCTTTTATACTAAACTTTATGCAACACCAGGCAGAACACTAAAACACTGCTATGAACAAGGTTCTTCAAACTATGAAGCAAGAAAAAAAAATCCAATAAAGACAAATCTTAAAATGTCCCAAACAAACCAAACCCACACACATATTACCAAGTGGAAGGTAGTGAGCTCCACTGTCTATTTTAATACTAGCAAGAGTAGTACACCATTTTTCTTAGATGGCCACACAGCTGCAGAAAGTTAAAAGCCATACTTAGGAAATCTAAAACCTATATTTTTTCTATGATATAGCAGCTTACAAAGAAGCATAACACAAAAGAAACTCAGCTGTACTTTTTTTAATGAAATTAAAGAATTAAAATTCCATCACCTATCCACCAGAGCCAACTACCAAGAAGACACAGTAAAATACTAAGTTAGTAAGAGCATATCACTTATACTGAATTCTTTGTCAGCACACAAATGCCAGTGCACAGTATCAGCAATGCTGTCCCTATAAAAGCACAGCTCTCTAGCCCAAACGTAAGGATTCAGGGTGTTTTAAAAGGACCTTTTTGCCAGAACCTCTAGCTACACTCATCAGAGACCACTTTTTCAATCAGCAGGTACAGAACAATCTCCACTTGCTGTCAGTACCTTTTTTTTCTGACTTAGAGGAGTGATTTCCAGTCTCCCCATAAGAAAACCAGGCTTCATCACAGAATCATAGAATGGCCTGGGTTGAGAGGGACCTAATGGGCAGGGACACCTCTCACTAGACCAGATTGCTCAGAGCTCCACCCAACCTTGCCTTGAACACTTCCAAGGATGGGGCATCCACAGCTTCTCTGGGCAACAATATTGGGTTTGTGTGACCAGGTTTTGGTAGCAGAGGGAGCTACAAGGGTGACTTCTGTGAGAAGCTGCCAGAATCTCCCATGTCCTGCAGAGCCAATGCAAGGTGGCTCCAGGATGGACCTGCTGCTCACCAAGGCTGAGTCAATCCGGAATGGTGGCAGCACCTCTGTGCTAACATATTTAAGACAAAAAAAGGTATGTTACATCCACAGATGAAAGGAACAGCTCTGCAGACACCAAGGTGCAGAAGGGGCAGGAAGTGCTAGAGCTGAGATTCCCCTGCAGCCCATGGAGAACCACGGGGATGCAGAAATCTGCCTGCAGCCCATGGAGGAGACCCAAGCAGATGGACCCAAGCAGATCCAAGCAGATGGATGCCCAAGAGAAGGTTGACAACCCAGAGAAAACCCATGCTGGAGCAGGCTGTGCCTGAAAGACTGCACCCCATGGAAGAGTGACCCACATTGCAGCAGTTTGTGGAGAACTCTTGCCCATGGCATGGACTCACGTTGGAGAAGTTCCTGGAGGAATATCACCTATGGGAGGAACCCCCCCCCCACTGGAGCAGAGGAATGATTCCTCTTCCTGAGCAGCAGCAGGAACAATGAATGATGGACTGACTGTAACCCCCACTCCTCATCTCCCTTGACTAATGGTGGGGGAGGAAGTAGAGATCGGGAAGGAAGAAAGGGTAGGGGAGAAGGTGTTTTTAAGATTTATTTTACTTCTCATTATCCTGCTTTGATTTCGTTAGTAATAAATTCAGTTAATATCCCCAATTCAACTTTGGTTTTCCTAAGACAGAATTTAATGAGTGATCTCTCTCCCACACCTTATCTCAACCATGAACCCTACATCATATTCTCTATCTCCTCTCCAATTGCAGAGAGGAATAACAGAGTGGCTTTGCTGGGTGCCTGGCATCCAGCCAGGGTCAACCCACTACAGTAACCTTGTCCTGTCACCACATGTTCTTGTAAGAAGTCCCTCTCCAGCTTTCTTGTAGGCACCTTTCAGCTACTAGAAGGCCATAATTAGGTCAGCCCAAAGCCTTCTCTTTTCCAGGCTGAACAATCTCAATTTTCTCAGCCCTTCCTCATAGGAGAGGTGCTCCATCCCTCTAATCTTCATGGCCCTACTCTGGACTCACTCCATGTCCTTCCTGTGCTGGCACCCCAGAGCTGATGCAGCCCTGCAGGTGGGCTCTCACCAGAGCAGAGCAGAGGGGCAGAATCCCCTCCCTGGCCCTGCTGCCCACACTGCTTTGGATGCAGCCCAGGACACGTTTGGCTCTCTGGGCTGGGAGTGCCCATGGCTGGGTCACGTCCAGCCCCTTAGCCTCATCCCCAAGTCCATCTGTTCATCCCCAGCCTGTGCTGATACCAGGGGGTTGCCCCAATCCAAGTGCAGCACCAGCACCCGGTCTTTTTAAAACTCATGAGAATCCCATGTGCACACTTCTCAACAACCCTTCAGGTGTGTCAATCGCACACCACTCAGCTCGGTGTCATCTGCAAACTTGTTGAGGGTGCACTCAATTTCTTTGTCTATGTCATTATCTATGTCTATGTCTATGATATTAAATAACACTGGTCCCAAAACAGATTACTGAGGGACACCACTTGTCACTGATGTCCATCATGACTCTGAGCTATTGACCACTACCCTCTGGATGTGACCATTGAACCAATTTCTAATCTAACAGTCCACACAGCAAATCCTTCTCTCTCCAATTTAGAAAGAATGATGTTAGGAGGAAGCCTGTCAAAGGCTTTACAGAAGTCCAGATAAATGACATCTGTAGCCCTTCCCCTGTCCACTGACAGAGTCACGCCATCACAGAAGGCCACAGGGCTGGTCAGGCAGGGTTTGCCCTGGGTGAAGCCATGCTGGCTGTCCCAAATCACCTCCCTGTCCTCCATGTGCCTTAGTACAGCTTCTAGCAGGATCTGTACCATGACCTTCCCAGGCACAGAGGTGAGGCTGACTGGGCAGTAGTTTCCAGGGTCCTCCTTTCCACCTTCATAGATGGGTTCAATATTTCCTTTTCAAAATTTTCTTTTTCTACTAACTTGGGACTGCAATGACTTTTCATGGAGATTGACTTGGCAATTACAAACAGAAAGGTTGTGGAGTCTCCTCTGGAGATCTGCAGATTACACTAATAACCACACACAAACCATACAGATAAATTCAGATTCTTTTGGCTCGTTGAAGTTCCCTCAGGCCTTACCAGTGTGCAAAGTTCCTGAAAGCAAGAGACTAGAAGTACCAGTTCTGTCATTCACACACAGTCTTAATCAATGGTTCAGCCTGTGATAGCAGGCAAGAAGGATATATGAACACATCCCTGGTGCTCCAGCCATGATCTTCTCAAACAGGTGGCTAAACAATGCTAAACAGCATAAAATTGCCTAGCTGTTATTTAGAAGGACTTCAATCTTTATGCTTTATGATGTTCTCTATCAATAACTGCATACAAACAAAAGGACACAGGTCAGCTTTATAGTGATCACCCATTAATCCTCAAATCTGCACTGAGCGATAGCATGAGTCTCCTGTGCTTGAAACCACAAGCATCAGCTCTACAATGTCTCAGGGAGAACAATGTGCCTGTGTGAATAGTGCCAGAGAAAGAACTAACCGGGGTAGGTGGGGGAACACAAGCCCCACAATGAGAGATAAGGTACAACACCATCAGAACCATATAGCAAATCCCCAAAGTACACCTCTCCCTTTTGTTGAGGCAGCTCCACTAGGAATTTCTCTGTGCAGGCATTTGACCAATAAAAAGAGAAGGGAAAGTATTGCTTTTATTCAGTGGACGGTCTTTATACCTAAAAACTGTAAAAATGGGTTTTCAGAGTAGCCTTTAAGTCTTCACTCAATCCAATTCCAAGCAAAGGCACTAAAGCATAAGCAAAGGCAGTAGAGAGAAGAGAAATCCTCTGCTTACCTAGAAGCAATTCTAGCAAACAGGCCAAAGACAGCATCTTCTCAGGACCAGCCCCTCTTTAATGAAGCACCAAGTAAGCAAATACAGTCAACAACACCAGCAGGAACCAAAGAGTGAATCAGACAAATCATGTTATGTATGCATCACTATTACACCATAATTCCAAGGTAAATCCTTACTGGCTTTCTTAGGCAGGCCAAAACAGAACAAAAGGACCTAAAACCGCTTCAAATATTGGCTGAGGAATATTAGGGCCCTCTAGTAATATAGACCTTATTTCTGTTCCAACTAAGGCTATGCTCAGAATTAAAATGTATTTTGACAGGTAGTAAAACAAAGCATTCCAGGAGTGTCCATAACACAGACATAGGCTGAACATTGGACTCATCTTTAGAAAACAGTCTACATGAGAAAAACAAGGCAGTCAAAACTTCCTGGGACATAAGGGAAACTGAGATCAAAGCTACAGCACTGAATGAACTGATGTGACAGGAGAGCAACCAATGGTCAGTTTTTAGTACATTTCCATCTACTGACAAATGATGCTTTTGATTTCCAAGAGAAAAATACACCAATAAACCTGCCATTATTGCAAGCATCAACACCCATCAAGGAAAAAAAAAAAAGCTAAGCGCATAATTTCTAAACCATCCCAGTATCAAAACCAGGTTCACATGTTGCTTTTATCCAGACCATATATTAACTAAAAGTAATATAACTCAGAAAATCTCAGGAAAAAAAAAGAAACTATGACAGAAAAAGTCCTAAAGTTGTAGGTGAAGAATCACTGTTCACAATTACCTATTTGCAGTGAAACTGGCAAAAAGATGGCGAGTTTTCTTTAATACAGGAAAAGCTATTCTTTAATAGTGTTTATTCTTTCAAACCAGAAAATAATGGCAAATAGGTACCTCCGAAGTTCAGGTTTCTATGTAGGCCCTTCTTCTAATAAACATGAAAATAAAAGGAAAACATTTTTAGATTTTTATTTCTAGGGAGCTGTATTAATACCACATTGGGCACTTCCTAAAGTGCTTCAAATGTGTATTTTAGAAGAGTGATTAGGGACTACTTAGTGAATTAATGAGGCCACTCTGTGTTACTCTTTAGTGAAAGACCGACTTCAAGTTAATGAGGTTACTCTACAACCCACACTAGAACTCTTGCTAATTACTTTAAGTCTTGCAGCTCTCAATGTCCACCCAACTTCATTCCTGTACCTCCAGGAGAGGAGGTTAGTTACTGTTAGCTACTATCCTCCAAGTTTTCCACCCACCATGTTGCAAAGATCTTGCTGAAAGACATGTTTGTCCAAAATAGGTAATATTCCTTACCAATATTTCCCATCTATACTATGGTCTATTAAGATTGGAGTACTAGAGCATTCTCTGTTTCCTGTACTGACAGAAATAAACCACATTAAAAAGTGCTGACTCTGTATAATTAATATTTAAATAAATATAGTCATACTTTCAGTGTTAAAATGAATTATTAGGTCGCAAAGCGTGTAATACATAAATTCTTTAATATGCATTCTGCAAAAATATACTTGATCTAAAAATATTTTCTAAATATCATAATCATCTTGATGTCAGGAAAGGCTAAGAAAATTTGTCAGTATAATTATATTACTACAGAATTTACAGCACTATAATCAGCATAACTCCTTATGCTGACACACTTCTGAACATTTACACACACACCCACCTCTTTAGGAACAGAAATATCCATATGGATACAAAATTCTTAAATAGCTACAGCAGTAAGCTCCTGCCAGTGCTAATCCCTTCAACTCTAATGAAGTGACTCAGCTGATTTTACAGCTTGCCAATGTAAAAAGATACCAAGGAAGTAAAAATAGGCACTGTAAACTCATTTCTGTAATTACATTTCATATTTAAATGCACTTAAAATCCTTACCTAAAACAGAAACAATAATAGCGAAGACTACACTACTGCCATGCTTAAAAAAAACTTAAAGAAGAAAAAAAAGCAGTTCAGTTCATCCCAAAAACAGTTAACAACTACTGCTAGCATTAGGGTGTGTTACTCAATTCCAAAGTAACCACTGGATTCAGTTGATGCGGAGCCCCTGGCATGTGACAAAGCCTTCAGCGAAGCTGCCTGGTCCAAGACATGTGACTTGTGGCAGAAAACCAAGCTCAGCTGCCTGCCAGCAATAGCTGGATCTTTAATGCATACCATCTGCTGAGACCAGTTAAAAGTGGGGAAATAAGGAATTATATGTGTCTACACTACTTAGTATATAATAATTTTAAATAAAAACTGAAATACTGACGTTCACTCTCATTAGTAACAGTTTTTGAAGAAAAATATACCAGATAAACATTTACAACAACACATCACACAACTTTGAAACTTTCAAGAATATCCTGTACAATTGATTTTTCTTAAAGCAAAAGTAGTTTCAACCCATTTTTGATTAATCATTGTTTTTCCTTTCTGCAATTCTTTGTATCGGAAGAGATCTCAGACTTTCCCTTCATTGTTCTTTCTCTGGAAGACTGTTCTGTTTTCACATACGAACCAAAACCAACAGCAGAGTAATCCAAACCATCCACAAGAGAACCAACACACTTACACTGCCTGTATGTATTCTTCTGGATTCATTACCAAAACACATTTTGCACTGGTTTCATATAACACTGTTAGAATACAAATGAAGTCCAGAAAACACCACTCATGTATAAGACTTTAGACATAACCATACTGTATTTTAAATGTACATGGAAAAGGCAAAAAATTAACTGGCAATTTAGGAACTTCTTCCAGAATTACAAAACATTAAAACTTGCACAACTCTGAATCCCTACTCTTAATTGCAATCACTGCCCAGGCCAATAAAATTCAACTGGAGAATTAAAAATTCCATCCTGTATTCATTCCAGTAGAAACTCCACTTTATTAAAAATTACAAGAAATTAATTTAGAACGAGAATTTGGCATTTAAAAACAACTTTCAAACTTTCTTTTAGCTAAATAAATTACAGAGCTGAAACCTCTTCTGAGAGTTCATTATTAGACATGAAGACACTTAGTAATGGACATTTAGTATTCAACTACACATTCAATAAATATCAGTTGTGTAAAATGAAAAATAAGAAAAATCTATATGAGGAAACAGCTTCCACAGGACAGGTAATTTCTGTATTTCTAAATAATTACCATTTGTTTTATTCCTGAATTTATAAAGGACATGTTAGGCTGCCTTTTGCATTTTTCAGCATCTTATAACAGCTATGCCATATCTCACCATAATAATTCCACATGTTTGTTCTCCAATCTCATTACAAGCATTTTGTAAATATTTTACAGACTCTTAGTCCACAACAGTTGAATAAATTAAAGAATGTGAAACTACAGGTCTTTCTGCTTATGATTTCTACTAGTAGCAACCTCAACTGTGCAAACAGATAATGCTTTGAATACATATTACATCTGTCAACATTTCAAAAGGAAATAAGCAATTTAAACAAAAAGTATGATTTTGTATGTGTGCCTAAATATGCACATATAACCACTAGCTTCTTTTGGATTCCCAGGTGCTCAAAAAAAGAGCTGACTTACACAAGAAAACTTCCCTATTAGCAATCTACTTAACATCTGTGCTATCTATACTTCTTAAGAGGCCAATATTAAAAATCACTTGACCACTAGTCATGCAAGAAAGGAAGCCCGTAATATGACATTCCTGTAACATCTTTTATTGGTCTCATCCAATGTGTTAGGAGCTGACACTTTCAAAAGGTCATTAACCTGGTGCCTTAACATCCTGCACCCATCTTTTGCACAGTACTTGCAAGAATCACTTCAGTTTAATCTCACACAGAAATTTCTGAACAAAATAAAGAATACTTGACGATATCATTAGGAAAACAATATTAAATGCCAGACTAGTAAATAGTGACATTGTGATGAGTTGTTTGGAATACCCAGAGGCACAGGCTCATTTAAACAAAATGTGTTTTAACACACACAAATGCCAAGTTACAGATCTTAGTCTAGGTAATACATCAAGCCATACCTAAGCTGCAAGCACTCATATCCTTGAAAGCAACTCTGAAGACAGATAACTAAAACCACACTTTCTGTACAAAGTTTTGGAAACATCTAATTCAACTTGGCATGTTTAACTGTTAACAGCAAGTCAAAGGCACTACTATAAACAGCATGGATGAAGGCAACACTGGAAAGTATTTCTGAAGAACTCGTAAACTGAACAACTAGAGAAAGGGAGGAAGATCAAGAGCTGATGAAATCCTTGTGTGCAGGTACATTTACAGTAAGAACACTACTGGCTTTGAATCTATAAAGGAAAAGGTAAACTGACTGCAGTCTATAGAATTCATCAGACTGGCCAATTCTTATGGAAAAGAGCAAGTAAATTTCAACAACAAAGACAATTTAGGCAGCAGATTTAATAGCAAAAGAGAGGGTAAAAATAGTTAAGATGCCCTCTCAGAAGCATTACTACACATTATGCTTGTATGAAATAAATGTTCAATCCAATAATAACCATATAAAATATAAGGGCCATGACAGAAGAGAGGATGTAGATTTAGACTTAATCTTCCCTTCTGACCTTTGCAATCATTAAGATTCTCAAAATAACTAGACAAGGTTAATTAATCTCCACAATACCAGTGTCCACAATGAGGCCACAATTCCCATTTTACAAACAGTAACCAGAAAGACATTAGTATTTTAAAATTCTTGTAATTGAAAAAGAGAGAAGACCAAAACCAACAACAAAACAGCCCTAAAAATCAGGAATAATTCTAAACATCACGTTGTAACAAGATTGCTCCCTGAAAAATACAGAGCACGCCCCTATTTCCATCTCAGAAAACCACTCTATAGGATGCTGAGGATCCCACTATATTGGAGGCCACAGAGTAAATTACTCCAGTGCTGGTATTTTACTGCTGCCCTACCCTCTGCCTTCATTAAAAGAAAAAAGCTTAGTAGGAATCACATGAGACATGCCACTATAAAGGTTAAAAAATTTCACTTGGGAGAGATGTCTGCGTTAGTGCAAACCAATAATTCACTAAGGACATACGTTTTGCATGGTTTAAAATAATGAAAACTGTAGTCTAATGTTGACAGCAATACTTATTCTAATTTACTCACTGCTGCACTCCAGCACAAAAGTGTAACAAATATCTGACTTTATTTTTTCCTTAAAATAACAAAATGAGCATATCTGTAGGACACAAAACATGAAACCACCTTGATACCAACAGAGCTGCTCTCTCAGTCTCTTAGTTTTTCCATAATTGTCAGATCTGTTAAAGTGCACTTTACTGTCTGAATTACAAAGATGCTTTGTAAAGGCAGCCCAGATTGTAAATATATTCCTGAAAACCAGCACTTTGGATTTCTATCTCTATCTCCAAAGGAAAATTTTTCTTGTCTATATATCTAATTTTGATTTACTGGAGTTTTGCAATCCTGATAAAGACAGGAGAATGCAGTTTTAAGCAGGTAGAGGTAAAGCTAAACTGTTCCACATTAACAGTCTCACTAGCTCACATCAGCAGTCTTTGGTCCACTAGAATTTCTTCTCATACTTGCTAGCAAATACAATATAAAGATATACACTTCTTCCCTAGTGAATAGATACTTTGAAAAGAAAAAGGTTCAGTGTGAATTAAAGTAAACATATTTGATCTAAAAAATAAATGGAAAGGATTTCTATTTTACACATTAGAGCCCTAACATATGACCCTTTGTACAATTTCTTTGTATTTGTCAAATGAGCTGGTAACTCCTGATAATTTTTTGCTTACCAAATCTGTTAATGTCAAATATACAGAGGTAACTTACAGAAGAGCCAAACAGGAAGATGTGTTCTCCTTCTGGGCATTAATAAGGCCTATTTAATCTGCTGTGTAAAAAAAAGGTTTTAAGCAGGTCTTACTTTGTTATACCAGTGCCTTAATCTACAAATTTTCATTGTATTTAATTGCTAAGTACTTTTACTCTGACAGACAGCAACAGAAGCTAGACCAGAAGAGTTCTAATTTTATTTCACCAAAAAAGTGAAACAATCACATGAGGTGAAAACATTAAAAATTGAAACATCTATGCAGAAAAGAGCTACATTAATAATGTGAGATTGCAACTAAGAGCCTCTACATATATTTAAAATGTTACAGGTAATTTAATTTAAAAGACAAAAAAAGCCCATAATTTCAATTAAGTTTATATTAAATGGATTCTTTAAGCTCCTGTTCAAGTGGATTTAATAGCACACAGTTTAACTACAATTTGGGAGGAACACTTATAATCACAACAGTTTTGCTGTTTTACTCCAACTAAACTCCTTAACAGAACCATTTCTCCTCATTCATTAAGTTTCTGTAGTTCAAGTTAGTGGCTTTTGTTGCTGGTAAAATGTTAGCCATTCTTCATGCCAAGTGACTAGCAGTGTCTGTGACTCATTATCACCCGAAGATGAATATGCCACTGATTTTTGTAATGTTAACATATGAGTAACTTCCAAAATAATTTAATTGGATGTAATATGTAAATCTGGGAAGAACTAAAGAAACTTCAATTATTTGGCAGCACTATCTGTTAATCAGCTGCATATCCCAAAATCTGCTGTGATGCTGCTAGAACTGTGCAAGAACATTATGAAATACACCACCCTGCACGTGTGCCTGCTTCCAGTTTGGAGCTGAACTGAAACACCAATTTCAATATCCACTACTCTTGTACAAAAGGAAATTACTACTTTTATCATTACTTTTATCATATATCATCTTCTTCAGAACATGTCTGCAAGTAACCTTACAAAAATTAAGTGCAAGATTCTGAATCCAACATTTCAATATTTTCTTTTTCCATTCAACTTTCTGCTTTCTTTGCTAAGTAAGATTGTGTATTGCCCTTAACTCCCTAAGAAAGCAGCATGGAAACTGTGTTGTGGCTTTCGAGATGGTGCACAGTATTCATGTCAATACTTCTAATGTGGTCTGGTTTCACAGTTTTGCCAGTCCTCACCATACACAGCTTTCAATCACCAGATGTACTTCACTAAAACGATGGGCTTTTTCTTAGCTTACATCACAAAAGCAAATAATTTCTTACATAAAAGTGGAGTAATACTTAATATTTAAAGTTACTCTAAGCTGTGACAAACAACCCATTTCAATCTCCAAGAAACTGTTTTAAAAGTCCATCTCGAAGTTGCTGAGTTTCATAGATGAAAAATTTTCTTTAAAGTTTTGTCAACGTATAACTAAAATTAAAAATTCCAAGATCTTTAAAAAACATGTGCACAGCATCCAAAAACTTGGAAATGCTGCTCTTACTTAGTAGAAGAAAAAAAAAATTGTCAAGTCTAGAGGCTGGTTTTCTTACCAACAGAAAAACACATCCATATTCTAGATCAGGTATGCACTAAAAATATTTTCAAGATTTGTTCCTGAAAAAAGAGAGTTTAGCAGCCCTTCTATCACACAGTAAACCTTCTATTTCAGCAAGAAGCAATTCCTTTAAAAAACAAGCTGAAAAGAAACTATAAAATATTATCCATTATTAATTTATTTATAGCCTCTCAGCACACAGGAACTATAAAATATTATCCATTATTATTTTAGTTATACCCTCTCAGCACATGACAATTTTGGCCACTTGAACTGTCATTTGGAAAGATTTTAAAAATACTTTTCAAGATATCATCTGTTTCTTACAGAGTTCCAAAATAAAGTCATCTTGAAATGCAGGCACCCATGAGACAATCACTGAGAAGTTCTCCCCTGAAGACTGTATACCTTTCTCTGCTTCTCCCATATTTCCAGTTATGCAGTTCCACCTCCAGTGCTCTTAAGACACTTCCCTATATGCTGTAACTCACTGTAACAGCAGAAAACTAACAACCTTCTTCAGCAGGTTCAAAGAGCAGCTTGCGCTTGCAGCGAATTAGAGGAGTCCAGTAAGCCCTGACAGTGGCACGAACAAGAGTATGGTTGGGAGGAATAAAAAAGGTGGGTGATAAATGGGAAGAAGGTAATGATCTACCATGTCAGTTCACTAGATACCATGGTACCAGAGCATATACTTCAGTATATTCACAGAGCCAATAAAAAGTAGCAGTTTCAACATTATTGCAAAATCACTTCAACAGGCAGAGCTTTGGTAACTTCTTCCCCTATTTACATTTCATTCTCTTATTTTTCAAGAAAACTTACAAGACCAGTAAAATTAAACTATACCAACACTCAAAAGAAAAATTAAAATGCCAAATGACATTTTAAATATTTATTCTTTCAGACATAAATGATTTTAAAACCACAACAGGGCAATAAGAGAAGAGCATTCATTATATACACTTTAAGAAAAAAAAAGAAGCATTTGGACTACTTAATTCATTTATATTGAAATAAAAGTCTGTTCTAAATAAGATGCATAAAACCCACAACCGGTTTGTATTTTTTGAAGCTGACATTTCATTCCTGACTCTCAAATACCCAGAAGATAACCTTAAAAATGCTTATGCCTAATTCTACACCTGTTCTACAGTATAGAACAGAATAACCTGAAGCAGGCAGTTCACCCAGATTAATCAGAAAAATTCCTTCTTAACTACCAAGGTTTTTTCTACAATGGTGAATTCTGAGGCTACGCCAGTATCAGTAGTGTGAGGATAGACAGGGAAGTTGAATGGATCTCACTACAGTAAGGCTCTTCAAGTCAAAATTTTACCTGTAAGCTCACCAAGGCAAAGAACTGGCAGCTTCAACTTCTAAAGCACTGTAAAAAATTGTGCTTAATGCTCTGCAACTACTACAATCCAAAATTAGAGGTGTATGAATTTTACATTTCTGTAATAAATAGTCATGAGAACAGCTTCTAAGAGATAAGTCCGAAAACTGTTTCCTTCAGAGCTACAAAACTAAAGAGTGTAACAGACAGCTACCTTCTCAAATGCTTCTAAATCCATACTCCTAAAAAGCAGGATGTATCTGAAAAACACTTGCCACATTTTATTAGGAAAAGAAAGTGAGAGCAATGAACAAAACCATGGGAAGGAAGAGAGGCAAGAGCATGAAAATCAAAACTGAAGAAACCAACCAAAAAAGCAAAAGTTGTGATTGCTTACACTTCTGCTACCTCTTCCAGACTAGTGGTAGGCTCTCACAGGAAGTAGTGTGGCACAAGCACAGCAACATTCAAGTAACAGAAGTGATTATATCAGCATTTTGTGCTGTGAGAAATATAAAAAGGATTGAGTGCAGGGACTGTGCTATATGACATGTACAAAGGCAGTTGAGAAGGGTGGTATGAAGAGCAACGTGCTCCAAAGAAGGGGCAAAATTTTTGTGTCAACAGTGGTTATTGTTTGTGATTTTTGCTTGGATTTACAGAACTCAAAAAAAGCTACTATATCCCTTGATAAAAGTACTGCGAGAGTACAGATGCTTAAGTATATCTAGGTGATCATTATAATCCTAGTGCAAAAAAAGTCTTTCTCTACCAAAATAAAATACACACACAAAAAAAAAAAAACAAAACAAAAAAAAACAAAACAAAAAAAACAACCAACTCCAAAAGAAAAAAAGAAACGAACAAAAGAAAAACCAACACACCCCCCCCACCACACACACAAAAATCCACATAATTTAATTTAAAGAAATGTATTAAGAGTTTCAATCAGCTCCTGTGTCAGATCAGGCACCATGTATCACCCAAATAACGCTACCTTTTTAATCAGACAAGGGTACTTCACACGACATCAACAGAAACACTTGATTTCAGTGATCTAAACTGAAGTTCAGTTTGTAAAAACATTTTTGAGGCTGAAAGCTTCTAGGAATGTTAAATATTACACTCAGCTGCAGAAAGGGGAAAATAACATTCCATAAACAAAAGCCAGAACTACTTACGTTTCAAAACAGCGATCCACGTTGTCTGACATCAGAAGCAGCATGCAGAGCTGTTCCAGTGCTATCAGCTGCATATCCCTTTCATCCCCCTGCCCCATCTGCAGCCATTCCAGCAACGTGTCTGGATCCACATCTGCCATGTTTTTATAAAAAAAAAGCCACCTCCACTTCAATTAAAAAGTACCAAAAATATCCTTTAATTGTAGAAGCCAGACTAACTTCAGCACAATTAATTTCTCTCTTCAGTCAGCCTCACACTTTTGCAGTTTTCACCTAGCAAGAAAAAGTAAAAAAGTAATCATCATCACAACCTTGTCATTGAACTCTCTGTATTTGCTCCTCTCTAAAATGTATAGCAGATGTTTGGAAGAAAATTAATGAAATTTTCACATATTTTATCAGCAAATAGGGTTTTTTCAAGCTTTATAAGCAAGTAAATAGTAAAGAGTTTGTTCTGTTTTGAGGATAACTCAAAATTAAAGCTAGAAAAATTGTGCTTAACCCTTTTGTGTATTCTTAAAGCTAAGAGAAAGAAAGTTATGCCTTACTGATTCCCCTCCCTTAATATCACTTTATTAAAAAGTGTTCAGCTTTATGAGAGATGGATTATCTCCTCATGAAAATATTCAAAGATAATGAATTTCACATTTTAAATAGAAATCCATAAAATAAAAAACTGAGATACATAATTACAGACTTTCAGAATCTTTGGAAACCTTTTAAAGGTTCGAATCCTTCATCTTTCAAAACAGGATTCAAACATAATGAAAACAGGCTTTTTATGTCAAAGGATAAAAAAAGATAACTTAAAAACCACTTCCATTTTCAAGAGTCAGGGGTTTGTTGGGTTATTTGGGGACTTTTCGGGGAAAAAAAATTAATTCATAGCTTTCAAAAAAATCCAGTGAATAATTCAAATAATTCACATACATATAAGGAAAACAACATAATTTGTTGGCCCAATGCCATAGTTGTACATGCAAGCTGAAGACCAAAAAAGTCCCCTTGCCTAAACTTTGTGTTCAACAAACAGTCAAATTCACCTCCCTTGCCTAAAAACACAGCAAACGTGGCTATTTTCATATAAAACCTAATGGGTTACAAATCAATCTCTCCAAATTAGACA
The DNA here is from genome assembly GCF_031753505.1 of Anomalospiza imberbis. Classification (NCBI taxonomy): domain Eukaryota; kingdom Metazoa; phylum Chordata; class Aves; order Passeriformes; family Viduidae; genus Anomalospiza; species Anomalospiza imberbis. The sequence goes on along the minus strand of NC_089686.1, from coordinate 27,120,924 downwards.
TACAAGAAAAATAACACTCTTTCAAAACACAGCTTAGAGAAGAAGAACTAGTTTATCAAACTCATAGGTAAATATGAAATGCTGGACAGTGGCCCCACAAACAGGGGGGAGGTGATGTGGGAGGAAGAAGCTTGATCTGGACAAAGTCTGCCTACTTGTTTACTTGCTGCTAATGAGTTAATAGTTAAAAAATAACCCCATCAAGGGCATGTCTACAAAAGGGAATCAGAAATTAGTATTATATGAAGAAACACACACTGAATCAGCTCTTTCACAAAAGCTTCAAACTCAAAGATGTTACAGAAGTACAACAGATAGGATTTTATACAATTTAGAGCCATAATATTACAGATCACTCAACTACTGCTTACCAGTTATATATTTGATATTATCTTACTCTAAAAAGTAATTAATTATTAGTAAACTGATTTTCTGTGTTTTAAACACTGCCTATACTTCTCCAAGATGTCTACAGACTGCATTTCCTGCTCTGATCCTACATAAAACTACTTTCAGACAGTAAAAGTGGGATCGTATTATAAGTGCTCTACCTCTCCTTAACACGACTAAATCGTTATTTCCGGGAGCGGAGAAATGAGTGATAGCGACAGAAACAAGAAAATTAAGAGACAGCGAAAGTGGGGTAAGTTCAACACGGGCACCTGCTGTTCTCCTATCCCAGACGGGCCGCACAGAACCAGCGCGCAGAACGCGGAGCGAGGCGAGCGGCCGGGAGCCGCGGGCGAGCCGCCCCAGAGCAGGGGCCAGGCCGCAGCCCAACTCCTCCCGCGCCGCCCGGGCCTGCTCGCACACACCAGGCGGCCCCGGGCCCGCGCGGCGCTTTGGGCCCCTTCCCCACACGGCGCCGCCCGGGGCAGGGGAGGCACCGCCTCCACCTCCTCGCCGCCCCCGCACGGGGCACCCGGTGGCGCGAGGGGCTCCCCGGCAGCGCGGCCCCGCTCTGTCCCCGGCTCCTCGCACGGACTTTCTGGCACCCGCCGCCTCCCCCCGTCCGCAGCTCCGGCCCGCTCCCTCCCGGCCCGACAGGCCCGGGCAGCGACGCTCGAGTTCCCGGCGAGCCGCAGGCCGCGCAGGGTGACCCGGCCTGGCTGCTCGGGAAAGGCGTCGTCTCCCAGCCCGGGCCGGAGAGGCCCCGCGCCACCCCCGCCGCTCACCTCAGCCTCCCGCAGCCTCCTCGCCGGAGCCGAGCCCTCCTCAGCGCCACGCCGAGACCGGAGCAGCGGCGCGGCGGCGGCAGCCCGAGCCCCGCGGCAGGCGGCGGCCAGCGGCATCCATGGCGCTCCGCCCGCTGCGGGGTGGGCGGGCGCGGCAGGAACGGCGCTCGGGGCGGAGCTGAGGCGGCCGAGCGGCCGCTGGGGGCGCTGCGGGAGCCTCCGCGGAGAAGGGGCCGCTCCCGCGGGCACGCTCCGCCCCGCGCCGCCGCCGCGGAGCGGCGAGCCAGGGCCCGGAGAGCCCCCGGTGCGGGCGGCCCGGCGGAGGGCCCTCCCCGGCTCAGGTGGCCTTCCCCTGGCTGCGTGGGGCTTTTTTTTTTAACAGTTTACAGGTCATTTTATTTCTTGCCATATTCTGGTTGTTTACTTAAATATAATATTCTTTACCTTTATGGCAGGGCTTATATTTCCAGGGGCCACTCGAAAAAGCTTTGATGCCCCTCCAACACCTCCATTAAAAGGGATCTGGTGAGCGGATTTGAGCGTCGCAGTGCTGGGTCTTAGCGAGAGAAGGTTTTCGTTTGCTCTTACCGAGCAGTGAGTTTGAAGTGCTGCAACTGGGCCGTGTGGCTTGAAACACCTTTTGCAGTAGAGTGGTCCACTGCCGTACGTGCTGCAAAATGCTGTGCAACTACTTTGCACATGATTAAAAGATAAAATAAGTAAACTATTAAAAAATTAAAACGAGGGATTTTCAAAATAATTTCATTCTCTGTAGCGTGACATGTTTTGCAAAGGAATTTAAGCCTATTAATGTAAGTACAGTAAATAAGATTATTGTACATTTGAATGTCATTCCTACCTACATCATAGACATTTCCTGTAATTAGAAAGCTAAAGCTACACACTGAACAAAAAGGCAATAGCAGTCATGCTTGGTTAAAACTTGCTGAATGCCGACATTTTTATTGGTCAATGTTGTAATAGCATGTCTAGAAAGTGTTATTTTTATTGGTGCAGGTTTTATTCAGAACACAAGAACAGTAATTCTTTTGTCTGTGTTTCTGATCTCTAAGGCAGCTTAGCCTTTCTGTCTTACCATATTACAGCTCTGTTAACTGCGACTTGTTCCAGCTCAGCCGAGACTTACATATGTATCCTTTGCCTGTGCTTGTCCTTCAGAGGTCAGGAAGACTTCTGATATGCTTAAAGTTAAGGACACAAGGCAGTAGAAGGACTGAGTCTACATTCTTTCAATTTAGAAACTTGGTCTTCTTTAACTTTTCACCAGTGCAGAAGCAGCAGAATTAGGCCAGGCTTATGAGACCTGCATCTGCTAAGTGACCTTGCTCCTGTTGCATGATGCTAGAACAGTTGCCTTTGCTTTTTTCATGAAGAAAAGTTTCAGATAAAGAAATATTTTATTCAGAAGACCAAAAACATTGAAATCAAACAAACATTTCACTTTTTTCACATGTAATGCAGTTTCTGCTTCAGGTGTCTGGACAGATACATAGTTATTTTTGGATAATATGAGGATATAAAAATACAGATAAGTTTAGAACAAAATCAAAATGTTAAATATTGTACTTGAATATGAATCATGGATTTAAAATACTATTAAGCAGGAGTACAAAACTTAAATATTGGAAATATCTTTCAGATACATAGTTATTTCTAAAAGGAAAAATATACTTCTATGCCATATTGCATGAATTCCCCAATTTCATATATCATTTTTTTTTTACTTAAAGAAGTACATTGAATAATGTATTACAGCTTCAATCAGGAATCAGGATCTCTTTTTATTCTGATACAATATTTAAGAGTTTGCTAGTGATTTTTGTTCCTTGTTATGCTATTTCTTCCCACAAGAACAAATTTGAAAAATAATGCTGACTAGATGATTTCTGATTCATTGATTATATACTTCTTAGAATATATGTATGTTCATTGACTGATTAATACTTTTTTTTACTTCCTGTGCTGATGGGCTTTCAAATTATTTTCTACACTCTCTTTGTCAGAGAGTACTCCATTGAAATACAACACAGTAAGTGATACCCCTGAAGTTACTGTTTCAGACTCCCTCTGTGTACAGCACTGATCCAGATTAGAACTGCCTCTTCAAAAGTGGCTGTTCTTTAATACTTACTAAGAAGGAAATCACTAGCAAGTTAGAGTGCACTTAGCAGATAAGAAAGATATCAGAATCGCATTTGTATGGAATTACTCGCATTCATTTGAGTTTTCACACAGCAAAGGTTTGTTCTGACCCCCAGGTTTCCAGCCCCTGTCCATCATTTCATTAGTGCCCGGTCTAAGCCTTCTGAGGAAGGAGAACTTTATGTGCATTAGTGCAGCCAGATGGGGAAGGCAAGTGATGCATATATTGAAGTGACAAGTAATGGAGCTTGACTGTCGTAGCTGCTTGAAAAAATTGCTTTCACACACTGAGCAGTGTGTGAAACTTGCAGAAACAACTCCCATTCCCCGTGCTTGTGCAAGGTACATATTTTTCATGCAGTTAGAAAATTGCCCAAATGCTAACACTAGCTGGCATGCAATTCGTGTATGACCTTGGCCTAATCCCTTAATCACTGCGTGTCTCTTTCTCCTCCTTTTCAAAATAAGGAGATAGTAATGCTGGAGTCAGAAATGTCTTAGCACTTATGGAACTGTGAGTTGCTGAGGCATGTTACTATATTAAGTCTTAAACAATGCCATGTATTTATGACTACACTTGAGCAGACCACACATGTAAGTGACTGACAATGCCTTTGGAAATTAGGCCACATAGGGTCAACATAGATTGATCTTTGTAGAGTTATATTGAGCAATTACCATCATTTTTGCTGAATATTTACCTGAAAATTAAAACCTGGCTTTAAAAGAGAAAATGTCAGCACAATTACTAGAATAATGTCAGGGACACATGAACAACAGTAAAATATGCCACGAGGGTAGCAAGGATCAGGGATTGGGTTGCAGACACAGAAAGATTCTGAGACATGTTGTAAAGGACACCCCACTTGAGACAGCTTCTCAACATTGCAGGTGTTCTCAAAAGGATTTCATTCTCTTTGAAAAGAAGCCACTTTTGGCTAGGATTCTGCAAAATCTTCTCACGATGGGAAAAAATTAAGTGTTTTTTCACTTATAGCTCCAAGAAGAATAACATTTATTACTGCCTTTATATTATATTCAGGCTGGTGTTTTCTATATGGTTTTAGCTGTTAGCAGAAAGAATGTCATGGGCACTCTTAATGTCACTGTGTGATAGTAAGGATTGAAAGCTTCAGACTGGAATGATTGAGCCCTTGTTACAGAAAATACAAAATTGACCTATAATCAAGCTGAAATACACCTACAATTCAAACAAAACAAGAAGACTGAGATTCCTTTTTTTTAATTGATACAGCAACTAGAAACCAGGATAACTGATGGTTTTGTTAGCTTTCTGCCTACTTCAGTGTACATGCCAAATTGATGCTTCCAAAAATATCACTCCTCTGTAGTAAATAGATCAGAAGGTGATATAAACAGACCCTGAACACCTCCATCAACTTAAGGGAGTAGTTTATGCTGAAGACCAGGGCTGTGCCCCGTGAAATAAAACTGTTAGGTTATTTATGGATTATTTATTCTTTCACCTTAACACTCCTTTCTCTGCCACCCACACAATAACATAGTTGAAAACACTGTAAGTACCTACTCCTCCAAATCCAAAATATTAATAATTCCATACATTTTGTTTTTTGGGTGAATATTATACTTCTAAAGAAAAAGATACTAAATGTTTACTACACATTTCAAAGCAATGAGGTCATATATTACAGAAGCTTTCTTACTATATCAAGTAAGATTTAGTTTTATCGAATGTGGCTATTTAAGTATATAGTTAAGATTTTCTTGTGGATTTTTTTTTTTTTTAATAAATAAAACGCAGCTGTGAAAAGCTTTTCGGATTTAAATCCTCCTACGTTACCAGAATTCTTTTCTTAGCCACTCCACTGTTGCACGAGCCTGGGGAGCACATAGTGTCAGCGTCCCGAGTTTGCAGCAGTGCGTGGCAGCCCCGGCAGCCCCGCGATCAGCAATGCCGTGCTGCTGCCCAGCGAGGTGTGTTTACGAGGCGGCTCTGACGCAGCCCCGCAGCCGGCGCTGGGTGAGCGGTTCCTCGCCGGGAGGCCAGGCCTGGCCATTGCGCGTCCGTGCGGTGAGCGCACGAGGGACGCTGACGCGCTCCCTGTGCAGGGACGTGCTGGTGTTTGCCGAGGGACGCGCTGAGTCATTGCTCGGCGTGTGGGGCTCCTCCTCAGCACAGGCTCGTCTTCCTGCGAGCTGCTTCCTCAGTCAGCTACCCTCAGAGCTGACTACGGAACGGCGTGTTTTTCAGAAATCTGCAAATACTCTGAAATTATCTTGTCTTCTTTCTGAAATGACTGCTCAAAATCATAAGCATTAAAGTGGTTTTTCCTAAGTAAACTCACTTATGTGGAGTTTTCTTGTTTGTGGAATGCTTTTTATTTCAAATTTACTTTCTTGCTGTTCCAGGCTGAAGAGTGAGAAATAAGTAAACTTTGTATCAGTTACCTAGTTTCTACCTCAGTTTAGCTTCAGTTATATCACTGCTTTGGACAGAAAATAGAAATTAAGCTGCCCTTACTCATGCACTTTGTACCTCCAACTGCCAAGGGGAAAGTGAGATAGAACTTAGGCAAGAGTTCTCAATTTCAGGCTGCTAGCTCTACCCTGTCCACTGGTACCATGGGCAACAGCAGTAAATCTTGATCCAAGACAAGTGCAAGGAAAGCTCGGTGACTCAGATCACAGGACTTCTTACTGTTTTAATGGCACAGACTATGTTATGACTTTCTGAATCAGAAGGTTAATTGAGATTTGGTATTTGTTCCTCATAGCTCTACTCTGTTGTTACAGGAGTAAAGCACATGTAATCCTACCAAGCATTTGATGTGTCTCCCAAAACTTCAATGAAGTACTATGAATTAATTTAAAATTAATCTGAATGATCTTTGTTGACGAGACTTACAATAAGAAGAAAGTGTCTTTATCACAAAATGTTTCTTCTATATTCTGGGATTAAAAAATCCATCTTAGAGTTTTATTGAAAAGATTGTAAGTTTTATGTATTTAAAAGCTTATAAATGCCTTTTACTATTCTTGTCATGAAATTATGCCCTATTCACCACCATTGAATACCTTGACATGCAAAAAGAAGAAACAGCCTCTAGCTTCAAAAATCTGAATTTCTAGATTAGTTGCTGACTGAAAAAGCTACATCATTCACTCAAACCAGGAAAAATAATCAGAACAGAGGGGTAGAACATGGCAAAATGCAATAATAGCACTGTCCTGGGGCACATGAGTCAGACAATAAGAAAATTTTATCACTTATTACTGTAAACAGGAAAACTTCCTTGCCCCAGTGATGACATTTAGGGAAAATGGGAAAGTAGTATACTTCACTGATGGTTTGATCAGTTTGATTGCATTCTGCAATCTCAGTTGAGCTTGGACTGTTGGGTTTGTATGAAAGGTGCCATTCAAAAGGTAAATCTATACTTTGTTTAGAATTGTTCCAGCAATGTAAAACCAGGTTTCTGCAGATCTTCAAGTCTATACTTCTGTAAGGAAAGAATGCACATTCCTTAAGGAATATATTTAAGGCAATAAACGGTGTACCGAGTTTTCTCTTCATTAATTTTTGTTAATAAATGAAGATCACATTGTGCATGTACTGGGATTTGCCCTCTACTGTAACCTTTGAACTTACTCCCGGGTTACAAACTGTATTAAATAGAACTGGCTGAAAATGGGGAACTGAAAGATGAGCAAAGAGACATGAAGGACTTTTCATATCAACAGGGCTGATTTTCATTCTCTGCCCATTGCTAGTGAATGCAGTAAATGATGCTGTGGGGATTCATCCTATAGTCTTAGTTTTTGTTTTCCTTTTGTTGATTTTTTTTCAAGCTTCCTTAACAGAAATATTTATAAAAGACCAGAAATAACCCCTAAAGATCAAAGCTCTGAAATTCATTCTGCTATGTTGAATGTGAGGAAAAGGATGAGAAACACAACAAGGACATTAAAAAAAATTGACACATTCCTGTTTAGGAAAGATCTTAGAAGAAGCAGGTTGTGAATGAGAAACTCATATGTCTCAGTAGTCTTTTTACTAGGCTGTACTGGATTAAACAGCACTTCTGGTGGGAGAAAAGATGTGGACATATAGTTATGAAGGTTCCAAACACTATTTTTGCTCACTACATTTCAAACTGTGACCCAGGCCAATTAAGGAGATCGTTTTGATCTGACAGCAGATAGCATTGTGATAGAGCTGCACTGCATTTTTGTAGGAGAATAAGTAGACATGGAAGAAAATTGGTATAATTATCAGATCATTTCCCTAAGAGCTTTCAGTTAACTATCAAACAGAAACACAAGGAGACCTATAAGTTGCTTTGTTTTTTAAGGCATGGTTATTGGCGTGTTTTTTAAAGTTTCATCACCTGTGCTTTAAGTCCTTAGGAGTTCAGAGATCTGCCTGATGAGTAAGTCACAGGATAAACAATTCCTATCCATTTCTCTTTTTGTACCCACATTTTACCCATTTTGGACCAACTGACTTATGCTGGTAAAATTGAATATCCATGAACAGGTTACAGATTACATCCTCTAGTGCACAGGATTTTATAATTCAGTTTCTGTGCCCCTAGTACCAATACCTCGAAAAATTAGGTCAGCTGTAAAGTAGTTCCAGTCCAATTCCAGCCCAAGTTGCTGCAGCTAAGCTTTTAATATCAGTGTTCTCAACACTGATTCTTAGTTATATACAGTAAGACACAAGAATTATTTTCTTATCCAAGAATACTGCACGTGGTTTTCCTATCAGTTCTGTGTTATAAGGTTATATTTTTGTACTGTAAAACATTAGTTCTTTGGGCCTTTGCTGTCTGTAAAATCTCTGTGTAAACACTGGTCTCAGTGGACAAAGCTAACTTATTAAGATGATTAAATATTGTGTGTCAGTTTGCATCAAAGCAAGAATGTACTCTACCCATTTTTTCATACAGAGCCAGCCTTTAGATCAGCAGGCCAAATGATCTTTGTAAAGAAATGCCATTCTACAGATGTCAGTAAGGCATCACCAGTTTGGACCAGCATGCAATTGGGCTCAAACACTAGCACTGATTATAGGAGTTTAGCTAAACTGAGTCTACAGAAATTTAAAGTTTTGTAAAGTTTGTTCTTAGCTGGTTTGACTTTTTAAGGTAAGACCCAGATCCAGACGCAGATCTAGTGGCAGTTCTCTTCTGTTTATTTAGGAAGCAGCAAGCTGCAGCTCAAGAGAGTACAAAGACCTGATAGATCTTTTGCTTGTATTTCAGGGAGAAGCACCATTGAGATTGCCTCTTGCAAGCTAATTTATAGGGAGCATTTATAGGACAGTTATTTTGATAGAGAAATGTTATCTGCTTACAACATGTTCTCAAAGTAAGTGGTGTGCTGCACTGACAACGTCAGCAGTTATTTTGGGGGAGAAACATTTGTCTATGTCATTTTTGCAGTAACATTTCGCATACAACAACTATTCTATGTCCCAGTTCCTACTCTGACCCTGACGATAGAAGGAATAGTCTGGGGCTGCTGAATCTTTTGCTAATGATTCCCAAGAATTTCACAGTGGAGGACCAGTGTCACTGACAGACTTTTTAAATATTGAAAGGCCCCAGTAAAGATTTGGGCCTCACTGTACATATGAGATAAAAGACATCTCCACCTCAGAATTAACAGTAAACAGAAAATTCAGACGAAGGCTACAAAGCAGATCAGAGAGTAACGCAGTCCATGCTGATAAGCTGTTCAGTAGTTTAACTCCAAAGTCTACATATTAGTGGTCTCCCAACTCTATTGAGCTAACTCTATTGGTTGTGCAGAGAAAGCCAAGAGGAAACCAGAAGCTGCTCCACATTTGCACTTCTGTATGGATCATGGCTCCAAGCTAGCCTGCACTTCCTGGCCAAGGGGTGACCCACAGACAAGGAACATGCACCTAGAGAAAAGGATTCTGTCTCAGCACTGGAAAGAAAGGGAGCACACAGCTGGAAGGGAGCTGGGCTTCTCTATTTCACACCAGCTCAGGGGTTCTTTCCTTATTGGGAAACTTAGACAAAAAACCAAAGCTAGAATCCAGCCCCATCTCACAGGCAGGGCTGGTAAGGTTGCCCAATGGTTAGCATTACTTGTAATTTGATAGGAAAGCAGTAAGCAATGTTTTGAGAAAAACAATTCATTACTGGCCACAGAAGTTATATGCAAATATACTTGCCAGTTATCTCAAGCAGGTAACCTTAGGAAGCAGGCTTAAGACTGACATTTGGAGATAAATTGTGCCCTCCATAACAATATTGTACCCCACCAATGTATGAAATTCAATCAGTAGGTGCTTGTGCATGTAGATGTGGGCAGAAATTAATCCAAAAGCACATTTGAGAGACTTCCTCCCGTGGTGCTAGGCAAGAAAGATGAGATCTTTGTGTTCAATGTCTGGTGCCTCGTGTATACTTTAGCAGAACTATGCTGTAGCAACAGAATATCCTGTTTTAAATAATAAAGATAATGAAGACTTCAAGATTGTAGGCCTATCTGCTTTTCTTCTGTACCTTGATAAACAGTTGTGGTAGATGCTGATACCCTGGTGTCTCCTAAAACGGTTAGAAGATGCAACCATCAGACCATTCTCAGTTGTAAAATGATGCAGTTTTGTGTCTCCTATAAGCTAAATATCTGAGTCCTTACTGCCTTCCAGTATTAACCTGTACCTAACTGCACCTACGGTGATGTTGTGCTCCGACACAGCAGTTTTAGACACCCCAGATGGCTGCTTTAGTTGTGCAGCAGAATTTGAAAGATAGAGACAGTTTGTGTCATTATCAGCTGTATTCTGTAAATCATAGTTGACAAGGGACATAGTAGGGACCTTCCAAAATAGGAAGATTTGAAAGCACCACCACCATTACCACACATCTGCACTTATTGTTTTTAATGAAAAGGTAGCTCATTTGAATTGTACCATGAGGTACATTACAGATTAAGCTTAAAAAAAGAGAAAATGGCACCCTCGGTCAGTATGTCATTAATGTGGTGGTGCTGACTCTGCTTTAACTCCAGGCTTGTTTCCCTCCCCACTCTGCTTCTGTAGCCAAATTAATCAGCTTTTGCACCGGCAGGAGCCAACACAGTGCTGGTGTATGCTGACACTTCTTGGCTTAGCTCAGTGATGATTTATGCTGTCAAGGGTAAGCACAAATCACACATCACTAAAAGCAAGCTTAATAATTAATATTAAAGGGCAGTCCTACCAGTACAAGTTGCGGTTTAAAAAAAAACATAGAATAGCGGGATAAAAAAGTCATGCAAAACTAATCTATCTTGTACTACTGATCTGAAATATGCAGTTGCATCAGAGAAGGATTCTCTTTCTTATGGCCTTAGTTATAAATAAGACTGACAATTTAAAAACTAGAATTAATTTTATTAGTATAAATTATGTCAATAGAAATGACAGTGTCAGTATCACTTCACAGTGATGCTGCTGGGTTTCCTTTCAGATAGCCTCTATTGGTAAAGCTATCTGCCCCCATCAATTTAAGACCAAACCTGACTGATAAAATATTTTGTTCCTCAGGGCCTTTTATGTCAGATGCAGAGCATTTCTGGGACTGTAGCAACACCTGCCCCAGCATTCCTTTGAAAGAGCTTCCCATTCTCTCTCCCCTGTCCCATACTACTAACACCAACTCTCTGTTTGGTGCAGTTTTCACAGAAGGTTAAAGGACTTTTAAGGACACAGATTTTGGTCTCCAGAGTGCCTTAAATAAATTTCCAAAATTACAGCTTACAGGGAAAAAATGGTTCATTGTGCTTTCCATCTTTCAAACAGGCCTCTCCCACCTCATCCTTCAGAGGACAGACATAGCCTACACATAAACTTCTCCTACTAAGATCAAGTAGAAAGAATAGCAGGGAGCTGGGAGTCCCACAGTGCCCCCTGCACCTTGCAGGCACTCCCAGTACACTTGTCCTCTGCCACCCAACCCACAAGCTCCTGCTTTCCCTCCTGTCCCAGCAGGATCCCCTTCGGGGGGTCCACACAGTACCTTCATTTAGGTGATGGGGGTAGCAAGGCTGGGTCTATCTGATAGGCCAGTGCAAACACTTCTCAAAAAGCCTCTAAACCATTCAATACCACTGATACAGTATTTCTGAAAAGTAGCCTCCTTTTTTCTCCCCAGAAATTATGCCATGTCTAAATCCATTTTGCAGTAAATTCAAAATTTTCCTTGACAGTCTGTTCAATCTTGTTTCCTCTCTTTCTCCCATTTTCACTCCAAACAAAACTTTACATGCAAAATGACTTGAAATTCCAGGAAATTCTAGTATTTAAAATCAAGATTTTGCTATCAAAACATTTGGATCTTATTTAAATTGTGCTTAAGTGTTGCTTTCAGAGCCATGGAACCAGAATGTTCTTTGTAGGATAACCTTAAGCTCAGCCTTACATCCTAGTTCAGATCACACCAGAAGATGTCTGAAGAAAACAGTAAATGGTGGACCTACAGGAAAAAAATGGCTAACACATTTTTGTATGTTTCAATACTTAAACAGTTCCACAAACTCCAGCTTGAAAACCAAAAAATTACAGTGACTGATCAGATACCAAAATTAAAAAGATGAAATTAATCTCATTACCACCCTTTCATGAATGTATCCCATCAGGTTTTGAGTCTAATCTACTTTGAAGAAATGGAGTAATGTGATTTTAGACCAGAAACAAACCAGGAAAAAAAGCTTCCCTACACTTACCTTATATAAACATTTTACCATGTAGTGATAAACAGTCAATTTTCTCAAGTTTACAAATAATATCAAATTGTTACTACATTTTTGGAGGTTTCCTGGGATTATTTTGTTTTCAGGATTCTGTCTTACTTGGTACAATGTTTACCTTGGTACAATGTTAATTACTGAGAACTTATTCACCAATTTTAGTGATCTAGTTAGTAGAATAGGAGCCAACTGACAGTTCAGCTAAGACACAGGATAATCTTGGATTTCAAAATGGGAAAAGTGTAAAACCTTGACCACTCCACAAACATTATTTTGCCAAGGGACAACTCTGTTATCAAAGCCAATTTATTGGCCTTGCTGTAGCTGTGAAGAAATTCAGAAGCTCTGATTTCTAGACAGCATTTGCTACCAGCTGCTATTAGGACTTCTTAACCAGATAACCTGCACGGCCAGAATCTGATTTGCATGACAGTGGTGCATGCGGCCCCAGTAACTGGACCCTCTTTTGTGGGTTTGGGATGGGGAGGCACAAAGAGGGGCACAGCAATATTCACTCTTCACAGAATGTTTTCTCTGGCACCTCCATGATTTGTTTCCAGTGCCTCTCTCTCCCTAAAGGACAACAAGCACATTTATTTGTACTGATTTTTAAAAATCAGTTCCCAACTCAGGCCTACTTTGTGCAGACTGTGTTATCAGCAGCTTCCATTTCTTCTTAACTGGGGAGTAAGAACAAGCTATAATTTAGGGCTGAAGGTATTTATTCTTTCTTCCCTGCCCTGAAGGGACTGAGCTGTTGCCAGCAATGGCAGGCAGCTGGCAGTTCCCTGGGATGACAGTAACCAGGAACCAGTAAGTGCACTCTGGTCCCATCTACCCGCCCCAGAAAAACTCCTCTGCCACTGAACAGTGACACTTCCCAACTCTGCCTTTCCTCTGGCCTCTGAACACCCACCAAGGAATGGTCTTTTCCAAAGGCTACCCACCCATTTAGGTCAAAATCCTAATCTAAGAAAAGTGGTGAGAATTTTGCCATTCAATTCACTCCTTACAAGCAATTTCAAAATCTGTAGATGTAAACATGCAAAGCATGTGCACACAGGTGTTGCAACCAGCACTGAAAAGGCAATGGAAACCAGGGCATGTGGCTGCTCTTGCAGTTGATAAGGTACATAATTGCTCACTTGTCCTCCTACTTTGCACAATTATATAAAATTTTCCTTTTGTGTGTGTGTAAAAAGGAGTGCTTTCTGATGAAGTTTCCATCATTGCAGCGGCTGTTTTCATGCTTTACTTGGAGACTGTACAGAATGTGATGCTGTTGTGGCAGCTTTGCGTATTTTAGTAACAGGTAGAGAGCATTGTACGCACGTAACTGTTACTTTTTATAGTAATGTTGTTAACTTGTCTCATCCTGTGCTGCTGCTACTAAGTGTTTCACTTTGATTTACATGGGTGGTTGCCAGTTTCTTCCTGAATAATAGGCAGTACAAAATAGAACAAGAAAAGCTCACGTAATAGAAAATTGTGTGAACTTTACAAATCAGAGCAGTTTAATTTCTAGAATATTTTTTAGGATTCCAGTCAACTATTAAGTTATGATATTTCACACAGGCTGTTTTGAAGCAATGAATCAACAAGGTGACTGATTTAATTATTATTTTCTCTTCCTTCTTTTACTACCCTGGCCTGTGTCTCTTGATCTGCTTCCCCATTCCTTCATTTCTGCCCTGTCCTAATCCTTCAGCATTTGTTTGATTTGAAAAGTCTCCCTAGAATGTTGTCGCTTCCTCAGCAGTCTTTGTATTTGCTCTTTTCCTGCTACTTTGTCCTCTGAGCTGCCCCATGTCCACATCCATCTCTGCTGGTTCACTGGAGCACGTTGCCCTCTAGCACTTGTACCTAGCAGAGGTCACTCAGCAAGTCATGGCTGGGTGTTGGCTACCTGAACATAAGGAACACAACCAGAAATTAACTCTAACAGCAAGTTGCACATAGTTCTAGTTCTGGGATGTTAGCAAGAAGGGGAACTGGATTTTAGATACTTGCATGTCTGCCTAAGTCTTTCCACTTACTAGAAATACACAGATACAAAAAAAACCAAACAAACAAACAAAACAAAATAAGTAAAAAAAAAAAAAAATCAGTTGTTTTGGGGGAATTCTGTATAGCCTAGGTACAGCTTCACAAACCTGGAGGGTCAGGAGAGAACCCCTGACAGTTAATATATTCATTACCTCCTGAAGGAGGAAATCATGGCATTGAAAGCCATTCCTTTAGGTAAAGTCCAGAACAAGCCAGTGACAAATATAGTTTAAAATTCTGGCCACCAAATGTAAAGTTGATCCAGCCAAGATGTACCACAGCCTGGAACAACTGGTTTCCACAGGCAGTAGCTGCTGCTGCAGTCTCTTTGCTCTATAGCCAGTACATTCAACACTGATTTCTCTTCTGTATTGGCCAGGAAAATCTCCAGAAGTCTTTAGGAATGACTCATCCTAAATCATTGGAGTTCATGGTTCTGGATGTTGTTGGAAGCGCAGAGAATGAGCAGGACATTGTGTGGATAAATACACGTGTGTTGACAGGCTTCAGCAACTGCTGCTCTGAAGGATCTCTTGGAGGGACATGCTTACATTATGGCCCAGACCAATGTGAAGAGCAGCTCACTTCCATTATCATTTGAATTTATCCACAAAGTCTGGTAGTACTTGACTAGCAACAGTCCACTGTCAGTGACTGAGCAATGCACACATACACACACAGAGCTCAGTGCTCTTGAGCAGCTGTAGCTGCATGGACCAGTGGCATCCCAGAACAGGTGCCTGTGTGAGGAGCAGGTGGCCACAGAAACCTACTGGAAAGGTAGGAAACTGAAATTCAGCAAAAAATCACTCACAGCTTCCCCAGGTGCAGCTGCCCTCACACAGAGAAAACTGCTTTGGTGGTTCACACCATGCCCACTGACTCTTTCCTCCCTGTACCTAGAAGGGAACACATTGCTGAAATTCAGTGGGACAATCAGGATAGAAGACTGCATGGCTTTCAGCCCCAAGGGTCTGCATTGTATCTACATTTACTGTATGGTGTAGAGGGTGCCTAGAGCTATGCTCCAACTGGTTGTGGCTCCAACTCAAGACCACTCATTCTTGAGACTCTCCCTCCAACCAAGTTAAGAATTCTTAATCTATGAAAATAAATTATACCCAGATTTGTTGGTTTCAAAAGGGAACTAGGAGGAATGGACTAAAAATAAGCCCATCTACCCTCCCACCCTCCCCCTGGCCACATTTTGTGGCCTGGCAGCTTGCCTTGTGCCTCATATTGGAGGGGAAAATATATTCACTTGTACTGCCTTCTTCTATTTCCCCTCTTCATCCCATCCTTGATTATTTAATAAATACACTTGAAGAAGTACCTGATTTTTTCTTATAAGCAAATGATTTTATTCCTCTAACTGAATTAATTTAATTTGGTTAATTTGGTGGCAGCAGCTTGAACCAGTTATCCTTGTGGTTCCCATAAAAAATGCACACATCTGTGACAATTTTTTTCTTAGTGTTTGACATGAATTTTACATGAGGGAAGATGAGGTTAAGACCATTTGCCTTCATAATGATAGGTTGTATTTTCAAATTGCATAATATTTCTATTTTTAGATATAAATCAAAATTGTTTCCAGAATCCCTGAGGCCTGTACTTCATACTTCCACAGAAAATGTGTCTCATACAAAACCTTCTTCTTTTTTCGTGGAAAAGAACACAGAGAACTGATGCAGTGGGAAGAAAAAAATGCTTACAAAAATACCATAAACAAAATTGTCCCTAGAGAAGGTTATAATAAGAAAAAAAATTCCCACTAGTAGCAACAGGGATTCTCAGTAATTCTGTACTGGCACTGAGATAGTTCACATAAATTTCAATACATTAATAACAGTAGTTTAAAAAATGCTTTTTTTATGGTACACAATTGCAGATTACAAGGCTGTAGCTTAGAATGGGACTTTATCAATTTTTTTCATTAATACATTTAGCTCCTTATCAGCAACTTTTACAAACAGATTTTCTTCATCTGCAAACCTCTTTATATACATACGCTTTTCTGTGCAATAAGTAGGCAAACTGGCACAGGCACTAATGTGCACACAGACAGCAGGCTCTGCTCTAGCTGCTCCTCATCCTCACAACTTGTTTCCTCCTGAATGTGCCACCATTAAGCAGCTGCAGTGCAAGCACAGAGGAAGGGGATTTGATGCCACGTTCTTCCTTGTAGAATCAGATTTTGCACTTCAGATAAACGGGAGTATGGAAGTGACACAGGACCACAGACCAAAACAGATATTTGGCTGCAGATGAGTGAATTTGGGTTAACGTACCACAGGATACTGCAGCAGGTTTCAGAAGCCTGCTTTTGCACTGACCTGTTTCTCAGACAATATCTTCAGCCCTACTTTTGCTATATTTAGATCTAACTTCCCCTTTCTTTGTTATATGAAATAAACCACTTTTTCTCCAGAGAATCCAGAGAATATTTTAGGGAAGAAAAAAAAAGCTTCAAAAATCCACAGCTGTACATCAAAATCAAAAGTAAGAACCACACATTTTGGATAAATTGGTGGTGTAGCACTGACTTCTTTAGGGTTCCCTTGTGCAGATAACATCATGTATCAAATGCAGCTGGCTTATTTAATTTTGCATAATCAACTTTCAGTATTCATTACTTTAAATGTGTTAGAGGCAGGTAGAGCATGCCATGTGTGGCCAAATATGCTTTTTAATTTTTATGTCTTTGAATCTATAGCCCACTGTCATTAAACAGCTTGAACTGCTTGCTACATACTTCAGCTAATTGAATGGGAGTCCTCTGTGAAATGTCATCTACAGCAACAGCTCCAGGGTTGCTCCTGCTTGAGTGCTATGGACAAATCTGAGCACTTCCTTTAACACTTGGCTGCAGAAAAGTCAGTTTATTAGCCAGTTTTTAGGATGAGAGGTTCTCATGTGCAAAAAGCAGTATCTAGGAACACCCACAGGATCAGGGCTGGCTAAGCAATGCTACTTTGAAGGCAGAGTGGAGTGACTCTTCTAGTGGTTTTTGACACCCTGGTGCAGAGAAGCAGACAAATAATCCACCTTGCTGTATGTTCTTCCTAAACAAAGTGTTAATTGTCTAGGTTTTTCCCCTTTGCTTTCTTGCCTAGTCTGAAGTATCATTGGCTAGGTTTTTCACTGTCAGGAAGCACAAGTGGTTTATTAGTAGACTAGTACTGGTCAAGAAACATCACGTTTTTCTTGGGAACTGTTTCTGACTGAATGTCTACTGATAAGAGAATTCTATTTCAGGAACCTGAAAACAAAACATGTATAGCTAGTGTTCACTAGGGATGAAGCTTTAGAGGAGACTGTCACAGTGACCCCTCATATGTTGTTATTGTCACAGATACATCCCACTTTATTAAAATTAAAGCTATATTGAACTGCTGCTGAATTTTCCACCTGATTCCCTATTAAGCAGTATTACTGTCACTTCTGATATACCAGCAAATGATCTTAGATCCCTCCACCACTCCTGCAATTGCAACAATTCACTTTGATACTGCTATGGCAGTCTTGAGGGGAAAAATCTCTTTGGAAATTCCAATTAGTAACTGACATTCATTAACAGAAAAATCTGCTATGCTTCCTATGCATTTGATAATCCTATTTTATGGCAATATGTGTATCACTGGACTGATACCTCTGTCAGTCAGCTGAAGGTGACTCCTGCACCTTGGAACATACCAGGTCAGTCTCAGACTTATTCTAGCTTAAGCAATACTAACAGAAAGGCTGCTATTTCAGCTGCAGTGCTACAGACTTGTATCCAGTGAGAACCCAGCACATCCCAGCTGTGAGATGCTTTTGCACAGTTTTGATCCATTCTGGTTTGTTGCAGTCAACAGAAAGTTGTCTGCAAATAATTTTTGCATAGCACTTAAATAGTACATTCCATGATGTACTCATACGTGTACATATGCAATTGAGGTTAGACATAGACGGGATCTTTTGTCACACAAACCCATTAAACTTCTTGTATAAACAGTGGAAACATACAAAGTAAACATGCATGCAGGCCACATGCTTCATCGCACAGACAATTAACTGGGAAAAAAAAGTATTGGTTCTTGTAGAGAAATGGCACAAAAAACAATCAGAAAGGACACAAGGCACACAGGAAGGAGGAGTACTGAAAGTGGGGCTCTGGTTTATGGCTAAACATATGTTTGGCTCTTTTTGCTTGGCTAAACATGAGAGCTTGCATGTCAAGCAATGCCTAAAAAGGACAAGTGGAATTAAAACCAGAACTGCTCTGTGGTCTTGCTTATTTCTTCAGGAAAAAAGAGAATTATGCAAGTTCCTTGTAAGACTGCATCACAAACACCTGATATCTAAAGGCCAAAATCTTTTCTTAATTGAAACAAGGTAGTATCTGTAAGATGCTTTTATACAATTTTAAATGAGTAGTATCATTCATGTGATCCAACTCATTGTTTTATGTGTACATAAGAGAGCAGAACTTGGGGCATGGGTATTTTTACTATGTGAATAAATTAATTATCTGGATAAAGTTCACACATTTGTGCTAATTTACAGCTGACATTAAGAATTAACAGCAGTTCTCTTTTATTGGAATAATTTTTGCTTGTACAATGCAAAGATATGTTGAAAATGGTACTTTTCCACATGTGACCACAAGACTTGATCAAGAAATGTCAAATCACATAATTATGGCAGTTCTCAACAGCTCAGCTGTGAGTTACTGCAACAAGACATTCTAAGAAATCTAGGACTAAGCTGCACTAAGCTTTAATTTTTGTCTTTTAACAGCTTTCCTTGGTGCTCTTGCAATTTGAGTATGCTTCTTAAAAGTTTTTGAGCAAAGTAGTTTTTCAACAGATTGTCTTCTCAACATTAAAAAAATCTCGGTACATTGCTATACATGACAGAAAATAAAAAAGCAGCCACAAATACCTTTTGTAGCAACTAAGTTCCTCAGCAACATATTTGGCCATTTTGTTAGCAAACCTGACTTGACTTTAATTTAAATGTTTTAAGTTTCCTAAGAATCTATGATTTTCCAGAAGCAGCCTTGGGAAAAAAAACAAACCAAAAAAACCCCACCAGTAAACTTGGAAGGGTAAAGCAACATGATAAAAAATACTAATGTGATAAAGATGAGCAACCGCCAAATCTAAGATAAGTCTCTTTTAACACAGCTGGTAACTACAGATTTGACTTCAATAAAGAGGTGGAACACAGGAGTTCTGGTTCTCCATGGAAAGATGGAAGGCATCTCAACCATCTTCTCACAGTTCACACATTTCAGCATTTGGCACAAAACAGGCATTTACACATAAAAAAAACTCCCTGGTCCTACTTATTTACTCATTGTGGTACTCACAACAGAGGAAGACCTGCAATGTCAAATCACAGACCTTGATGCAACTAACCCAAACATTTATTGTTTGTTTCCTTGAGGCAGCATACAACAACTTTTTTCTGATACAAGTCCTTTGAGTTCCTCAGCTTTTGGATAAAATAACTAAGACAAATATTAAGTGAAGAAAATTAGCTTTATTTATGTAAATTAGAAAAAAGAATTGTTAGAACTTTGGTCAAATTGTTAATTCTGTACAATTTACAATTATATTTACATACAAAACTTCTAATAAAATACAGTACATCACACTCTTCCTGAGTCACAGTGTGTTTCTCAGTTCTGTAAATATTTTTTTCTTCTTCCTTTTAAAGCAATTAGATTCAAGAAGGAAATAGTGTCCTCAGTTTGACAGTGTTTGGTTTAGGTAATACTGTATTAAGAAAGAAGTCAATACATTGTACTTAGAAAATACTTTGTAGCCATTGCAGTTTTGATAGTTATTTTTCTATATTAAAATATGTTCCTTGCTAAAAACGTTAATTACATACTTCTTATTATGAGCTTGTTGCACTCTATTTATAGACACAAGACAAGGTGACTTCAAATACTTCCATCTCTCACTGCAGAGATGCAGAAATCACATTACATGTATACATCAGCGACCATTCAAAGATCAGGGAACATCCATCCAGATAGAGCAGAGGTCTGAATTGAGGCACAGTATGTTAAAATTGCTGTCCAGTCCTGGACAGGATATGTAAGCTATTGCCTGGCTCCCCTAATACAAACTTATCAAAGTACACATCCTGAAAAGTGAGACTGTGTCAAACAGTAAGGCACCAAGCCTGTCAATCCTTACATATGCATGACATCCCACTCTGGAAAGAACCACAGTCCCCAGAGAAGCACTGTAGAGCTGTATTTCACAGCATTTGTTACATCTTGGCCAGCTCAAGATGTTATTAGGATTAAAGCTGTCCCTATTACCTTTATTGAGTTCAATTTTCTGAGATCAACAATAAACTGTCATAAGGCTTACAAGGATATTTAATCTGTTTAATGAATGATGCAGTGTTAAATTAGTAATTAGCATAGATTACAACCTGTAAGTAAATTTATGTCCCTGTTGAATTCAAAAACCAATTACAGTAACTTATTTGTGACAAATATTGTTTAAAAAAAAAGTTAACTTTACGTAATGGCTAAGTGTGGGATGCTCCTAAATATATCTATGGTAAAGTTCACTCTATTTATTTTAATATAGGCATGTGCATTTCTGATATTTTAGTCCAAATAAAAAAAAAAAAAAAAGAAACAGATTTGATGACCTCTGATTTACTCATAGTGTTTAGAGATATTTAAGAAGTCTTACACAAGGAGAATGTTATCTAGAGACTTTTGCTTTCTCTGGAAAACGTTCTGTAATACCTCAGCACAAACTGAAATACATGATATCAACTCATGGCAATCCTTTGTGATTAGAAATTAAAAGGGACTTTTTTCCTGTTGATATCAAAGTGTGTAAAACGACAATATGGGGCTTTAAAGAAAATTGGTCTTTAGCTGAATGCTTGAACTTTTCCCAGGATTTTTTGCATGCTTAGTAGTCTTCACTTTGATGCTTTCTTGATTGCCTTTAACAGCTGACTCAAGCCTGGCTTTCATAGTTGGAGAGGAGGCCATTAGTTTTTTAAAAACTGATGAGTACTGTGGACCAATCTGCATCAGAGTTTGCAAAGCAAACTCATGTAGATTTTTTGCCGAGATTGTAGCAGAAACCAGCGCATTTTCATCCAAAAGAAAGGAAATGAGGATGGGAAGAAAGCAGGCCACCAAGTGAGCACCTATAAACATTGAAAACAGAACTTAAATACACAATTTTTTTTAAATAGTGTCAAATTCTAACTGGAAGTATTAGTCTAAGATAACATGTAATTCAAACTGTAAAGCTGCCAATGTTAGCTGAACTGTAGGGTAAAAAACCCAACATTCCTGCAAACAATTTTCTTGGCAATTAGTGTTGAGGACTGAATTCCTAGTGGTCATTTTGGTTTTAGTTTGTTATTTATGGCAATTTTGAGCATTTTTAATGCTTCGGGTACAAGAAATGGAAGTAACTTACGGTGCTGTTCCTCAGCAGCAGCTGTCAGAGCTGTAACCACCTTTATACCCTCCTGAATGACTTGAAGTTCAGCAGCATTTTCAGGTTTTGCTTTTTCTGTTTCCTGCAGTTTCCCCACAATGGATGGTGCTAAAGAGTGGATATAAGGGTATGACACAGTTTTGTTTGGATGCTGAAAGATGGAGTACAGCAGCTGGTAGCATTTACACTGTACCTAAAGGGAAAACGAAATTTGCAGTTACAAAGCATTATAATTCAAAATACATCTCTAGGTGTTCTAAATCTAACAGCTTGTCAGATAAAATTTTTGGGAAGGAGAAGAATGTGCCTCACAACTTGAAAATTCATCAGGTTGTAGGCTGCTCATGTATAACACTTCATAGGACCATTATAACTTGTAATCAATTATTAATAGAAACCAGATAAGGCATTCTGTTTCTTTCCATCAAGTCTTATATCTTCTGACATTTTTGAGTTAAGGAAAAATGCTATTTTTGTTTGAAGATTAGTATTATTTTGAAAATACTCTCTTCTTAGCAAAAGTGCAATAATACAAGAAAGTGGTGCTTAAAATATAAGCAATATCTCTGTCAAACTGTAGGTACAATTTTTAAATGCCTTAAATGGTGCAGTGGCTTGCCATCTATTTGGAAATCAATAGGACTGAAACTGCCAAGTTCCTACATAATTTCCAAACAGCTCTGATGCCTAAATACTTGGATGAAATTTGCAAATGCATGCTAATATTTCCTTGCAGTCATATTTGGCATTTTCAGTTTCCTAACAGGGAAAACCAACGTTTACAATATTGGGAATGTAGTGACACATAAAAAAAGTATTGTCTTACAGTTATTTTTTCAAGTAAATGAAATTCTAATTTTCTATTACTACACAAATATACATAGCAGAGATGCAAGAAAGGCAGCTTACACTGAATTCTAACAAATACAAAATCTAATGCATGTTATTTTCAGAGCCGAACTCTGGAAGTGGAAAAAAACCCATTTGTATAAATGCTTTTTTTCCCTGATACTTTTGGGTTATTTATGGTTAAGGACAGTAATATATGAACTGTGGCACTATAATCTAATGCCACTACATGAAAATATTTATGCTAGATCAGAACAAAACATTAATCTAGTTCAGTAAGCTGCATCCAGCAGTGGCCAGGAGCTGATGCTTATGGGACAGTAACAGTTTTGTAGTGGTACCTGCTCCAGCTCCCAAAGACTTGCAGCTGAGGGATTTCCTGTGCAAAAGACAGTATTTGTGTTGAAGATAAAATGAACAAATAAAATTTGACAGGTGCCTGCAACACCACACAACTGTATTGTGTACTTAGCAATGTATAGAGCACTGAGTCTGATGCAGTAAAAAAACCAGGAATACAGAACAATGATTAAATGCACTGCTGGACATGTTCTTGCTCACTTGTTCGAACTTCATTTTAAAATACAACAGGTACAGTCAGGAGAGAATTAACTTCTATCAACATACAGGACTAGGACACAAGTAAAATATTTATTTAGTATGGTAGTG
This sequence comes from Anomalospiza imberbis, assembly GCF_031753505.1. NCBI lineage: Eukaryota > Metazoa > Chordata > Aves > Passeriformes > Viduidae > Anomalospiza > Anomalospiza imberbis. The sequence goes on along the minus strand of NC_089686.1, from coordinate 27,097,793 downwards.
ACATTCTATTAACTTCACCAGTACTTACAAAAGGATCTTTGGAGTCAAGTGTTGTTTTAAACTTCTCAATACAACGCTTCTGAAGGCACTCTACAGTAGTAACTTCTGGGCTGGTAGACATAACAAATACTGTAATAGCAGTGAGAAGGCTGACTTCATCAAGTTCTTGGAGAAGGTCATCTACTATCAACAAAGTAAGAAAACAGATTTGCATTAAAAATTCTATGAGTTTAAGTGGTACAAAGAGGTGGAATAGAAATATCAATGTCTATGTTTCTTTAGGAACCTCAGTTTTCAAATACACAGCATCCTCTGATACAGTGAGATGGACTTTACTGCAACAAAAGCCAAGGACAAAATGGGAATTAAGGGGTGATCATATGCATATTTAGAAATTATAGCATACTCCTATTTATTTTTTTTTTTTTGTATAAAGTACAATAAATATCTTTGAAGAGCTGGTCTGACAAAGACTACAATCTATTTGAGAATAATATAAAATTTGCATTTAGAATATATATTATTTTGCTGTAAGTTTTAAACAATTTTGTAAAGAAAAGTTTCAACAATAATTTACAATGTAAGAAACATTGAAAATACTACAAACTCAAAGTTGAAGCAGCAGCACACAGTAAACTGATTCAAGACAAAAAAATTCTTTTCTTGCACTACTCTTTTAATATCCTTTGCTTCACTAGAGACACTAACTCTTATTGGAGAACCTGCACTCAGTGGACAACTGTCTTTTATGCTCAGCTGTACACTGAAGCCATAGCTCCTGTTTATGCCTTCATACCATGGAACTACACTGTGGCACTACACAACACAGAAGTAAGTCTGCAAACCCACTGTCCTAGTTTCAGCTGGGGTGCAGCTAATTTCTTCTCAGTAGCTGTTGCAGTGCTGTGTTTTGGATTCAGAACACAGTGGTGTTGATAACACACTGATGTTTTGGTTTTTGCTAAGCTGTGTTTATCCTAAATCAAGGACTTTTCCCCTAGTCTCATGCTGTGCCAGTGAGAAGATAAGCAAATGAAACTGGGAGGGTGCATATGGATGTCTCAAACAAAGGGATATTCCACACCATACAACATCATACCCACTAAATAAACTGGGAGGAGTTACTTGGAAGGGCAGATGATCTCGGTTCAGGAAGGGAGGTCTGGCATTGGTCAGAAGGTGGTAAGCAACTGAACAGTGCATCATCGTTTTTCTCTTTTTGTTATCATTATTATTGTAATTTACCATTATTACTTTATTTTACCTTAGTTTCCATTATTAAACTGTTCTTACCTCAACATGCAAGTTTTACTCTGATTCTTTTCCTCACTCCACTAGGGTGTGGGGAACAGGGAGTGAAGGTTGAGCAAATGGCTGCGTGGTGCCTAATTTCCAGCTGGGCTTAAATCATGACACCCACGTTTATATTTCTATAGATGATGACTTCTCATATGAAGAAGACTGCACTATTGTTTCAACAGTGCTTGGTAACCAGCTAATTGTCTTGTGACTAAGAGAGAAGTCTTTTTTCAGATGTGCATGAATTTGATTTAAATAAAAACAAACAATGTTTCACACAAACATTTCTCATTTTTAACTCATAAACCCAATATTTGTGCCTACCTTGATCCCAACAGTCAAGCACTGTGACCAAAGCACTACGTAGAAGATCAGTCCAAGCATTCTGACTCTTCTCTGCTCGAGCCATTGGAGAAGACAAGAGTCCTTTAAGAGCTTGTAGAGATGCAGCAACTGTCAGAGGTAACTGATCATCTTGCAATTTCACAGCAGTTTCTTTAAGTACTCCAATAATTAAGTGCAAAATAGTAGGAAGAACTGAAACACTTCCTGTAAAACAATGCAAATTAATTTCACAGACTTAAAAAAAATGCAGGTACCTTTTTCATTTAAAAAAATTAGGCAGTTTTCTTGGATTCTCTTTTTTATGTATAATTTATAATTTCTAAGCATATCTGTCAATAGAGGCACTGGTAATTTGAAGAAAATATGTGAAATATCATGTGGCCTGCTATAGCAGACTGTTTAAGTGAACTTAAACCTCTTCCCCTTTAAAATAAGCATTGTATATATTTTCCTTGATGATTTTACTACATTGAGTGTGGATTTATGTCATAATCAGAGAAAAGTAAGAACAGAAAGATCAGAATGACAGAGAAGGTGGTTCTCATGGAAGAGAAGACATGGAAGTATACAAAGTATAGTAGTGTATACAGTATATACTAGTATATATACTGGTACATAGTAAATTCTTTGTATATACTACTATATAGAAAGTAGAAGCATCTAAGTATATATTGCACATGAAGACAATACAGTGCAGGAAATTAACAGGGGGTAATTTCAAAACCGGCAAGAGGAAATACTTCTATCACTTGATGCGTGGTTAGCTAAGGATGCCATTGCTCCAGGAAGTCACTGAAGTCAAGAATTTAGTAAGACTAATAAGGACTTCAGAATAAATATATGTATAAAATCACCTAGAATTTGAATAGAAGGCTCTAAAAATATCTTGGAAAAGAGAAGACCTAAGGAGAGAAGCAGATTGTTCCATATGCTAATAAAGAGATTTTCATGTCTGAGAATCTGACAGTTGACCACTCATAGTAAGAGACAACTGAAAATGTTTTAAAATTCTCAGGAATAATGTGGCATAGCAGTTTCACTTATTTTTATGTCTTTGAATTTAATAGTAATACAGAATTCTGCATATAGTGGAAGTAACCTAGAAACCTGCATACTTATGTGTTGCTCCTGTCCCAAGTTATGACTCAGCAAAGCACAGAGTTAAGTATATGGCTTAATATGCTTATCTCATTCCCGAAACAGCAAAATGCTTATGTTTCTAACATTTTAATATACTAATGTTCATGAGAGACCTGTTGAGTAATGAAGGTCTCTGACTTATGCGTAAGTATTTTCTGAAGCTGAGGACATCTATTTTTGAACAGCCAAGTCTTTGAAAATTTACTGTTGGAATTCAGTAGGAAATGTAAGTCATGAACATCATTCACTTACATTTTTTTTAATGCAAACATGTCATGACAGGTGCTTGAAGTAAGAGACATAGCAGTCACAGGACTGTAACTTCAGTTACCTGCTAAAGGGGAAAAAATTACACAATTCCACAGAGGAATTCTCATCTCTTTGATTATGTGAGCCAACTTTTGGAGCTACAGCAACTTCTTTATTCAACTGACTGTATAAGCAAGCTTAAGCTCCTCTTTTTAGTCACCTGAACAAAATGCTTAATTTCTCTACTATAAACATTCCCCGTGGTCTGATCCTGAAAGCTGTTTGTTTGTGGAATAACATGGACAGCTAAAGACAAAAATAACTACAGTAAGAAAAAAAATCACCGATTATTTTTCGTACAAGATAGCATCACCTATATCTGAGGATAACTATGTTTATTTACTTTCACTTTAAACTGGTAAATAACGGGCTACAGATGGAAATGAGAAAGCATATCATCATGTTACAAGGACTGCAAGGGCTGCCAGCTATTCCATTTGGAGCATCATATTCCCCATAGAAGAATCATTTAACAGAGAACAAATATTTTCAAAAAAGAAGAGATTTTCAGGGTAGTAAATGCCAGAGATTTGTGTAAGGTGTAACAACAATACTTAAGGTGGGAACAGAGGAGTAGAGCAGAAACGGTTTGTATGTGTGGCTGTAATGGTACTGAAAGATTTTATTTATATATATATATATATATATATATGAATATATACATGATTATGATATTGAGGCTTGGTCTGGGGAACCATCCTTAAGTTTGGAGTGAATCCAAAATGAATCATGGGTAAAAGTCAACTAATCTGAGAATTCAACCGTAACTCCTTGCAGCCATTTGTTAATGTTCAAATGATGGAAAGGTAACATCAAATATTTCCCTTTTAAATTTAATTTATGTCTGCATTATAAATTCCAGAAAAGACAATTCAAGTAGCATATAATCATGTAGCTGTTGTATAGTTCTCAGTAGAAAATAAATCTATTAATTGCACTGCTATAGGGTGGGAGAAAAAGAGAAACTACTCATTTAATTGCTTCAGTTTTGTAACTTGTTTTGCTATTTGACAGTCAAAAAATAATTAGAAAAGGAAGTTGTCACAAGCAAATCAACAAAACTTGCTGCCAGACTTAGCCAGCTATGAAAGTTTGGTAATAACAGAGGAACAGAAAGGCCTAATACTCTTTAATTCATCTTTTCTTGTGATGAAATAGCATACCTTCAGGAGAGCAGATTGCAGGAACATCAGAGAGAATAACTAATGCTGCTGCTACCAGTCTACTTCCATCTTCTGACAGCAACAGATGTTTTCCAGGTGGAACTGCAGGGCTACAAGTCAATTTAGGGTTGAGCTGGGGAAGCTGTCTGACAAGAATACAAACACACAGCTCCAGTGTTGCAAAGACTAATGATTTCCCAGGCACCAGTCCCCCTGTGTCTTTGCCCTCTCCAAATTCTGGTAATGTTTCCTTTTCTGCAGCACCATCATCAACTGAAAGAAAAACAAGAAATATGGCAGAAGTCTGCAGGCTGTGATTTGTTTCCAAAAGGTTTACTTATTAAGACTGTTTTAGCACCAAATTATAATCTTGACACATATATGTGTGCATGGGTATGTATTCAAAATTCTACTAGCAAACACCCATCCTTCTGAATAAGCAAACTATGCAGTGATTGCCAAAAGGCAAAGGGTGCATAATAAACTTTGACATACAAGATCCTGAGGCACCAAGCCAATATGATGTCACCTGATACAAGCATTTTGATTCTACTCACAGTTTTTTCATTTTAGAAAATGAATGTTAGGAAGTTACAATCAGAGTAACTATTGGAACTTGGCTTGTAACACCGTGTGTGCCAAGTTTGTCCATTGCTCAATGGCAGCTGACCCCAGCTTTTCACCAGGACTCCTCCCTCTCTGATGCCACCCAGCTGCAGTTGCTGTAGTTTTTCTTCTCACTTTCTGCCCTCTGTTCAAACCTAAACCACCTGCAATCTATCATACCACCTGAATTTCTTATGTCAGGAACCTGGACTGTCTTAAGTAAACTAGAATTAGAACCCAACTGTGAAAGACTTCAATTAACACGTCTCAGAAACCAGTTTTCCAAGAAAGAATTGCTTTAACCTTGATCACAGGTATTCAAACATCTCCCAGAGTACTGTACCTTCTGCACTTCTCCGTTTTTCCTTCACGTGTTCCTGAGCTGCATAAAGAATCAAGCGAACCACTTCAAGGGCAGCAAGCTGAATATCGGGTGACTCTCTGGTCAGTATCAGTCGATGCAAAACATTCAGCAGCTCTACACCCAACTCCTACAATAAGAAAAAACATCTAATATATTTTAATTTTAATGCAGGAGTTTTTAGGAACTTGTTAAAGCCAACACTATTACTCTGATTGATCTCACTAAAGAACACAATGCAATTGATACAATCACAGAAGTTGGCTTTTTCTTCACCATCCAGCTCCTAGCTTCCAGTAACAGCAGTCCCTATCAGTTCTCCCAACAAAACAGTTACCACAGTTATTTAAGATATAGGGCATTAAAACAACTGAAAAAGCCAAAGTAATCTTTATCTTCTGGCTTCTAAACTCTTGAAGGTGGGGACACTACATTGTATCCCTCCTACACTATATGTATTTCCTTGGACAGAGCATCAACAACCAGCAGAACTTAGCCACGTCCACAGGCTTTATCGCTTTCACTAGGTCAGACAATTGCATGGCATATGGGATGGTATAAACAATAATTTCAAGGAAAAAAAAATTTCAGATTATTACTTCTTTTTAGGATCACTGTTGTGGTACGGGGTTTTTTTGGTTTTGCCTTTTTTCATCTTTTAGTATCACTGCTTTCGTCCAGTCTTCTTTTACCAACTTTGATTTTTACAACAGAATTAATTCAACTATGCCTTCACAGAGAGACAGTAAGAGAACTCTCGTTTCTAGAAATTTTGTCTTTACCTGGCTCTCATCCTATTAATCTAATTACTCCTTTCTGATGAAATGTCCTCAAATTCTCTGCCCCTCACCTTACAGGTTCCACATTGTGCTCTTTTTTATCTCCTCCCTCTACAGCTTTGGATTTCGGTAACGCATATAATTTACCTACTACTTACATGTTGAATATTCCTGGAAATAGAAGACATTGTAGAGGTACTGTTCAGACTAAAACTATGTCTTAATTCTGGGGGGCATTTGGTCATTATGCATTACCTGATCACCACCTATTTTGGACCTTGGCCATGGAACATCGAAGAGTGCCTGCAGGGCATGTAAGCAGGCAATAATGTTCTCCATTGCTGCATCTGATCGAGGAGAGCACAGGAACTCCACACTAATTCCTGTAAGCATCAGAAAAAAACACCATGTGTACTTGAAATTTTAAGAAGTAAATTTTTACACTACTAAGTAACCTCACAGCAGGCTGAGCACCTATAGAAGTAGCATTTTAAGTCAATTCATCTCCTATTGTTAATATATTGTGGCAAGACCTCTATTTCTATCAAACAATGAAAGAAACTTCACCTTTGAGACAGTATATAAGACCCAATTATAACTGGCTACTAACATAAATAAAACCTCAGCAATTTGTGAATAAAACACGAGGTCCAATGAACAGACAGGACAATTCATAATGAGTATATAGCAGAATATTTGCCTGATCACTCTGATTTATTACGTAGTAGTAGGTAATAGAGGGAAATGCTGAAAGTAATAGCAGTTCACAAACTCTAAGGCTGAGGCTTTATCTTCCCATTAAAAAAAATGCTAAAAACGCCAACTACCACAACTAGATAACCAGCTGTAAGTAAACTACACGAAGCCTAAGCTTGTAAATCCTAGAACAAATAAGAGCTATCTTTTTCCTCAGCTTCCAGGACTCCTCAAAATATTGGAGATAACCTTCATATAAACTGCAAACTATATTCTCTTCCTAGCTGTAATTCCAAAATGTGTGATGACTTGGGAAACCAATCAATGTCCACTAAACAACAGCTGTGCAACAGAAAAGCAGTTTTACATTCTTTCAGTTTCTCTGTAGGGAATGAAAATTAAAATGCTATTTTATTCAAAAGCAGAAAAAACAAGCCATCTGCCCACAGTCAAGTATGTGAAATTTGATGCACTAAGCAGCAGAGGAAGCAGGGGAAATGAGCAGCTTTTGTATCAGAAGTCCCACTTCTAAGTGAGACAGCAATGGAGCTTAAAAGGGAGCTGGTTCTCTGCAGAAAGACTGGGATTCAAAAGAAGACATATGCAACAAAATCATACAAACTCATTCCAAAAAGGATTACAAAAGAAAGATACAAAAGAGAGGCCAAGAAAAAAAACATAACCAGAAATGCCTAATTGTGTAAACTTGGAGAACCGGGACTGAATTCAACTACTTGATTAGCTCCTGCAGTAGTGGAGGCTTAACAGAGCTTTATATGAATGTAAGGAAACACTTCTTTACTGTGTGGGTGACTGAGCACTGGCACAAGGTGCCCAGAGAGGTTCATTCTCCATCCACACAGATATTCAAAAGCTGTCCGGACATGGACCTGGGCAGTTGGCTTTATGTCACCCTGCCTGAGCAGGAGGTGGACAAAGTGATCTCTACGAGTCCCTTCCAACCTATAAACTATTGTGTGATGTAAAACTCTACTTCAGTGAAAACAATCCATACACTCTGTGACTATACTGGTACAAACACTGTAAAATCCACCCTCGAACTTGCATGTTTATGAGCAGAGCAATGAGCATTTGTTTATGGCTTGTTTAGCTCACAGTGTTTTTTGTACCACATTTGAGGAAATGCCTTGCAATTTTCTCACTAGGACTTAAATTTTTTCTGACTGTATGTTTTTCCAAAAGATGTGATATTGAATGATGCAATTAAATTTGAATAATTAAAAATGTATTTGCTAACAGTTTTATCTACATTTTGAGTTACAGCATCTAGGCAGACTATGCACTCACTCACTAACCCAAGATAAGATGAAATCTGTCAGTATTCACATCCTCAGGAGATTTCACCAAGGGCCTGGTAGAAGAATCTTGACACATGGTAGTTGGGGTAACAGGTCTGGAGAGATTTGTAACTCCTTCATCTGGATCAACGACAATGAAACCTGTGCTAGTGAGCCATAAAGCTGCAGCATAAAGTATCAGTGCCCAGGAGTTGTAGTAATGAGGTCTGGCATTTTCAATTGTCTCTGCTGTATAAAATGTACCACCTACAAGAAAAGAAATTAGTTTTAAGGTCGTAATTTATTTTCAAGTAGTGCATTTTCTCATTCTTAAAATGGGATTGTGTTCTATGTATGACTTTTTTTAGTATTCAGTATTAAAATTCAGGCCAATGAGGGCACTTCATTTAGATTTATTTGGACAGAATGCAATAGATTACTTATTTCTTCTTTCCAACATAAAAATAGCCAACAAATAAGAATACCAAACACTCTTCACATCCATGGAACCTCTGTTCTCAAAAGCAGTCCTGATCTTTAAATAGGTCCATAAGTAGGCTAATTCTCTATACCATTTAATCTTGCTATGATCTTAACACAAGTCAGTTTGCTTACAAGGGACTTAGGAAAATACAACTAATTTGCCTTTTTACCTTCAGCAGGTAGTTGTGATGCATAATCTGGAGGCAAAGTTAAGAGAGCAAAATCCTGAAGTGCAGCAAGCCAGAGCTTGCTCAGTGTTCCAAGATCTGCCTGTACCAAGTCCAGAAGACCACTGGCCGAAAATGTTGTATCTCTGTAGCTTTCTTCAGAGGAGTGTACAATTTTTAAACTGTGCTTGTGTGTATCACTTTGATTTTTCTGCTTTTCAACTGCAACTATGTATACCTGTTGATATATTTGGATAGAGAGTTACAAATATTAACACTTGGAAAACTACTGTCATCACTAGTATGACTGGCATGAGATTTCCTAGAATCTATTTCTGCTTCAAGTCCAGTAAGCATGGGTGAACAAACACTTTTTCACTAACTGTTCTGAATCCTTTCCCCAGCTAGTCATGATGCAAGAATCCCCAAAAAGGGGAAAACTACTAAAATTCCTACCTGCAATTAAGTATTCTGCTCTTAAAAATTAATATAATGTTTGTCCAGTTTCTGCTTCCAACCATCAAACCTTGTTATAGCTACAAGACTGAAGAACTATCAAATAATATACCTATAATAATGGTTTGGAAACAACAGTTAACCCATTCCTAAATATTTTTTTAAATGAAATGCTACATGACACTTGAAACTGACTTCTCAAAATTATCTGTCACTTCATGTTAGCAGTAAAGAATGAAGAGTATAATCTTGCATACTTTGCAAACTTTGGGTGTTACCATCTATAGATTAATTTCAGTGTTAATTTCCCTAGATACCTCTCTGATTATCAAAAAGATAGAACTGAAAAAGTTTCAGACAAACAGCTCTCTGTAGTTTCTCCAAAATGCCCCTGGAGGGAAGCTCTTCTCAACTATAAAGGACACATTTAGATTCAATGAATCTCAAGTCAGCTTTGTTGAATACTAGTCCCCTGCAATTATGATTTCTGCATCTTTTTCATGTTTGCTGGCTGTAGTGGGTTGTCCCAGACAAGCAACTAAACACACACCAAGCCCTTGTCTCACACCTCCCTGCAGCAACATAATGGGGGAATTCCTTCAATTTCTGTGAACAAGAAATAGCTAAGATTCTAACGAAGAAGGAACTGCCTAGGGCTTAAGTGAAATATTTGTAAATTGCAAGTCAAAAAAGCTTATAGGAAACTATAGTTTCCTTTGAAAAATTCTAGTGATCTTATTAATAGGCTAGAACAAACTACAGATCTTCACTTCTGACAGTTGAGTCTCACATCTAGTCTGAATTTTGTCCTGGCTCCTGACCAGTGAAAGGCTGTTGCATGCTATCAAAAACTTTTTCTTCATGTAATGAATTTAAATTTATCATGGTACTTTATCTTTTCCTGAATAGATTAAATAGACCAATCTATTTAAATAAATTTAAATCTATTTAAATTTCTCAATGTTTTCAAGATTTTCATTCCCACCTGCTAGCTTGTCTCCAAGGGCTTTGCTATTTTGTCAATATGTGTTCTCAAATATGCACATGAAACATTGGTATATTTTTCTACAAATGTTTACTTAAAAACTACCTATTGCCTACTTTCTCCTCCAAAGTGTCTTCCTGGTTATACACTGAAATATCATCCACCTTCATAACATGTTCATCTTTAGCTAGTTATCAACCATCAGCATCCAAGGCCATTATCACTACATTCTAATACACATCTTTTGGAAGTAGTATACATGGTTCACATTTTTGACTTTTAAATATTTAACCTTGCATTTACACATATTAAAACAAGCATTCACATGACCTGACTTTATTTTAACCTAAGCAGTACTGAACTGACAATATTAATTTAAAAGATATATTTCAAAGATATGAAATGCCAATAGGCAATGAGAAAAATTAGACCTATTTAAAATAGTACTTTGAGTGGACCATCACCAAACCATTTCTTACATACAATTATCAACCATCAACCATTTATAACATACAATTTCAAATCAATGTTGAACTATTCACATATATTAAGGAATCTGTATTTTTAAGTATGATACATTATTCTTATAATATTATTCTTATTATATTATAATAAAGCCAGTTGCTTTTGTCAAGTTTACAAAGTTCATGTACTTTCAGAGGTAGCACAGCAAAGCAAAGAGTCAGCACCTCCTATTTAAAGAAGCATGGTAGAAATTCCTGAAAAATCTGTCTGAAAGATTCTAACTCACCTACCTGATATCAAGACTAACACTGCAGAGTTGTTGTACTAACCTCAGCCCAAGCCTTAAGGACAGCTAGTATTTCCATAGTTGAGGTGCTTTCATTATATTGTTCATTTTGTGCTTCTTTTCCAGCCTGCACTTTGAGCAAAGAGGACACAAGTAACTGGTGAACCCTTCGAAGGTCATTAAGATCACTTACTACACCACTTGCTATCCAGGCACTGCAAACCTAGTGTTGTGAAACAGAAACAATGAGGAACAAGAGAAAAACACCACTGGATACTCTTTTCTCCATCTGTAAAATTATGAGAGTGAGATTTAATTTCTACCAAGATACAGTTACTATCAGACAATAACAAATGTTGAATGACATCCCAGTTTAGTACACTCTAGTAGTGAAAACCAAAACATTAGTGGGGTGTCACCAAAAAACAGCCAAAATATCAACTGCAACAAAATTTCTCAAAAGACTTTAAAGTGACAAAAATCCTTGAGTTGTCACAATACAGAGGTACAATAGGTGACATTACTTTTTGTGAATGAAGATTTAAAGTTAGAGGATTTATTTCCTTTTCCTTGTGTTGCATATCAAGCAAAAAAAAAAAAAAAATCAGAGGGTCTATTACCTAAGAGACTTCTGACTTTCAACACTTGCCTGACATGCTTTTGCTGTGACATCAGGAGGAGTTTCGGGAGCAAAGGCAGGCCTAAGTGCTGCTCCAACCTAAAGAGAAGTTATACAACATTTAATACATAGTGAACAATTGACTCAAGACTTACTTTTCATAATCAGACTTTGTTACAGTTTTCCTTTATAAAGTTAAGTTCCTTTGTCATTTTTCACAGACTGTTTCAGTGAGATCAAAGAGCAGAGAAACAATTTCAGTCATATTTTTCTTGTTTTGCCTACACTGAAGACATCTTTCTCTTTGAGGGGGTCTTCAGGGTTGACTCTTATTTTTTGTGCAGTCTAAAACAGAAACAGTAGTATCTTCCTTCCTGAATGCTTGACCTGATGAGGAGCCCACAAAAGAAAAAGCAATGTTCTGAACCATGAAAGACTTGCAAGACACCTAATTAGTGATACTTCCTTACTCAGAAAAAATACAGATTGAAGTAAACAACCAACTGAAGCTGTTCAACTTTGGAAAGTAAAAAAAGGGGAGAGCACAAACCCCATTTACCTAATAAAGAATACACCAGCACAAAGTTACTGGGCTGCAGAGGTTTTACCTACTCTCACTCCAAAGTTTCCAAAGTTGGAAACCATTTCACTAAAGGCTAATAAGATATTCCCCAGCTGCTTTAGCATTTATTAGAAAACTCATATATAAGTTTGATGTACTACACTTTCATCCCAAAGAGCAAAAAATGTTTGCAAAGTAAGTGAAAAGGATTTGGTTTTAATGGCAATTAATGACAATTTATTAAGACCCTTCAAAGCTGAGACTTCATTTATGGAACTTCCAAACAAGATGTTGGGAAATCATTACTTAAGTTCAGAAAATTTATATCCAGCTTTTTCTGGATTATTATGATATTTTTAAGGGAAAAAATATCAGACAATGCAGAGTTGACTTAACAGTTTCACATCTCTTAAACTTAAATGAAAGAGCTGATGAGATCTGTGCACAGTATTAGCAGAAACATTTTAAAGGTACAAAAGATTAAAAGGAAAATTATTAGCTTTACTTGTGACCTGCTTGATGGTTTTGGACAGCAAGGACAGAGGGTCTACTTTTCCCCCTGGATAGCTTTAGACTAGACCAAGGCAGTTCCTTCCCACAAAGGCGTGCCAAAAAAAGAATTATAATGGCAAAAACAAGATCAAGGTAGGTCAGGATTTCTTCAGTGTCTCTCCAATTCTGTGAGAGAAAGTGATCTGATCTATTCAGTGCCTGCTAGAAACTGAAGTTATATGAGGCTTAACACAGCATCTATCTTATTTAACACGAGTGTGCTATGGAATGCTAAATGACTAGGACATTTTTTCTCTAAATCTAAACCAAGACTTAAGTGAAATGGACCTTATGAGTACAATCCACGCTTCTCTAGCTTTTTTATTGGCCAAGATCTCTAAATGTGATAGCTGCTGTGCAAAAGCTACTTATTTCTAAGCAGAGTTTAAAATTATAGTTACTCCTAATACTTCTTCCAATGCTTTTACACTCTGAAACCAATGCTTTCCAAACAAACTCCACCAATGGTCTGTTTTGGTTTTGTTGTATTCAAGAGGGAAAAATGCTGAAACTTCAAAAACTTTGGAGCTAAAAAACTATATGCCAACTGAAAAGATGATTCCTAAGGAAGCCTGAACAAATTAACAATACTTCAGTAACAAAGTAACTGAAATCCAGCTCTGTACCCAAACACTGCAAATGCAAATTTCCTTTAAGTAGTTGACTGTAACTCTAAACTTTTCTAAGTTATGGTCAATGGTGCTTACATTGGCTTGATATTGCTCCAGGATTACATGACCTGGAAACTCTGGTTCTGGAACAGCTGCAAACTTCCGAACAATAATTTGCAACATGTGAAGCCCAGAAAGACGAAGTTGATCACTGTGATCTGTGGCAGCCATAAAAGCCATACGGACCAAGTCAGCTAAATGCAATACCAAAAAGTCATCTGAAAACAGAAATTAAAAAAAGCAAGTAGTTTTATGAAATTTAAATTCAGACATAATGTGTTTTATAAGACTGTTACAAACGTTTTCAAAATGCATATTTTACATTTTACCTTAATACGTATCAAGGATTCACTTCAGGCAGCTTACACATAGATCAATTTTACTTGGCTACCTTATGTTAGCTGATCTAGTCTACTTTCCATTTAAATGTAAAGTACTGAGAAGAAATATAAATATCTTCATGTATGAGACCTTCTAAAAAGTGTTGAGGAAAACACCTCCAGATAAACACAGAGAGGTACTAAAAAATGGCACTATATTTCTACAGCTGATTATGCAAATTATGGAAAGAAAAAAAGTGTCATTTTTTTAAGTCGTACTCCAAGACACCAAACTGTGATATTGTAGGCTGGTGCCAGCTATCACTTGTGACTGCCAGTGCTTATACAGAAACAAAGCCTTCCTACGCATGCACCATGGTACTATAACCAGGAAACTAAGTGTAAATTCTGCAGTAAGATGCCATTCTTTTAGCAAATAAAAATTTCTCTACACCTTATACAGGCTTCCAATCAGAGCAATTAGCAGTTTTATTGATTACAAACAACCAATTTATGATGAATTTCATTAAGGTGCAAAGAGCTAATACTTATTTTAAGCATACTTTGCATTCTATGAAATTCTTCCAGTCCTTAACACATACCTCTTGAATCACGTTGTTTCCTTTCTTGAGCCAAAGTTATATCAAAATGTGCACTGCCTGCATTTTCACACTGGCTTATAATTTTACAAACACACTCTGCAGCAAAAACTCTGGTGGACCATCGTGGATTTCGGAAAGGATGGAACCCATCATCACTATCAGACGTTAATACAGATACATCATCCCCTTTGGCAGTTTCCTCTTCTTGAGTGGTATCTATTGATGCTACTGTATTGAAATCTGTATTTAGGACACAGAAGGAAAAAAACAAACTTAATGTTCTTTCTTACTATAACTGAAACCTACAGAAAGAAATCTCTTTGAAGTCTATAAACTCAAATTCCTGGTGACTCCCTTCAATCTTGCTATCTTAAAGTAAATGCTATAATTCAAATATAATGAAACTGTCAACATTTGGTTGATATTACTTGCTGGAAGACAAGATCAATACCACAAAAGTAAATTAAGAACTGCAGTGAAAGAAGCAAAAGAAAAAAAAAACCCTATTAAAATAAGTGAGATGCATTAGAAGCTAGTACTGTCCCAAATCAAAAAATCTAAATGCAAGAAGTTTTCCTCCTGCACTGCAGGTTAAAAGAATTTTCTTCACCCCCACCAATATTCTGCACAGTAATTGACTTTGTGTGCTCAAGAGTTCCATGATGATATAATAGGCCTACATCAGTTCTATCTCTAATAGAAGAACTGGTCAGAATTCTTTTCTTGCAGGTAATTGCACAGGATTCACAAGTTCAAACCTGTTCTGGATTTCCATTTCTGCTATGGAAATGAATTAAGATCAAGAATTAAATCAACATGCAATGCATCCTACGATGCCTAGAAGAACTTGTTCAATGGGGAGAGGGCAATCAGAAGAGAGAAAGGCATATTCCTCTGAAGGAACTAAATTAAAGGATCCAATCTTGCAATATGAGTAACGATTATGCATTTCAGAAATGGCAAACATTCAAGAAACTTTAATGTTTTCCCTCAGTGACACAGTGTACTGCTACAGGCCTCATTTTGATTGTGTTCTCAACTACAGTGTATTAAGACTTACCAGCAGAGGCAGCAAGAACATCTTTACAAAGCTTCAGCCAAAAGGAGAGCTTCTCAACTGCCATTGAAGTGAGCATATGAGTCAGAGTCTCTTTGATATCTTGGCACAATCTTGGATCCAATTCTTTGTCCAGCAAGCCCAGCAATGCCCCCTCCAGGCCTATTTCTCTGATGTTCACATCTGCTAAGAACAAAGTCTGTGAGCTGAGTACTGTACATCACAAAACTGCATTAATGACAACAGAAACACCACTGAAGGTTGCATACAGGGTATCTTGCGAAAAAGTAATTACTAGCCCTGAAATATTTTTGAAACCATTTTATTTTTCACTTTAACACTGCAGCTAACCTATGAACAAAAAACAAATGTTGAGCTTTTACAGAAACATAGTAACAACAGGAATAGTTACCCCATTGAAAATAAGAATCCTATGCTGAATTTCACAGCATTACCATCACCACAGCATCTAGCTCCTGAAAAAATTATTTCACTTACCTTACTTCATAAGGTAATTCTAAAACAATGTTTTAACTTGAAATGCAAGTTAAAACTATTCTCCAAAAAAGCACGATACCAAACACATGGAAATAATTTGTTAAATTAATATGACCAACTTTTATTTGACCAATATTACAAATTTTAAATATCAGCAGATTTTTAAAATGCCTATAGTCTATTTCTTCTGAAAACTTCCAAATGAGCTTGAATTGAAAGCTGAAGTTAAATAAATTTTTAACACCACTCACTCACAAAAAGGCACATGAGGATGAACTGGTGATCACTCTCAGTCCTTTTAGCAAAAGGTTAATACAACAGCTACTTGTAGCTTAGATTTCCCTGGAACTCCCCTTGCATTTCCTCATTTACCATAATTTGGTACTATACAGACAACTGAGGCAGAAAATTTTTTGAGTTTAAGATTTCAAGAGTGTAGCAAAGTTTTAACACTCTTAGCAAAGTGTGTTTAAAATTCACTGTCAATATCCCAAGCTCTTTGATCTCAAAATTTCAATACATTACCTGGAGTAAAATCTTCTTTGCTCTCTTTCACTAGTGCAACAGCATATTCTGATACTTCAGCAGCTTCTCTTTGCACAAGCTGACGCAAGCAAGCTACCACTGCACGTCTCAGTAATAAGTATGAGCTACAGAGATTCATCTGAAACATGCAAGAAGATACAGCAAGATGGCTAACAAACCACTGTGACAATACCTCTGTGGCAATACCTCAGTAAGGCTGGTATTTTCTTAACACTTGCAGCTATGGCAGATCTGTTAAGTCAGTAAACATGTAATTGATGCTCTTTTTGCTCAGCTTTTTTTTTTTTTTAACCCCCAAATGAAAAGTTTTGCAAGTCCTGTAATCAATTTTACAAAACACATCAGTACTTTTAGCATTTTCTCTCCAAAGGCAACCTACAATATTGGTTTGGTGCTGAATCTACCTCTCTACCAATATTGTACAAAAACTGCCATTAACTTCAATGCCAGGTGAATCATGGTAACTAACTCTGACTACTGGGTATATGCATACAATGGGCTTGAAATTCAGAACAAGTCATCATCAGATGTAACCAGAGAAATGCCAGTGAAACCAAGGGTGAGAGAGTCAATCAGGCCTTAGTAAAATAGAACTACATGCATGAAAGGAAGTTCATAAAGGGGAAGAGAACACTGCTGCAGTTTCATTGAGAAAAAAAAATTTATATACTCAGTTTACATTAAATTATGTTTTAGAGAAGTTGAGAGAAAGGGTGAGAATTACTGGTGAATGTATGACACTGAGACAGGTCAGCTCTCCTGAGCAGTCTCTAGCAAAAAAGTTCATAGCAACATCATATTTTAATACCAACAGGCCAGTGTGTGGGTTATTTTACTGAAAAATACATGATAATAGATTCACTATTACTGGAACAAGGAAAAACACTTAAAAAACCCCAAGTCATAGTGTCAAGGGTTTTTTGTTAGAATGGAGCTTTCTGATTTTTATTTGCTTCTTTCAATTTTAAGACAATCCTGAAGGGAATCCTAAAGATATGATAACCTAGCTGTATGGTCAGGCAAGATGGCTATACCAATACTTATGCATCCTCTTCTAAATTAAGCTGAAGTTATCATAAAAAAATTTGTTCTCTACAACTAAGCAGTTGTGCACCCTTAGCTGTTACCATCCTGAAAATAGACAGAGCTGAGTGTGTGCTGCAGGAAAACCTTGCATTAGGCTGTGCTCCTCATTTGTCAGCAACAGGCCAATATATGTTAGTCGAAATGACTAATACATATTAGCTAACATATGCTTAAAGAAAGCAACCTAAGGACAAAAAGAATAAGCAATACAGAATTTTAGCTTTGTTAGATTAACAAAACTAAGCTTTATCCTCAGAATTTCTATGCATGCATATGAATCTACAATACTCAAAATTACATAATTATACACAAAAAGATATGCTCTCTGCGTAATTCTTCTATGAGGAAAGGAACCTGACTCAATAGGTATGTCTGCAAGGCATTTTAACTGCAACTTCAGAAATAAGTGAGACTTTTAATGCAACATTTATGCAAGCAGGATAAACATTCTACTTCAAGTTGGACATGCATAAATTCCATGCTCACTTTTAACATGGAAAAAACAGAGGGCCCAATTGAGGCTACCAAAATAACACAAGATGCACATTTTTCATTTCTCTCATTCTCCCACATTCTAAGCAGGAGATAGGACTAAATGACAGATATAAAATGCAAGCATCACATTAAAACTTAAGTATACAAACAGTTCCATTTCTATACTTAACACATTAAAAACAAAATTATCCCTCACTAAGCACATAAATGAAAAGTATTCCTGCCATCTGCAGAAAGTTAGGAAGGCTCTGGTTAGGATGACAATAAAATATCACTTGACATGCTAAAAGAAATTGCATTAAAATGGTTAAAAAGAAAGATAAAAGATGAAATAAAAACAACACTGCAAACTGCAAAGGTTTAGGATTAACAAGGCACAGGGACCTACCAACACAGAATTATCCAACAAGATTTCCTGCACAAAAACAAATGACAACCAGTCATGACAAAACCAAAATAGATATCACAGTGATATCAACCACACATGGAGACTATAACATGAAAGCTCAGCATATAATAAAATTCAGATTCTTATCTCAAACATACCAAAAGCCTAATTTGCTTAGTTAATTTTTCTTATTTTTCATGTTGAACACACTTAAATTCTAATCCAACTGCCACTAAAATTAATACTTAAACAGTACCAAGACAACACCACAGCATAGTTATTAACATTGCATACTTATTGTGTTTCAATTTTGATCCTATGTTAATATGTTAGAGCTCAAAACTGGCATTCACTGTGTTGAGGAATATTACACCATAAGCTTACACAGATAAGCTCTTTAGAAGTCTGTGCTCACCTAAATTAGTTTTAGAACTAATTTTAGACATGATGAAAAGCATATTCTGCTGTATTCTGTACAGACTACATCTGTAAATCTGTATTCTGCTGGAGCCAAGAATTCAAATAGCAGGACAAGTATGCATTATTGTTAGAGGCCCCGTGAAAGATCCAACTGACAAGCAGGGAACAGTCTCAGAAGCTGAAGGGAAGATGGATATTGGCAAGCACATGTACACAATATAAACCAAACCAAAACAAAAACCCAACAGAACATGAACCAGTGAGGCAGTGTGCCCATTGCCTAAGTCATGTTTTACTAGTGCTACCACAGTTACAACCTGAACTGTTTAAATACACTAGAGACCTGAGCCATATCATGCTGTAGGGGCCTGGAAGACAGATGGAAGAGGCAGCTTGCAGCTGCCTGCACTAGAAATTGTGTTAGCATGCCTAATGATGGAAAAAAGAAATCAAGAGGGAGAAGAGAGAGGACAGAGAGGGTTATGAGAGAGTGGAGGGACGTAAAAGACAAAGTGAAGAGGAAGTGGGGGGGATGGCAGGTGAATGAGGACTATGAAAAGGCAAGTTCAAAAGCACAGACATTTAACAGAATCCTTGGGCAAAGAGGGTGGAGAGGGGTGTTGGTTCAAATGCTACTAAAAAGAGTAAAAAAATTTTTTTTGCATATTAGTTTTCAAGATTTTTTAAGTGAAAATTCATGTTTCTATGGATGGAGGGGGAAAAGATCACTCATCTGACTGCAGATTCTTTGCCTCTCCTGTTTTTCTTTCCTAAATAAAGAATGGAATGGTGAATATCCACAAGGTCTAGGGCCTAGCTTTTGCACGCTACTTCTCCTTAAGACTTCAAAATGCTATGCAAAGGAGGACTGTCACACCTTGTTCTCCAAATTGCAGACATTTTAACTCATGAAGAATAACTAGATCAGTGCCACCTTGCAAGTAAACAGCACAGTGAAGTGCAGATTTCAGATCCAATAACTTTTTCTGCTTCCCTAATGAGATGGTGTTTTAGTGGGTATGGAATGGATATGGAGTTTTACAAATGCAGAATTCTTCTTGTGCAATTATCTTCTCACAGACCTGCAAAGCACACACTCAAAAAACCTTGTTTATGACACTCTTCAGAGACATACTGACGTTACTGAATTGTCAGTGCCAGCAACATTGGCCTTAGTTGTACAAGTTCATGAAGAAAAGGTCACCCATGTGAGGCCACTGACTTCGGTGGACTCCTTTCCCAGGAAGCCTACAGTCATTTCTGGGATAGAGGGGAACACACTCAAGCCATGACCACTGCTTCTTAATTGACTATTTTAGTATTATGAAGTTCATAAACGGCTGTATGAAGTACTTTGAGACAACTTGTAAGAACAATAAAAATCAGTACTACTATATAGACAAGACAACTTTGTCACGATATCCTCTATATTAGTAGGTATTTGATATTAATAGAGAGATTGAAGCAGACTGTACATGGACTTACAAATGCTCCCAAAAGCTACCACACCCTCCAAGCAAGAGACTGACTGACATGGTTTGTTGTGATTTTATGAATGTAAGAAAAACTATGTTTTACCCAACAAACAGAAAATAATTGTTAGTATATATTAAAACAACACTTCAGATGAGCTCCAGCTCTTCTGCAACTAGCATATTCATGTGTATCACAGTATGGGGCAGAAAAACCTCCTTCAGTTTTTCCTAGCTCCCACTATCATGTTTCTAGTCAAACTAAATACAGAAAATATAAGGAATCGAAACCTATATGTTTAGAATAAACATAAAAATCTAAATCTATGGTTAGTATTGATACACAAGTGTTACCCAATGGAAGATGTGAATAAGAACTGCATTGAAATAGTTGAGATTAAAACAAAATCCACATTAAAACAAAAACCACACTTCACTGTCTGTGGGCTTTTGTTTCTCTCTGATTGACAGTGAGAGAAAATGGTATTAAAACAAAACAAAACAAACCCCTAAAAAACCTCCAACCAACCCCCTCATCCCCCAGCTAGCCCCCAAATCCACCAAGGCTAATAGCTACCAGAAAATGATTTTTTTTTTCTTTAATAGAACTAAGTACTTCAGAAGAGCGGCTATTCAAATACAGAGAGATACTGGGTGAAAACAAAACAAACCCCACCCAACAAATAAACTGCAATAAACCTCTTGTCAAATAGGGCTGGAAAAGTTTTGTTTATTTCTTCCAAAGACCTGATTTGACTATAACTTATGTGTTAGAAATTTTTATACTGACTGCTACAGAAATTACAAAACAGAGAAATCTGCAAATTTTCAGCATCATGAAAAAACAAAATGAAACAAAACAATTCCCAGTCATTAGTACACACAATTTTTAAAATCAATCCTTCAAGCAAGGCATAAAAAGCAGCAAAGGGAAAAATCTGGCCAACATAAACCAGCTGGTACAAATCCAGCAAAAAGTTGTAATGAATGGTATATCCTGCCAGACAACTAGCCTTACTAAGAACAGCAGAATGTACTTGCAAGCAGTTCAGAAGGCCAAGATTTCTATAGAATCTTGTAAAGGAGAAAAAGAAACTGAGGAAAAAAATGAAGATATATAGAATACTTGCCTGTAGGAGAACATGAAACACCTCACGCCTACACAATGATCAGTTTCTCTGCTTAAAGAAACATCTACATTTTTTAAGTGTTTGTGAAAAATATGAACAAATTTTAAAATACATAGATATAAACTAATAAAAACATACTCACACAGAGGCAGCTTACAAGGTTAGACAAGTTGACATGTCGAGGAGCAAACATGTGAAGCTGCTGAAGGCAAGAGATGGCTTGAGCTTGAACAAGGCAGTCAGGATTATCCTGCATCACTGCACAGCCCAAAAGGCAAGAAGTTCTTAAGGCTGACACTGCTGTACTGCTGCCTATATTGAGAATAAAGAAGGTTATTTTTTGTTTGTTTTTAAAACACATACTTCTTTTTAATAAACATGATAACCTGTCTTTTTCCCAAGCCAGCCATAATGTTCATCCTCCTAAACGATGATCCTTGTATCTGTGCTATACTTTACTTTGATACCCATGAGTAGTGATCACATTGCTGTCTAGTGATTTAAATGCAAATTTTAAATGTCTCCATCATAACTAACTCCTAACTCTTGAAATACGAACACCTTCTGTTCTCATGCTAGAATTATAAGATGTAAGAATGTAAGAAATATAAAATGTAAAATTCATGTAAGAAATTTCAGCCCAAGGCAAGGCTCAGAGAACCAGCTCAAACAAAGGAAATGATGTCAAGAGAACCTATTTTTGGAAAACTAGCAGTCATGTCATCTTGATTACACAAAGAATGGCCTATGAAATACTGTCTTACAGCTACACAAAGAAACTTAGATCTGCTTATTTGTTACATTTGCAATCACACACATTCAGTGTTTACCAGTTTGGTTGCTACAGCAAACAAAGTTGACACATTTGTATGTTATATACCTTGCAGCTCAGGGCCCAGAGTGGTAATGAGCGTATTCAAACAGCGACCAAGGCTTTGATGAACTTCAGCGTAAGCCGGAGGCACACTCAGCAACAACATGAGAACAAGAGATAAGGTAGGTTCCACATGCACATGATACAAGGGCCCAGCCAGATCTACTACTATTGACAGAGAGTGTAGTGCCCATGCCTGCAAAATAAGAGAAGCAGTAATGTAATCTCTATATGATATACATAAGACCTTTTAAAATTTCATAGTTAAAAGTGAAATTCAGTGATGAAACATAATAGAAGTTGCACTTTTAGGTTCCAAAGGAACAAATAGAGAGGTTATACAAAGAAACTTTATCAATCTGATGTTGTGTAAGCCATTTTCAATATTTTACAAGGAACTGTATGTTGTGCAATGAAACAATCATTTGAAATGTTTCATTGTTAATAAACAAAAAAAATTGAATGTAAGAGCAAATTAGTTTGACAGTGATTATTGTTCCTTTATTATATTCTATTATTTTAAAAATTTCTTACAGTTCCTTTGCAATAACAAAATTGTGAAAAAATACTAGTTTCTGAGATGACCTATTGTAGTTAGTTACTTTGCACCAATAGCCACACCTGCTTCTGCTTCACCAGTTTCTCTTTGTGCAAAGATACTGTGGGAAAGCTTTAAAAATTCTTTAACTGATATTTAGACAAATACATTAAAGACACTCAATGTCTCTTAAAGCTATTCTCATAGATAACAGTTTTAGCCACAGAGAAATAACATTAATTAGTCTTCAAAATTTCTTGTCTTACTCAATGATGCATATCCACCAAGTTGTACAGCATTCAGGCTACAAATCCCTTTAATTTACTATATGACCCTTCAACAAAATATGCTGCGAGATTAACACTGTAAAAGAGACAAAAACTGACACAAAAGAAGTCCCCTCATAAACAGAAAACCCTAGGTACTACGTACTCAAAGTCAAGATATAGATGAATGTGAAACATCAGATAAACAAAAACATCAGATACTGTTTTTGAAGTGAGCCTTATCAGTTTCACAGATAATTAAACAGGAACCTCCCACATCTCATTACAGTTCTTGCTATAGAAGTTGTTGAAGGTCGACTTTGAGCAGAGGCAGTCTTCTACACTGCCTTTGCTGCTCCAGCCATTACCTGTGAGCTACGCCTACAAGATTGCGAAGCATCTTATCCTTATAAGAAAAAGAACCTTAAACTCCAGAATATAAATCAGTTAATTTATAACATATCATTTTTATGTAAGTAACAAGTACCTGTACATCAGGAGAAGTACTGTCCTGAGACAAAGTATAAAGGATTCCAACACATGCATTCAGGTGCTGAGTAGAACTTATTCCTCCTAGGTACCTGTACAGACATCCCAGAGCCAAAGAATGACCTGTTCTTGATACCACATCCCTAGCAGATTTTAGCCTATTAATTGAAAGAAAGCTGTTAGTTTAATCACTAAGATTCTTACTATGTACTAAGCACATCTACAAATGAAATTTCTGGTACATAATCAGCAAAAAAATGTATTAGACACTATTATATTCCCAAAATTCTAAGTTCATACATTGTCTCTTATCTGAAGAAAGCACTAAAAATATTTTAGATACAATTAATTGATGTTGCTAGATAGCAGCCAATTTAATTAATTTGAAAGTCTACATGCTTGCTTGGTTAGTCTTACACTAAGAAATACATGCAGAACTCAAGCACTGCTTTTTCCAGTTAATTTCTGAAGTGACATCAAATTCATGAAGGAAACCAGCTTTTGAAAATTGTCCTAATAGGTGTCAGGTAGATTTCTCAAACATTTTTATAAAGTCAAGCAGTATCTTTTCATGCTTATTGCAAACTTACTTGTCGAAACTGACTTGCGCTAATCCAGCAGTGAAGGCACTGTCAGAAACCACCTGTGCTAACCTGGCCAAACACTCTGCAGCAGCACATCTTAGAAGGGGATTATTGCTTTCCAAGGCACCCATTACCAACATCAGGGCAGATCTTCTAACTTCTTCTGAACCTAAACTTCCCTTGCAGTTAGCCAAGTGCTAAAAATAGACATCAAGTATGTTAGACAGTAATCAGAGTGTGCTTTTCTGTCAGTCATGAAAAAAACACAAAAGCTGCAGAAGGATTTTGATTTTCTTCCCCTTTGTCTGAGGAATTAATCTCTTTCAATTTGCTGTTATGAGAGTTAGACGTCTTAACACTACATTACTGTACATCACAGCACAACATCATCAACATTATGATTTTAGGAAATACTGGACAGATTGCAGTAGAACCAGATAAACCAACATATTAGCATAAAATTCAGGAAATAATATCAAGAAGAAAACACAAAAAGATCTCAGTCACAAACATTTGCCTAAGAAGACAAGAATGAAAACTGCACATGAACAGAGGAAAATACAAATAAAGCATTAGGGAAAAATGAACAAATAGCAGATAATTATGAGATTACTTTATTTTACCAATTGTTACATTTTTATTTACCCTGGAAGAAATACAAAAGGCAGTGGAAAAGACAGAAATTATACAAACAGATTTTTTCCATATCACTCTTATTTAAATGACTAGTACGGATGCTAGTACACTAGAGTTTACTTGAACAGGTTTCCCTAAAACTAATATTAAAAAAGGAGAAAAATTAAACAGTGATTAATTTGCACTCAAGAAAGCTATGATATTACAAAACAATGTATTACTATAGAAAATAGCACTGATCACCTTGATTGTTAATCAAAACAAACACTTCTGTGTACTGTGCTGGTTTGGACTGGGGTAGAATTAATTTTCTTCACAGTAGCAAGCACGGTGCCATGTTTTGGATTTGTGCTCAACACAGGGTTGACAATACTGAGATGTTTTGTTATTGCTCAGCAATGCTTACGCAGAGCCAAGGCCTTTTCTGGTTGTTGTGCCACCCCACCAGTGAGCAGAGTGGGGGTGCACAAGGAACTGGGAGGAAACACAGCTGGGATAGCTGGCCACAATGGACCAGAGGGAGATTCCATACCATATGGCAGTCAAGAGATAGTTGTCTAGCATAAGTAAGTTTTAAGCAGAATGAGTTACATGGAGGTAAAATATTCAGTGATTGAGGATACTGTTTGCCCAGCTTTACAGGCTCAGCATGAGCAGCTGGTTTAGGTAAAGCCTTAGGCCGATAGCTCTGAACATATATCTAGAGATGTTTTTGTCTGGAATGAAGTTCATTTTCTGAGTAATTTTCCTAGCAGCTGGTACAATGCTATGTTTTGTCTTTAGCACAAGAACATTGATAACACACTGATGTTTTGATTGCTGCTAGGCAGTGGTTATCCTAAATCTAGGGCTTTTTTAGTTTTCCGTGCTCTGCCAGAGAGCAGATGCATCAGAAATGGAAATCAGAAGATCAGGACAGCAGAAGCTGCAATTCCTCAAGAACTACCTGCACAGACAGAGGGAAAGAACCCAATAACATATTAGAAGACCCCTTACCAAAAATCACCACTGGGCCCAGAGACACGTGCAAGGCATGTAAAGAGCATATGAAGGGTAGATGCATAAATCATAAGGGTGTAATTGCCTAGGGACTTTTTGTCGTGAGTACCTCTCCAGAGGCACCCAGCTTGAGCTGACCTGCTGCTGTTTAACTCTATTAATTAACTTGCTTTTATAGATTTGATGCCTGACACCCTGCTACAGGAAATCCAGAGTCAAACTGGAAGAAGGAGGCAGAACACCATAGAATGACTGTATGTAACAATGAAGAGACAAAGGGGACACTTGTCTGCTCTCTGGGGCTGGTGGCTGCAAAGGGGCTCCTGTCCCAGTAGCTCAAGTCTCGGGTGGTCTGTGTGCGACTCCTTGAACAGTGTGAGAATGCTCCAGCAGCAGCTCTTCCTTTAACATGGAATCATGATCAGCATATAAAGCTGGGAGGAGACAAGGGAATGTTTGGGGTGATTTTTTTTGACTTGTGAAATGACTGTTAGGCATGATAGAGCCCTGCTTTCCTGGAAACAGCTGAACACCTGCCAGCTAATGGGAAGTAGGAAATGAATTTCTTGTTTAGACTTGCTTTCCCTATTAAACTGTCTTTATCTCAACACAGGAATTTTCTTGCTTTTACTCTTGCAATTCTATCCCACATCCGACTGTGGGGGGAGTAAGCGAGCGGCTGCATGGCTAGGTTTAAACCACAGCAATTGGTCTATTTGAACAAAGAGATGCTAAGGTTTAGTAACAGAAAGAGAAAGAAAAGCAAAGGGGAGAGAGAGTGAGCAGATTTACCTTTAAGGAAGTAGAAAAGGCTGACAAAACATGTAGTTGCACTATTTGCTGTCGAGATCCTTTTGTTTGCTTTATGGAATTCAACAACTGTTCTAACACCTGGAGCCTTAAACAAAAACAGAAAAGAAACCACATAATTGAAAATTAATGAAATGAATCAAGCTTTTTTATTTTATTTTAAAACCCTGCAACAAAATCTACCTAAAAAACCAGAGGCGGAATAAATCAAGTCTTGAGCATTTTCCTTCATCTGACATCCCTTGTCTACTACAAAAAAAACCCTGTGTATTCCATATTAAAATATTAACTTCCATATATGAGCATGAACTTTTTATTTTTGTCTCCTTAAATGTATTCACAGATAATCACTTATATCTAAGTAACATTGAACAGACATTATTAAAAGGAACTATGTATGGGAATAATGCATTTTAACTTACAATTGAGAAAGGAGGAGGCAAAGGAAAAAGAAGAAATCAAAATGTATTTATCTGTAGCAATTAATTTGTGTCTTGAGAAACAAGTGAAGAAAACCAACCAGCAAGCTGGTGACAGGGAAAAAAAATCCACAATAAAAGCAGTCAATGAAGACAGAATAAAGAAGTAAAGACAGGTCAGAAGAACAAATAAATAATTTGGCAATTTCATTAGCAGGTATTCTCATATACAAACAGCTGCCTGGAACCTACACTAAACTCCAAGCATTCAAGGTTGTGAAGACATGAAGACTCAGGACTCATTAAGACTAAACATTCATCCCACACAGGAAACTATAAAACGATCACCAGCTATAATGGTCATGATCTAACTATCGAGGTCTAACTACAGCAGGCTTTGAAAACATAAAGCTATTTAATTTTAAAGAAATTCATCTGCTCTAAAGCTGCATTCAAAAATATTACCACACAGAAGAAGCAAGTGCATGCAAAAATCTTCATGAATTTTATGCTTTGGCAACCAGTGTGCTTATAAATGTGAAACAAACCAAAATGCCATATATGCAGTGAGAAATTACACAGACAAAAACCCAAGAGAAGTTCTTGATCTCTTTCAAGCATTCTTGTACCTTTACAGAACTGTGTTGAGACATGCACTGGTTTCTCCCTATCCACTTTTTATAAAGAATGCATTATGTATTAAGCACCACAAAAATTGTGTAATATCTCTCAAAATAGCTTCCATTTTGATCTGGCTATCAAAACACCCCATTATTTTTCTGGGTCCACACATCTGCTATGACAATAACATCTTTTTGGATGTGTGTTTTTGTTGTCAGTAACTTTAATGAGAAAAGTCCAATAATTTGGTGGTCTGTTGCTATTCAGATAGTTTACAGACTCCACTTCAGCAATTCAATATCTTTTCAGAACTGTTTTCTTCTGCCTTCAGTGTCAAACACTGTGACCATCTTACAACATCTCCTAAATTCCCCAGAAGTTAGTTACTACTTTACCTGTGAGATTCTGTTATGTGGGAAAACATAACTCCAAATAGTCGACTTGCTGCACTGGTAACAGATAATGCAGGAGGTAGTGGTTTAGGTACTGAATCCCCTTTTGCAAATTTCTCATAAATTGAGTAAGGGTCATACTCCAGGCTGCCACCAGCTATGCTGTTACCTAAAAGGAGCTGTAAAAAGAAAAAGAGAGATAGCCATATTTTTGATGAAGTCTAAATAAATAGTGACCTAAATAATTACAACTGTATGAAAATACAGTAATACCTTTATAATAGAACAAAAAGTACCTGTTCTTCAATAAATCGATGGTCAGTCTCCTGCAGTAAGGGACCGAGTAAAAGGAGATCGTTCTCATGACAAAGGGATGGAAGCAAGAATGCAGAAGCATCAATCTGGCTATCTGTGACAGTCAAGTCAGTCACTAACTCTTTCAGAACAGCACTGAAGTCGCCTTTAAATTAAAGAAAAAATATTCAAAACTATTGGTTAGTTATTTGCCACAAGAAACTTTGGGAGCAATATATGTATACTGAAATAGTAACATCCATGTAACCTTTCTCTTTAGTCTTCAAATAGTTAATTAGAGATGACTTCCCCTCTGTTAAAGGGGAAGCCACAGAGCAGTACCTGAAATAAGCAAGCTAGGCACCTACAGCAATCTAGAAGCAGAAAAACAGAGACCTTTTTCTTTAGAGAAGGCATAACGCCATACAACCGTTAAGCCAGCAAATTAGTTACATTTACAAATAAAGTAATAATACAGCCATATTTTCTTCTATTTCCTGAAAATTAATGCTGTGGAATGTATTACATAATCACAAAGGAATACTTGAACTTGGCAAGCAGAAGTATTTTAAAACATCCATAGGTTTTATAAATAAGCAAAAGCTGATGAATGCAGTCCCCCATTTTAGGAGTTTGCATGCAAAAACCAAAGCAGGCATTTATTGTAGGTTTACTGTAGGCGTCATTGTAGGTTATGATAAATTTCACTGCAGTTAAAACTTCCATATATTGTTGCACATAATACTTCTGACAAGATTGTACATAATACAAAAGCAACAACACTGGGCATTTTGAGTCAGACTCTATAGGTCATTAAAATAGTCTTTGTAGTGAGAGAACATTTTAAGTGCTGAATCACATGTGATGAGAAAGGACTGGTTTGTAATTGTGTTGAAAAACACTGCAGAATCGATCTTTAAAAAGTACTTGATCTTTATACAAATATTATGTAAGCATTTACCTCCAGAGCATTAAGATGGAAAAGTGAAGTCCCCATGAATTCAGAATTATCACCACTAAGAAGTGGGGAGGGCGGAGAGATAGGTGCTTAACACCACATATCCAATTCCTTGCATTCAATTTTGTTGTTAGTTGATCACAAAATTACATGTTTGCACTGACGTTGCTTATAATTTTTCGACACATGGAAGTTTAAAAAAGTGGGACAGAAAGTTTGCAGCACCTCATGAGCACAAGCAGAGTTAGTAGCATACTTAGAGTTGGTAGCTGCAACCAGCTACTTAACTCTCCCTGGAAACAGAACCTATTCTGAGAAGCTGACTTTCTCTCCCCTACCCATCAAACCTATTAAGACAGAGCAATGAATGCCTGTATTCAATGTTATGGTTTAAACTGTGGAACATAACAAGCACAAAAAGCTGAAGAATGAAAAGAACCCTAATGAATTGTCTGACAAAACATTAATTTCAGACAACAGAAAACATCAAGAAATCTAATAGAATTCAAGCCACTGAAATGATTTTTGTGAAATTTTCAATCTGGACTATATAAAACTTATTATATTAATTCACAAGAAATAAATGTTCAGCCTTGAAAACATGAGCACATTATAATCCAAAATTAATGACAGATGAAAATGATCACAAATATGATTTGTCAGCTTAGAACCAGCTCTCCTCAACTTAACAAGTTCATACTTTGGATCAGATAAATTACAAGTCTTATCCATTCATACACAATGGAAGACAGAAACTGAAATATGTTAAATGTATTTCACCAATGTTCAAGTTTACCTAATATGTTCTTCTCATATCTGCCACTGCTGAAATAATGCAAAAAATAAATTATGATTCATGCACACTCATGACAAAACTTTGTAAAATTCTGCTGTTTGAGCAGATATGATTTTTAATGATGACAGAAAGCAGTAAAAGAAACATTGAAAGAGGCAGAAAGTGAGTAGGAAAGGACCAAGCAGAGCCTGAACAAATCACAGTATCTCAGGCCTCCGCAGAAATCTAAAGGCATGCATTGACAAAGAAGCTCGGGTATATGAATAGTCTGTTTCCAACTATTTATTTTCCTGGCTATTTTGTTTTGTTCATCTTGTACTACAGAAAATAAGTTTTGTACATTATTTGCAAATACTAAAGTCTTGAGTTACAACTCCTGGTAAATGTTTCCATCACCAATTTTCTCAAAAAGAAACAACTTACAGATTTCTATCATCTGGCTACATGGACTGAAGAAAACAAATGCAAAAGAAATAAAACCATGAACTGGTGAAAGCTTCTCAATCAGTGTGTCACTCTGAGCCATGTAAAATGAGCCCTGCTGTGCAACACAAGAGTACTCTTAATATTGTTCCTATTTATAATGACTAAATGTAGACATTGAAAAACCCATCATGAGTTCAATATTGATATTGTTTGGAGAAACAATTTCTTTTTAAAATTCCCAGAATTTGCAAACACATACAGTTTCTACATGAAGCTATCATACTGGAAATAAAATAGAAAGAATGGTATTTTTTTCAAATTTTACCTTAGAAACTTTTCACTGCATTTTAAAATGATGCATACCTGTATGTTAAGATATATAAAAGTAAGTTCTGATAATGTATGCATTTCCATTCCTTCTCTACTCTCATATTGCTGTTATTACACCTGAGTGGACACCTCTGAGTCTACACCTGTCAAATGACTGTTTTGATTCTATGTCTATTTTCAAAGATTTCAGCAGGATGCCCACTTATTTATAACAAACTTCTCAAGCTTTTTCTTTATTTATTGTAGTAGAATGCAGCATCCTCAGCTAGGCTGCTCTGTCACAAGAGGTAAATTTTGTAGGTCACAGTGTAAAACACTGTGTATTTTCAATGAAGTTAGAACATACACAAAGATCTCAAACACACCAACAACCTGCCAAACCCAGCCATACTCAAGTATTTGTATTCTGTAACATGCCACTCCTGTAATAAAAGAACGGAAGGAATAACTTGCTCTTAGGGGTGGAGGTGCAATTTTCAGTCACAAATGAGTATGATACACTATGCTTCATTATATACATACTTCTAACGTGACAGCAGCTTTAAGGCACAGGTCAGGGATTTGTCCCAATTCCCTTAGCAGTTACCACTAGATGGAGCAGATTATTTGAGTAAGGATTCCCTTCAAAATACAGAGGACACAGCTAATTCAGAGCATGGTTGCTCCATATTGTCTCTGTCCTGAAGAATATCCTGTGCTCCTCTTTACAGCTGAAAAAAACACTATGGCTCCTTGCTGCAGTCCATAAACTACTGTACAACAAACGATTTAAAGACAACAAAGATATTAAATATTTTAGCTGAAAGTTAGACCCATCCACCTACAGTGCATAGTTAATCGATCAGAGACCTAGATTCTTTTTGTTATGTTCTCCTATATAAATGAAGTCCATCGCCAGATTTGTATTGTATTTAAATTGTATTTGTATTTAAATACAAACTTTAATCCACAATCTGCACAGGATCAGATTAATATCTCTGTAATATATACTTAGTTAAATCAATTAATTTGAATTATTTCAGTGGTCTGTATCCAGTTAGTTTAAGCTAAAACTACACCTTTGGGAATTAGGATTTAATGGAAAAGAAAAACAGGCATAAAAGAAATTTTTTAACTAGTTTGAAATTGAAACATTGTCTAACTTCAAGTATCAACCAAAAATAGAGCAAAAGTATCTATTTGTAATAGAGGTCTGTATTGGTATTAGACGGGAAAAAAGATCATGAACACTAGGTTTTCAAAACCACAGTGACTTTGCTACAATTCATCAAACTTAAATAGAGAAAATAAAGTTTGTTTTTTAGAAAAGGCAGAACTAACTTTTGCTGGCTGAATACGTGTTGGACAAAAACTTTAAAATGAGCCCAAAGTATTCTTAATGGATTTCTCCTTGTGTGGAAATACGTACCTTCATAGGCCTTTGGGGGCAATACTGCTAGTAATTCATAAAGTTTCTCTCTGTAAACCGTTGATGGTGTTTTTAAGGAATTTCCATATGATTTGTATATTGAAGAAAGCCTTAAAATATAAAAAGCACATAATAGATAGGAGGGACTTTAAGTTTTATGTAACACCCCAGTTTCATTTGTACCACACTACTGAATGCTTCTAAAATCTATACATATTAGAAGTACATTTTGATTTGCACAAAGAACAGTAAAAGGAAACCAATTTATTTCACATGTTCTGACAGAATGACTGTTGTCCATTTCCATTTATTTTCATTTAATACTAGAAAAATAAGCAAGATTTCCGTTTCCTTTGATTGTACTCATATTTATCACAACAAACTTTTGTGGATATATTCCTCTAAGTTAGAGCTTAGAACCCAAATGCATTAAATTGTTCTATATTCAAAAGGCAAAAGTTTAATAAAACCCTTTCCAGCTTAGATCTGAAATTAAATACAAAAAATATCCTTGTCCAAAATACGTTTTTCAAAGCATATTCTTGTTTCTTATTTAATAAAAAATAATGGTATATAAATAGAAATGTGTATGTTTTGTTAAAGAGCGGTATATAAAAACTAACTTAAAAAACCCTTGCAAGAAAGTCTTCCTTCGATTTTTCTCAACATGGAATCTTAAACACTAATTTTTGTCCCTTGGAAAGAAAGTTCTTTAGAAAGTGCACTAATCAAATACAGATTGCTCTAGCTTTTCAAATAACAGTTTTATACACACACTTACTGTGTCAATAAATCAACAGCACTTGGGAGAGGAGGAAGAAGTCTCTGAACAACTTCATCCGTAAGAAGACCAGCACAGTGGGAAACAAAGCTTTTAATAGCTAGAAAAGGAATTGGATTTCAATTTACTTAGTGTGAGGTATGTTGAAGAAAAAAAATCACGTTAGCAAAGTAATTACATTACTACATTACTAATAATGAAAAAAGTAGAAATGAAAAAAGTTAGATGCACTGTTTCAGTATCTCAGCTTGGACAATCATATCCTGACTTTTAATTGCATACATAGATGCAATTATTTTTTGCATTTTGTTATGAACTAAATGATGCTATGTAAATCAATTTCATGGTAATTCCATAATAATAACAAAAAGAAAATAGGACAATGATCAAGTGACCTACTGCTTACTTTACCAGTCTTCCATTAAAATTTAATTCAGTTACTGTACTCTAGGAGCCAATTAATATGTATATAAATTACAGAAAACTAAGCTTGAGTTTAATTTCCAAAAGCACCTAGAGAATATACCATACTAAATACTTATCTTCTAAAGAAAAAATATTGAAAGGTTAATTGTTCAGGTACTTCTAAAATGAAATTGTTGTTGAATTCCACATTTGGTGATGTATCTTAGTAGTGAGAGAGTAGGATGCTTACTATACCAGGGTTCATATTTCTGGAAAGCAAAGTACTCTTTAGTACTCCAGAATACAAGACTGAAACACTCAAGTATTTGAAGATCACTGGGGCAATTTCTTGGAACCACAAATTCACAGTATTTCATGATAAAAAATTGCAACCTACCAGAGAGCAGCCACATTCAAAGCACTCTTTCCTGGCTGAGAATTGCAACTACCTAATCGTAATTTTTACCCAAGTCCTTCTACTATCCCAAACATGTCTGAATGACTCACCAGTTCTATTTTCCTTGTAGTATGTTACCTGGTAGAAAACAGAACCACCATTTTCCAAATATAATAGACTGTATAAACAACAGAACATACCCTGCTTCGGATCTTCAGTCATTATTTCTATTTGTTTGCCAAACAAGAGAAACAACCTTCCTGATTATCATTTATTGCTTGAAAATC
The DNA here is from genome assembly GCF_031753505.1 of Anomalospiza imberbis. Taxonomy (NCBI): domain Eukaryota; kingdom Metazoa; phylum Chordata; class Aves; order Passeriformes; family Viduidae; genus Anomalospiza; species Anomalospiza imberbis. The sequence continues at coordinate 27,063,827 of NC_089686.1, read as the reverse complement.
AACTGATTAGAAGAAGGAGAGGAAAAACTCTCTTGGGTTTTTTTTTGTTTAGTTTCATTTTGTTTGTTTGTTTTGTTGGGGTTTGGTTTTTTTCACATAAAATGAAACATATACTTCTATGTAAATATTAATATACAAGCATGTATGTTACACACCATATATGTTACACAGGGAGTGAAAATAGCCTTTACCATCTAGTGAAAAAAAAATCAATATGGAATGTTCTTGTTCTTTCAGAAATAAAATTAACCAAGAGCCCAATTATAAATATGCAGAGAAAGACAGTAAATCCTGCTTACCACAGAGGGCACCAGCACGACCTTCCAGCGTTACTTGCCAGGTAAATGCATCTCCTCGTGTCTTCTCTGTTTCCAGATCTTTAGGAGATGATGGAAAGATGCACTTCCACAGTAACAGGATTCGTGGCAGATGATGTTGGACAACTGCAGGACCTGTAAATATTGGCAGTTGCCAAGCCAATGCAAGGATTAATAAAACTAAATTTTCTTTCCTTCTCTTTTTTATTGTGTTCACAAAACCTTTACAGGAGTGAACAAAACCATATGCTAATTTCCCAGCCTTCTCATATGTAATTTCTCAAATATCTACTCTTTTGGTACTTCATTTTCATATATAACTACATACCCATTGACACATTTACTAGTACGTTACCAAACCAACTATAATGTCTGTTTGTTACAAATTACAGACCCTGTGGATCACCAGCATAAAAGAGATGCAAAGATCAATAGTAATGTTCAATAAAGCAAACATTTGTTTTAGGTTAATTAAGTATAACAACATAAAAAAAAGGGAGCTGTTGGGCAGAAGTAATACCTGAAAACATTAAAAATATGACCAAAGCAAAAAAAATACACTCTTCATTAGTACTTTATTGATTACAGTCAATAATCTGACCAGTAATACATCTTAAAATGTACTGCAAGATTTCAAATGCCTGACAAGAGGGAAATACAAATTATTAACTCATTTTTTGCTGTGACAAATATTTTAAAATTCTTCATGACTACTAGGTCATTTGGTTAGATTCACTTTGAAATTTATTATCTATATTTAATGAATAGTAGTCCCACTTCAATCACTATTTTTCAGATACTGCTCCCAATGAATTAACAGTAAATTTGAAAGAGATAACATTTTTATCTCAGAAAGTTTTTCTAAACATTTCAACATTTGAGGTTTTTAAAAGTATTTTGCAGCAGTAAATTAGACAAAACCTCAAACAAAAAATCAGAGACAGAACACTGAACATTTTAATGTAGATTAAGAAGAATTGTAGAAAGCTACTACCTAATGTCATGAGAGCAGCAATCAAGAGCCATCCAGCCTGCATTCGCTGCACTGAAATGCGACTGTTCTGAGAAGCAGAACACAACAAATCCTCTGCTACAGTCATGATTACCTTCAAAGTAAAAGAGAAAAACAGAGAATCACATTTTGGTAACTACCAATTTGTTTTCGATATTATTTGGTGTAATACTTAATCCTATTCTCTTGCTCCCAGAGGAAGAATGCCATCTTCCTCTTACACTATGGCAATAAACTCAGCCTCAAGAAGTTGCAATTCCTGACTTCAGTACTAGTCTGGGATGGCTTCAGCAGTTCTCTGGAGTACCACCTAAGTTCTTTTGCTGCTTTGTACCCTCTCCTTTATCAGCAATAAAATGACAACTGCTAACTTCCACAGGAACGTGCATTGGAAGGATAGAAGTGTTCTGATATTCCATTTATGTCACAATGCATGCATGACATCTATGAATTACAGCTCAGAAGAAGGGTTGAGAGTGGTAATTATCTTTTTTATCCTTGTTGGAGAATAAAGTCTATCATTCTCTCTGACCATTTTTCACATCAACAAATGGTATGACTGAAAAAGAAATTAAAATATCATAGTTAGAATTAATCCTATTTTAGCTGCTCTAGAATAATTCCACATGCCCACTATGTGCTAAATGCAAGGTGACTCCACTTGATACCAAAAGGTACCTACGACTTACACTGAGGAACACCCTTGTGTCCATGCATAATTACCACAGTATGGCTACAAATGCTGTAAGTATTCTGCATGTAGTTTGCTTCAACTATGTTTCACATATGCTAAAAATTATCTTACGTCTTGCATTGCGTCCAGTCTCCAAAATAAACTGCTTCATAAGTAATTTTCAAAGTAAGAAGTATCATTAAAAAGCTTCAGTATAGAAAACATCCTTATATAAATTCTTTTCACATTTAAAATGTTATGACAGGTTGCACATGAAAGTTTGCTTCATGAATATTTGAGATTTTTACACTTCCAAAACTTTATCTGACATCTTTTTTCCAATCTGAAAGTATTCATTTCCCCAGTCTCAAAATGATACCAGATGGTTGTAAAAGAAATGTATTTGTATAGATTCCTGCTAGAGTTAATACATTTGATTCTAAAACAAAACAGCAACTTTTAAAAATTATACTACTAAAAATCACTAAAAACTTATTATATTTACACTGCCTATAAAGCATACATCCTAGAAAGAATGTAATTTAATGATTTCTGATAATTTTTCTCCTCATGTAGTAGGAATGCCTGATATTTGAAGGATTTTTTCAAACTGAATTATAAGTAGTAGAACTGAATGTTAAATATATATAAACTCCTAGTTATTTTCTTTTCTTTAGGTTCCACCTGCAACTCAATCTGCCCTCTCAAAGGACAATCCATTAATATAGAACAGCTTCTCTACAGATCACTATTGTCTATGTTTGATATTGCCTTCTCAAAACTGCTCTATTCAACACTGGTCTCTTTCTGCTCCTCAGCAGAGGAACTAGTCTGGAATCTGGCAGTGTTCCTAGGAGAGAGCAGAAAAGGGCTTTTGTCAACTGTTCTGTCCTTCCTCCTGCCAGCTTAGTTCAGAATACAGTGTTCCTCCCATATTTTTTGTGCCCTCCCATACCTCCTCCCTAGCCCTATTTCATCCTATTATATTCCTCTAAAAGAAATCTTTGTTAAGAATTGTTTCTCTGTTAAACAGAAACTTCAGCTCTGCTTAGGTGCATAGAATTTGAATGGCACTTCTTATCTAAAAAAGTGGGCAAACTCCATTCATTTTGTTCTTTCTGCATAATCTTTCAGCAATCACAAGGAAAAGTTCATCAGTCTGGACACTGAATGTCCAGAATGTTCTTAATGTCCACTGACACTGAAACAGTTATTTTCAGAAGAAAGAATGTAAGCTTCTACATTATGCAAAAAATTAGCATGTACTGCTGACATTTGTGATCCACCATAGTTTTCCAAACATGAGTAACTCAGTGGATAAAGTTCCCATTAAGATGGAAACAGCTCCTTCCTTCAGTCTTTATTTCTACAGCTCCATATCCTTAGAACTTCAGAGCACAGCATCTTCTCTCTGCGCTAGTGAGGAGACTGGCACCTTAGACTGAGTTATGCAAGAAGCTGATCTCTGTTATATTCTGTAAAACAAAACAAGTATCTGTTGGACTTACAAAAGACTTTCAAGATAATACATAACTGCAGTTATTGCTGTAAGCACTGACTAACCTGTACACTTGAGAGTCATTCCCAAGGAAGAGGAATTTTTGCTCCTGATACATGTGAGAAAAACACATGCTTATCTGAGTCATGGCATGCTTCAAAGTCCTCTTCTTGAGGAACCAAAGTATCTCATCACGATCACTGGGGATTGTGATCATGTCATAAAGAAAACATGCAAATAACCACTGAAAAAAATATAAGAACAACCTATATGCAAAGTATTCAGACCATACCTTCCCTTTTCCATGTGGAATTCCTAAAGGACAATGTTTTACTGCACCCAGCAAAGCAGCAACAGCAAAACTATAGCCAGTCACTGCTTCTGGGCAGGATTTCAATGCACTGAGACGTTCAATGCAACGATCCAACAGCAGGGACACATAAGAGGGCAGTGCTACTGCAATACAGCGCAAACACCACGCTGCTGTCAGTCTAACTGAAATGCTGGGATGAAGGATGACAGAAATTACTGCCTCCAGAACACCTGAAAAATAATATGTATAAACACACTTAAGAAAGAGGCAAGTAGATTGTCAAAAAAGCAAAAATGTATACACAGGACTGGCAAACATAACATAATATCCAATTTCGATACTTCTTTTGAAAAAGTACTATTTTTTTATTTTTAAATAATTGTAACAAATTTAAATAATTAAGCTCTTTTTAGAAAAATTTATCCTGGATGAAAAGTAACACTATGGAGAAAACCTAACATATTGCACAGTTATCCCCCAACATATATAGAAAATATCTGTAAGCTTCTGTAAGGAAGAAGAAATCCATGCCATGGATGAAGCTAAATGACAACAATAAAGATACCCAGCTCAATCTAACTGTTTTATTACAAACACTATAAAGTGTTGCACTTCAAATACAACCCTTAAATGAGTAAAATTTAATAAAGATTTTTTTTTTAATTGACATATTTGTACAGGTTAGGGAAGATATAGCATCTTTGGGCAATGTCTGAAATTTTCCTACAGCATGTAAGGCAGTCATCTTTCCCTCCTCCCCCACCTTTGTTTTTAAATTTAGTGGAAGAAAATAGAAAATAATACAAGAACTATGGAGGATCCTGGTCAGAAGACTAAGCACGAGAAGAACAGCCATAAGAAACCACAGAAGATCGCAGTGAACAAACAAATATAAATTTAATTTGTACTCTGGTTCAAAAAGTAATTCAGGGCTTGTACCTGTACTAGAGTCTTGCAGTAATGGTGCTGCTGTCGTTCCTAAGCCATGAATGAGACTTCCGAGTTCTTGAAGTGCACACACAAGCACATGCTGACTCGCTGTTACATCTGTTGTATTAACTTTTGTTTCCAAGTTACCATCACTTATTGCAGCATCTGATAACACAATACAAGAAAATAACCAGGAAATCATTACCAAAATCAAACAAACAGATGGGAGAAAGGTTTTTGCCAAGAGAAGTTGTTTATATTAATAAATGAGCTTTTACCATTTTTATTATTGTTTTCATAAAGGTTTACCTTCACTGAGACACATACATTTCTTTTACTAAAAGGATGGTGTAGTAATATCTGTGAGGGCAAGATTGTGGATAAATGGAAAATACCAAATTGCTTATCTTTACATGATGGGGAACAGTAGCTAGCAAGAAGAGTGCTACTGTCTGCCCTACTAAAAGTAACTTGAAGAAGAGATACTTTGATATAACTAGCCAGATTTTATTGCATCATAGGGAAAAAGAAAGACAAGAAAAGAAAGAAATCTTGCAAGATCAAGCAAGTGAGAAGGCAGAGACAAGGAATGAAGAGGGAGGGAAAGATACAATGTTTTCTGAAGGTTTATATTTTGAGATACAAATCATTATGTCTGCTTAGACATAAAACATTCAGATATTTAAATCAGATACAACATGTACACCAGAGGACAACAGGTTATGTCCAGGATTCTCTTTCTTCTCCTCCAGAAGGACAATGGTGGAAGATCACAGGCTTTTTCTGGAAGCAGTGTACAAGACCTTAACATGCAAGAGATCTGTTTTCTCCAGGAGAAATGCTCATTTGTCATTTACGAACAAATGCTTCTTTTGAACCTTCAGTAGTGTTAACTGCTCTAACAGGAAGGCAGGATCTGACTAGACATGCATTATCTGCCAAACCAACTTACATTACAATACTGTCTGTATACTATTATTGCAATTATTTCATTTGTTAATGGCTAAAATTGTATTTGCCAGGAATGGAGTGTTAAAAAAATCTGTATATACTTATGTGGGTACACACGTACAAAAACACAGACACACACAAGCAAACAACCAGCCCAAGCTTAAAACAAAGCAGTCCATCAAAAGCCCTCTACATTATCATGGTAATAAATCAGCACAATACATTCTATTTCTGCAGATTCTGGATTAAGAGGTTGTATAATCACTTAAAAAAGGAGAAACAGAGGCCCAAATGGATAATCTTGTTAGACCCATACCTACAACTTTCTTCAGTTTCCAGATGGCCTGACAAATCTCCTTGGCAGCTGCAATCTGAGCCTTTTCCCCAAGCAGGCCTCCTACTGTAGCTCGAAGGATGAATGAAACACAGCGGCGACAACCGATAGCATCCACTGGACTCTGAACAGCCTTAGGGTGAGACTGAGACACAAGATCTAGAATATGGGATAGGAAGGCAGAGAAATTCCTTTCAAGCCATTGTGCTCCTAATGTCGAGACAAATACCACATATGCCTGAAAGAGATTTCAAAAGATACATATTTTAGAGCAAAATATGTGGAAATTCACTGCTAACTATCCAACATGCTTATTTTTTAAATCTTTACATTGCCACAACTAGAACACTAAACTGCAATGATTTATACATTTATGCATCCATAAATCACATAAATTCTCACTTTTAGGTATCTGCAATTTTTTATATTTATGTATTAATTTTTTAAAATAATTTAAATTACTATCAAAACTGTTACGGGTCCCTTCTAAGTCAGCATATTCTGTGATTCTGCACTAGTAATATTGCAGCCTGCTTTGACTGTAAGTTATTTCAAGCTGCTTGCCCATGTCATCTCATCCAGAGTGAGAGAAATGGAGGTTTACCCTGAACAGGCACTTGTTATGTAAAACATGGTGTTTGGTCTCACTGAACAACAGCTTCCAGCTATTTAACATTCTGCACATGAACCCCAAATTTAATGTATGAATGCATTTTAAGAACTACTATGTTACAAAACTATAACCCATAACCCAGAGAAAATTTGGTTATTAAAGAGTCTGAATCAGGGAATATTTGCAGCCCCCAAGCACTGTTCTTCAACCCAATGAATTTTAATAGTTTGCCTTGCAATGGAGGTACCATAAAAAGACTGTCACCACAAAGAGAAAGAATGCAGAATCACTTTACAAATCTAATCACCACAAGACCATTTATTTCACCACATAATAAGCTCCCCTACAATTGCCTTCTATGTGCATATGTTGGATGCTTTTAATGAATAGATCCAAGAAAACAGAATACAAAAAATGAGAATATGCAAATGAGCACACAAAATTCCTCATAAGAAAGGAACTTTTTACTACTGCTTATATCAATCTACTCTCAACTACTTATATCAATTAATTTCTGCATTTGCCTCACACATACTTTGTCTTATGTCTAACATTCACAACATAATTACTCATGTAAAAGAAAGAGAACTATTGTAGACAAAATAATTATACTATTAGATCCTGTTAGCAGCTTATTGTTCTTGACAAACACTACTTAGGCTTCATAATGGATCAGTACATTACCCTGGTTTTACAGATTTGAAACCTGAGGAATTTAACAGGATAAACTTGTGAAGAGTGATACTGCAACGGCTTCATTTTAAATTCTATCTTGAACTTGACTTGAACAAATATAAATCTTCCATATGTAAGAAGTCATCTTCAGAGCCTTTCTTATTTTTAAATTCATAATAAGCTGCAACTCACTAATTAATACATTTTTTAACTGCAAGTGTTTTGTATTCACAAGCACTGATAAATTCACAATTTTTCAAGCTTTTTTTTTGCAGAAGCATTGCACTATTTAAACAGTTCTGGTACAGCTTGATTGTACCATCAAGCAAAGGTACCACTGTGTTAACATAGATACACATGAAAAAGGAGACAATTCCAAAAACCAGTACAAATAGTCAAGACACTGAACTGAGATATCTGATATATTCCTGGAAAACTAGTAAAACTACCAAGTATATAGAACACCCTGGAAATCTCTGGCATGCATTTTCTAGGCAAACAGCTGTCAAGGTATTACTGTTCCCTAGCTTTTCTGTTCTCTCTGCAAAAAGTTAATGCTTCCACTCAGCATGACCTGAGCACAGAAGACAATCTGTAGCACCTTCTAGCTGTTTCACTGCCAGATCTGGCAGCTTGTTTCAGTAATTCAAGCTAATTTAAATTTAAAGATCTCTTGCACAGAAGTTGAAATGTACTGACAAACTGCCTTACTGGCAAAGGTGCTTATCATATAGCTGTGGGACAGTAACACACTAAAATAATCACAGCTACTTGTACATAAATGTTCATCATGACCTTTAGTCTCGATTCACAGGTTTTACGTTTGAATATCTAAAATTCAGCATGTTTACATTGAAGATATTATTTACAGGATGAAGCCAACCTGATTTTATCTGAGAAAATGTACTGGTTTTACCAGCAGGCACTACATGGCCTGGTTTCAGTCCTGCTCAGTTTACAAGATTCTATGCTTTGAGCATCCTGGAACACAGCAAAACAGATGCTGGGTTTTTTTCCACTAAGTTCTGTTTTCCTTACTTTTCATGCACTTAATCAAAGCAGAACCATCTTTTCAGAACTAGACTTGGAATTCCCTATACAAAAAGAAACTATTTCAAATTCAAACCTTTCTTCTAACTTCTCCCTTTAATTTTCAAATGTAAGGAAAAAAATTTTAAAAAATGAGGAATTGATTTATATCACTCATTTGAAATTCATATCATGTGAAGCTTTCACAAGTAGTACATATTTGATTTTTAACATGTCAAACTCTCGGGTAAACAGTAAGCAACATCAGTAATCTTTTCTTTTCTTTCCAGCGTGACTCAAGATGTAAATCCTTATTTTGAAATATATACATTTCATTACAAATACAAAAAAAGGATGAAAGAAGAGATATATCCAGAGCAAAGCAATTATACAAATGTTTGGCAATCTCAGAAAATCATAACTGATGTAATCCAAACCTGGGTGACTCCAACTCTAACATCTCTGCTGACTGAACTGGTCCCTTTCAACATATCACCACTGGCTCGTAGAAATCCACAACTTCCACGCAGAAATCCAGTTCCCAGTAGCTCCATCACATCTTCCAAAGAGATTCTGCGGAAGTTATGCTTGGTGGATGCTAAGAACAGATGTACATCTTTAGAGGAATTGTTCAAAAATCTTGGTACATTTTAGAAGTAGAGATTCAACTCTCTTAATTTTAGTAAAAATAATCTGCACAAATTCAGTAGCACAATCAAATCCAAATATTGTTTGCGTATAACTTCACAACAGAAACTAGGTCATTTTATCTCTCATTGCTCCAGCAAAACACAGTATCTCTCAGGTTTTTCTGCTTTAACTACCTTTAAGTAGTTTAAGCCATTACTTAATATGCATACTTACATTTACCCACCCTCAGTATTTACCATCTATGCTCCCTCTGCAAAAGGGAGACCTCTCTAAGGTCTACTCCTACCACCCACAGCTTAATGAAAGCCCTGGTTCTTACGTATTCCAGCTTAGCAGCAAACATAATCTCTGTTCCAAACCTCAGACATGGCAGATCCCCCTCTACTACCCTTAGCCAGGTAAAGACACACCTACACGTCCTCTTAGAAAAATTATCAAGTTATCTTAGCATTAAGGTAGTCCTCTAAAAGAGTGAGAAAAATAAAATATGCTTGCAATTGTTTAGGAAAATTATCCATCCCCAATTCCTATTCCAATGCTTTATTTCTTAATAGAAAGTTCATTTAAAATACATGCTGGGACGTGTACATGTAAACTTAGCATGATGACAGCACACTGCATACTGACCTAAAATTTTCACTGTATTTTTCATTCTCTTTCAAGGGTTCAAAGGAGAAAAAGAATGAGAGGATTGGAGATATAGATGTTCAGAAAAAAATTAAACAAAACCCCCTCAATATCAGCAGGTTATTAGACACTGTGCACAAATTTCAGGAGTACAAATTTCTTCATATACTACTCCCTCCACCTTTTCCCCAGCCCCTTCTAGTCCCCATCTAGCTTCTGCCCCACTTAGCTCTAACTTCTTTTTAACTAAAAATAACTAAAATAAGGACAAAACTCCTTGAAATAGCCAACCAAATAATTTATAAGCTTCTTACATAACCTTATCTTAGAGTCTTAGAAGTAACAAGTACATTGCTTACATAGATTAAAGGAAACTAATGAGTCTATAAAGAGGTCAGAATATTATTTTTTTATTTTTTTGAGAAAAGATAAGTGCTGATTTTTTTTTTTCTGTAACACAGTAATTCTCTCCAAAAAATTCTGGGGGAAATATTTTGTAAACCAAGACTTCAGAGTCTACAATGCAAATACACAGCCTCAAGTATTTTGAAAAACAGTAAGTTGGGCTGAAAGGCATGCCATTTTGTCATTTGCTGGTTGTTGCACTAAAGGTCTTCTCTGCTGTTATTAAGAGCAAAACAATCAGTCTGAATCACACTTATTCTGCATCCTGTTATATTTTGCTTAGATTACAGTTAGACATTTAGCTTGGGGCTTCTAAGACTAAAACCCCTCAGTCTGAGTCACACAAAGTATTGGAAATTACAACTTTGTGCCAGGATGCTTCAGTCAACTCAAGTACTGTCAGCCAGAAAAAACGGTTACATAGCTGTTGTGCAAACAAAACTGCCTGCTAATTTCTGCTTCTGATCATATTTATACTGCTATTCACTGACAATCCAGATGTTGTATCACCTGAAGGTATCCTTAACTTTTTAGTTTGACAGAGAGACTGCCTCAAATCTTAAGTTATTTCTAAACTACTTGAATTAATCTTGCTTTTACTACTGCTCCTGCAGTTAGTAATTTCTCTCCATACAACAACAATCTCATAGCAGAGAAAATGTTTTACTAACTACTTTCCATTGTTCATTATTTTATAAAGATAGATCGATAGACAGATAGATAGATAGAACCAAAAAACAGCACTTCACAAGAAAAAATACCAAACCAGAGATATGAACAGTCGGAAGAAGCTTACAATGTGATTTACTTCAGGCTTCAACAGAATTTGAGAGTTTCTTATAATCTGACAGATTTTTATAGATGAGGAATCAGCAAAGAAAGCACATGTTTTACCTGTTATCTGCTTAGATGTTAGAGCTCTAGCCAATAATGTGCCTAAAAGTTTTGAAACCGCTAATCGTACATCATAATTGGAACCTTCAAAGGATTTAAAACATAAGGTAACAACACTATCCAGGTCCGTAGTCCACATAAATAGTGCTTCATTCTGAAGTTCAAGAAGACACTAGACAAAAAAACGGAAATTAAAGTGTTTTGACATGGAAAAGCACTCAGTAAAAATTTTAGTTTGCTACATAATAAACTGAGTTCTCCCTAACAAAATAAGCACCTTGCTTCATACTAAAATGACTTATATTTTTTCTGCCACGTTAATATCAAAGAAACACAGATAAGCAAACAATGTTTTTACTTCTGTGTTTATTTATCATTAAAACAGAATTTTATGTTTTAGGGAGCTACTTACTACAGCTATTGGAGCAGTTTACCTTAGCAGCAGCACAGCGGACAGCCATGGATCGATCTGTCAAACACGATCGGGCAGCTTTGTAAATATCTCTGTGACAGGGGATGGCAGCAGCTCCTAAACCATTTAATATATTTTGCAAACTAAGCATGATTTCATAACGACCTTGAGACTGAAAAATGAAAAAGAGAAATGTTAAAGCTTTGTAACCCTAAGTTCCTTCGAAATACAAAACTACTGAAATAGGTAAAAAATGGCTGGGTCTTTTAGAGATCTATTTATACTGAAATAAGTTAAAGCAGATAATTCACCCCAAAACTCTATAAGCAAATGAAAATAGTAGGAAATTCTATGTTCTATTGAAAACCAATAATTACAAGTATAAAGCCCAAAACAAAGTATGAGCTATAGAAAAAATGTTCTCACTAATAATGCAATTAAATTTTCTAATTTATTAAGTACTTTCATGAAACCAGATAAAGAAAATCTGTGATCCATCCTTTTATAGTCATAATCCATTAACTCTAGTACTTCTTTAGAATTTAGACACTGATTTTTATCTGACTTTTCACAACTTTTTTTCTTGTATTTTGGTATCATGCATTTTCTCTTATTCATTGGTCCCGCTACCAGCAGTAAAAATCCTTTTATTTTTCCAGTCATTTTTTAAACATGCTGTTCCAATACCTCTGCATTCTTCATTGCTTTAAGCACATTCCCAACGGTGTCAGTAAAACTGTTTCCCAAAATTCTTCCCAATTTTTTGTATAAATAGCCCAAGCATACCACCGCAGCACTAAAACAAAAGCAAATCCAAAGACGCGTGAAAATGGATGCACTAAGAGATGAAAGGGATTAAGATGACTGAAGTAATCAATGTGCAAACAGGAAAATAACTAAACAGGATGTCCCAAAAATGTAAGTGGATCATCAAAAGGGAAAAAAAAAAAAAGATCTGTATGTGGCACATACCCTGTGGAAGAAATGCAGATAAAAGGGTTGCTAAAGTAACTTGGATAATACAAGAATTCAGGTAATATAACCTTCCAGTACCTTTTACAAGAGGAATAGTTCTCATATCCACCTTTAAACCTTAACATTAATTTCTTACTAAGCATGCTCTGTGTCATGTTGCAGTACCTGCTGCCAGAAGTAGTCAGGGACAGGTTTATTTACAAATGGTTTAGTAGTTACGATTCTGTCATTTATGTACCACAGTACGTAATAAGAAGATACCTTAAGGAAATAAAACTATAAACCCACGTCCCTTTCACTGCAGACAGATTCTGAATTTAACCTTCAGGTGAAAAACCTGACAAACAGACTCTCTGTGCTCACTGGCCTTTCCTTTAGCAAAGGCAAAAACTGCTAATATTGAGAAAAAAAAAAAGGTGCCTAATGTAATGAAAGGGCATTTTCCTTTGAATAATTAGTTAGTGAAAACACTTTGGTTTTGTATTGACAGATCTATAACTAAACCAATTAATTTCTTGTATACAAAAAGAATGATATGTTTAATCAGCTTTCAGCTCTTTTCCAGACCTACCTAAGTATGTAGACATTGCTCAGCAACCCCTTCAACAAAACATTTTGCTTGTTCCCCAACTGAATTCAAGTTCCATATTTACAATTTTAAATTCTCACACTGAATACATTCTTAATTTTAAAAATATATTTAATATTTATAGTAATTCCCCAAATGCACAGTAAGAAAAACAAACCTATTATCCTTTATCTCTTATCATACTACAACATTACTTTCATTAAAAACCCGGGTTTTGTTATTGCTTTTATCCAACTCAGTACACACCAACAATTTGGATTTAAATTTTGTTCATGGTGTGCCTGGGCATAAAATTATGATTTTCCAATTTCCCTTCTAAATTGAGCATCTGATGGTCACAGGTACTCTCCTTAATAAAGTAGTAAGCCGCATTCATGCTGCATGACCTGTTTATCCGATTTGGTAGAGCATTCACATCATACTGAGTTTTAGTAGTAGATGAGCAGGAAAGAAGAAAAGTGATAATCTATAAGATAAGAGACCAATTTACTGGAATCTGTATTTAAAGGAGTTCCCAGGTGTATCAACATATTGTGAACACTGACGGTGAAGTGTTGCTATGAGACAACATGGGCATGCATGCTAAATACGGACAGATGGCAAAGACAATGCTTTAATCAAGATCAAAACAAAACAAAAAAAGCAGTTTTTCTACACTGAACACCAAGTATTTAATATATTTGCAACCTAGGATGAAAGATTTTACTCAACACACTGTTCCGTAGTTCCAATTATTTTCTGTAGCCTGTTGTCTCTGTGTCAGTTCTACCAGAAATCCCTTTACCAAAACTTTTTTGAAGAAAATCATATTTTACAATTACCTTTTTCTCCATCTCTTTCTTCCTCTTCTTACCACTGCTTACATAGCCAGGAACAGGTGGTGTACACTGCCACCTCTCTCCCTCTCCCCCAGCTACTACTCTGCATTCTGGCTTTGGTTATCTTCCATTTCTGCTTTACTGCCAATGGCCTCCCCCATCACTCTGCTGTACTGACATCACCCACTTCCTCCAGTGTGGCACATCACAGCTGAAGCGGGAAGACCTGCAGAACTTTGTCCCACACTACAAATAAACTCTAATGTTAATGGATATCATTGTTAAAAATGTACTACAGCAGTAATTTACTTTGCAAGACTAAGATACTTTATAGCAAACTTATTCCTAACTCAAAAGACTATACAAGAGGTCAACTGGAACAAGAAGGAAACAAAAAAATGGTATAAGAAAATACAACTTACTCCTTGCAAAATCTATTTTCAGGAATCTTTACTTGTGTTGTCAGAAACAGGTTTAGCATGAGAAGCAAAGGAGGAAGAGAGATCCTGCTCTGCTTTCAATACCATATCATTAATGCAAAAGAATGTTAATCTATCTTTACTACCTTCTATCTCATCTTTACTACCTTCATCTTTAATTTGCTTCATTATAGTGAGAGATGGGCATAATTTCGGGAATGAAGGTTATTCATAACATTTCTGCACATAAAAATTTGGCTTCACATTCTGAAGTAGCAGTCCATGTTTCTCTGCTGTTAGTAAGGCTTTTGGCAGTTAGTTATAAACATTTCAGATGTTTTTAACTATATCCAGTTTCCCACCTGAATTAAGAAAAGTACTCAGCAACTGCCTTTTATACTTGAATTTGTGCTTGTCTGTTTTACTGCTCTTCTCAGCACTATTACTAACTATTTGAATGAAAATACACACCTGCCCTCTCATAACTCTGTTATCCATTGTTGATATTCTCCCTAGCCTGATTTTCAATTGTCTGGCTGGAGATCACCAGGTGTCTTCTACCCTTTTGGTTCCTGATGCTCATATATAAACAGGGACTACCAGCACAATCTTTGTTTTATTACGTGTTTTGTGGCAGTGAACTCAGATGAATCTCACTACTTAAACCTGTCTGGTTATAACTGGATCTGAAGTTTGAGGGTAAAAACACACTTACAGTTTTGTAGGCAGATAACTCGGTGAGTCATCTTTACTCCGAATGAGTTCATTGCATTTGTCAATTGTTTGGTAAACAGAAAAAGTGTCTCCAGTGCTATAAAGTACAGCTAAATTCTTGGCAAGAAGCCGTCTGGTAGGAGGTCCTGGTGAATTGTTTAATAAAGAAGTCAATTGTTCAACCAGTTTCTTCTGATTTTCCCTTATATCAGCCTGGAAATAAAATCAGTAACCAGTTAAAGTTCAGTTACATTTAAAAGTTAGTTAAAGATGATTAATTCATATTATCTTTACTTTTCATTATTACCATTCTGATAATGACATTCTGAACTACAAATGAACACTTCATTGCATTTTTATACTTAAAGAAAAGACATTTCAAGTATGTGACTATTTTATTCTTCTTAAAAAACCCAGCACTTTTTTCAGAGCGCAATTATTGCTAGTAGCGTTTCAAGTGTATTTTCCCTGTGGCATGTCTATGCTTAAATCTTTCTCAAACAAAGCTGCCTTTTCTTTCTTTTAATGTCTGCTTTAAAATAAAAGAATTCATAGATATATAGTAAGTTTAGTAGCAAAGAAGAACTTTAAAAAAGAAGCTGAGTTTCAAGAACTTGAGCATTAGAAATGAAAGAACTTCCCTTAAAACAATTATCCAGTCTTACACACATTTTTTAAGACTCTTAAAAAAAAGAACCAGGCACTGTTTTTCATTTAGGTATTTTCATCACAAATTAGCATTATGTTGGTTAGTTTATTATCACATGTGTACATAACCTACTTAATATACACTAAACAGTGAATCAAACAATTGGAGAGTTGGCTGGAAACAAATATTTTATCATTTAACTAGGAAAATTTAAAAAAAAAACAGCAAGGAGAAAGATGTTACATTCCTGCTTGGTAGAGAAGCATCAAATAATTGTGCAACACTAGGTGGAAGCATTACTAACATTCTTCATAACGGAGCTGCAAAATCTTGCAGTAATAATAGGAGTTAAAAATAATTAAAATTCCTTTCATTGGACAAGTGGCTTTGTCATTAGAAGGGTTGTGACCAAGAACTTATATAATTTAGAAATGATAACACTAAATATACTTTTACTCCTTTGTGCATACAAGACATGAGGCAAATAACATTGCAGGCTGTTCTTTGATTTTAAACAAAATAAAAAGACAGGCTTTTCGTCTCAAGTCGTATTACACTTACTCTGCTAGTCACTGGTAAAAGTTTTTCCAAAAACTGTAACCATTCAAAAATGAACTCTGCTTTTTGAAATTCACCAAGATGGTTATATGCTTCTTCATTAAGTAGTAAACTGTGAGCTAACTCCATTCCTTGAAATTTTCCTCAAATCTCCCAACAAGGCAGAATGAAAAAAATCCAATGAACTACCAAAACTACATTAATCAGTTTTCTTCCTCATTAATATCTGGAAAATCAGAAGTTTGAACATCTAAACAGGAAAAAGGAAAAAAAAAGTTAATAAAAAGTCAACAATCACATAATACATAGTATTAATGCTTGACTTACTAAAATGAAAATTTGCAAAGAAAGCCTAAGATAAATAGGAAAATACAGCAGTGTTATTTAGATGTCCTTAGTAATACCAAATGTTTTTGAAAATGAAATAATGGTGTTGATGTAATATGCCAGTTGAAGTTAAATATACATCTGAATATATCAGGACTGATTTCCTTCACCTTGTTTTGCATGAAGTGAGGTTTTCTAGTCCTTAATCATATACCTGAAATAATGACCAACTGACCTCAAACATAATGATTTTGTTATCAAGAACAAAGTACAGCAAAATCTGCAACCAACAATTAACAAACTCCTGTTAATGATATTCACAAATATAAATGCTGACATATTATTCAACATTCTCAATACCATGCAAGGCATAAAAAGCCCCCAGAATTTCATTGCTGAGCAAACCTCTAATAATCTCTTTTGGGAAAAAAGCCCCAAACCCAAACCTGAAAAGATTGTTTCAAAACTCAAAGTTCTAAAGAAGCTATGTTTTACTTATATCTCTCAGACTATTTTGAGAATTTCCACATTGTTGATAAGCAAACCAAGAGGTATAATACTTCTAATGATATCTTCTCCCCCCCTCCCCAATATCTAAATGCAATATAGCCTCAAAATATAAAATAGAATATTCTGTAGGCTTCTCTAATAAAAACATTCAGGGAGATTCTGGTAAAATGCCGACCATATTTTAAACTCCCAAGCAAGTTATCCTTTTCAGAGGTCACTAAGACTGCTGAACACAGTTATTCCTATGCCATAACAATATTATAGTGTAAAGTGATCCCTCAAATAGTAGATGGGCAATACAAAGCATTGCTAAATAATTCAGAACTCAGGATGTCATCAAACACAGAGCCGAAGGTTACCTTTACCACTTTTTACACATTTTTATTAAAATTTACTAACAAAAAAAAATTAGTCATATTTAATTTATCATCATGAACTGTCACTTCAAATCTACCAAGCAGCTTGACAAGGCACCACACTATAAAATGGCAAGCAGATAGAAATATACATAGCACATACTTCTACGTATTTTGTCTGCCTAGGTACTTAGAAGTTCACTATTTATCAGTTATCTCACTCCTACAACACTTGCAGAATTTAGCTCTATTCACACATATTCTTTTTATGAAACATATAAAAAAAAAAAACAGGATTAAGTGTAGAATTTCATCACTGCTCAGCATGAAAATTACATGTGTAAGTCACAAATGGTCCTTTTTCCCCTCATCCAAGGCCTGTTCTAATGTCTACCACATCAAAACCACCTACTACCACAGCAACTTACCCAATTTACATACCCATCTCAGGATTACAACTCAGTTGCTTTCCCTAACTGAAAAGATCACAGTTTGTTGTCAGACATTGGCACTTAACTTACCTAGCAGATAATTTCTCCTCATTGTAAAAACTGTCTCTCTGCTGCTCCAGGCTTTTGTATAAAGGATGTTAAGAACTCAATTTTCTATGAAAATAATTAACACAAAGATCAATGTTAGGAATGAAAGCACATAATATACAAGTGTTTCTACAGAAAACAAGAATCCCAAAGTCTTGCAATACCACCAATGTTTATTAAGTAATAGCTCACCAAAAAAGACTGGATCTCCATGAATATTATTAGCTCTTTATATGCTTCATTTAAATTCGGTAGACCCACCATATAGGCCACACAACTGGGCTCATTTAACTACTGAAATCACCTTTTTCATTTCTGCTTTGTTAACTCAGTTTAATTCTAAACCAGTAAAAAGTAAGTTCAAACAGCATCATAACCATAATAATTTTCTAGAAAGATTATCCAACAACCAGCAGAACTGGCAAAGGTGATTCAACTGCTCTGAAAAATTCATGTACGGTACTATCAATACACGACATGACAATTATCAACCCATTCTCCTAGCCTCCAGATATAATTTTAATATTAGAATTCACAGGCAAAAACATTTTCTTTCAACTCATTCAACTTGAACTTATTCTGGTAGGACATAAAATACAGGTTGCATGTTATTTTAAAAGCATTCACTTTTCAATCACTCTTCAAAAGACTGATGCTAAAAACAAATAAAAAGCACACGTAGATATCAGAATAATCCAAACTTCTTTTTGCCTGCTAAACCAGTGTTCAACCTGCTGAAGAAAAGGTTCAAGATGACCTCATAGCCTTCAAAAGAGTAGGTGACCAAGAGGATGAAGACAGTTTCTTTACTTCACAATAAAAACAAGGAAGCTTACCCCCAACAGAAAAAAAAGATTTTCACTGTAAGGACTATTGGCCACCGTGACTGGTGCTGAGAAACTGCAGAACCTGCACCCTCAGGGGTTTCTAACACAAAGCCCTAAGTAACACTATCCCAAGTTATTATTGTAACTTGTTTCTAAATTAAACACTCCAATTGTATAAGCACACACTTGCAAAACCAATATAAATTTATTTCTTTTTAGCCTAAATTAAAGAAAGAAAAAAATCTTCTGGTGCAATTGCTGATCTTTATAATGAACACCTGCTAACATGACCAGAAACACTACCATTTCTCAAAAAAAAAAAAAGACTTTTAGGACTGAATTATAAAGGCTAACTGCTTGCTATGCAAGGATTAGTTTTGTAGAAACAGAACTGTCCATGCAGGAAAAAAAAATTAAAAACCCCCAGACCTGATCTTTGCACTGCTGATCAACAAGCAAACCTTGATTCCACAAACCTGTAAAGAAAGCAGCATACTCCCTACCCTATGCAAAAAACTCATTCCAAACACTTACTGAGGTTCCCTTCAATAAGCTGTAATCCTGCACACCAGGGACACTAAGGAAGTTTCAAAAGTAATGATAAAAGAAGGGCACATGCATAGAAACTTAGGAGAAGCAGGGCAAGAATGTAGGGCATGAAGTTCTCCTGCAGCATACTGGTTTTGCAGAGAACAGAGCAAAAGGCACAGGGCTCACAGTGCAAAGCTGAACACAAGCACAGAACTTGGGAACGAGCTGCATTCAATTAATAATAAATATGTCCTTGTTATGTGTACAAGATGTTTCCAGGCAATTTCTAAGGAGAAGAAAACATCAAACCCAAAGCCACGCTGTCCAGACATAGGTGGGACTCTGCTCTAATTGGAGGCGTGGTACAGCCACACTCTGGGCTGGTCAAGCACCAGGAAAGAGAGAATGTTCTGTCAGCAACTGGAGCTGCTTGGCCATCGTCAGCACCAGTAAATCAATGAAGTACAACCTAAGCATGTAAAGATGCATCTTTATTTACAAGAAACCCACATTTAGAAATGCTGAATTATTTGATAGTGCTTCATTTTGGTGCTTAATTTTGACGCTTCTCAAAATGAAAAAGAAATCTGGGGAAAAATGTGAAATTTAATTAAATGAAATGTATGCTATGCCATCAACCAAAATAAAAAGGCATACATGCCTGATGAAATCTTCATTTGCCAGCCAACATGATACACCATCCTTTTGGTTTTGTTTTTAGGTAACTGAAGCAATTACAAGAACTAATTTCCCATCAGTACTACAAGAATAGATCAATCAAAAATTCCTCATTTTTTTTTCCTGTGAGCTATGTTTATTTTACATTATGCTACAAAACTGGCACAAAGGCAGAGGTTGTTCCTACTTACTACTAAATTTTTTTTTTCATTTATCAACTGCCAATTTGACAAGCAGGACTGTTCAAGACTGGTCAGAAAAGAGCTCAGAAAAGCTCCTGGAGCAAGCACTGGATGGAATGCCACCCTGTAAATTGAAAGAAATACAGGGTGCATCAAGCATTAAAAGGCAAGAACAACTGTATTGTTGAAGTTTCTGACAAACCTCAATGAGAAAAAAGGACCTGTAGTGTTTAAATAAAAGGTGATTCATCCAGGGTAAGACTGATCTGAGTAGCTGCCTTTAGCTACTGTCTTTCAAATAGGAGAACCAACAGACCACCCATGATAAAGTTATAACAGAGTCAGAAACCTAAATAGATCTATTATTTGGATCAAGTTCATTTCAAGCTAGATAATCTCCTCAGGCTTTAAAAGATGAGGGAAGCAGACCATAGACTGCTGTGTATCTTGCACATGGAAGCCTAAGTAAAAATTGCAACATTACCAATGAAAATATGAGCAATAATGGCAACCTAATGAATTTCACTCTTCCTTTTCCTTCCAACTCTTGGCATATTTTGCTTATGCACAAAAAAATAAGAAGTACAAAAAAAAGTAATCTGCAATGAAGCAAACTCCTAACTGGTCTCTCACTAAAAATCAGCCTTTAAATTATGAGTCATTGCTTCAGTGAAGAGCAACACAAGTAATGGAAACTACCCCACAGACCAAGTTTGTACTTACAAATTTATTTTCTTTTAAAATTTTTCACATTTGATCTCTGATTCACCACTTTGACTCTCTTTGCCAGGAACAAGTGCTACTCAAACAGAAATCTGATCAACCTCAGATCTCTGAGGTGAGGATCTAATGCACAATCTAGATGAGGGTCTAAGTCTTTACACCTGCTTTGTCGTGAAGAAAATAAAGTACAATTTAACTTACCTTAATAATAATTATTTATATCTTTCTAATTTCAAAAGTATTAACATAATTCTGCACTAAATCCGATATAAGATAATAAACCTGTGGATTCAATTTTGTACCAATGACTAATCCAGCAGAGACACAAGTGCATAGCATTCCTCTAAGAAACTGCTGCTGTTACTCATTGACAGTAATGAGTAACAGTAAAAAAAAAAAAAAGAATAAGAGTAATGATTAAGATGAAAAATGACCAGCAACAATAACAACCAGTGTTTTCATAACAGCTGCCATTGGGCTGACTACACAATCAATGCCATAACCATCCCACTGCTGAAAAACAGAGCTGAAGCACATTTGGTAGCTTCAACATGACCCTCACTGCACCACAGTGGTATTTTAACTGACTTCAAATCCACGTTCTTTTCTTCAGAAAGCAAGATTTATTATCGTCTGCCTAACAAGCGAACCAATATGTTTAAGAGAAAGCCTTCCAGCCTGCCACGTTCAATTCCAGCCATTAACAGTTGAGATCAATGTTACTCCTGCAGCACTGTTTAAAAGTTTAATGGGATGATCATTAGCAGTGATCTCAGCTGACTGCATGGAGAGACATCGATGCTCAAACCTTTGTTACACCCTTGCACGTACCTGTTCACTGTCTTCCAAACATAAACACAACTCCTGCCCAGCTCCCTTGGACTTACTTCTAACAGAAGAAACTGAGTATGGTGGTCTTTGCCAGCTGGGTGAAAAAACCTTAAAGCACCAGCGAAATGCAGCTACTAATGAATGAAACATGGACCAAAATCCAATAGTTACAGTGTACTGTTTATGCTAGTAGGCAAAAATAAAGAGGCACCCACGTCTGGAGAAGGCAAAAAGTGCAGGTTCAAACTCCAGCAACTTCAAATGGGAGATATGACAGCCCAGGAAATTTATAGCACACACAGAAATAATCTGATTTAAATAAGCAACAAGTACAGAATCTCAGTAATATCGTAAGGAATAAAAAAGAACTCAAATTTCAGCTTAAATGAGTTTGGAATTTAGACACTGGAAATATATCAAAGTGGGAATATTCAATAGATAAATATGTTCATAATTACTGGAAAGACCGAGCAGCCTTTGTTTTTTTTACTGATGTCTAGAAACTATTCTCAACTAACTCACAGAAGCAAAGTCTGCCTCAAAATCTTCAGTTAGAGAAGGCAAAGCAAAATAAAAGCATCGGTGTAAGTGAATCAGTACTTCCACATCCTTTGTGTGGCAGGATCCCCATCGTTCAGCTGACTTGTACCTTTTTTCTATAAGCTTTAAATTTTTGCTCCACAGAGCTACATTAAGCAAGAGCAGGTAACTGCTGCTCCCAACATAACAGTGACCCCTCTGTGCATATTTCTGTTCAGTAGTGCTTATCACTCTCACTCGTTCAGTCAACCAAAAAAAAAAAAAAAAACAAAAAAAACCTGGGAATTTCATGTGCCCTTTTACTGCTTTCTTGTATGTATTTTCAAAGAAACATACAAGGAAATGTAGGAAATTTCAGCACCAAGACAAGCAGAAGAGAGGGGAGGAAGAGACAAGGAGAAAGGTAACTCCCCTGAAGACTGTTTCTTTAGCAGAAACACTGTTATGTTTGACTGATTAAATACTTCATGAAGAGGTTTAAGAACAACTTACGAAACCAGAGCCCAGTCTTTCAATATATACACACACATATACTGGAATTTGTCACTGATTGGTCTCATCAATTTGAGCCAAATTACCCTTGGCATCAAATTGGCAAATGCTTTTCATCCAAAATTAATGCAGAGCCATAAAAAAGCCAGGTATTTTGCAGTGTTATGTTACATTGGGCAGCAGTAGAGAAATTTAAAGCCAGGCACAGAGAAGATGGGACCAACAGTGACGTTTGACAGCAGTTTGCAAGAAGAAGCCACAAGAGAAAGTCATCACAAGACTACAACTCAGAGCACGTGGAAAAGAATACCAGGCCACAGAAGAGAAGGTCCAAAATTTTAAGGCCCTTAAATCAAGCAGAACTATAATTCCTAATATCAAATCTTGAGTGCATTAGCATGTGAAAACCACAGCAAATAAATCTCATGGTTGAATACTCCAATGTTTTACTGTATATTCTATGCTGTAGTGGGGTTCAGTTTCCCTCACATATCCTCTTTAAATAAAAATATGTACACATTTGCATCACACATTGCTTATCCCAAACAGCAAAAAGCAATTAAGAATCTGTCTATGAGCAACAAAAAATAACAGATGATAGCAGAACCACTTCCTCTAGTTATTGCTGAAGATTTCAGACTAGCACAACTTCCCCTTACATTAAATTTTTGTATGCAACTATTCTGTTTAGAAACATTACTCTGAAATCATAGATGTTGAAACAAGATACTTATCTTTCAGTCTTTCCCCTTAATAGTGCTCTGGATGAATAAATTTGCCACAGGAATGCTATGTGTCTATTCTCTCACTGAAAATTTGGGAGCATTTATGCAGGAACTTGTTAAAGATACAATCCAAGTGCATTTCCATATATTGTATTCTCCACATATGTAGGTCCTGCAGTGTTCCCACAGCATTTCAGACTGTACTAAAGAACAAATATCATGCAGCCCAAACAGAATTCTTGTTAACTTCTCAGCTATTTCCATTTGTGTTGCAAAACAAAGGGGTTGTATTTTGATGTTTTGTGAACCATGATGTGCACACAAAATACAAGTTTACTCCCTCAGGAACAGCTCCAAATGACTGGTTTTCCTACCAAAATGCTTATCAAATCTTATTGATTTCCAAGTTTTGGAGGAATTACCCTGTATCTGAAAGAGCAATGAAACTTAAAGGTAACAAAGAACTAAGTGAAAACTACCAGAATTCTTGCTCTGGGCTTCCTGGTTTTAAAAATATTCACTCAAAGAATGTGACCACCCACAATCCTCATGCATAACAGTGACATTGATAAGAACTACAACACAATATACATTTACTGAAGTGTGAAAGAAACAACAAAACAATGTCTTCTAGGAATGCTGAATGAATTCTGTGAAGTTTTGAGGACAAAGCTTGACACAAGTCAAGAAAAATACCCTGAACAAAGTGCCTGAAAATGCAATAGCTGATTTAGCAATGCAAAATATTAAAGACATTTTTAAAAAACAATTGGAACATATTAATTCATAGTGTTAAAAAGTACATACACTTTGCTTTCATGTTTCTTATTATCACTTTAATTTTTATCTCTACGTGAGAAGAATTATTCCAGAAAACCAAGAAACAGCAACATTCAGTTACTGAGAAAGATAAACAACCATTTCCTGAGCTTCACAGTGGGCACTACTGGCACACTCTGACCTCCCTGGCCCTCACAACTCTTTAATATTATTCAGGTTCATTTCTGAAAAAGTTACAGTCAAAAGATAAACTTGGTTCCATTATAGGGACCTCAGAACATTATTTTGTTTGCAGTCAACCGGGCAAATTGCATACAAATAATTAACCAATGCTTCCAATAGTCAGAAAAAGAGTATCATATCTGATACAGACAAAGTCAGTTTAAAACATTTTCTTTTTCCCCAAAACTGGACTAAGTAAACGTCAAAAAGCAATAACTAGCTTCAGTCTGAATAAAAATGCATAGGATTCTTCATGTTTATTTCTTTGCAGATTTGAAACCTGGTGTGATAGGAAGGCAAGTGCATGAAAACCACACAAGTATAAACATCCACCTGCTGACAATAATATATAACAATTTCAATATATGTCTGAACATAGCTTTAGTCCTGAGAATGTTGTAGACAATATTATATATCTAATATAGACAAAATATACCAAACTAAGTATGCTGACAGGGTAGCTAGGGTTTGTTGTTTGCTTAGGGGTTTTTTTGTCACAATGACAGAAGTTTCAGGAAATGAAATTACTTGCTAAAATGTTAAATTGACTTACAGTAGGTGATATGTATGTATATGGATTATCCAAAAAGTAGGTTGATTTTAGCCATCAACCTCTGTTAAGGTAAATGCTGAATCCAATCTAGCTTAGCATTAAATTAAGCCACAGGTAATTTTTGTTGAATATATACTGAAATCCCAGAAAAGGATAGTTATTTTTCCTGAAAATCACTATAGCTTTTATTATGATTCGATGTCAACTGCATTGAAACACCAACACAGAAATTTAGCAGCAGCAGCAGAAGCCCTCACAGATGCCAACTCTGCAGGAGACTTGTTTGGCAGATCAGAGATCACTATCCGGGCACAAATCACTGACATACCTCACTGCAATGGTTCATTCTCTAGGTATTTTACGTGGCTGTTCCCCAAAGAAAATTCCAAAACAGCTCAAAAATGTAACTGCCTAGAGGTTTAAAGCCTTTTCAGTCTGCAGTGTAGATATAGATATACTGTGTCTCTTTTTAAAGGTTCTGCTACCTGAACCCAGTAAATACAGGTAAAAGATGAACAGCACAAACATCCTGCAATCTGAAAATGTCTCTGTGAGAAGGTGTTTCTAATCTCCTGCCTCGCTAGGGTACTCTGAATCTTAAAATAAAATATCATCCTGCATTGATTAATAAAGTTTTTGATGTGTTTGCATACAACATCATGAACTAGTCAGTAAGTCTGATATTTTCCTGACTATAAAAACAATCCTATATTCAATAGTCAAGCACAAGTTTTCAGAGTCTGGCTAGACTTAGTGTAACAGTAAACTGGCTTCCTCCCCCCACCTCCTTTTCATTGTGTGAAACCATCAGGAAAAGAAACCCAAGCTCCATTCATCACACAACCAGAAGTAATCTATCTTCTGTGTCTCAACTGTTATTTCATACATGGATTGAGTCTTACATATCCTATAGCAAAACACTAAAGCATACAATATAGCTTGACTATTTCTGAAGACAGGGAAAATATTTCTGGAATGTGAGACTAAAATAAATGTGCAGTTCATGGTCACAACTGCAAACACCTCATCCTACTGAATCAAACCCCAAACTCAAAGAATCACTACAATTAATGAATCCAAAATTCAAAAGATATCAAATTTCACTTATAGAAACACAGACCTGGACTCCACTTTTATCTGCCTTCCCCATCTTCTATCATCCTTCCACCCGTATCTCAATAAACTTCACACTTAACTAAACTTAAAACACCTATTACTCCTTCCCACATTCAAAAATGTCAACACGAATGCAATTTTACACATTTTACATCCCTGTGCAAGGTCCTTACCAGTTATATGGTGTAAACTTAGTCGTTGTCCTATCCAGACAACCAGGAATTCAAACTGCAAAAGCTTACGATAACATTTCCAGATATCAGAATTTCCTATATTGCTACCCCTCCCAAAATATTCTGAATTACCAAGGTTTATAAGACAATACAAAACCAGACCCCAAAATCATGGAACCTCAGTGCAAGTGAATGCCAAACCCCTGCCCGAGCCTCAGGATCGGTATTGCCCCGCACCAGGCAAACATCCCCGCTCGCCCGCCCTGCGCCTGGCGGCACGGCCGCTCCGCCGGCGCTGCCCGTGACACCCGGGCGACACCCGGGCGGCGCCCGGCCTGCTGCCCCCAGCTTGCTGCCCCCTTCCCTCCCCTCCCTTCCCTTCCCTCCCGGGACTGAGAGCTGCCCCGCAGCCTCGGGGAGCGGGACGCGGCGGCACGGGCTGGGCTGCAGGAGCCGCCCGGCCGCCGGCTTTAGAGCCGGCTGTGTGTGTGACACCCACCGACCCACCTGGGGGCTCCGGGGGTGATCCAGCACTTTTCGGGCGCAGGCCTCGGGCAAGCGCAGCCCCGCAGGACTCCCAGCTGCGCTCGGCCCTGCTGCCCTCACACAGCCCCTGCTGCCCTCACACAGCCCCTGCTGCCCCTGGCCTCCCTCAGCCCGCGGTACCTGCTGGCCGCAGCGCTCCCGCGGCGCTCTGCGGGCTCGGCGCCGCCCGCCCGCCCTCCTCCAGCGCGGGGGGGCGCGGGTCCTGCGCCCGAGCTGCCGCCGCCCGCCGGCGGGGAGGGGGGAGGAAAGGGAGGAGGAGGAGGAGTGTGAGGGCGACTCCGGTGCTCAGGACTGTGCAATCGGGCCCGGAGCCATCGAGCGCCCGCGGCGGCCAGGAGGAGGGCGGGAGCGGCCCGGGGAGCGCGCAGCCCGGGGCGAGGTGTCGCGGTGCCGGAGGGGACAGAGTCACCGCCCCGGGGGCGCTCCGAGGCTCTGCAGCCTCCGGGCGATGAGCGGCTCTGCGCTAGGGGGCCACAGCCGGGGGCTCGCGGTCCGCGCTGCCCCACCAAAAACAGCACCTAAAGATCCCTCTTGGTGATGCTTTGTGAAGGTAGCTCAGCTGGCACTGCTGGGATTTGTACCTGGCTGTGATCAGTGTCTACCATGGCTTCTGATTTCCACTCCGCCCCTCAGGCATCCACGTCCGTACCTCCCTGGGAGGGCCCCTGGCCGCTGCACAGGACAGTGACAGGAACACGCCCTTTATGTTAAGCGTTCGTAAACTGTAATCCCAAATTGGGATATGGATTGATATGGAATCCCAAGTCAAGAAGTAATTCTGTGTCTTACAGACAAGGTCAGTTGAAACTCTTCCAGGAATTTCACCTCGTTTCTCCTACTGCATAGGTGGTCCAGCTGGAGGACGTTTCTTTGTCACTGGGAATTACTTCCACCCTTCCTAATTTTCATTAGCAAACTCACTGGTCATGAGAAAATATCAACTGGAGGGATTTTCTTTAATGTATTCTGTGATCAGTTTAAGTTCTCTCTTAATAAGAGGAAAGCATGTCTCTCAATAATTTTTTTGTTTTAAAATAAATAATAATCTTATTGTAGTTTTCCAGCTGATGCCCAGCCATGTTTGGAATCCAGAACCAGAATTCTGTCCACGAGCCTGTGTTTTCTGGGACTATCTTCTTTTAACTTTTGCAAACAGAATCTCAGAACATTAAGAGTGGAAAAGTCCTGTAAGATTGAGTCCAACCTTTGACTGATCACCACAATGACAACTAAACCATAGCACTAAGTACCATGTCCAGACTTTTCTTGAACACCTCCAGTGATGGTAACCCAACCTCCTCCCCAAGCAGTCCATTCCAGTGTTTAATGACCCTTTCCATAAAGAAATTTTTCCTGGTATCCAACCTGAATCTCCCCTGGTACAGGTTGAGGCTGTCGTCTTGTGCTATCGCTGGTTGCCTGGGAGAAGAGGTTGACCCTCACCTGGCTCCAACCTCCCTCCAGGCAGCTGCAGAGAGGGAACTGTTGTGGTGAGGGAATAATGCTTGGGACACAAAACCAGAGGAGCAGAAATGTGTCTAAACCTTGCATAAGCTTGTACATTCAACTTAACATAGGTTCAATATGTAAAGTTTACATGCAGGAGATCCTCTGTGAACATCTGTACTCAGATATGCAGACGATACCACTGAGAAATATTTCAAAGAGCACATGCAGGGCTGCCTGCTTACATTGTGCTGTAGATGCCATGAGCACCAGGCTGCGTTACCATATATGGACACTGGTTTCATTTTTACTAAACTGACTGTGGTAAAAAACATGAGCGCTGATGCAATGACCTTTTTAAAAAAAATCTGGCAATGGATGTGGTAATGAAGAATATGCCTCACACTTGAAGCAGGAAATTATTTACATATTATGTTTCACAGAAATCAACTCTACAAACTCATACTGATGTAAAGGTGTTAACCAGTTTTCAAAAATCACATACATTCCCAGGAAATAATTATCTGCTAAGTTACCTTCATTTTGATCAGGAGCTGAATTGCTGTTACTAATACAGTGATTTGCAATTCACTTGTGAGAAAGGTCAGCTGAACAATTTATATTAAAAGACTGTTACATGATGACTTTTCTCATGAGGAACTCCAGAAAAACAAGGGCTCTCTGACAGTCCTGGGGTACAAGAAACTCCTGTCAATATTTGTGAAGGATTGATCATGTTTAACTCAGAAACAAATAAACAACCCCAAATCTAGAATAAATTTTGGAAGATTATTGCTGTTATTATCATTATTACACCTATTATTCACTCTGTTATGGTAGCAGGCAGAGACCCACTCAAAATTAGTATCTCATAATGCTGGTGGTACATGAACACAGGGCGAGACAAAACATCATTCATTAAGAAGGAAAGACTTGCTCAGTTTTTCCCAAGAATTATCTTGCCCAGCCCCCAGGACACATGATACCAGTTCTAAATAATGCTTTGTTAATGCTAAACTGATATGAATCAATTGGAATAACAAGGCATATTGATGCAGGATGCTCCTTCCATCAGCTTTAGGGTTGCTTTGTGCCAGCAGTGCATACATAAGGGCGTCTGTCTTCATTGGATTTATAGCTAACCTTGATTTTTACCATTATTTTTCCCTAAACTGGTAAACAGACTGTTAACCATACACTGATTCAAATTAGCATCTACTTTAGCAATTATGCATGCTATTTTTATTTTTCCCCTTTTCAATCTGAAATTGTAAAAAAAAAAATGTTGTGCAAATTTATAGTAATGTGTTCTAAAACAGAAAAATTTAGACAACTAGATGCATCCACCATGTATTAACTCAATTTTCCCTTTCCCCATTAGTCCTGTCTGTGCTTCAATAACAAGTTACTTAATAAAATAAGCAACTAGCAAATAATCGAAATGCTCAAACCTCCTGATCAGTCTTCTCATTAGTCTTATTTCGGTAAAGTGGGTTGACTGATTTAGAGCATGAGTCAGTTCTGCCATACAAATTCCAGACATAGTAGAATATCTATACAGTCGCATATGCCTCTGAGCTAAATATTTTCATTCTTTCAACTTTATAATCCTCAGTGCCTCTAGAGGAAGAAAAAAGAATGTATGCCTTTGAATTCAGTGGGACTGTCCAGGCATGAGTAAGAATCACAAGCCTAGGGGCCTGATTTGAATTAAATGTTACATCACCAAATAATTACATAGCAAACAAAACCAAATTCCATTATATTTTAAAATTATTAAGAAGGGATATATTTAAATTAATTATAAGATTAACCATTTAGTTTTACTTTGTGCAGGCATGTAGAACCCAATACATTTTGGCCTGTCCTAGCTTTTGCAATGCTTTAGGTACCAATCTTGGTTTTTTTTGCACATTGAATATCAAAAATAATGTATATTTTAATGCTACAATACTGCTAGGCTTCTTTTTATTCCCAACACAGTTCCTTTCTGTACTATCACAAAATGCAAGGCCTGAGTTCCTGTCAAGCAATTACACAGTCCTGCTGTTATTTTAAATCCTAAAATGCAAATAAAAGTATTATGCAGGCCTAGATAATGTTAGATAAGAGGTACCAAAATGGAAGGGGGAGATAAGAAAGTTAGATCTAGGGATGGATTGCCAGCTAAATACTAAGGCCTCCCAAAAACCTTTTACATTCAATGTTAACCCAAAACTTTCATTGCCTTTCAGTCTCTTTTCTAGTGGAGCACATCTAAATAGCATTAAGTTCCTTCTTGCACATTTTTAACATATACTTATGTAATAGGGCATCTATTGTGGCATTACACCAGTAAATATAATTAAGGTGAATGGAAAGCAATGTTAAATACATATGAACTAGAACAGTAAGAGAGGAATGCCATTTATTTTCTTTCCCATGCTGTCTGGATCATTCCTATTTTAGAAATACTATGAGGTGTTATTTGTACTGATACCACACTGTGCATTGAGGTACTCAAAGTGCTCTGTGAACATTAGCTTAAGTCACATTTGTGAGAGAGGCTAAAGTAGGAAGTAGTGAAAGGCAACTTCCTGTAGCTCCAACAAAGGTGGAGAGAGGTAAAATCGTACTGCCTTCTAATGGAAAAAGAGGATCAGAGATTATGTTTTGCTTTTAATTAAAGGGGGAAAACACAATGATTTTAAACCTCTTCCCCCTGGTTTTCACTCTTTCTTTCAGATCCCAGATGGAAAAAGTGGAGCAGAAAATTGCTTTGCTCAAAGCCACACACTGGCAGTAATTGAACTACAAGACAGCGTTGGTTTAAATAGAAAATGTGCAATATATTCATAATATTTGGACTATTCTAACTGCTGTTTCTTTCTCTTGTCCACATACACCATTTACTTTTTAGCTGTAATTGTATGGCACTTCTGGTAACAGAATCTTTTGGGAATTTCAGGGAGATTCCCAAATTCTGAGTTGCTTTCAAGAAACTTCAAGGAGTGAAGAAGGAATAAATAGGAAATACCAAATTCATCAAGTTTTGGGTCCTGTTTCCCCAAGAAAAAACATTAAGGAAGAAACTCTACTTCCTGTTCTTGTCCAGCAATTGTGACTCTGATGTCTAGAATAAAGCAGCTGGTGGATCTCCCAGACAACCCAGTCCTGTCCCACTGTGCTGTGCAATACATTAAACAGTGATGGTCATTGTTTTTTTCCACGTATGGTCTCAAGGATCAAGACACTGAAAACAAAAATAGATAGCCATTTATTAGATGAGAATTGATATGCAAAGAATTTTAGAAATTAAGTCAGTCATAACGGAGTTTGGTGGCAGACCTCAGGTAATGAATCCCAGTGCATTTGTGGAGACCACTCTAGCCCTCTGCGGCACACTGCTACTCCAGCTTCCAAAGAGAAACAATGTGTTTGAAGGAGTCCATACAGAAGACAGGAACAGAAACTAAAAATAAAAAATAACGGAAGCTTAAAAGAGTCATCCCTCCTTCTCCAAATAAGCTGCTTTTATACCAGAGGTGAGACTGAGGTTCAGCAGATCATACTTTTAAATCCAAGTAGATGTGAAACTTTGTTCTCAAAGAGGAGTTGTTGCATTGAGTCACGATGAAGATTTTTTGTGGAGCTTTTGTGGTAAATGAGATCAGACATCACAGATGCATTAAAAGACCTGGTGAAAAGCACCACAAAGGCTGGCTGATATCCAGCAGCCCATCTAGTGGCTGCCATTTCAACATGAGGAAGCAAATGTCTGCAGAAACTGTTATGTGCAAAATCTTGTTACAGGCAAAAAGAAATCCACCCTATGTTTAGAGTCACACCAAATTTATTTTAATTGCGACTGTAGCAATTTAATCAAATAACTATTATCAGTCCAAATATAATTATTGCAGAAAAACAAAGGAAATAAAAATAAAGAAACTGTATAGAAGGTCTCTAATAATAATACAGTAAAAATTGTTATGCACAATTTACTACCTACCCTTACCCCTCTTCCTGGTGTCATGGTTGACCCTTCACCTCCCTGTGGCTTCCATCTTGTAGAGGGAGCACAGTTGATCATCAGCATCTGGAGTCCTGTGCCTGCAGGAGTATAATGCTGATATTTAGGATTTCTTCTTTCTCTCCTTTTTTTTTGGAAATATCACTCTTGGGGTTCTTTTTATACATTTGCTTATAAGGTTTTACTCCTTGCTTTTCTTTACTGGCCTGCAACTATGTATTTTTCTTTTTGTTTATCTTAAGTTCATCTTTTGTTTATCTCATATACTCATTCCTTCTTCTGTTTTTTATCCCTAAGAATAGTTTTGCCCAACTCCAGGTTTGTATTTCTTCAACTGACCATTGGCAAGTTGTTTATAGCCTTGGAGTGTCCAGTGACAGCCTGTGCCCCATCTCTTACTATCATATGCCTCTACTTTACACTGCAGTTGGTGTCTTCATTTCTCAAAGTTCCTGCTGTTTTAATAGACCTATATTTCTGTACCCTGTAACACCATGTTAGAGTCTTAAATATATAATTCTACACAGAATAAATACTAATTATTAATATCTATATAACAAGTGTGGTTACACATAAAACAAATTAGCTATAGCCTCCTGTCCTTTGAAAAAAAATTGTTACAGCCAAATCAAATAAAACCAAAGCTCTGAGAAGCCTGGGGAAAGTTCCTGTGATAAGCCTCCATCCTGAGCACTTGGAACACCTGGGACAAGGCCTGTGGATTGTCACTAGCAGTAGCAATACAGTTGCAAGTATTACTGGGCTACATGCTGTTTATGAACTTCCAATTCTGCATTAATATTTGTATGTTGAAAATTCCTATGTTGCATACTCTATGTAGCAGCAGAGATAAAAATTTCCAGAAAGGGCATGGGAAGGAAGTAGGAATACTGCTGACTAGAAACAGGCTATTGCCCCTGAACTCATTAGTGATTGTTTATGAGCCCAGTTCATAGTCCACGTATGCTCAGCTTCAACACACTGGGTGTGTACGCTGCAAACAACATCACAAAAACCTGATATTGCAAATTCCTGTGTGGCAGTTGAATTGGAGACATAATAGCATAAGGACAACTCCTCACTTTATAAGTTATTTCAAGGAAGTGGGGAATATTAAGCATCTTCTAATAGATACTATCTAATTATAGAACAGGATAACTATCTGAGTTTTTGTCTAGTCATATTACAGAAACTATTTAAAGCAGAGTCAGGTCATCTGTTTAAAGCATATATTCATGGTTGAAGGGAATAAGCATTTGGCTTTGAAAAAGTAATTTTAATCAATTTTTTTATCAGTATGGTCCAGCATGTTATTCAGAAATGGCTTCCTTCAGCAAATGGATTGTGAATCAATAGTAGATATAAATAAAGCAGTACAAAGGGCACAGCATTCAACAAGCTGCCAATCCCTGGAGCAGAGGATAGAAGAAATCAGTATTCCAAGATGGATACACAAATAAATCAGAAATGGGCAGATAATACACAAATATTCACCTTTTTACCAAAATTTCAGAGTTTTGTCTGGTCCTAAAACCACTGAAATGTACATTAGCTTTTATGTGCTTTATGTGACAGACCACTATGAGATGGAGTTTGAAGTCTATTTTTCACCAAACATTTTCAAGCTTATCCCTCTTCGAAATCTTAGAGTTCTTTAAATATAGAGAATTAATTGCCAGGCTGCCAGAGATCTTTCTGGAGACAGGAAGTAAATTAAAAGCTGCAGACTTTGTATTATGCCTCAAAGAATCAGTCCTTGAGATTTACTAAATACCCACAATTCCTGTAAGGTCTGTGAAAAGTGGTATTACTCAGCACTTTTTAGGATTTGACCTCCAACAGAAAAAGGAATTACACACAGATCATAATGAATTTGTATTAGTCATTTGCATCAGGACAATATTATTTAAATGTTGCTAGTAGGAACTTTGAACATGACTCATACTGTGTCTGTCATAACTGTTAATTATTAATGAATAAATATGTCATTTGGGTCCTAATAGCTAATATTTCCAGGCCATTTATGCAAATGGTTGTTTTCAACTGTGAGAATGTCAGTTGCCAGGTATCCAATATCCTTCTTTATTTCATAATTATTGAGCATATATTATGCTAACCTGAAAAAAAAATCTCACTACTCTTTTACCAAAACTATACATTTTGTATCTATTAAAAATGTGATTCTCATGGCATAGTTTGAGCCTACAGATTATAAATTCAATGTTTTGTACAAAATGAAATAATGACAGAGTATTTGTAACTACTGGCCTACAATTTAGGAGTGTGCAAGCTGCCATCCTCATTAACCATAAGGTTTTACATTTCTTCCAGAATAATTTCTATTCAAATGGCAATTCTGGATAATTGCTGCAAACCATATAAATGTCTGATTTCACTTTGAACCCTTCTGACCATAATGCTGCATTAAAAAGACAAACTTGATTCACAGGATGAACACATTTGTATCAGTTTTGAATTTGCCACATTTTAATATAGCTGTTCTGTTCTTACTGCCTTTCCAGACAGAATTTCCCACGATATTTTCTTAGCACCATCTGTTAATAATGTTTATAACAGAACTGCATAGGGGGTCAGCGGGGAAGGGGGCCCCAAATGTATCAACACTGTCTATAAAAGGAAAGCTCGTCTCTGCCCAGCAGCTTCTATGGACAAAAAGCTGGAAGGAAGCAATAGTGGCAGAAGGAACAATGAGATGGCAGCCTACATTGTACCATCTTTATTTTTGTTTTAATTTGAATGTTTCTGTTCTTTTCCTGAGGCTCTGTTATGAAAGAATTGAGTAGACAGCAAGACCACAGTAACAAGGACATAGACCAAGCTATAGCAGGCAGCCTATCAAAACACATCAGAGATTTCAGAATGCAAACTTCAAGCAAGCAATTCAGTGATACTGCTGGTGTTTAGATGTGCCTTACTTATTCTTCACTGCAAAGCCCATGATTAGTCCTTTACTGCCTTAAGTCTCCCACCCGTACACACTCCGGCTGAGGGGGAAGGACTTTGTTATTTAGTACTTACTCTCTAAGAGGGTAAAATTCAGTGAATTTGTTTTCAATATATTAGTTAGTCAGAAAGCATTGTCATTTCATAGATAGACGACATAAAGGTAAAAATTGACGTAAGTACATCTAAAGTATTTTTTTTAATCTATAAACCACTTCTTCAAGCTATACATGTAATACTTCTTTCATTATTTTTTAGTAAAAAATGATTGCATTATCCCATTTTTGTTGATGAACATTTTGAATTATTGGATCAATATTAACAAATATTTTGACCACAGTTCAGATGTATATGAGCAAAAAACACATACTCATTATAGCAAGGCAGTCTCAGGCATCCTTCTATTCAAAACCAGTTGGGATTTGCAAAACCAGTACAGATGAGTGAAAGCCTTTTTTAAACTATCTCCCAAGGCAATCAAGTACTTTAACGCTTAGAAGAAAAAATAAAAACAAAAGAAACAAAATAGACTAGTACTGTATTTGGAATACAATTTATTTTTTCAAAATTCAATCAGGTGAGTGTAAGGTCCATTTGTATCCAGTTTTAACACCTGCCTGTTTCCGTATGTGCCATGCTTGACAAGAACACCAGCTTCCATGCATTTGGCATTGGCAGCCAGTTCTTTTTCACACAAAGTCACAAACTGAGAATAAAGTTCCAACCCTTTTTCTTTTTCAATGTTTGCATGGTACTGCATCTTTCTTCCCTTTTGTTTACCACCTAGGGTAGCTTGTGGTATGATGAGTACGTCGCCTGGCAAATCAAGAACAGAGACAAAGTCGCCGTTTTCATTTTCACTTAATTTAACATTCAACAGCGTATCAACTGCAAATAAAAATAAAATAAAAATTAGTATTACTGAAGTGAATTAAACAGGACATCATAAACAAGATCCAACAAATATTTTGACAAACAGCTGAGTAAAAGAAACTGTTTATTAATGAACTGAAACATGGACAATCAATAAATACTTAACCAGCTATTATATCTGAGTATTGTGAGGAATGTGAAGGATATTAGTATTATATGTCTAAAGTTCTATTAGTGGGGGAAGTGATTGGCTATCTAAAATCCTAAAGTTGATTCTAGTTGGACACCCCCAAAAGAACTCAGGATGCAATTAGCGAGTCTTCCTTAATTGCTTGATACTCAAATAGGTAGCTTTTGGACAACACTCCACATTGTAGGACATGCCATCCTCAGTGCACTTTGGAGAGTGCTCTGCCCTGACTCTCTTTTCATTCTGGTTGCAGCAGTTTGCAGCAGGAGCCAGCACAGATGTAACCTGAAGGCACAGCTCCACGGTTTGGTCTCAAGTAGAGCAAGCGTCCTTCAGTGCTCCACTGCGAGACATGCAGCTACCAGTTTGTCACTTGAGACAGGAGGGTGGCAGGAAGGTCAGATGCATTTTGGCTTATAAGCCAGAGCATATAAACTTGAAAATAAAATCAATGCATTTACTAATTTTAGATTTTTGATGTTTCTATAACAAATCAAATCATTACCCCAACTCTGTAAAAGCTGGGAGGATATTAGTCATGCCTCCAAACCCTAAACATAAATGCTTAATGTCGTTAAAAGCAAAAACAGCTGAGTTGTGATTCAGGAACCAAACCCACACACTTAAACATATTCAAAATATATTTAGGAAACAATATTCTCTAAGACAGGCACTCGAGGAAGATCCTAGATGAATCTCGTGATAGGAAGCAGAACTTTCTTTTTCCAGCCTGTTTTAGCTGCCCCACAGCTGAAAATGTAAATATTCTCAAGCAACATTCTCATGGAACTCTCACTAGCACTAAATAAATTTTTATATCATAAATATTTAGCATCACAAAAGGACTGTGCCCTCTAAGACCAAGAGAGAACCGCCCCCCCAGGAGTTGCTCTCAACACTTTTAATAGCACTTGCACTTGTGCACTGCTGGTCCCAGCCAGTAGCCTGAAATAACCTGAAATAGTGAAATATTGTTACACAATCTTTAGCCAAATCACTAGTATCAGCCAGCCACAGAAAAGGAGCACTTTTATCTGAAATATGCAGCATCACAGAATTTCCCAAGGGAACCAGTGCTACTGATGGAGGAAAGGAGGGAGAAGGAATTACATTAAAGGAACCCCCCCCCCAAAAAAAAACAGAACCAAAAAAAATCAAGTCAAAACAGCACTGGGTACTGAAATTGCTACTATTTGACCTTATCCACAGCATCTTCTCTGCTTCAATGGAAACGTTAAAGTGCATGTGGAGAAGAAGACAAGAACTGCAGACATTGCTGTTATTGCTTCTGAACCAGAAATCTGCACATGCTAAGAGTGTATGTAAGCACCACAGGAGTGAGATGGGAAAGACACTGTTTCATTATCCACACAACTCCCTCTACTGGCTATAATTTTAAATATCCCGCACATACAGTGAAATCAGTGGTAAAATACTTATCAAATCAAGGCATGAACTATTTGAAATTCAGTTCTGTCCTGGACTGAACTTATTGCCCGACACATGAAATGTGTTAAACAGCAGGTGCAGCATTTTCTTTGACAGAATGTTATCAGGGAATTTGTTGGTCATGAACAGGCAAACAAAGAGACATGGAAAACTGTCAAAAGAAACAAGACAGACCAAACTGTTCTTTCAGCCAGGTAACTGAGTTAGAATAATGCCATCTCAGGGCTTATCCAAATGGTTGCTACCTTCTCTGACTCAACTGCTTTTCTCCCTTTTCAAACTGTATGATAATGTATATAGATTATATCATACCAATTTTTGGGACAAGATCCTCATCAGCACCTTTGAAGAAGCATATGTAGATAACAAGCCCTCTCTGGATCTACAAAAGATTACAGAAAACTATGTCAATGTTTCTCATTATCTACGATGCATGCCTATCATTAAAACAGTATCAAAAACAACAAAACCACATAACAAAGAGTAGTTTTAGTTATTTAGTATAGCTTCAGACATTGAGTTTACACACCACACTGTGGAAGATAAGATATATACTGATTATCTGCAAAATGCTTCTACATACAATTAAGACTATTTATTAGCTCCATATGAAGCCGAATTTAGTTGGAATGTAGAGTGTACAGTATAAACATAGACAAGGTGACAAGATGAATTAGTATACTTAAATCCAGCATAAGAAATAATTTAAGCCTTTTTCCTATCAAACGTACAGCTAAAATAATTTTCAGTATAAACTGTATTATTTCCAATTATAAAACATGAAAAACATCACAGGACTTGTCAAAGAACTGAATTTTATTTTGATGTTGAAAGTAATCTAGTACAATATAATTCAGAAAAAAACACACAGTCTGTTAATTAAATATTTAAATATTATGACCAACAACTGTGAAGTTGTTCAGAATATTATAAAGTTGTTCAAAATAGTATATATACGCCTGGGTAAAATGTAACTGGCAAAATGGAACCTTTCAGCTGATTGGTATAAAGGATATGCCACATATTTAGCATCCAGAGTGACTACGTGTAAGCACTATGTATTTGAGGGAAGAATTAGGCCTCTACTGAGGAGAAAGCACAGGAAAACTCTTTTGTAGCTTTTCTGCTCACTTGGTTAGTCCATAAGGAATGCATGTGCAACAACCCATGCTTTATTAAGCCAAACTGATAGGCTCTGCAGGCAGCAGCACCTATGTCTCACACACAAGTATACCTGCATGGCTTAACTTCTCTGGGAAAAAACCCAAAGCATCCACAGACAGACAGTATATAAAGAAACCTCCCTGATGCTTTGTCAAGAATAAGTATCTTTTAAATTTTGTTGGAGGAAACATAAACATCAATTTGTGAAATACCACCAAAGAGATGTTAAATAGATTGGGACAGGAAGGAGTTATTAATACCAATGCTATCAGAACAAAATGATAGAAAATGTGAGTAGTTTACAAAACATATATTTTTTTTAAATTTTCCTCT
Organism: Anomalospiza imberbis; assembly: GCF_031753505.1. Taxonomy (NCBI): domain Eukaryota; kingdom Metazoa; phylum Chordata; class Aves; order Passeriformes; family Viduidae; genus Anomalospiza; species Anomalospiza imberbis. Next base: position 27,024,692 of record NC_089686.1, on the reverse strand, counting down.
ATTTGTTTTTTCCCCAAATGATAAAGGTTTTTGGTGAAGACATTTTAGCTATACATATGAGATTTTGTCCTTTTGTTATTGCAGAGATTAAATAAAATGCTCAAGGCAATGACTGAGAAAAGCTATGCCTTCTCAACTATTTTTCTAGTGACTAACTTCTGAAAAAAGAGAATGTTCTTTGTAGCCAAAATGTCACATGCTGAAAACTTTAAAAAGCTTTAAATGTCTCCTTTCAAAACTCTTTTTTGTACAGTCTCACTGCAGTAACAATATTCTGCAAGCAGCTCATTTTAAAGACGCAAAAAAGTAAGTAAAGAGACCCCTGCAAGTCCTAAGGCCAGACAGATAGATTAATTAAAGCAAATAATGATTTCTCCAACCTCTGCCCTTATTTGATTTTTTTTTTTGAATAAACTATTTATCACAAGATGAGCCATATCTATTGAAGAAAATTAAAGGGACAGAAGGTTAAATGAGAAAACAATTAATTTAGAGACAAGTTGAAGCTGATAGAGGATGCTTCTTTTTATACTGCATTTTTATGGTCTTCTAGAACACTTTACAACCATGATAAAATTGAAAGTTATGCAACTATTTGTAAGCTGAAACTTATGGTTTCAACTATGACTGAAAACTATTCAACATGTACAGCCATGCTTCAACCCCTTGTTAAGTCTTACTTTATTCTTTAGTTTTCTTAATTGAATAGGAGATGTAAAATTGAATGCAATTACAAGACCCAACCTAATAATAACAACCTGTGTCAGTCTGACCTTACATCAGTGTTCCAGATGTCCTAAGACTTGTGCTCATTGTCAATGTAACAAGTAAACTTTCTGAACCAAAGCAAAACCATTGCCATTGCTGCAGGTCCTCTGTAACCTATCAAAGCCTAGTTGACTGCTCCTCAGACCTAATTTAATGCACAAAAATTCGAGCAAAATAACACAAATAAGAAGATCATAAACTCAACATGCTTGTGTGCATGCAAACAGCCACTGCAAGGACCCTACACAGTGACCAGATAGGAAAGCTGTGCTCTATGTGGATCTACTGTGAGCAGTAAAATGCCTGCATAAATAAACCAGCAAAGCAAGATACTGTGTAACACTGGCATTTATTATACAGTGTCTTAAGTAATCATCAGATCAGGCAACCTGCTGAACCAGATCATGAAGGGCTGAAGTACCCAGCCCCAATGCCGTTATAGACAGCCTTAGCAATGCTGCCTCCAAATGCTGCTTTTTAGCTCTTTTGCAGGAAAAAACAAATAACTGACTCCTTCCTCACCCTCCTTACTAAATACATTAACCTGTATTTTTCAGGATTTCATTAGCAAAACTGAAATATATTCTGCAAAATATTATCTCTACCTTTTACTACTTTTTCTTCCAAGAAAATGCAATGGATAATAAAAACAGAGATACTTTGTAATTCTTAGAAAGTCAGTTTGTGAAACTACCTTACATAAATTATTCTGTGACATTTCCATTTCAAGTTCAGATTTATTACCCTCTGGGAAGATTTCTTCATATTTCTTATATTCAGTGCAGCAGAGCGAGATGACATCACCTGCCACAGGTCACAGAATAAGTCTGTGCCTAGTATTTTGCACATCTTTTTGCCATAGCAACCAGAAAACAAGTCAAGGGAAATAAGATAAGGAAAAGACCGTTTTCCTTGCGTGAAATGTAGGCACTTATACTTTTTAGCTGCATATTCATTTTATGTTTCTTTTCTCCCACAGTTATGAAAGATATTAAACCTTACCTTATTTCACCCCTAGCTTTACAAAGAAGAATTCAATTTTTTATTCCTATTTTGCTGCATACCTAAAGCTTTTATGGAGGGTATATAACCAAAATGCTCCATAAACAAGACATCCTGTGCACAGTAACCCTCAACAGGCCAAAAAACTCAATCATGAAAGTACAATGAAGGTAGAGATTAATGTATAAAGTACATTCCTAACCTTTCTGAAGATAAAGAACATCTGCTCTGAAGTTCCTAAAGTACCTACAGGAGTCTCTTACAGCTCAGAAGCTATTCAAAGCCACCTACGTAATATGCCACTTATAGTATGCTAGAAATGTCTCAAGGTGAGGTCCCACTTTTAATTGCTCATAAAACATCAGGAACACACTGGTTGTTGTAAATAATAGTTGATGATGCCTGTACTTTTTAATTTTTGTGGTTTTGCACTGACATGCAAAAATAGGGAGTAAAATTACCCTACCAGAAAATGTTAGCAGTAAAATTTCCTTCCAACAACCTCTAAAGTAGTCATACTAGAGAAAAAATGAACTTCCAAATGGCTTTTTTTCTGCATGGTGACTAGTTCCTGTTAAAACAGACCCCTCTTAAAAAGCCCCACGTACCCATGACAAATATTAGTAAGGTTCATGTCTGAAAAATATCTGCTGGAGATGACCCAGATGTCTTTCAGATTCCTTTAGAGATATCTATTACTTTTCCTAGTGATTTTGCAAGTTAGAGAGATAAACTACATAACCTCCTTGCAGCAAAGTTATTAATATCTCTCAACCACAAGATATACCTTTTAAGATAGTTTAAAAGAAAGACAGCAAAATTACATTTCTGCTTTTCTTTATTAGGTCTACAATTACTTGTGTGATTAGTAAACTAGAAGTAGATTGTTTCCCCTATAGTTAATTTACACTGGGCTAAGTGAATTTTAATGTAATGAACCTTACACTGAGAGGCTAATAATGCAGTATCCACAGATGCACTACATCTGTGAAACACAGTATCTGTGAGATGACACATATTTCCTCCCAGTAAAACATTCTGGCTTCCCAAACCATACTGCAGGAACTAGTTCTGCTGGATCCACCTGCCCCTTCTGAACAAGGAGGTAAATGTTTTAAGGCTAACGTGAAAGGCAAAGCGTGAAGTCTCTTCAGATGTGCTGAATGAATGCATAAACCCTTTAACCATGCTAGAACCTTTACTTTTTAAAATTTATGCAAGTGACTGTATTGAGCCCCTTCGGTTATAATAGTCTTTAAAAAGGACAAAAGATAAAACCAAAAAAACCCATGGGCTAAATAGTTGACAATGGCAGAAATGAGTTATTCTAGTGTAGGTAACTTACAAGCAATGACAACTACAGCAAGTCAGTGCATTCTAAAGCGCAGCCTTCACGCTATGGTAAAGAGCCCTGGGCTGCATGCACAGCACATCGACCAAAGACTGCAGACCTACCTACCACCCCCAGCAGAAGACTGTGGGATTAAAAGGGGAAAATACAACGTTTTCCTTCCTGTGTGGTGGTCTACTTACTAAATTTATTTTTTAGTTAACGTCCCGGAAAAAAAATCCCCAAACAACATCAGAACTGCTGCTGCCATAGTGCCATTGCCCTATCTGGCCTTTCTTCTCCAAATTAACACTACCACACAACAAACAAAGCCGACAGCTGAGCCCAGCAGCCAAGGCTGTAGTGTTTCTGTGAAAGTGTATTCAAGAAAAGAAGGAACGACACAGTTGGAAGGGAAGTGTGTGCCCGTGGAGCAGTCATGCTCCTGAAGAGACTTCTGCCTGCGGAGGACTCTGTGGACCACAGGGAGAAAGAGCAGCAGAGAGAAACCGCTGTGCGCCCCCTGCTTGTCCCTTTGCCCAAGGGGCTGACCGCAACCTTTGCTGATAAGCAGGGGGGCGAGGAGAGTGCTCTGCAAGGGAAATGAGACGAGGCTGGAAAACTGCCCGAAGCGCAGCCCAGCCCGGGAAAGGAGCAGAGGGTGTTCCCCTCAAATGCCCAAACGCCCACCCTCTCCGCCGGCGCAGGCGCGGAGGGGACGGAGCGCTTTCCTGCTGGCCGCCCCGGTCGGCCCCGCTCCGCGGGGAGAAGGGGCGATACCGGCGGCGGGGGGCGGCCCACGGCCCACGTTACCTCCACCCACTGGGCCTCGGAGCCCGGCTCGGGCGGCCGCACCTGCAGGCGGGCGGAGACGCTCTGCTGCAGCAGGGCGCGGGCCCGGGCCCGTGCCGGCCGCGCCGCCGCCATGGCGAGCCCGCAGCGCTGAGGGCGGGGCCGTGTCACGCCTTTCCGGCCCCGGCCCCGGCCCCGGCCCCGGCCCCGGCCCCGGCCCCGGCCCCGGCCCCGGCCCCGGCCCCGGCCGGAGCCCGCAGGCGGCGGGGAGCGTGAGGCGGGACCTTGTGTGGATGGTTAAACGGGGGTTTCTGATCTGCCCTCTCTATGGAGGGGGCTGAATACAAGCTTTAGAACAGAATTAAACAAAGTATTTCTACAGCTTTACTTACCGATGCCCCAATAGCTGGCAGGAAGCGGGCTTTGGTTTCTTATTTGGATGAGAAATGAAAGATCTCCTTGTCTTCTGCTGGGGAAATGTTACATGCTTGTGATAAGAGCAGCATGCTGTATAGTTTATGCATGGAAAAGAAAATCTGAATATTGTTTGTTATTTCTTTTGTTCATTACTTGTTTGTGTTTCAGGTGGCTGAGATCAGTCTATCAAGTTGGCATATTTGTCTTCAATGATACTGCATTGGAACAGAAGGAACAGAAAACACAGTTAAAAGGGATCTGGATATCTAGTGATCCAAATTATCTGGCTAAAAGAAGTGCTTAGTTTTGAAATTAGCTCCCACTGCTAATGGGAAAGGTTGAAATATTGCATGTGGTTCTTTCATTACCTTCCAGGTTTTTTTGCTACCCTGATACTCCTTGATACCCTGATACTCCTTGAACAGCTCCAAAACTGGAAGAGTTGTGTCTTTCTCCCATACATGAATTCTGACAGAGACAAGTTTTGAACAATACTGCCTTCGTTCAAGTCAGGATAGAATTATGTGGAATTCAGTATCTCTCTCCAAATTCATTTTATGACTGGAGATTTCATTTTTCCAACTGTGTTTAAAAATATTGTATTTAAAAAAAAATATACAGCAGTGTGAGTAAGAAGCTGACTTTTAGTACTTGGAGTCAATTGTAGAGTAAGATTACCAAAGATCCCTATTGAACAGCAAAGGCCAATATGCACTTCTGAATAATCAGTGTTACACGTAGGGGTATATTCGACTTCTGTCTGTCATTTTAAAAGAAGATTCTTGATGTGTGTTCAATGAGGTTGTTCTTCCCAAAGCAAATGTTCCTGGAAGAATGGGAAATTGTGCTAGGTGGTTAGTGTATGAAGTAGCTCATTTTCTCTTAGCTGTACGATATGTTCTTATTCAAACTCAGCTAATTTTATTTCCAGTACCTTCTGTTCATTTACTTGAAAGCTGTATCCCCAGACTCATTAAGAAGAGTTTAATGAGGTAGAAAGCCATTTAAAATGAGAAGGTTTTCCATATATATTTGCGATGTAAATTGATTGTTAAGGAAAATGGATTTTTGTATAGTCTGAACAAATTATACTAAGCAGATTATAGAGGGCTATAAGGATATTGATTGTTATTTGGTGCTGTGCCATTATTTACACCAGGGTATTCATGTGCAAGTTACAATACAAATGCCTGTGAAACATTGCATAGAAAAAATGGGTATGACATAATTGATTATGTATGGATTCTTGGTGGAATTATGTCATTTTTTCCTTGGGAAGTCAAGTAATTCTGTTGCACCTTGAATTTCTTGAATCTTACTTGGCTTACTGTTAGATTAAGGGCCTCTCTTTTTAGGCCAAGGAATGATAGTAAATTTGTTGGATAAATTTTAGGCGTGGATTTGGATTTGACTGTGGGTTTTATATTAAAAAACCACCTCCTGACATCTAAAGAATATATCCATGCATAAAATATATTGGTATTTTTATCAGGTACTATATAAAGACGTTTTTCTGCATGTTTTGGGTTTGACACTTGTCCCAAAATATTTCCTGTATCCTCTCTGCTTGTTGTCACTGTATCTGAAAGTATGTATTTTGAGAATGGTACCCAGAAGACATTTCTGGTTATTTTCAGATCATATCTCTTTCAGAGGGGCAGAAGGCAGTCTAACAAATTGCAGCAGAGGTGTGTTTTTCCTTACCCTTTGTGGGAATGGTTAAGTGTCTAAGTTCAGGAAGTGTTTCGACAACACTCTCAGGCACATGGTGTGATTTTTGAGGTGTCCTGTGCAGGGCCAGGAGTTGGACTTGAAGGTCCTAATGGGTCCCTTCCAACTCCAGATATACTGTGATTCTAGGCATATTTGGAACAAATCCTTTTGTCAAGAGGTGGGTGGATGCTGGAAGGAAGCTCTGGCTGTGTGGGGACTTGGCTTTCTCCTTGTCTTTCAGTACCAAAATGATCTCAAGTGGCTGAATTCTTCCCTGGGGCTGTTTTTTTGGGGGTTTTTGTTGTTACTGTTAAGTTTGATGTTCCATACCATTTGGCAGTGGCAGGAATTGACTGGAGCTTTGAAGGGACAGGATGTATCTGGGCTGTTTTTCCTTTGTCTATGGTGTCTGAAACATGGTCATTGGTTTTGCATGCAGTTATTGTCACACTATGACATGAAATAACTCACGCATTTACACTAAGATCAAAAGAGTAAAAGGAAACAATTTCTGACCTCGCAATATATAGAATTCTAAAAGTGATAGTGGATTGGAGGACAAAATTGCTACTTCTCCAACCACACTGGTTAAACTATCAATTCTCTCCTCCCACAAAGAAGAATGTAAAACAATCATTATTCGCATGATTGGGCGTGAGAAACTAGTAGAATATGTAAACATCAGAAGGCATAGAAAACTTTTAAAAGAACTTTAAAACTTTTAAAAGAACAGGGCGACACAGTTATCACATCAACAGAGTTGCCCCTATCTATTTTGAAGAGAAACTATACAAAGCTGCAGCAGCACTTGGATAGCAAAGATACAAAGTAGGTTGCTGGCAAGGGTTATATCTTGGTAGAGCAACCTCCTTTGGGACAGATGGAGCTGAAAGGCTCCAGAGTGTCAAGGGAAGAATTAGATTTCAACATTTCATTTTCTCCACTGCCAAATTTGGAACTCTTCCCTTGCACAACACACCAAAAAATTTCAATCACTTAGAATCATTTAGTAAAGAATCCTGGGTGGCAGCCACTACTGGTGTGAAGGGTGAGACAGAATGTGCCAGCTGTTAAAGACTGCTGTTAAAAGACTCATCATCAGAGAATGGCCTGGAAAGTAGAATTTGCAATAATGAATTGCAAATTTTCATCACAAGGTAAAGATATTTCCATAAAATAATTTGTAAACTGGGAATAATGTTGAAACAACAGGTCAATCATCAAAGAAATAAAAAAGATATTGTATATCTTTGGTCCAAGTTATTTAAACTGCCACAAGACAGCTCAGAGTGTTAGTGTGATTTGTTTCTGAACTGATGTTTATGATCATACCTCTTTAACTGAGTCAAGTCCTTCACTTTCTATTGGAGGGTGACCTATTTTTCTTCTCTTTTTCTCCCAGTTTACTTATTTTGTTTCTCTTTTTGAGCTACTTGCCTTATCAAAAATAGCACAAATAGGTTCTCTGGCTCCTATATTTGGTGATTATTATTTGTAGCCTATTTCTCAGTCTAATTCAAGACCCAGTTAAGCCTACCGTAGCCTCAGAAATGTTAGCTGAAATGCTGATTAGCTGGAAGAGACAAGGTACTGCCCAACAGCAGTGTGGGTGCAGAGAGGATTAGCTGGTGGTGTCAGAATAAATTTACTGTCAAAGACATGTTATGATGACTGTATTTAGTACTGACTTATTCAAAGTACTGTCCAGAGGTCAGGAGTATGTCTGCCTCCCAGCCATCATTCTCCTTGCTCCAGGGATATTTAAATAAGAAAAGCAAAGAGGGCATGAAGAATTTCCCTAGTACAAGTCAGATGGCAGAAATGAGCAGTCCTGTTAAAGAACACAAGTATGGCACAATGCCTATGCAGAGCTACCAGAAACAGAAGAGATGGAGTGAAGACTATCATCCACTGTCGCTTCCAAACTGCCCCCCAGGTCTGTTTAGCTTTTGAAAGAACCATTGCAGACTTCTGGGGGAAGTTGATTGAGAGGAAAATGGTACTGTGTTTTTTTGTGCTTTGCACCATACCTCTGAGGAAGGTCATGGCTTCTTCAGCTCCAGTTCTGTAGCATCAGAGTTGGTCCACCTCTTTAGCTCTTCCAGCAAAGCCAACTTAGTGTCCACACAAATATCAGAATTGTTTGCAGTGAAGGCTGGTATTCCTCTTGTGGAAGTACAGTTCTGTGATTTGAGCAGTTGATTTTATCTGCTAGTTGTGTTTAAAGAAAGCAACAAAAATGTAATACATGATTAAAAATAGATTAGTGTTTTGTTTAGTCCTTCATACAATTACAAAACAGACACTGAAATGTGTTATAGCAATCAAAAGTTAATTAAACTTCTGAAAAAAATAAGAGATTCAATGTGAAAGCAGTGTCAGATACAATTACTGTTTTTATTGCGACAAGCAGAAATTTGCATCTATTAGGGGAAAAATGTAGCCAGATAAAAGACACACAATCTGTTTGCTTATTGCAATTGCCTAAAGGAGGTAGGAACAATGTTAGTCAGTTTCTTTCTCATCGGGCCAGTGACATTTAGCTACTTTATTTTTTCCTGTTGAGTGTCTCCTGAACCAAATCTTTGTCTGTATGATTTACAGGCATTAATATTAAAAAGACTTCTGTGACTCCAATGGAATCAACAGAGCAGTAGGGATGGCCGCCTGCAGTACGTCCCATGGGGTCTGACTGTAACATGGTGGACTGGTTAGAACCAGTATGTTTATTCTTTATTTTCACAGAACTGAGCTGATCCCATATGCCCATATGTTCCTTGTGCAGAGCCAATATTGAGTTTCAACACCACACTCTTAATTCTGGGATTCAGAGGAAGGCTGAACGGAGTCATGAAGCTGACTCCATGAGGAGTCCCTCAAAGGTCAGCAGTTTTCTGCTTTACCATTAGGAATGGTATTGCCAGATCCCGGTTGATCCCTGCAGGTGTATCCAAATGTACATGCTTCCCTGGTCTCCTGAGTTTGGGATCTGGGTTCTACACAGCAGGAGCACATGAAAACAACTTGGGTGTAGGACAGTACTGACTCAATGGTGAGGGAAGCAGCACCCAGCACTGAGCAAGAAAAGGGTAACCTTACGGTCAGAGGGCCTGGAGCAAACAGGGCGGGAGTAATAGAGCTCAGTGACAGTCAACAGCTGTTCAGGCTGTTTGCCATCCCTGAGCAAGCTTGGTAGGGCCACCCAGGCCAGCCTTGACCAGTCAAAGCCAGCTTCAGCTTCTTGTGCTTTGTATGGAGCTGCTGACCACACGAGTTCAGAGCCTGGCACTGCTCTGCATCACTGCTCTCTTTGCCTTATAAACACTTTTGCAATAGCAATTAGTACTACAGAATGTGGTTGTGTTACTTAATCCCTTTTTTTTCATCTTCAGTGAGAAATGTTGATGATAATATGAGGATGTTGCTATAGACAAAGATGTGTCAATGTCTTCTAGGATCTGAAACTTGAGCTTCCACATTTTCAATAGATGCCATGTGTAACATCAGAGTATTGACATAAAGCCTCACGTTATTAAAAATTGACATGAAATGAGATGTGGCTTTTTCTGTTCCTTTCACAAACACTATGAGAGTAATTTATTATTCTCTCTGTACCTGGAGGACTCCTTGCCTCCAGTTACTGTTAAGTATGCAGGCATAATAAGGCTGCATGTCATTTTTTTCATTTATATGGATGGCTTTCAAAGTAAAACTCACCACAGCTTCAGGCCAAAAACTCTCTCCTTGAGTCACAGCTCCTATAATTTTTTCCCCTCAGGCACACTGATCCACAGCTAGTCAGGGAAGCATGTACACAAATGATAGGTCATTAGGAAATTCTCTGAATGGCAAACCTCTGAAGTCAGCCCAAGTGCTATTTGCCATGCATCATGATAAAATTTGTGAGTTTGAGGAGGCACTAATTATATGCTTGGTCTGCCCTTTATGAGTTCTTGGAGCTGTTGTTTCCAGAACACAGCAACCTCTTTCGCAGCATACTTCAGCAAGATTGCCAGAGCACAGTGAGCCAAGCAGGGGTTGACAGATTTTGGCATTTTATTCCCTTCAATGAAAAAATATTGCATTGCAACACAAATTGATACCTCAGTTTGCCATAGTGCAAAATCATATACTGATACAGTGATGTTGATCTATAGGCTTTTCTTAAAATTATATTTTGGGAACTCATTTCCCTTAGAACAAATGGCAACTGTAAGACTTTCATTTACCATCAGCCTTTGGTTTTTGATGGTTTGTTTCAGTAATACAATAGTTTAAAAAAATCCTTTCATTATATATATATATATATATATATATATATACATATATATATATATATATTTTTCATTATTTTATATACCTTTCATTATTTTAACCCACATACATAAAATGTAATCTTGGGAGGAAAAAGCAAATGTTTAATACAGTGAGCTAAAAAATAAAAGATTGTAAATTCTAATGAATATTCATGGAGTCAAATAAGATAATAAACATGTCAAGAAATGATATGGCTTCCTGCTATACCTTCCAGAGTAGATTAACATGTTTCAAAGAGTAGTGTCAAAAATTGTTTTTTAATTTTCACACTTTCTCAAAGCAGCAATTTTTTAAATGCATGTTTCTGAATTCATTTAGGATGTTAGTACTAATGTATTACTAGATAGCTCAGAAGCATTGCAATGATAGGATTTTTCACATATTCTTTGATTGGTTTATTTTTTTTAAGCTGCCAAAGAGTCATGGTTTCTTTCTTTTACAAAAGATGCTAAATTGCTGATAGAGAGTGGAAGTGAAACACTTTATCTTCAATATTTGAAGTTATAAAAGAATAGAAAAATAGTATTTGGTATAACTTTTTCTTATAGAGCTTTTTATTTCACAGATAATTCTTGGAACTGCTGGAGGCTTCCATTTTTATGATTAACAGAATAAAACAATTACTCTGTAACTTGGGATATTTTAATATCAATTACAGATGTTTAATCATTCCTTGGCTACTCTGTTTCCCACAGGACAAAAAATAATCATGTCTTCATAGTAATAGTCCCAGTGAGGACCACATCCAGATTTAAAAAATACTTCATTTTGGTGCCCACAGATAAATTCCAGCACAAATATGACAAATTTTAGCTCCTGTTACAGAAAACACACATCTAAATAATGCACTCTGGAGGTTGGAGAATGATTCAGCTCAGTTTCAGGTGAACCTCTAGGCTACATCTGTACTAAGAATCAACAGAAGGAAATACTCTTGGCCATTGCAACTCATCTTTACTCCTGATGTAGGTTTGGCCAGGGCTTGCTCACTAAGAAAAATATTCTGTTCCTGGTTCAGCAGTTAAGAACCAGTTAAGAACCTCTGGCTCAGTGTAAAACCTTGAAGAGCTACTGACATTCACAGCTGAGGATGAACCAAAGGATTGTGTTCCAAGAATCAGTGCCCTGTCTTCACAGGATAGATTGCCCCACAGTTCTACAGGACAGTGCCTCATAGAGGGGGCACTGACAACGAGAAGTGTTCTTGGGTAACAGTTATTTTCAGCTGAGATTGGTCCTGGCACATGAACCTCTGGAGCAGGCTGCTATAATTGTGTTAAAGTTGTCATAATTGTGTAAGTGGTCCATACACACTCAAAGTTTATTGATGCCTTCTGAAATTGCACTGCTACTGCAGGGATTCATGAGATAAGTATTGAATGGCTATGGAGCAAAACTGAACTAGTTTAGAACATTAACCAGCCTTTAAAAATAATTACACAAAAACCAGTAAAAATTGATGTAATGTTTTAATCAGCATCATTGATCAGATAAGATTGATTTGCTACATAAAACTTGTTTAGGCTCAGGGTTCTGATGTTAACAAAAATGCTTCCTGTAAAACAAGCTTATTACTGAGAAAAACTAATGAAGAGCAGAATTAAAATAATTTCAGAAACTGAAACTGTGAATGTCATTGTGATTCAGATCTGTAGTGTCAAGTGGTTTACTGAAGCTTTTAGGAAAGTCACCATCTTTTTTTATTCTGAATTTGTACACTGTCTAAAGCAACAGGACTCTTTCTGCCCCGGAGACTCTTATAATAGCAAATTATCTCCATTACTAAAAAAAATATAGGAAAGAAGAAAGAAAGAAAATGCCAGTCTTCCTTCAATGATTGTAAAATATATGGCAAATGTTAGGAATAATTTCAAAATATTTGTTTTTGTCTTCAGGTGTGGAAATACTGTTAATTTGTGTTAATTCCATTCATGCAGGGAATCTCTATATATGTAAAGTACCTAAGAAAAATTATGTGGCTGTGTTACAGAAGGGCATATTCAACAAAATGAATCTTTTCATTTTCTGCACCACTTCCTAAAGGTAGGGAAAATTGCTGTAATATAAGCTGCATCTTCACTGTTATGTGACTGTTACTATAGAAAGCAATATTAACCTGAAGAACTTGATGACTGACTTCAGAAGAGTCTAGTAAAAATTTAAATAAGGTTTTCATCTCTTCTTGACTGTGATGGACTGCACTGTTTAAAATTATACAGGAAAGCAACATATAAACTAAATTGGTATCTGTTCTTGAAGACATTCTTCCTTCTTTAGTGAAACTGAATGAAAGCAAACAATTTCTTTTCAGCTTTAGATTTGGCAAAGCTTTTACATTGGATGAAGCTACTTATGTGGTCTTATATTTATTGGCAATACTATTACACATGATAAAGAAAAATTTTTAAATTGTTACTGTTTCTTGTGTGTTTTTTCTTTGTGCTTGTTAAAGGTGTTGCATTTTCAAGTACTGCCATACATGATAAACAGAAATTTATTCTTAAACTAGGTAATATTTTACATGAAAACTCATGTAAACCTGCCTTTTTTTTTTGAATGGATATTTGAAATCAGAATTTGTTAAAATCCCTTGATCCAAATTTACTATGCAACAAGTGGGCATAACTGCCTCCATGCAGTGACATCAGTGACATTGACCTTGGTGTCTAAGCCTAGCAGGAAAAAGACTTTAGAAGAAAAATTCCAATGAATGACAGAGAGGTAATATCACAACAGAGGATTCTCCTCAGAAACGCCTGCAGTTGTTTTCTCCTCTAATGCCTGAAATTCCCTATTTACACATTTTTGAGATGTGCCTTATTGATATATCTAGAGCCTGTCATCCCAGGTATGCCACCGTGCCCCTGTGCACAAGCTCTGCCAAGATGATGCTGGTCTCTGTAGGACCAGATCAGTGTTTCAGCATTAAGTAAAGCAACATGGAAGTTGCTTTAACTTCCATGAGGAGAACAGCAAAGATAAAACAAAGAACTCACACCAGTAGGCATTTTGGCTTGGATTATTCTGCAGCCTGATATAGTTTGTCAGCCCCACAGGAGAATGCTGTTTTGGCAAAAGCATGCTCTAGATGGTCTCAGAGCTGCCAAAGGGAGGAGGTGGCAGCTATCCTGAGCCACAGTAAGGTAATATTGGCTGAGCCAAGAGGTAATGCTAACAGCCCAAGGCTCATTAGCCAGGGCACAGCCCAGAACCAAGTAATTATCATCATGTGACAAAAAAACATAATAAGCATCATTTTTACCTTATTTATCTTAAAAGTACCAGGGCTGGCCAACCAGCCAGGGGGGGAAAAAACCCAGAATCTGGGACTCCTATACTCGCTCATCCTAGTATGCAGTGGTATACCTCTGTGGCCAAAGGTTGCAGGCCTGGTCATGAAGCTAAAATGACTCCTTGGTTCTGAAGAATCTTTCTTCTGCCATTCTTTAATGTAATTTCTAGTTCAAATTGTGTTTGAAATAAATGGCTTATATGAGAAAGAGTTTGCAGTTACTATATTATTAATGTGGTACCTTGCAGACACCCAGAAATGAGAATGGCTACTTTTTTTTTAAAGTCACATCCTACTGCACACAAACCAACCTAATTATCTACCAAGTAATTATTCAAATGTTATTTTATTTTAAAATTTTGGAGTTATTTTGACAAGAAATCTTTCCTAGCTATACCTTGTGGGAGGATGGATTGTAGGAGAATAGAGATAGTACTGAAGGCAATCTTACCCCGAGGAGTTGCAGCTGTGCTAATTATCAAAGAGTAGGAACAGCCTTGCCATTAACAGGTCACATCTGTGTCCAGTAAGGATGGGTGTTATAAAAGAGTGGGTTAGCTAGTTGAGAGGAGAGTTGGAGTCAGGTGGTCGTGCTAGGGACAGGAAGGGTCAGGTGGTCATGATAGGGTTGGGTAGGAGCCAGCTGGCCGGGCGTGCGAAGAAAGAAAAGAAGGAGTCAGTGTTGTGAGGAGCTGCTTGTGGGAGCTCACAGGGTGAAGATATGAAAGTCTTACAGTAAGGTAAGAAATGGTGACAGTCAGTTCCCATCCACCGTTGATTGGTGCCAAGCACTAACACCAACAATTAGTGGCCCACATGGGGGTGGATCCTGACGTACCTGATTACCATTAATTTATCTTGGCTAGAGAAAGAATATATTTAAACACAAGACAATCCAATTTCACACAAAAATTGGTTCTATTTTTATCATGTTATTGTTCAGGTTGAATAGCAATTTAGAGCCTATGAAACATTTTCCTACATTTACTTAGAGAAAACACTATCAATTTGCATAAAAATAAAATATTGTCTTTCATTTTGTTACACTTCTTAAAAGTCTGAAGTGGAATTTTCTGCAAGATGCTATGATTACCTGTAGTTTTCATCAAGACTCAAATCTGGATGTAAAAATCTTGTTAATTTTTGGTTGTGTTGCATTTTCCTAGACTCATATTTTACCACTATGTGTTGAGCAATAATATACCAGTCAAACAACATAGAACAATATTTTCAACTGTTAACATTTAAATAGGAAGCCAAGAGCAATTGTGAGAAGTGTACAATCCATAAAATTGTCTTCACAATAAGTAGAGATAGAAACACTGTCCTATCCCCTACTCTATTCCACTAGAGTCAAGGCATTTTGAAAATGCCTGCTGTATTGCTGAGCAAATTGATTCCCTTTCTAATGGCCAAATACAACATTTCACACTTGTATTCAATACAACCTACGGCCGTGTTAGCTACCCTGGTAACAGGGTAGTTAACAAACTAGTGCTAGAATAAATTATTAAAAGTAAAAATATTGAGGATTGTTAGCTAAATTTTAGTTTGTGCTAGAGCAGCTTTACAGAACCTCACAAAAAAAATTTGTGTATTATTGTTGTTGTTGTTGGACTGCTCTCAAAATAAAGAAGTATATCATACATTTTTGCCATGCTCTTTTCTCTGTAAAGGGCTTAAAGTGACGCATACCTCATGTGTGCGCCTAGCTGGGATCCTGCAGTACCAACGCCATTGATGCCACATGCATGGTATCTTGCACTTTAACACTGCCTCCAACTGCTCCAGGTAGGAAAAACAATTATGCAAATTTCTCACAATGCAAAAGGTAACATGATTTCCAGAAGCAGTGAAAAAAAGCCCTGGAGTCTATATCACAGTTTCAAAGTGCTAATTTTTGGTATTCTTTTTCAGTTTGGTTTGACAGTAGTGTAAATTATTGGGAAATGATTTGACCTCTTCATGTGTCTGTGGACATGCAAAATACAGCTGTCTGTAGATATGCAAAATATGCTCATGGGGGTACATCAGAAATGTAGGTTGAATGAGAATCACTTCAAGGATAGGAAAAAAAAATATTTTCAGCTTTGTAATTTGTGTTGTAGCTGAGCACTGGAACATGCATTTGGAAATGGTGGGGTTTAACAAAATGCTTGGTTAGAACTTTTAATAATATAATTTAAAAAGCAACATTTAAAATGGTGAAAGTTTTCCTCACTATGAAAGAGAGGAAATGTTTACTATAATAACACTTCAAATTGATGTAAAATCCTTTGATTCATTACATATTATAACCAATACCAACAAAAGACACTGTCTACACTATATTTTATATTTGCAGACTAATGGCCTGAAATTGCTAAGATCTGAATTATTTCTAGAATATCACTTAGCTGAATAAGGACTGTTCATGGAATTTTATGAGCAAATCATGTCAAACCAATCTAATTTCCTTCCACAAGGTGGTTATAAGGCTTGTAGGTGGGAGGGAAGCGGGAAATGATGTGTCCTAAAGCTTTAAGCAAATCTCACATGACATAAGGAACAGAAATGGGTTTTTGATGAACTTTTACTGAGCGAGGGTACACTGGATGGAACATCAAAACTATCATCAGAACAACGATCAGTGCCAAGCAATAGGACAAGAGGCAATGGGCAGAAATTGATGCACAGGAAGCTCCCCCTGAATTTGAGGAAGAACAACTTTATTGTGCAGGTGACCTAGCCCTGGAAGATTGCTAAGAGAGGCTGTGGAGTCTCCCTCACAGGAAATATTTAAGAACCATCTGGATGGAATCTTGTGCCATGTCCTCTAGAATGGCACAAGATTGTGCCATTGTGCTCCTTGTTTGAGCAAGGTGGTCAGACAAAATGATCCACGGTGGTGGCCTTCCAACTTGACTAATTCTGTGATTCTTATAACCCAAACAACCAAAAAATCAAAATCAGCAAAAAAAAAAAAAAAAAAAAAAACCCACAAAACCACCCCCCAAAAAACAACAAAAAAAAAAAAAAAAAAAAAAAAAAAAACAAAAAAAACCCAAAAAAACCCAAAAAACGCCAAAAAACCAAAAAAACCCACCAAACAGGTGGCATTTGTCTCGGCTATAGTCTTTGTTCTTTTCCGTAATGATCCAAAGGAGGAAATGGGATATATTTATTGTATTTGTGGAGGACACAAACCAAGACGGGACCGAGCTCTTGCCCTACCATTTTGCGGGCTGAGATGACAATTCAGAAGGCACCGACGAGCCGAAGGAGCACTGCAGACAGCGCCAGAACGAGCCTCTGCGAGGACAACTGCAGCTTAATGAGGAATTCGCCCGAAGCAGTTTGCAATGCACGCGGTCACTCGCTGGTGATCCCTTGGCCCCGTTTTCCATTAGAGACAGCGGCAGGCACCTGCTTTCCGCGCTGCTGCTTCCCAGTGCCGCTGCTCGGCGGCAGGCCGCGCGGCTCTTCCCGCAGCTGCGGAGCCGCGGCACGTCCCGGCACCGCGCCCTCAGCTCCGGCAAGCCGCACGCTGCCCCCGGGGCTGCGGGCCCACCCAGCGCCAGCGCCAGCCCCGCCGCGGGCGGAGCGCGGCGCGGCGCGGGGGGCGGGCCGAGGCGCGGCCGCACGGCGCCATCTCAGCGCGCCCGGGCATGGGAGGTGTTGCTTGGCGCTGGGCGCTGCGCGCCGCCCGCCTCCTGCCCGGCGCCGGCGGCGGGAGGGCTCCGGCGGCGCTGGGGGGCGGCCCGGGCTGCGCGCCTGCCGCTTGCGCCACTTCGTCCGCCGGCTCCGCGGTGAGTGAAGCGGGAGCTGCGCCGTGCGTGGCAGCTGCCGGGGCGGGAGCGGAGCGGGACGGGGAGGGCCGGGCCGGGCTGTCCCTGTGCTTGCGGGGGTGCCGGAGGGGCGGCAGGCGGGACGGTCTGTCCGCGGGTGCCCCGACCGGCCGTGTCCTGCGGCAGTCGGTTCAGCAGCAGCGTCCCTGCGGGATGCGGTCGCGGCCGGTCTGGGGCAGCGCCGGGCCGGGAGAGGAAGATGGACGAGCTCTGCCCGCTTTTTACCCGGACTGGCGTGAACTCCGTGGGAGCAGTGCGCGGCGCCAAGCGCCCGTGGCAGTAGCACTGTGCCAGCCGGGAGCAGGTGGGGCTCTGCCTGCGGCGATGCTCGGCTCTCCTGCGGCAGGAGCCCCGCGCGTGGCTCTCCTGCGGCAGGAGCAGCGGAGCGGGGCGCGCTCCAGCGCCCGCACGTGTGCGGTGCCTGTGGCACGGCTCAGGACAGGGACGGCTCTCGGGCACCGCCTGCCCTCAGCACCTCGCGTTCCTGCTCCTTCGCTGCTGCTGCATTTGTTGTGCCTTAAACAGCTATACCGAAAGGACCGCCAAGTCTAGTCTGTTTCATTAAAGCTTCCGACTTGTAAGCAGTGTTTTGGTTTATTTCAGCGCTTTTTTTTCTTTGGGTGCTAAGATCAATCATATTGAAGTGTTTGTAAAAAACACACGTGGCTGGTGTTAGTTTAAGTTGGCCGAGTCCTTGCCTGCCTGTGAAGCAGCTTCCCTTTGGGAGAGCCTCTGTGCAGAATGTTTTTTAGACAAGAGGTGAAAATTTCTGAGTGTGCATGTAGGTTCCGTCCTGTCAGCTCTCTCTGCGAGAGTGGCGGCTTGGTGCACATGCATTCACTTGCTTTTTGGTTTTTGTTAGTCCTCAAGCTCTGGGGATGAGGCTCTGAGGGACAAACGTGCTCGGATCCTGTCAAGAGGGCTGCCGAAGCAGAAGCCCATAGAAGGAGTTAAGCAGGTGGTGGTTGTGGCTTCTGGAAAAGGGGGAGTTGGAAAATCAACAACAGCAGGTAAGATATTTTTTAAATCGTTTTCTTTGCACATTTTCTAGTATTTTGTATGGAATATTTAGGTGCTTGTGTCATTACCTTTTGATTGGGTTCTATAACACTTCACCTCTGACAAGTCCTGTTGCAGCCATTGAGAATCTACTTGGATACAGAAATCTTGGCTTTAACTTAGGTGTGAATTTGGGTTTGAAATCCTATGTTTGTAATAGTGCAGTGCTGTCCTGAGACATTGGGGCATCTTAAGAGGTGATGTAGGCTGAGGTGAATGGGATTGTATGCTAGTGCAGTGACACTGTTCCTCCTTCCCTGGCTGCTTAGGTGTGCCTATACAGTGCTTTTCTCTGTAGAGGACACTGATATTTAGAAAGTTTCCAGATCAGGACTCTGTATAATTTTCTCAACTACTTATATAGGTGTTTTATGAAGAAAAAGTGGAACGGTACTTACGAACCACACAAATTGATCAGATCCTTCAGAAGCACCTTGAACTCTTCTCTCAACTCCACCATTAGGTTTTGAATTAATTTTTCCTCTAATTTTTTTCTCTACCACCTGATCCTGGGTGGTTAAATGAGATAGTACATGGGTTACCAGTACTGCAGAAATTGACTTGAACTTAAACAGATGACTGAATGGAAAAATAGTTGTTGTGCCAACAAATGTGGTGGCCTTCTTACAGAGAGAAGAGTGACTGGTGTCATCAGCCTGGACTTCTGCAGAACATTTGGCACTGTCCTGCATGACATTCTTGTCTCTAAACTGGAGAGACTGGGAGTTTATGGATGGACCACTTGATGGATCAGGAATTGGGTGGATGGCTGCATTGCATCCAGGTCTGGGTCCCCCAGCATAACAAGGACCTGTGAGAGTGTGTCCAGCAAGTACCACAAAGAGAACCAGAGGGCTAGAGCACCTCTGCTGTGAAGACAGGCTGAGAGAGTTGGGGTTGTTTAGCCTGGAGAAGAGAAGGCTTCGAGGAAACTCTTGAGAGAACCTTCCAGTAATTAAAGGGGAGTTACAGAAAGGAAGGAGTGTGGCTTTTTATGTGGGTAGATAGGACAAGGGTGAATAGTTCTAAACCAGAAGTGGAGAGATGTAGATGAGCTGCTAGGAAGAAATTCTGTACTGTGATGGTGGTGAGGCACTGGAACAGATTGCCCAGACAAGGGGTGGTTGAACCATCCCTGGAAGTATTCAGGGCCAGGTTAGGTGGGATTTTGCACAACCTCGTCTAGTGGAAGGTGTCCCTGTCCATGGCAGGGGTTTGGAGCTGGGTCATCCTTAGCATCCCTTCCAACTGAAACCATCCTAGCATACTATGACACTGAAAGTAAACTTCTTGGAACATATTTCTGTAAAGTGTTAGAAATGTTTAAAGATCTCTTTCTTAGCATCTAGGCTGTAGAAAAGTCATCCTTTAGTTGAAGCATGTCTGCTGTTCATCTCCATGTGTTGTGAATAACATGTGGGTGAGTGGATGTAGCTCTTAATGTATTATTTTGGGGGTTGTATTTCAGCCATGCTTGAACAGGCTAAGTATCTGATAATTTCTAGAATAGAGTAATATGATGTCTGTACTAAAATTAACTGTTCTTAAAAAAAAGTCTTTTTTTTTCTTTTTCTCTATTATCTATCCTATACATAGGATACACATACCTGTACAAAGACATGCAAAACAGTTAAAACTTGTGTTTCTTAACCATCAGAAGACATATCTTTGATACATAGACTGGTTGTTGTAGGTTACTAAAAATACCAAATACCTGTTCATCAATTGACAGTTTACAAAATGAACATATTTTGAAATGTAAATTCAGATTTTTCTGCTCATGTCTGCAAACAAATATCTGAATTTAAGTTCTTGTAACTGGCAGCTGTGTGCAATTTCTACATAAAATATAACACATGTATGAATAATACTTAGAGTTGTGAGTTCATTCCTTTGTATTTAAAAATATAAAATCAGGGTTCAGCAAGCATTAAAAAAGATATTGGAAATGTAAATGAAGCATTTACATGTATCTGTAATGGACAGCCTTTTTAAATGAATATTTTAATTTGTAATATTGAGAAGAAATCTATATTCTTGTGTATTACAATGAGGATAAATTTCATGGTTCAGATGAACAATTGAATTTAAGATAAGATGTATAAACAAATTTATTGCATGGCATCATTACTGAATTATGTATTTAAAATGATGTTCCTAAAGCACCACAGGAAATATCCTCAGTCTTGTGTGTATGTCAGAAGGCCTGTCAGGGCTGCTTTTTTTTGTTTTGGTTGTGGTTTTTTTTTTTTTTTTTTTTTGTGTTTTCTGCAGTGTAGTTGTGTTTCAGTTGCTCTGGATCTCCATTTCAGGAAAAGAGCACCTGTATTCTGGTCAGGTTTGTCAGGGTCATTCCCTAACCTGTTGAATAACTCATTCTGTTTATTACATATGGCTTTCATGTTGTAGTCTCTGTTGCTTCCAGTGCTTTTTGGTCTTCTGAAATCAGTGTAGTCACTGATTAGAAGAAATTATGTTACCGGAACAATATTTTTCAATGCATGTTTAAATACTTTGATTGTTTTTTGTTGTTTCTATTTGTCTGTGTTTGTTTGCTATTTTCTCTATCCCTTTCCTGTCAAGTTTCTGTCCTTTAATGACATTCTTCTATATTTACTGCATCTGACCAAAATCTGGGTTTTTTTGCTTTTTTATTTGTTTGTTTTTTAGTTCTTGCTCATCTGTTCCCTTTTTGCACTACTCTAAAGATGACAGTACTGAAGAAAATTGGTCCTGGCATAAAAAAAAGTCAAAGAACGGTCTTGAAAGAGGGGAAATTTCTAATTTAGTGCAAGTCTTAATATTTTCAGTTGTGGAAGTAGAACAGTATTAAAGGCTGGTGTTCTTGCTCACATTCTGCTAATCCTGATATTTGAGGGAAATGCAAAAACTGAGTACATGGACCTTCAGACTTTTTAAATGTAGATTAAGAGGCTGAGTGTTTTCATTATTGTTCAGGGAAGCTGATACATTTGACCATGTGTTGACTACATCTCAGTCATATTAACTGCATTTTAACTTTCTTTTCCCTCTTGCGTACTTTTTATTCTGGATGTAGGATGTACTATTATTGAAACTTTTTGATTTTGGGGCTCCTTTATGTGTTAAAGTATTCTCATAAACTCTGTTTCTAAATGGCACTTACTTTCGGTACCTAAATATCAATGTATCTTTCCAAAGTTCATCTGAATTATCTATAGGTACTTCATTGATGATGTGTATTAATCATATCAGATACAGACGCACTACTAGATCTGCGCTTGTCTGCTTCTGGACCAAGAAATTTTATTTGTATTGTTAGCTGAGTGTTTGAAGAGTTCCAACTGTGCTATTCCTAGGGCCACTTCAGATTTGGAAATCAGAAAGTTGGATGTTACAAACTAACCTTCCCAGACTTGTACTAATTTCAAGAGGACAGAGTCCTCCAAGAGTCACAGAATCACAGAATATGCTGAGTTGGAAGGGACCCACAAGGATCATCAAGTCCCAACTCCTGGCCCTGCACAGGAACATCCCCAAGTGTCACGCCCTGTGCCTGAGAGTGTTGTCCAAATGCTTCTTGAACTCTGTCAGGATGGTGCTGTGACCACTTGCCTGGGGATCCTGCTCCAGTGCCCAACCACCCTCTGAGTGAAGAACCTTTTCCTAGTATCCAGCCTTTTTCCTGACTAGACTTCATGCCACTGAAGCTGTGTCAGGGGAGGTTTAGTTTATATGAGACTAGCTAGAGATTTAGGTTGGATTAGATGAACTCTGATCTCCCTGTGCGTCATTCCTTATACTGATTGGCAGGTTTAGTGTGGATGGAGATATCTTAGTGGCTTTTCTTGGAGCCTGCTGTGAAGTTGTATAGAATTTCTGGCATGTATTGCCTTGATGTCCTGCACTGCTGGTTATGGGAACTTGATTAGGGCCAGTATGAATGTTCAGGCTCAGGTTAGGTCCTATTCTGCATGTTAATGCCCTCTTGCAACTGACAGTAATACAAAAATAGGGGAATGCAAGATTCAGCTGGAATTCAAAATGAAGTGTTCAGCTAAATATCCATCTCAAAATCTTAGGTTTACGTGCTCTGTTGTTCCTGCAGTCTCCCTTCTTTCCCTTCAATAGTCAAGTATCCTTTATTGAAGAAGCATTATAGATCATACTTTAATTTTCACACATGAAAGCTGTTTAAGAAGATAGATGTGTATTGTGATTTTAAGAAAGTCTTTGTCTCCCCTCTTCAGGTTTCAGAGGGTGAATTTTCCTCTGATTTGGGGAACGGTTAATTGACCATCTGTTTAAATACCAAATTGAAGAACAAAATCTATGTTCTTAGCTTAGGAGGAAAGAGGCTGTGTGCCTCTTTGAGAAACAGTACAGTTGTCCATTTTAACCCTTGACTATTTTTTTGAAGGAACTTAGCTTTCTTGGTGTTAAGTATTTCAAGACAGGAATCTGGCTCCCCAGCTTCTTCTCAGAACCTTTGTACTCTTCCAGCACAACAAGGCTGATTGCAGCTTACCTTTCTTGAAAGAGTGACATACAGCAACATGTAAGGAAAACAGAGGATGTTACCCAAGAAAGGGTTGTGTGTGTTGGATTTTTTGCCGTGTTTTTTTTTTTCTTCTAAAACATAAAACTTTTTGGATTATAAAAATTACTTGTTGTTTATACCAAAGCTTCTAGGAGGACTCCCAACATAACTGAAGCTGGTGAGCCATTAAAGATACCATTTGCACATGCTATTTAGTTACAAGAGTTAAGTAATGATGGAAATTTAAAAGCTTTAAATAAATGGTCTTTTCAGTTGCTTCATCTTTCTTCGTCTGTTTTTTTTTTTTTTTTTTTTTTTTTTTTTTTTTTTTTTAAGTTACAGATGCTTTCAGGTTAGATGTGCCTTTGTTTTCTGACATAAAAATCAAGTGGAAAGCATGCATTACACCTTCTTCCAGAAAACATCTCTATTCAATATATCAGAAAAAATCAGAAAAAGGGATATGATCATCTTTTTGGTCACTTGTTTTAATAGTTTATGTCAGGGCTTACCTACTTTCTAGTTTTATGAAAGTTCACTAGAGTGTGTGGTGAAAGTTACTGCTGGTAGTAATTTAGTTTTATAGTATGGTGTACATTTTCAAAAGTGGGTACTTCCAAAAGTTTTTTGTGATGTTATTCTTTGGCAAAGTACTGGGACTGTATTATTATTTTGCAGTGTCCTCTAGCAACTGCAAGTTTTTGCAGATTAGCTTGAGTTTGTTTGCTGGTTAACAAACATGGGCTGAAGTGTCACTTATACTACCAATGTTGTAGAGATGCAAGAAGCTGAGGACTGAGAGATTATGTAATTATTAAATAAATGTGATGTATCGATATTTTCTTGTGTTAGCAGTGATAACATTCTCAATATTTAGGAATTAAGTTTTCCTGCACTTAATCGTTTTGTTTTTCCTCCTCTTCTTTCTTACAGTAAATATAGCCCTCGCCCTAGCAGCAAATGATTCGGTAGGTGAACATTTAATTATAAACTTTAATGTGAAATGTGTGTCATAAATAAAATGGTTACTGCTGAGGGCAGTCACATACATTTAATGTAATTAATGTTTTTATTTAGTTAATTTCTTATTTGTTTTTAGTGGGCTTTTGAGTTTGTCAGTTTGTTTATATTTTATCAGTACCATGAATAACTTACTAGATGTCACCCTGCTTCTGGGTTTGGCTCTGTCCTTTCTCTGGTGTGTCACTGAATTGAACTGCAGTTCTGGAAGGATGTGTAGATGTCGGAGAGAATGCTTCTGCAGGTTGGAGACACTTAATAAATAATTCTATCACTTCAGAACACTGACTTGAAAAAAATAGGAGTTAGTGCTGAAGAGTGTCCAAACCACTTTTTTTTATAGCTCCACAGATTGACTGTTTCTGGAGAAACTATATGTAAAAATAACTTATAAACAGCTAAGGTGAAAAACCCAAAAACTATATATCTTCCCTAGAGCTTGGAAATACAATTTTTTGAGTGATTTCCCAGCTTGGTATTACTAAAACTGTTGCTTGGACTATAAATAGATGGTAGGAACCTTTCAAGAGTAAAAACTACAGGTGTTCGTTACATCCACATGCTGCTGTAGACTGGGAGTGGTTCCATTGTGCACATTATTGCCACACAGATAAACTCAGAAGCAAACTTCCTTTGCAATGTGAGGGTGTATGATTATGATGCAGGCTTTGTACTCATAAAACATTAAATACAAAATATCCTCAAATAATTCAGTCAGGCAAATGTAGCATCTTCTTGTAAAAGACAAGTAAAACAAAAAACAACACATAAGAGTGAGGACTCCATGCAATCTGCAAGCTTCCTGGAGGAATTTTTTAAAAGATCTAAAATATTTCCATAAACTCGGTCACACTTAATAAGAAGAGTGTTTAAAGCTGTTATATGAAATATGTACTCTTTGTGATGGCATCTGATCTTGTTATTTCACTGTCTTTAATTCTGTGTTTTAAATAGGCTGTTGGAATAATTGGATCTCAGAGAAAAATCTGTCATCTTGAAAAGCAGAACTGCTTACATGGTTACTTCTAATCAACTTTAAAACATGGCATTTGCTCTAATACTTAAAAAAAAAAAAAGTCAGTCTGCAATGTGATCGGTGTTGTGGGATGGTCTTTGAGTAGCTCCATGGAAACCATGTCAACCAGCTGCACATCACTTTCTGTAGCAGCTTATGTGTTTTTAAATGGTGTCTGATACTTCTCAAACATGCAGTTTTATGCATTTTAAAAATATATTTAGATAAAATATCTCTTAGTAAACCTGACAGACACAAGTTTTGTGATTATGCCCTTTATTAGGAGCTTTGATGTTACAATTATGTGGTGGTGTGTGAAGTTGGAGGCTAGCATCTGGTGGATGTTAATTAATGAAGAGCAGCTGAAATTGATGAAGTAGCTGTGACCTGTGTGAACTGGTGGTCACAGGTTAACAAGCTGTTACTGTGGTGAAATGGTCCTTTGATGTAGTTAAAAGTTAGAAAGTATGAAATTAAGGTGGATTAAATAAACAACTGTCTTCTTCGTTCATGCATCAGTATATTTTTTTCTTCTGTGGTTTATTTTCCTCAAGATAATTATGGCATGCATCATGTTTATGTTTAACTTTTGGGCTTGAGGTTGCTGGTTTGTTCATTTGTGAAGTCACATTGGTTTCAGTTCATTAATTTTGTGAGATAAGGTTTTAAAATGATAATCTCTGTGACCTTCCAGGGTGGAACTGTCCAGTGCTCTGAATTCTAGAAATCACTGTGATTTTCAGTTTTGTAATGGTGAATGAAGTAAATAAGGAGGTTGCTTTTCAGAATCCATTGGTGCCTCCTGCCTGTATTTTATAGTGAATTTCTTTGTCCTCAGGTATGCAGCAATGGATGCCTTTATTTTACATTTAGTAACTATTGCTTGTGCCTCACCTTGCCATGGTTTTTGTTTCTTCATTGCTATTGTAAGTTAGTCTCTTTTAGAAGAAGCAGTAATCATTGTTACTAGATCAGAGCTTCAGGAGGCCCCTGCAACTTCATTAGCTGTCCTTATGTGTCTGAGAAACAAAACACAAATTGATAGAAACTGATCTTGAACTTGATGTAGTGCTTAAAGGAGGAAAAAAAGGACTTGATGGAGGAAAATAGGTCACCATGAGGATAAGGGTCTGTGCTTCCTTCATTAGTCTGTATTACAAGTTCTATGCTTGTAACTGGTGTTCTTTTTCTAAAATAAAGCATGTTACAGAGTATTGAAAACAACTGTTTTCTGTTGAGTGAGATCTGTGAAAGATGCTCTCCTCTAAGAGGAGATTGGATTAGAGAATATTCTTGCTGCTTACAGTAACAGCTGTGACATCTTACTGTTGTTTGGTGTATCATAAGTTAGAAGATTACCAGTCAAAGCATAAAGGATTTTTTTTATCCTCTTGATTAAAAAAAAATCCTTCTGTCTTTTAAAAATTTACTTTCTGTAGTTAAAAAACTAAATGAAAACCCCACTGTTTCTACTGATAGATGCATTTTAAATTTTTATTTAACATGGACGCTTTTTCAGTTATTGTAGTGATGGCCTGAAATATTAAGGCATCAGCAGAGCTTTGGACATTGTCACGGTCGCACAGTGTTGTTGGCAGAGCTGGGATTAGAATTTGAGAGTTCAAAGTCTTGCATGCTGGTGCTCAGTCTGCTTTGCATATTTTTACCTCATGGTTACAGAGTAAATCAAGACAGAAGTTCATCTAGATGCCTAGATACCATGTCCAAGACAGTAGTTTGTTGGTTTTTTTGTGTTGTTGTTTTTTTTTTGTTTTTTTTTTTTTTTTTTTGGTTGGTTTTGTTTTTTGATTCAGAGCCAGGGAAGACAAGCAGGGCAGCCTCCTATGCCTTCCTAGAAATACTAGTTTTTTGGTATCCTGGGTTACCTGTTGCAGATGGATTATTTAAGAAATATATAAGCTCTTGGGCCTGTACCAAGGCCTATACATCTATACAGTGTTCTTTTTGTGTTAAGAAATAACTTAAACTTTTACCCTTGTGTTCTATTGTTAATTGCTTGCTTTGACAGTTGATTCTTTTCATTCTTTTGATGTACCAGCAGTCAGTTGTGCTCCCTTAGGAGCACTTGGGAAGAATTTTTGGGTTTTGTGCCAGGACAATTCATATTCAGACTAGAATGACTATTTATGAAAGCTGCCTGGCCAGAGACAATTTATTGTAGTAGAAACAAGTTGAATTAATAGATGGCAGCAATAATAGGGTAGGGATTGCTTGTTTATGAGCAGAGTATTTTAGTGAGCAAACACCAGCTGTGCATGACTAAGGATGGCACAAATCCAGTTGGGAGGCTGCATGCTTGTGCTGTCACTATGAGGCAAGCTCCCCAGTCAGATTTCCTTTGGCTCGCCTTTTCGTTCGGGAAGATTTACATTTTCACTATAGGATGAAATGTTTTTTTTGTGTTGTGAAGGACAGAGGAAGAAGCAAAACCATATGGACCAAGTCAGCATGTAGGCATAAGTCAGCGGCTTCTGCCTGCAGTACTGGGGACACGCGGTGAAAGGCAGCAGGTTTCGGCATTCTAGCGTAGCGCCAGGGGGTTCCTGGGAGGTGGTGCAGACCAGGACCAAAATGGGAAATGGACGAAGGGTCATTTTTATGCGGGGCAGCGGATTTCCCTGTGTGCCCCGGCAAAGCCCCCGGTTGCTGGCAGGGCGGGGATGGCGGCTGCGGGCCGGCAGGGGGCGCGCGGGCCGCTCCGCCGGGGCCGCTCCGCCGGGGCCGCTCCGCCGGGGCCGAGCCGCGCCGGGGCCGCGCCGCCGGGGCCGCTCCGCCGGGGCCGCTCCGCCGGGGCCGCGCCGCGCCGGGGCCGCTCCGCCGGGGCCGCGCCGCGCCGGGGCCGCTCCGCCGGGGCCGAGCCGCGCCGGGGCCGAGCCGCGCCGGGGCCGCGCCGCCGGGGCCGAGCCGCGCCGGGGCCGAGCCGCGCCGGGGGCGCGCCGCGTCCCCGAGGCTGCCGGCTGGGCCCCGCGCACCGCCCCTGTTCGTCGCTTGAGCCAGAAATCCCCCCTGGGTATCTGACCCACATCAGCACAGGCGGGGAAGAGGTTGATTTCTCATGCCTATATAGTAAGTTACAGCATAGTGATGGTATAGGTAGGAGCCAAGTCTTCGTGTCAACTCACTACTGTGTTAATAAATTTAATTTTAATTTCTTTAAACCGTGTATTTAATCAAAACACACACATTTTGAAACTACTCAAAAGCCATCCAAGTTACTTTTTTTACATTCCATCTTTTTTCTTTTTTTTTTGTATTTGGCTTGTGTAATTAAACTATTTGTCCACAGGACAATATCTGACTGCTACATTCGTAGATGACTTTACAATGCATATATATTTCTTCCTGGTAAGGAAGAAATTCCATGTGGGAAAACAAATCTAGAAGAATTTAGACAATAATGGGATCCTTCACTGAGTAATCATAGCATGAAGGCAAGTTCTGACTTTTGTCCTCTTCCTATGCAGCTTTTCTAATTGTTTGGGTTTGATTTCTTGGCATCTTTAACTCTATTACATAGAGAACCAGAAAACTTTAATCACTGTAGCTAAGGTCTTCATGCTTGTTTCTTAATGCTGAAAAGTTTCAATAAAGCTGGAGATGCCAGTTAGAATTGATTTGCTTTATTTGAAATGATGGCTTAGCTTCTAGATCAATTGAAAAAAAATACATAATAGAGCTTTAAAAATTGTGCTGTTTTTCAAATAAAAAATGAATAAAATTAAAAATATGGTTTAACATAGACCTCCTAAAATATATTACTTAAATCAGATAACTATATGCTTAATTTGAAGAAAATTTCTTTTTTTTTTTGGTCTGTTTGGAAGTTAAATACCTATATCCTTAATCTTCAAGTCATTGAAAGCCAAGTGCAGATACCAAAGAGACTTATGTGAAAGGTGGAGCCTTTTTTGTAATAATTTGACATGCTGTGAAAGTGGAGAGACATCTTGTAGAGATGTGGTAATGCTAGGGATTCTGTTTTGGTAATTTATTTTCCAAATTATTGTGTAATGAATTTTTTCAGCAGGATGGAGAATGTGCAGAAAGGCCAAACAAGGTTGAATTACTGGTACACAACTGTTAAGAACATTGGGTAGGAGCTAGTGCAACCTGTTACAGAAAAGAAGTTCTGGAGAAGTCCTGTGGCTGGCAGAAAATTAAAAACACTTCATATAAAGGAAAAGGGCTTTTAAACCACTAGCAGACTGAGTGTTTACAGCAAGTTTGCATTTCTAGGATAGAGTGAAGAAACTGCAGTGGTACATTTTTGGCTTTAATCCAGTTTACAGCTAGGCACTTAAATAGTGTGCAGCTGAAAGAGTTAGAGAATTAAGGATTAAAAGATGGCTATTCATTGTGTCAGTATGTCAAATGAGGAATCCATAGCCTATCCTGATTTTAAAGTTCCCTTTTGTCCTGTGTGTTGCTGCTTGCACTTTGGCATTAGCTCTAAGTCTATAATGACATTAAAAGGGTAAATTGAGAGTCCTGGTGGTGGATTAAGAGAACCAGCTTTAAAGTAACTGGCACCTTCACTTAGCAAAGCTGGAATTTCTGTCTTTGGAATGGACTATAGCTACTGAATATTGGGAGCACTTTTGGTGTAGGAAATTCTTCACTGTATAGAGCAATAACAGCTCATTAACCTGTGCCTTTATCCCTCCCAGGCTAAACACCAGGGAACTCCGGTGGCTGGCAGAGTTTACTTCAAAGTAAAATACTATCTACTAGCATCCAGTGGGGATACATAGACCCTATCAAGTGTGGGAAAAAGTCTCAGAAAATATGACCAAAAATGAAATTAATGCTGTCAAAGAGTCTTTGGATGTTTAGCAGTAACATGGGCTGTGTTGATTAACAGCTATTTATAGAAGCCTTTTGTGAACCTTCTTTTTATTGTTCTTTTTTTCTCCATTTTTTCTCTCTGTTGGTATGGACTCTTTAATCAGGTCTGTTCCCCAATAAAACATTTGGCTACTTGGAAAAAAGTAATATCACCAGATTCTCTGCTGCACACAGAATTGTGTGGAGGGGTCCTTTGTGATATGTGAATAAAACGAGTTGCATTTGGTTGAAAATTTGTTACTGGAAAATCCAATTGATTTTGTAGTCAATATTCCCTGAAAAGCAGAAAAGGGAACCTCCATAAAGAAAATGTAGGGAGGGATGAAACAGTTCTTAAGGATCTGCTGAAAGAGCTAAGAGGGGGAAAGATATGGATCATTTGTCATTAATTTATGCCACCTGAACAAGGATTATGTACAGTAACATTTGCCTGCCTAAGAGAACAAGCATAACAGCAATTGAATACTTTCTAATGAGGCAAAATTTATTGGCTTTTTTACATGACTTCTGTCTGCCAGGACTTTGGCCTTCAACAACTTTATTTTAGCTTTTTCCCCCAAAAGAATTGCAATTAAGTTCAGAGCTTGAAAATCATTAATTTGGAATACTGCTGTCTTCCAAATCTCTATTACTCACAAGGCAGTGGCCAGGTTCAAGGACTAAGCTGAAATTTAATTATGTAGAGAATCTTGCCAGAGAAGGTAAAGGAAAGTGTCTTTTTAGTGAGGTTATCTGTGCCTGTGATTTGTATGCTGCATAAATGAAGCTGTAGAATTCTCATCTCTTGGGGATATCTGTAAGAATATCTTCTTTATCTCTTGATGTAACATTTGGTTTTCTTGTAAATAGAGAATCTGTACCTGGTGACTGTGAAAACTAGTTTTTGATTCTTCATGTAGGTGAGAGAAGTTTCTAAATTAGAATGAAAACTTAACTGTATTTTTAATGGGTTAAGAGCTGCAGTGATTGTGTAACATAGTACATCACAAAGAATGTTTGTCAGAAATCTTTAGAGTGGTCTAATGGGCAAATTAAAACTTTGCTGAGAAGATGAATGATAGTGAAGTAGAAAGAATTACTTAGTCAATGATGTAAAAGTAGAAGATGAAGAGGAGTTATAGTTCTTTATTCTGTAAAATTTTTTTGTATTCTTGAGGTCATCACTGATCAGATGAGACCATGACAGTACCAGTACTGCAGAAATAGCAAATCCTACCAGTAGTTAGCCTGTGCTAGGGACTGTTTATCTATGGTGAGGGAGCCTTAAAAGCCTCGAAAAGAAGGTAAATGTGAACGTTTTCGAAGTTTTAAGTAGAGCTTTTGCTGACATAGGAGTGCTTTTGTATTTTCATTTGCTGACAGTATATTTATTCCTAATTTCATGGTCTCTGCCTGATGGAATTTTGATAAGGATCTTATGCTGCATGTAGAGGTCAGTGATACTGCATGAGGCTGTATATTTTTCAAATATAAATATATTTGTAGTAAACTAATATGTATGTAATAAACTAATATGTAGTAAACAAATATATATGTAGTAAACTTGAAGATTGATTCAAACTTTCTTTCACAGCTGGGCAGGTGAAAGGAAAAGGACAAATGTTAACTTGAGAACAGCTGTTTTGAACTTGGTTATTGCTATGCCATCTGGAGAGATGGAATGCTGTTTGTTTAATAGCACAGGAGAGAAATATGTTTATAAGGAGATGGTGGAGTTGTGTTTTCTGAGTCCTTTTCCTGAGAGTGCCAAGGGAGGCTGTAGCAGTGGTGTGTGCTGCACTCTGAAAAACAGTAGCAGGGGGACTTCTATGTGCTTGGGTGTGCTTTAAGTACTGCATTTCTGTCTGTGTAATGAGTATTACTTAAGAAAAAAAAAGATGCATCATTGGTATGAGAAGTATATCAAAATAATGTCAGAGGACATAAGAGCAATCTTAGAGCTTTTTTCCCTCCTCCTTTTTTCCTAAGTTGCCTTTTTGGTTGTGCTTTTGATTCTCCATAATCTATTCCTTCTGCCCAGATGTTTCTCTTTAGCTTGTGTGATGTTATGTATGTTTTCTTAGGATTTGATTTAGTACAATGCTTTGAAAGATGTGCTGTTTTATATGAGGTTAGATTGTATGGGAAGAAAAAAACGATTTATTAAAATCTAATTTAATTTTTTAATTACTGTAACTCATGCATCTGGATTATATTTCACTCAGCACGAGAAGTATCTGGTAATTCTGATTAACAGTTTCATGTGGTAGCATCCAGGTGTGTGCATATTATTTCTTCTCTTGGGGATTTAAAACATTGTAAATGCTGGAAGAAATGATCTGGACTGTACTGTGCATGTCTTAAAAAATCCCTTAGTAGCTGCCATAATACTTTTCTGAGATAATTAAATGTTGAGTAAAGGGTTATTGGCATTCTAGGGATGTTTACATGCTGCAAAAGCAGGGATATTTGGGAGAAAGAAAACCATAGCTTATTGGGCTGATGCTCTCTGTGTAAGCTGCTACTTTTAGGCAGTGTGAACTCTACTTGCCTAATGTGTTGAACTGCTTGGTAAGGAAAAAAACCCTGCCCTAGGCTATCTTAAGTGAGGTTCTGTCAGTGATGTAAAGATTTCTGAAAGACTTTTTTCCTATAATCCTGTAGAAAGCACTAGGCTTACAGGAACACTTGTGCTTTTGTTACCATGAATTGTAGAAACGTGAGAATCTGTTAATTATTTTTCTGTTTGAAGACAACAATTTTACTGAACCATATCCATGAAAAGCAGTGCATGTCAAAAACAGGCACTTTTCTTGCTTTTGAAGAAGTGTGTTTTTTGGAGGAATGGTCAGGTTCATTGTATTAGCTTGGTAATTTAAAGTAATAGCTGAATTTGTAAAGTCCTCTAGAATGTTCTTCTCCAGTGTGGATCTATTTATTCTTTAGTTCAGGAAATTTTGGACACTTAGGTTGGATAATATCTATACAGTAGATGCAGTTCTGCTGACCCCCAAGAATCAGTGGCCTGTAGTGGTGAACACCTGATTATATGTCCAGGAGGTCATAAAGACATTGTAATTAATTTAGGTAATTTTAAATCTTTAGTCCCTTTGGTCTGAAAGTGAAACTCTTGAGTTGTGAGATCATTGCAGTCAATCAATAGTCACAGTCCTTGCATGAGGGGGAAAATCCTCAAGAACTTCAGGGGAAGTATGCCATCAGGTTTAAAACACTATGTAGGTTTTTTAGCAATTACTTGCTTTCATTTGGGAAGGAATTAGGTGGAACAGCCTGTAGATGATGTTTTGATAAGTTTGATTAGCTGGAGACACAGATAAAGGGACTGCGTCATGAATGTTTCTAAGCTGTTAAAATATGCATTTTGTACAAGAACAAAGAAGCTTTACTAGTTTGTTTTCCATGTCTTCAGAGTCTAACATAAATATGGGTCTTTTAAATGTTTTTGAAATTGCAGCTTTCAACAAGACAAGAAGAATTTGTTACAGTAGCTCCTGAACTTTTGTCTAATAGTTTTCACAAGGCATCATAATGAAAAAGTGTTAAAAAAATTTATGTTAAATAATCTGTATAATTATATATGCTTTGCTCTGTTTTACTAATAAAAAGTATATCAAACAACCAAATCCAAATTTGGTTTTTGCAGTAAAGACTTATTTTTTAAAGTACATAGTAGGTCAAATATGATAATGCTTTTTTTTAACTTATCTATCTTTCCCATCAAAACTGTGATAACAAAATGGCCTAATATAAGATACCAGATTAGGAAAGCATCACCCGAAAAATGAAGTACACACTTTGAAACACTGGCAGAGGAAGTCTGATTTGGCATTGTTGGAGAAGCTCCTCTTGCTGCTTTAACCTTTCAAACAAGCTCTTAAACATACTTGTTTGCAATTTTGTAAAATGTTGAATACAGTTAGCTTTCTATATTAGAGAAACTTGACATTCAGCACTTTAAAGGGCGTGCTCTTTACTACTTAATTTGCAGAACTTAGTAATTGATACTAGGTCTTGCCATCTGTAGAAAAAGTTTATTTTCCACAAAATATGTATGTGTAGCTATTAAAAAGAATATAGAAAGAAGTTTTTAAGTCTAGACTATGTAGCTGAAATATTTTTTATTTAAAGTTTATTGCCTAATGTACCATATGTAGTTGAATAAACCCATTTTTAGCATACTTTTGTGTAAATGTATTTGATTGAAATGTTATGCCTGCTTAACTAGCTTCAGAGACATGCATTTCAGTAACTTCAAGATGTCTGCAAAGTGTACTCTGCCACTTAAATGGAAGACAAAAATATGTTTTCTGTGTTTCTCACATTCTTTGTAATCACTAGTATGATTTAAATTGCATTCATTTGCATATACTTACAAACCTCCTATTTTTTGCTTTTTTGGGTTTTTTTGTTTGTGTTTTTTTGTTGTTTTTGGTTTTTTTGTAACCATAAAATTTGATACATTGTTTAAAATGTTAAGGTGTTTTGTATAAACGTACATGGAATAGAGAGAATGTTGGTTATAATGCTGGTTAATATAAAGTCCACGGTCTGCAATGTAAGTAAGAAACTGTACAAGTGAGAATTCTGTGTGGAGAATCTAGCTCTTATCAAGGCAACTGACCCAGCTTGTAGACATTGTTGTATTTCATTCTTCAATTGCTATTTAGAGAGAAAGGAAACAGTGATAACTGATGTCTCAAATCAAGGTCTTATTTTTATTTCTTTAAACAGTATTGAATTTTGTTCAGCTAATAATACAGAAAGGAGGACATTTTGAAAATTACTTCCTTTTGCTTCTCTTTCACTTTTACTTTCACAGGGGAAAGAAGTTGGTTTACTTGATGCAGACATATATGGACCTTCAATTCCAAAGATGATGAACTTAAAAGGAAACCCAGAATTAACACCAAGTAAGTGGAAGGGATTTTTCTTGCTGTCTTTTCTGTACAGGGATTACCATGGTCCACTCATGGGTCCTTCCTTGGTGTGGCACAGAAGGGATGCAAACAGAAGATAAAGACTGAGTGTATGTATTTATTTGTTTCTAATATTGAGGTTACTTTCCAAGCTGCCTTTTACAGCTAGGAGCACATTCAGAGTCCTAATTTTTGTTAATCTTTGGTGTGTGCAGTCTCATGGATTTTTACTAGAGACTCTGGAAGGGAAGGTTAATTATCAGTAGTTTAAAAATTGTTATATAGTATCCTACAGTAGATGACTTTCAGTTAAAGAACAAAACCCACTAATCTAGGGAAAGAGACACTAAAAAGAAAAATGAGTAAGAGAAGAATCATTACTTGAGAGGCAATTGGCTTAAATGGTGTGGGCAGCCTCCCTGGTTTCTTGATGTTATTGGATGAACAGAAAGGTCATTAGTATCTGGAAAAGGGCTCCAAAGATTCTCACAGTAAACAATTTGCCCTGGCTGTAACCATAGTGATTTCATGGTTGCTTTTATGAAATGTCATTAAAATTATTCTGTTTGATTTCTCTTAAGCCAAATGTGCCACATCACTTCACTATTTTGCATTTGAAGTTGTGTGTTTAGAAACACAGTGATGGTCACTTCCCTACCAGAAGGTGAAGACAGTAGATAAAACTCCTAGTCTTCCTTCTGCTAGGAAGAATTCTAGGGAAACATAAATTCAGGTAGAGCAGTCTTCAGAGAAATAAGGTGACCCAAAGTAGAAAGATCCCATCAAGTCAGTTTAACTTTCACCCAGGCCAGCCAAGGATGAAAGTGAAGAATGGCTTTATCTTGATACCCTGTTTGTATGATGTTTGAGTGTAAGGGAGTGTGGTTTTTAGGGACCCTGGGGTGATATGGGTTTTTTTATACTTTTTTTTGCAAGTAACCACATACAAAACTAATTGCATACTGTAGCTGGTTGACACATTAAAATGTGCTTGGATCCTTCTGAAGAAAGTACAGACTGGCCATACATGTTGTCAGGGAGGGATTAAGGACATCTGCGAGTTCAAGCAGGACATAAAAAGGCTTCAGTGAAGTAATCAACTGCAATGTTTGTGGGCAGCAATAGGTAAAAGGAAAGTAAAATATTCCTTCTGCTTCTTTTCATGCCATGATCTCTCTTTTTTTATTATAGAAAGGTTTGGGTTGAAAGGAGCCTTTGAAGGTCATTAGTCCCACCCTCCTTCAATGAGCAGGAACATCTTCAACTGCATCAGGTTGCTCAGGCATCCTGCTCAGGCATCCTGATCTTGAGTGTTTCATGTCTACCACTACTCTTGGCTACCTGTTTCAGCATTTCACTAGCTTAATTGTAAAAAATTTCTTCCTTATATCTAGTCTGAACCTACCCTCTTCTAATTTAAAACCATTACTTCTTGTCCTATTGCAACAGGCCCTGCTAAAATGTTTGTCCCCGTCTTTCTTACAAGTTCCCTCTAAGTACTGAAAGGCTTCATCAAGGTCCCTGGAGGCTTCCTTTGTCTAGGCTGAACAGCCATGTTGCTCTCAGTGTTTCATCATAGGAGACGTGTTCCATCCCTCTATTTACTCTAGTATTGTTGTAGAATGTTCATTTGTAGCTCATCTTAATCTGTGTGTGTGTATGGGTATTATGGTTGTTGACCTATATGTTCTCACCCAGTGTAAAGCACGCAGAATGAAACAGTGCCAGTATCTTTAAAGGTTTGTTATTGAGCTTGCAGTATCAGCCTCTGAAAACTTAATGTGGCAAACTTAGAATTTCTTATATAATTAAAATTCTGTCTCCTTATGGTTATGCCCTATACTCTGGATAAAGAAAAAGTAATGTATTTCCATGTACTGATGCACTGCATGTGCCTATACAGACAGCTATCAAATTGAGTGCTTCCTATATTTAAGTACCTAGGTTACAAATGCAGGTTTTATTTAGATAAATTCCGAAGCGAGGAGAGTACTTAGTTTTATTTGTTGGATTTTTGTTATATCTTTTGAAGTCAAAAGGCTGCTGAGCGATAAACACATAAATAACTGAGCCTTTTCATGTATCATCAGTAGAATTTGAATTCCTGATACAAATGGAAGTATTCTTGCATTCACTGGTACTTTGAACTCCATTGAGGATATATGTCATACAGGCTGTGTTTTCCCATACTATATTTTTTTCTATGAATTTTGTATTTGAAGTGCATTGTGCAATATGAACACAAAAGGGACTATGTTGTGGTGTTCAAATCTCCTCTTTTCATTTTTATGTGATGTTGACTTTTGTTTTTTTCAATTTTTCCTCACTGTCTGAAAAATGGATTAGATAATTTTGAATTCCTTGGTCGTTTTGCTATGTATTCTGTCAATCCATACCTAATTTAAATCCATGTCTTGAGACGCAAATTGAAAAGCAAATTTCCCAGTTTTTCTTATGGTTGTAGAAATCAACTTGCTAGAAATGCAAGAACTTAACACTGTATTCATTCAGATATTGAGCAGCTCATTTTTGTTTCAATGACTAGATATTTCTGGTAAACAGCTGAATAGAATTCACTGTAAGCTTTGCCTTTCAAGCATGTTTCAAGCATTGTTAGAAGTGCAGAATTCAGTGTAATAGAAAAAAATTTGAAGATTTCCCTGAACTGAAACTGCTGCTGTCGTCTTGTAAGCACTAACATTGTGATCACTGAAATATATTCTTTCTAGTTGTGTGGAATGCACAAGTAAATATCAGGATTTGAAGAACATACCTTTTTTTAGCAGACAGAAAAATGAATTTGTATATTTCAGAAGCTTGACAGATGACACAAGTCTGCTGAGAAAGACAGTAATTTGGTATGAATAACAAGATAGAATTTGTATTTCAGGGAGTCTGTTCACTATGTGTATTTTTAACTATTGAGTTGATGAAACTGAAGAGTAACAGCAAGAGGAGTATTGTCAGACGTGATTTAATTGCGAAGTAGGAATGACATAGGAAACTTTAGTTAAAGTTTAATCAAGGATTCCTTTAATGAATGACAGATGGGATAAGCTTGCAAAGAGGTGATCAATCACAGGTGTGTGTGTATACATGTATGGTATATAGAGATGTATATAAATATGTATGACTCTTGTATTTTGGTGTAATGAGGTTTCACATTGTCTTCTGGTTTCTTACTATATTTTCAAGAGTAAAACAAGCTCTGAAGAAATACTGCACAGCAACTGGGAGAGCCCAGCCAGTTCTGTGTTACAGAAGTGCATGAACTATGTCTACATAACAATAAGTCAATTAAAGACATTTTTCATAACATAGCAATCAAAAAAAAGTTGGAAGTCTTAATGCTTTCTTCATTGTGAGGCATGGATTTGAAAATGAATTTGTAGAGTAATCCTGGGAGGTTCTGAGCACTTTTGCAATCTTTGATTTCTGTTTCTTTTCTCACATGAAAGGGGATTAAGGATGCCCAGTACCGTAGAAAATAAGTCCATACAGGAGTTATTACTTCTGAATAGAAATCATTATGGTTATGCTATAATTTAAGCATTCAAAATGAATTGTGAGTTCTTAGTGGGGAATCTGTATAAATGGAAGATACTGCATTAATTTAATTTTTCAAACTGTAGTACATTGAAAAGTCTGCTAACATTTAATAGGCTGTCATTCAAAATACTTTAACTAAATGGTTAGGGAAATGTTGGTTAATAAATTCACCGCTGAATTTAATTAGCTAAGGGAGGATTATCTAACTATGGAATTAATATTAGCATCAGCTACAATATATGCAGGGCAATGCTAATAGCATAAGTTACGAAAATATTACTTCTGGTCTTTCCCCAAGTAATTTACTTAAAAGCAGTTTTCTGGCTTAGTG
Organism: Anomalospiza imberbis; assembly: GCF_031753505.1. Classification (NCBI taxonomy): domain Eukaryota; kingdom Metazoa; phylum Chordata; class Aves; order Passeriformes; family Viduidae; genus Anomalospiza; species Anomalospiza imberbis. The sequence continues at coordinate 26,985,959 of NC_089686.1, read as the reverse complement.
AATCACATGATTTCATTTTTTTCCCTTTTAAATCTGGCATTTAAACTAGGTGGCAGAGAGTAGAAACTATTATATTGCCAAAAGCACTTGCCATTTTGCCAGACAGATAAAGTTTATTTATTTAGTTGGATTATGAAGGCTTTGGGTAAATCTTTATGACAGGTGACTCTACTCTTCTTATTTCAAAACTTTGTTGCCATTTTATGATAGCTTTAGTGTCCTTAATTTCTTAATAAAATAGTATATTCAAAAGATCAGTAGTAGACATCTGTTTTCACAATTAAGAGTAAAATGTCATTTCTTAGAGAAAGCTACAGTGTTTGTGGCTGCCCCATTGAATCAAATAAAATTGCAGGAACTATAGAAATGGGCATCTGAATTTTTTCACTGGGATACATTTACATATCTTAAGACTGCGATAGCAGAGTCTCATAACAGAATGTGAAAATTTGAAATAGTTGTGACTGTTTAAAGATGTCTGCTGGAATAGTATTAAGGGATTGTGGCACATTCATTTGAGGGTCATAAATAGAAAATTTGGAGTGGACTGGTTAAATAGAAAAAATGTTATGTAGCATAATTATTTTGGTAACCATGAAGAAATTTCTTGCTGTTTGCTAAGGATTTAACTTTAAAGGTAAGGCTTGAAGTTGTATTTATCATGTTTTATCAGTGAATTGCATCATGATTAATTAAAAAAAAACCCTACATTTGATTCTTTAAAAGAAATATTTGCTGCTGATACCAGCTCTTGATTGGTGAGCAAGTAATTTTTATATTGTGTATAGTCTAATGATATGTTTTATTGACTCTGTTTTGAAAGTAGCCTGAACTGAACTCCTGTGTTTTACTTTTGGTGGTGTCTTAGCCCAGTTTACCTAGATGGCGGAAGTACAGCAGTTCCATGTGTCTTACATGTGACAAAATAGTAATTGAGAGTGTCGTAATTAATTGTGGTTTGTATTTTGGTGGCTTTTTCAAATGTGATCAAGTTGTTGGAAATGAGAAGACTACTTGAGTGTTTAATATTTTCCTTGACTATTGCCCTCAAACCTGTAACAATAAACCTCAAGGTGAATTAGTCCAGCTATTGTTGAGTTCACTTGTGGAGAAAATCAAAGACCTTGGAAGGGAAAGGAGATGGTGGATACACAATTTTGCAAGTAATTATTTATAGGCGTACAGTTGTTAGCTGCTGTTTTAAAAGGAAAAAAACTCTAGGGAATTAATTTATTAAAATTTTATTCTTCATTATACATAAATTCATACAATTACAAAAAGTGTAAGATGAGAAATGTAGTGTAGTAATTAAAGCCTCTTACTGAGAGCAGTCTTTTTGGATAAATGGCAAGTCAAATTTCACCAAATGCCATTCCAGTATAAATTACTGAAACACTGTAACCTGAAATAATTTGAAGTACTTGAAGGCAGATTTATATTACTCTTTATGTTGTTAATCCTGCAGTGTAGTAATTCCAAATTATTTGATTTGAATTGTGGCTAGCAGATACTATATTATAAAGTTTACTCTTAGAGATACCAATTTTTTTTGGTTCAATTGGTATAAAAACTGGAATTAAATTGCAAAATGCCTTTGTTATAGGAACATGATAGGTACCCTCTTCATTATACATACATAGACAAAAGAAATAAATCATACTTTTGTAGACTGAACGCATTTACCTTTTTGCTTATTTCAGATGAATAAATGTTTCCATTTCTCTGCTAGAAGAAAAATTGAAGGAGTGCAACTAATTGAGTTTTCTCAATATTTTTACCATGCAGTTTCACTTTTATGCTTTTTTTTTTCCTTCGTGGGCTTCTTGCTGTATTCTCTTTCATTCTCCTCTGCAGTACAATGTAGTGGCTTTTTGTAATAGAGAAATGAAGCAGAATAGATCAAAAACGGGAAAAAAAAAAGTATTTTGTTTCTCTGTAGAGCTCAGAGGCCAAAAGTGACAATAAGAGTTTAAAAGCTAGCATCTCTTTCCCTTTGCCTTAGTTGATGGTCATATCATTTATGTACTGAGTGTGATGGCATATGGTGTGGCATAACCCTTTTGTAACTCGAGATCAGCTTTCTGATTGTGTCCCCTCCCAGTTCCTTGTGCACCCCCAGCCTGCTTTGCTGGTAGGGTGGGGTGACAAGCAGGAAAGAAGTGGACTGTGTAACCACTGCTTAGCAATAACAAAAACATCCCTCTGTTATTAACACTGTTTTTGTCAGAAATCCAAAACACAGCTCTGTACCAGCTTCCATGAAAAAGAATAACTCTATCTTAGCCAAAATCAGCACAATTACACATAATCCTTTGAGCAGTTTTTTTTTCTCCCATGTCTTTTCACCTAAATTCCCCCCCCTTTTTTTTTTTTTTTTTTTTTTTTTTAGGGGGGATCTTGATTACAGTATTGAACCTAAAAAGGCTGAATTGACACAAATGCATTGAGTTCTGTAGTTTTGCTTTGAAAGCAATGAAATCCCTAGTTAATTGGGATGGTTTTTTTTAAAGTTGGGTCTTAAAGCTGATGTGTAGTGCATCTCTGCCTCTGGGGTTCCTGCTACTCCTTGTTCTGGTCTGCTGTCTGGCACCCTGTTAAGTGACTGGCCAGGGCAGTCCCCCTGTCACAGTAGAAAGCCTTTGCTTGAAATGACATGAGCTTTCCCAGAGGTTTTAGTGTGTCAGGACAGATGCCTTAAACTGAATGTTGGGTTAGTCTATTTCATTCCTTGTGGATATAATGAACTCAAAGAAACTAAATTAGTCTGATAAAGCTTTTGATCCACTACAAATAAAATTTTTGGCTCCATGGGGATCTGAGGGCATTTCAAAATGTGGGTTATTTTAGCAATTGTAAGGAAGACATTTGTGATGGAAGGTAATGGCATGATGCTTAAAACTAGTCCTGTGTTTTAAACCTATTTTAAACCTAACAAGTTAGTGCTGCTTTAAAATGTAACAAAGATGTTTCTAAATCGCTGTGCTCTTTACTTGTGCCAGATTTGCTTTTGAAGTCTTCCAGCAAGCAATTAGTTCTGTTGCTTTTAGGTAGGACTGATGAAGTCATATCTGCAAAACTGTTCTGTTAATGAAAAAGCTTTTACAGAGCTTTGTTTCCTCTACAGTCTGTTGGGAGGAAAAAAAGTGTAATACCTTCTCAGGTAATGAGACTGGTAGACCCTCTAAATACGAGAATCAAATCTCTTGGGAAAAGTTGCATTTCATTATGCATATATTTCTTGAAATTGAATGGTGAGCATGGAATTAGGCTCTTTAAGTCTCATTAGTAGTTTGCTTTGGTTAAGTATTTGGGATGTCTTTGTGGTTAGATAACACTATTAGTGCAGGATGTAATGGGCAATCACAGTCTTCCTTGTGTGGAGCTCTTCAAGCTTAAAATACAAATTGTAGTATTTCTGGGGCAATCCTGCATATAAACTTTCAACACAGTGTGAAATCAAGCCTGAAGTCTCAATTGGTCTGTCACTTGCCATAGAATATTCTAGGCTTCTGGCATAAGTAGTTAAAACAATTATTACAGTTAAAGCAAGGATTTAAAATGTATGACTTTGACTAACCTTTTGATGATGACAGCATGCTTTACCCTCTTTCATAGATTGGTGTCACTGTTTTATTTCAAGGTAATTCATTCCTCTTCCTTCTGTGGCATTTCTTTCCTCTTTACCATTCTGTGGGTGGAACTCACTTGCCTTTGCTTAGGAAACCAGTACTACTTTAAACATACCTGGAGTATGGTGTCAGGCTTCTAGCTGCTCCTTCAGAAGATGTCTCTCCCTATGCTCTCTGTCAAATCTGCCAGCCATGTACAAATCTCAGCTCCCTAAGGCATCCAGAGTGGCAGGAGGCATCTAGGTTTACACAAGTAATGCCCAACTATTTTTTTACTCTTCCTGTCCAATGTCCCCTCCCTCCGTCCCTCCCTCTTCTCCATAGTTCAGATACTTGAAAACTCAGAGAAACTTTATTTAATAATTATAAGCTACCTTTCCTTTTCATAATCAGTATGAAAAGGAGCCTTCTAAGGAGGTGTAGCATAATATCACAATCTTGTGGAATAACCTTCTTACTTACCTGATGGGGTAAGACTGAATGTAAGCTTTTGCTTGTGCTAATGTATTACTCAACAGATGACTTCCAAAAACTAAGCCAAGACTTGGAATGGCTCCTTGTGGCTTAACCGTGGGCTCCGTCATGTGTAACTGTTTTTTGGGAAGACAGAAACCATAATGTTGAATGTAGTCCCGTTTCTTTTTTGTCTCCCCAGCATTATATGCTGAGCATGAGGCCATATGGTGTGGGATATCTCAGTCGTGGTCATATGTTCAGGCTGTGTCCCCTCCCAGTTTCTTGTGTACTCCCAGCCTGCTTGCTGGTGGGGTGGTGTGAGAAGCAGAACAGTTTTTGACACTGTGTTCATCACAAATCCAAAACATCTCACCATGCAAGCTACTGTGAAGAAATATAACTGTACTCCAGCCAAAACCATATGCATATATATATGTAATGTAATTCTGTACACACCTTCTGTGCTCTGCTGACCCTGTGGCCCTGGCCATTGTTGAACAGCTATGTCATTTTTTTTAGAGAAAACGTGGAGTAACTTAGTTACCTTGTTAGGATGATCTGTTTGCAAGGCATTATTTGTCTGGTGAGAAAAAGCTGAGTAAAAAATAATTACAGAATGCATTTTCTTTGATGTAATGAACATCCATCTTCATGACGTCAATGTTACTCTTCCCCATGTGAGTAAGAATTCAATCTTCAGACCAGTCCCAGAACTCTTTTAATCAGCAATCTGCTATAATGCTGTCATAAATTTGCACATCTGCCTTTTCTAGTGCCCTACTTGTATTCTATCAGAAAATGCATTTACTGACATGTCATTGATGCTACATTGATCTTACTGATCTGATATTTTATGTTCAGAGAAAACGCAGCAGTCTTTTACTTAGGGCCATCAAACCTACTAGAAAATTGCAAACTAGGCTATTTCATTTATCTCTTGGTGTAGGTGGTATGGTATTGCTGTGTTGTGATTTTAAAAAATCTGTTTTGTTGTGTGTTGAATTTTTGGAGCTGTATGGTAGGCTTCTGATAACAGAAAAGTGTACTCTAAAAGCAATGGGAATTAGAGATGTTACTTAGATCTCATTAGGCTAAATCTTCTTTACATGGTTATGTTTTAGAAAATCTTCATGAGACCCACAGTGAAAGAGAAGGAAGGCCTGTTGCTTTTGATGAGACAAGGGTGATTACCAATGCCCACTGAAGCACTTTAGATATGAGATTAGTCTTAAGAATGATTTTTAGCAGTAGGCAAACAGTGGGGAGCTCTGCAGTATTTTGTATTACTTTGAAAATATGCTGAACATCATAAGCCAGAATATGCAGCAAGTTGTGAATTGTTCCTCTGCATTGTATAAATTTGATTAAATCTTGCTGCTCAGAGCATTTTGTAGTCCTTGTTGTTAACCAAAGAAAATAAGATGCAGTTTTAGTAAAATGAAATTCTGCTGTTGAGAAATAAACCATGCATGTATTTTTAAAAACAGAGACCCCTTTTGCTGTTCTGTAGGTAAGTGTTTATCTGCTCACAGGAACTCTCCTATTTTGTGAAGGAAATGGAGATGTTGGAAGGTGTGTGAGCTCAGCCTGTGTACCTGGTCTCTGTACAGAAGAAATTGTCCATGCAGGTAGTGAATGCTGAGATGTCTGTCTGACTCACGTAGTGTAGAGCAGTTGGACTGAACTGAGAAGTGACTTAGTATTTTGGTGAACTTCCCAAAATAATGCATCTCTTCCATTCATCTTACTCTGCAGTTCCTGAGCCTCATGATCGGCAGTCAAAGCTTGGACTCCCCTTTTAATTTTGTTTTGTCTTAAAATTTTCCCTATTTCGTGATAAAAAATGAATGAAACCTTGCGTCTGTAGTGGTATACACTGTTGCAAATACATTTTTCCTATTTCTTCTTTTTTTAACCGCTCCTGTATGTAAACATGTAGCAATTTCTCTCAATACTTCTAACAGTATTTTAACTTGTGGTATATATCTTATTTACTAGGACACCAAAACAGTGCCTAGAGATGGCTCTAGGCTGAAGTTCCAATGTCATCAGCCTCTTCATAACTAAACTGTCTTATTGCAGGGGGAAAAGTAAGACTGTGATTGCTAGAAATGTGGTTAGACAGTATAATGCCACCAAAGTAAGTCCTGACTCAACACTGAAGAGCTGCACAAGTCAAGAACTGTATGCACTGGTGCAGTGTATCAGTCCAAGCCAATCTCTTTTTCAGTAATAACTCATTCCTGAATGCAATAGTCATACAAGTGATTTGTTTATCTTCCTGTTTTGTTCTTTTTGATTTGTAAACCAAAACATCCAATTTATTCTCCACCATATTTCTACAAAATTACATGGCTTGAATGCTCACTTACTTGATTGCTTGAAAGCTTTCATCTATGGAGTTTAGCTGTTTAATTTGTATGCTCTTGGTGGTTATTTTGTTTGAATTTGGAGTTCAGCTTTGAATGCACTGTTTTTATTTTACTCACATTGTTTTTATTTTACTCTCTTTATATATTTTACTTTGGGTGCGTCAAGGATTTCTGTCAAAATCTACATTATAGTATATTTTCTATTATTTAAAGTATTCTTCCTATTTTCTGCTAGTCCCTGCCTGTGCATGCTCGTCCAAGATAACAGCTAAACCAAATAAAATGCCATTTCTTCTTTTCTGTGAGTGTGTGTGTGCCATTTTGAGATCAGGTGTGGATTTAGATGGTAGAAACCACAAGGAAGAGTTTTGGCTTTTGCGAGATTTTGTTTTGAATGCCTTCTTTTTTATTGTTTTGTTTGCTTTCTGCTTGCACACCCCTTTGCTGCAGAACAATTAAAGTATTCCCTCCCTGCTTTTTAGTCTTGACACTGGAGGGTATAGGAATAAGAAGCATGACAAGGACAATACATCTGCAATATTCAAATAAGCATCTTTTATTTCTACAGAAATTTTAGAAGTCCTGCAGATTTCTATCAACCTGAAGAAATCTGGAACTAATTACCTGGAGCTGATGACAATGTATAGTTTAGAGATGGCTTTATTTGGTATCTCTGCTCTGGGGTTTCTGTAGCAGATTAAACAGAAGGAGGCAAATTCCCCAAATCTCTGATATGTTAATGGGAATACTCCTCTGATTCATGAGATTAGTGAATAGGGTAGATTAAAAAATAAGAAGTAAATTCCCACCATGTTGTAGGACTTTGGCTTTGTTCCAATATAAATGACTCAGCTTTTAGTGATTCCTGATAGGGAATCTATGCCTTTCAGTATAGGGATTTCATAAAAATAGATTGATATTGGCAGCACAAAGTGACATTATATTATGGACAAATACATTGTTATTCTGGCAAAAGATGAATGCTATTAGTAAAATGTAACAACTTAAGAAAGTGGAGTCAGATTCTTGGGCAGAATAGGTAAATCCATACATTTAATGAAGAGATGAGAGGGAAAAATAAACAACTGTTTAGATAGAGAGGGAAAATTGCTCTTAAAAGATAAAAAAATGTGTAAGCTTATTTCTTTAAAAAACCCAAAATACCCTAAAACCATTTCCCCTCCAAAAAAAACCCTCTTGTTTCTTTTGTTTTAGAAAATCTAATGAGGCCCCTTAAGAACTATGGAATCTCATGGTAAGCATATGTTTTTATTTAAATCAAGCTTATTTTCACATGTACTTGGTATTGTGCTGTAAAGCTCAAGTTATTGGTTTGTTGTTTCAGCATGTCTATGGGTTTCTTGATAGAAGAGACTGCCCCGGTTGTGTGGAGAGGGCTCATGGTAATGTCAGCTGTTGAAAAATTGTTGAGACAGGTAAGGCTTAGTTATGTATTTCTGCTTCAAAGTAATAACTTATTTTGAAATTCATTTAACTGATACAAGAGTATCCACGACATTATTTCATATGTTAGTGGTGAGCATTTTTGTGTCTTGGTCTTCGTAAATTCAGGTAAGGGAGGAAATTGATACTTTTGTGTTTACCTATCCTCCTCAAACAGAGCTGTTGTTCTATGCCTTTGATGAGTTAATTACCCCAATTTGCCTTCCATCTCATTTCTTTTTGTTTCTTTATGCAGTTGTTAAAAAAAAGGCATTTTGACGTTTCCTAAGGATTTGAATGTATAGGTATCTATGCATATCTACAGCTGTATTGCCTTATGTGCTTGTTAATTCACCAGCACTGAGAATTTTTGGATGGCATTTGAAGTGACAGGTACAGGAAAATCATTAGCTACAATCTCTGTGTAATGCAGATAGATTGTTAGTTAATAAATCTTCTGGCATGTAGAAGTGGGATTACTTCTTTATTCTGTGGCAGATTTTTTTTTCCTTTTATTTTGAAGAAATCTGTGGAGTGCTAATGAGACAAATAGCTGAAAAAATGCATTCAGGTTGCATGTTTAGACTTTGAAGTGACCCACATTGTTCACAGCTGACATCCATTCTAGAGATCTACTGTGTACAGCCTGGAGATCACAAGGTTTCTGTTTGTCTTCTTTAAATGCTTCTAACTATTGTGCTTCTTTAACAATTACTTTTTACTGAAAAGAGTAACTTTTTTCAGCCTTTTTCAACTTTTACTGAATTCTCCTTTAGCAAAGATTTTAGAATAGTGGCACTTACTACTCTGTGACAGAAATATGTCTGCCAAAATTTTAGGAAGAACATCTTTGTCTAGAATTGACCTTTAAAAGTAAGGGGTGTCCATGCCAATATCTGTGGAGACCATTCTGACCTCTTTGTGTGCTGTGTTGCGCTGGCTGGCTCAGGAAACTAGGATGTAAAACCTTGAAAGTAGAACTAAAGTTAGCACCTGCTGTATTGGCCTGCTCTGCCCTGGGTGACTGGAGGCTGGCAGGCACTGCAGTGCTGCTCCTCAGTCCGTGGTGTCCCAGATGGGGAGCGTGTGCCAGCATCCTTGTGCAGGGTGCGGGTGATGCTGTGTAATGAGCTCGCTGCTCCCTAGCAACCAGTGCAGTTACATGCTGGCCAACCATGCCGTGGGAACGAGACAAGTCCATTAGTGCTCAGGGCATCACTGATTTCCCTGGCAGTGAAACCTAAGCTGTGAAGGAGGAAGGCTTTATGGCTAAATTTCTCCTGCTCACGTGCATTTTGCTGCTGCGTGATGACCAGGATAGTCTTAAATGTGAGCTGGAAAAGTTTGCATCTCTTCCTTTGAAGAGAAGCTCACAGGTCACAAGGGAAAATGAGCAGGTCTGTCTGATGTCCAGGTGGCTTTAAGAAAGGAAAGAATGCATGTTCCAGACTGAGACGTGCTATTTTGTTTTTAAAAACTGTAATCTCCCTTCTGCAGTTACCAGCCATTCTCAAAAACAGGTTAACTGAAGGACCAATAGTTTAATAACCTTGGACACCTAAACAAGAGAGAACCACAGCATGTGATGATCCTTTCAAAGATATTATTGTTCTATTTTATATTAGAAATAGTTTTGTGTTCTGCTGGGGACTTCAGAACATCTTGTTTTCTTTTTATCTGTTCTGGTTGGTCTTAGCTATTACCTCTTGTTTTACAGGATAAAGTTGCTTCCAACAATGAAATACTTCTGCTGGTATTTAACTTTCTAAAACCGTCTTATTAAGAAATAGCTTATCTCATTAGCTGCATAGAAACCATTTAAACTAGCTCCCTAATCTAGATTTGTAGTGTAATGTAAGAGGTTACTGTGCATTCAGACAAGCTGGTAAAACACTAAGTTCTTAAAATAGTTAATTCAGCCTGATAGAAAACATAGATGTTCCCAGACGTTTTCCCTAAAAGCAGTGGTGGTATTTCATATTTGTGTTTACTGTTAGATGGGGAGAGGTTTTTTAATTGTTTGATAGCATCAAGATTATGCATTCACTCTATGAATAATTTTGGATGCATTTTGGTTTTTTCCATATGATCAAATATGTTTTTCAGAGTCTGTCGTGCTTCTGATACTGCAGTACAGCATTTGAATTGCTTAGTTTCCAAATTCTGTAATGGGCACTTGTTGACTCATAAATATGAGTGCCTGTAATGAGTGTTTCAATGCTTCTCTTACACTTGGAACTTTTAATTAGTGAAATTCTTACTTTGTTAAATGTATTTGTTAAATATATACATAATGCTTTTTGTATATACTTAGTGCATGTGATCTTGCTCTTTGTAGTACAGGTTTATTGAATAGTGTCAGTGGTAGATAAGAGGCAATAATAGTGAAGTAGTGAGCAGTGAGTGCTTGGTGTTTCTCTGGTTCTGCATATCTCCTGAGCAAGGATGGTTTTCTGCAACAGATCATATTGTTCTCCTTTAGCAGAATTTGAAGGAAATATGCCTTATAATACCAAAGTAAAAGTTCAGGATGCTATATTACTTACATTACCTATATATTGGTGTATGTGTATCAAATTAGTATATAAATGAAAATATATAGCATATTGATTCTATAACAAAATAATTGAGCAATAGAAAAGAAGGAAAGTGATGCTCTTAAGCTATTGAAAGAACAAGAAATACAGAAGGAAATGATATTTCACCTGTAGCGAAAGTGAATTACAAACAGTAATGGAACATTTGATCTTTATAAGCGTATGCATAACTCTTTCTGTTAAATATATCTCTAGTTTATATGTCTTGAAATTGCCCAAAACTTTGTGGTGGTTGAGAAGTGACTTCTTTGATAACATAATAAGATGTACTATAGGCTCATTTACACTTCAGGGTGGTCTATCACTTATCTGGGTTTTAACTCTTATTTCCCTGTCACAATTATCTTTATGTAAAAAGTCTTTCACCTCTGTTAACACTTTTGAATCTTGCTTGCCTGTAGGTGAGATAGAAGAGAGTATGTTTTTTAAATTTATTTTTTAAATGATCGCTCTTTTCTCTGAAGGTATAATTACAGTCCAGGTAAGGAAGTTTTCATAGTTCTCCAGTGTTATCCATGGCACTGGGCTTTTTCTATGCAGTTTTCACTTCACTTGAGAAGCTGCCTACTCTTTTGTCTGGTCCCGTTTACTTTATTCCTTTACTCTGTGTGTCTTGACTCAGTGTGATGGTATTTGGTTCAGATTAAACAACCTACCTCAAAACTCATAATCTTGCTGTATTTGTTGTGGAACTGACTTATGATTAACCTTGAGGCTAAGCACAGTAAAGATTTTTTTTTTGAGAGTTGCCTAAAGCCTGTACTCGAACAGTAATGTGTCTCAAAAGCTGTTGAGATAAGTATCAAGTAGGTAGCTAAGAACCTTAGACATAAAAAGATGATTAAAAAAAAGGAGAAGGCAAGCAAAACTTGCTCTCTGATTTGAACTGCTTTTTCAGCAGGGATTTCAAATACCATTACCACTGTCCTATACACTCCATATGGCAAGTTTTCTAGCACCATTCTCTTTTCTGACTTAAGACATCTTGAGAGTTGATGGCAAAGGAGCAGTTAGGAGGGTGCAGATACAAACCTGCTGTATGTCTTGGAATGTGTTGTGGCAATTATTCTGCCAGAAGGCTCTTAGAAAGGAAGTGGCACTGTGCTGACTGCCAATTTACTATCTGCTATAGTCATAGAAGCAATACAAATAGAGGGGGTTTCCTGTTTAGAGAGTAATCAGTAAAACTTTTAATATTAAAAGATAACAATTGTTGATTTCTCTGATCTCAGACTCACTGTCTTATTCTGTGTGTGTTACTAGTTGACCTATTAGCAGAGAAGGAAGAAAAATCAATATTCTGCACACAAGTCTGCTTCTCTTTAAAAAAAAATAAAAATGGGACTACAGAAAAAATGCAAGTGCATATTTTATTATGTAATATTCTCCTTGTATCTCTGTCCTATCAATAGATAAAGTTATATCACTACTGGAAGCAAGCGTTGTCTACACAACATGGATTATAGATACCAACAATTCTGTTTTGTGTAAACAGTCCCCCTGAAACAAGCCTAGAAGTCTGCTCTTTTTTTCAAGGCATGGATTTCAGGTGGAAACACCCTTAAATAGGATTTCTTACCCTGATATTACATTTTAACCTATGTTTTTGCAGGTTAGTCAGATCTTAAGAGGCAGGACTCTTGTATGTCGTCCTTATCATAGTTTTCAAGAGTATCCAGAATATTTTTTGTATCTTTGGTATATTATGGCTATAAAGCAGAGCCTCAGTGCTTCTAAGTATTTGTGAATCCTAAAGATTCCTTTGATGCTCTTGATAAGGATGAAGCCATGTTCCCAGAAAGATGATGAAGTTTTTCCTGCAGTGGCCTAATTCTAATGAGTCCCTAAAATGCTCTTATTATCTTCAAATTGTAATTCCTCCAACTCTTTCTTCCTGCTTATTTTAGCACCACTTTAGCCTCTGTTTTAGTCAGGGTAGGTGTTGAAAGAAAATCAAAATAAAGTTTCACTGGGATGGATATAATTAGAAAGAAAGAATACAGGGAAGTTAGCAGAAAGCAAATTAAATAAAACTTCCAATGCAGAGCCATTATCAGCAAAAGGAGGCGGAGCCTTGAATTTTGATGCTTGGACAAGATATATTCCCTGTAAATTCATGTTGAAAACCATACATTAAACAGAAGAAGGATCAAAGTTATTTTATTAGCTAACCTAGAGCTGAATAGGACTGTAGTCTAAAGATTCAGCCTTATCCTTTAAAAAAATTTGAAATCAGTTTATGTGATTATTTAATCTGTACATAATTTTGAAAATTTGGCTAGCAATGAGGACTATGTGTGCTACTTACTTTCAAAACCAGCACCTGCCAGGGATAGTGATGGTAGCAATTATATAGTGGAGTGTATGAAAGTATGTATATGTACTTGGACCTTTTTTGCAACATAATTCTCTGATGGTTAGTTATCATACATAGGTAGTTGCAGAGTATATCATGTTCTCACTGTGAAGAAAATGAACTCTACTGCAGCCAGAACCTGCACACATACATTGTAGGGAATAGGGAAGATAGAGACAAATGGGTAAATAGTCTTTAAAATATTGAGCATACTATGAGTTGTGAGGTTTGGGTTATTTCAAAAGCCCATACGAGAAAGCTGCCATAAAAGCAACCACTGTGTGAATAGAACAGTAAAAACTCATGTTTAAAGATTTGGGATTAAGGTAACTTTGAAACAGAAATAGTATTTAATTTTTGGAAAGCAAATACTATGGAGGCTATATTGTTTTGAGTTTCTGATCAGTCTGAAGTGACTCATCTCTATAGAAGAGATTATAAATACTCAATACTATTTTTATTTGGCCACTAAGTGGCTTTACTTTCCTACATGCAGTTGCTACTGTTTGAGAAGTGTGTATGTAATTATTGGTATCATCCTTTCCACCATTTACATTGGAGAGGTAGCAGGTCTAGACTGGGGCTGGAATTTCTTTAGGGGTGGTTTATTTAGCTATAAGTTAATGCTGCACTTGAGAAGACAAGAATAGGTAAGGTATTGAGAGCAAATGTATTTACGCCTGGTAAAATAGCTGCCAAGCTGCCATTGGCTGTTTTAGTGTCCACATTCTAGGCAGCAGAATGTTCTGTATACGGTGTCTGTAGACATCAGTCCAATCTTCTTTGGCATGTGTGTGCATAACACTCTTGTCTTACAGCTCAGAAATTCTTCGGCCTGTAAATTTTCAGCTATGCAATGCCTTATGTGTCTGTGTGTATAAGAAAGTGCATTTCTTATAAACAGAACAATGGAAAAACTAGGGGAAAGCTTTCTGCATTAGGAGGAACAATGTGGATTTGATTTGAAGCAGTAAACAGTGAGAACATAGTCACTGAAGTAGTTAAGTACTATATGCTGAGCCATCTGTCTGATTGATGAGTATGGTTTCCTAAGAGTTGTCCTTTGGCTTCTGTTTGTGACCATGTATTGTCTTTCGCCTTACATTTTTGGGTCCATGGAAATTTTGTTCTGCATTTATGCGGTGTTCAGCACTATAGTAAGTTATCATTTTTTTTGTGAGAGATGCAGAGACATACAAAGACTAGTATTTACAACTTCCAAATAAACATAAAAATTTTTCTTTGATGCTTCTTTATAAAACCTTTTCTTGCATTTTGTGTTCCTGGTTCTCAATGTCTGTGTGTGTGAACGATGTATATCTGTTAAGAATGCCTGAGGTCAGTGTAAATGTATCAGTGGCATTCACCATGACTGGTATTCTTCAGAACCTAAATCTCTTTTGCAGATACATATGCAATTGATTAGCTTTTGATTATACATGCTACCTTGCCTGTATATACTCCAGCAAAGAGGCATCAAGGTGATATTGGGCCCTGAAGCATGTAATGTTCAAAGACACACTGAGGAACTGGGTTTATTTTGTTTTAAGACAGTTAAAGGGAGATATGAACTGCTGTCTTGAACTACCTAATTGATAGATACAGAGAAGATGAAAGTAGATTCTTTGTGGACATGCACATTAATAGCACAAGATGTAATGAATATGCAATATATAGTAAGAAATGTGAGGGGGTGTTGGTGGTTTGGTTTTTCACAGTTGAAGCAATTGCATGTCAGAACAGGTTGCCAGGAGAGATTCTTGAAACTTGTTTGGAAGATATTAAGAACTCAGCTGGGCAAGAATTAGAGTAACCGGCTCTACATTGTTTCTGCTTTGTGCAGACAGAGGTCCCTGAAGTCTTTCAAACCTAAGTTGTTCTGTGAATCTGGGATTAGTTCCAAAATTGGCATTCCACTTCCTATTTGATTGTTGGTCTGTTTAACTCCATTAAAGCTCAGAGAGAAGAAAATGGTTCTGCCTATCCCAGAAATCATTGGTTAGAACGCTCAGTCAAAACCTAAACTAAACGTAGGTGTCTCTAGTATGACTGCCTTAGTCACTAAGCGAGGGAATCATACCATTAAGGTTGCAGTCAAATGAGCATGTTTCAACATAATGACTGAGACCATCCTTTCCTCAGTAGCATTTGTCTCTTCAGACTGTAGAGGTGCTAAGGTGGAGACATAAAAGTTAAACCCAAATAAGCCTTTTTTTCTTGAATGAGTATCCTTAAGATGAACCATGAAAAAAATAGAGGAAATACATCTTTTGTTTTCCTATCATACCTCTTGTTTTTATAGAAGTACCTCGATCTAGGAGAGGTTTGAAGCATGCGTTGATTTGCTCTCAGGCACTAAGAATTGAGTAAGGATGGCGTAAAGAAGTTTTGCTGAAGACTTCTGGCAATTGTTTTGCATTAGCTTTAGTAGTTTATTGTCTAGGATGCAGGCCCCTATGAAACTCAGACTAAGAGGTCTGGCCATTCTCTGTACTGCATGGAGAAGCATGCATTGATTTTGTTTCTTTATTTGTTGAATCTTGCCATCAGTGTCAGCCCTGAGTAATTTAACGTCTAATTGCACAAATTAAAATGCAAGGATGTTAGGAAAAGTAATCTTAAAAAAACAAGTAGAATAAATCTTTTATGTCAGATTTTTTTAGATGAAAGGCAAGCAGGAATGAGGGCAGGAGTGGACCCTGGAGACATGAACTGAAGGCTGCTATGTTTTTAAGTGTTTTCTAAACGGGAATGCTGGTGATCTTTATTTATATGGGAAGTTTCAAAATATAGACTACAGGAGAAATCTAATGCCACTCTTCTTTTTTTTCCCCACTGACAAAGGGATCTGTTCTTTCTTTCTAGCTGCTGTAGGTTTGATGCAAAAAAGAACATAGGTATTGCTGCACTGAATATTGGAGTGCCTCAAGGAATCCTGCCTGCAGGAATGTAAATTTAAACCAAAGCCTAGCCTGGAGCTACTGCATACCTGGGGTGGTGGGAATACATTACTTGTCATTTCCAGTGGTTACTATTTGAGAGATTATTTCCCCCTCCTGTGTTTATCTCCACACTCTTTGGCAGTGTCTTAAGATAATAGGTGCAAATTTGGATTTTAAGGATAGCAAAAACCTGTCATCCTTTAGATATATTTCTTAACCAAATTGGCAGAAAGTACCCCTTTTGCTGTGTTTCGTCACTTACATGGTAAATGTCAGAGATGAAATGATTATTATAGTGTGGGCAAAAAACTGTCTTATCAGTACAAAATTAGTGAGACAATACTGGTGGATGGGAGGGAGTAATGAAATGGGAATTAGAATGGTACATATTGGGTCAGGAGGAAGACAATAACAATTTGATGGCTCTGTTTTTTTTTTTTTTTTTTTTGTAGCTGTATTTTCAGTGAATTGAAGGGATGCCCAGAATAGTAATAGTGAATCAATGCTGAAAATTATTCTTATTGTAAATGTAAAGAGCAAGTGAAGAAGGAGCACTGCTGTGAAACCAGATGATTTTTTTGTGTGGATTTTATTTTTAACACTTCTTGGTTGAGAAAGGGAGCTATCAAGAGATGAACACTGAAGGCATTTAACTTGTATTATGGCACTAAATTTTCAAGACAAAAAAAGAGTGAGATGGTGCAATGGGAAATGTTAACAAAAGGGGTAAGAAGCATAAATAGCTCTTTGTTTTTTAAACTTTTGTAGTCTTTTTGTGTTCTAGTACAAATGTAAGAGTCTATGCACTCTTGTTTGTTTGTCAACAGAAGATATGTAGCAGAAATATATATGCTTAGTGCAGATTAATACTGTGTTCCTCTTTTTATGTTTTGTGTTTTGGCAAATATCCATCCATCTTGGGATACTTGCTAATTTCAAAACTGACATGTGTTTCACAATATTCATGTGTTTATCCAATTTATCTCCAAGTAATTGAGACAGATAGTAGCAGATATTTACAGTTTGCATTTCATAGAACTAAACAAAGCTGCTGTATGTATGTGCTTATAAACAAAAAAGATGGTAGTTTTTTTGCATATTTGCAGTGCCTAATTCTAAAATACAGTACTCTTACTTAGAGTGTCACTACAGTGGAAAATTTGCTAGCTTTTCCACAATTACAAAAATGTTCTGATTATTTCTTCTGTTTTGAGATGCCTCAGCCTGAGGTGGACATGGAGATGGTTAGTTCATGCTAAAGTCTACCACCTTATAGTTTTGGCAAAAGGAAAAAGTTAATCAAAGCAATAGGAGCAGTTGCATCTTTAAGGATTTGGAAGGCTTTTCTGTTTTTATTTTTGTGATCTAGAGTATGAGAATGAAAAGATAAGGACATTTCATCCCTAAACAAAATGACTGGTATTAAGTATTTGTTTTATTTAGAAAAGTCCTTTGCTATTTGGAGGTATTTTGAAAAGAGGAGCAACACTCAGTAATAAATAGTGACTGAACTGCCAGTGCTAAAACTGCACTAGGATATGCCACTAAGACTGCATCTACATCTGAAAGATGGTAAACAATAACTTTGAGTGCTTGTGAGATTTTTCTCAAGTCTTTAATAAGCTTTCCTTTAAATCAAGGAAGGTCAAGTTTCGTTCACTTGTTTTATCACTGAAATTAAGGAAACTGTTTCAAGGGTGAGATAATATGACCCATTCATACCTTACAAAAAAGTTTTTAAAAATTCTTATACTCATTTTTTGTTATGTTTATTTTGCTGAGACTAAAGGACAGATAAACTGATTTCTTCTCCTTCCAAACCGACTTAAATCAGTGGAAATCTTTACACTAATTTCTACACCATGGTTCAGCGCTGATGTTTAGAAAAGCTTGCTACAGGAATTTGAATAATCATCACTTATTTGCTCATATGTTAATAATCACCTTGAAAGGTCCTGTCTGTCCAGAGAGAACTGCCTTATCCAGTCCCAATCAGTATGTATATATTTAAAGAAAATGATGGTACTTCTGGGAGATCAGATGCTGAATGTCGATGCAGAGATGTACTGTAGCCAGAAGTGTGGGAGATGACAGAAAGCTCTTTCCCTCTTCTGTCCCCCAGTTAGAGTACTTCTATTGTCACCCTTTGACTTGCATGTTCCTATGTGTTTTGGGGTGGGTGCGACTGAACAAATATGGGCTTGATTCTTTTTGTTTCCAGCTGAAGCTACAGAACCTGTTCTCTTGCCTTTCTTCCCTTAATGAAGCAGGATCCATACAGCTCCCTGTTGCTTTATTGGCTTGCATTAGCAGCTGATATGAAAAGGGATTATAGTTGCTGAAAGGAATTGACAATCATAGAGAGAAGTGTTAAGAAAACCAGAAAAACCCAAAAACATTAGCCAACATCTTACTGCCGAACTGGAAGCATTTGCAGTAAATGTACTTTAAATGTCTTGAGGATTAAAAAAAAAAGGCAAAAAAAAAAAAAGCCTAACAGCATAGTGAGAATGTATTTACAGCAAGCATTTCTTGGCCTGGTTCCTCAGCTGTCATGGTTATGACTGTGCAGTTACTGCTGCTGTGGGAACAGGCTGGGAGAGTGTTTGCTTTGCTTTGCTTCCAGTAGTCTCATCTCTCACACATATTACACAGGTATGCATGTGTCTGCTCTCCTTTGCATAAAACAAATGCAAAACATGCAGCTGTACTGCTGGGTTTGTTGACTAGACAGGAAGAAATGTCGGAGAGCTCATACTATCTCAAAATGGCTGTGCTGGGGTTAGATTTTTTAAATTTTTCCCCTCAAGGTTTTAAGGAAAAGCAGTTTAAGGTTTCTCTGCAGCAAAGTTCAGAACTTTGTTCCTAAATGGCATCCAGCATCATTCTTGGGAAGAAGTAGTGATTTAAGCATGATTTGACATGTTTGCTAAACAGGAATGGTGGTGGTAGAAGAGTGAGGGAAAGAGAAGGCACTGCTTGATTTCTTATCTAAATGAAACTTCCATTATTTATGTAAACCTTTAAAAAGAATTAGGAGGCACCTAATGCTACTCTTCTACTTTCTCTGTTCTCCACTAATAAGAGGGTTTTTCTTTGTTTCTAGCTGTAGGTTAGATACAAAAAGGGATGTTGGCGTGGCTGTGCTGTGCCTAAGAGGCTGGTGCCCTGCCTGCAGGAATGAAAACTTAAACCAAAGCTTAGCCTGCAGTCACTGCATACCTGGAGTGCTGGGAATACATCACTTACCACTCTCACTGGTACTGCGGGATTACTTTACCCACGTGGAGGAACCTTCAGACTCTTTGGCAGTGCTGTAGCCAAATAGGTGCTATATCTTGGAGCGCTGAAGTTTAGAGCTTAGTGTGAAATAAGTACAAATTAATGGTGTAAGTCAGTGGGAGTAGGTTTGCCAAGTGGAATGAAGCGGTGCTGAAGATGTTGAATGAGAGGGCGATAAGGAAAGGCCTGTGGGCTCACTTTCTGTCTCTTTCCTGGATTTCAGCACCTTAATGTAACCTTGTTGGACAGCTGTGGGGAGTGAAGATTTAAAGCCAAAACTGAACATCTTCTGTTATGTGCGAAGTTCCTTCTTTCAGCTGAACTTCACAGACTTATTCTCTGTTCATAATAACAGCCTTAGAAGCCTGGAGGTGAGAGGTGCAAGTTTGGTTACATTAGCAGTTTAGCATTTAAGGCTGTATTACCTGCTACCCTGGGGAGTGCCCTGCAATCCCATGCAGCAGTCATAACCCTCTGTACTACAGCTGGAGATGCAAGATTCCTGAGGGCAGGACTAGATGTGTGAAGGGGGAGCATGATGAGATCTGTGCAGGAAATTCCGTTCACCTGAAGCTTTAGCTTTCTAGGTGAATACCTTAGCTGCCTGCCTTATATAGGATCATGGTGGCTTCTGTGGCTTCTGCATTTTTGCTTACACAGTTTTATCCAGCTAAATACCACCTGCCTGGGAAGTGAAAACTGACATCTTGCCATTCATAGGTAGGTCCTCATATGTCCAATTGTGATATTAAGCAGTCGCTATTATAACAGCAGAGCCACAGGCTTTGCGATTTTGTTTTTGGTTTGATTCTTCTGTTTTTTAATGGCCACGTGTGCTCAGCTTTGTATTGGGTTCAGTGTTGCCAGTGGCAGGTGCATTTAGAGACTGCTACATTGGGCTTGTAAGATTTTCTCCTTTCCCACAAATGTTTGTATAATTAATGGATCCCAAATTGGCTTTAGGTTGAAGTTTTATGCTCAGTGGAGATTTTCTGTTTCCCTTCCTGAGCAGTCAAGATGTTTGGGAGAATGTGTAGGTGGAGCTCTCCAAAGCTGCTGTTTGAGCATGTTTTTTTCCCATTTTTCAGCTGTTCTTTTTGATCAAAATATAAGTGGAACCTTGCTACCTTGGAATATTGATTGAACTTTGACATATTGTTTAGCATTACACATCAATTTAAATTATTTAATAACGATGAATGTAACTGTATAAACAGATTTTAAAAATTAATATTGAATTAATATATGTTAAACTGATTTCACAGAGTTGTTTCTTTTCTTTTTAATAATCCAGCTTGCGTTATGTCTGTTGGAAGCTGACAGATTGATCCTTCACTCAAACCATCCTCCCATGTCTCTTTTGCTCCCAGAAAATAACTGCAGATATCCAAGAATAGCAGCAGGTTTTGTACCAGTATTCTTTGTAGAAAGTGATTATTTCTCACATCCCAAGTGATTGACACAAACGTAAAGTAATTGTGCTTAAGGTACCAGAGATTAGTGTCATGGGGCTTTTTTTCCCCTCCCCCTCCCTAACAAAGGAAAAAATGCTTTTCTGTACTATTCATGAAGCTGTAGAAGATGTTTCACTTCTTACTGTGTTTTGCTCCATCAATAGTGTCTTTTAAAAGAAAGATTATATTCTTCTAGCAGAATGCTGCCTTTGGAATCAAGCTCTTACTATGCAACTAAAGTGGGCACCCATTTAAAATTCTTTTTTTGCTAGATTTTTTATTCTGTATAAAAAACTATTAAATAAGAACTGGAGCTAAAGAAAAAGCTAGGAAGTGAAAAAATAGGAAGACTCTCCATTGCTTGGCACTAATCTCTGGATGTCCCTGAGACTCATGGTATCAGCACCTTCAGCAAATTATTTTAATTAGGTTTAGAATACAAGTAACACTTTTATTGTTGCAGATTCATAACTGAAGAAACTAGTAAATGCAAAAGCATGGTTCTGTGTGCATAGCAATTATTTTGGCAATCTATAATTTCACACTTTAATAGATTATCTGTGGTCTAATTCATAGTAAAGGCTCTTACTACTCCAGGAATATGACATTCAGCACATCTTTAAATTGTGGCTGTATTATGTGTGTGACTGCAAAATGTGTATAGTTTTAAAATTTATTTGTTTTTGTTTTTACATTTTGTCTGTGTCATTAATACTCTGTGTTCTGCTATTTGTAGGGACAATGTATATGCAATTTGTCTTGCACCTTTCTGACCTAAAGGCAATTTTTTTGATGGAGAACATACACCAACTTCAGAGTCACAGTCCCATGGTCATGAATCTTCTCTGTTCGCCCTCATACATACCCTTGCTTAGATTCATTTCTCACACTCTTTCATCTTCTTCAGTCTTCCTGTGGAGTTGAAAGGTTCTGTATTTTGTGCAGCCTTGTTGTTACTTCTTGTTGGAAGTATTGATTTTTGTGCTTTGAGGTAATTCAAGCAGACTCTCCAACACTGGCTTCATTTGCAAGGGGTAACTTTTTTGAATTCAGTGACTGCTGAAGATATACTTGTGAATTTAAGTACAGAAATTTTGGAGGACAAATTTTAATCCATATTTGTGAAAAACAGGTTGTTTAAAAAAAAAAGAAAATGAGCATTTTATGATTTAAAATTCATGTTTCAACTCAAGACTAGTTACTTTAAAACCTGATAACTTCTCACCAGGCAGAAAATTAAGTTCTGTATTGAGATTTACTGTCTTTTGGCCTCTGTTCAGTGGTCTACATCTAATTGATTCTATTTTAGTTTTTATGTTGCACTATTTATGGTAATACTGGAGGGTTTTCTTTGGCAGCATTTTTAAGTTACTTGAATAACACCTATCGTGTTACTTTCTTCAGTAATCCTTTTTCAGAAGGCCTTAGACTGGCCTCTGTAGAAGTTCCCTTTTCTGTACAAGAAAAGCATTGTACATTGTGGTTGAAAAACAGAATTTTCTGACATTTTTAATCTAATGATTTTTAGTTTAAGTGCTGATTTAAAATCAATGTTTCAGTGATGGTCATTAAATGATACCTACAGTAGTCTGTTGGTATCTCAGTAAGCAGTTTATAATGTTTTTTTTCTTATGCCAGAAAATCAAGCGAAACTTAAGAAGAAAATTCTATTTACTTCTCAAGCAACTTAAGGAAGTTAAATAACCTATGAAGCAATTTAGGAACATGGCTTTCCATTGGCATGGTTTAAGTATTCAGTCTTAAATTATATATCAGCTTTTAACATCATTACTGAAGTACAGACATAGATACATATGGGGAGTGAGCTTATTAAGCTTCTCCCTTTTGATATTTGTTGCCAATACTTATAATATTTCCTTCTGTTGTTGTTTTAGGGAAAATCTGATTCAGACAGCTTATATAAATTTTATGGGCTTAAGTTGGGTCTTGATAATACTGCCTTAAAAATGTGTTATTTGGCTTTGGGTTTGATAGCTAAACAATTATTTTGCCTTTGTGTATTAGAAAAGAGAACTCAAAGAGAATTTGTGGTTTAGATGATGTTTTTAACATAGCTGGTTTTATATGTTTTTAACATATCAACCTGGTGATTAGTTTAATTAGAAGATACTAGCCCAGTTTCTTCTGATTGGTTTACCTTTACCTAACTTTTGTCCTTAGTTTCATTGCAAAAAGACAAAGGAATAGACACTGCTTATTCCGTATTTCTTTTCCTGTTGTCATTATTCAGCAGCTGAACTACAGGCAGTTTTGTATTGTACAACCTGGGAAAATAACCCCATGGTGTATTTCTGAAGAAAGGTTTCTGCAAATTATGTATTGCAGACTGTGCTTCAAGGGTAGAGAGAGCAGCAGACCAATGATCAATCTCAAGACTGCATAATAGAAGTTTGCTTTCCAAGCTGTCATCTTCAGAGAACAGACTCTGGGAAATTGGACTCACAGCTCACAAAAGCTCTTTGTAGTAACAGCTTGAACCTTGAGGAAGAGCCTTTTATATGTGGTAGTGATGAGACAGTCTTCATCTTTGAATTATTCCTTGTCAGTCACTCCCCAGAGATTATCATCCCAGGCTCTTGTGGGCTTTCCAGGCTGCTCACAGCTGGGTTCCATCTTCCCTTCAAGCTGATATGATGTTGACTGGGCTTCCTGAAGAAGCTTGGTGTTGAGTGTCTTCTTGTCTCCTGGAACACCACACAGAATAACCTCTTTATTGTTGCTTTCTGCAGGTATTTAGTTTTGTTGGTTATACAAATGAAGGTGACAGAAAGCTTCAGGTTACTGTGTTTGTCTTAAGTTCTTTATATTATTAAAAGCCAACAGGGAGGAAGAGGAGGAGGCCAGTTTCTATTTCACTTGTTGAATTGAGTAGCACTCTGGCATTCTTCCTAGCGACTTAATTCTAAAAGTTACTCTTAACCTATATAGAGAAAGAGTAGGAGAATTTCCTTCTCCTTGTGGATGTCATTGTAGCAAACTGTTCTTATGGTTCACCTCAGTTTCTCTCTGAACTTGGCACAGCAGACTGCTCATAAATACCTTAGAGGGAATTTGAACTGTTGCAGTGCATCTGTTTTTCCTGGTGTTACATTGCAAGGCTTTGAGATTGGTTGAGCATCAGAGGACAAGTCAAAGGGGCAGTTGTGTTTGTTCAGAAAGTGTCGAGTTGTGTTAAGCACTATGGCATATCCTATTATGATACTACCAAAGAGAAAGTTTCTGTAGGGACTAAAAATCTTCTGGATTATGTCTGGGGAATGTCTCCTTTCTTTATCAAATACTTCTGAAAGTACATTAAAAATTAGATTAAAATGCCATGTTTCATTATGCTGTTCCTAAATTATCTGTTTGCTTACACTGTGAAGCTATTTACTTGTTCCTAATGTTTGTGTGTGTGTCTAAGCAGCAGTTGGTAAGTAATTTATCAAGGAATTATTTTACCGTATTATCATTTTACCATATTATTTTCAAGGGATTGTTTTATTTTAACTCGTAAGTACATGTGAATAGGTATATAAATCTTCATTTAGGAACACGATTTCTTACCTTTACTTTGTTCAGCTGTTTGCCTGTATTAAATCATTAACATACAGACAAAGTAGTTGGAGAGGAGGATGGATCTGGCAGGAATAGAAGTTAAGCTGTCTGCAGTGTAGCTCTTGCTGTTTTTCTGAGACGGGTGTTCAGTTTGGCTGGCTGCTGCCAAGTCTGCACCTGCATAATGCTTGATTGTAACTCTGCATGTATCCCTCTTAAGAAGAAGAAATAAATAGTATCTTCTGTTATTTACCAAACAACCAAACATGAGGATTACTTCAAAGTCATAAGTGGCAATCCCTCTTCTGTTCTAATACTTTATAATTTCTGCCTGATGCACAGAGAGTTCTCAGGCTTCATTCCTCAGCAGAAATGTCATCTATATCTCTGTGTTCTACCTTGGGTTTAACTTGCTATTTAGAACCCCTACTCAAAATGCATATCTGGTATTTTGATTATGGATTGTCACATAAACAGAATGATTGATTAAAGTAATTTACATAGAAGCATTCGTGGGGTTTCTGAGCGAGGGAAAATACACAGAAGCACATGGCACTTAATTACTTTGCTTAACAATAAATGTCAAGTTAAACCTTTTAAAAAAAAGATGAATGCTGTGCTTAAGGAAAACGCAATTACATTTCTATGCTTTGAAATGTTTTACACACTGTATACATTAGAGGGGCAAAGACATTAACACCTCTGTACATGCAAAGGTGCTGACAGATTTCAGATGCTACAAGGCAGGCTTTTGTAGCCCTGTCTGCCTATTGCTTGCAAAGGGAACTCGTTTACTGTAATGTGCTGTTAATCTGTGCTCATTTTCCTGTGTGAAACCACATTTGCATGCATACACGCTTCTTGGAAGTCATTGAGAACATGAGGACAGTGGTCCCGATTTGGTAAATTGTTGCATATAAACAGGATTTGCATTCAAATTAGTGTTTTATATCACAGCCTGATTATGTGGTCCATTTTAATAATGTTGAATTAATAGCAAAAGTAGATTTCAAAAAGACACTTCTGATTTTATGTTCCAGTTCTAAATTTAATTTAAAATGTCTTTCCCCTCTTTCTTTCTACTATGCTGCAGTTTAGAAACAAACCTGGAATTTCTTCTTCCATTAAATAAAGTGTACACTTCTATAATAAACTGTCCAAATTTCAATTCAAATTCAATAATGTGTTTAATAAAGGATTTTCATAGTGCTGTATTCCTGTGGGAGGGTAATGGAGGAACGACTGAATGACATCCAATCCTTGCAGAATAAAAGCAAATAAGGGGAAGTCCACAATGAAAAATGGGGTTTCATGCAGCATTCCCCAGCACAAGTCTGAGCTAGTCTGTATGTCTAGACACTACTGCTCACTACTAGGCAAATAGACCAGCTCAGTTCTTTGCAGAAATTTTGGCTATATCATTTTGGTGCAGCTTTCCCTTCTTGCCCTGAATTACAAATGAAGAAGAGGAAAATGAAATTTTGAGGATAATTACTTGACTGCATTCAAAATAAAAAACAAGGTTAGTAGTTTTGATTGGGAGTGGTTTTCCAATCTAGTTTGCCACCTGACTTTCACCAGTTCAGCACCACCAGCAGTGGCATGGCTCAGAGAGGTTTATGGAGGGTAGTTCTTATATATTCAGTACTTAGGAACCTTGGCATGTTTACTGTGGATTTTTTGGAATTCATGGGGCAAAATCCTGTCTTCCTCCTACTCTACACAGTGGCAGGATTCCTCTCCACTCCTGCTGGAATGGTGTAGCTTCTCCATTTTTCTGTGCTCAAATTTGTAAGTATGAAGACAGAGTACACTTAATTTGATAGGCAGCTCATTTCTATTTCAATCCATGAATTTGAAGAAAATATCTGAAATAAGATGTTTACACTGCCATAAATTAAATGAAGCATTATAATTTAATTACACTATGTGTTAACAGAGTATTTTTCCTGTTGCCTAGCAATGAGATTTACCATGAGATTCACCATGTGCTTAAGACTCTTTTATTAACTTCAGTTTTCAAAGGTTTATAACTTCATTAAAAAATCATTTGTAGGACAATCCAGAAAGTGCATGTTGGATGTTACGGGATCACTTACTAAGGAAGTTTGAGGGAGAAAGCTCTGGTGCCCTTTGACTTCTGTACCCTTCCTCCCCTACTACAATATGGGGTAAATTTTGAAAGTAAGTTCTTGAGCAAAACTTTGTGTATCCCCACAAATCTGAATCTCTAGGAAAGGCTTTGAGCTGCTGGCATTTGCTGTCACCTCCAGTAGTATTGCACAACTGTAATGCTTGCTACATTGGATGATCACATGGAACCTGATGAAGGAGACTAGTGCTTGAAGAGGTTGGAGGAGGAGTAAAACATTTGGTAAGGCTGAAAAGAAAAGCTCTAGGTCAAGCCCAGAAAGTCACTTTTTTCACAGGAGGAGCTAGCTTAAATAAGTTAGAGCCTGCAAGTATATGCAAAACCAGACAGCTTTTAGTTTGAGGAGAAAATATTTTTCATTCTAGTTACCACTGGTAAGGGTGGGATTTAGATTGTTTTGTACTACTCCATAAGGCAGTGCTGTACCTAAAAGGACTTGAATGTGAGCTCCTGGAGAAAATGGCTGAAAACTACTAAATATCCAAGTTTTTTTTCCAAGAATATATCCAAGAACCAAGTGCTTTTGGCAAAGTGATTAGAAACTGTGTTAGAATGATAGTAGTGCTATGCCATTCATAGATGTGTTTCCAGACTGCATCTTGCTGCAAGGTAGAAAGCAAAGAAACGATTTATTGATTGTATTTTGTAGAAGCATTTAAGGAAGAAGAATATGATACTGAAATTGTATTATATGTTGTATATATATATGGACTGAACAAAAGATGCCAGAATCAGGCTTCATGAAGATGTGGGAGGGGGGAGGTATTTTGAATTAATCCATTAATCCTTTTTAAAAACTAAAACTGCCTATACCTACCTAGCATTTCAAAATGGTTCTGATTATTATGAGAGATCTGGATTTTGCATATTGAGATTTATGCATGTTACTTTCAGAAGGTCTGTGCGTTTAGTTGCAAATCTTCAAGGAATATGGCTTTATTCATGTTGTAAACTACTACATCTATATAAATTTAATTTTTTCACCTTTATAATGGTTGATTTTTAATTAAGAAGCATAAAATTAGAAGTTCATGCCTTCATGTGAGCAAGGTAGTTTTTACTGGACAAGGAGGCATTTATCGGCACTGGCATTTATCTGGTGAATAAGTAAACAAGACTAGTTAAGAAAACCAAAGTTTTCTTAACTTAACCAAAAAAGCCAGAGGTTTTTTTCAGATAAAAAAGCTTCTCTACCCATGATTGTTTCAGTATGTATATTTTCGCATATATATGTAGTTTTTCTTTGGGGTCATGTAGTCTCAATATGATTATGAATGGTAATTGATTTTAGAAGTCTACTAGATGTATGTAGATTTTTTGACAAAATGTGGATATTATAAATGACATAGATCAATACCAAATGTGGTTAACAGAAGTGGCATTTCCTGTTTAGCTAGACTGTCTTAGACATGGTTTAGTGTTCCTGCAGCCTTTGTATAGAAAACGAGAAAAGGGAGGTGTGCCTGAGAGTCCCTCATTTAGACACCTAAAGTTAGAATTTTCAGCTAACCTTTTCCATCCCCGTTCACTCATAAGTGCTCTGAAGTATTACTTTTTCCTTAGTTTGCCTTGAAAAATTCCTTTTCTTACTGTAGTGCTTAGTGGGTTAGTGATCTGGATTTCACGTAGGATGTGCTTTCCTAGAAGATCATCATCCATACAAGAACTGAATGAAAATGAATGAGTATTCCATGCGATAACTGGCTAAGTGTTGATTATTTTTTGCTGTTAAAATGACACTTGAGGAAATGTATAAAATACAACGCTCTAGTTTGGCATTTTCCTGTTTTA
Source organism: Anomalospiza imberbis (assembly GCF_031753505.1). Classification (NCBI taxonomy): domain Eukaryota; kingdom Metazoa; phylum Chordata; class Aves; order Passeriformes; family Viduidae; genus Anomalospiza; species Anomalospiza imberbis. The sequence continues at coordinate 26,957,927 of NC_089686.1, read as the reverse complement.
AAGCAGCTCATATAGTTGTATCTTGTATATGTTTTTTGAATCAGAAACATAGCATATAATTCCATTATATCTGTTGGGAAATGTTTAGATAGAGAACTCCATTATATATACTATATATATACACTATATGCTTCATTATATAGAGTAGGCCTAGGATCATTTCTGTTCTCAGTAAGAGAACGTTTATCTCGCCGCACCATGCTCTAGGGAGAGTTTTGAGTTTTTTGGCTCTCTTGGAAAACCTGTCCTAGCAAAAAAAATGTAAGTAATCACGGCATTCTCATAATGGAGTCTAGTATCTTTAATGGGTGCTCTCATTTGATATCTAGCAACAATTAAACTTTTTTAATTTTGGAATGTTAAGACTGTTGTCACTCTGTATAATTTCAGCTGGTGATTTTAATTTAATGAATTTGGGGTGTTCCGTTTCTTTATTTTTCTTTTTTCCCAACACCTCTTTATCCTAGGAAAAAATTCAGTACCGATAGCTCTAACTTCATAACAACAAAACAAGAAAAAAAAGGTGAAATATGTATGTAGTAAATAAGCTATGTAATTTCAATAAGCAATAAGAAGGAAGGAAAGTAGTCTTAAATTAATGGAAATAACTCCTAAGTGCAACCCTTGTTTTTAGCCTGAGTTTTACCTGACATTTGCTTCTAATCCATGATTAAGCAACTTAAAGTAAACAAGTTACTGCTAATTTTTTGGGGGGGAATAATTAAATAATAATTATGCCAATGAAGTTAATGATAAAGTTGCACTTGTAGTTTTGAGTGATCAGCAAAGATTGTGTTTCAGGAAAATAATGTCTTGATCCTGTGCTGAAAGTGTGACTAAGAGGGCATCTCATTATTATTCTTCTAGAGGTCTTTGGTTCACTTGTTTACATTACAGGATTCAAGGACTGAACAAAAACACAAAGTGCCCTGAATAAAAACACATAAATCTCCAGATATGTTCATATTGTTGTCTTCTAGGTTGACTGGGGTCAACTGGACTATTTAGTGATTGACATGCCACCTGGGACTGGAGATGTACAGCTGTCAGTATCACAGAATATTCCAATTGCAGGTATGTATATTGTTTGACTGTTTCAGAGATTTGTAGTTAATTAAGTTCAGTAGCTTTAGAAAAATCTTATTTTAAAACACCAGTCAAAAAATTACTTGTCTTTTCCTTTCCAGCATGCTGAGGAATTGTTTTATCAGTTGTGTGGCGTTGGAAACATTATCAATGATTTTTAACATGTTGACATTGCAGTTGTGTTACTTTCTTTTAAGCTAAGTTTTGAAAAGATGGAGAAGTCAGCTGTAACTCTTGAAGGAAAGACAGTCTTCCCAAAACCTGCTAAGCTTTGTGGTAGAAATTTTCCTTCTCTGTACCTACTACATAGTAAAGAGAATTAAATAAGAGTGATTCATACCTGTTTTCTTAGGTACAGTACTAGTAGGTTGCTCGTGTCAGTAGCACAATGGGAAGGCCTTTAACTCCCAGGATTTTAAACAATGAAATGAAACGTGACTGTGGCACAGAAGTTTCTGTAAAGGTAGAATTTCATTGAATAATGTACATAAGGGCAGTAAAATTATGCAGCTAAAGAGTTGTGGCTTTATTAGGGGCTTTTTAAAGTACGATGGCTATTGATAATTTCTCTTTATTACAGTGTACCTAAATGTCCTGATTTAACATAGAAATGGTCATTAGACTCTTGATTTTTCAAGGGATTGTTGTGCCTTTTCCCCACAGAACTCTGCACTGCTTTCAGGAATGTGAGTGGTTATGGTAGTGCATGAGGTCCTCTGGGACAGAGTTGACGGAAATTACTTTAATCCTGTATGTCTTCTAAATTTTGCTGATGTCTCCTTTTTATTTGAATTCTGAAATTACTTCACTTTGTTCCTATAGTTGTTCAGTTCAGCTTATTTTTTCATTAATCCTGGCTTCAAAAAATTAGGAGTGATAGCATCACTTTACATTTGTATTTCCTATTATTTGGTTTTGTTGACCGTGCTGAAGTTGACTCTTGCAGTTTAAAAAAAGTAATGCATTCTTCTTTTGATGAAAACAAACACAGCAGACAGAGTGATAAGAGATGTAATTCCCTGTGTTCTGACTGGGGAATTTGTGATTTAGGAAGAGTTTTCTTTCTTGTTTATTGTGGCTATTTTTCATCTGCACTGTAAGGATGTATTTTTGTGTGTTACTGCTTGAACTTCTTTATTCTTCTTTCTTCTTCCTTCTTGTTTTGCTCATTACTTGCTTTCTGTCTCTTCTCTCAAAGAATCCGTCGCCTTGTTTAGCATGGTTTTAGTTTCTTCAATTTGGTTCCTTTCAAGGGTGTGGAAGACAATGTTACAGGTCTTGATCATCATATCTTTGGAGCAGTGTACAGAATTCTGTTGATTTTTGCAATTTGTATTTTCTAAGCACTCTGTCTTTTACTTTGTTATAGAAAGTATTTGGTGTTGTGCAACTCTATTCCCTTTCTGGTTTTCTTGTTCTTTCTTTATCCTTTGAAGAAGCCTTGAACAGTCATGGTATTAATGGAATAATTTCTCTGTTTTTCCTCAGAGACAACATATGTATCTTAGTTTAGTAAATTTAAAGCGCATTATCTAATTTGCATGAAAGTTGTTCTTTGATTCACATTCATGCATATGTGAGATACAGTATTTGCATTACGACTCTTTCATTATTAATCTGTGGCTTCCTTGGTGTAGAATATTTTTATTTTGCCTCTAAATAAATTTACAAAACCTGCATGCGTATTATTGCCAGCCACTTTGAGAATTTTCTGTGAGTGGGAGAAGGAGCACTGGAAGAGATGTTTTCTTTGTGGCGGGTTTGCCCAGATGGGGCATGGGAAACTGTAGCTTTACAACATCTGAGTGTAAGAGAGACACTGCTAGGATATGTGAAATGATACTGGGTTTTAATTTTACAAAACTTATTTTCCTGCATCACAGGTCTTTTAGCTTTCTTGAGTCAAAAGGAGGCTAGGGGAATACTTAACAGGTGTAAGAACAACACAAGATATGTCTTACAATTCCAGTAGTCATTAAAGAGATTCAGCCTCAGACAACCTTGGCTGAAGCAGCAGTTTTGTGGGGGTACTTTTCCTTTAAGAGAAAGTGGAAGAGGAAACTACCGTGACTTTTGGTTTTATTAGTCATAGTCGCCTTACAAGGAAACACATTTAGTGTATTATTCTTTAATCATCTGTAACTTTGCTCATGTTGCAGTCATTCTTCAACAAACTCATAGATGAGGAATGTTATGATACCTTGAAAATGTCATACATATTTCTGCATGAACACTGCTGCTTTCTTCAGATGCAAGTTTGCTTTCTAAATAGAAATCCAGGGTCAGTCTGGATAAAATGGCTTTGTTCATGTCCATTGTTATTTGATTTGCATTGAATTCTACTTCCTTCTACTTTATTCTTTTGCTCCATCTTTTGCATGAACATAACTTCCAGAAATGGCTTCTTTAGCATGTATTGAGTATGCATGCTTGGAAAAGTTAGAAACATCCTTACACATTTTCCATCTTTTTAGACATTTTAAAAACAGAGGGTTTCAGCTGACGTGAGGATGTTTGCTATCAAGATATAGTGTGAACTAATGATATTATGAAAGATAAGGCTTGTGATTCCTTTGCATTATCTAGTTGCTAAATTGAGAAATCTAACTCTGTGGATTTGTTTGATCATTTAGCTGAAGGAGCCATACATTTAATAAATATTATTGGAGATGGATAATTAGCTTCCGCAAAGACTGGGAGAGCAGTTTATTATTCTCTCCCTTTGGAGTGGGAGGGCTGCGTGGGAAGCAGCAAGAGCATCTCTGTTCAAGAGGCAGTCTCAGAGCCCTGCACAAGCATTTCTGCCTTGTGGAGAAGCTGCGTTGTAGGGGCTGACCATTAAATTAGGCTGTCTGCTGCCCTCTCCATATTAATGTTTAGGTGTTAGTGAAGTGTGACAGCTTGACAGCTCTAAAGACCGATCCTGTCTCAGCTGGCAGAACCAGCTCCAGGTCAATACTGGAATTGTTCCATTTGCTAAAGGTTTGTCATATCACCCTTTTCTTCAGATATTGAGGTGCCATAGCAGTGAAAACCATTAGAAGTGTACATCCACCCAGTGGGAAGCTGACTGAGACTAACAAAAAATTTCACATCTTACTGAGCAATCTTTTAATGATTACAGTAATGAGTATTCAACTGACTGTGTTTGTAAAGGAGTCGGAAAGGTAAAAGGCTTCAGGTTTTATTTCAGTGCTCTTAATTTTCCCACCTTCAACTTTTTTTCCCGTACAAAGCACATATTATAATCTTTGTAATAATAAGCTCTGGAAAGGTTGGTAATAGGAATCAGAAAGACAATTAGTCAAGATCAGCAAAGTGAAAGTAATGTAAATACTATTTTATTTCTCAAGTTCTATAAAAGCAAAAGCATTGCCATTGCTAATCATACAGGAAATTACTTTTGTCACCTCTCAGATTTAAAATCAACATAACATAGAGTTTGTGCCATTTTTTAATTGCCTTATCCTAGAAATAGGGTAAGTTTTCTGAATATTTGCATCTTTCAGCAATATGTATGTCTTAATTATCTCCTGAATGCCCTTTTCAGGTAGGGCTAAAATATTTATTAAAGGAATTTTTGTTAGTTCAAATATGCATTTTTAAAGAATTGTAATTAATAGGATTTATTTTGGCAGCAGTTACTTGATAAATTATTTTGAATAAAAGCAAAAAACCCATATTTTTGTTTCTACTGGTTAAACATTAAAAATCTTATTTCTATTCAATGTACATTGACTAGGAGAAAGTAAAGGGATGCCACCAACTTGAAGACATTTGGCATTTTTAAATTCATTGTCATATGACACACCAAACTTGCGAACCAAATTATTTACTCATATTTGTGGCAGTGTCACATAGACCAGGGTGTAGCCTTGTGCACAACTATTTTATAGCAGTGTGTGGGACTGAACAGAACCAGATCTTGGCTCAGTATATAATAACATACAAGAACAGGGAGTTCCAGGTGATGAGTAGACTGCCTCTTCAGAAATGAACATTAAAAAAAAAAAGGAGAATTTAAAATCAGCTTTAAAAAATACTGTTGATGTTTTATAAAACTGTGCATGATTTAGCATGGAAAAGAATTGTGACTTGTATAAGGCTGACTTTTCAAGTTATCTGAAATTGAAAGCTGAGTAGGTATGGTGCTGTTCTCTTGTCTTTTCTGAAGAGAAATGATCAAAAAAAGCCCAGTGCTACCATACAAATTGTGTGTAGCATACAGTTTAGGATGTGTATCTGTATTCTGTCATTGCTCTTTGTGTAAGTGTTTACCCCTTGTTGCACATCTCTTACTTTGGTGCACACCACAGATGCAAGTCATCGGATCTTTCCTGTTGCTTTAATGGTAATATACAATGTTTTTCTCTGTTTCTGAGCTTGCTTTCTTCATCTGTGGTGAAGGTATGTAACTAGTTTCTGCAGTATTTGAAGCTGTTTATGGGAGCCATTTGGGTAATAGTAAATTTTACTTGATCTAATTCTGAATGGCAAATATTCTTAATCTCAGATTTTGATGTGGATTTACTCTTCATACTGTATTTTGATGTTTAGATAACTGCAGGAAAGGAAGGGCAAGTGGGTTTAGGATAGATTGAAAAACAGAAAAAAACCCTGAGTCGCACAAGTGGGTATTTTAAAACCGTTCTTTGTATTTATCCAAATATAATTTGCACGTTGAAATACTCTGCTTCTGTTGTCAAAATAAATGTAATTGATAAATGCAAATTATTGTCAGGATTATCTGAGGTTAGGACACTCTGGTGCTTCATTATGAACTGTCAGATTCAGTAGACTCTGTGAGCTTAATTTAGAGACCAAAATACAGTATGAGTTTACACATTAATACCTCACACTCTTTCAGTATAAATTCAAATTTCATTCTTGGCTTATGGAGTTTAACACACATTTCCTGTTGAAGATGAATTGATAGAGTATTCAGTGCAAGTTCTTTAAATTTTATTGTTTCTGGAAAAATAGTTTCCAGGTATTCCGGAAAAAAATGTGAAGAACGGAGGCTTTGCAAACTGGTCTTTCTGACGTCTGGCAACAGTGGATAAGTGTATGCTGAGTACTAGCTCAACTGCAATAGCCTTGTTAGTTTTTAGACCAATTATTCTGAATAGGAAGAGCAAACTAGCCTAGTGTTCAGCTGACAATTGCTAAAAGTGAGAGAAATTCATATGAATAATGCTATTGCATTTTCCCCTTAAGCTATTTCTTCTGAAAAAAGGTAAATGTTCACATCTGTTCCTTACCATCCCCACCTCCAGGGGGAAAAAAGTAAACAACAAAATGGTTTGGGGAGCTGATTTTGATGTAATCTCACTGTTTTCTTTTTTCTCCAGTATAATCACTCTTTTATCCCGTTCTCCTCTTTGGATTAGGACCTCTCATTTAAAGAAAAAGTCATATTCATTTGTCAGAGAGACTATTTGGACTTCGCTCTTGCTTAGGACAATTCTCATAATAATCTAGACATGGTTGGCAAATGCCCTTGAAAGCAGGAGGTGGAATGGAGTTGAGCAGAAAAATGCTAATTCAGATAGCCAAGAAAGAATGCAAAGTGGCAGTGTCTGTGAGGAATTAGCTTTTTGTTTTAGGCCTATACTTTGCAGATACTGCTTGTTCACAGATGTTATTATGAATATTTTCAGTGTTTTCGCTTCACTAAATAAATACTTTGTAAATTGCATTAGTGTGACACATGTTCAGTTTGCCATGACCAAAACCAAACATTTTACCACAGTGAGAGTTGTCCTTCCACATCTTTCCCCATGTGATCTGGTGTATAATGGATGATATCATACTTACTGATCAGTGTAGATGAGGGCAGTTTAGCTTTAGGGTGACAGCTTTATCCAGCTGACAGTTCCACTGAGCAGAAGGAAGAATATTGCTGTAAAATTTCTGTTCTCTTGTCATGTGGGCAAGTTGGTAGTGTCCTGATCTTTTATGACCTGCTTAGTTCTTGGGCAGAAGAGGATGTGTGGCTGTTGGAAACATCCCCTGTCCAAGCAGTTGTTCAGTGACTCCTCCAAGAAGAAGGTAGCAAGCAGGCTGAAATGTGATGCAGCCAGGATCCAGTCTTTGAGACAGTTCTGACCTGTATTATGAGGTTCAAGTGAGGATCCCGTCATGCAGAATCACACTTGTGGCTCCTTGAAGTTGCTGTTTGCAATGAGATGCCACACACAAAAGCTAAAGGAACTTCTTTATAAGGTTTATCCTAGAAGATGAACAATTTTCTAATGATAGTTTATCTCTAATCGTTGCCAATTGAAAATACAGCAAAGACAGAAGTCTTTGGTCTTGCAAGATTTTTTTCTAAATCTTCAAGTGCAAAGATGTATCTCTAATTTCAGGCAAATTTTATCTATGAAGGGACACATTTAACAGAAGGTCAGAGGGGCTCTGAAGAGATCCATGGTAGAGAAGAGTGAGGTTAACCAGACTATTTATGACTGGAAGGTGTCATCTAAAAGTCTGAGTTTAATGCAGTGGAAAAGGTAGCAAAAACTACAAGACGTGCATGAGTGGTGTGGTCAGATCAGGTCATCTACAGCTTTACTGAGGCCTGAATGTGGTTCCTTGCCAAGAGTGTTCGGTGGCTGTCAGTCAGCAGATACAATTATTCTGTGTCTTTATCCTCCAGAACTCTCAGTCTCCCTGGTCAGTTATACTTCACAACTTTTGAGCACTGTTTGCTCAAGCCTCTTAGCACTGTTTACTAGGAGGCTGATGTAAGACATGGTCTAATAGTGTGTGGTGGGATCCTTAATCTTGGATGAGAGACGCGTTGCCTAATTCTGAAATCTATCTGTGAAGACACTGGAGGGGAAAAAGAATATATTAGGGGCATCCTTTTCATCCTGAGGTAGACCTTCTACACTGCTGCTGATGAGCTGCTTTTTAGAGCTCCGTGTTTTTTGCTTGGGTACAAATTGACTATAGCTAAGGTTTGGTGAGATTTCACCTTGTGCTTTGTAACTCCAAGCATCTAATGTAAGCCTTAATGATGCAGTAAATATAGGTGATATTTTCTATACCCAGAAATTATAGGCTGTTTGAGTGCTTGTAATTTGCTTAGCACCAGTCCACCAGAAGGGTACCAATGTGCTGTGTAGGCACATCTTTCTTTTACTGAGGATTAAGGACCTGGGGTTGAAACAGAAAGACAAACATCAGTGTTACAGGATATTGTTAGTTCTGTCTCTATATATAATGTGTCCTAAGGATTAAAAATACAGTTAACATAGTTTTTACTAATAGAATCTCCTTTGGAGTGCTGAGTTCAGTTCTGGATCCCTCAGTACATGGAGCTGCTGTAGCTAGACCAGCAAAGGGCAAAGAGTAGAGTATGGCAGCATGTCACTTATGAGGGACAAGGGGCTTTTTAGCCTAGAGAAGACTGAGAGGGGATCTTATCAATGTATATAGGTATCTGAAGGGAGAGTGTCAAGAAGGATCTGGGCTCGTCTTGCTGGTACTGAGCAGTAGGAAGAGTGGCAGTGGGAAGAAACTGATGTACAGGAAATTCCACCTGAATGTAAGTAGGAACTTCTTTAATGTGCAGGTGATTAAACACTGGAACAGGCTGCCCCGAGAGGTTGTGGAGCCTCCATCTCTGAAAATGCTCAGAAGTCATCTGGGTAGAATCCTTAGTAATATACTCTAAGGGACCCTGTTTGAGCAGGGAGATTGGACTGCATGATCTGCTGTGGTGCCTTCCAGCCTGACCCAGTCACAGATTCTGTGTGATTTGGTGAACATGCATCAACTTTCTGTCAAAGGAAATACATAGAAATTTTTAAAAAAATTGAATGCATGAGTAAGTAGATAAGTCAGTTAAACATAAATGTGCTCTACTTAGATATCCTTAGTATGCTTAAGGCACAGAAATTATTTTTCTGCACACAACTACAAAAACAGAATTTTTAGTATGTTGCAATGTGCAATATTATTTAGTCTTACAGTTTCTGCAGCTTGTTCGTTCAATTTGTCAGCCTCAGTTTATCTCATTCAGACACTTTTGTAAACATTGCATGTATTGCTTCAAGAGGCATACTGTGTGCATGAATTCCATCATATTTTGTTACTTTATTGATCAAAATAACTCTTTACTGTTTGATATTCCCATTAACTGTGTAGAGTCAAGGTAGCAAGGAAAGTGTAGGCTGTGTTCCTTCTTGCTTATAATTTCAATCATTTTCTGAATTAAACATGTGCAAACATTCAGGGAGGGGAGCACCGTGAAAAGTCTCATTTGCCATATTTGGTTCCTAGTAAAGGAAATAATGCAGCAAATAATTTGAATTCTTGAACTTCAGGTTGGATTTGTTGGACTAGCAGATGTACCAAAGAAAGAGAGAAGATACTGTTTTTATAGGGTGTTGGTGTTAGTCAGTACAAGCTGGCTGTGAATAAACTGCCTGTAACTAGCTCAGAGTAAAAAGGAAAATAGGAGAGAAACAACTATTACACCCTCAACAGCAGCTTCTTGAGCATGTTGGCTTTCATTCTGTGGAAGAAGCCATGGAAAATGTCCACAAGCATAATTTTAACTCATGTATTTCAGGAGCCAGAGGGTTTTTGTACAGACAGTTGGTGCTTGTGGCAGCCCAAACTCTGTAACGTGCCATTGGGTCGTTTTGGCATTTTCGGATTTTTCCTTTTGGATGAGAATTTGTTAGTAAAAAATAGCTACTTGTGGTTCTAGTGAGTGTATTTGTTGTGCATAGTATGTCCTTCATGCCATGCCAAATACTAGATTCTTAAAACAATTAATAATGAACTAGAAAATGTGGACTTCATTCTTGTTGACTGCATATTAGGTTCTGTGTGAAGATCCGGGGCATGCTGAGCCAGCATCTTCGGAGAAGACTGTGAATATAAGTGTGTATTCACACAAGGCACTTCCAATTTTGCTTGGAAAGAAAGCAGTAATAAGCATTTTTCAAGTATTGAAAGATTTTTGTTTTACAAATATGCAAAAAACTCAAGGACACTGAGTCTAAATTATTTACTTGTGGCCTGTGCTTTTAGGGAAAGGTGCATTCATTTTGTGGAATTGACCTTACATTTCAGTGCTGCTTGTAAAGTAACCCTGCGTTTGGTGAAATGAGGAGCTAAGGTGATTTTAGTGTAATTGAAAAACTTACACATTATTCTTTCTGATGGCATTGGAGACAGGTTGGTTTGGGAATACCAGCAAATTGTTTGGATGCCAGAGTTTAAGCAAATAGGGAAATTGTATTTGCTTGGTACATAACATGTGCTGTTCAGTTTTTGGACTTGTGGATAATACTGTGTAAGGCAGAGATTGGCAGCTTTTCAGGAGTGAGGTGCCAGATTGTATTTTTCTTTCACAAATTAGAGGTTAAGAATGCTGGCTGAAAACATTCAAACACGCTGTCAGGCGGTGTTTGGAAACGGCTGGCTGTCAGCAGGCAGGTTCCCACCCGGCAGTAGCAGGATGGTGTAGGGGCAGGGCTCCCTGTCCCAGTGCTGACGGAGCCAGGAGTGCTCTCACAATGCCGGAGCGTCTGGTGCTCTGGTCCCTGCCAGCGATGCCAGGGTTGCATGCCTCTGGAAATCTACCCACCTCTTCCTTTGCCATGTACGCTGAGGATTGGGAGCTGCAGGCCCAGTAGGAAACTGTCCCAAGCATCTGGAATTCTGTTGTAATTGCTTATTAGTGTGAAGCTTGACATAAATTTCTTGTACATGGTTTGCATAAAGTGACTTTACAGAAATCTTTTTGTAATAGACTTTTGACACTAGATGATCAATGTGAAACCAAAGTTAATCGATTGACCACTAATGCTCCCTTGTACATTACATTTTTATAAAACAGGGACAAATGTGAACAGTTTTTTGTTGCATGTTTTGAGGAAATAACATTTGAAACCCCTGAGTATTTGGAAAAAGATGCTCTTTGTGAAGTGATGTGGAATATTCTGATGTCTGTATTGGTTTTTCATGCTGTATTAATCAAGAAGTAATAATAGTATAGGATAGTAACCTGTAGGCTTACTTTACTTTAGAATCTAACTTTGAGAAGGAGCTCTGGCTGTTTTGTATGCTTAATAACTCTCAGGAGTACTAATTATCAGATAACTTGGAGCCATGTCTAAACAGTGAGCAACACTTTATTCAAACCTAGTGCAAGTGTGCAGCAGTTGGCCTCTTCCTTTGTGGTATCATTTATACAAATGCACTGTGTCTAGTGTGACATGGTTCAAGAAGGTGTAGCAAGTCTGGAAAACAACAGTCTGATTACAAGCAGCTGCTTCCTGGTTTTAGAACAAGGCTTATTGTTAAATTAGAAGCATTCAAATATAATTGTGGCATGGGACTGTTGCTGTTGTAGATATTCCCAGAGTACCATCTCTGCAGTCTGTCAGCATGTGGATGGTTGTATGATACCAGATAATTTTTCTAATTTAGAAAGTATAAATGGTTTCTACATAGAAAAAGTTATGATGAAAGTATCTAAAATATTTTTATCACTTCATATCATATCTCAGTTATTTTGATCATTGTATAATAAAAAACCTGGCATAATTTTCTTCCTTAAAAGCATATAACTGTGTGACTACTGTGAATTTAGTAGCATGTACTAAATATTTAAAATATTTAACAGAATAATTAATAATATATATTTTAATGGGATTTCATGTTTTCTTTTCCCAGGAGCTGTGATTGTCTCCACTCCCCAAGACGTGGCTTTATTGGATGCACACAAAGGAGCTGAAATGTTTAGAAAAGTCCATGTACCTGTAAGTCTCTACATGAAAAATACCAGGTTTTTCTTTTTCCAAAATGTAAAAAAAGTTCCATATGCAGCATTAGGTGAACATTCAGAAATCACTTGAATAAAATCTTGTTAAAAGGCTTAGAATCCATCTTATATCTGTATCAAGAACTTGGTTAAACAGAAGAGAGAGAATTTTCTCAGGCTGAAGCCATAATAATAAATGATTTGTTTTAAATCTGTTTGTTTAATCATGTGGAATGGATCAGAATTCTGAACAAAATACCTTAGGAAGTAATGCATGCCTTTCAGTTATGCTGTGTGTCCTCATTACATAGCCTCTTCTCTGCACTGTCTGTGTTGGGGTTTCAAATTTTATGAAATGTAGAAAAATAATTTATTGATTTTTTTTTTTTTTTTTTTTTTTAAGAAGCAAACTCAAAATTTTGTGGAAAAATGCTTATATCTAGTTACTTTGCCATTTGAAGGGCTCTGTAACTATCGTGACAAGTAGAAGATTGTCCAGTCACTGTTTTTAATGAGGTTTATAGCTTATATATTAGCTTACTTGTTTAAGAAATGAGAAATTTAACAATATCCACTGCTGTGGTGTGGTTTTTGCTTTAAATTTCTGTGTGGCCATTATTCTCTTCCCTAACTTCTTCCCTCCCAAGTTATCAATCCTCCCTATCCCTACCCCTTTTTCCAGAGTGTTCCTTGTCTATCTTGTAGTTTTCGATACCCCATTTGTTTCTTTGTATTATCCCCCTCCCCTGCTCTCCCTGATAGGTTTATAGAATGTTAGTCCTGCCCTAGATTCCTCCCCTGCCATGCCCTTGTTGGTTGGTTGCCCTATACCACTCCCCCTATAAAAACCTCTGCAGACCCCCCTGGGTTTGTCTTGGGGTCCCAGGTTGTGGACCTAATAAACCCATCCAGTTTTACCCCAAGTCCGTGTTGTTGTTCTCCGTTTCTGCGTTGGACCAAGCGATAACTGGGAATAGCAGAGCTCACGGGGGGAAGGTCGCGCCCCTGCTGTCGCTGCCCAGCACAGTACAGCGCACTGCGACAATCCACAATTAGGAGGAAATACTAAACAGGCTGACATCCTTGACTTAATATTTTCTCTGGGTGCTACAAGTTGCTAAGTAACTGAATGTAGTACTCTAGAGTATATTTATGTAGAGATTCATTTTTACTTTGAAATGGGCAGTTGGTGAAAGAATATGATTTGAAATGCTTCCTTATCATAAACTGTAAGGGAAAAAAGATATTTTCTCATTTACCTGTGTGAAGGTCACTTTTACTCTTTCTTAAGAAAGGAAGTTTCTTTCATAGCTAGTGTTTTCCTAATTAAAAAAAATGCAACAGAAAGTTGAAGTGAATGGTTTCCCTTTTTTAATTTACAGGATGGCTTAACAAAATAAATACTTGGATGAATTCCTTATTACTAACTATTCTTCAAGCATATTTGCATCAAAATGGAACTATTGTAACACTTCAAATTTGCTGCCAGAAGGAAAACAAGAGGAATAACATACAGAACATTTTGTTTTGATTTTGGGTTTGGGTTTGCTCAAATTTTGTACAATGATTTTCTTCAATTTAAATTGTGTTCAAGTTAGTACTTCACTGAATCTTCCTTTTGTTTTAATGAGAAATTACCCAGATTTCTTTCTAAAACTGTTTGGTTCAATATCCTTTGAAGGGGATGGCCTCCAAGAAAATTGTGCATTCTAGGAAGGGCTTGGCTAATACTGATTTGACTAGTGGAAGATAAGATATTAATTATGATCTGTTTTGGTTCATTGGAAGTATCAGATCTTGACAAATCAAGTGAGAAGTCACAATAAAGCTGTTACACCACATGTTGAATTTGAATGCACTTGAACCAGTTATCAGGCCTTACCTTTTTCATTAAGCTGATTTTATTCTACCCTGCTTCATTTTATTCTGCCCTGTATGTACGTGTGTACAAATATGTCAATTACTTGAGTTTTAAAGCAGCTTCTGCCTATGTACTACATTTCTAAATATCAACTAAATATGAGGATCTAAAGAAAGTGAAGTGACCTAATTTTTCATGAACAGCTTCAGACCTGAGGTTTATGTCAAAGAGGTGTAATCTGCAAGTGTGTACTAATATTACATATCCCGATTACATAATTAACTGATCTTCTAATATCTAAAATCTCTCATCTTTCAGAAAGTGCTTGCAAAGACCTGACTTTTCAAAGCAGAGAGGCTGTAGGTTTCTGAACTCTGAGTAGGCTTTCTTGTATTTTATGAACTGTGGTCTCTCCCATGTACACACAGGCCTATGTATTCCACCTTCCCCTCACACCCACTGTTATTAGTTATCAAAGACTCAGAAGACACATATAGTATTACCACAGTAAAGCCACAGTTGTTAATGTTGTTTGTCCTTTACTGAAATTGAAGTAAAATGACTGAAAGAACCAATGAAAATGTTGCAAGGAGAGTCAGCATTAAAACCAGGTTTACAGGGCAAAATTAAAATTTTCAGTCTTAGGACATAGTCACTAAAAGAGGAGTGACATCTCTTGTGCAGTGGAGCACACCTACACTTAGAGTGAAAATGGAATTTGCAAAGTATTGCTGACTCCTATGACAAGTTTCAAGATTCTTGTCTATTATGCAAGTTTGGCCAGTGTTTTCTTGTGTTCCCAAGGGTGACTCAAAGGGAATATTTTTGAGTATTTAGGAAAAAATCTGCCCATTTCCATCTGCTGAGACTGAGTTCAGTTCATTATTGTTTATCTTATCAATCATATCCCTGAAAGAAAAATCAGGGTTTTTAGTTAAATCTACAACTTTTCTGGAATTTTCCTTGAATTGGAAGGTTATGCCATGGATTTTGCAGGTTTCAAAAAACTGCTGAGATAAACTCCGCTATGTATTTCCTTCTGAGTTATACTGAAATTTGTTCAGTTGTACTGAATATTTGGCTATGTTCTTACTGGTATTTCTGAAGCATCCAGAGGAGCCAGCCATGATTATGGCTTCATGTTGGGAACAGATATTAGAGACAGAGATTGCTCAGTATAAGATGAAAGATAGGAAGACAGAAGTATTGTGCATGTTTACTTGAAGCACTTAAATGCAAAGTGACTGACTGACACAGGGAGTTGATGACAGAGGAACTGCAACACTGGTCACTTCAGTCCCCATCAGAGTAAAGTCAGACCTCAACACCATCTGTCCTTAAGTACAGTGAGTGAATGACTGAAGTTGGTTTCTCAGGAATTGTCTCCTCATGTAAATACAGAGAGCTTTCATTTCCTCACTGTATTTTCTTTAACTTAAAAGGTTGTGTATTTGGATTTAAGCATGATTTATTGTATAACCAAAAGGTTAGCTGAGCACTAGAAGTATGTAAACATTCACAAACTGTGTGCAGATAACTCATAATGAAAGGGTTCTTCATTTCCTGTTATTTCTTGCCAGATGCCTCTTCGCCGTTTAAAATAACAATTAGACTAAGTGGAATGCAGCTCCACGCTGCTGCCGTAGGTTAGCTCCTGTATTGTGGTGCAGAGAAGTTTTCATGTCATTCCTGAGCCAAGTTTGCCAAGCTCAACAAGAACTAGAATAGAATTCACCCATACTTGCAAAATAGTTTATGTAGACAGTAACAGCTGCTTTGAAGCTTTTACAAGTCTATTATTTGAGCAGGAAAATGAGGGTTATTACTGACTTCATTAGCAGGACCTATTATTTTGTAGATTTAAAAGCTCTGAAGGTCATAAGGAGCTCCCTTCTGTAAATATATGTGCAGAAATATGCATGGTAGAAATACACTTCAGCAGTAAAATTGTGTATTTGGAAATATTCTATATTATACTTAGTTTTTTTAAGTGGCATCTTCATATTCCAGAAGAATAATTATATATTATTAAATATGCACTATTTATTGGCTGACAAACAGGACTAACACGGAAAAATTAAAATTATTGTGTAATGCTGAAATGTCATTTCCTTTTAGTAAGGTTTATTTAAATGGAAACAAAAAAGGACAGTGTATAAGGCCTTTAAAACTGGTCTAGTATTGGAGATACAGCTGTGTCTCAGCATTTGCTTTTTTATTGGTTGAAGGACTTCTTAGTTACTAGATTATTAAACTTTGAACAGAACAGCTGTAATAATTCTTAACTATTCACAAAACAGTAGTAGACTATATAAATTTTTCTTTGATAAATTTGCTGAATAGTAAATGTTGTATGAGTGCTTTGAAGAGAACAGAAAGTTCAAACCCCATGATATCTGAAAATGAATTAAAGTGTAAATTTCAAATTAATTTTTTCCCCCATGTACTCTCAAAAATGGCCTCCATATATCCTGGTGAAAATAATATTTTTCTTTTGTCAAAAATACACCTTTCGGTGTTCTTCAGTTTACCAACAGAGTAAAAACTCCATGACTTGACTTTAGGGGAGAGTGGGATGAATGCCTGCTTAGAGGTCATCTGTAGAAGGCTGTGGCTGTGCAGGTCCCTTTTTACTGTCCCTGCACCTTCTACCCTTGGACATGTATTATTGCATGTCTCTACTAATTTTAGAACTGGATGATAAATTTACCTGCAATAATGTGCCAGTAAATAGAATCTTGTTCCTCTTGCTTCTCTGGCATCCCTAGGAGAGAGTAGAAAAGGGGGAAAAGTCAGTTTGAGGTGTAGGTAGGTAAAGGTTTGAGGTGGAAGTAGGTAAAATTTTTTAAAAACATATTATTTCTTAAAATGTTCCTTGCTTTAAACCATCTAAGAGCTTTACATAAGTAAAGGTAGATATAGCAAATGTACTTTTTGGTGGTATAGAAAAAGCAGGTGACCATCTCGATACATTTCAGCTTATTGCTAAGGAAACTTTCATTATGATACTGTAAATAACATACTTTTTTATTTTAAGTTCAGTGCAAGAAGTTGTATGTTCACTTTTAATTAAATATATTTGTTAGCTGCACTGAACACTGCTGTTTCCTCTTAGGTATGCTTCATTAGCATAGTGGATATGTTTCTTCTCTAATAACTGGAGACCACCTTGTTCAAGCACAAAACTCGAAGGTTCAGGAAAATGTAGAAGTACAAAATGCTACAAAGTAAATAGCAATAAAAATGGTGTATTATAACATTCAGCTATAGTGTATGTGACATATCTAGGTAATATATAAATCTGAAAGCGAAATGTTGTAACATTGCATCTCTTAAAGCAGACATTCTGTTCCTTAGCAGGTGGATAGAAATTTCCACCCTGTAGCATTTGAACACTGTTTTCATCACTTCTGGAAGTTTTGCTCTGCCTCAATGAAGAGTTTTGTTTACTATGTGAATAAAAGGAGATTATTAGCATTATTTCACACTGTGAAAGAAGATTTTTTGTGTGAATGGCTTGGTAAATTTTTGTTTGACTTATTTTATAAGGATGATGTTGAAAACCTGGCATCAGTGGAAAGGTACCCAGAATGTGGGTATTAGAGTTTTATTCAATGGGTTTTGCCACTTAGTTTCAGATGATTATTTCTATTGTTTGGTCTTTAAATGTGTTACTGCTCTTCAGAAGAATAACAAATCTGGTTCTTTTTGAAAACATTTCCCTACAGGATAACTTATAAAAATACCTTAAAAGCATGTCTGATTTGTAATTTCTTATAATGGTATGTTTTTATTTTGTCTTTCCTGAAAAATGTGAAGTACAAAGCTGTAAAACACAGCATGAAAATTCTTTCAGTATTCAGAGTTTGAAAATGAAATACTGGCAGGGAGAGTTTTTGGCAAGTTAGGTTTGTGCAAGTACTTTTTGTTAGAAAAGTGGCTGTTAGTCTTCAAGAGGTATAAATGTGAAGAAATTAAAATAATGCACAGGTGATGGTGCCACTGAGATGACTAATAAGAGCTGATAATGATATTAATGAGTCTGATTCCTGTTTTAAATAACCACTCTGTATTGGTTCCTAGTAGATAATCTGTATTATCAAAGATGAATGATGGAAATACCAGTGCTTGGTTTGAACATCCTTTCCTTTCCTTTGACAGGTTTTAGGACTGGTTCAAAATATGAGTGTTTTCCAATGTCCCAAATGTAAGCATGAGACACATATTTTTGGAACTGATGGCGTAAGAGATCTGGCAAAAACCCTTGGATTGGATATTTTGGGTGAGAATATGGAAATGGTTTTATTTTTGAAGAAAAATTTAATGGTGTGCATGAGGCATTAACTGATGAAACTGCATAATCCTAGATTACTTTGGATTCAGACTGTTTTCAGATATAATGGAACTAACAAGTAGCATGCTCTATTCCTTGTCAGTTTTGTAATGGTGATGTTGACTGCATATGAAAATTCTTGAATTGCATCTGAAATCTTTGTATTTACAAATAATCCAGGACATGAATTGTTTTGATATCAATGTGCTATATTATCTGAAATTCATTATGTGCTTGACTATACAGCAATTTTTACAAATAACCAAGAATTCTCTTTAGTCTTACACAGACCTAAACTCTGTCTAGTAATATCAATAAATGTTTTCTCATTTATTTCATTTAAATGAAATGAGTTGTTACATATTAACTCAGTTGAGGCCTTATAGCAGCTTTCTGGTATGTAAATGGGTCTTAGAAGAAAGCTGGATGCTTTTTACAAAGGTAGGCAATGATAGGGCAATGGAGAATTACTTTAAACTGAAGTAGGGTAGATTTAGATTAGATATTAGGAAGAAATTCTTATTCTTTACTGTGAGGGACTGGCACAGGTTGTCCAGAGTTATGGGTGCTCCATTCCTGAAAATGTTCAAGGGCAGGTTGGATGGGGCCCTGAGCCAGCTGCTCTACTTGAAGGCATCCCTGTCCATGGAAGGGGGCTTGGAACTAAATGATTTTTATGGTCCCTTCCAAATTAAACCATTCTATGATTAACTATGATTAAGCTATCTGTCAGGCCTGTAGGCTAAAATATACATGGATCTTTAAAGTATACATTAGTGATTTAAAAAGGCATGGTTCAACCTGCGCTGTAAGTAAAGAATATAACACAGCGTAATTAAGTTGGTAAATGGGGTAATTGCATGTGCTAATGATGTGTTTCCATGTATTACTCTAATTATCTCAATGATTTTCCATAGCTAATTCATTAAAAAGAACCAGGAAGCTCACTTAGAAAGATCAACACAAAAACATCAAGGTCTGACATGAACTTAAGATAGCAAGGCAACGCATAATTAAAGACATGCTTTTGGGCTATCTTTTAGTTTTCTGAATATGTAATGAGTTGTGATCAGAGCCCAAGGGGACTTCTACAGCCCTGGGTTATGTGGATGGATGCAAATGCTCTGCAAGCAGTTGAATCAAACATGCATTTAGATACGCAGGCACAAATGATGTACCATGGCATTGGTCCCTTAGGTGGTTTTTGTTATTTCCTAAGAGTGCAGAACTGATTGTGATTGGATCTAATTAGGAGCGATGTGAGAGATGTACAGATTGAGCAGGGGATAGATGAGATGTACAAAATAAAGCAGAGTGAAGCTTAACTTCAAACTGTTAATGCAAAGCCAGACTAAGATTAAGAATAATGCCCCAAGGGCTAAATTTTGAATTACAGTACTCGATCTGATTAGTATGCTCCTCCTTCCAGGGATGACCATTACATAATAATACCATATGGTATTGTAAGAATTACTGCTTACGGATTTTACGTTAATCCATCCCAAATTGAAGTTTTATCTCAGTATTACTTGAATCGTGCCCAAAAACCTTGAGAATATATTTTTACTTATATATCTATAAAGTGCATATGTTTAAAATTAGTGATTCTGAATTTATTTTGCCAATATTTTCTGACCCCTATGACTGTTCTGTTTGTTTAGATAAGCACCTAGTCCTTCTTGGAAACCCAACAAGATGTTTGTGACCCAACATCTGACAAATTCTGCAAGCTAACAGTGTAGCTTCCACTTGCTCAGAGTTGGCTGTCATTAGTATTACTGAATTTTTGTTTTTGACAGAAGACAATTAGCAGTTGCCAGGAGACTTTCAAGTGAAGTCCGTTATTTCATATACTTCTGGTTGTCTTGTATTTTTACTGTTCTCTAAAAGAATATGTGGCAAGGTTTGTGAGAGACTTCTTGCTGCTGATTTTTCCTCTCCCTGTGTCTGAAATTTTTTTCCTGAAGTTTGAGGGCTGTAACCGTGACCAGAAAGCTATGCTATTGGTATACATGATACTGCGATAATAATTTCTGTGTGTTCCATCTTGACCTTTGCAATTCCTGATTTAGCAGGAATTGCACTATCTGGTTAGCACTATCTGGTTCCTGACCATCAGCAATGACTGCCAGATTTTTAAAATTCTTTGATTTTTTTCTTCCTACAGTAAATTTAAATTATTCTTTCTTTGCAGTCAGCAGTAGTTGTTAATATCAGAAAAACTTCCGATGTCGAGCACTATCTGGTTCCTGACCATCAGCAATGACTGCCAGATTTTTAAAATTCTTTGATTTTTTTCTTCCTACAGTAAATTTAAATTATTCTTTCTTTGCAGTCAGCAGTAGTTGTTAATATCAGAAAAACTTCCGATGTCGAGTTCCCATGACATTGGGTAGTGAAGAACAATGCAAAAGTTTTATCTTCCTCAAACTCTTACCACCCAAACAGCTATGCAGATGGTTTTGATGTTTTCTGCTTAAATTATAAATTTTCAATTTTTAAAAATTAAAATGCATTTTTCTTTATCTTCTGACTGCACTTCTGTTCTTACAAGTCCTGTATGCTCCTGTAGTACCATCACATGTTTGTAAGTCTGCGGAGGAAAGGAGATAGGCTGCTATTTTGTAATTACTGGAGATTGTTATTAAGCTGATATTGAGGAAGTATTTTTTCATTACCAAAACATCCTTAGGAAAAAAGAGAAGATTAGTCTCTACGTAAAATAAGAGTAGGAAGTGAGTATCAGGGAGATTTACAAATTACTGTTACTCAATTAAGAACGATTATGGTTAGAAAACTTTAAGAGGACTCCCTGAATTTTTAAAAAATTAATATATGAACAGACTATTATACCTGAATTTATTCATTACTGAAATAAATAAGAAAAAATTGAAGGAAATGTACTGTAATTATCCTAAATAATAATAATAGGTTGTTTCTTCAAAGATTCAGCACACTAATCATGGAGCCACAGCTTTTGTGTTTACTATTTGTTTTTGTTTGTATTCCTATTTGCTTTGAGTTTGGGTTTTTTTATTTCTTAAAATTTGTCAATTTTCATACAGTTTTTTAACGGTTTCTTTTTCTGAATACATTGAATCTCAGTAATTTACACTGGCCTTGATTTGAGTTAAATCAGGTTGCTAAAATGGCGAATTAAACTTACATGATTTCCGATGTGTCAGGATTGAACTAAGGTAGGCTGTTCTGTCTTCATCTATCCATAATGTAAAATGTAGCTATGTCTCCCAGTAAAAGAAAGTTGGTCTTCAGTTCACTTCAAAATTATTTATATAGCAGTAAACATAGGAATCTCCAAGTTTTTTGTAGTGGTGAAATCTGTGTTTCAACAAAGTATGTCTCACAATGGAATAGGGCTGCTAATTGATTCTCCTTTAGAGCGTTCCTTTCCTCTCTGGCAGTTCCCTGCTCATTATAAAAGCAGACTATAAAGAAGATTTCTGTTGGAAAGAAGAATGAACTGAATAGTTGTCCACCTTTGAATTGGATCCAAGGCCTAATAAAGACAATAACAAATGCTATTATTTGGAAATTAAGTATTCAAAGAGGTCTTTGAACAGTGATTAAAATCTTAAAACAGCACTGAAAAGAACTTACAATGAGGAGATAGGCTGAACAGTAAGTTGCATGATGAACAGTTGCCTAACACTCAGTCAATTTATTTCACATAAACAAAATAATTCGTATCTCAGCCTGTATTTTTCTGTGTTTGAGGCAAAAAGCCCTTCCTTCTCTAATAAATGACTAAAACATGGTCCTTTATATTCAGAGAATGAAAAATCAAAAATATGTTTGGCATTATTCATTATGGATGTAAGGAAACTATATTGCAGCCAATTTTCATTTTAAATGCTAATTTTTGGAAATAAAGCAATTCAAAGAGTATACTGAATGGGAATTGGATTTCAAGTTGCTTTAGGGTTATTTTAAGGAAACATTTAAGAAATACTGGGTGTTCATATATGTGTGTCTTGGTATTTTTGATGCAGGAGACGTTCCACTGCACATGAATATACGGGAGACGTGTGATTCAGGACAGCCTGTTGTGATCTCTCAGCCTCAAAGTGATGCTGTAAGTTTGGTGCACTGCACTTAAAACAGAAAGCTCTCCTCTGAAAGTGAATGGACAGTGCTGCTTCTTATTGCTGTTTGGAAAGAAATGGGTTTTTGAATGAAGTAAGGAAATAAAGTAAAGGTAGTACCAGTATGTAACTCAGGCCCTTGATTTTGGAATCTGGTCATCTGTTCTGCTTCTGTGGGTTTTGTTTTGTTTAATTAGGCTGAATCATTCAGAATAGAGAAGATTTGATCCAGGTCCTGGCACGCTAAGAGGAGGAAGGTCAGTGTCAAGCCTCATGAGACCTTGCAGCTAATGCAGGTCCTCTAAAACTGTCAGTTAAGCCTTTGGCAGCTGAGCCTGGAAAGTGTTAAAGGGTCTTATCCAGAGATGTTTGGAACAAAACTTCATATTGTCAGTACCTGGGTTGTTTTCAGCAGGAAGTGGAGCAATTTGCACACAAGAGGTAATGGATTTTTTTCAGTGTATTTACCATAACCTTCTATTGTTAGTGGAAAATACAAGTTGGTGAGGTGGTGGGAGTCAAATATACAAATCTGTAAAGAAAAGTAGTTGCACATATGGAATTTCATTAATGCTGATAGAGTAACATTTTCCTATCTGCTGTTTTCTTTCTCTGCTAGAGTTTGTCTGCCAGGCTCTGTAGGACAGGGTGCTGTACACAGTATATGGCATAATGCAGCCATACTCTTGACTGCTGCTTAGATGTAAAGATATATAATGAAAAAAATTATTAATGCTGATTACAGATGGTAGAATCAATTCACAATAAGGTAGACTATGAAACCTTTGAATATTATAGAACATTTGAATATTAGTAGCTTTTTCATGATTGCTAGGCACATGCCGCAGTGTGTTTTTTCCTTCCCAGTATTTTAGAAGGAAAAAAAAAAAGGGAGGAGGAGAGCATTAACATTGTTAATCCAGTGTTATTAACATACTGAACAGGATTCTGCAAGAACAGTGACAGTCTTAAAATTGTAATTTTGTTTTGAAAGAGAAGAGGCAGCACTATGGTGTGTTGACTTCTAATTGAATGCTGTGTTTTTGCTAGGTTTGGGCAAGGCCCGTGGTATGGAATAATGTGGTGATCCTGAGTCCAGGTCTATCTGAAATGGAATCCCTATAATCCATATCGTAGTTTCTCTCTGGGAAGTTTGATCAGCAATGTGAAGGTTTGAATGGATGTATGGCTTTGGTCAAAGCTGAAATAAAACTGCTGGGAAATTGAGATGGAAGGCTCACAGTGTCTGAAATCTGTAATAACCAAGAGTCTGTAGCCTGCTGGACTATTGAGTGAAGAACTCAGACATGTTTGGGATAGCATTCTGAAAATAAAAAGGCAAGAAAGTCTGTTGTGTTGCCATCTGTTCCTCCTTGAACTATGTTCTTGATAACAAAAGGGTGGGTTATAATCACCATTTGTGGCAATTAAGTTAAATATGCAGAGGAATAAAGATTGACAAATATGTGTGACTCTGGGGAAAACTCTTAATATCCTTCTTTGCCTTTGTGTCTGTGAGATAATAATTCTCCTCAGAGAATGTGTTTTTTTTAAATGTCACTAATCTCTATAGAATGAAAAAGAATTTTCCTTCATCCCTGGTTTTCTTCTCATTTTAAAGATACAAAAAATACAATTCTCTTATTTTCAAAGAAAAATTAAATTCTTAGCACATAACTGACTGTGGCAAAGGTCTCGTAAGGTCAGATTCTAATCTTTAATACATGGCAGTCATCACCATGTTTCTCAAATAAACTGAAATTGTGGCTATTCATGCATTAACAACTTTTCAGCTAGAGAACAATGTCTGCTGAAATTCTCTGCTCTCGTTGCTTAAATGTGCAGGGGATTTTCATACAAAATTCTATGCTGATTTTGTTAGAACACACTTACAAATCAAATACAGAATCATAGACCTGAAATAATACCTAGCAGAGTCAAACAGTAGGGAACAGGGATGGTGATTGACTTCTTAGAAACCCAGCATGTTGTCACACTTTTTGAGCTCTTTCAAGCCTAGAATAAAATGGTTTCTAAAACATGTCACTTAATACATTTTTGCATACACATCTGCCATGGGGTTCTTCTTGCCTTACAGATACATAAAAGTATATCTCTGACTTTACACTAGAGTTTCAAAATGTCTAAGCAAACTTGTCTAAATTCATTATTTTAAAGCCTAGATGTAGTAGGTGGAAAAGGGGTTTCCTTTTCACAAATGACAAGGAAATTACTAAGAACTAAAAAAGGAAATTACTTGTAGAATGGTACACGTGTGAACTTAGAAAATTCTTCCTTAGGGAAGGCACAGAATACACAAGACTAATCTGCTTATGGAAAGTATTGACAATATAGCTAAAGGATAGGAAGGCTTGATGACTGGAGTTCTCTTTTGGTGAAGCTTGAGGCAGTGCCCTGGGAGAAGTAATGGTGCTTCTAAAATGGTTTTGCTCTTGGTATAGCATTGTCTGTGTTAGTGTTTCTGTTAGTTTAGTTGTTTAAATTGTGGCTTTTTCTTAATATTCTTCTTTGATAAACCTTGGTGATGTAGAAATGGAATATTGCTGTACTTACATGATCAGGCTCATGCAGCAGCTGGGAGTGACCCAAGATCCTCTACAAGAAGCTTGCTTTAATCAACAGTGAGGGCTTACCTTCTGAAGTGAGACCCTTCTGGAGATTAATTGAGCATTTTTCTCCTCCATCACACTGTGGAGGTGGATTAGCTGGCCAAGGCTCCATTTTTTTGCTCACTCAAACCGATGCAAGAGTCACTGGACGCAAAAGCTGGTAAATGAAAATCAGGAATGCTGCTAAAATGGTAGAATTGGGGAATAAAAGGCAGGGGAAAAGGTAGAATAGGGAAAACTAATGAGGAATCACTGAAACTAGGTGAAATCGACCATACTCAGATGTACTGGATCTTCCTATGGACCATGGGAAAGGAGCCAGCAGCAAAACAGGTGTTTGGAAGGGGCTTCTGAAGCTTGCCGGTAAGAAGATTAGAGGCACAGCAAGAGATATAAAACATGATTAATTGCAGTGGAGTTATTCTTCCATCAGAGGAGCTGCTTAAATGCCCAGTGGACTCTCCATCACACTGGGAGAAAGATAAATGGAAGTTCCTGGTAGCTCTTCCTTCTGTGAGTATAAAGCCCTGAGACTTACGGAGCAGTTGGTGGTTATCTTGTGAGGAATTCTTGCTAGAAACTTTGGGTATATCACAGCCTGGATGGCACAGTGGATTTATCAGTACCTTAGCAGAACAGACAGGCCATCTGTGATTGTTGAGCACCAAACTCCCACCTGTCACCTCCCACCTCAAACCATTTGGTGTACCAGTATGACCATTCACATCCTCTATATACAGGTGATGAATTTTGAGTCCCATAAATTGCACACTGATTTATAAGGGAAGAGAAAAAGCCCAGTCAGGGGGAAAGCAGGGGCACAATGCATCAACAGTCTGATGGAACAGAGCAAAATAAGTCTAGTTAATAATCCCTTTTCAATTAAATCAGAACATTACAAACCTTGCTGTGGTGTCATCCAGACAACTCAAATTTGTATTCAGAAACATTTCTTCTGTAGAATGCTTATGACAGGGTGATGCATAAGTGGGGTAAAAACATACAGCCTTTTAAAGATTGTGAGAAGTAGCTGGAGAAAAATTTAAGTACTGGTAGCAAATAGTCATAGAATCCTTTTTTGTGGTTTAGTTGTCATCAATAATTCCATTTAATGAGTGGTCAATCCAGGGAGTGAAATTTTTAAAAGAAAAGCAAACCCTAAAGAAGGCTGCATGGTATGATTTATAATATGCCTTCATCATCAAGGCTTCCTTTGAATCATCACAGTAGCATTTGGTGCATGTAGGTTCAGATCCTTCATTCAGGGTGTAGACAGTACAATGCATCATCAGACCCTCATTTATGGTTCTGTCTGCTGAAGAAAATGACATGTGTAGGATAGTCTGTTTGAAGGATGTTACTATGCTGCATTTGATTTGCACTGTTGTACTTACCCGTGTTTTTTGGGCAGGATGTGTTTTTAGATGTCTGCAAGGGCACCTTGGGTTAGCAGTGTTACCCAGCTGGGGCTGTCCCCAAGAATGGTTTGGCTGTTACAGCTGCTGATATATAGGATTAATAGGAAGTCTCCCATGAGCACTAAAGATTTTTTTTTGAGATTTTAGTTTTGTAAATCCAGCTTACTTACCTGTCTCCTCTATTTCATGTTACAGTGTGTGGATTGACTTTTGCTGTCTCAGTAAGTTTGCCTTTCTGACATGAGACTTCATTGTAATTTGGCAAGAGTTGCCAGTACATGCAAAGAAGAATCTTATGGTGGAGCTGACCAGAGGAGGAACAGAGTGGGATAGTCTCTGGACCTCTTGTAGCTACCAAGAATTTGTCTGGGTGGCATGAAGCTTATATCTGAAGTAGACTCATTTAAAGCTGTGCTTGTCATCATGTTTTTAGTGCCTTCTGAGTTGACCACAGTAAAATACAGACATTTGAAGGCAGCTCCAGTCATGCACTGAAGGCTGGAGTTGTGATAAAGTAACAAGCAATTTCCATTGAAATTAAAGCTGTTTAAAAATCTGATTGAACTGGCAAATAGAACATGATTGTGCAGAGAGTGCTAAGAACCAAAGTTATCAATGACTGGCTGGCTGTGCTTATTTTCATGTAGATGGTAGTTAGGACTAGTATTTGTCCTTATGATAAGTCACTGTTTGATTAGTTGCTCATGGTGGCTAGTTTCCTTCAGCAGTTAGTAGACTGTAAACCCTAACAGGTCAGTTGAGCAGATTTAAATTCCTTTTCCTTCTCTACAGCTATACTAGCATCCACAGCATTTGATATTCCAGAGAGTCAGGACTTGCACAGATTTTCCTTTGGATTGCTGGGATGGATGAAGCAGCTTAATAGTCTTGGAGTCTTGTAATCAGAAATAGACATTACAAACCATGTCAGTACTGGGATTTGTATCCTATGGTGTATGTGGCCTATAACCAAATGATGGGATCAGTGTGTGTTTCTGAGTTTCTGGTCTGAAGTTGTTTGTATGCAGTGATTTGGGTGAAGGAAAATGTGATATCAGCTCCTACCTGCTTTTACTTTATTGATTATAAGTTGGGTTTTCTGTTTATGTAGCAGTTGCACCAGATACTGGCAGGCACTGTAGTGAGCTGTTAGCAGGCTAAGTTCTGCACTCCAGTGGAAAGCAAACCAGCAGGTCAGGCCACACCAGTCCAATCCATGACAACAGGGCAGAGTCAGCCATGACCTGTACAGTCTGCAATAATCTTAGCAATGATGCATACTTCCCTCACGGGTAAGATTTTTGGGGAGAATGAAATGTCATAACTGAAAGGCTCATATTTCCCTAGAATTATTGTAGGGCTTAATTAGATGAGCCAGTAAGAAGTCTTCTGGTTTAAATATACTCAAAATCTGTTAGGCCATGATACTAGAGATCTGTTACAGGGTGATGGATCAGGATGTTCTGATTATTTATGCTAAGTAGGACTTTTCACTCCATTTCCTGGTGAATTTCTGTATGGGTTCTCTGTTTCCTACTCCACCATCTATGCTGCCATCAGTCACTTCATTATCAGCTGTGCCCTTGAGGTCTTAAGAACTGTGCCCTTCTGGCACTGTACCACTGTTTGAAAGGTGAGCAGTCTGTAACGTGGCTGTTTTTCAGCTTTTCTTTTTTTTTGACTGTGTGAACATTGCCTTCCACCTCTACCTCTGGATGTCCTAGTGCTGCTCTCAGACCCCGTCTAGGCAGTGTTCATAATAAACATATCTGGTCTGGATTTAGGGCATTCTGTGTGCTTCTTCATCCTCATGAAGTGGGAGGAATGGTAACTGATATGTTGTTGTTAAATATAAAGTTGTCTGTTAGCAAAAAAAATGGTTTTCAGAAACTCTATAAACCATTCATGTAGAGCTTTCAAACATTAAGGGAATAACTGACTTGAGAAGTTTGCTTTTATCCTATTAAAATAAAAAAGTTGTGGGTGATGAATAAGAACTCATCCTTTATTCTTTCTCATCCTTTATTCTTTCTCTGTTGGTTTTCCACCTGGAAAGGAAATAGTAAACCCTGTCTGTTTTCATTTGCAACCCAGCTTCTTTCACTTAGTAATGGTGGATTAAACAGCTGAACTGAGCTGTGCTCTCTTGTCTACGGATGCCACACTGAAAAGATCACGAGTAGGAAAAACTATTCAATATACATGGGGTTGTTTTTAGGTAGTGCATATTCACAGTCACCAATATTCTGCTTAGATCTTTCAGGCATATTGATTGATAGACAGGTCCTCACTCATGGTTAAATGATTTGTTCAAAGACAGGAAACCAAGGCTCAAGACGGTGGATTTTTGCCAAAGCCAGATGAGTGGTGGAGTTCTGTAGGACATGTATGAGATACTGGTCTGTTCAACAGACGGAGTAGTGGTTCAGGAAAACAAAAAACCCAAAGGTCAGCAGGCAAGACGTGTTGATGAGAACACTGTCTAGGTAACGCTGGAATGCTGACTACAAAGAGCTGCACCAGGAACCTCCTGTTGCAAAGTGGTGATCAGCTGCTTGGCAAATGAAGATCAGTGTACATTGGGGAAATGTTGCTCAGACACTTATTAACAGCATTTTGTGGGAAAAGTATCTAAAATGTATTGGGCTCTTGACATAAGGTAACATTTATACAAGCAGTTGAGTCGGCTTACTCATAGTTTTAGAATATAGTTCTAGAATATGGTTATAGAATTTATAGTTCTGTACAAGTTGGTCAACTCTGGAGCAGGCAAACAGCTTGGGCAGTCTTTAGAAGGGGCCAGGTATTGTATACATGTTGTTAATTGACTCATTAAAATACATTAATTGATCTGTGCAAAGTGGGAGCTGCCTGCGGGACTGTTCCAGGTAGTTCGAAATTCCTACCTGGAGTGCTCCTACACCAATTAGTCAAGTACTTAACTGGAAAGGCAGCTTGCCTTCAGTCAGTCACCTTACTTCAGGTGAGTCCGTTGTCTTGTCTAGGTGAGTGGTTAGTTGGGGGGTAGATGGACCACCCAGGGCTTTAATAGCTCAGCGAGGTGAGTGTTGCACACAGACTGTTACCCAGCTGCACTGTGACTGTAGCCACAGAAGTTTGAAATTCCTGATTGCAAATTAAGTTCTAAATTAATTCTATCATTCTTGCCACAAAGTCATGTACATGAGAGAAAACAATTCTGTCTTGCTGTCTGCATTCCTTACAAACTCAGAAGATTTTGTGGCTTTAGTTTTAAGGGGATGTGAGCACTGAGACTATGAGCTGTAGAGGGTGAGAATGCTGGAAAAGGAAACCCTACATGCCAGGAGCAATCCCTAAAAAAGGGGAGACAGATATGAGCAGTGCATGGCCCTGTAAAAGGCTAACACCTTTTTCAGGGCAGTGACAGTGAGTACTGGTGGCCCTGGTGTGATGGACAGACATTTTCTTCCTGCCCCCCAAGCTCTGGCCTCTGGCATGTGTCAGTTTGTTTGCTGCTTTAAAGGCTCGTCAGGAATACAAGGGCTAATTCATGATTAGAGCCATCCTGCAGGAGACAGGAGATATCAGTGTGGTAGGGATTACTGTGGAGATTAGTTCGAGGAAAGCAGCAAAGGTTGTCAATGTGGTCTCTGTATGCAGACTTACTGGAGAGGATGGAGTAGGTTGGTCGCTATTGAACAGAGTAGGAGCAGAAGAGCAGGCTCAGTTAGGGGACTTTGCTGTGTACTCAACAGACACAGAATGTGATGCACCAGCTGGAAGCTGAAGTATAATGAATTCAAATTACAGAAAAGGTGTACATTTTAACAATTAAAGTAATCAATCTCTAGAACAATATGCAACGTGTATATACATATACACAAAAATACTATTTTAATTACACATTCTCATATCAGTCTTTGAGATTTTTAAAAGATCTTCTCTTTCAACTACAAGTTGTTGAGCTTGGTACAGGAATAATTTGGTTTAGTTTTAGGGTTTGTTCTGTGTTGAACTTTATACAGTGTTTTTATAGAAGTCCCTTGACATTAGATTTGTTAATAATTGATGGTGGACTGATCATGGTCCTAGCTGTGTCATGGTTTTTAGAAATATTAACATAAGTATGCTTGCTTGGGTTGCTCTCCATAGTCCTTCAGTTCTGTGCTATTGTGCCCTCCAGCTCAAGGTGTCTGACCAGATGTCACAGGCTGGCGCAAAAGAGAGCTTTAAATGTGCGGATTTTAGCGTTGTGGAATTAATTCTTTCCAATACCTACTTCAGTCTTTTGGAATGGTGTCTTTTTTAAAAATACTTTAGGTATTTGAATCAGAAATTCCATGGTGATAGTCTAGTCTGTAATGAATTAATTGTCTCAAATTTTTTTTTTATGCTGTTGTTTTCTCTGATTCTCTATCCTGTGCATCCTGGCTGTCAGGATGAGGGAAGTTTATAATTAATAGTACATGTGGGACTAAAGAGTCTGTGTCTTCCTCATCACTTCTCTTCCAGAAGACTATTGACTTTGGTTGTTGTTAAAGACAAATTGTTCAGTTAAATTTAAATTCCCCACCAGTATTTTTTTATAATGCATATGCTTATTTTGTGTGCATGGTTTTGACTGAACACAGGCTAAATTTAACCCATTTATTTAAACATCTTTAATTTTCACTTTGTGTGTTAAAAGAACAAATACCTAATTAGTTAGGAAATATTCCTTTCTGTAGAAAATGGAAAGCTCAATGTATGTTTCTGTTTTTGCAGGCTAAAGCCTATCTAAAGATAGCTATGGAAATATTAAGAAGACTACCAGTCCCTCCTACTTGAAGCATTTACCACTGAAGTTGAGCAAAAAAGTGATCTTTGATGCAGCCAGCGCAGAAGAGTCCCGCTACCTAATTACATGGAGGCCATATGTTAGTTCTAAGAACTTCTTTAGGAAATAATTTATCAGAGGTTAAATTATGATTGTGATATTTACTGTTTTTCAACATCATTGTTTGGCTATGTCCAAAAGGATTCAAGTATGCAAATGATGATACAGTATTTAAGTGCTGAATTGTAACATCATCAAGCAAGAAGGGATGAAGTACGTTTTTTCTGTGTGCCCTATTTTAAAGTCAAGAATGAAAAACAGCCTCTCCATGCAAGGATAACAATGGTATCCCAAGACATGAATTGAATTGTTTAAGCAGGATTTTCAATATTCTAATTTCCTTCAGTTTTTGTTCAGATTTTTACCTGGTTAGCTCTCAAACTGTCCTTAAGTTCTGCAAGGTTTTAAGAAGCAAAATCAGTTCTTTACCTGCTCTACTTTTCTGTATTCTTCTTAAAAGAAGATAAAAAAATTCCAGATATACTCTGAAGAGTTCTTGTGATGGATGATGAACAAATTCATTCATTATCGGATAAAGTTCGATCGTGAGGCAATTCACAGTTTAATGGCGAATGGATTACGTGACCCTGAGGCTTATTTCTCCACTGTTTTACAGTATAATGAACCCAGACAGAAGACAAGGTAACAGAGGTCTTCACTGAAAACCAGATGTTTTTCCTGAGCTCAGTTTGCCATGGAATGCAAATGATCAAGATAAATTAAATTTGTGATTGCATATTCCTACTACAGTGCAGCAACTTGGAATTTGAATATAAAGATATATTTTTGAAGTAAAGAAATATTTGTTCTTCAAACTGCGTGGCCTTCTGGTTTATTTTTTCATTGCCTGTGATCTTTGTGTTGGTGTGTGGAAGTGAACAATTATGCCTTCAGGGAATGAGTTTTCATTTACAATTAGATGTTTGAGTTGACATTTAGACTTTTCCATCTACACAGTCCAGTATCGGTATCTTAAGCGTACATCATAACCCTACCTACCATAGAGTGAATTTAACTATACTAGGGAGTCCTGCTATTGACCTCTGAGGGAACAAGTTTTTCCCTGTATTCCAAGTACTTAGTCAGAATTTTGGATGTAGTTTTTTCTTACTGAAGTGATACAACATAAAAAATTTGTGTACATTTACATTAAGAATATTTAAGTAATATTCTTACCCATAGTTTAGATGAAAAATCTAGACACAAGTGATGAGTTGAATTTCAAGGTTAAGTGATTTTCTAAATATATAAATTATATAGTCCAAAATGGTTGATTTTTTGCATCAAGTCAATCTCTGAACCTCCTTCCCTGCACCCTCCCCCATGAAATCTCTTATCAGTGGTGAACTTTTTCAGTAGCATATTATTGTGGTCTGTAGAATTGATAAAATACTCAGTTCCTATCAGTTGTCTGATATATTTTACAAAAATTAAAGCTGGCTTAATGTTCTGACTTTTGATACTTTATTGGTAACATTTTTTTAAAGTTTTTTAAGTTTTGTCTCTACCTATTTATTAGCTTTACGTAACATAATTGTTGATATACATGTCTGTAAATAATCCTGTGGTGGTTTTGGCTAGTATAATCTTATATTTCAGTGGAACAACTGGGATTTCTGACTATTTTTTAGCAAAAGATAGTGATATAATCTGAATGTTAGTATTTGTAAATCTCATTCTGTTAAAAAGTTTTTGAATGTCTGACACCTAATCCATGTTGAGCCTGGCTGAACAATCAGTATATAGGTAAGTGGTTGTTCAGCTTCCCTCTTGTTTCTTTCTCATTATTTCTTGGGTTAGTTGAAGGATGAAATTTGCTTTCAAGTTTTCTTTTATTTTTACTCCTTTTTACCTTTTTTTCCCTTTTAATTAAATACTATTGTTTTCCTCTCTTGAATCTTACAGCTGCAGAATTATTTTGAATGCCTTTGTCAAGAAACTATGTTATAATGATTAAGCATAGTTTCTATGCCAGGCTGAGAATTCATACTTAGTCAACAGTTTTGTGGAAGGATTACACCATGTAGTTGATTTATTGATTGCAAATTGTCAGTAATTTTAAATATATACATATATCTATATGTAATAGTACAGAATTGGTAGGAAATGTCTGTGTTTAAAGATACCAACAGTCAATGCAAATTTAAATTGAGAACATAATTACTTGATTTCCCCCATGAGTGAAAAACTGTTTCCAGACTTTCTCCTGCAAAGTAAATGAAGGGCACTGGCAAAGTGTTATTGCTTCTTAATGTTATACAAACACATATTTGTATTTTTTTATTATATAGTACACTATTAAATACATGAATTCCTGTCAACATCCTACATTTGAAGTTGTATTCATGAAATCATTGATGTAAGTTATTGAATGGGGGAGTTGGATCAGTTGGAGATTTAGCAGGAGAAGGTGGTATTTAACTGTAGTTTATAAATATAAATTACAGACTTGACACATAATGCTGTATGCTCTTTTCAGCTCCAATATTTCACTTTATTCTAATTGATATTCCCTAGTATACTAATATGTTTTTGTTCTAAAAATGCTAATCCTAGCAGGAGGCCCTGGCTTTTCCAAGCTGTATGGGTAGATGCTCTTTGCTCACCAGCAGGGGAGAGTTACTGTGCTCCTGCTTACCAGCACAGAATTACTAAAGTCTGTAGCACTGTGAGTTCAGTTGCACACTGGAAAATCCCACAGAGGAGGAAAGAGAAAGAAATAGGAAAGCTAGGGAGGCACGGGACCAAACAGGCAGGAATGGGGACAGGGGCAATTGTCAGTCCCAGTTCACCTCCTGTGTAGGTTAGCAGCAAGATTCCCAAGACTCCCAAGATCCTTCTGCATTACTGTCAGACGTAGTTTTGTGTTCACAACATGACCCTTTGTATAGTGACCACAGTTCTTGTGTTTGCACATAATCCCTGCAGTTTCTTGGGTGAGGAGCCTACAGGCTGTGTCTTGACATGGTGCATTTCTTGGCTTTCAGAAGTTTTTCATTTTAATGAAAATGAAACTGAAAGAAGGTATAGAATTGTTTGTGCTAGTGAAGTATTTTGCTGTAATTTTTTTACTGCTATGTTCAGCTAATGAATTGTTCAGCCTTTGAGACTGTGGTTTGTGCAATACTTAGGTGCTAGATCCTCACAACAAAAAACCCTGTTATTTGAAGTTATGAGAAAAAAGTAGTTTGCAGGTTAGTTTCTGCCTACTAATTCAATTAGAGTTCAAACTACCACCTGTTTTAGTTGCTCTGATCGTGGTTATGAACTAATATTAATGCTGAGGAGAAGTGACAGAGGCAGGTAATTTCAGTGTATGAACAAAACACCTCCTGTAATTCTGAATTTATTTCAAACAGTTGGACTCACTTAGATCCAATTCACAAGTGAAACCCCCTTTAACATCTTTCCCATAATAAATGTGGGTTTCACTTTGACTGACTGCTGTGTGACCATTTACATTTTGGGATTTTGGTACTTATGTGCAAAGCTTCTTTCAGAGCGTCCCCAGTCCTGACACTGACACATGAGCTCAGTACCCAGCTGCCCAAGTCACAGAAGCTGTTCTTGTGCTTCCAGCTACTGGTGGGGATAGGATCTCCATGCTTATTTTCCTCCATGGTTTGCAGTAGTTGTCCAAGACACAAGAAACTTGTTCTACACCCAGCTTTGGTTAAGAAGATACAAATCCATAGCTCCTAAACTTAGGAGAGATCTTCAGTCACCTGGCTTAGTCTTTGCTCAGGACCATCATGGAATGGTCATCACTCCTGATAAAGCTGTATTGCTTCTGGAGGAAGTAAAGAACATAGTGCTAAACACAGCTGATTTTTTTTTTTTCTTAATGGTTTGGGCTGGGCTTTCTTTGATCCTTGTTCCCAGCCTTATTGATTGCTTTTACCTAATGAGGCTATGAATAAAATTATAAATTCTTAGGTTAATGCCTGGCATTTTAGATGCTTACAAATTTGAGATAAAGTTCTGGTGTTTTGCATTTGGATTTTCATACCCACGTGTCATTTTATTTTCTCATGGCCACATCTGGACCTATATGGTTGTCATTTTTATTTAACTGAAATGCTTCCTGGTGGAGGTGGCTGGGGGAAAGCCTCCCACTTAAGAACAGTTGACCATAAGATGAATCTGAATTGCTGATTTAATTTTAGAGTTGACTTATAATGGCAGGAGTTACAGTGATGATTACATTTTATTTTGGCAGCATTTCAGCCATTTCATTGGTTTGTCAGCCACATACCACAAAACAGCAAAAGAAAAAATGAATTCCCAAAGTAGTTTTCAGCCTAAATTTAAGACTTGGCTTTTTTTTTTTTTTTTTTTTTTTGGCTCTGTTTTACATTATAAAGATATTAAAGTTCAAAGAAAAAGTGTATTTAAAGGGCTGCATTTTTCCATTATCTTTGTGTATTCAGAGAGGGTGGGTGTTTATCAGCAAGAAGAGGATGGGCACAGCCTGTCCTTCCTTATGCACCTATTTGTCTCCATTTATCCATTTGTATGAGTCTGGATCTGAATACCCATTTTAATCAATGCAAATAAAGGACTTCTGAGGAGTGTGAGTCTCTGAACAAGCAGGTGGGGGGAAAGAACATCTGCTGTCCTTTAACATTGTTTTGAGGGCTTACAGAATTATTTGAAGTGTTTTCCCTCATACCACTGGGATTTTCTAAAATCTGTATTATTTCCTGTGATCCAGAGGTTTTGAGAGAAAGGCAGGAGACTCCACATACTTGCCTACCCCATGTATGCATCCTGTTACTAAACAAGGTCTGTTTTCAAAATACAAACTTCTGGTTACTTTTTCTGAAAAGCTAGCTTATGACTTTATGATTCTTATCACTTTTTACTTTAGGAACAACTTTTTTCCCCAAATAATTATGGAAGACATGCTATAATGTATTTTTCAAGTCCAGTTTTGCTGCAAATTTAGGAAGAATAAACAGGGTGAGAAACCATCTTTTTTAGCCAAGCCCACATTCGGTAGATGTAATTTTGGGATATTTGTCCACTGTGTAAATGTAGCAAATATTTTGTATCTCATTTAGTATAGTGCTAAGTTCAGGAGCCTGAACACTCTCCTGCCCAGCACTAGGCATTTGAGGATGATGTGAGATGAGTCTGTACCTGGTCAAACAGGCAAGGATGAGTTTCCACACTGACTTATTTGCTAAATTGGGAAGTTTCTACATGTCTGTTTTTAGAGGAGGAATTTCCATATAAATGGGCTTTTGTCTGTGGTACCTTGAGGCCTCTAATTAATTACATTTCAGATGGAGTCAGGAGGTTTTGGGTTTGCACTCCACACTTCCCTCTGCAGGGTGATGGGGCCCAGTGGCTATTTTGGAGAGTTAGTTTCTAAAACAAGTGTTAAAAGGCTGGGAAAACACACCCTGGCTTTGAAAACCAGCCCCACTTTTGTTTGTGAGTGCCAGCACTACTGGCATCTCTTCTGTAACTCATAAATATCCTAAGCTTTTAGGAAACCTGTGAGTTGTAGCTTGTTAGCACTTCTTAAAAAATGCATTTCTTATTAACACAGTGCTACTTCACTTCTGTCCTATTTCTTGACCGTGTAAATAAACCTCTTTTTGTAAAGGAGTTTTCCTTGCCTATTGGTGATCCAAAAAGTTACTCCTCTAGAGAACGAAACGACAGAGCTGTTTGATACTGAGTACTTACTTCCCTGTAGGGTTAATATAGGAAATTACAGTCACTGTCTCATTGAATTGTTGATTTTGTTACAATGATGGGATATACATCTTCATTAAAACAAAATGAAACTGCTGATAAAAAGCCTGTTAATTGTTTAGAGCTTGCAGCTCATGAACATTGAAAACATCACACTCTAGTGGAAAATTTATTTAAAATGCTTCCATTTATAGATTTTTTAAAATATATTTTTCTAATAAAGTAATGGTATTTAAGATGTTGGGACAAGATCTTTGCTGTTGAAATGGATTGCTTTCCACTGCCTGAAAAGGGCTGCCATTTTCACAAAGAATATGACTCAGAGGAGTTATGTACTATTCCCCATCAGTGCCTGTCTACAGAATCCTAAGTATGAATCTACCATAGCAGGTGACAGGAGGGAAGAGAGGTGATGTACCAGTACCAGTGTTTGCCTGGAATGACCTCATGCCAGGAAGCAATAGGAATTTGTTTGGCACAGCAAAAATTATAAGCAGGGTTGCATTTTTAGGAAAGGCAGATGGGTCAGGGCAAAGCAGGGGATGTCTTATTAGCTGGTACATGTGAGTGGCATATGAAAGGAAGTAAAACATTATATGGTCAGAAATAAAATAGGAAAAGTATCTTTCCCACTTCTGCCAGAAAAACACAGCCCTATCACCTGGGATGCCTGGCACCCTGGGGTTGTGTTGGTCCTGGTGCTTCAGAGAGGTGACAGGACTCAGCAGAGCATCTGGCCACTATTTCTGTAATTTAGGGAGGTAACTGAAAAATGTGTTCAAAAGTGAATAGTTGAAAACAGTTGATACAGAATGTTCCTTGAGGAATGGGATGTCTCAGTTCTTGGTCAGTCTGTTTCACACCAGATAATGTGCCATCCCAGGGTGATGGTTTATTAAAGTTAGCATTTTAGCTGTCTTTACCACAGGAGCTGAAGTTGAATGCAACAAGATATATAATCTCTGCAAAGCACTTCACCTTACACTTAGGTGATACCAAGTGTCAGGAAAATTTTGAGTACCTTGCTGAATTATTGTACCTAAGCTTAATAGGCAGTAACTTGAGGTTTCATTCTATTCCAGTGATTTTTTTTTCTGTAAGAGAGGTTTCACATTCCCATTGCCAGCACTTCACTATTGTTGATTCCTCAGATAAGAAGATTTATGTACAGGGGCTCCTAGAGGGAATTTCTTGCTTTGACATGAGATTATATCATCTTCTTTAAAACAAAATGGTCAATGATAGGGTTGTTCTTTATTTTCTGTTTAGTTTTTAAGAACTACAGTCACCAAAAGGAAAGCTACCAATTGGGCATAATTTTGGATAGTCAGATTGGAGCTCTTGTAACCAGTTGCTAATCATACACAAACCCACAAGCAACATGAAGCTCATTTTCTTTGAGGATATGAATTTCTTTATTTAATCTTACTCTCATTGGCATGGAAAAAATAAAGAACTGTGGCAGATAAAATGCAATCCTTAGAATTGAAAACCACATTGGTTAATGGTCATGGTTAAGGATCATGAAAATATACTTGCTGAACCCAGGTTCTAGATGCAGCATGTTCTTGCTGTTCTTGGCCCTGGAGGAGCTAGCAGCATTCAAACAGCAGTTTTTGCCTCTTGAGTGAACTCCAAACTCATTCTGTGATTTGCAGTTCAGAAAAGTCACTCCCTGAACTGTGTCAGCATTGAACCTTTAGACTATAGGTTTGCTAACACAGGAAGCGACTCACTGAAATGTTTGTTCTTCATGTTATCTTCTCTGCCTGGGAAAACAGGGATCTGTTTGCTCCATAGTGTGTTGGTGCTGCTTATCAGACTGTACGATGTCCCTGCCAGGGCTGGTGCTGGTCAGTGTTTGTTAGTTGCTGCTGTTCTGTTTGTAGAAGGACAGTTGTGTGTAACACTCAGGAACTGTGTTCATGTTCTGCACCTGGAGCAGACCTTGCAGTTGTTACTGGCTCTCATCTCTGCTTTGATTTGCTTTGCATTTGAGTAATGCTGCGTTATTTGTAGGCAGCGCCTGACCCTCTAATTCTCAAGTGTTACTGTTCCCAAGATAAAATCCTGCACTGAGAATGACCTCTGGAAATGACACCTTACCCTTGTGACTCTACTGTTTTAGAAAGAGCTCTGCATGGGCACTGGGAGAGTGTAGCAGAGCTGTCCACTCTCATTAAGGACTTACTTGGACCTCTTGGGACATAGAGACAGCTAAGGGTCAACAAAATGCTATGAGGAAATTGCCTGCCATGCTATATTTGAACATGAAATGGGAGAGAAAATAAAATGGAAGGCTTGTGACTCACAAAAAAAAAATAAGGGAGAGATCATTCAGTGGTTAGAGTCGTGGGCAGAACAGACTCAACTTGTCAAAATTATTTTAATTTATTACCAATCAAATCAACATAAGATGATGAGAAATACACCCAAATCTTAAAGCACTTTTTATTCATCCTTCCCCTCTTCAACTTCACTCCTGAATTCTTTACCTTCTCCCCAGCAGCCACGTAGGATGACTGGGAGTTGGAGCTCCAGTCAGTTCCTCACATTGTCTCTCTTGCTCTTTCCTCATAGGGAAAGGACTCCACACACTCTTCACCTGCTCCAGCAGGAGACAGTCATCCTCAAACTTCTCTAAAGTGAGTCCTTCCCACAGACAGCAAGTTTGCATGAACTG
This sequence comes from Anomalospiza imberbis, assembly GCF_031753505.1. Classification (NCBI taxonomy): domain Eukaryota; kingdom Metazoa; phylum Chordata; class Aves; order Passeriformes; family Viduidae; genus Anomalospiza; species Anomalospiza imberbis. Next base: position 26,918,463 of record NC_089686.1, on the reverse strand, counting down.
CTCCAGTGGGGGTCCCTTCCATGTGGTGTAGTCCAGCAGGAGCAGACTGTTCCAGTGTGGGTTCTCCATGGCACCACAGGTCCTGCCAGGAGCCTCCTACAGCGTGGGCTTCCCACAGGGTCACCTGCTCCTGCATGGGGTCCTCTACAGGTTGCAGGTGGATCTCTGCTCCACCCTCGATGTCCATGGGCTGCAGGGTCACAGATGCCTAACCATGGTCATCCTCACGGGCTGCCGGAGAGTCTTTGCATTGGTGTCTGGAGCATCTCCTGCCCCTCCTTCTTCACTGGCCTTGGTGTCTGCAGAGTTGTTCGTCTCACATATTCTCTGTTCTCTAGCTTCAATTTGCTTCTGCCCAATAACTCTTTTTTTCCCCTTCTTAAATACATCATTCCAGAGGTGCTGCCACTGTTGCTGACAGCTTGGCAATGGCCAGAAGCAGGTTTATCTTGGAATCAGTACCTCTCTGTAGGTACACATTTTGTGGTAATTGGGAGTGGGGCTGGGACTGAGCCTCATCCCCAATGGGCACAGCTGTGAGAAGCAGGTGAGCAGCATTGACAGCAATGAGCCATGGAGTGCCCAGGTACTGACCAACCACCAAAGGGAACAGAGGGCACACAGGTGCAGTGCATGAACATGAGCAGTATAAAAATTGGGCTGAAGAACAAGAAGACCAGATACTTGCAGCCTTCTGAAGTGAGGTGATGTTGCTCTCTATGGGTTGAAGCTTTCTGAGATTGTATGGTGATCCTCTGTGTATTGTGGCTGTCTCGACTGCGACACATTAATCGGAAGAATCAAGGTTTTCTTTCTTTCAAAGGTGGGTGGTGGCTAAGAGAGTGTTATTATTTCCTATGGTTTATTTTGAAATCAATAATAAAATTTTTACTTACAGGCTAAAGTTTAATGGACTGAAGGGTTTTAGACAGTGGCATGCACATTGGACATCTTCAGGGATTATGAAGGGAGCAGAGGGCACATAGGTGCAATGCATGAACGTGAGGGGTATAAAAGGTTGGGCTAAAGAACAAGAAGGGCAGACACAGCATTCTGAAGTGAGGTGATGTTACTCTGTATGGGCAGATGCCTATGTCTCCTCTGAGTGTTTCTTCTGAAATTGTCTAGTGTTACTCTGTGTATCATGGCTGTCTCAACTGTGACGTGTTCTGTGACACCTCTCCTGATTTCCACTGGGATTCAACTCCAAAAATAGAAGGAGTACACATTTGATTGGTTTCTTAGGTTTTGAATAAACCTTTACTATTCTAATGTGCACTTGTCAAGCCTGACTTGGAGCAAAATGTGGAGATGTTTCAATTGCTTCTATTGTCTTCAAATTATTTTGAAAGTGAATTAATAATCTTTAAAAGAACTGTTTTCTTTTAAAAAGTAGCACTGTTTAATTTCCTAAGAAGGAAAACTCAGAAAATTGTTTATGATACAGTTTCATAGTTTCTGATAGGCCCTATGAAATGCATTTTTCTATAACCTCTGCTGTCTGTCTTGGTGCCAGTAAAATACAAAACAATAGAGTCTGGCATCCATGGAGCAGAAGGAGTCAAATAGATTGCAGAGAGGCAGATTTGTTGTTTGCATAGAGAAGGTAAATTGCCTATATCTCAGAGCCAAGCTCTTACTAATGGTGTCTCTGCAAATTAGAAATACAATTGTTACTAATCCCTAGTTGTAAAAAAGATTTCATTTTATTCCTGTGATGTGTTAGGGAGAACTGGATCACTCTATTTCTGCAGAGGGCCAGTTAACATCTTGACAAGACAGTAGAATTGAAGTTTCCTAGCAATAAATATCAAACTCTTCAAGAGGATTGTTTCATTTTGATTAAGATCAATTTTTTGTTATGACTGTACACAAACTATTTGATTCAGCCCTTGAAACTGCTGAATTTTAACCTCCAGGGATTTTTTCCCGCAAGACATTTGGGAGTTTATTTTGGCACATGGTCCAAAGATCATTGACTGACCTCCAGCCTGAGGTTAACAGGTCTGTGAGTGCCTGGGGGAGGCATCCATTGCAGAGGTTGTACTGATTCATCATCTCACCCAGGAAACCTCTGCCTGGCTACTTGAAGTCTTGCTTCCTTGAAGGGAGTTTTGAGCATTCTTGCTCTTTTATTAAGCTACATTGGAAGATAGTCTTGTGAAGCAGAGGTTCCACAAGAGCAGAAATGCTGTCCAAGCCTTCATCCAGGAGCTTGTTATTAACTGCTCATTACCAGTGTTTGTCATTTTGTTTTCTTCTGCTGTTGTTTTGGTGTAAGCAATGTCAAGTGATCTGACAACAGAAGATCACGCTGCCTTCAGAGGGTCAGCTGCAGTTGAAATGTATTTCTAGCTCCACACGAAGTGTGTGTGGGCAGTGCTGCTCTGCCCTGGGCCCTGCTGGCTCCTCACAGCTGGGGGCAGGGATTGGGGTGGTCCTACTAAGGGGTCGCTCATATGGACTTGCAAGACATTGTCTGCTTTTTGGTGTTTGCTGTGTACACTTTGACCAGTCCTTTTCCTTGCATCACAGGGGCTCAAAACAGAAAACCTCCTCTTGAAAAGGAAAAATCAGCCTCCTTAATTCATTGAGAAAGAGCAATAAAATGGAGGCACTTTTCCTAGTGTTTCTTGATATGAGAAATTTTCCTTACCAAGTGACCCCCTGGGAGACATTAGATTGTGGGAATGGGCCACAGTGCTGGGGCTCAGTGACAGGCTGTGCAAGGCTCATCTCCCAGAGCCCATGGTGAGGGAATGGCCCAGCCCTGCTGCTTCCATATGGGTTTCACTATTTAGTGCCCTGGAGGTTGTAAGTCAAGTCCAGGTGTCACAGATTTCTTTTGTGTCCTGACCAGCACTTCCTGCCCCTTCCTTGGAGTGGTGCAAGGTGTATGTGTCAGGTATGGTCTGTTTGGGTGCCACACTGGATCCAAGTGGAATGTGGTGGCAATTTAAAGAGGGAATGAAGTTCTGCATGCAAAGCTGAGTCCTGGGAGTATGCAGAAATACAGAGATACCGAGAAGTCTGTGTATGTGTTTGCAAACTAACTGCTGGGGTTTTTTAAGAAAAATGTCCCAATAGCTGCATGTTTTTCATTAGGAGGCAAGGAAGAGGGAGGGCAAAAGTGCACGGTTTTGGTTGTACAGGGAAGCTCTCACACATGTAACTAATGCAGTAATTCTCTGAGTTAGGGATGTGACCTAGTTATTCCCTTTCAAAGAGAAACATGCCTTTTTTTTCCTCACAATGACTGTGAGAATCCCTTCGTGACATAACTTCCCAAAACTAGATGTTTCCTTTCATAATTTTAATCTCACTACTCCATTAGGGGATGAAAGAACAACCTTTATTAATATAAAAGGCAGTAAGTGACTTGGGAGAAGGCATTTTACCTCTAAGGTTCATTCTGCATTGCAAGCCCCTTAGAAATCAGAGTTATACTTTTGAGGTCTTGTGTCATGTAGAGTCACCTTTTTAACATCAGAGTAAAGTCACAGTGCTAAACTCTTCAGCCCAAACAGTTTTGTGGGGGGGTGAGAACAATTGCCTGGTTCTTCTGCTCCATCAAGGAGATTGTTTCTTTAAGTGGCTGTAACAGAATTAAGTTAGTAGTTTATCTCTTGATAATCTTTGATAGGAATAGGATTTTAAAAATAAGATTATATTTATTAGAAATTTGCTGGAGTGCTTTTTTGTAGCTAACCACACAAAACATGTAAACTGCATTCACAGATAGGCAGTTATATGAGACATGAATGCTTTTGTTCATAAAAAAATATTCCCCATTAAAGGTCAATTGCTTCCTTCTCATTGAATTTTCTTCTGACTTTCATTATTAAAAAAAAAAAAACCCAAAACAAAAACCACCAACCAAACCTCCCTGCTTATTACTTTTTCTGTTTTCTTTAAATGCCTCAGTTATTCAACAGAGACCATTGAGCTGGGTCTTAAGTTCTAAATAGGATGAGGTTTTGGAACTGGGAGCATTTGAGTGAAGACTTTCAGAATGCACTAACCCAAGCAGTATAGTCATTTGAGGTAGATTCCATTAATTTAGTTCTTTACCAGAAAATACCCTTATTTTTCTTGGCTTTATCTGCATGACAGATGTCAAGAAACTTATGTTCCTTGGTAATTTTGTATTTATATACGTACCCATACAATATGTTAAATAAGCTTTTTTCAAGACATTTGTGTTCTTTTAGAATATATACACATTTTCTTTACATTTTCAAAACAGGATTGGTAATAGGAAGGCTTTGATTTTCAAACTGGAATGAATTGCATCTTATTTCTCAAGGATTTTTATTCTAAGTTTTGGTATATTGTATATCAGGCCATTGTTAAAATTATGTGCATTAATTTAAAATCCTGTGACAAAAATAAATAGATGTGCAATTACCTCAGGTGTTTTTCTAAGTGTATAGTAATAGGATATGTACCACATATAGCTGTTTCTAAATCCAACTGTTTGTGACTATATTTATGTACCATTCTCCTCTACAAGCTTGCACTTTACATTTCATGAAACACTACAATGTATGTTTATAACGTGATTTTGACCCAGCTTATATTAATTGTGTGATTTTGCAAAGGAAAAGAGAGGAGAGTAATCCTTCTCCCCCTTTGTAAAGCACACCCCCTGGTCTGGCTCAGTAAGGCACTGAATAAGAGATCTGCCTTGCCACCTCTGTTCTTTTTGTCCAGTTTGGAGGTGGCTGACCCCAGATGCCCCTGGGGTCTTCCTCTGAGTTCTACAAAACAAAGAGGTTTGTCACAAAGGTTAGCAGCAGAGGCACGGAAACTTCTGGCTGAGAAATCCTCTGTTATATTGCTAAAATGAAATACAAGGAGATGGCGCAGATCACGGCTTGGCTCAGGTAATTGGCATTCAGAGGAGGAGAATTGGGCTTTAGCCCAATTTTATAATGTTAAAAAAAATACACAAAAGGGCTGGAATTATCTTGGTCTCCGGTACGATTGCCTTGAATACGGTTTGTACAAAGATGTAATCTTCATTTGCGTCCTGAATACTTGATGCCTGCATATCTTGCAGGTATAATGTTTCTGCCGAAAATACCCACGTACTCAAATCTGGCATACGAAAGAATCTCTGCTCCAGGGAATGAACAGGTCTGAACTGAGTGCCTGTGAAGGGATGTAAAGCTGTCTGTAAGAAGGAATGTGCACCCTGCTACCAAAACGGGAAGATTGTTCAGCCTGGGTCGCTCTGTGCCTGTAATTCCAGCACACACACAGCGTTTGTGGAGCTACTTTTGTTTAAGGACACAACGCTTGGTACATTCATTTATGTATGTGCCTAGGAATGCTCCACCTGAAGCCTCTGTGCCGTCATGTTTACTTTGCATACAGGCCTGACTGCGCATCCCTGCTTATTGCCAGCACTTGGGCATTGCTGGTGTCACTGCCTGCCCCGCATGTGGCACAAGTTTCTGCTGTCCCTCACACTCTCCCTTGACAACCCTGAGTTTGTTTTGGGGAACAAAATGTACTTCCAAAAGAGCTGTAAGATCAGAGATACCTTCTTCGGCTGAAATAAGTAAATCAAGGCCCAAACTCACCACTTTTGAAGAGTTCTATTTTTCTATTCCTTTGGGTTCTTTTCTTCTCACCACCATTATGACAGTAGACTCCTGTGGGCTGAATGCTCAGTTACTCTCTCTGATATGAAAGAGATAGTAAAAGAAGAAATAAGTTTGTGATTTAATATTGTTTTCATAGGACAATTAGGATACTCCTCCTCTTAAAATGTTGTTTGTATCAATTCAGCTATCTAGGCATGACTCATGTAATTTTTGTAGAATAGGGGGGCTGTCAAGCAATTAGTTTGGAAACTGGGAGTGGAAATCGCTTCTAGTGAGGAAAGGTCACCTTAAGTGTGTATGAACAAATACTGCCAGATGTTCTTTGAGAATAATAGGGAACAATCCATCACTTCTATTTAAAAGTTGCTTAGTATGCCCTTATTGTAGTATTTTGCTCATGCACTCATGCAAAAAATCACCTAAGAATTCTGCTTGTCTCATTGACATAAACACCTTCAACAATGCATTGAAAGTGACTTCTACATCTGTTTGCCTTGTAACTTATTGATAAGAACATACTGTTTAATACATAATTTTAAAAAAGGAATTTATGTTTGAGATATATTTTTATTTCTTTTCAGAGAAGTGAGACAATGCCTTTGAGTTTGAATTTTTTCCCCTTTGTGTCTGCTGTGTAGATACCTATATTTTCTGTCGAGATACCAGGTAGTGGACAAAGCTTTGCAAAGATCACGGGAAATATCTCTTCAATACAATGAGACAATGAAATGCTGAACAGGGAACCCAGTCCTGGAAGGTCATCATTGACTGTGAATAATTTAAAGAGTCAAAATCAGTACCTAGATTTGCTTTATGATTTTGCATTACAGTGATGGCCTTGGCCTGCAGTCCTGTTATCCAGATTTTTCTGATGTCTGTTAGCAATACCTTTTGCTTTTACATGCTGAGATGTGGTTTCTTACATTTCATAGAGTTTACATTTTCACTTCCTGGATTTGTGTTTCAAGGTTACTTCCTTGTGACTTGGAGCTTTGATGGGGAAGTTACAGCCTCTTTGTTTCCAATATGCTTTCATGCATGATATACCTCCTTATATGCATGGCATATCTACTAAAGAAGTTATAATTATCCAGTTGTCACAGTCTGCATATGGCCTGTCAGGGCACCTGGACATTTGCTGAGTATTGATTCTTCTGCACAGTGTGAATTAATGGAAAGTTTTAAATCCTGAAGTCTCTTCTCTAACCTGCTAATTTACACAGCATTGCAGAGGGAGCATTATCAAAATAGGGATCTGAGTGGGTGACAAAGGAACTGACCATGTGAGTTCTTGGTGTATTTGCACAATTTGGGGTAATTAAAGCTAAGCAAGAATTGAGAAATGACTGAAGAGCAAAACACTTTTATACAGCTTGAAAACAGATGACTTCAGACACCATAAGGTTCCTCTCCCGTGACACCTTTCAAACAGCTTTCACAGACTTCAGCTGGCACCAGCTCATGCTATAGAGAGAGAATTCAGTCATCACTGCCCTTTTCTGGCTTTATTTCTAGGGGAGAACAAGAGGTCAGAGTGGCTAAAATGCAGCAAGATATGTGTCTCAAAGAGGTGACTATTTTAAAACACGTATTTCTTAGTGTGTCTACCTCTCTAGGCAAATGAAGGTGAAAGGAAAAAAATCAAGAGCTAATATTGACTCAGAGTTATCTTTAGTTCAGTCCAGTTCTTAAAGTTCATCCTCATGTTCTTGTACCCTTCATATGTATGTCCCTTCCAGCCTGAGATCCCAGGGTGGCTGACTGTTCACACGGATTAGAAAAGCACCAGTTTTCCATATCTCCAGCAGCTTTCCATTTGACATTCGTGCACCTGGTTCTGACCTTACTTGTTACATTTCACCAGCTGCTGGCTGCTCCTTAGTCACAGTATCCCCAGGGTTTCGGGAGATTTTATTTATTTAATAAATAATGAATTAATGGATATTTGAAATTATTCAGATCAATGAGTAAAAGTTGCTTTGGGAGCTCAGAGAATGACATGCTCTTTGCCTGTGAGGAACAGTGATGCTCCTCTCTTCTGCTCCCTCCCAAGTTGCATCTGGAATAATAGCCTGAGGTGCTTTCCAACAGCTCCACAGCTGCTAAAGCAGTGACCTGGAGCTACACAGGGTGACGAGAAAGAAGGCACCAATGTCACAACTTTGGGGCTGAAGTCGGTGTTGTGAGACTGGGTCATACTGCTCCCAGTGCTCATGGAAAGAGAGGCAGTGATGGAGAGAATAATCTCTGCACTCCAGTGTCTTTTACGGAGCCACAATCTGCTTTGGAAGCTTATTTCTGTATGCTAATAAAATGGAATTGCCTTTCTGGAAAGTGTCAATGTCAGCACAGCACGCAGACTTGTACACAGACTTTTATAGTGAAAAAAGGAGTTCATAACCTCTCTTACTCGAGTAATTGCTGTTCTTAATTAATAAGTCTTTGTTATCTCCAAATTGAAGCAATACTGGGAGCTACTTGTGCTTCCTGCTTAGCTTTACTTAATTGTGCAGACTTTTGAGTCAGCAGTGACTAACCTGAAGCCAAGTCCATATGCTAATAGGATCCCCTGCTCTGAGGGGACCGTGCGCTTGCAAGCTGCCCATGTAATGCTGAGCACGTGGGAACGGCTGTGGTGTGACTATGCTGGCCCAGCAGACTTGTTTCACTGCCAGAATGCCTCACAATCAGGCATCATTTTTCAGTGTCACAGTCCCTTTCAGGGAACTCTCCTGACACAGGCTTTTGTTTTCTTCTTTCTGAACAACCACGAGGTGCTCAGGGATTGGGAAGTAAAACCGGCTGTGAGACTTGGGAGGGCTCTGTATGGTTTGCCCACTGCCTCCCTTCCCTTCCAATGCCAAGGTAGCAGTGGCCATGAAAGCAGTTATTTCCCCCCTTTCCTCCCCTTCCCTTTAGCTTCACAATGCTCTCTGAACCTGTATTTTGAAGGATTTGTACTAGGAGATGTAGGACTGAAATATCGATAAATTTAGCTGAAAAAGAAACGCAAGCCCCCCAGATTCTTTAGTTAGGGCAGATGATATAATTAGGCATGCTAACAGTGCAATGCCATGAGTGTGATGCCCTCACACAAAATGCAGCCCCTTGCCCTGTGACTGTAATTCACAGTGGGGTGTGCCCAAGGGGTTTCACGGACCTGCCCCTGCAGCTGTCTCAGCCTGTAGGTGATGGCAGTGACACGCGAGGCTGCCTCTGCTTGAGACCCTTGCACTTGTGGTAGACCAACACTATGAGCAATGTGAGGCTTGCAGGTGGAGGCAGTATCTCAGGGTGTCAGCTGGGAAAAACTGATCAAGGAACAGCCATTCAAGAAACAGAAGCTCAAGTACCAACTCACCATTCTGATGTTGCTGTAGAACTGAGGAAACCCAAAAGCTTGTCCAGCCTTTCCAGCTCTACCAGTTGGTCTAACAAGAGATGTTACTGCTACCTTCAAACTTTGCAGGCACTACTGCATTTTCCCTGCTAGGAGCTACACAGTTAGATGATGTGGGCCAAGTTTAGTGAAAGGAATGGTACCTCCTAGCACCACTGCTTCACTGGCACAATGGACTTGATCCAGTCTGTCATGTTTCTTCCATCCCCCTCAGGTTGGAGGACAGAAGCAGATGTACCTTCCCACCAAGGTGTCAGAGAAGCTCAGCATAGTAAAAAGACCAAATTGATGAATTTTCTATGCACTTACCTGGTCTCTCTTCCCCCTCAGCACAGCTCACTCTTACTGCTGCAGCAGGCAGTTCTAGGATAACAGCAGATTCCCCAGGGTCCTTGGTTATTATTGCATAAATCCAGCTCTAGACCTGTATAAAAAGCAGTGAACTAATGTGACATAAAAAAATGAAAGGTGAGAGTAGAGCATTTGTTGAATTGAATCACACCCAGTCATCACTTTTGCTCTCTTGCCTGCTCTGATTTTGTGGACAGAATTTTAATCCTGTCTCTCAGTGTTCCTATGACATTGTTATAGTTGTTCATCCATAGTTTCCTTACCTTACAATAGTTTCCTTACCTTACAATGTGTTTTCTACCTACAAAATGGGTTCTACCATTGTGAAGCTTGCAGGAGCTTTGCTTCCCTTCCCTTTGGAATTCATACCATCTTTATTTTGTTCCCCACTGTGAGGATGGAACAGCATCCACTGCTGTAGATTATGCTATTATATAGCTCTAATTTTAGTTGGTACAAGATAAAAGGCAGAATAACAAAAAAAAAAAAAAAAGGTGGAAACAAGAATGAAATGTTTTGATTTACTGGATTTTTAATGCTCTTTTGTGGGAAATTCCAATTTTTCAGTCCACTCTGGAACGAAGCCATTTTTGCACCTTAAGTAGTTCACATGAGAGGCATTTTGAAATTGGCCAGCACTGTGAGCTGGTCTGCACTGCTTGTCCACCTCTTTCCAGCTGGCTGTGCTGTGCAGCTTTTGCTGTGGTCAGTGGTGTGACCTGTCAGGAAGCACTAGAAAGGTTGTCTAAGTATCAGTCTGAAGAAAAGACTGTGGCAGCAGTGAGCAACTTCTGCTGAAGGCAGGCAGAAAAGATGCCTGGATAATGGAACAAAGATGGAGGAGCCTCGCTGGCTGCAGTCCTGGCTTTGGAAAATCTGAGGGGAGAGTTTCAATAACTTTATGTATCATTTGCATGGCAGCGTCCTCTGCAAAAAGGAGAGGAAACAATGAGAGTCCTAGGAAAAGAAAGCAGAAAAGAGAAAAGAAAAAATAATTTAAAAGTTGATGGAGTTTTCACATTAAAAAAAGTAGTAGCAAAAGTACTGAAGAGGAAGAAAAGGGGAAAAAAGTGAAGGTAATGGAGCAAAGAATTGACTCCATGTGTCTTTAACATGCTGAGAGAAGAGATGGGATGGGTGTGACTGAGAAGCTACAGAAACTGAAATTATTGATAAAAATGGGGAGAAAGAAAGAAGAAAATAATGTAAGAAAAAAAAAACCAAGAACATGGTGAGGTTCCCTTCCTAGTAATTTTGTGGAAACAAACAGTGGTTCTGGGTGTGAGGTGCTATTTTCTGTGTATTGAGCAAATGATAAGCACCCTGACTTTTGGTGCATTTTCCCATCTACTTCAGTGTCTTGAGAGGCATGACATTGCCCTGAAGGCTGGTAACAGGAACAGGTTATGCTGTGAAGTTCTATCACTTTTAATTTATCTGGCCACCATGGATGTCACAAGGAAGGAGTATCTTGCAATTACTCTTTAATTATATGATTAGTTAATAGGGTTTCCTATTAAACACCATGTAACTATGTGGAGATTACCATGTAATTACCTTTACAGGGTCCAAAACTGATTAGCATATAACCTGTATTCTTGCCTTGTGGTTCAGAAGGCTATAATCTTGTAATGATATGGTGCTCACTGTGTTGTCAGCCTGCCACTACACGCTAATTTCCATGTAGTTAAACGCACAGTAGTTTTCACACAAGTAGTATTTGTGTTCTGTTACCAATTGTCCCATAAACTTGTGCCCCTGTTGGCACTGACAATGACTTCAACCAATTACATTCTCAAATTGCCTATGTGAAAGTCTTTTGTTATACTCTTTGCTTGCTGCTGTGCTGTAAACTCAGCTGGATGTGAACAGTAAAAGCAATCTTGAGGCAGGAGACTTGATTAGCTTCCTTCATTTGCTTCACCAAATGCAGTGCAAAATGCACATGTTCATGTTACTGATGTTTACTGTTCATTTGTGGGAGGTAGTGGCTTCTGGATTGTCAGTGGTGCAGGTAAAGCACCAGTTCAATAATCAGAATAAAATAATGTGTACTTTAAAGATAAGCATCCCTGCCCAAGTTTAAGTGGAAGTAAATTCCTTCTGTGTTGTTTCACTTTTAAAATTTAGCTGAACTACTGGTGAGCAAAGCTCGCTCGCTTAATAAACAGAGGCTAGGTTTTGTCTTTTACCAGACAAATAAAAATATTTTTAAAATAATGTCTCTATGATTTTGCATAGATAAGAGCAAATAAATTGTGTTTCTCTGCAGTCTATTATTTGCTATTCAGTTTCTAATTAAGAGCTCCATCATACCTCTTGGCTGGGATAGGACAGGAAAAATTACCACTATAAAGAGTGGTCATTTCAATAGTTTGGTTGATTTTTCCATTTTCATTTTCTTTTCCTATCTCTTTTCTCAACATCTACTTTTCTGAAATGCATTCCATATGTTTTACAGTTTTCCTTGAACCTAGAGTAACCTCAAACACATAAATCAACTCTGTTGTTCCTCCCATTCCTCCCCACCTTTTGCTCAGAGGGCCTTGCTAAGCCCTTTAAGGAGGACCTGGTGTTTGAAGTGATGGTGAAGACATAGTAGCAAGGTGGGCTGGCTGTGGTTTGGACCTGATTAGTTCTGTTGCCCAAACAGTTTGTGCCCTGTTAGAGTTCTGTCACTTGTGGGTGCAATAAATTCACATTCCCATGTTCAGGCTGCCCAGAAAATTATTCAGCAGGAGAAGACCGGAGATTGTTGCAGATGTCACTACCCAGTCTTTGTGTCCTTCACTGTGACATTCTGCTGGGTTTGAATGTATAGGTTTTTTCCCAACTAGTTCTGTACCCATCTTCCAATAGTATAATCTAGGCTGTATTTCCCTAGCCTATTTGTGCTAGGGAATATCATGAGAGACAGTGTCAAAAGCCTTAATAAGTCAAGATGATGTGCTCTTATTCTTTTCTATTGCCATGCCTGCTTCTTTGACAAAGAAGGAAATTACAATACCTTGACATGACTTGTTCTTCACAAATTCATTATGGGCTTTTATTCATCTCTCTCTCTTTCTCTCTCCTGCTCTCTCTTCTTCTAAGATCTTTGAAGTAGTTTGTTTATTTGCTGCTTTTCCTGACTGCTTTAAAAAGATTTTCCTCCTGATACCATCTCTGAGATTTTTTTATATATTCCATCCTTTATCTTTATAAAATTCATTGTATCTCCCTATCAATCCTTTCTGGTGTATATCTCTACAGTGTCTAAGATACAAAACCCTGCTGCTGCTACAGTACTTACACAGATTGGTCTTAAATTCCCTAGCCCCTCCATTCATCTGTTTTAAATAAGAGCATGATATCACTCTTTTTCCCTTTTCCTAGACCTCATCATTTGGTATTCATGAGCTCTGAGAGAGAACTGCTAATGCTCATGACACTGTTTTACCTATTTCTTCGAGTATCCCATGATAAAATTAGCCTGACCAGCTGAACTGAAAACATTCAGCTACTCTCTGCTGTCTTCTTTGCTCTTCCAGGCAGCTCTATTAACCCATCTGTTGTTGGTACTACTAGTGTTAGAAAACTGATTACACAAATTCACTTCTTTGGCCACTTATATATCTACTGGCAGCTTTGTCCCCTGTGACCAGCAAACCAACTCTTGTCTTGGTCTTCTTTTTACTAATAACCTATTTATATAAATACACTCTTCTTGCCTGGGATGTTTCTTCCTAATTGTATCTCATCCAGCCCTTTTCTGATTTTGCTCCACCTTTATTTTAGATCCATTCTTCTGTGCCCTAACTTTACACTTTCAAGTATGTTTCCTTCTTGTCTTGAGAAGAGTGAAGAGCTTATGATACAGAGAGATGAGGAGATAAGCACCACTTTTTACTTAAGTATTCTGAATAGATACATGAGATCATGGGTATGTGAGATGTGTAACCATACAACCACACAGGAATTCAAATGCACAAGTGGACACAGGTTCGGCAGAACCAGAGTTACAGTTCTGAACCAGAACTCAGAGTTACTGAGCTACGTGTCATCTCTGCAGTGGAGCAGTGTTTTTTGTGCAGTGGTTAAGGTCCAGCTTTGCTGCATGTTGTTACTTGGGACTGATGATGTGATTTATCATTTCAAAGGAGATTTCTAGGAACTGAGATCAGGCAGCAGCACTATGGAACAGAAGACTCTCACTGTGCAGGAAAGCTGCAGGATAAACTTGGAGGCATCTTTTATCTTTTAGAATGTTTGTATCAGCCTTCATTTTTGTCTGTCATTCTTCTCACATTTCACTTTTCTTGTGTATCTTGAGATGTCAGAAAACTGTGAAAATCCATGTGGAAACAGGGAAAGCCCAGCATGTCCAGGCAAAGGTAGAAAGTGTCAGGATGTCACTGAGAGCAGGTGTTCTCAGCTGTGGTGTGTTAGTAGGCTGAGAGTGAGCCACTGCCTTTGAGGTTATTGTGGTGGCACTGGAGCTGGGATTCTAATTACCAGAGGGCTGGAAGTTGCACTAGTGGTGAGGTCTGCTGTGAAGTCCTCCTTGGCATTTTGTGTGCTATCAGGAGCACAGCAGGACTATCATGTAGCACCAGAATCTTGTATGCCTGTACTAATTTTAGGGACACAAATGAGGAGAGGAGCTTTGGCAGCTCAGTTGCTTCTGTTTACTTGAAATCTCTGAAGGTGACAAACCTGTGAGCTCTTTACCAACACTGCAAAAAGAATCAGTTTCTTTACCTGTGGATATATTTATGCTACTTGGAAATAAATGATCTGTAATGAAGCTGTTTTCACCTGGGGTGCCTGAAATCTGGTGTTTGATGTGAAGGCGAGTACAGCATTGTCCATCTTTGTCTACTCTCTGGTCTGTGATGTACTAAATAACTTTGGGAACATGTTGTGCAGCTTGTGCTGGCTCTGAACCAGAAGCAGCTTTATGTGTTTGATAATGAGATCAATGCCATTGGGGGCAGACATAATGCTCACTCTCAAGTTTAGTGCATGATGTTTTGTGCTGTCTGCCAATAAAAGATTACTGCAGTACTCAAAGTCTGTCTGCCTGGAACCTTTTTATTTATTTTTTTTTAATTGTAATTTCTCTCCTGTTATGGAAAAATCCTAGTGATTTAAGAGGATACTGTTCTGGGTGGTGAGTATATACATAGTTGTCTAGACTCTTAAATGCAGGAGAGGGAGAAATCTGTGGGATATGTTAAGTTCAGAGCTGGGAACAGGTGCAGTCTCTTTCTGAAATAGTAATGAGGATATTAAAAGAATAATATCCTAAAATGACAGAAGTTTAGTAGCTGACAGTTTGAACAGGTGTAGTTCACTTTTCAGAAGCATATGAAATGTATCAAAGTTTGATTTCTTTAAACTTCCTGTCCTCACAAGAGCTCTGTCGCTTTGACCTGTTCTGAATGGAGCTGGAGAGAGCATCCTGACTGAGTCATAGCACTGGTATTTTACTGAGGCCTTAACTGGAGCTGTGCAATGTCCTATTGACCCTGCACTAGTGCTGAGCTGAAGGGCTGTCCTGGGTCTTGGTCCTCCTTCCCTACCTGAAGGCAGAGTCATTTGGCCGTGTGACAAATGTCACATGGCCGTGTGACATCGCAGACTGGTGCCTGTGGTGGCAAATACACTGAGGGTAGACTCTGTACTTCCTGCTTTTATGAGTTCTGCTCCCGGGTCTCAGACTTCCATATGGGACTGGATACCTTGGCTTATCTCCTTCTGAATGGGGTGCTGTGATCTGGATAATGCAGCAATGGTGCATTTTGAAAATTGTTCTTGAATTGTCCCAAAGAAAAAGTTATTTAACATGTTTTAATTTAAGTTGGATTTGTTTAGTGATCTGTAGTAACCTTTTACTGCTCTCTTTTATAGAATGTACATTTTAAGAGCACATTTTTTCCATCCATCTTTGTGAGTCTCAGTTGAGAGCAAAATACAGTTACCCATCAACAGCTGTGCATGAAGAAATTTTCTGAGGAACCAGTCTGTTTTCCAAACATTTTCTTATTTTTTCTTCTGTTGCAGTGACTCAGTAGACACAAAATCACCTCAAGCACTGTGGTGTGTTTGAACTGGACGGGTATCTTTCCACAGTTGGAATAAACAAGCAGAATTTGTTTAGAAACTTCTATTACCCTCTACTGCTCTCTATTGTAACTCCCTTGAAATATTCACCCTGTGGATGTTAAAAAGGTATGTATCAAAATGATCTGCTTGTGCTCTAGCCCTGTTATGGAAATGTTACTAAATGGTGTCATATTTATTTACAAAGCAGCATGATTTATGTGAAAATAAGTCTTTTGACTGTAAATATTTTACCTCTCAAAATACTACTGAAAAAACATCTGGGGGAAAAAAAAGGTGAGTTCTAATAAAAAAAGAAAGGCTAAATGAATTCCATATATATATATATATATATATAAGATGGTATTTGTGCTTTCCAAACCAAAACTGACAGGAGACTATTATGAAATGTACTCTGACCATAGCTATTCGTGGACAGCGTAAGACTTGGCAATGGAAAAGGCACTACTTGTGCACGATTTATGTTTTATATTCACATGGCATTACCTCAGTCTGCTGTTGTACAAAGCTATACTCAAACAAATAATCACTGGAACCATGATTACATTTTAACATATTTGGCACTGTGTTTGAAGGTGTACAGACATGATATAATGTATTTTTCTAAGCTGTAGTGGGATGAACATGTGTCTTACCAGCCTTTGTCACAGACATTTTACAGACTGAGTATCCCAAAACCATTGCAGTGTCTCAGATACTGAGACAATTGTTTCTCTTTTTTGAGCGAAAGAAATATATGTCTTCATTCAACTTGATGGTTACATAAAGCTGCTTAAGTACCATAATTTCTATCTCTAGGTTTTTGCTTTTAAATCTTCCAGGGGTCCTGTCCTTAGGCTAAGCTCACAGTCATAAAAAAAATTGGCAATGAATCTGGTCCTCAATAAATTTGAATTTTTCTCAATCTTTGCTGTTTCTGTAATGTGCGTTTGATAGAAAAAAAGGTAGTGCCCACTGCCCAAATTAGAGGTTCAATTTCAAGAGGAGACTTGGAGTATTTCCAATTCTGTATCTGCTACATTATATGGCAAGGCAGGACAAACATACTCTGTATGGATGATGTCCCTTGCATAACAAAATTAAGAAAACTGGCCAAAATTATAATCATGATCCCTAAATAGAGATCACATTCACAACAGAGCACAGATGAAAGGGAAAAAAAGTGGCAAAATAACAGATGAAATCAAATACTTTTTCACCAAGGTGCCATGTGATTTTGGGGCTCTTAACGAAAAGTGCAGAATTAGGCAAAACAATTTTAAGAAGGGGATTAAACATATACATGAATTTCAAGCAGAGTGCATTGCTTGATGATGTTGACTGATGAAGCATTATGGTATCAGAGCATTATATATAAAACCAAATATTTGTGCTCCTGTATTTGACCACAGTTTTAACAGCTTGAATGAAAATCATGTCCTTTTTCTTTACCTCTCAAAAAAATGTGTATTCAATCTAAGCTAATCTTTTAAACATTGTGTGTAGTATCATGGGAGAAGGAGAGACAAGGAGCTATTTCCTTAGCATTTTAAAGCTTTGGTTTGGCAAAGAGCTCTCTATCTGCATCAGACAGATACTTCTTCAGGCCTGGACAGCAGGAGCTCTGCTGCTCATGCAGAGCTTGTGTAGCTGACACTACCTGTGAGCGAGGATGCTGCGTTTGGACTGTGGGCCGGGGCAGGGACAGAATGAAACCACACAAAGCTCCTTCAGGACTGGGACATGAATATGATCTATAGTGATTACTCTTCTAATATCATTTGTGTCTAGACAGATGTGTATGCTCTTGTTAGCTGATGAGTTGTGCTAATGGCATTGGTAGTGATGTGTCTTCAGACAACCATTTACTTCCTCTGAGAACTGCATTTATGATGTTCCATGAAGACTGTGCACAATTCAATAGATGTTGAAGAGCCTCTGAATGTTTTTTTCAGAGTCTTGATGTTTTGTTTTAAATAGCATGTCATTTACAAGACTCCCAAAGACAGATAGCTTTCCCTGCTAGCTCGCAGTCACTCAGCAATTATATGGAACAGACATTGAAATGATGATGGTGGCGTCTCACTGCTACTTTTTGCCGCTGCTGTGATCTAATGTATTTCAGCAACAAACTATTCCCCCTGCATTTTGTATTCATCAGATGTCGACATTAACACACTGTCACTTCTAGCAGCTATACTCTCTTTTTTAAAACGTGTAAAATGTTTTCTAATCTAGAAAAAAATGTCACTGTAAAAACTGTAACTGTAGAGGTGGAAGTTGTCCAATGCAAAGGTAGAGTGATGCCTTACCTTTTAAAATCTTATTCTGAGTCTTAAGATACATGTAGTGGCCTTTATGGAGTTAAGTGTACAGGACCAAATTTCTCATCCTGTAAGCTTAAGCTTATATTGTTCTCTGTACACATCTGCTTTTGTCAAAAATACTGATGTGATGTGCCCAGTAACATTTTTAGCTATTGTTTTAGTTTGGTTTCTTGATGATAGTCTAAAACCACCTGTTGAGGTTCTGTCCATTCTTGACCACAAGATAGAAGAAAAAAGGATTATATATACCAGATTTCACTCACAGACAGCATCACACTCATGCTACTGAAAAATTCTCTGTGAGATTCCAGCCTTTCCTAAGTATACTGCACCTCCCTGGGGGACATGTGCTTGTTTACTTCACAAAGGTATCACCTATCCTTAGAGAAGTTCACAGTTCACACAGTACATTCTGTATCTCATTTTTTATCTCTGTGATATTAAAGTCTGTCAGGTTAGTTTTTATAATGGAACAAAACAAGGAGTTCTAGAAAACAAAGGAAAAGTATTTGTTTGGTTTTCATCCCCATGGCTCTAAATCAAGAGATCAAAGAAGTATTGAAAGCACAGCATACTGAATCAGTGAGTAGAGAAAATTTCCTCAGTGTGAGCTGGATATTAATACATGTGTAAGAGTCTGCAAAGAATATGAACGCTTTCCTTTACCTCTTATCTATTTATTTTTCTCTACATATTTGGTTTACAAACACATATTGCAATGAAAGTTCTTTTCACACATCCTACTGGTTGAAGATTTAATTTCTTGTACATATCTAAAAATACATAGAAAGATAAGAAAAAAGTCTGCATGCAGCAACTTACCACCATGTAAGGACTTCCTCTGCATATGCTCAGTGTTTTAAAACTGCATCAGCAACAAAAAACCCGCACACACAGCCTTTACTACTGACCTGCATTTACTCTTCACTCATCAGACAAAACTCCCCACTGGAATTTTTTCCCTTTGCTAGTGTGTACCAAGGCTGCACCTTTGTGCAGTGTACACAACTGAAGAATCTTCAAGATCAAAGCCTCATGCCTAAGCATAATCTTGTTCCTGACATGTCATGCCAGGCCCTTTTCACTGTGAGTGCTTTGATGCAGCAACAGTAAGGAAAAATAACAAACCAAGAAGAAACTGAGAGGGGAAGGAGGCAATGCAATATGTTCTCTCTGCTCTAGGCTTCTGCATTAAACCTAATATGTGCAGCCCCCCTGTCTGAATAGGTTTCTCTTCACTACTATTGTTTTTCCAAGTTTCTGTTTCCACTGTCATGTCTGGAGACTTCATTCACATGTTCTTGTAAGGTGAAAACATAAAGGATCCAGGACAAGAGCGAGACTATTTCCAGCCATTCCCAGTGCAGAAGGAATGGTGCAATCCCCCTTGGTTCACCCAAAGCTGCACCTGGCCATCAGTAAATGGAAATGTAGTGCATGATAATATGCAGCATCACCAACCTGGGAGGTTTGCAACAACCTTGAAAACTCTGTGTTGCTCTTCTATGGAGCCCTTATCTGCTCAGGAGTGGCTGTTCTCAGTGACTGATGCTCAGTTCTGAGTCACCTAAGGAACCATCAACATATTTTGTTCTGCTAAAAGAGGCCAGGACACAGGGCTGAGAGTTGACATCAGAGATATGGAAATTCAGGAGAACCTCTAGGACTTCTGAATAGGTAAGCAAGGTTCCCAAACAGAAAATTATTAAGTGCACAGAGGGAAAAAAAGCCCTTTGTGAACCCAATTTGAATACTACAAAATTTCTGTAATGCCAGGAATGGGGGAAAAAGAACCACCTTGGAAGTCTATGAGGAGCAATACAGAAAAATACAATGCTGATATAATTAATATTTCAAACATGACTTCTGGCAGGAGCCAGGAAAAAAAGCTTTCTTCTTTTTTCCTCCTTATAGGAGTGCTACCAGCCTGGCTAGCAGGTACATTTAAATACCATGTTCCTACTCAACACCTGAAGAAGATGGCAGTTCTGTGCAGAAAGTCTCCTTGCTTTCCTCTCTATAGAGAGGGCAGGCAAAAATGGTTGCAAACAGAAGAAGGTTTTTCACTAGAGTCAGTGCATGGTCCTCCAGGTCACTGCTGGGGATCGGTTTGTGCAGCTGCAGCCAGAGAACTTCAGAAGGTACCACAATACAGCAGAAGACAATTGCCCAGTTTCACAGTAGTCCTGCAGCCTCTGTCCCTGGGCCCAGCTGTGCCCTGAGGTGTTGTGAGGTGTGTGTTGGCAGGCTTTCAGCTGCAGGCACCTGAACCCCAAGGAACAGTTCAGGAGTTTTGTGTCTGTGGCATGTCAGGCACATTTCTTTATCCAGCTCCTGCAGGTGTATGGGCATTCAATTAAAGCCAGAAGAAAAATGACTTTTGTGATATGATATATGATATTTTTGTGCCTTCACCTTTACCTAGGGGAAAGTCCTAGCAAATTCAGTGAAAATTTGCACAAGCTGAGATTCTAGGAATGAATATGGATTAAAATTGCTTTTCTATGATTATTTATGGCAGCACTTTTTATATACTAGACAAGTTACAAATCTGTTGAGATGATAGCAAGAAGTTCACTTGATGAAAAAAACCCACTGGATTCCATTTAGAGAGACACACAATAACCAAAACAACTACTCCACTTGAAAGTTGTCATCTGTACTTGCTTGTTCTGGCCTGTCTGTAAGGATCTGCCAACCCATAACCAGCAAGCTGAGAGCCAGTAGGGAATACAGAGATTTTTTCCTCATTGGAATTGATGCTTTCTTTACCTTATTATGAATTACTGTCAATAGCTGATTTTACCAAATTTGCCAAGGCTCACAGCTCTTGTATGTTCTTACAGCTTCCTTTATATCTTGTGTTTTTTTAGTTTGGTTGCTGTGATTACTTAAACTATCTGCTTTTAATTGGCTGTCTTTGAGCAGATGTTTTAAGGTGCCTATAAGTAGATTTCACTTATTCTTGGTTTTTGCATAATGCAGGAGCTAGTATGTGTCAGGAGTTGTTCCTCTAGCACAGTTCCACTACTTCCACTTTACTACCATCTTTGCTTTAATCAGTAAAAATCCTTTTGATTGTTTCTTTGCCAGATAAGCAGAAAAATCCCCTTCTGAGCCACAGATGATATTACTGGATGTGGGCAATGCCAAGCTTTCACTTTTACTTTCATTATTTTAATAAGAGATTTTCCTTTCTCATATCAACAGGAATAAGTGCTGATAACAGATAAATAGAGCATGTGTTAAATTCCACAAGAGATGTTAATATTTGTACTTTTTCAAATGCTTCCTGTAGTATTTGCACTTAAACTCCCTATCTTCTTTCCACCTTCAATATTTAGGCGATGTCACCTGTGTTTTAAGACTGGAATTCACTACAATAATATGGCACGAATCCAAGTGTCCTTCATCTATTATTCCTTCATCTGCAATTTCTCTCCCCTTGGACATGCCAGTTCTTCAAACACTGGCCCAATAGCAGGACTTAGTACCTGCACCAGCAATTAGAAAACAAACACAAAACCCAAAGGAAACAACCCCATAATGTGCTGCCATTAGAAGATCTAAATGAGAAAGCTGCTACACAAACTGTGCTCTTAATGAGATGTTTGCATCATGTGCTTTTTAAAGCATTATATTTGCAGTGTTAACTATTAGTTGGTCACTGGAAAATGGTGACATCCTGCAAGATGTCTCATTATCCTAGTGGATACCCTATCCAAAAAAACCTATGGGTATGTACTTCTGACTGGAAAATGTGCTAATGAATTGATTCAAGCCAGCCAAATCAGTCCATTTCTAACTCTTGGAGACTTCTGAATAAAGATCTAACACCCACGCAATGTGGATCATCCTCAAAATTCTTCATTCTTTGCCATGAAAATTCAGGGAAGTTTTCTCTACTGTCTCATGGAAACAGGCTCAGACATGTTGTCCTGCCCACAGTGACGGCAGCATCAAAACTGGCAGACTTTATGTTCATTGCAAGAACATAATTGTCAACCATTTGATATCTGAGAAAGCTGAGCAGAGAATGGTCTCCACTGTTATACATAATGAAAAGTAATCAACAAAAATTATTTTTTCATAGACTTTGAATAAAAAAAATATTAAAACCTTTTAATTCAGGAGAAACTCACACAGAAATACTTTGACTAAATATTAGAAATACATAATAGAAATACTTTTTTAAAGGTCAGTACATTTGCCCAATATATATTCCCATAATTGTTTTTCCAACTTGAAGGAGGTGTAACTTGTATAAATGTGAAATGAACACAAGATTGTTTTCCTACAGACAGTGATTGTAGATGCCACTGAATAGAAAAGACTCAAATGATTTTTCTTTGTAGATATAATTCTGTTTATACAAATATTTACATTCCGGTATAAACTTTGTTTTGTAATAATATGCAATGAAAGAATGGTATACACTAATGAAGTAGGCACAGAGCTAACAGAGACTTTCCTTAATCTTCTTCAGAACCATCTCCTAGATGAAACCTTGTCTTTAAGTTAAGAGCAGAAGTTAAAGCCAAACCTCTAATCCAGATTGCCTCTGGAACAATGCTTTACATGCCCCTTTTTCTTTTTACATGCTTGTACTGCTTATAGCAGGCAAGGGAAAGAACAACGTGAAATATTACAGCCTGTGACTGGTAAATGTGTGCACGTGGTCCGTGTCCCGTCATATTTCAGTTATAAGAGCGATGCAATGGCCTTGGTGCCAGAGCATTGACTCTACACATGACAACAAGGTTATGTTAACTTGATTGAACTGATTTGATGAGCTGCATTAATAGTACAAGCTTCTGGACCTCATTTGCATTAGATGTAACAGGGAGAGCAAAAGGACACAGTAAGAAACATTTTTCAGTATAGGGAAGGAGTATGTGACCACACAAATCAGTAGGGTCACTGGGAATTGCCTTTCTGGGGAATTTTGGCCATCTACTTCAGAAGTGATCAGAGTTAAATAAATAACAAAAGAGATGAGGCACAAAGGCTGTGTGCAAATAATATCCATTTCCCTAATGAATTGCCCACTGTCAGTGCTGGAATGTGTTAACTGCACAAGCTGTAACAGAAACAAGAGAAACTTCTTTTTTCAGTGATGTGCAGAGCTGCCAAACTTATTATCATATCACAGACATTCCCCATGAGTTGTGTATATCCTTCATGCTTGTGCTTTCTTATCACTGAACATTAGAGTCTATATTGCACTACATATTGCTCAGCTGCTTCCCTTTCATGGAGGCTCATTTGTCATGTATTTTGGCTTGTGCAAGGATGAGATTAACGGCCTTCTAGTTGCTGCCTGATTCACTTCTACTTTTCATAACTTCTCAGTATAGTCAGCTGTATTTGTTCTTAATGGGTGTATTAATTATACTTAATCACCTTGTTTAGCTGGAAGAAATACAGGATTCCCTGACCATACATCTTTGGTCACTGTTCTCCATGAAAGCCATACCCGATCAGAAAAGGATCCCCACTCCACATCTTCAGTGATAGTATCCCATTTCTCCTGTCCCATCCTTTCCCAAAGCTGTAGATCTTTAAATTTTCCTCAGTGTGTTTTCTGCATGCAGTTGGTTTTGGTCACCATTTCGTCAGGCATAGACCTCTCTCTTTCTAAGCTTCATCTTCTATCCTTCCCTTGTTTTCCTGATGCAGCCTAAGTAATTCAGCTAATAGTTACTTGACCCACAGCTTCAGGACTGAAGCAGGAATGAACATAAAGGATATATTTACTCTATGCACATTTTAAATCCACCTAAGCAAAATATAGAACGCTGTTTGTTCCTCTAATGTGTTGATGAGGAACAGTAAACTCAGCCAACAGGGGTAAAATTTCTCTGAAATTGTTACTTTGTCCAGAGGTTTTCCTTTTCTCAATGGATTTAAATACTGCACCACAGTTATGTTGCTGCCAAATATAAGATTTTGCATCAAAGCTGAAAGAGAAATTTTCCAAGGTGGAATTCAAGCTTTTCCTTCCTATGCATGTATGTTGTTCTGTCTATTGCTATTTCTCTGAGAGAGCAGCCGGGGATAAAATGAAGAGCATCTTCCTCCAGTGGTGCAAAGAGCCTGGATTTCAGCAATAGAGGTCTGTCTCCTTGCAGGCACTGCCTAAAGCTTTACTCTTCTGGTGTATTTTGTTTTGCTTTCAGATTCTTCCCAGGAACCAGTGCCTCAAGACTCTTCCCTTCTGGACACTGCTTCTGCCCTCCCCCACACTAACTGCATCTTGAACTCTGCCAGTCCCTGTTTTAAGAATGCAGTGTTCTTGAGACCTGACAAAAATATAATTTGCAGCGGCATTTCATTGAGTTACCCGGCTTTCCAAGGGTCAGGGTAACAGCCTGCAACAATGTGGCCTGCAAAAAAAAAAGTCAATAAGTTGCTTTTCAAAATCAGTAATGCACAAATAGCAAGTCACGCTCCTCTGCCTTGCTTCTGCTCCTCATCTAAAACTTTGAGTTCCCAACTGTCAGTATCTTCTCTGGGACATCTTGTGTCACAGTGTAATCTTCTGTGCCATTTTCTTTGGCAACATTCACCAGAAGTGTCTTCAGCAATTAAGACAACTTGAGGTGAACAAGATCTCCTCTATTTTATTCACACTCCATGTTCTTTGAAGAAATCACTGGTTGTCTCCTTTCATAAGAAAAGACAAATGCAGCAAATAGCAGATAGCCATAAGCCTACTTCAGTCATGTCCATATTTTGCCTGGATGTCAGATAATCGGTTTAATAAAGCCCAAGATTTTAACTTCAATGCAATTTAAATGCCTAAGCCCAAAATGTTACTTTGAAAAGCCTAACCTTCAATTGTAATATATTTTAACCTTGTAGGCTAATTGGTCACATGGATAAGAGCCTTTAAAAGACATAAATCTGCAACACCTAAAGACATTATTATGTCCATAGGTCTGGGATTAGGGCTGTGGCAAAGTGAACTTTTCAACACCCTTCATCCATTTCCATCATCCTTTGAAACACACTGTCTGAGCAACATATGGTTAAAAGAACAATCCAAGGCAGGGCCATGCTTCTATTTCAAAATCTTCTGGGCATATTGTATGGACTGCAGTTACCTCGTGGCTATGTCCTTGAACTCTCAGCTACTGGTTCCTGGCCTTCAGCTGAGGAGCATTTCAGATTGACTGGATTAGTCCTCCTGGCCTCCTCCAATGCCAAGTCAGACAGATTAGGTTAAATCATTTTCGTAATGGTTAAGCTTTGTAGTGAAATGTATTAAAGTGTTTTCCTGCATTCATCTTCTGCTTCTCATCACTTTGAAACACTAGGAATTTACTGTCTGGAGCAGCTGTGACATATTTTCTTCTTGAACTAATACAGCTGTTTCCCAAGAAAACTGAGGAGCTTGGCACTGACACCCCTGTACTTTTCCATTCATATTGCCTTTGAAGAGAAGGTCAGATTGTCTTAATAAGGGCCTCTAGCCCTCTGAGGGCTGAGAGACTTCCTTTTTGCCTGTTGGAGAAAAGGCATCCTGGCTTAGCTGCGTGGCTGAACAACAGGTGTAGTGTTTTGAGGATCTGGTCTCAATCCCAGGTCCTAGATACTGATGTGCAGACCAGAGTTGCTTCTGGCTTAAGTTGCTAGACATCGACTCTTCTTGCCCTATCACTATGATAAAATTCAAGCAGCTTCTTTAGTAAAACCAGCTCTGGGAATTAGTCACAGTCTGTGCAAGCACCAGGAAAAAAATGGAACTGGCCCCAGAACAACTGTGGCTGTCGCTGTACCTGATGGATTGATGCCGTAACCTTCTAGAGGTCTGCTCATAAACCAATGGGGTGGTTGGGAATGGGTGTACCTCACTAAGAACTGAGTGTATACCTGGGGTCTGTACTCAGCACAGTTTTCACAAAGAGATTTTTGCCAGTAGCTCCCTGAAAACTCCTCAGAAGAGTGCTCAGGAAGTGGGGCAGTACAATGGTGGCCAGGAGGACATGGGTAACGTTGGCACAACAGCTCTGGATGCACTACAGAGGAATAACTGAGTCTGCTACGGCCTTTCCATGTGAATAATAGATTCTGTCACCCCTTCTAACACAGGAGAAGCAGAAAAAGCCAAAGGAGACTAATATTACTGAGCGTTTTTCAAAAATAAAAGATGGTGGCTAATAATTACCTCGGTCTCAGCTTAGGAGTAAAATAACAGTGATCAAATGAGCTGGGGACAGAATTAAGCACTATGCCTAAAAAGCAACAGTCTGAAAAGGGTAACAGGGGCTTTATACCATCATCATAATCAAGTTGAATGAATGCACATTAGCCGTCATATTGATGTTAATAAGAAGTGATTTTTTTTTTTCTGGATGTAGATTAACAAGTGAACTCTATGAATTAGCAGTAGTAGTGGAAATACTTTGTCTAAACCACAGAAAATCAGAAACTGTTGTTTCTGTTGAGGAAGGAATAGCACCCTTCCTCATGAAGAAACTCAGCCGCAAAGATTTTTCAGCCAGCATGAGGCAAGGCTGCACGTAGGGCAGACCAGCATTGTGCAGCCCCCAGCAGCATTTGCAGACTGACACAGCAGCCAGCTGCCCATCCAGCTCTCCCAAGGCTTGGCAAGACTTACAAAAAAACCCGGTCACTTGGAAAGTGCGGGTTACAGTAGCAGGGGATGGTAGAGCTCTGCAAGAGAAGTTATAAGTATTTCATCCCACAGGGGTGTAAATCTGTCTCCTCAGAGGCTGCTCCAACTGCTTTGGGACTGCAGCCAGCTGGATATTGCATAGCTGCACTCCTGTCAGGGCCTGGGTGCTAGGCCTCTTTCCAAAGCTGGCAATTAAACCAGGAAAACATTCAGTTGAGGGTTAATTTAAAGCTTTAACTGTAGTACTAACCAGAACAGGAAATTCCATCATTTAGCAAGAGTGGTAATTGTTCTTTGCCCTACAACGAAGGGAGAAGCATGGAACAAAATCTAACACTGTGAATAAATCTTCACCTCTCCAGTGGATAAAGATTCACCTTTGCAGGTATTTTACTGGATAATTTCAACCTAGTCATAAAGAAAGAGGAACAAAGAAGCCTTTTTTGTCGTTTCCACCCCCACCCCCCTCCCCCCCAAGAAATGGCTGCTCATCTGATGAGCACTGTGGGCTCTCACTGAGCTCTCCTGCAGGATGCTGCTCACCAGCACTCAGGGTATGACAGTCCCCTTCTAGGTGTTTGAGCAAGGCACTGTGTGGCGTAGAGCAAGGACTGTGGGACAACAAGGATGTCCTTGGAAAAGAACCTCTGCCATGACATGACAGCCTGCGGGTGCAGTTGGGATGAGCTGTTCTCACTGCGGGGAAAAGCTCCAAAGGGATTGCTAATGGATATTGTACATCTCTGACAGTGTTTCAGTGCAATCTTTCACCATGTGGAAAACTTGAAGATGTTGCTTAATCTGTTCATTAATTTTTGTGGTTTCTTTTGGCTTGTGAAGAGGCATGGTGTGAATGTAACTTGTCTGTACATCTGTAGTCCAAGACAGACCTGTTGAACTTTCCTTTGAACATTGCTTTTCTACATACAAATATCCCTAGTGGAAGGGAAACTGAAGCGTATTTTTTCCCAGGATGTGTCTTTACTAAGGCTATTAGACTGGTTTTTTAAGCTCTTTGTCCCACTGAACATTTAAGTGCTTTATTCAGACTATTTCATTCAATCTCCTCTAGCAGCAGGAAACAGTTTTGCTAAACAGCCAGAGAAGGCTTTCAGAAGGAAGAAGGTAGTTAATGTAGGTGGTAGCAAAAAGTAGGTGGAAGCTACTCCTACTTTTTTTTTTTTTTTTTCTATCTGCTTTTTGTTCCCTTCTCAGTCTACTCTTTGGGTAGAACTTGATATGAATAGTGTGTAGTGGAAGGAAGAGTGAAAAGCAAGGGCCCTTGCCCTTGTCCTGGTGGCTTCTTCTGGACTGCTGACTGCTGACCTGAGCTCAGCCATGCTGTGAAATATCAGAAAGCCTGACCAGTTTTATGATGTGTTTTGCAAGACAGAGTGATGTGACATGGATGCTGATATCTAGAAGAAGATCTAAATGTGAGTCTTTATAGCAGCTTATAAAGCTCATGAGCACTCAAGCTCTCAAGCTCCAGCCTTTGCAGTGTTTCTTGCTGGAAAGCTGAGGTTGTTGCTTGGACTGTCAGCTGATGTCTGTGAACCCTTTTCTTTAGCTCCTATTTCTCTCTATGAAACATGCAGCAGTGGGCTTAGGACCAGGAGTCACTAGGCAACAGGATGGTTAAGATGTTGAACCCAATTCACCTTTAGAAATTAAACGCGTATTTATTTCCTCTGTACGGTGCTGTTTGCAATCTGGCAAGTGCAATTAGCTCTTGTCTCAGTCTCTATAGATACATAATGCTTTTTGTTTACTTAAATCCTTCTACAAGGGATTGCGTGTTTGAGGACTCATCAATAAATCTGGCAGGGTGACTGCTGTATGTTTCTAATTCCTTAACCATTTATTTGCAAACAACAGTTGGGTGTCTATGCTTTGCAAATTAGTCAATAACAGGAGAATTTAACAAAAGACAAATGAAAGAGGATTCAATGTTAACTACTTGTTTTTCAGTTTCTAAGAAAATACACATAGATGCCCATTTTTGTGGAATTTACGTCCCTTAGAATTTATTACCAAGTTCTTAAATTCCTTTTTGAGATACTTGCTCTGTGTAGCTGTCAGAGTACAAGTCTAAAGGTGGGGTGAAACAAAAATACCTGTTCCATACCTGGGTATATCTTGAGTGAAAAAATTTCATTAATTCAATTTAGCACCTGTAATACAATTCTAGTTCTAAAGCACTTTATTTCTATGGAAGGTTTTCAGCTGTACACTCTCATTTGTGCACCTTGGTGAGCATGCCTCGTTAAACCTCACCCTATTTTGCATGGGAAATGGGAGTACAGATCTGAGTGCCTTCTGCTGTACAGCAGGCACACCTGCAAATGTATACAAAGTCAGGACCTCACCATCTAACCGATACTGAACTACACTGTTCAGTGTTACTGGTGTACATATTGTTCTTAAATGAAATTAAATTCAAATATCATCCATATACAAGCTCTTCTGACATATCTTAGAGGTAACTAACAATTTGTTATTAAAATTAGTATAAATACACATGTACATAAAATAATTTTATCCTGAAGAAAAAGAAATTCTAGAAGCAATTGATTTTCACAAATGGATTGATTTTGGTTGATACCAATTTGGGTAGCAGGCTTTAATGGATATGAGCATGGACTGTGAAAAGATGCTTCAGTGCAGGTTGTAGAAAACTCTAACAGTAGTAACTTGAAAATAATAGCCTATAGTATTCTGTAGTAGAATTCTGTAATTGCTACATGCTTTTGGGCTTTTTTTTCTAGAATGCTGTAGTATTTTTATAAGATTGTTTAGACAGATGTTCTTTTTTTTTTGTATAAGAGCTATTTGCACTTCTGGGGCTCAGAGATGTTCCTTCTGATGCTGAACTGACATCTGGTCTCTCTGTGGCAGAATGTCTGAAGGTAGAATTGCTGTAGAAATGCATCTGTTAGATAATTTAGGTACACTAAGTTTTAGAGTTGTGGCAGACAACAGATTTATAAATTCACAAATCCTGTCTGGTATTAAATATACATCCTACTGAGTGTGAGAATTTAAGGACTTTTCAGGTCAGATTTTTCTCTTAGATGTTTCTGCTGCATCTTGAAAATACAAGGACAGATTAACCTAATCATTAATATAACATTTAGTTCTTGAGAATCTGAACAGTTTTCTAGGAGGCTCTAGTCAAAGTCAAAATGGAGAACTCCTGAGCCAGAGGGAGCAGTATTAGAGGTACTTACAATTGCCTGGCTGTGAGACTACTCACTCCAGGGTTTTTGGTGATTTTGTAGGGATGGATGAGCATGAGAAAGGTCACAACAGGGCTTATCCTCACTGCTCTGTCCTACTAGGATGGCACAGTGAGATAATGGGATGAACTCCTATTGGTTCAGTGAATGCTTTTGTGTTTGATTCAGAGAGTATCACAAATAATGATCTGGTTATCTTTGGTATCTGCAGACCACTGGAGTATTTTCACTTTTCCAGATATTACAAGTTTCACCCAACAGAATATGCCTCTTTCCAAAATGTAGGGCTTTCATATTTCTGTCCAGGATTTCAACAAGGAAAACATTTGTGTGTGTATACTATGTCATTCATGTGCCATAAATCTTCTGGATATGTCAGGTTTACCATTCATACATTTAGATATTAGAGTCATTTAAAGTCAACCTGATCATGTTTAGTTCTTATCTGCTTCAACTAGATACAAGATATCCAGAAAAATAGCCTAAGTTCTCTTACATCCAAACATGTCCAGAGTAACTCAGGCACACTGCAGCCAAGCAAAGAATTAGACTATGGCTCACTCATGAAAGAAGCAATGTGGTTTCCTCATGCTTTTTGGACCTCTTTAGATGGACTTCCTTCAGTCAGAGATGAGAAATAATGCCATGTTTTTCTGCATGGACTTGTGCTGCTACCCTTCCAAAGCAAACAAGGCTGCTGTATCCCACATTCCAGCAGAAGAAGGAATCTCCGTAACTACTGTGGAAAGGTTTGCTCCTCTGTAGTCCCAGTCCTTTGGGTCATGCACTCCCATTCCAGCTAGGCCAGGTGTGAGGCTGCCTCAGTCCCTTTCAGATGGTTATTTGTTCAAAACATGAAGCCTGTTGCAATCATTTGTCCCTTTTGCAACTACGAGTTTCTGTTCAATCTGTGTCATTTCAGGAAAAAGTAGAAGAGATGGAAGAAATCTAGCTGCCAGTAGAAAAGGAGAAAGGAAGTATATTGGATTATCCAGTGTGTAATGGGAAATGCTGTTGGAAAAATAAGGTGCATATCTGTCACAACCTAAGAATCTGCCTCAGGATGTTTGATAAGCAGCTCTCTGTTTACAGTTTTGCTGTCACAGCCAAATTACCTATTCATGATGCTGGGACTACCTTCAATGGGATAGCTCCGACAGAATTCCTATGCTTACTAGGTTTGCTGGTGTTTGTAATTCTGAATTTGAATGTACAACTGGATAGAAAGCTGTCTTCCTGCCTCAAAGCACTGAATGCTAATTACATATGAAGCTACTTGCAAATGGGTTCTGTATTCATTGGCTGGCTTTCACTGTGGTACCTCATTATTTCAAGCTATATAATTGTCCTCTAATAGGAATTCTCATACTGGATCTTGTTTCCTTCATGTGAATTTCCATAGGTGCACCATTTTAAAGCACTACTTCAGCTGCAAGACATTGCAAAGGACATAGTACTATTTAAAGCCAGTGTTTCTTAAGGACAGAAGATCCTTTATTTTGAACCATCCCTAGTCAATCAGCTAAAAGCATCAGATTTGTCCTAATCCAATAGTGTTTCCAAAGAGTTAAATGCATTCCTCTGGAGCAATGCTACTGAGACAAATTAGATATTCCAAGCAGAACCAGGTTCATTGTGTAGTTTGCACATGAGACAGTGCTATTCATGGAGTTTTTATCAAGAAAAGATACTGAACTTGTCAGAATATAGTATGTATTTGCCTAAATTGTGCAATTCTCATTCATGCTTGTGAACATTTGTACAAATAGACCCATTGACTTCACGATGAAAGTGTTTCATTATGATCATTCCTATTTCAGTGATCTTTATGTGATTTGAAATAATAAAGCACCACAGGCCCATTGACTTCAGTGATACTACTTGGTCCACCAACATGAGTAAGGGCTGTGCAATGTAGTTAAAAGGATCTTAATAACAAAACCTCTGTTATCAAGCTAAATATAACCCCCACCACAACCCTGCCATAGAATAGTCACAAAACTGCCTGGGCACAAGCTTCCCCATCCCCACACATCCACACACATCCCCCTCCAGTTTTTCTTTCGGAACAAAACCAGCTGTAACTAGAGTCTGGGTTTTGCAAATTGAAAGGAGCTTGTAGCAAAAAGAACAAAAGTGCTAGTGTGCAGAAGCCACCCTGCAAAGAATGTTGGCAGGAGAGGAAGCCAGGCCCTTCCACTGCTGTAACCTTAAACTATCATTTGTTGATGTTGGTGTATTTCTAATAAGAGAGGAAACGAGCACACAAGAAAAAGGGAGATGGAGAACTTGAGACCTTTTGGAGACTAGGCTTTTCACATTTTTATGTAGCCTGGTAAGGCAGAAGAAACTCTTTATTGAGTGATAATAGCATCTACTGCACAATTTACCCGTATGCTTATGTGAGTGGGATAGTGCCATAATCTTCAGACTTTTCATTTTACAGGAGTGAAACCAGTAAAGAAAAAATGCTTTGTTGCTCAAGTCTGAAGTGCAGACAGATATGGGATTGTGGCTCCAGTTTCAGAGACAGCTGATGTTTCTCCACTGAGCAAGCTATTTAGCTATCAGATCGAGTGTTGTGATCTTGAGCACAGCACTGCATTGCTCCAGTGTGAAAATACTATGAAGTTTAGTGTCTCCATGCACACTGGGAAGGAGTCTTGGTTAAGAAAAAAAAACATTTTAGTAGCAGTGCTGCTATTCAGGGAGCTGCAAAGCCTGATGTATGGATTAATCTATAGCTTTGGGCTGAAGGGCTGTTTTTACTTGCAGAAGAAAAAAAATCTCTTTAAGCATCCTCTATTATGAAGAAAACAAACTAGTGTTCATAAACAGTCACCTTTTACCTGAGGATCTCTAAATACCTCAGAAATAAGCAGTATTCTTACACCCATTTGAAAAATGAATTGTGACCAACAGAAGTTGTGGTAAAGCCATACCTGGCACCCACATGTGCTGTCTGGCTCTCTCTGACCCCAAATCATACCAGTAAAAGGAGTTTTCTATGTGACTTTTACAGCTGCCTTTGACCTTGAGTGGTTGAGGTTGAAGTAACAGTTGCAGAGAAGTCAACAGCAATTTTGTCCCTCAATGTATTGTCCCAGTTAAATAGTAGATATTGTAATAAAAATATTTCACAGTCATCAACCCTATATGAATTAGCAGCAGCTGTAAGCTTTTATACTGAAAAATATAGGTCAATAAAAGACATGATATCTTTTAAAGTTATAATTCTATAAGGATGAAAAATCCAGTCTATTCCAAGGGTTAAACCCAAGCTTCTTCTCTAAAGTTTCTATGGCAACTAGATGCAATCTATAGTGATATTGTAGCTAATGAAATGTTTCTTCCAGACCAACAGGGCAACATGTAGCATTCAGTAATGAGGAATGTCTTTGGGGAAGGAACAGTCGCATAAAAGATGCGTTCTAGCAAACTATATTGGATGATAAAAGCCTGCAGTAAAGTGTGTCCTGAAGTCCAAATTCCCTTCTGTTTATTCACAATACTTCCTTCATATCTGCTCTGATAATGAGGAACACTGGTAATAAGAACAGTACTTGAGAAGGAAGAGATTAAGGAAAGAAAATATATTTGATCACTTCTTTAACTGAATCATTAAAAAAAGAAAATAAACGCTTGTAAAGAAGGTCTTTTGTGTTTTTTTGAAAGAGGTTTTCTTTATGAGTGGAATAGCTAAATGTTGACATTTGGTGTCAGCATGGTATATCATATCTGTATGTGCTCTTGTATGAATTGTGTGGGTACAGATTAAATCTCCTCCTCTGGACTTCTCAGAAGCTGAAATCTATATTAGCCTCAATGCAAACCCCAAACCACACATTTTTCAGCTGTATTCAGCCCATCTCATAAAAGACAAATCAGATGAAAGACGTGAAAGCCATGCATGTGTATCTGAGAACTAGAGGCAGCAGCTCAGACACAGGACTCCGCACCTGAGTGGCGACACAAACTCCCCTTGTGCCCTCTGGCCCCTCATGGCAGGGGCTGGCCATGCTGCCAAGACTCTCTGCTTCTGGGAAGCAGCTCCTGCCCTGTGCACAGCAGCAGAGCTTCTCCCCTGCTGAAGAGGGAGGAAAGGCAGGGCAGGGCAGGGTGTAGGAGCTGTCTTGTGTCTTTGTGGTCTGCATGGGAAGGTCTCTTCCCTTCTCTGCTCTGCAGGCTGCTTAGACACTTGTGCAAGGCTGCAGCTTTGTCCTTGCAGGCCCTCCAAACTTGCGAGAAATCAAAGAAACCTGTAGATAAATATGACTACACGTGCCTGATTTTAGGCATTCAGGTTTCTGAGTTTCTAGAAATGCTTTCCTGCACAAGCCTTGAAGAACTGCATGAATTTTATTATTGAATATAGTTAATATTATTGGGAGGTATCTAGACCTAATGGATACCTCTCAGACTCCCTCCTTTCAGTGCAGTTAGTTGTTCTATGTATGTGCTATGTTTATGTTGTACATGATATATCTGCTCTGCTGTGGTAATGCTGCTGTTGTGGCTATGGCAGTCTAAGAACAGAAAGAAAGCAAACAGGGCCTCCAACACAGAAATCCCTTTTCAGGGTCTGGAAAATAGCTTAGATGCTAAAATGCTTTCTGCTTCTTCCAGTGCTGTAAATGGATTCAGTAAGGAAAAACATACATTTTCTTTCCACTTGCCTGGCCTTGCTTCAGATATACATACAGAAGAAGAGAGTTAAGTGGGTTACATGCAACACAAATTCTTACCCTGGACAGAGAAATGGGTGCTAGTTTTTTAGCAAATCTAGTTCTAAATGTATAAACTGGTTTAAAAAAACCCTCACAGATGCATTCCTACCTATGCACTATTAAAACACAGTAGAAAAGACTGAACTCTTCTCTAGTGGTGTGCTGGATAAAAAAATACCAAGTTTTTTTTTTTTTTTTTTTTTTTTTTTTTTTTTTTTTTTTTTTTACTTTCTAGTTCTTGAAGTGGCATTTACAGCCACAGGAAATAAAGAACAAGGTACCTTAAAACATCTTTGTAAACTTTATGCAGTCATTTAAAGTGAAGCACAGTAGAAATTTTTTTCCAAAAGGTTGAACTTTGTAACAAAATTTTGTCACTCAGGGAAGATTTCCCTCCCCTTAGCCAGG
Source organism: Anomalospiza imberbis (assembly GCF_031753505.1). Taxonomy (NCBI): domain Eukaryota; kingdom Metazoa; phylum Chordata; class Aves; order Passeriformes; family Viduidae; genus Anomalospiza; species Anomalospiza imberbis. The sequence continues at coordinate 26,883,674 of NC_089686.1, read as the reverse complement.
TTACATTAAAATGTATAATGCCTCTTCTCTGAAAGGCCTCATGCCCTCTGTCTCTCCTCTTTTCTCCACTCATACCAACTACTTTCATGGTTAAAGTATTGATAGTTAAAGCAGTGTTAGGTCCAGAAATTTCATCTTCATGTACAGGGATGATATTTGCGATTGTTTTAGCAGCTGCCTAAAAAAAGTCCTACAGTATTAAACAGAAGCACTCTGTTTTCAGCTTTGTCTTTATTTTGGAAACTGTTTGGATTACTAAAATGAAAACAAAAGTGCAAGCATGAATTTGTATGCCTGAGAGAAGGATTCTAAAGCCTTATTTTTACAGCCTTCAGTTTTATGGAATATAACATCTTAATACAGATATTTTGCTATTATCTATCTGAAGTTCAGAATAGAATTTCTGTTTTAGATTTCACCTCTGTGAAGAACAAAATGATCAACACAGTCCATCAGGATCACAATAAAATTTTGTGTCATCAAAATTCAATGAACCGTTCCCGGGCAGTGAGAGTGCTTTAGTAGGACAGACAGTCATTTTGGTGGTAAGGGTATTGCACGTGTCAGCATGGCAGCTGCTGTGCTGTGAAAAGATCACTGTGCATAGAGCTCCGACACAAATAAAGCTGGTCAGGAGACATGTTAAGTTTGCTATGGCCAAAGAGATTAGATTCTTCTGCAAAAGTAAGTCAACTTTGTGATGAGTTTTGCATTTTTATTAATTTCATGTGAGCTTCATTAGACAACCAGCTCATAAATACACTCACTTTTTGAGAACAGTCTCAGAACAATTAATGTGTGTGAGCACTGATCAGTTATCTGTTGAACTGTGTATTGCAACAACTGAGAAAAATGTCTTTGAGATGGGTTATGACTTTGCCTTACAAAGTGTTAGGAAACTGAAGATACTGAATGAGCCCATCCAGAACATCTCGGGCCATAGACTGAACTTGCTGAGACCCTGTCCTCACTTCTGACCCAGTGTTTGCCCTGGTGCTCATGTGGTTGCAGATCAAATTGTTGCAGAGAAGTGATGAAAACCCATCCTGTAGGAAAAGTCATTAGTTCATGGTTAGATCAGCTTTCTGGTCAAGCTGATCAAGGCTAGGGACACACAAACAGGAACAAGGGGGAAAGACTTAGGTGGATTTAAATTGTCCTTGAGGCACTCTCTGGGGTTGCTTTTGCATTCCATTGGTAAACTTCCTGAGAAGGGTGTTGGAAGACCAAACCTGTTGGTATATATTCAGTCAAATGTGTTGCTTTCAAGAGGAAGGGTCCTGGAAAGCCCTGATATGAGGAGGCTTCTTCACCTTGGTGAATGGATTTAATTCCTTTTTGGAATTCTACAGTGTGAAAGGTAGAAAACAGAAAACTCCTTGCAGAATGTCTGTCCTTCCCAGTGTTTCATGAGTCATTTTTGTTCCATACCTAAAGAAAACGTGGCCTCTCACACTGCCAAATCAGTAGGAACCAGCACACACAGGATCCCTGCCCCTTCTATAGCATGGCAAAAGCACTGCATTCTGACTGCAGTTTGTGAAGTCCCACATTGCTGTCACAAGTGACCTGTCCTTGCTCTCTCATTATTGATGCATTTCCTCACTGTACTGGAGGATTCTTGACTCACAGAGTTTTTCAGCACATGACTCTCATCCCAGTGAATCAAACACTGCAATATAAAGCTCATAATTTATCAAGCAGGCGTGGGGCTGAATTCAGATCTGGTGTAATGGCTATATAAAGATTACTGTACGTGCAGTTTTTCTGGGTCACTCTGATTGTTTGTGCAGTATAATGCTTCATATGAGCTGGGCTGATTGTGGCTGGCATGACAGCTCTAGCAATGTGAGATATTAGTGTATGCTGTTTTACCACCACACCTACAAACTCAGTGTGCAGCAGATTTGATGAATGTGATGGTGTAAATCCTGAGATGTCTATAAAAGCATTGCAAGCATTGCAACTGGGGAAGGGTTTTCCCCGAAGCACTGGCAGGGGTGTATGTACAGGAAACTGGATTGGGATCCTGAACTTGTTCCCTAACTCAGGAGAGCTTGTGTGAGTTTTACACAGAGAGCATATTGGTCTTGTAGCAAGAACACTGTGCTTTTGGAGTCAGAGGTGCAAGACATGGAACCCCAAACCTAACGATTCTTCCCAAAACACAGGGAATGTTGTCATGATAAAAGGCCAGGTGAGTAAGGAGGCGAGGATTATTAAAAAGAATACATTGCACTCAGGGAGCAGGCCTCCTCTTCTTTACACGCTGCTCAGTCATCAGAGATACAAAGGTCAAGGCTCATCAGCATTCCCCCATCTGGACTCGGTGTCATACCTAACAGTTTGTTGTTTTTTATGATGAAGTCTTTGCTTCTCCAAATAAATAAAACTGTCCTTACCAGGTTTGTCTGTTGAAAAAAAGATGTGTAGGTTTGTGCAGCTCCTGACTTCGCAGGAAGCTCTAAAACTGAGAATGGAGCTGGCTGAAGACCTGGGGAGTGAAGTGACAGAAGCAAGTGCGCTGCTATTGCTGTCTCGATGCCTGCTCACCGTTTGGCTCGTTCCTCTCACCAGGTAAAGCACACGGGGCAGTACAAAGGGGTTTCCGAGCTCTGCTAGGGCCCAAAGCCGTAGCGGGGGCTGCGTATCCCCGGCAGGGAGCTGGGCAGCTGGCGGCAGAAAGCTGCGGGGAGCGAAGAGCCCTCCGTGAGTGCCCCGGGCCACGGCAGCCCCGGGCGGCCAAGCCGCCCCGGCTGCAGCCCGCAGGGACAGCAGCCTCGGCAGCCTGCTCGGCTCCAGCCCTGCAGCCTGTTACTGCGCCCGCCCTGGCATTCTACCGCACGAAACTACTCTACGCGGTGTGCACCGGCACAAACTTTTTTTCTTGAATATTCTCCTAGCACCGGTAATGTCACTAGGTGACCTAAATCCTTCATTCACTCACGTTTATTTTTAGTGAATGTCAGATAAAATAAGAGCATCACTGTGCAGGGAAGAAAAAACCGACTGTATGAACTTTTTTCCTAGAGGTGAATGGTCTGTGGGGAAATTAATGTCAATTTTTAATCACAAAATCACAATAATATTTGACTGCCACTAAAGTATTTGCATTTCAAGTGCAGGGGAAGAACTATAGATTACTCTTAAATGCATTAAGTAAATAAATACAAAGGTATACAAAACTACTTTTGAAATGTGTAATTTAAGTGTAAGAGCTGAAAACAAAGCTGCTATTCACTTATAGATGAAAAAAGAGAGACATTAATTCATATAATAAGGCAGTTAATTGTCATAAATGTTATTTAAAGATTCTAATCATAATCATGCATATCTAAGTAAAAACTTGGAGTCTATTTAGCATTCATAAACTTATTTATTCTAATATATTTATATATTCTAATACATATACATTATATGAGCATATAAATAAATGTAGCTCTATACACACAGCCCATCCATTAACACAGAATCAGCTATTGTAGCTTTTCAGGTATTGCAGATTGTTCTATAAGTCTCTTTTTCTTTCCCTTTCGGATGTTATCAGGTGTGGTAGAAGGCCTCACTGCAAATGAAAGCTAGCATTGCTGTTTAAAAATAAAATTCCATTCAGTCACTTTACATGTAAAACCAAAGTTATGTTTGTGTATGTAGACATACATATTTATGATTACACTGTTCATAATGGTAGTATGGAAAGGCTGAATGTCTACCTGAAGGAAGGAGAAACAGCTCTGCTCAAGTGATAAGTGAAAGCTGGCCTCAAGTACTCCCTGTATGCAAATGTTTTGCTGGCAGAATTTAATCAGTGTAAACATTTTTTCATTTTGAGTGGAGCATAAAGAAAAAGGGTCACTAATAACAGGCAATGAAGTAGAAAGATAAAGTACTTGAAATGAAATAATGGATTAGAAAATGGATTAAATTTTTTTTTCTTTCTATCAAGAATCTCACGATTAATTCCAGGCAAAAATATTCACTGTGTCAGTTCCAGGTTTCCTGTAAGTTCATGTCTGCAGCAATCACCATTTAATCAGTGATGCAACAAAAAGACGTTCTAGATGTTAAAGGCTAGGCTTTGCTTTACACAGGGAACAGCCTCTGCACTGCAGTTTAACAGTGTGTCTGGGCTCATGGCTCTGTGAACCTGCTGCCCCAGAGCTTTGCAGGGTTCACATCCAGGCCTGAACTCCATGGCATTGGTCTGTCAGCCTGGGCAGATCTTTTACTGTCCAGGTAACAACCTCTGATTCTCCTTACTGTGTTTGCTACACATGTTCCAGTGAGATTAGGCTTGTCAGGGAGAGCAGATCAGCTTCACTGAGGTTGAAGTAAGAGCAATGTATATGGTCAAATCAATGTACAGACACCTTTTATTTCTGGGAGGAACGGTATTTTGTGAATTGGATTAGTAGTAGAAAAATGCTTTAACTTACCTGTTTTTGGAGGCATTACGTAGAATTTCTTTTGCATCACTTAGCATTGCTCGTGGGTAAAACAAACTCATGCCCGCAAGAGAGCCATGCATAAAAACGGTCTTAAGAGTACTTGCTTATTAAAACCTGCTTGGACTCCATTAACTGTAGCAACTCCTGCTTGGTGTCGCTTGCCACCTGCTAGTCCTCAATTAGCCCATCCCCTGGGAGCTGAGCTGCACAGCTCCACTCTGGCTGGCACGTGCTTATTCCCATGGCTGCTCCTCATGACTCCGGTGAAAGCGCTTGATGCTGCACGAGTGCCCACTCCAGCTGTCGGTGGCTCTCCAGAGGGACCAAGTGGATGGACTGTGTTCAAAGTATTAGGCAGGAGCCATTCCCTCAGTGAAGGCAGCACCTGTGCCCGGGACCCCTGGGGTATGACAGAGCAGAGAGGCTGGGTGTCCATGTGCTGGTACATCCAACAGGAGCTGGGGCAGAACTGCATACTGCTTTACTCTTAACTAATTTGCCACTCCTAATGGCTTTTATGCCAGTGTAGATGTCAGAGAAGCTCCTTTGTAAATTTAATGCCACAGTCTTATAAACCTAAATCAAGGACATTTTCTTAATAGAGCTTCATCTGCAGCTCATCTGAGTGGAGTTTGGACAAAGACAATAACTGAAACTTTTCCTTTATGAGAAAACATTATCCTAAGGCACTGCTAGAAATACTCCTTTGGAAAACCTCGCAGTGCCTGTCCAGTTCAAGAAGTGCCTTTGCAGGTAGAGAGATTGAAATGCTGCTGTTAGAGGAGCACTGTCCTGCTGTAATTTGGTTGGCTTTGTCATTCAAATGTTGCTTTTCAAAACCAGACTATCACTGCAGCAGCCTACTAGAGATTCTTCATGCTGGAACAATTCCTTAAGCAATAATTTGCAGCTAAAATAACCAGGCAAAGTTTAAAGACATGATCCTGAATTTTAGGAAGATAAATGAAGTTTTCCTGATTTTATTTCCTGAGTTTATTATTGCCTGTAGTCCTTATGATGAGGATAACATGGCCATGCTCATAGGAAGTAAATGAGGAAGTGACCATTTATGCTGTTTTTGCCCAAAAGTCTCTACAGCATGTGGTTATTTATTTATCCACTGCAACAATTGCTCTATAAACACACAGTACATTCTTGGAGGGAAACAAGTCAGGATCTCAGCAGGGAAGAGGGAGCCCACTGGTGTGTCCCACCCAGCAGAGGCAGCCAGCCATTGTTCAGGGCTGGGCTCAGCTATCGCACGGGGGATCTCAGCCTGGGCTGAGCCCAGCCCAGAGAGCCATTCCTGTGCCAAAAATCAGCGTCCTCCCAGTCCAGATGAGAAACTTGAACTGAGGCAGGTGAAGCTGTCCACAAGGAAGTGTCCCATTTTTGTACTGCTATGCATGTTAAATAAAAAGTGTGAGAAATTAAGCATAGAAAATGATACTAAAGTAAAATGGTTACTAAAAGGATACAAATTCCATTAAGCACCAGCAGCACTTACTTCAGTAAATAGAAAGGTCATCTTTCTGTCTCTGCCTCATTCCCAACTGCAGCATGACTCAGAAGAACAAACAATTCAATAGGTTTTGTTAGATACTTGCATGCATTCTGGGGTTTTTATTACTTGAAATTTAATTTGGTTCCCTGATTGTACCACAATCCAAAACCTAAATACTTTAAAAAATCAGTTGTAAACAAAATAATTTTTTGCATATGTTTAACAATCAAGTGTCCTGATTTCAGAAAGATTTCTGCCACAGATCATTTTATTACATGTCCCTGCTTTAAGATAATAAGGAAAAGGAGAAGTGAGAAGAAAAAGCCATCTTAGATTTGTACAAGTATTGAGAGGTTGAAAGTGCATACACAGCAGGTGTGCATGTGCTTTACAGATAACCATATCCCTGGTCATGGTTAATATAATCTGAAGTGAAGAGGAATAAAAGGAGAGCTGGACACCACCAAAACTTCACTTAAACCATTAGATTTGGGCTGCCTCTCTCTGCAGGGCAGGCTTCTTTCCAAATATTTTCTGCCCTCCAGGACAGGCAGAAAAATCTAATCCTTGTGACCTTTTCTTTAAAAAAGCAGAAGTAATGTTTGCAGCATGGTATTTGTATGCAGGGATTAGCTCTTGATTTCTTTGCTTAGTACCTTAGGGTATATTTTTAAAGTACTACACAGAATTTCGGTCTCACTCGTCAACTTCTATTGACTTTAAACCTCATGAGTCACTTTGACAATATATCCCAGAGGCCTTCTATCTTACACTGGTTTTAATTTAAATTCCCCTGCTTTTGGGGTTTTTTTTCTGAATTTAGGGTTAGCTTGCATGGGAAGCTGGCTTTCAGGAGTATTTTCCTATATTAGAGATGTTCTGCTTCCAGGTTATCCCAGTATTATTTTATGTTCTCATTTTCTTTGAGGGGGAAAAAAGGACATTTTTGTTAGTATCTGCAATTTCTTTTACTTAGTTTATTCATGCCAGCAATGGCTGCATTATCTCAATGTCAGTGTGCATGGCCCCCTTGTGAATGCTATTGTAACATATGTGTAACTGTAAAAGTATGTACTTGGTAAGACCCATAGTACAACAAAGCCTAAACTCTAAGTAAAACCTAGCAAAGCATTTATACATTATTTTCTTTGCAGAATGGCTATTTTCTTCTCTCTTAGGAAAAAAATCCTAGCTCATTTTCCATATTAAAAATGTCAGTGAGTCATGTGATGTCATAAAGCTCTGTGGAAGGGATATGCTGCTCCATGGCAGCTAGATGCACATCAAGTCCTCTGCCTGGTAATCTGTTAAGGTGCCCAGACTGGTGGACTGTCATTATGTGTGGCTCTCACATAGAAGTTAAGTCCAACAGAGACATATACAAGAGTGAGTGAGACATTTTGCCAGTCCCTAGGAGGGTTTTCTCATAGTTCACTTCATTAGTCCTCCAAAATGGTAAAAAAATAACTGACATTTAGAAAGGGAGCTCAATGAGAGACAGGTCTGTGTTCTGCCAACTATGGATGACAGCTCAAGTTACCCTGAGCTCCTCTCATTGACTGGTAGTCCCAGGTGAGCTAAAAGGCAGGGCAAAGAGCCAGCTTCCTCAGCTGGAGAGATCCTGGGCAGTGTTAACCACCTTTGCCAGGCCATGCCATCAGGTACATCTGGGTGGGGAATCAAACAAGTGTGTTAACAAAGGCTAAATATTTCCTCCGAAGTGTTTGACAGAAAATAAACAGCTGGAGCAACTGGCAGTAAATTCTAGCTTCCTCAATAGCATTCTGGTAACAATGGGAAGAGGAAGGAGAAGCCAAATAAACAGTACCTTTGTTATAATTGGCACAATAGTCTGATTTCTCCTCTTGTGTCTTATGTGGTCATATACAACATGCAAACAGCAACAAATACTGCCTCACTAAAGAGAACCATTTTCTGTCTGGGAAGTCAGGTAGCAAGATGGTGAAATTTCTGGCTGAGCTTTGCTTTTGAAATAATTTTCTACTTTTCCATGAATTATGAGCTGATCTTCCATTTTCTCAGTGTCTTTCTCATCTAATGGAGAAAATATTGCCCCAGAATTGGTAAGCATATTGAAAACATTAAACAATATCAATGAAATTCTTATTATTATTGGGCAGAGAAAGGAAACTCTCAGTCTTTCCTTAGTTCTTGCCAGGGTGATAACTATGGCATACATGACATTTCTACACATCATTATCAAGAGTACTAGTTTCATTTAAAAAAAACATTTTCTCTAGCACCACTAGCCATTTCTCATTTGATTTTTTTGAATCAAATGCTTTACTGACCTCTGATCAGTGTAGGTGTGCTGCATTACCTTTGGCTAGAGATGGCTGTCTTGGAAAAGGAAGATAAGATTTTGTTAGTATTTAACTATTGATCAAGCTCATGTTATATTCCATTCCATTTTCATTGCACCTTCAGTTTTTACTGTTTTCCCCTTCGAAACTCTTTTTACAGCTTTGCATTTTGTTTGGATCAGTCTAATGGGCCTGTCATGGTCCCAACCACTCCTTTTTCTCCTTCCCTTTACATACATTTATCACATGCATGATTTTCTGGTTAATTAGTAGCATTCAACTGAATAAATTTATTTCTAATATTTGGTATCAGATCTGGAATTTTCTGTGCCTCTCCTTTTGAAATTCAGTTAAAGAGATGACTGAGCCCTTCAGATGTGGACATTGACTTCCAAGACAAGTTCCATATCTTTTTTCTGACCTATCCTTGCTTAATTTTAGGAATGTATATATGTGTCCTTTAATAACTCTCCCTTCATGTATAATCAGCCTAATTTTCTCTTTCCCTGCTTTTCAATTTTATTACTAAATGGCATTGTTTTAATTTCCTTTGAATATTGAATATATTGAATTTATTCTTACACCTCCTGACCAGCAAAATGTTTGTTTCTTGGCTGACTGTTGGGGATTTTTTTTGCGATTTCCTTATCTTCAGTAATGTTTTTCAGACTTTTCCTACAAATCTCTGCCTTAGTATATAAATTCCCAATAAGATTGGCACATTTGACTTAATGACACTCCCGCCTTCCTGAAGATAGAGGTGAGCTGTTTTGCCTGGCTGACTTCACTAGTCCCCTCACTTCCTTAAAGTTTGTCCTTCTGAGCCTGGAGCTTTCACTATTTATGAGTATTGCAACTCTTGCATTAATAATAGTGTAGTGTAAACATCCATGGCAGCTTTGATTTAGGTTACTCTTTCACTGCTCTAACTGCAGCAGTTAGTTTTGCTTAAATTGACTTTCTCAATTTCTTAGGTAGGTTTTGCACCCTGCCCTGAGCTCCAGAATGTTTTATTTCAACCTCTGCTAATGCCCCAGTTTATTACTTAAACCTCTGCTTATGCCCCAGTTTACTGAGTTGCAGCCCGTGCTTCTTGTTTGTTCTTCCGTTCCATTTAAATGGCATCAGCTTCAGACCATTCAATTCACAGGTTACTGTGACCAAATTCTTTCATGGATGTCTTCACTAATAATAAAAGCAAGCTTAAAATAGAATTCTGTCCAGTTGTTTTAACAGTTATTTGGTAAAAATATCAATTGGTTATTGTACTGGTGAATAGCAAGCCTCTGAATTATTAGTGGCATTTCCCTCAATCTTTTTGCTTGGAAAGCTAATGTTACTTACAACTTGTCTCCTTCCAAAGCCACAATTTTCTCTTTATCTACACAGAATTTCCTCTAAATAATTTTTGGTCAGAGGAAAAGTGGTTTTGACTAGATCTCATTTTCTCACTTGTTCCTTAGCAGTAGTCTCTGGTTTGGCTGCTCTTTTTTCTACCATCTGAATAATTGGATATGTTTGCTCTTAAATATCTTCATTTCTCCTATGGTGGAAGTTACATCACTTGTTCCAGATCCAAAACAAAACAATAGATGGCAATTTCTTTGATGGACTTTCTGCTGCAGTTTGGTATCCTACCCATTATCTTTGTGTAGCATCAACCCTGACCCTAATGAGCAAATTTCCTTTTGTATCCTCCTAACTGGCAACAAGTCTTTGCAACACTTCTCTGTGTATCTGGCAGAGATACTGGCTGTAGCATTTGCAGGCAAGTGGGGAGTAATTGTGATTGAGTTGTAGAAAAGAGGCATTTCAGGGACGTGCTCTTAAGTATTTCAGAGTTGAAGTGTAACAAAGAAAGCCAGGGATAATTCTCTCAAGGTCACAGAATAAACCATATTCTTGTTCCTATGCACTCTCTACAGACATCCCTTCAATGAAAGTCTGATTTAAAAAGTAGTATCTTGAGAAAGTCATGCTTTATTTATAGAATTTGGTTTGTTATTTCTTTATTTATTTTGTATTCTCAAAATTTCTGCTGAAAGGTTGCAAAATTGGTGCCTGGAAGCAAAATTGGAGAAAATTCAAAGCATGAACATAGAAATTCTCCTTGCATATTCATATAGAATAAATATTCCACATTTTGTCACTCTATTCAAGATATTTTTTGCCTAAATTCACAGATAGTTTGTGGTTAAGTTTTAGAAAAGATAGTGGATCTCCAGTCACTCTATTTAAATGAACTTCATCATATGAAAAGGTAACTGAGTATATTAACAATACAACACAAGGAGTTATGTTCTTTGTAATTTTATTTCAATATCTGTGAGAATTTTAGTTCTTTTTATTACTCTTTCTGAAAGAAGCTAAAAGTTACTGTTCAAAATTCACCCTAATGCATTTTCATTTTAAATCAAGGTTTGATTACAAATTCCAATGGAAAATTATCCATTCAGAAAATCTAAATCTCCATAAAACTGTTTATTTTTGAGCAGTGTTCTTCAAATTTAATACAAGGTATTTATATGCATGATTGGACATTTACCTATATATCCAGATTTTTTATTCTTTTTTCCACTTTATGTGTATACAGGGAAAGGCAAAAGAAAAGAGAAGGAGAAATGGGAGACAGAAAATTGAGAAATCTCTGCTTTGATTGCTGATAAAATATTTTCTACAGAAGTCACTAATGTTCATTGAGCTTGTAGAGAGGTTTAACCACCACCATCAATAAAATATTTCAATGGTTTATAATCTCAAAGAGTGAGAGCCTTTCAAATTTGTTGCGTCTTTCTGTTACAAAATCTGCAGCTGGCTCTTCAGTGTGCTCTGCCTGATATATTATGTTAATCAGCTCCCTCATTTTTGCTAGGCAGCAACCACTCCTTCAAAAATCCCACCTAATTGAGTGCTCTATTTTGGGGTGTTTTGTCTTGCAGCTGGGAAGCCGCATTTTTTTGCCAGTAATTTGTAGTCTCTGCTTATAAATGAAACAACTTTGTAGCTTCCTCAAGCTGAGTTTTTGGAAGCTATTTGTCAAAGCATTTTTTGTAGTTCAAGGCAGAAGCCTCCACTGCGGAAGTAATGAAAAACATTTGGCAACTAGTGGAATTTGTTGATACTGTTTTTTCTGGTTTTAATCATAGAGGTGGTCTCCTGCTGGGAATTTCCTCTGTTATAGAAATCTTCTGTAGAGAAGGCATTTCATGTCTCTCTCTTGTAACACATTTTGGATTCTCCAGATTCTTCCTGAAAAGTCTCTTTCTTCTCCTGTGGCCTGCTTTTTAATTTTTTTTTTAAACCTATGAAAACTATACATATTCAACAATACTTTAATAAGTTTTAAATAGTTTCTCTTGTTTGTTTTTTTTTCTCCTTCAAGGCTTTAATTTTTGTTTAATTTTACAATCTCTGTGTTGTTAACATTTAATTCTTAGATTTCCCTGCAGTTTCATAGTTTCATCTTTATAAGAACAGTCTTCTGGTTCCTAGTGGTTCACAGTGCTGGAGAGATTGCAAAAATATTGACATGTTCTTGTCTCTCTCTGAAAAACTGCCTGAGACAGATTTTTCTCAAGCCTGTTTCATTTCCACTTTAGTCAAGCCACTAGGCTGCATCAGTAATTCTTCCTCAGTTAAGATTGTTTAAAGCAAATACCACATTTTCCTATTTAAGTATCTCCCTATTTCCCTCTAGAGAAGCACTGCTACTGGAGACTGCAGGGCTGGCTGCACAGTATTGTGCGGTATCAAGTTTTTCCCTCACCAGCCATGAATAACCCCATTCACAGCCTTCAATCTGATTATGAGTTTTCAGAGGAAGGTTGGCTGAGGGTGGTGGACCTGTACAAAGCTTGGGTATCGGTGCACAGACACTGGTGACAGTGGGGAGTGTAGATTTTGTCTCTAAGGAACGACCTTTTCAAGTCTTTTGTTGGCGCTCTCTACCACTTTGGCAGATGGGCACAGGGTGGGTGGGCATTCTCCTTCTTGAGGGATGGGGCAGAATCCTCGGGGGATCCTCTCCATTGCAGGAGAAGTCCCATGCAAGAGCTCTGCCAAAAAGCGCCAAAGGCAGGAAGCAGGATGCAATAGCCAACAACACAATTGGCATATGTAGCGGGGATGGGATTTGGTGCAAATTGAATGGTGAGGAATTCAGTTGGTTGACATCTGGAGGTGGTAGAGCTCTAGGCAGGGCCAGCAAGCTGTAATTATTTTCTCTTTATCTTCTCCTAATATGTTCCACGTATCTTCTCAAAATGGGAAAATTTCAAGGGAAATATTGACCACTTCCCACTCTGAGAGCATGGTGCTTGCTAGGCTGCTGGGGCCACAGAAGGCAGGCAGTTACTTTCTGAGTTGCTTTCTGTTTAGATGTTTGCTTACCTCCTACCAATAAATAATGCTACACTTCTGGTATTTATGGCCTCTTCTGTAGAACTGAAAGTTGTCTTTTCTATTAAAAAGTGAATGCAGAGCACTTCCAAAGGCTCTTGACTTTGGTGAAAAGACCCTTTACCCAGGAGACAGCCTAATCTTTTAAACTTCCTTCCCAGGAGTCTGCTTTTTAGATAATCCATCTTTGCCTGCTAGCATACTGCTCTTGATAATGAGCCTGTCGTGACATCAGGTTAAAATGTATCACTACAATTAATTTCTGTAAAATATATTGTTCAGAGGATAATGAGAACTAAGTCCTATTTTAAAGCTGACCAGGCGCTGCAAGACAAGAATCGAATTCTTTTAATGAAAACCGACAGACTTTTACTTCAAAACCAACTATACTTCATTAAAACTGTGATAAAAGCCTGCAAAGTAGAGCTAAAATATTGCAGCTGGGATTTCTTCAAAGTAAGAGAAGGTTTCTTATATTGTTTCAGCATGACATAATGTGAATGTGATGGATTAACTCTATTTCCAGACACATTTGCATCTGATGTTTTGATTTTCTTCCTTCCCATTCATATAATTAAAGAAATTTGGAGCCAGACCCAAGAAAGGACTTCTAGGCACTTTAGGTGGAATACAGATGCCTATATCCAACATTTTAGTGCTTAAAACCTTTGCTTAATTTGCCAGCTAATCTTGAAGATACCAGAATTCTTATCTTTTGATCTAAAGCTTGCCAGTTTTTGTTTTTTTTTTTTCTTTTTACAAGCTCCAAAGTGTCTCTGTTCTGTGATCAGATGTAATCAAAATCACAACTGGACAGCAGACACTTTCCTTCTCAAGGGCTTGAGACTGCAGGTATTTCTGGAATGCATTTAATACTACTAACCCCTCTAAAAATCAATTGGTGGTAGCCATTGTTGTGTTGTAAGGCATAAGAAACAGCACATGCCATTTCTTCTAGCCTGGGGCACTGAGGTGCCCTAAGAGAACCTGGATTGGTCCCTTCCTTTTGACCGTGTGAAGAAATTGGATCGTGTTCTCAATGTATGGCATATTCTGAATGGGAAGAACCAAAGAAGAGCAGAAAAGAGATTAAATATTTCACCGAGCTAAGGAGGAAGAACACTGAAGGTGGTAGAACTTTGTGACTAGGAAGTTAAGGTAAACCTCACAGATGCTAGGGAGGTAAATTCTGCTTCCACATATATTTTTCAATGTTCAATGTAAAACACTATTTTATATTATGCAGTATTTTTTTCCAAATAAACTGATTCAAGGCAAAATGATTTTTAAATTGGTATTATTGTATAATGATTCTGTCTTCTGATAGAATGTTGTTCTTTTGTTTGTTTTTAAAATAATTGAATGGCAAAGGGTGCAATAAAAATACAAACCAATATAGGAGGGGTAAAATGAGTACAGAATGATGTGGTGTGTTTCTTATTTCTCACATGTTTGTAGCTCGCAGCTTGCAGCAGTATTTGCAAGTCAAACTCTTTAGGAAAAGTAATGGTGCCAGAAATATGATGATCTCATCTGTATGACATGGAAATAATTTGTGATTCAGGTGATAGCTGAAACCCACTATCCTTATTATGAATTAGCAGTTCAAACACATTAAACTTTTAGGGATATAATTTTTTAGGTATAAACTTAGAGTGGGATTTCTTATTGTTTAAAATATCAATATTTAGGATTCTTAGTGAGTAATAATTTCCTGTATGTAAGAGGAATCATCCTAAGAGATGTCACTGGCAGCCTGGCTGTGTGTGTCATCAGAAGCTCTGGGTGGGCACTCTCTGGGTGACAGCCATCACATGACATTAGGGAAATAGATGGGTTGGTAACAGTGCCATATGCAATTACGGTGATATTCCTATCAACTCATACAGTGAAACCAACTCATGAGACGTGGAGGCGGTCACTACAGGGGAAGATACTACAATTGGGAAGCAAAATTATGTTCAATGGCTTTTCTTCACCAGAAGTGCAGATGCTGTGGTGATGATGAGGACTTGGATGCTGGATGCCAAAGCAGACTGCTAAGAGAGATCTAAGGGACAGAATCGCAGTGCCACAGGAGAATACTTTGAAACATTTGTTGTGTTTCCTGGAAAAACAACACAACAGTGCAAAGAGGATTTAATTAAACTTAGGAAAGGGGTTGAGAGCAAAACAAAAGTATTATTACAGCACTTTGTGGACATGTTATATTTCCACATCTTGACTATTGCTTTAAGTTCGGTGATTTCATCTCTAAATGAATCCAGAAGAATTAGAAAAGAAGAACAGGACATGACTATAAAACCATATATTTTACGTGCCTTCTGAGTGAGGCTAGAGTAGAACAACTTCTGGGAGATGATAGATGCCCACAATTTCATAAATTATATGGGAAAAGAAAATGGGAAACACTTAGTGAATATGTGTGTTAGTATAAAGGGGATCCTGATGAAATTAGGTTTTAAAACAAACCAGAGGAATTTATGAAATTATGCAAGTTCAGCTGTAGAACTGAAGGTGGTGTCTAATCCAGAAAATGATTGGAATAATCTATGAAAAATAAGGAATCTTAACATGATTATGTATATCCAACATTTATCTTAGGAATTCCTTTTACTCCTGACCTAGGTAAAATTCATTCAACTTGACTTTACTCTGACCTGATATGGATTTCTCAGGTGGAGAGAAGGCTGGTAACATGAAAACTGTAGTTGCTAGAAGAACCATGCTAACAATGCTCATGAACATAAAATATTGCTTGAAATGTCTTAGAGAAAGCTGTGAAAATTAAAATAGAGACAATCCACAATCTTTCTCACCAGCCCAACTGAAATGTGTGAAAACTTTTAAAGTACTAAATCTAAAAAAAAAAGCAGAACTCTCAATTTCCAGAGATGCTATCTGTAGCTGGTTTAAAGTTACTTATGATTGCAAAGCCTGCTACAATACTTTAGAAGTGCTGTGACACAGCCTGCAAACTAAGTAGTCATGAGCATTTTGTAGAAAAAGAGTAAAGAAGGTGTGGGGAGAGGAACTTCCTTACTGTTCCACAGTGAGAATTTTGATAAAATCTCTTCTACCCAACTGTAAAAGAGGAACATTTTTGTACAGTATTGAGAAGAAATGTTGATTTGCAGAAATAAATTAGTTTCTTACAGCATTTTTTATAAATACTGTGAAACACAGAAACCATTAGAAATACCACTCCCAGTGCTACAATGTGTCTGTTTCCCCAGAATACAAGCATTTTTGTACAGGTCTAATCAGGATTAGACCATCCTCTGAGGCTATGACTTTAATGATTGGCTTGTGAAAGGATAATAAAAATCATTGAAAATTTGACTGAGTTCATTGCCTGATCTGCCAGTAGGCAGGATCTAAACAAAAGCATTATTTCCCCTTGTGAATCATGAGTACTATTGATTGTCTTTCCAGTAAATGTGTAGAGCTATAGAAAGAATATTATAGCTTGTCCCTGTAAGTCATATTCTGAGTGAATGAGCTTTTAGAAATGGAAGTTCTGGTGATTTATATTTACGGCAGCCGAGTTTGAATTTCAGGAGGATGCTCAGTAAAATTGAATGAGGACAGAGTCTGGATGGCTTAGCTTGTGCTCATGGAGTTACAGGATGTAAAACAATTATTATTGTTATGGTTGCTGCTAATAATGAATAGAGCTTCTCTTTCTCTCTTTCTGTAGATCCTTGAGGCTGAAAACATGCAACTTGCCTCACATGCTGTTTGAGAAGAAATAAATATGTATATTTAGTGGTAAGAAATGTATATTTGTACTGGTTAGAAATTTTCTCTTATTTCATACAAGTTCAGTGCTGCAACCTGCTAAGCAGTCTTGATATACGTTTAAGGTGTATGCTCATAATTTTTTATTAGTCACTTGGTATATTTGAGTTCTTTAAATATTTTGAGCTTCAGCAATCCCAAAGGGGTGTCAATGCACAAGACCTATATTGTCTTTCATGACATTTTAGCAATGCAGGAATTATTGGAAGGCATGCTGAATCACTGACCTGCTAAATAATATATATCCAGATTCCACTGCACCCAACGGGAACTCACCTGTTGACATCCATGAAATAGGAAATTATTTCAGATGAAACACCAATCATATCACTATTAAATTCACCTTAACTGTTCTGCCTTAGCTTTGGAATTGTTTATTTGGAATGACCCCTGCACAAATCCATCACCAAGCTCAGCTGGGTATTTTCAGCTCGCTTACATCTATGTATATAATAATACAATGTAGAAAATCAGCAGAATGCTATCCTGGGGAGCATTCAAGGTCAGCTTGGATGGGGTTCTGAGCAACCTGACCTAGCTGAAGACCTGTCTGCTCTTTACAGAGGGGTGGGATGTGATGACCTTTAAAGGTCTCTTCCAACGCAAACCATTCTATGATTCTAATGAAGCTGTATCACTGCTGTCTCAATGATCAAGAAAAGCCCAATTATGTGTTTCATAAGCATTAGAAAGTGGGTGGACTAATATAGCTGATAGGACACAGCCAGTATTTTGGGTTAACCTGACCCCTCTCTCTTCCTCTACAGACACTTTCTTAAGAACAGAGAATGATGATAAGGATGCTACTTTTAAAAATATCCATGTTGAATTATTCATTGTCTCTTAATAGTGAATAATCATATGCAACAGGTGTTTTTCCTCTGGCTTGTTGAATTCCAGTATAACTAGCCTCCAGATATTGGCCTCAGGGAAAGAAGCAATAGAACAAATCAGCCTTATTTTAAAATAATTACTGCACTCCTACAATGCCTGTCAGTTGTTATTTTCCTGTTTTATGTCAATGTACAGTACATGTGCAAATAGGACTCTGAAACAGGGAGAAAAAAAAATGCAACCTATTAAATAAAATTGAGAAAGTAACTGGTGGATTTAGTAAATATGATTTTAGTAGAAGTGAGGGGCCCTTTCTATATGTTGTATTAAAATCCTTTTGAGCAAAGCAATAATGAATTGCTATCATGATGATAAAAGGAATAAGGATTATTATAATTTTGCTCCAAATAATTGCTATGATATAAAAATGCATTTGGGGGCTTCTTTTGTAGATTTTACATCAGCATTTAAACAAGATTAATTAAATTTAAGCAGGATTAAGTAAACTTTTGAAAGGGATAGAAAGTATGTTTCACTAGTCTGATTCTTCCACATTTCAAAAATACAATGGCTGTTAATAAGATACTAGTGAGAACTGCACACCCATTTAATTTGACTGGTGCACCAAGGCTTTTTGATGGATCCTGGGTACTTAGGAAGGGAAAATCCAACTCATTCCCTACTCCCACACTTCTGCAATTAAAACACTGCAGGAAATCTACAGGTCAAGGAAAAGCTTGGAAATAAAAAAAAAAAATCTCTTTCTAAAATACACAGAAAAGTCATGTACTGGATGGGTATTTTGGAAGAGGGCGTAGTGATCAAAGGCATGCATACGCATGTCCACCTCTTCACCTGACGGTTCCTGTTCGAGCCCTTCTCCCGCAGCCTGGTCAGGCTCCAGCTCTGAATGACCTCTGCCTGATGCCCATTCAGGAAGGTGCTCCTTCCTATCGCAAGACACTGAGTCCACACTGCTCTTGCAGCACGTGTAGATGCACTTAGTAGGGATAGCTTTTGGTGTCCAGGAATGACCCTCCTGAAGGTCGTTGAAGGCTGAATATCTGACAGCCTTTGAACAGCACGGGACCGCTCTTTGCATGGCGTTAGCTCGGGGGTTAAAACAGCATGGTCTTTTCAGAGGTGGTAACTTACTCAGAGAAGGCTAAGGATACACACAACGGAAAAGTTGCTATATTTCTCAGCATTTTTCCAGTCTCTCCCAGGCTAGCATATTAGCAGGACTGGGAGGTGGGGACTTCTGGTGAGCTGCAATGCACTGCAGCAAGATGCTGCTCAAGCATGCAGCCTTCATGGAGCTGGTGCATTGTGAGGTGGAGTTCTTCCTTGTAGCAGGCTCAGAATATGAAAAATTTATTTCACTGTCCTCAGATCTACCTATTGGAATGCAAAGACAAATGAAGAAGTAGTTTAAGTTTAAATTGGAAGTTATTAAACTTATGTAAATGGGTAGACTGCTTAGAGGTCTTTCCCAAGCATAAAAAATATAAATATTTTTGTTATGCTTTATTCTTGTAAGTCGATAATTTTTTAATAACTTATTTCTCAGTGCTAGAAATCCCTGTGCTTCTCAATGAGGTGGGGAAGATTTTGTTTCTATTTATCAATTAAAGATGCTCTCATAGCATAGATATAGACATAAATTTTGGTACTTTTTATATAGTAAAATTTTTTATAATTTTTAAAAAAATAATAAAACCATTCCTGTTAGCTTTTTACATAGGAAACATTATAATAAGAAAAAAATGTGGTCCTGTCTGCATTTATTCAGAAATAATAAAAATTATGCATTTAAAATGTGAATGAAATCTGGTAAGTAATTAAATTTCATAATTTTGTACATTTATTCTTCAAATTCTTCACTAGCATGTATTAATGAAAAATACAGATAATGAAAATTAGAAAATGGACTTCACTAGTTAATTAAAGATAAAACAGGGGACACTTTCATGGTTTTCCTTTCTACTCTCTTTTCTATCTTATGTCTCTCTGTCTCAGTTTCAGAGGGAGGCAGAAAGTCAAGGAGTTGTTGCACTAACAAAAAGACACTTCCACGGGCGCATTCCCATTTCTCCCTCAGTCCCAGGCAAATGTTTATTTCCCTTCTCTTCAGCAGGCAAGGAGACACATTGTGTGTCTGAGTCTCCATCCAGAGGAACTCCCCACACCCTTCAGTGAAGTGATTGTGAACTTACCTTGACCTAATTGGACAGTCACTAAAATCAGAATCCAGCTCTACATCTCTGACAGGAGATGGAATAGCTGAACAAGAGCAGGCATGGAGGAAAGACTCCTTCCTTTCTTCCTGTTTTCCTCCATTGGCATCTTCACAATTCCTTCTGAAACCTGGACACACAGGAGATGGTAATCCTGCTTTTACTCCAAACTGAGGATTGAACTGGGGAATGTAACTATTTTGCAACAAATCTGAGACACACATCTTAGATCTTGCTGTTTTATTTCTTCTGAGTTGTATTAATAAAGGCCCCTATTTCTTCCTATCAAGGAAGATATGGAGCAAGATTATGTAAGAATTATAGAAGAGATTTGAGTTATTTTAATTTTTTTTTTAATTGGAGGTGTGGTATTCACATGTCCTCTGAACAGAGAGAGACTTAGCTTTCTCAGGATTTTTCTTGAGAGAAGCTGTGAGAGAAGCAAAGAAAAGAATGATCAAAACAATTCTTATCTCGCTGCTGCTTGTTGTTGTGCACATGTGGAATGTGTTATGGAGATAGTTTACCCAAGGTGATTGCTTGATTGGATTCTGGTGATGGTGGTTTGGATTGATTGTTCAATTAGATGACAGCTGTGTTGGGAATCTTGGCAGAGAGTCATAGGTTTTCTAGTTAGTTAGTTAGTGATAGTTCTTGTTAGTGTAATATAGTTTTAGTATAATATAGTATAATAAAGTAATTAATTAGCTTTCTGATATCATGGAGTTCTGTACATCATTCGTTTTCCCCATCAGGCACAGCATTTTACTATAGGTAAGTATGAAAAGTTTCTTACTTTTTAAGTATTTTTTCGTATGGCAATTATTTTTCAGTGATGAATGATTAAAAGTTACTTAGATATAAGTATCAGGCTAAGTGAAGTTAGCTATGGTGAATCTTTCAGTTGTAGATCAGGATTTGTTGTAACTATCCTGCATTTTCTTTACACACTCTAAAAGACATCAATTCCAGAATTCCTTCATCTAAGAAGGCACATGTGTACAGCCTAACATATCTTTTGTGGAGGGCTTTTCCTCTGTTAGAAATGGTACAATTGGGGTCCTTTTGGAATCTGGATCCTAGTGAGATACTTAAAAATGCTCAACAGATGTAGGTAGTTAAAAGCTCAGTAATAGCTGCATCTTCAGTTATGTTTAAACAATTTTAAACGCTGGAGAGCTGGAAATTCAACTCTGAGTCAATTTTCAAATGTTTTCATAAAGTTTTACTCTGCAGCCATTTTTCATGGTTTTGATGTGTTGCTTCTATCAGTTAGAAATTAATTTAATGAACACGTAAATACATAAATTAGTCTAAACACAGAATAAGTCTTATGTCCCACAATCACTGGTTCTTATTTCATCTGTACATGGGTTTTATTCTCATCTTTTACAAGGTGCAGTAGAAGGAACAAGCACACAAAATATACAGTTATTCAGACAGTTATCCAGACAATCTTCTGTTTTTTTGTTTTTTTAGTTTTTTTTTGTCTTTTTCCTTTAATTCTTTTTGGTGTTTGGAGCAGTCTGTGACACAGTACCTCAACTGTGTGCATTACTAGAGAGGATGATGGGAAGATGCCTGGGAGTGTGTCTGTCACCTACAAGCAACCTGGGAAGCTTGATTGCATCACACATTGAGGAAAGGACAGCTAAAGATTTTTTAAAATAAAAAATATTACCAATGGTCAACCAAAGAAATAACTTTAGGTCTGGTCCTCAGTTCTGTAGGTTCAATAAAAATCTTATATAATTAGTGAAGGTGATTTGACAAAAAGAGCCATTATAAGATATAAGTAAAATATAATAAATCAAGTGTATCACTGATAAGATTAACTTGAACATACATGGTTTCATTTGATCATGCTCAGTGTTTCTGGTTCATTGTGAATATAGAGTTTGCCAAAAGATGAGGTATACCATTGATTTCAGACTTCTTGTTTTAACACAATGCTAAATTTTGGGTTGCATCTCATTACATTTCTATTTCCCAAAATTAAAAGTGAATGAGAAGCAGAATAGGGGAGAGAGAGAGTGCAAAGGAGAGAGAAGTACAATGAACTGCCCAGCTGTGTCTAGCAGGAGCTCTGTCTAATGCTGGGAAGCAATACAGTACACCAGTGTTCCTACTTCTCTTTTTCATTTATGAATGTTTGCCAGAGATTACTATCACACTACTTCTCATCAGAGCTGGAGTTCTAGTTTATCAAAGTGTCAGTATGAAGACTAGCACGAGGGAAAATTTACTGCAATATGAGCTCTGCTCTGACAGCTACAACATAGAATCAAATCCATCTCTGTAGTTAAAAGGCTTTCTAAAAATTATTGGGCAGGAAGGCCCAGATTTTACAGGTACTAAAGCTTTAAATAGTTTACTGTGGAGTGTACTATTATAGTTTTTAAAGCATTTGCATGTCTGGTACTGTTATTTTACTGGGAAGCAGGCATACAGGCATTTTGTAAAACCATGTTGATTTTTGTTTCCTGTGCTACTGTGCACCTACCACTACAAATATAGGCAATTTCTCAGTGATGGGGGTTTCACAGGACAGGAGGTGCCACACCTCTCAGGGGGCTCCAAAATTTGTCCTTAGAGCCTATACTCACAGTCACAAGGGAAGCTCCATCTGGGCTTATGATAGTCCCCCACCCCCATTCTGGTTTTCAATGGTTCTAATCATCAAGGAATTAGTCACAAGTATTGTAGATTTTCTAATTATGATGCAGATAGCAAATATGAGATTGCATAGTCACTCCTTTTAGAAATGAAACTCATTTAACAATATAGTCTGCAGCAATAAACTGGGTATTCCTTACCTCACTGAGCCTTAAAGAGCTTTCAGACTATTTGTAATCTTTTATATGTTTACTGTATTCATGAAGAAAAAAATGCAAAGCTCATGGCTCAAACAGAGTAGAGGACAAAAGAGAGGTGGTAAGATGAGGGCTGGAAATACCAAAGAACTGACATTCATCACTGTATCAATTGTGGCACTTAGCTGCATGGACACCTGCAGTGAACTCTTGGCAGCCTAACCCCAAACCAGAACACCAGGCTGTCACAGAAAGACTCTGCAATGCTTTCTTACAGTCTCCAAGTCTCATTTATGCAGTTCTGAATCACAGTATCATTTCCACTCACAGCACCCAGCCTTGCAGAATCAAGCTGAAGAGTTTGGGATTGTAATTCCCAAAAGCACACTAATGCACTCATGCACTTCTCCTGGGACCAAAGTCATAAACCCTTGCTGCATGTTTTGGTGTCTAACTAAAACTTTAGCTATGCCTATAAATCGATCCTTTATGTCAGCAAAGTTTTTACTATACACAATTATGCTTCAAGATGTGTCTGGTTAGTGGAACTAGAGTAAACGTTTCATAGGATGACAGTGGTAAAACTGAATGGCAAGCAAATTGATCTTTATTGATCTTGGACTTGCTGACTAGACATCATAATGAAAGACACACTGGGAATTTGTGAATGGATGACTGGTCACTCTTCACTGTGAAGCGTTATATTGGTATCCAGATCCTGGGCCTGAAGTGCTTATGCAGATAAAACATTGTCCACTGGAAATCTGTGGGAGATTTGCCCAGGTAAAAGTTGATGGACAGGTCCCAAAGAGCAGTCATTTACAGGGGAACTCATGGGTGAAGGTCACCTCTGACTTTCTGTGGGAGATGAGTCAAGGACCTTCTGCCAGGACTGGTCTCCTGGGTCTAGCGACTCGGGCTCT
This sequence comes from Anomalospiza imberbis, assembly GCF_031753505.1. Lineage (NCBI taxonomy): Eukaryota > Metazoa > Chordata > Aves > Passeriformes > Viduidae > Anomalospiza > Anomalospiza imberbis. Next base: position 26,860,392 of record NC_089686.1, on the reverse strand, counting down.
GATGTTGTTGACAATCATAGTGGGCAGCCACTGTAGTGAAGAATTACAAGGACATCTTTGAAGGGGTGTAATTTTTGGGATCTAAAGATTTCTTTGTTTTGAAACTAAAAGGCAAACCACAAATGTTTAAGAGAATTTCTTTATCCTACCACTGAAGGGATGTAAACATGAATTGAAGTAATGTTTTTGTTTGTTCTTCTTTGGCTCTGGAGCTTGTATCAAATTTCTACAGCTACTTATTTTTATTTTGTTTTAGAAGTATCTTAAAATATTCAGTGTTCATGGAATATTTTCTCCAGAACAAAGACTGCTCTGAAGGATAATATCAAACGCTAAAAGGTTGCATGATGCAAATTTGTCAGTTTTGGAAGAAAGGCACTTCCTCCTTTTTTGAAAGCTTCTGAATTGTTATGAGCTCCTTTCTGTAACAATCCTTTGCTTCTACAAGAAATATTCTGAATAACCAAAAAGTAGGAAAAAAGTAGCTAGAGAACAACCTTCTACCAGGTCTGTTTGTACAATTGAACTTTGCTTTCTTCTCCAGGGCTGTGACCAGAATTTTATTGCTAAACTGAGGTGTTTCATCAAAATTCTGAGTAATATGGTGGGATACATGTGACCCAAAAGTGTGTACTGGGGATTGACAGCTTACCTATGTAATCAAGGACCCTGAGACAGGAGCACTGTGAGTGCTATGTGTAGGTGATGCCATACTGAAAGAAGCTGTACTCATACATGCCATTTATTACTATTTTTGGTCATTCATTTTAAAATTGATTCATAGGCATTAGAATGAGGCGAAAGTGTGGTTTGTGTAAATAAATATATATCATACAAATTCACTGGTTCACGCTCTATGTTGCAACAGATTGTAAGAATTTCAGCATAGTTGGAAGATGCTGTTTACCAGATTATTTATTAGGTCTAATTCAGCTTTGTCCAAGGTTGAGAATTTGGCTTTAAATACACTTCATTTATTTAATAAAAGCCTCTGTTGAATTATTCTGATTCTGCTTTTGTTGCTGTGTAAACACATTTTTGTTATTTTTCAACCTGATAGCTTTTCTAAATTTCTGCTATTTCACTTCTGGTCATTTTGAACTTGGAGGATTTGGTTTTGTGGGGGGATGAGGTTTAGTAGAATGTGCTTTGAAAACATACTGTGTGCCGTTTGCTCACGTCCCCCTTCAGGGCGCAGTGATGCTGCCTGTTACACACCAGGCGGTTCACCTACAGGCAGATGCTAGAAACAAGAGTCCTGTTTCCACTCCATCCTTCATATGAAATCTAGGCTGAAAAGTGACGGTACAATTCACTGGTTTGCCAGTATTTTTGTTGTTTTATGCTTAGGTCTTGCTTTAGTTGAGTCAGACATCTGCTAAAGCAGTAAGCCTTCCCAACTCGCCCTACAGCCACCGAGCTAGTAGGCTGAATGTAAGCCATGAGGGACAGACCACACAGATAGGGTGTGACAGTAGTCAGTAGTTCCAGTAACTGTTCTTTAATTTGATATTAGCTATGTCTGAGCCTAAGTCCACTGCTCCTCGGTGCTCGTGCCTGTAGCAGCAGGTGTGTGTTGCACTGGTTTTGAGCTTGGAATCTTCCCCACCCGTGCCTGAGTCGTCCCTCTTGGCAAGCCAGGATGGGAGCAGTACGAGAGCTTTGGCTTCAGCCTGTGTGACAATATTGTCATGGTCTGAATGCAAGAATCTGCAGCCATTTTTCTGAGGCCAGATCACCCAGCTGTAGCGCCACACCGCCAGGGGCTGGCCAGCACGGGTGGCAGAGCACAGTGCTGTCACGCAGCCCGTGGTGGGTACCCTGGGCCGCAAGGGGGGAAATGTCCTTCTCACCGGAGATCCAAGCTCTGCGCACCTGTCCTGTCTACGGTGTGGTGACAGAAACAAACTGTGCTAGTTTGTATTTTCTTTCTGTGAAGGAAAATGTGTAAAATAGGACTGAAGAGATACATACGATCTTTTGCAGACCTTTTTTTAACTGATGAACTTAATCCTGTGTAAATAGATTGCATTTGAGTAAAACAATGCAAATACATATATTAATGTAATTAGAATACACTTATCTGCCTGAAGGACCTTTCAATTATTTTATTGTTATTTTTTTTTTTCCCTGGAATGAAGAAAAGTTTATTTGAATACAATCCTCTGAAGTCCCTGAGATATGTATTCTATGTATGTTCTGCATGTAAATTTACATGTATTTTGGAATGTAAATACAGTGGCGCTCTATTTTAGGGAGGGGCATCAGAACCTAATAAAAATGACAATAAAAAAGTGTTCACATGAATAAAAGAAGTGTTGTGGTTATACAGCAAAGAGAGTAAAAATGTCTATAAATTAGATAACTAATTTATATGCATAATTTTTATCATCACTAGAAAAACATCTGGTAGAAGTCAGTGGGAGTAGTTGGTTACCATTGTCATTAATTTGAGTATTACCAAAAGAGACAGGTAACTAGAAATAAAATATGGTAAATATTTTTAGAAGAAAAGAGCAAATCACTGTGCAGTTGCTTCTTTATCATTCAGAGCATGAGATGCATATTAGTCATAATAAATGTGCTGGGGGAGTAGAAGCTTTAAAAGCTTTCTTCCTCTTCTGGAAACATCTTGAATGAAGAGCTTAGAAAAAAAATCCCTAGAAGAGAATAAACTATCGTGTTTATTAAGAACATCCTATTGGTAGATTATTTGGAAGGGTACTAAAAATTTCCCAAGGGAAATATCTATGACTTTCACAATCAACACTTAGAGCAAATATTTTTATAATGTCACAGAAATCCATTTAAATAAAAATACTTTGTATCAAACTTTCTAATCTGACCAAAGATTAAAACCCAACAGTGATCATAATGATAAAGTTAAGCATGTGGTAGAGAAAAAACTACCCTGTACAGATAGTGTGGCTCTAAGTTCAATGTTACTTTAATACTTAAATTTGTGCGAGTTTATTTCAGTAAAAAAGAATCAAATGTTGCATCTGAAAAACAAAATGCTTTCCTTAGAAGAAAGAAAATTAATATCCTGAATCTACAATGCCCTATCCAAAGAGTTGGTCTCTCCTCTGCATTTCATTTGCATGCTACCTTCTACCACAACAAAAGTACTGCAAATGCGATCAGAACAATGTTACTAAGGAAAAGTCTGCAAGCAGAAGCTAAAGGGGGTTTTGTCTTTGCAATAGAAAACATGGGAAAACTCAGGGGATTTTCAGGGAAAAGGTAGGAATCAAGCAGAGGAGCAGGTCAGTGAATCCAGCATTTAACTTTTCTGGAGGATTCCTGCACCAGCCTTGCTCATCTTTCATTTAGTTTCTGATCTCTAGCCCTTCTCTGAACCTTCTTTTTCTGTCAATTTTTCTTCTCCCTGGTAAAGCCAACTTCAAGGAAATTTCAAGATCATCTTCAAGAGTTTACTGTGTCAATTGCCAGCTATTTAGAGCTAGCCTACTTATGAAAAATAAAAAAAAGTACTACTTATGCTGTTATAAATATGTTACCTGATTATAACAGTATCTGAAGAGCCAGCCCCCACCCCCCAACCATAACTGTTACTGACTGGAATGTCGTACAGCCGAACCATATCAGTTTTTGGAATGTCCAGAAAATTATTCATATCCTTTAAAAAAAAAAAAAAAGAAAAACTACTTTGGTGAAAATTAATAATGATGAACTTGAAAAAGGTACAACTTTGTTCCATACTTTTCTTAACTTCGAAGCCATATTTGTAAGACATGTTACAAGTTTGTTTCCAGTATCTTTTACAGTGGACATATCTTACACACGAATTAGGAGCTTACAAGCCTGAAAAGCAAAATTCAGTTTATAAATTCAGTATGCTCTACCTGTCTGCTAGTGAATAAATATAAAAGAATATTCAATTTAGCAATGCATTAGCCATACTACATATCCTTTTTACTCATCCTAGAGAGGATATATACAATATAAACTATTTATATGGATTGGTTTCACATAATACCATAATTTTCTTAGTGTTGTGTTTTTGATATCTTGTGTATATAACATCAGCAGAAGAGCTCTGCTACCGCTCTGCCTATCATGTAGACAAGAAATTAACATGGCTTTCTGTTGCAGCAGATAGGCCTGCTAGGCCCCTCTGGAGATTAGCTGCCTAAGGGCAGAGAAAATGCATAGTCATGCTGACTAGCAAAAGAACCCCTTTTCCGCGCCTCAGACCCTCTGTTATCTTCCTGTAAGACAACAGGTCAATTTGTACCCTGACCCACACCATTGGACCATTTCTCAAAACCCCTGTACCCTATAAAAACCCCTCAGTTTCCCTAGCTCGTTGGAAGTAAGCTGTCCCTGAACCCTTCACGGAAGATGAAATAAAGATCCTCCGGTGGAACCTCACACAGCGCTCCCCGTCTCTCTCTCCCTGCGTCTGCCCGAGGCACCCCAGCAAGCCTAAGAGCTGAAATCACTTCTAAAAGAGCTGAACTTTGCTTAAGAGCTGCATATCACTATAACAGCTTGCTGGGGCTAGCCTGTGCCTGGGAGCTCTGCCAAAGGCGCTTGGGCAGGAGGGTGTGCAGATACCCTTCTCACCCTAGAACACCAAGGCAGCCGGACCAACTGAGCCTAGCCGGGACAAAAAACAATAGCTTTCTTCAAACAAAGTACAGTTATTCTGAAGGTCTTTCTGGTTCCAATTGTGATTGAACAGCATTCTGCTATAGGTTCCTGTGTTATATCACTTCAAGTTAACATTTCATTACCTTTGACAGTTCTTTCTGGCAAACACAAATAATTCCCATGATGAGGAATGAGAGCAGAAAAGGAAAATAATCTGTCTTTTCTCAGCATCAGACATGCTCTCTTCTTACTGTCCAGCTGACATCCATAACCTAAAGCCCAGCGTGAACAGGTATCATCAGGCACATGGCAAGAGATAGGCAAGTCTGACCTGAAGTTTGTTGTCAGATTTTTTTTGCAAACATGCAAAAATCATTCCACATTTTTAGCAACAATGTTTTTTCATTTTCCCAAATGATCTTTGTGATGCTCCTTGTATGGTCCCACTCTAGACTCTTCACCATCTTTGTAGGCTTCATTTAGATGCTCTCCAATGTCCTTTTTATCCTATCCTATCTAATGTCCTTCTTATAATGTGGCACCCAAAACTGGACTCAATATTCAAGGTGAGACCGCCTCAGTGCAGAGCAGAGCAGGACAATCCCCTCCCTTGTCTCGCTGGTGATGCTGTGCCTGAAGCACCCCAGGACAGGGTTGGCCCTCCTGGCTGCCAGGGCACTGCTGGCTCAGATTGAACTTGCCATCGGCCAGGATCCTTCACATCCATCCATTTCTGTGGAGCTTCTCTCTAGCCTCTCATTTCCCAGTCTGTTTGTACTTCCAGGATTGCCCCACCCCAGGTGCAAAATTCAGCACTTGCCCTTGTTAAATTTCATATGGTTGGTGAGCCCTCTCACTTGTTTAGATCTCACTGCAGAGACCCCTTGCCTTTGAGGAAGTCAACAGCTCCTCCTAACTTTGTTTCATCAGTAGACTTAGCATACCTTTGAGTCCTGTGTCCAGTTAGTTTATGAAGTCAGTGTTGGAAGGCATTTAGTTCTCAAGGAACATAGACCTTCCCAGGCATCTGCAAATGACCTGTACACACAACCTTCCATCCGCCTTTCTATACCAGCCTGGATTAGCTGCCATGGCAGCATGTTCTAGTTGTTCTACGTAACTGCTGAAAGCAAACACACTATTCAGATTGGTAAACAATTACCTGGCAGAACTCTGTTATGATAACATGGCGTGATCTGGTTCTGATCAGGCCCTCCCCACCCTAAGCAGACAATATCTCAGGCACCTCCCCCTTCTGCCTTTGGCTCGACTCGTGAACTTGTTGAGGCACCAGTCAGTATCATTCCCTCTGAGGATTATCTACTCATGATTTTTGTCATATTCTGGTCACTTCTCTGCATTGTCAGCTTTATAGTTAAACAAGGTATGGCTCTGTGCAGTATCTAATAACTCTAGGAAGGAAAAAGGGTTTTCCTGCCACTCATTGGGACAGCAGGACAAATTGGCAACTGCTGTAGTCTTTCTGTGGAAGGAATCTCAGGCAAAGGGACAACAGCAGGGTTATGTGGCAATTTTAGATAAGGGCTATGTCCCATCCACTTCTCTTCATGCTGCCAGGTCCTTGGTAAAGCATTCTATTATTACACAAATGTGTGTCCTCTGAGAATAAGGAAGTTTGGGAAGGCAGTGTTGTTGGTAACTTGGTGTGTGGACCATGACTGACTAGTTAGGGTCATATGGTCCATAGTTCAGGAATTATACTATCTGCAGGGCAGGCTGATAACTTGAAATCAGGAATGTCTCTCTGCTGTCATGAAAGGTGTGTCACCTTATGTGTAGTGAAAAGGAGCAGAATACCTGGACAGGAGAAGGTGAACTTGATTAGTATAGCTGCACATGGCAATTTAGCCACTTGAAAGTGAGAAAACACTGAAGCACCCTGTGCAGACATCCTATACTGGCTTGCTAACTTGGCTGTAGGTGTACCTTTTAAAGTGGTAAAATGTGAAAGTATGTTCCTCAGCTTTTCTGCAGAGAGGAAATTTAACCCTTGTCCAGGCACAGCGCTAGCTATCAAAGACTTCTGGCCAAGGCAAGGCTGGAGTGCTCTGTGGTTCATGCTATCTTGTTCATGCACGGCCCTCTGCAAAGGTGAGACTACTTTGGACTATACCTAAAGCCTGGTATACAGAGAGAGGCAGGTCTGTCTGCTTTTCTCCTGTGCGTGAGTATGGATCAGGTGTGCTGGATCCCTCCCCTTTGCCTAGACATCTGATGGAGATGGAGGATGGCCCTAATGTGGGTTGACTGCCCCTCAGTTTCAGGATGGAGCCTGAAGGACAGCAAAAAAAGAGATCTAGATTATATAAAGCATGCTGGGGTGATCACAGGAGATATCTGTTGGGAAAATACCAAATAACAAAGTTTGGCAAGAAGGAGTGCATCTGTTGGCTATAGTTTGCCAGGGACAAACTGTTTGCACACTTTAGGGGCAGGAACACTGAAGGAGCTTGGTGTATCACTCTGAAAGAGGCATGAAATAAAGGGTGGATCAGCATGGAGCTGTTGCAATCATACTCTTTTTAAAACAATGCAGGTAATGGCATCAAAGGAATGACCAAGTGCTTCAATATGACCATTTTGCTTCAATAACTCAAAAACACATATTACTTTTCTTGCCATGCATATGCTAATGAAGTAAAAACTTGTACATGCTTTTTATGGGTGACTAAAGTCACTAAAATTCCACCTAAATATGAAATTACATAAATTGCATATTTACATTTTCTCCTCCCTCAAAGAAAACAATATAAATATAGCTTCAGTGGGGAAGAGGAAGAGGGGGCTCCACCTTTGTGTCCTGGGACAGTTGATGGGCTGTACCTATCTCCTTTCCCATAGGCACGCCTGTATTCATTGGCTGGGACTTAAATACTTGGCTATACTGAGTGCTTCTGCAAGAAATTCAGAAGGCAAGCTCGTGTTTGTGATCAATCTTGCAGTACTATATAGTCATCTTGCAATTTAATGTATTTGTCACTGGCTCTATCATTTATATTTCATGTATTCATGTGAGCTTCTGCAGAGAGTGTATCACCAGCAATACAGTAAGAATCTGCATTTCTGTTCCTCAATAAACTACTTTGTTTTGCACCTGGATGTGAGAAATATTGAATGTGACTGGACTTCTAGTCCAGCTGTGAGAGTTCTTTGGGCGCAACCAGGCTTAGAGTGCATTGCATTCTTTGTCAATCCATAATCGTGGTAGTTCTTATTGAACATGACCACACTTACAGTGCCACACTGGCTCTCCATTTCTGTTGCTTAGTGCTGAATTGGCTATCACTCAGAATATAAGCCCAGTGATGCCCAGCCACTCTGACATCTGAGGACCAGCTGTAATGCAAGGGTATTTTTCTGTCAAATCTTCTTCCTCTTAACACAAAAGAAAAGTTATCCTTACTCTTAACACAAGAATGTCTGTGGCAGCAGAGTTTACTGAACCTTGCATAGTATAAAAGCTTGCATTTGTAGACTGCAAAGACCTGTGGGATAGTTCATGGTGCTCCTTCCAAAGCATGAGATGGACACCATTGTGGGCTTTGCCAAGGCTAGGGCACTGGACTGAGTCTGGCAAATGATATGTGCATGTGTGTGCTGTTAAAAGAGATAGAATGGGTATAGCTGGAGTAATCAGTTTAATTAAATGCTTTATATCTATAATTTGTCTGATTTTAGAGCATATTAAATTGAAATTAAACTTCCAATACATTATTACAGGAACATATTCTCTTTCCTTTATGTCCCATTACAGCTGTGATTAATATATTCGAAAGTATACATTACACTGTCACAATAATGAACAAAGCTAAATGAATATAAATATCTGCAGTAAAATACAATGAAGTCCTGTGGTGCAATGGTAATGTTAGTCATTTTTGCATGAATAAATTGAAGTAGAGTGTGAAATTCCATAACTCTGCTGTGAAGAAAAGTCTCCAGCTGGCATGGACTGTCAAGTCTTTGCAGGACTAGTCTATTGTAAATATTTATTGCCACTATTTTAATGCTTAGTCACAAAATAAACCTTTAATTCTTCTGGGTGATTGCCTATCTGTAGTGTGTTCCATTTTAGTTCTTTTCTGGAAATGAAAGATATGATTCTAACGGGGTGAACTTTGGATGTAAAAATCAAGAGAGAAAGACTTGCTCTAGTCTCTGGCAACAACAGATTCAGCACTTGTGGCTGATTGCTGAGAATCTTTTGACATTGAATTGTATTGGCCAGATTCATTGACTTTTTAAGACCAGAGAACAGTATTATTTGGTTTCAGCTCCTTTCATAGCAGAGACACCACATCAAATGAATTGATTACTAAAATAAAAACATCAGCAACCTGTAATAACTATTCTCTTGATTACTTGAGAATTCTCTTAATTACTAGACTAAGGGGTCCTTTACTATACAAGTCTTCTCCAGTGCAAACAAATAGCATAAACAAGATGGCTGTTATTCTGATGGAGAAGTAAAACATACAGGGTAGGATAGGGTTTTCAAACTTTTGTCCAAGCTTGCAATGCATTTCCAAAGCCTTTCTGATTTAATTTGCAAATTCTGAACAGGTATGTAGATTTTCCAGTAGTTTCATTACAAACATGAGTTCAGATGTGCTAGCAATGTTATTATACTGATGTGCATTTGTAAAATTGGAGAATCATGGAGTTTGGAAGGCATGTGTAGACCTTGTCTGGAACAATGTCCTGCTTAAAGCAGGGTCAGCTAGAGTGGATAATTGAGGGGAGTTCCTGCCTGTACAAAGATTACCTTAGACCAGTGCACTGAAACCTGTATTCAGACGTTATTTGCCATGAACCTTGATCCTTTTTCTAAGTCACTTCTTGCCAGGTAAGAAAGTCCTGATTAAAAAAGAAGAATAGATTAGGTCTGTTGACCTTTCAGATTCAATCCCCACATCTTTCTGACAGATTCCCAGTGCATGTTAAAATGACATAAAGTATCTCCAGTGCATTTCTAAATGTGCTATTAAGGGGTACCTTTGGCATGAAGGAATCCTGAGGTGCCCCAAAGGCAACTTTGTACCTCTCTTTGCTATCCCTGCCACAGGGAGTTGTCAAGATTACTTTGGGGATGGAAGAGTAAACCAGGAGTGTCATTTACTCCATGATCAGCTGTAAGATCTGTATTTTTTCTGCTTTTGTGGAAGAGTTCTAGCTTGTGCAGGGGCTTGTTTGACCTCAGGTAGCTTCTGGAAGAAGGGGAAGCCATTGGTTGCTGCCTTCCAGGGAGTGCCTGGAACAAGGCCAGAAAATGTCCCTAGCCTTGTCAATTGTGCACCTTGAGATCCCCTTCAATCCAGGTTTCGTAGACTGAAGAATTCAACAAGACAAATATTGCTGTGCATTAGGTCATGGACAGAGCCCTACTTCCAGACCATGGGGCTCCATGAAAAAATTCTTTGAACTTAAAAATACCCACTTGCCTGAATCCCAGGTGAAATGCTCTCTAAAGCAGCAACTGAGCATTTGGTACTGATAGGAGGCTTTAACAATTATTGGATAAAAGCCATAAATAGGAGCAAAAAAGGTCACATTTCTACATCATGGCTGAAAAGTCTTCATACAAAAGGAGTATGCATGTTCTTCTAGGAATTTGGAGACAGTAGAAAATGTTAGTATTTACCTGGCAGATTATGAGAAGGAGATAGTAAGTTCCCATCCTAACTATGGTTTTGACAAATAAAAGGACATTGTCCTACTTAGAGTTCAAATAAAGTTTCAGTTAAGTGTTTTGCTCTTTTTTGTGTACTTCTGTGCTGCTGTCTTTGGCAGGTTATGCTTGAGCCGTTTTTTTTTTTTTTTTTTTTTTTCTTTTTTGAGACATTCATTATTTCTAATTTTGAAAATAATGCTATGAAAACTATGTCAATGTCAAATACTGGGTAAAACTTGCTAGAAGTGACAGTATCAGAATGTGGTTTTACAGGCTTGGAGGTGATAAAACCAAGAATAAAAATTCCTTTTGTGATATGTTTATTCTTTATAAAGGTATATATATTCTTTCTTTTTTCAGCATAGATCCTTGAAGGACTTCAGCACCCCCACTAGAAATCTGATTTTTATTAGTATTTTAGAAGAAGTACATGTTGAAAAATCTTTAAAATTTGTTTGGAGAACTTTGGAACATAGCTTTACTTTACTCATCCACAGTAATGTCTGATCTTCTAAAATGAAATTATAATTTAGCCCAAATTGACTAAATGTACTGACAGGGATGGTCTTGTGGTCATTTGCAAGCTGATGTCTGATGGTACTGTTAAGATACTTAACACATAGCTTTAAGTCATTGCTCCTTTGTAATATATTGATTGATCCATGAATTTAATAGTTCTGGTCCTAAGACCTGGATTTGACAATCAGAGGGTTTTGGTCTATGTTGTGATCAGTGCAATTACTGTTTCTATTTTCACGAAAATGGAAGTTTAATTTACAGCAAAAGCAGGTTTCTTTACATTACATTGTGCTGGCTTTCCCTAGTACCCCTTCTGCAATTTCTGCTGACTCTGCCAACATATTAAAGTGCAAGAGCAGCAAGCAGTCACAGGACCCTCACTGTATGGGGATGAACTGAGGAAACCTTCACAGTCAAGCAGTTCTTCACAATTGTATTTCTGTTACCTGTCCAGTAATTTATTTCCAAAATGCACTGTATGAAAAAAAAAAACCTACTATTTTCAGGGTATATCAAAAGTGACATCAACTCACTTAAAAATCTTAATGGTGGGGAGAAGCAAGAGATTTTGAACAGCTAAATGACCTCACTTTAAAATCCCATCAATAGGAAATATTCTTATAAATGAATGCTTTTTCTTATCTCTGAATAATTTACAATGTTACTTGTGCCACTATCAGAATGGCTTACTGATCAAAATTATGCACCATTTCAGTCCTGAGGAAGTGATAGTGAGTTTTTGCAGCAATTCCCAGGCTGGCTATGACTAGATCTGGACTTACACATTTTAATGCCAGGCCTGGACCTAATTCTTCAACCTCAGGGAGTATGTATTGGAGAATTTTAATTAGAAAATAGGGAAGAAAGTTAAAAAGCTTGCATTTCAAAGAAATAAAATGACTGGATATCCGTATCAAGGTAGAGCTCAATTTGTAGTAGAAGAGTCAAGAAATCTGAATGAGAAGAAATGGAGAATGCTCAGTTAGATCATAGCATAGAAATAAACAAATAGTCTGAATTGAATTAAACTACAGATATTTAGATTAAAATGTTAAAGATTGTAAAAACAGTAAATACATTACTGAAATGTCCTAAGATCACAGTGCTTCAAAATGCACCAGAGATTTACATTTTTCTGGAAGATTTATTAAAAATGCATTTTTAAAAGAAGAATTCAGAAGATGACTATGGTATGTTTGAAAACTAACAAGAACCAAGGAGAAAATTTGCCTGACACATGAGAACATATAGCAAACACTTCACAGAATCACAGAATATGCGGAGTTGGAAGGGACACATAATGATTATCAAATCCAGCTCTTAGTCCTGCACAAGACACCCCAAGAGCCACACCCTGTGCTTGAGAGCATTGTCCAAACACTTGAATCCTGCCAGGCTGGTGCTGTGACCCCTTCGCTGGGGAGCCTCTTCCAGTGCCCAACCACCCTCTGGATGAAGAATCTTTTGCCAATATCCAACCTAAACCTCTTCTGACACAGCTTCAGGTCATTCCCTCGTGTCCTGTCACTGTCACCCAGAGAGGAGATCAGTGCCTGGCCCTCCTCTTGCCCTCAGAGGAAGCTGTAACTGCAATGAGGTCTCCCCTTAGTGTCTTCTTCTCCAGACTGAACAGACCAAGCACCCCCAGCTGCTCCCCATATGGCTTCCCCTCCTCGCCCTTCACCATCTTCACTGCCCTCCTCTGGACACTCTAACATCTTAATGTCTTTTTTATATTGCAGTGACCAAAATTGCACACAATATTCAAGGTGAGGCTGCACCAGTGCAAAGCAGAGTGGAACAACCACCTCCTTTGACTGGCTTGACAGATTAAATGTATTTAAATGATGGATAAACTAGAATATTAGTGACTTCACATCGCAAGTTACTGTTGAATGTTGTAACTTTGGAAGTTAAAATAATTTGAGGTGATTTTCTTATTGATTTCCTCAGAAGCATGATTATTCTATTAGACACACAATTATTCTAAGATTTCCAAAAACTGCAATAGAGGAACATTCTCACACCAAATATAAGAGAAAAAAAAGGAAATATAGAAACCACTCAAACAAAACAATAAAAAAATCACCCCAACAAAATAAACAAACCAAAAATAATACTAACCAATAGTAAATCTATATGCCAGGAAATAAATTTCCTATAATCCTTCTAAGACAAGAATTTCTAAATTTCATAGAATCATATAATAATTTGGGTTGGAAAGCACCTTTGAAGGTTATTTAGTCCAAAACCATACAATAAGCAGGGACATTTTTAACTAAACCAGATTGCTTGGAGTCCAGTTCAACCTGACCTTGAAGGTTTCCAGGGATGAGACATCCAACACCACTCTGGGCACCCTGTTCCAGTGTTTTGCCACCTTTATTGTAAATATTTCTTCCTTGCATCTACTCTGAATCGATCCTCTTTTGGTTTAAAATCATTACCTCTTGTCCTATCAGAACAGATCCTGCTAAAAATTATGTCTTCAATTTTTTGAAAATTACATCCAAACTACTGCAAATTATTTTAGAGCAAATTAGTTACTAGCTTTTCTTTATTCAGATAGTCAATTTCAAATTGTTAAATAAATTCACAATGCAATCTGTAGTTCACAGCTACCAAATAGAGATTAGATCACATCACAAGGTAGGCATCTTCCCGGGTTATAAAACGCAAACAGAAAGTACAACATTTGCATTTTAGAGGTCTCTATGTATTATTTACTATAGACTTCATGTACAAATAGAAACTTAAAATTTTTTTTTACATATGGCATATCCTAATAAAGCCACTTTATCTACCTACTCAATCATTAAGTGTCCACCTGGAATTGAAGTGCATGTCAGAAAAAGAAAAGCTCAGAAAAATAATGACAGATGTTATTTCTTTTAATGTCATTTTCTCTTACCCTTCACATGGGGAGGAGCTGTTGCCCCATAGTCACTGAAATGTATGCTTTGCATATTCAAACTTCACATATTGAACTTGGCTCAAAAGACTAACCAACATGTAGAAATATAGCACTTAGGGATGTTCAGACCCATTATCTTAAAGAAAAACAATGCTAGCAAGAATACTATGCATTTTTCTGATGGTTTCTAGGCCTCTTACAGATCTGGAATTATGAAGCCTAACAATAACCTGAGGGATTGCGTTACAATTTTTTGTGGATCTGAACTGAAAATCTAAGCGGTAAAAATGAAATATTTACAGTAAAAAGCAGAAGTACCTATAAATTAGGTGTACAACTTGTAAGTTTAAGGCACCTGGTGCTAAGAATGGGATTCAAAACCAGGTCAGATCCTTAGGCTCCCTTTAGCAATTCAGGGAGCTTTGCTATTCAAAGCACCATCTGGTGAATGGAAAGTGATGTAAAGATGCCCAAAGGAAGTTTGGGAAGCCACCTTGGAGGTTCAAAGAACTGAGCCTCTTAGTTCAAAGAACTGAGTGCTGTGGAAAGTCACCTAGGAGAACAGAGAAGCAGATATGTTCAATGTGGACTTCACCTTTTCTCCTCAGATGGTGAACAATCAAACTTATTTTATTACCATGGAAAGACCAAACCATTGACAGGAGGAAAATGCTTCTGATGAAGCTGTGCCACTGAGCAGAATGGAAGGAAAGATTCATGTGATTACTAGGAGAGTAGTTGACACTGTAGTTGGAACACTAGCTGGACTGGAGGATGCTGAAACACTGGTCTTCCTATCCATCCTAGCTGGGAGTTGCTAGAGAAAATAAAAGGAAATTGTTTACAGCACTGGAACAGAGGGCCAGGAGTCCTTACTCCTAAGGAAATTCCCTGGCAAATACAACACAGAGTGATCTGACAACAGTGGGTTGGGAGGGGTTTTCTGCATGTTTTTGTGTCTTGCTTTGTATATGTACTCATATTTTGTGAATCTAGCCCTAAGAAATTTGTTGGTTCCACAAAGCAATTTAATGGTAAAACTAATACATGCTTCTATTCCATGAGCAGAAACTGTAACTTCTGTACTCTTGGAAGGAATTTTAAAAGCCTGAGGCAGATTCAGCAATTTGTGTGATGTACAAAGGTGCAAATGCCAGAGAATCTAGTTACCTCTCCTAGTGGAGAAAGGGTTTTTGACAGTGGAAAAAGTGTTGTTTTTTTCTGTTGTTGGCCACAATGGATTGTATACCCCAATGTAAAGTGGGGAAACCTTGTAAGTACCTGGGAAAGAGCTCTTCTTCTAACTGTATTCTGGATGTACGTTTGGCTCAGCTCTGCTGGGGATTATTTGCCACACACTGCTTGCATCTTATTATATTAATGAATCATATATGTGCATCATGGGAGAAATTTGGATCCTAGCGGAGATATTGGCAAACATCCCACTGACTAACCAGCAGACATAGTTGAACCCAGTTGAGACTAAGGACACTAATGGATTCCTGTAGGGTATTTCTCAGCAAAAATGGCCAGCCCTGCTGCTGGCAAGCTTTTGAAACAAAACAACCATTAGCTGTCCCATGAACTCTTTTAAGTCCTTCAGGTAATGCATTTCACTTGAAATAAAAATGAATGGTTACTTTTGTTTTTCAGACAAAGCTAAAATGATACTTCTAGAAAAGTGAGAATAAATGTTCTTTCTTAAAGCAAAGAGCAAAATCAACCAGTCAGTTTTCTGAATGCAATCTGTGTGATTAATGTGTCTCGAAATACAGACATTTCTATAAAATATTAATCACTTCACTTCTGGACTGTATTAAATTACATTTAGCAATTCTGAAATTCCTTCCATATACTTTATGAGCAAATAATATTTATTAAAATTTTTCATCCTGTAAACCATTTCCTGCATAATTTTACTCTTTTTGTTAAAAAATCTGATTTGTTTGCCAGGCAAAATAGAAGTTCAAGGACCATCCTAGGAGAAGAGATCACTTTTGTGAGCAGGAATTCAAGGAACATACTTGCTTTTCCTTATAGCTATAGTGCACAAAATTTCAGACATGTGAATGTTGAAGAGTAACTGATTTTTAAAAAACATTTGGCTTCTTTAACAGGACATAATCATTGTAGCTTCTCTAATTAAAATTATTTACATAGGAAAGTCTATATTAAAGTTATGAATACAGTTTAAATGCTTGATGTATCTCATATCAACCAGTATGATTGAAAGTGTTTCATTTTCTGTTTTACTATAAGGAAAAATTCCCCTAATTGAAAAAGTAATATGGTGCCATATTAGTTGTTTGCTCTAATAAGGTGTATAAAGTTCACCAATACATCTATTACTTGGCATGATTCTTCTCCTTTCAATCTTATTAAGATGAAACTTGGTAAAGAAGGATTAGATTATAAGAAAACAAAATGGCAATAATGATACCTAATGCCCAGTAAACGCTGTATTTTCTCTTATTCACGTGTTCAGAGATAGAGAGGAATGCCACACCTCTTTCATGTGCACAACAGATTCACTGCCAGACAAGGAAGGAGTTGGCAGGTTCATGAAGATGCTAAAGGAGGAGAGCAGCTGTTCAGCAACAAAACCTTCCTAGCAGAACCTTTCAGCCAGTTGCTGGACCATTTGATGTGGTGTTTGTGAGAGTGGGTGCACACACATCTCATTGGAATGGCAGGAACGCAGGGAAAAAAGCTTACAGTGGAGGCACTGATTGTCATGTTAGTTAGGCAAATATGTAACTTTCGTAAGTGATAAGTATTATAGGATTTTACATATGAAAGAACCCCTTTCATGCTTTTCAGGCACTAGATGAGAAAAATGTCTATGTTGTTATTTATTGGTTCCCATAGATGTATATGCACTTAAGTTGTTTCTACTCCATAGAGTAGTTGTCTTGCAGTGTGTAAAATCTACAGATGGAGAATGGGAAGAATAGGCCTGTTATCCTGAATTGATACCAAAAAGGGCAAAAGGAGAGAACGGCGTATCTATTCAAGGCAATTATCATCTATCATGAAGACATGGCTGTTCTGCATTCTTCACGCAGGCTGAAGAGCCACGTACACTTTTGGTGAAAAAATAGAACACATGTGCAGGAACAATAGGTTTCTAGAGGATATATTCCATAGTTGTATTTCTTCACTGTTGTCAAGCTCCAAAGCACATTCTTTACACCAAGGATTTAAATACAAAGGTTTTGCATTTTTTTCTTCAAAATTTGGGCAGAAATTACCTTAATAAAAGAGATGTGTACACCATAATGTCAAAAATTCTATTTCATGAATAAATTTTGATTTGCATTTAAATGTGCTCATATGAATCCATTAACTCATCTTACAATGACAACAAAAGATCTTTTTCCTGTTTATTGTAGGTGGATAATAACTTGGGCTTTTATTTGGCAACACCTTTTAAGACATGTTTGCTCGAATGACTATTTTCATGCATATGTGTTTAAATGTAGCATGTAAAGTATTTGTCATAGGCATATAGAACCCATTTCAGTCATAGCTTAGACTCCCAAGTTTCAAAAGTAAATGTTTACTTTTTTATTAACTTACTATGAGCTCAGTCTGAACCCTCCTAATGTGTCTCACCTGACTAAATACTGGATTTATAACACTGGGAAAAAGAATATAGCTCTATATGTGTTGAAGGCAATTAGCACCTATTAGTAAAATAATGGCTGTTCTGTGTCCTTCAAACTGAAAAAAAATTAGAAGAGCCACATAAAATTTTGGTGAAAAATCCCAAACACATATGCACAAACAGTAATTTCCAGAAGAGGTATTTGTTTGCCTTTGCCCAGGATTCTGTCTCTCCAAACTTTGAGGCAAGATTCAGCTGCTCTTTCCAGCATACTTTTTTCCTTGCCCTTTACATGTGGGAAGGGAAGACAGAAGCACATACAATCCTATAATAGTAATTTATCTTGGAACTATTGCAAGCTTGGTAGTTGGTGAATATTCTTTCTATGCATTAGATTAGCTATTTAAGATAATTTCTATATAAGTAAAATACCTTTACAAGGATAGTTGCAATAGTAGAAATCAGTATGATCAATGGTGTGATCACTTTGTAATTGTAATCTGTTGCTAAAATGAACGTCATCCCTGCTCCTTCCCTTGGTGTTTGTTGCCTTTAAATCTCCTCTGATGTTTGCAATTTGGAGGAATCTTCTCTTCTTGTGATATTAAAAACCTACAGTCTCTGACAACATTTTATTAGAGAAGGAAAGGTGCTTGCCCTATAAGAAAGACTGCTTTAAAACACAATGCTTAGTACTGTTTCTTCAGAAGTGTTTTAGTATATTTTTCTCATAACATCTAAACTGTTACTATCTGATAGTACAATAACTTGGATATTGAAATCACCTTGTTATGTTCAGAATTTGACCAGAAATATTGTAGTCGAAAGAAGCAATGTATTATTCATGCTTAGTTAGGTCAGCTGAACACATTTCAGCCTCACCGTGTTTGCAATCATCTTGACTAGTGTCATAATATTTTCCATCACCTCTCCCGAGGCACATTTAGCACCTTTTTTTCCCCCCTTTTTAGAAAAAGAAATTCTCAATTATAGCTGTAAAGCAAACAGGCAACTGAAATCCACCCATTTCCTAAAGCACTATTATCCCTGAGGCATCTGAAACAAAAACATATCAATACTAATTACTTAGCAGAAAGCAATCAAGAAAACCTTCTCACTCTCAAATCTCTCTTCTCCCTGTACTCCTATAACCAACGTGCCTCTAAACAGGAAAGCCTGAGCTGTCTGAAAGCACACAGGGAGACATGGTGATAGCAAAAGCAAGCCTTCTTTATGACCTTGACCCCACGAGTCTTTTCTGGTATCTTCTTCTCACAGCCCTCTCCTGGTTCACCTGTGATAAGTGTAATCTCTTCTCAGCAGCTCCCAGTGCTTCAACTCACTGATTTCAACAAGCAAGCAAACAACAGAAGAGGTGTTGTTCATACAAATCTATCCTTTCCCTTCATCAGACTGATGCCTGTACTGAAATAAGGTATCTTCAGTCCATAGGAACTGGCACCCAGCCTCACAGCAGTACCCTCTGTGGGCTGCACAGGATGCTGGGCAGGCTGGCTGGGAGGCTCCAGCAAAGGGTGCAGGGTGCTGTGGGTGCTAAACCTACTCTGGAAGTCTTTGGGTTTTTTTTTTTTTTTTTTTTTTTTTTCTTTATTTTCCTGAACCAACGAATACATGTAAGGTGTCTGGCTAATTTTCTTTTACAGTTAATTTTTAAAAGAAGAATTATGGCTTCAATATTTTTTCTCAGTCTCCCTCTCATGCTCTGTTGGATCTTTCTGCACTTATTTGGGATTTTCCAGTCCCCGGAAGTCATGGGGTTCATACCAGCAGAGTGGAACATAGCAAGGCTTATAAGAAAGCAGGCCTTCATTGCACAAATATTGAATGTGTGAATTATATGAATGCTTGATTTTGCATAAGCCAGGTTCACTGCAATCACTGATCATGCTCTTGATGTTTCTTTTGAAATGGTAGATGATCCAAATTAATAAAAAATGCTGATCAATGTAGTATTTCATTTGAAAAATGAATAAAATATTTATTTAAAAAACCCACAACCCCAAAATCTGAACCTCCAAACTAGAACAAGGGCAGAGAGGGAGAAAGGTAAAAAAAGGCAAGCTTTCTACCTGCTCTTTGTTTTGTCAGGTGTACTGATCACAAAACTAGTAATGCTGGTGAGCTTTCCCCTCAATGCCATGGAATTATGCAGTGATGTGGGTCTCGTCGTAAGTAAGTGCATTTATCTAGATGATTTCTATTAGGGACCAAACAGGCTCCCCTTAAGAATTTGATATGATGGTGTGAGTATTTATGCTCCTATTTTGCCCTCTCTTCCTTTATACAAATGTTTTTACATGGAGCACAATGAATTAATATGAGCATATACAGTAGAACAAAGTGCATGAAGATTTTCTCACAAAGAAGGTGCTGTAACATCAATTCTAAAACTTTATGCAAAACAGTGCCTTTCCCTTAAAGTGAGACAGACCTGGCAGTTCTCCTGTTTAATGAGAGATGCTGGGGAAGAGGTCTGAAAAGCAGCTTGTAGTAAAATAATATGTACAGATTTCATGTTCTGCAACCACCAACAGCACATTGATTTTTGGTTCAGTACACTGGTAAGATTGCTTGTTTTGCACTTCCAAGTGCTGCAATGAAAGCAGTGATGGAGGAGTGAGGGCAATTAAGAAAATGCTGTACCCATGAGAAGTATGTGCATTGCTCATCTGATTTGTGGTTTGAAATCCACCAATTCCAGAAGCATGAGGAGATATGCATTTGCCTCCCATCTGGCTTCAGATCACCAGAATCAGAGGAAATTGATGTGCAGGCTACTAGAGATTTACCAAATGCTTACTTTATTTGAGTTTATAATCAGCCTCTTGAAGTATGAGGATATTTCTAAGGGGAAATCTGCTACAGGAAAAGGCTCGAGTAACAATAGTCATAAATAACAAATGTTGCAAATCATTAATGACTTTCTTCTGAATTTCTGAAGGTTTACTAAAATGTTTCTTTGAACTGCCTTTCTGTATAATTTACAAAACACTAACCTACCTAAATTATTAATTGTTTTTCATTATTATAGTTTATTTTTATGCCTTCTCTGAGTTACTGTGCTCCCTCTATTCTACTCAGTCATTGACAGGGTTTTTTGAAAGATTTCTTCTAACGAATATTCACAAATATTTCTGGACAATTTTAATAAAATTTTAGATTAAAATACCTTGATGGAGTTGCTTTAATTTGTCTTACTACTTCATTAGTGACATAAAATCTTTAAGTAGTCCTAGAAATCTAAATATTATGCTCTCATTAGGGCATAAAACTACCTGTTTTCTCATGGATTTGCAATATTCTCACCACTTTCCCTTTGAAACTTTATAAAACTTGCATGTCTTTTTAATATGCATCTGACATGATCTATGGGTGTATCTCTACTCAATAGTTTACATTAAACTGCAAAGTTATAGATTTCATAGAGTCTAGGAAAAACACTGTGTCACTAATCTGCTTAGAACCCTGCTTGTTGGTTCATTGGACATAATTATTGACTTTTTGTAGCTTTATACAAAATCAAGGGGTTTAATAAGCTCTGCAATACCATAGCAAGATGCCTACTGCAGCCTGACAGAACTTTTGTATGCTTCCTGGAATGCCACCAGCAAAGTGAGTTTCTGCACAGCAGTTTCCTCTGATGATGGTGATCTGATGTGAGGAAATCTATATGAAAATCAATTTCTGGCTTTACAGTCTTCCTGTGTTATATTAATTTTTGGAAGACTATTTAGGATTAGAGGAAGAAGAATTAGCTGATCTAATTCTGCCTGAAAACCTGTTTTTTCTTTCAAGAAGGAGTGCTTTTGGAGCTGGTGGTGTATCTTACCAGGGTAACATCACAGGAAACCACTGAGGCCTGTTGCCTTTTGTCTGGCTGCTGTGCATCCTTGTGAAGAGAGTTCCTCCACACTCCCTGCAGCCAATGCCCCTGCCAACTGTTTCCAACTGAGTTTCCAACTGAGGCACTCCTCGCTGGCCTTGCAGGCTTCAGGGTTGAGCTTGCTGGGAAAAACTTCCTGCTATTCCCAAGCCTATTTACCTTGCGGAGCTTTTTTTAAAATTAAAATCAGGATGAAAGTAATTTCTATAATCAATTCCTACATGAGGCGTCTCCTACATGATGGAGCTTTACCAAAATTCTCTAATATTTACTGTTTATGGCAATTAATACCTAAGCAGATTTTCAGAAGGATACAGATTTCCTTTAAATTTGTGTTAAGCTAAGAAACCGCAAAAGTTTTTCTTTGTCATATGAATAGAAGCTTTTGATTCTGGTAAAGTGAAATGGGGCTTTAACACTCCAAGGTATCAATTTTCAACAACCCCCTCCCTCAAAAAACTCAAAATCAAGTAATCAAAATTGAAATTAAGTTCTAGTTTTATGCTTGTTTAGCTTGCTTTTCTTTCCTTTCTTTATTTTTTTTGAACTAGCATGTGACTGCACAAACTCTTGAGCAATTGCTGTGATTACAATGTCAAATAATTTAATTATTTTAATGTGGACCTACCTAAGGTGAGTATTTCTACAAATATTCTCATGTAATGCAGTGTCTGTGCTAGGCTGTTCAGTCATATTTAACACAAAATGGTTTAGCTATTTAGAATTTTCTTAAAAATTCAGGTTTACAGGCAATGTGTCTTTAGAAAGGATCTGATGTTGTAAATCTTTTAATTTCCTAATTTTCAGATGTAAAACCTTAAGATGTGCATACAGTACGCAAAATTGCACAGCATGAACCATATTGTTATTAAATATTATGATTACAAATATAACAGTCAAAACTTGGACTGTGCCAATAATGAGGCTGCTAGTAAAATATTGATTTGTTCCTTTGTACGCATACATATGAACGATCTTTAGTAATAAATGATGCACAGAATATGCATTTGTGTGTGCACAGAAATAAGGTGTATGTGTATGATGACCAGAGATGTCCTGTTCCCTGTGGTGGATAGAACAGATTAGCACCTACTTACTAACTCCTTCATACGTGCCATGCCTCACCTGCCACTGCCAGAGGAAACCCAGCTCCAGAGGCAGGAGCACGAAGCTCCTCAGCCCCATCCCTGTGGGGTTGGGGTTTGGGTTTACGTACAACCCTGGAGGGCTCTGAGAGTGGGAGGCAGGTTTCACCTCCTGCAAGCCAAGTGGGGACCCCTCCAAGTGCCTGTGCTGCCTTGGGTTGCTCAGCCTGACTGCCAGGGTGTCCAGTGCCTGGTGTGCCCTGGGAAGGAATGTCCTACAGGGATTCCCAGGGTGTCCAGTGCCTGGTGTGCCCCGCGAAGGAATGTCCTACAGGGATTCCCAGGGTGTCCAGTGCCTGGTGTGCCCTGGGAAGGAATGTCCTCTGGGGATTCCCAGGGTGTCCAGTGCCTGGTGGGTGTCCAGTGCCTGGTGTGCCCTGGGAAGGAATGTCCTACGGGGACTCCCAGGGTGTCCAGTGCCTGGTGTGCCCTGGGAGGGAATGTCCTAAGGGGATTCCCAGGGTGTCCAGTGCCTGGTGTGCCCTGGGAGGGAATGTCCTCTGGGGATTCCCAGGGTGTCCAGTGCCTGGTGTGCCCCGCAAAGCAATGTCCTCTGGGGACTCCCAGGGTGTCCAGTGCCTGGTGTGCCCCGGGAAGGAATGTCCTACAGGGATTCCCAGGGTGTCCAGTGCCTGGTGTGCCCTGGGAGGGAATGTCCTCTGGGGATTCCCAGGGTGTCCAGTGCCTGGTGTGCCCCGCAAAGCAATGTCCTCTGGGGATTCCCAGGGTGTCCAGTGCCTGGTGTGCCCTGGGAGGGAATGTCCTCTGGGGATTCCCAGGGTGTCCAGTGCCTGGTGTGCCCTGGGAGGGAATGTCCTCTGGGGACTCCCAGGGTGTCCAGTGCCTGGTGTGCCCTGGGAAGCAATGTCCTCTGGGGACTCCCAGGGTGTCCAGTGCCTGGTGGGTGTCCAGTGCCTGGTGTGCCCTGGGAAGGAATGTCCTCTGGGGACTCCCAGGGTGTCCAGTGCCTGGTGTGCCCTGGGAGGGAATGTCCTAAGGGGATTCCCAGGGTGTCCAGTGCCTGGTGTGCCCTGGGAGGGAATGTCCTCTGGGGACTCCCAGGGTGTCCAGTGCCTGGTGTGCCCTGGGAGGGAATGTCCTAAGGGGATTCCCAGGGTGTCCAGTGCCTGGTGTGCCCCGCAAAGCAATGTCCTCTGGGGACTCCCAGGGTGTCCAGTGCCTGGTGTGCCCCGGGAAGCAATGTCCTATGCACTGTCCCACAAAGGTGGGCATCCCACCTGCCGGCTGCGAGCAGCCCCACTGCAGTGCCCTTTTCCTTTTTAATGATTAACAAACGAAAGAAGTGCTGCGCTACAGCGGCTAAACGTGGGAAATGTTGTGAAAAGTTATAGGCAGCCGGGCACGAGAGGAGCTGGGGGCACAGCAGGCTGACCAAAACAGCGTTTTGGCATCTCTTAATTCCATCGCCGTCAACCGCCAATTTCCTTTCTTGCAGGCATTGCTGCTGGCTGTAGGCTTAGGGTAGGCCCTAGCTCAGGCTGGTCCCCATCGGACAGAGCCGGCGGCTCGGGATCAAGCCGGCGGCCGCCTGCACACCTCGGAGCCTCTCACGCCGGGGCGCGGCAGGGTCCCGGCCTGCTCCGCTGCCCGAGGCGGGATTCGAACCGCGGTCCCCGAGACTCCCGGCTCTCCGCGACGCCCGAGCGGCCGCCAGGGCACGAGCGGGCGCGCGCGGCGCGCGCCCCTGCCCGGGCCCGGGAGGAGGGGGGGGCGGGGCGGCGCGCGTGCGCGCGCAGCTGGGTGCCGGCCGCGCGCGCCCTCCCAGGCTTCCCAGGGAATCCAGCGAGAGCAGGAAGAGGCTCTTTCCCGCGCACGCGCAGCTGGCCGGGCGGGCGCGCGCTGAGCCGCGGCGGCGGGAGGGAGGGGGGAGGGGAGGGAAGCTGCTGAGGTAAAGTTAGGGGGAGAGAGAGACTCCGTCAGCGAAGCGAGAGCCGGGGAGGCTCGGCGGCCGCCATTACTGAGCGCCGGGGAGCGAGCGGAGAGGCGGGACGGGGCTGCGGCGGCCGGGAGCGCTCGGGAGCTGCGGGCCGGAGAGCGGAGAGAGCCCCGCGGGGAGGAGAAGCCGCCGGGGGCGCCGGCGTGGAGAGAGCGTCCCGGGAATGCTGCCGCTCCCGCCGCCGCCGAGGAGCCGGATCCCGACGGCGCGAGGTGAGGGGAGGAATGCGGTCCCGTGGGAGCCGGCCCGGCCTGAAGCGGGGCGGCCGGCCCGGCAGGCGGAAGGGGAGCGGGGGGAGGAGGCGGCTGCAGCCCGGCGAGCCGGCGCGGCGGCCGCTGGCTGTAACCAGTTCGGAGGGCTGGGGCCGCGTGGGGAGCGGGCACCGGCCCCGCGCCCCCCGCCCGGCCCCCTCGGCCCCGCCGCGCCACGGAGGGCAGGCGGGAAGGGCAGGGAGCGGGGTGCCTGGTCCCAGACAGGTGATGAAGGCCTGAGCAATGGGAGGGTCTGAGCCTGCTGTACGAGGCTGCCAGCTGGTCACGGCTCTCTAGGGAGGGAGGAAGGCAGGAAGGGGAGCTTCCCTGCTCCTCTCTTCTTCCTTCCTCATTCCCTTCTTCTGCCTAATCTTTCAGCTTCCTCCCTTCCATTCCCACTGCCTTTCCCCCCTTTTCTCCTTTCTCTGTACTTATTTTCCTCTTCATTACCCCCTAATACTCGTTCACGCCTTCTCTGCTCTTTTCTTCCTCTACTAAATTTGAACAGTTGTCCATTCTCCTCCTCCTTCCTTTCACCTTCAAATATTGCTCTATATTAAATTTCCGAAAACTTCACTCTCCTAATGATGTGTGTGCATTTCTGTTTTTCCACCAGGTGGATTTTAAGGCTTTGGAATAGGGTAGCCAGTTGCAGTGTTGCAGATTTCAAGCGTTTTGAATCCCTTCAACCAGCATAACCTTTAGACTCTCTCCACCCAAGGGAATCACCAGAGATATACAGATGTAATGCCATGGTGTTGTAGCTATAAGACATAAGTAAGAAACACTGCTTTAATTAAAAAAAGAAGCAGGACTATATAGTTATAAAAGGAAGACATACTTGTCACCTTCTCCCCAGAATACACTCCACCCCTCTGTATCCCCCTCTTTTGCTCTCTCCAGTACAGCTTTTGATATCAGCGTGGACTATTTCCTTAATAAGTAGGAAGGGAACGATTTTAATCTAGACCAAAATAGGCCTGTGGGGGTATGTGTGTATTCTTTAGTTTAGTGTCATGCAGATAAACTGGTGGGTTTTTTTTTTTTTTTCTTAATAAAAGATCCTTGACAGAAATTTGAAAACTCTACACTGCAGAGTAAAAGCAGTAGAGAGAGAACAGCATTAGCTGGTCAATTGGACGTCCATTTTAAACCTGTGCATTGAAGCCAGTTGCAGCACTGATGCTTGTATACTTATTTCATAAAGAATGAGGAGTTAATAGGTGGCATTTTTGTCAGTTGTGCTGTCTTACCTTCTGAAGAGTCTTCCGCATGACAGTTGTTTTCAACAGTGACATCAGTGACCAGAGTTAACTGCCTGCTGATATTTATAGTGCATATCTAAAGTAAGGGCATTACAAATATTCATCCAGGTGCATACTTTCATTTTTTATGCTGCTTTGAAAATTATTTTTAAGAAGTGCTAAAATTCTTAAAATTCTATTTATAGTACTCTACTAAAACTCTGTTACTAGAGCTCAAAAAGTATTATGCAAATGTGTTTTTTTAAAGTCTGTAGTACATAAAGTATGGGAAATTGTTTAAGCATTTGTTACCTTATCACTAACTTGCTTTAGTATAAGTTGCTTATAAGTGTGGAACATACTGAGCTGAAATAGCATTTTCCCCCTGAAGTATCCCTATCTAAAACAGCTGCCATTGTTGTAAAATTGTAAATAATTGCAACCAAATGCCTGCCACTCCCTGTTATTGGACTTTACTTTAGCTAAGGTGTTGCATGTGTAACAAAATCCAATTAAATACTTTAGGCTCAGACTAAATTGTTTTAAAATGCTATATTTAGCACTAACAGAACCAAATGCTCCACATGTATTTCAAGCTATGTGCTTTCCTAAAGCTGTAGGTGTTTTTCTGTGTGCAGACTTTGTAGAAAAGAAAAGCACTGATCATAATAATAGATTGTTCTGTGTAAGTTTCCCTGTTGGGACTTGTTATTTGAGTAGATATTGCAAAAATAATTCCATTATGTTTAATAAAGATATTAGAAGCATGCTTGATGTTATCTTAAGGCTTCTAAAAGTACTTTCTTGACACAAGATAAATCCCATGTACTGGCATCCTTCAGGAATATTTCGCATAAAACTTGACAAAGCAGCCCTCATCACTCTGTTCGGTAGGCTGCTTCGCGGTGTGTCCTTAGGGTTCTGTGCAGAAGGCATTCTTGGGGGCTGACGTGCCGCGACCTTCTCCGAGAGAGTGGCACTTTGCACCCAAACACCCATCGCGGAGTACTGCTGGCACGGTTAGGTCGGGCGAACTGAAAACAGCCCCGTTTGTGGCCGTGACGTAGCCGTGCGAGCGAGCCCGCGGTGCATTCCTGCTCGGTGATAAGGCAGGAATGCTTTCCAGAGGGGCCTGCGTCCCGCGGCCGGGGAGGCTCTGCCGCCAGGGGGCTTTGTCCGCGCCGTGCCCGCGCCCCCCGCCCTCGCGGCCCGCAGGGAGCGCAGCGCAGTTTAGGGGGTCCCGCTCAGCCTGCGAGCTCCCGATTAGCGCTCCCGGGGCTTTTTTCCTCCCCTGGATGTGTGGTACGTCTCTCCTGATGGGCACACAAAATACTTCATCACTCTTTGGTTGGTTGGTTCTTTTTTTCCTTCATACTCTGATAATTGTTAGCCTAAAGGTCAGTGTAAGTGAGCTGGAAGAGTATTGCATTTTACAGATTATTGTTTGAACCATCTCATCACTTCCTTATAATTACAGATTTGGTGAAATATTTAAAGGAAAGCGAGTTTATAGTTCCCCACGAGAAAATCTGAAACAAATGTGAAGTTATTTTGAATTTGCATGTTAACTGTGTTTTTCTAGTGCATCTATTGGAAAACAAAATAATTAATCTGTGGCTAGTTCTGCACATTAAATTTTGTAGTAAATAAGAGTTGTTTCTTTGGCTTTGAGTTAAAATTCCCATGCATTTTTGCAGTTCTGCATCAGTTGACATTCAAACATGACGGAAGAATGTTTGCATTTAACAAAGGAAAACCAATACCTGCATGCACAGTTTTTGGAAAAGTATATATAGTTGCATTTTGGCATTTATTTATTTAGGTTGGCTAATTTTTATGCAGAATATTGCTGCTTATATATGCCAGTTCCCTTTCTCATTTAGTAATTTTAAAAAGGGGTTAAGCAGTGTTGTTTTACACAGGTAGAAATGACACATATAGCTTGTACAAGGTCAAACAACAAACTCAGCTTTATGGTGTTGAGTCCTGGGTTCTGTATTGCAGTTGCTCATGAAGCAAAATAATATGAAATGATCCAGATCTGTGGATCAGTAAAATTAGTTGTAGTTGCCCATACCAGGATGTAATTTTTTCTTGGTTTTTTTTCTCCCAGGAAATGCATTTTAGCCCTTTTTCTGTCTTTACTTTGGTACCTTCTTCTTTGTCTTCTTCCTTTTTTTTTTTTTTCTTCTATTTTTATAAGGTTTTTCATGTATCCCCTTCGTAAAATTTCTCCATTAGCTCTTTTGTGTTTTTCCTGAGTATCTCCACAAATAAGCCTGATCGGGAGACTTGCTCTGGGAAACTTCTCTGACCATTCTGCATGTTTTTGGTTGGAGCTTATCCTATGCAAAAAGAATTAAGAATTGATTACTTCTGTAATCTTGCACTTTCCTTCCCTGTTAAAATACAGGCTTTGAAACTATATTGAATGCTTTCAGATATTCAAAAATCTGAAAATAAGTAACTTGAGACCTGAGTTCAGAATACTGCTATGCTGGTAATTTGAAACTTTGCAGTTTACCTTTATATTGTACCTTGATTTAATTTATGTAGATTGCTTTGGTTTTTCTCTTGTTTGTTGTTTTTTTTTTTTTTTTTTTATGGAGAGTAATAATGATAATAGATGCCCTGGGACTGCTAGATTCCACCTAAAAATGATGTTTTGGATTCAGAAGTAATATTTAGGCTCTGATTTAATTTTGAGTAATACACAGACAGTCTTCAGTGTATTATTATTAATAGAAGACATTTATTGAGCTTAGTAGGAAGTAAGAGCTTTGAACTTCTGTTTTTAAACACAGTTTTTCATTGCTTTATAATGTGAAGTTTGCCAATTGAGGTTTCTTTTTTTTTATTTTTAATACATTGATTACTTTGCTTTTGTAAGGAGAGAATTATCTAGGCTACAGAACTCCTTTAGGGATTATAGTTGGCTGTCATACTAACCAAGTCTGAAATGAACAGCAGTTGGAGTCATCCATTCTCATCCTTCATTTCCCTAGCACGATTAATCAGCATACCACTTCAACTGAATTTTTTTTTTTAGCCAGAGGATCACTGTTGTCCTTTACTGTCTTTGCTGTTGCTTGCTTGAGTTTAATTTCTGATAAGCAATCTGAATAATGTTTTTTCTCATGTTGGCTGATACTTGGTTAACTTTTGTATTTACCATTATTTATAAATAAGGTTTCAGTTGTGGTTAGTTAAGGTTACTAGCATTTGTGAAGGCAAGAATATTGGTGTGTTTGGAAAGTGGACAGGATACATCACTCAACAGACTTAAGTGGTTTGAAATTGTTGATAAGGTGACATTTGTATACTCTGGTTTTATTTCTAAAAAAGATTTTCACCTGAAGGGAAGATTTCTTATGCTTGCTTGAGTGACAAAGATAGCTCTTGGTAAATACTGAATGAGAAATGGTGACATTACGTTAAGATACATCAACGTTTGTTTTTTCTAACTGTTTGTTAGAAGAGGAAACAGTTGAATTCTTACTGTGTTTTGGGTAACCCTATAGTTACTGTTGTGCTGATAGATCTTGGACGTTGGGTACTCTAGTAAATGTTTTGCCAGTGCCAAATTTTGGTTCTCAAAAAGTATGAAGTGAGAAATGACTTGGTATAAAAATTTGGTGTCAGTAGTAACTTGAATCTGAAGCTGTAACTTTCTTGGAGTCATGGTCCGTGTATTTTGAGTGCACAACACTATGAAACTCTTCCTCCAGACCATTTCAGTGACACCTAATGTGTTTGAATTTACTTGGTGATCTGCTGTAGAGGTTACAGTAAGTTTTTTTTGGTGTATTCATATGCCTTGTAAAGCAGACTAGGCTGTGATGGGCTGTTTATTCACATGTGCTTCTCTTTGCTTGGCCAGGTAATTTACAAACACAATTGCAAGAATATGACGATTGAAATGAACCCCAGAAAATACTAATCCATAAACTGTTGTGTCTAGGCAACACTACAGAGTGAGTAAAGGACTTGGGGGAAGTCCTTCAACAGGGGAACAACTTCCCTGTTGGCAGCTGCTTAAATACTTGGTGGTCATAAGCAATTCTGTAGACTCTTTCAGGCAAGAAATTTTTGCTTCAGCCATGTTAGGCCTAAAACATTTTTAGGTTCAGAAAGCAATTTTGGAGGATATTGAGAAATACTCAAGAGTATTTATCTGTAAGTGATTTTTTTACTGTGGACTCATCTACAAGTTCCTGTGCAGCCACAATTACTTACTACTGATAGATGATTAATTCTTTAAGTATTTATTATTTGCTAATAATATGGCATTCTATTCTAGTGTTTAGAATTCAGCTTGGAAGACTTTGGGAAACATGTATTTGTAAATAGGGCATTTTCTGGTGTCTTAATGTTTCTGACTGATGTTGTGGAGGCCTGTGTTTGAGCTTTCTCTTGTGGCAGTGTCCCTCAAGCCTCAGATTGCATTTTTGCAAGTGAAGACACTGTTCTCTTACTCTGTCTGCTCTTCCACATACTCTGAGTTCTTCAGAGTCCCATTGTGTTTTTCCTCATGAGCAAGTATCTGCTCTGCTCAGCTAGCTGTGGATGTAGAGGAGTGCTGCAGCTTGGAGGTAAGGGCGAGGAACAGGACTTACTGCCTATCTTCTCAGTCAAGTGATAGAATTTAGCAATGAAGCTCAGCCGGGCTTAATGCAGGACTGATAGACTGCTGCCTGTTGATTTTGGTGTTGTTCGGTACCACAAGATTAGTTACTGTTGTATTGGTATATTGTTTATCAGTATTGCCAAACCTTTTTTGTCCAAAAGAAAATTTACTAGAGCAAAGTGAATATTATTCCCAAAGCAAAATGAAATTAAGACTATAAATGGCAAAACAAGAAAGAGCGCTGTTGTTTTGATGAAGTATTTAGCGCATATACAGTGTGGTGCTGCATTTTGCTTAACAATGACACCTTTCCTTAGTTGAAAATGGCTTACATAATATTCCAGTGCGAGTGCCTCAAGTTACTTTCCTGTTCTGCATCAGTGTGTAGAGCATCGGCCTGGCAAAGTCTGGGTTTTGTGTGGATGCAAAGGGAAGAACAATGGAAGAGAGTTCTGTTTTTGATTACTTTATAGTAGCATCCCTGCAGTGAGATCAGCACATAGGGTTATATTAATAATTTGTACCCTAGTTGAGAATTCAAAATCTCCAAATACAATTATACTTTCAGTTTCTAATTTGTCACAGTTTGTGAGTCCTTTTAATTTAGAAGTGGTGTACTATAGGTTTTGAGGTGGACTGTACCTTTTTCCTATTAATAGACTATATGTACGTAGACATACATTGGTTTCATGTATTTTGTACTTATCCCAACTTCATCTTGCAAACTTATATTCTAAATATTTTAGAATTCCAAATTATTCTCCAAGTGATTAGTGATTTTTATAGCTCATATGTTATCTGAGAAACTATATTATTTTTTTCAGAGCAGGCTTTTGCAACCTAGTTATTGTTGAATTATCAAGTTGAAATTCAAATCACAATCACTTAAGAACTCTACGCTCTCTCAAATATTAATATGT
Source organism: Anomalospiza imberbis (assembly GCF_031753505.1). NCBI lineage: Eukaryota > Metazoa > Chordata > Aves > Passeriformes > Viduidae > Anomalospiza > Anomalospiza imberbis. The sequence goes on along the minus strand of NC_089686.1, from coordinate 26,828,995 downwards.
GCGCTTACAGGATTTAAACCCTCAAAATTTAGACAAAGACCAGCTTGAGCTTTGTTTATGGATTTAAAATAAGGAAAACAATCCTTATGCATAGGTGAAGTGTTGTTCCTTATCTGATTGCTGTTTCTTCCTTCATAAACTTGAAACTTTTAATGGTTCTTATTTTTTGTTTTCAGATCCCTCAGGGAAGGACTTACTGAAGGGCACTGTTTAAATGTGTGACATTACTGCAGGGAGATCGCAGCAGGATAGTCATCTTGCTTTGCACCTCTTTTTCCTAAGGGTAAGTTTGGGCTTTAGGCCTTTATAATGTAAAATTAAAATGTAATATAAGTACAAGCTGCTACCTTATTTTCTTTATAACGACCCTTGGAGATCTAAAAGTCTGTAGAGACAAGGTCCTATAGTGCATCTGTAGATGGTCAGAGATAACTTCCTGCAGTGATGTCAGATGCTTTGTATTATTTTCAATCCTAAAATTGAAATTAGTTGGGGAACTCAAACAACCCCTCCTTTGAATCTGTAACAAAGGTGGGGGGCAGGGTTGATGAATCGTAGTGTTTACAATTTGTTGTAATTGAATTAGGCAGATTGAACTAAGATAATGGAACTACTTTACAATGAATTTCCAGTGTGCATGCTTTAAAATAGTACAAAACGGTAAAGTAAATTTACATTAGTGGTATAGTGAAATGGGAAATCTCCCATTTGGAGAACAATTTAATGATGATTACATATTAAATGTGAAGCCATTATAATGTCAGATTTTTACCAGTTTTATTGCTTAATTAACATAGATTTTGTTCTGTGACTTTGTACAATCAGTGCAAAGTAGGAACTGTATTTAAAAAAAAAAAAACAACAACAAAAACAAACCCATGCTGGTTTTAAATATCTTTAGTGATTCATCTTCTACTATGGTTAATATCTTTCATGTCAGGATTTTAATGAGAGACTGATGTGTTTGTTCTCCCTTTGTCAGTGTCCCTTTTCACCAAACTCTTTTGTACTTACTTGCTTAAAAATGTATCGATTTAAGAAAACATTTTGTAGATGGAGGAGGAGCAACGTTTGCTACTGAGGATGTGGAGTATCTGAAAGTATTGATTGTTTCCTATAAACTAATTGCAAATTGACAGTGTCTTCCTGATAAAGTGAAGTAATCATGTGGATGAAGATTTTTGTGTTCTAGTTTAGTCCACATGAAATCTGTATTGTGCAGCAGCAAACAGAAAACATTTTATAGTGAAAGTGCTGACTGAATTTCTCATTCTAACAGTTTGAATGATGCTACTATGATAAGCTTTGCTTTAGAAAGAAAACACTGGGTTTATTTGTAGGAATATAAATACTGCTTTTAAAGGATGTTATTTTTGCTAAGTATTTTTATTTCTGGAGCCATTTTCTGATAGGTCCAAATTATGTCTTTTAAGAATATAATAAACACAGTGGAAACAGTAAAAAGGAAAATTTAAAATAAGGGTTGTCTTTCTGAATGGGTCTTTGAGTAATCTGATTTAACCGAAAAAGAATTCTAAAATCTGGCATAAAAGTTTCAGTTTTTGCAATATAAAAGTTCTTGAGTATAAAAAAAGTTGTTCCTCTTCATTTTGTAATGGAATTGATACTTTCTTTCTAAAAAATGTACTTTCCTTTTCTGTGATTTCCATAACTAACAGCTGGTTTTATGTATGTAATTTGTATTTGATGTTTTGGTTAGTTAATTGTTGCTTAGAAGGACAAAGTATATAACACTAAAATTTCAGTATTGATGCTTGTTATACTTTCATTCTGATAAGGGCTATTTATAGTTTTGTTTAAATACATTTGTTTTGTTACTTTGTACTCTACAAATGTAAAAGCAAACATGTTAAGTACAATAGTATCTGCCTTTTGTTTATAGTGCCATGTAATATTTGTCTTTTTACCAAGAAAATGAGAAGTATTTTTATCAAAATGTTTTCACAGAGGACAGAACAGTGTAGGTTGGAAGATACTTCTGAATGTCATCTTGTCCAGCCTCCCTGCTCAAGCAGGGTCACCTAGGGCAGGTTGCCAATATCTGTGTTCTGGTGTCTTTGAATACCTTTAGTGCAGGAGCCTTTGCGCTTTTCTGGGCAAACCAGGCCAGTGCTCAGTCACCCTCACAATAAAAAAAAAAGTGTTTCCTGATGTTCATATGGCATCTTCTGTATTTTAGTCTGTGCCCATTGCCTCCTGTCCTGTTCCTGGGCACCACTGAAAAGAGTCTGGCTCTGCCATCTTTTCACCTTTCCTCCAGATATTTGTACACATTGATGACATCTTCCCTGAGCCTTCTCTTTGCCAGGTTGAACAGTCCAAGTTCTCCTAGCCTTTCCTTAAATCAGAGCTGCTGTGGTGCTTTAACCCCTTGCTGCATTCTCCAATAGTTCTATATCTATCTCTCCTGCGCTGTGGAGCTGGATACAGTGCATCAGGTGTAGCCTTACCAGTGCTGCAAAGAGGGGAAGGTTAACCTGCCTTGACCTGCTGGCACTACTTTGTCTAATGCTGCCCAGGGTACTCTTAGCCTTGTTTGCCACAGGTGCACACCGCTGAGTGGTGTTCATGTCCACTGGGATCCCTAGGTCCCCCTCTGGACAGCTGCTCTTCAGGTGGCTGGCTCCAGCCTATACTGGTACATGGGCTTATTCCTCCCTGCAGGCAGGACTGTATCCTTTGCTCCTCCTAATTTTGTCATCAGCAAACTTGCTGAGGATACATTCTCCCCCATCATACAAGTTATTAATGAAGATACTGAACAGTATTAGACCCAGTACTGGTCTACAGAGTACATGCTGATTACTGGCCCCCAAGTAGCTTTCATGCCACTTGTCACCATCTGCTGGAACTAGCCATTTGGGTATTCAATTTTTTCTGTCTTCCTCATAGTGTAATTAATTCAAAACCAGCAAATGCATTTCCATTTGCAGTATGCATGCAAGGAAAGTCTTCTGACTAATAACTGAGAGTTAGTGGTAATTGATAAACTCGATGATAGCTTCAGTAAAGCCACTGGAACCGTGTAGTAATTCTGTGAAACTGAATGTAAATATATTAATTTTTGTTTCCAGTTAATAAAAGTTTGTTTTTTTCCTAGAGACAGAGGAATGAAACAACATTGTAGTCTTAAAATCTATTAAGTCTTACTCTTAGTATTTGTATGATGCTTGTGTTTTTCTGTAGAAGTCATGTTCGAAACATTTCCTTAAAAGCACTTTGCTGTTGGTATACAAATCAAGTAGTCTGTTTCTGGAGATAGGTAGCGGCTGAGGCATGTGGCCAACTGCCTGCTTTTACAGCTACTCGTTTTGATATTTTCTTTACTGCAACCTGAGCTCAAACCTACAAATGCACAGAAAAGTAATGCTATTCTTGCAGATGAGCATGATAATCTGCTGAAAATTTGAGTGTGAATAGAAGTGCATGAATATTGGGTTGGGTTTACAGTTTTTCTGATGTACTTTTGCTTTTTAGTGCCCAGTATTTGTAAGCTAAGGAGGAGAACAGTAATTTGGGGGTTTGGGTCTGGGTTTTCTTTTTTTAAGAAGTATGCTGCTCAGCTATCAAAACAGCCGACAAACTACTGTTAAACTGTGCCTAAAATCTGTTTATTTTAAAATCTGTAGTATAAATAGCATTAGCATTACTGAATCATGAATTTATGATCTCATTCAAAGTAGTTGTAGAATTTTCATATACACAGAAAATCAGGGTGATCAAGCACAAGTGCTTCTTAAAATCTCTTTTCCCTCATGAATATTACAAAGAAATACCTGCAATCATGATTTTTTTTTTCTCTCTATTTTTTAGGAAGATGATGCTCCTTGTCCGGCTTATCTGAGGTTCTCTTAATTACAAGCTGAAGCAGGAGCGACTGAAGGCGATTTCTGGAACCCTGGATATACAATTCAGATTTGTAGGAACCTTTTCCAGAATGAAAACCACATACAGTTACCTTGATAATTACAAAAGGATGAGAGGAAAGTTATGATGGCAAAAAACAAAGAGCCACGCCCCCCATCTTATGCTGTTAGTGTTGTTGGACTGTCTGGAACTGAGAAGGATAAAGGTAATTGTGGAGTCGGAAAGTCATGTTTGTGCAATAGGTTCGTTCGTTCAAAAGCAGATGAATATTATCCTGAGCATACCTCTGTGCTTAGCACAATTGACTTTGGAGGAAGAGTTGTTAACAATGATCACTTTCTGTACTGGGGTGACGTAACACAAAGTGGTGAGGATGGAATTGAGTGCAGAATTCATGTAATTGAGCAGACTGAGTTCATTGACGATCAGACTTTCTTGCCTCATCGGAGTACGAATTTACAACCGTACATAAAACGTGCAGCTGCCTCCAAACTGCAGTCCGCAGAAAAACTAATGTACATTTGCACAGATCAGCTAGGCTTGGAGCAAGACTTTGAGCAAAAACAAATGCCTGAAGGGAAATTAAACATAGATGGGTTTTTATTGTGCATTGATGTAAGCCAAGGATGCAATAGGAAGTTTGATGATCAACTTAAATTTGTGAATAATCTTTATATCCAGCTCTCAAAATCTAAAAAACCTATAATAATAGCGGCAACAAAATGTGATGAATGTGTGGATCATTATCTGCGAGAGGTTCAGGCCTTTGCTTCAAATAAGAAGAACCTTGTGGTTGTGGAAACATCAGCAAGATTCAATGTCAATGTTGAAACATGTTTTACTGCACTGGTACAAATGATGGATAAAACTCGTGGTAAACCTAAAATAATCCCCTATCTGGATGCCTATAAAACTCAAAGACAGTTAGTTGTTACGGCAACAGATAAGTTTGAAAAACTTGTCCAGACTGTGAGAGACTATCATGCAACTTGGAAAACTGTTAGTAACAAACTGAAAAACCACCCTGATTATGAAGAGTACATAAATTTGGAAGGAACTAAAAAGGCCAAAAATACATTTTCAAAACACATAGAGCAACTTAAACAGGAGCATATTAGAAAGAGAAAAGAAGAATACATTAATGCATTGCCAAGAGCTCTTAATACTCTTCTGTCAAATCTTGAGGAGATTGAACTTTTGAGCTGGTCAGAAGCCTTGAAGGTAATGGAGAAAAGGCCTGACTTCCAGTCCTGTTTTGTAGTGCTTGAAAAAACACCCTGGGATGAAACTGACCACATAGATAAAGTGAATGACAGAAGGATTCCATTTGACCTTCTCAATACCGTAGAGGCAGAAAAAGTTTATCAAAACCATGTGCAACATCTTATATCCGAAAAAAGGAGAGTCGAAATGAAAGAAAAATTCAAAAAAACTCTTGAGAAAATCCAGTTAATTTCACCTGGACAGCCATGGGAAGAAGTTATATGTTTTGTGGTGGAGGACGAAGCATTCAAATACATCACTGATGCAGATAGTAAGGAAGTGTATGCTAGGCATCAGAGGGAGATTGTTGAAAAAGCCAAAGAGGAGTTTCAGGAAATGCTTTTTGAACATTCAGAGTTATTTTATGATCTGGATCTTAATGCAACACCAAGTACAGATAAAATGAGTGAAATTCATGCAGTTCTGAGTGGAGAACCTAGATACAAAGCTTTACAGAAACTTGCACCTGATAGAGAATCTCTTCTGCTTAAACATATAGGATTTGTTTATCACCCAACTAAAGAAACTTGTCTCAGTGGCCAAAACTGCATGGACATAAAAGTAGAAGAGTTGCTTGCCAACAGTCTTCTGCAACAAGACCACGGACGCTCAAATTTATACCATGATAGTGCCAACATTGATAAACTCAATCTTTTCATTTTGGGCAAAGACGGCCTTGCACAAGAATTGGCAAATGAAATTAGGACACAATCCACTGATGATGAATATGCATTAGATGGAAAAATATATGAACTAGATCTTAGGCCAGTTGATGCCAAATCCCCTTACTTGCTGACTCAGTTGTGGACCTCAGCCTTCAAACCGCATGGTTGTTTCTGCGTGTTTAACTCTATTGAATCACTGACTTTTATTGGGGACTGCATTGCAAAAATAAGGGCTGAAGCATCTCAGATAAGGAGAGACAAGTATATGGCTAATCTTTCATTTACATTAATATTGGCTAACCAGAGGGACAGTGTTAGCAAGAATCTACCTATTCTGAGACATCAGGGACAGCAATTAGCTAACAAGTTACAGTGTCCTTTTGTAGATGTGCCTGCTGGTACATACCCACGCAAGTTTAATGAGGCCCAAATAAAACAAGCTCTGAGGGGAGTACTGGAAGCAGTTAAACACAATTTTGATGTTGTAAGTCCAGTTCCCACCATTAAAGATCTGTCAGAAGCTGACTTAAGGATTGTCATGTGTGCCATGTGTGGCGATCCCTTCAGTGTGGATCTTATTCTTTCACCTTTCCTCGATTCTCACTCCTGTAGTGCTGCTCAGGCTGGCCAGAATAATTCTTTAATGCTTGATAAAATAATAGGTGAAAAGAGACGTCGAATACAGATAACTATATTATCTTACCATTCTTCAATTGGTGTAAGGAAAGATGAACTTGTTCATGGGTATATACTGGTGTATTCTGCGAAGCGAAAGGCATCCATGGGAATGCTTCGGGCATTTCTTTCTGAAGTTCAGGATACGATTCCTGTCCAGTTGGTGGCTGTTACTGATAGCCAAGCAGACTTCTTTGAGAATGAAGCAATCAAGGAACTCATGACTGAAGGAGAACACATAGCAACAGAAATTACTGCTAAGTTTACAGCTTTATATTCATTATCTCAATATCATCGTCAAACTGAGGTTTTCACGTTGTTCTTCAGTGATGTATTAGAGAAGAAAAACATGATTGAAAGTTCCTACATGTCAGACAGCACAAGGGAATCAACGCATACTAGTGAAGATGTTTTTCCAAGATCTCCGAGAGGAGGTTCCCTTGACTATAATTACCCAGATTCAGAGGATGATGCTGAAGGGCCACCACCTTACAGTCCAATTGGCGATGATGTAAGGTTACTTCCAGCACCTAGCGATCGTTCAAAGTACCGACTGGATTTGGAAGGAAATGAGTATCCTATTCACAGTACACCAATCAATTGTCATGACCATGAACGCAACCATAAAGTGCCTCCTCCGATAAAACCGAAACCGCTTGTTCCAAGAACAAGTGTGAAAAAACTGGATCCTAACCTCCTGAAAACAATTGAGGCAGGTATTGGCAAAAACCCCAGGAAACAGCCTTCTCGAGTGCCTGCAGCACCACCAGAAGATACAGACCCATCTGACAACTATGCTGAACCTATTGACACGATTTACAAACATAAAGGCTTTGCAGATGACATCTATGCGGTTCCAGAGGATAGTCAGAATCGAATTATTAAAGTTCGAACACCAATTGTTATAAATACCCAAGGTGAGGAAGAAAATGGGTTTTCTGATAGAGTATCCAAAAGTCATGGGGAAAGAAGGCCTTCAAAATACAAGTACAAGTCTAAGACACTGTTCAGCAAAGCCAAGTCTTACTATAGGAGAACAAATTCGGATGCAAGTGATGATGAGGCTTTTACCACCTGTAAAGCTAAAAAAAAAGGAAGGCATCGTGGAAGTGAAGAAGACCCACTTCTTTCCCCTGTTGAAACATGGAAGGGTGGCATAGATAATCCTGCTATTACATCGGACCAAGAATTGGATGAGAAAAAAACAAAAAAGAAACCCCACAAAGTAAAAGAAGATAAGAAGGTAAGTAAATTAATTTTAAGTTTTATTTACAACTTCTGGTGCATTGTAAAATGGGAAGTGACAAGATATGCAAGAGTTGCACCCTGTTTTGAAACAGGTGCTTTAAAATTTTCAAACTATTATTTGTTTGATTTTTTTTTTGTCTTAAGTTCCTAGCAAGTTGCTTGAAACTAGCAAACCTTAGGGAATTATATGGTTTGTCTATCTAATCAGCTATTCAATAAATGTCAGTTCTTTTCATCTCTGCTTACATGTGGAGGCTTCCTTCCATTTGAGTAAGGTGATGTGTTTTTTTTAAGGAAGATGCTGCTTTGTGAGTTCTTGAGTAGAACCGGTTCTTTCAGTTGTTGCAATTTTTGCTGTTGGAATGAGGTTTAGGGCTGGCGAATGAAAGGAGTGATTTCTTTTTAATTCTTAGTGTCTACCTGGAACTCTAGAACAAGTGCATAAAAAGAAAACTTTATATAGTAGTTCTAGTGACTGCTGCATTTTCCTTGTGTGGGCAAACATGTAATCAAGTTGAAAGTTGTACTACCTTTATAGTTCTCTATAAAAGCAGAATAAAGGGAACAAAACAGGGAAATGAAGGGAAAATAATAGTGTTGCAGTTTACTTGAAAAATGTTTCATCTTCATGCCTGAGAATTACTTAATTTTTTACTGGCTTTGTGGTGTGGGTTCTAGATGTACATTCTTTATAGTTTAGATTTTAATTTTAGGCCAGCAGTCATTGTGTTAGGCATAGTCTTGACATGAAATCAGGAGTGTTCCTGGTCAGTTAGATCTATTTCCTTTCTTGTCTCAAAATAATCTGACCTTTTTAATATTATCTTTTGTAGCATTTTTAAAATGTCACTTTTTTAGCTTAAATCTGATGGTACTTGAATAGCAGAAATAAGTTTTGGTAAAGTAGAGCATAGTTAAATTTAACTAATAGATAAAATTCTTGCTGGTATGCCGCTGTGATTTGAATTACACATGACTTACTTAAAGGCCACTAAATTTTCTCAAGGCTTACTCATATGCATGGATAATGATGTCTTGTGGGTATAAATTCATATGGTTAAAAATACTTCAAAGTTATTATTTTGGAGAAACTTAGATTTTTAAAAAAATATAATTTATGTACTTTTCATAGAATCATTGATAATATCCAGAGTTGAAAGGAGCCCATGAAGATCATTGAGTCCAGCTTCTGGACTCCTTTTGCTTGAAATAATCTTTCTACATAGAAATCAAAATGTAGTTGCCTGATCTTCCTACTGTTGCAGCTGTGTTGAGAGCAAGTTCCTCTGAATTGAATATATTTGTGTTAAACTGAGTAGATTGCTATAGTGGGGGTCTTCTCTTCCTGAAATTGTGTCAGGAAATCTCCCAATGGCTCTAACAAAGCCTCCACTGCTGGTTTTGGCCTGTTGAGACGAAGTCTGAGTTGGTAGTTTCAGGCTGTTTTAATTTTTGTAGTGGATAAGTTTCTTGAAGAGTAGAATTGTTTTAAGTTTTGGTTGGTTGGTGATTTGTTAGTTATGTGAGTGTTTTTTTCTGAGGGAAGGCGCTGTGTTTTACTCACAAGTAGCAAAGCTGCTGCTATTAAATTAATAAAAGCTTTTAATAATAGTGGAAATTATTGTAATTGAGAAAATAAATTTAACTTGATGGCTCAAATATTTGCAAGTTTTGAAAGTATCTTTGAGTGCTCAGTGCTTTTGATAAGTAGTGGCTTTGGCTTCTCTGTGTGTTGACTTGAATAAAGTTAAGTGGTGATAGTTCCAGTTCAAGTGAGTCATTCTAGTTCATTATCTGTTTCTTTGGGATTTTTAACAGTTAATTTTATTTCAGAAGAGATGCAGTTTTTTAAATTTTGGGACTTTTTCTGCATGTTTTCTCGTGCTGTTTTGGATGAGCAGCTTTTATTCTAGAAATGCAAAAATTATTCAAATTATATGGACCTTGTTATTTAGTCCATGAAAGAGATGTTAGTGCACCACTATTTACAGACTGCTTACTGGGTTTTTTTGAGAATTGTGACCCCTTGAATGTGAACGAGGTAAATAGAACTTATGTACCTTTTTCTGGCTATTTCTTAAAACTCTTACTGATACTTTTTCTGAATTGTTCAGCTCTATGTAAAGGGAAAATAGGATACATGTATAACTATTCTTGCTTTAATTATAGTGATTCTGAAATACAGAAATCTTATGAACAAAATGAATTTGTTTGGAGAAACTTGAATTTTAAAGTCTGAACACCTAATTGTCTTTTTCCAAGACTGTTTTTTTTTTCTTTAAGCTCACATAGAATGTAACAATACTTGGTACTCCTTGCATTTTTGTTGGTTTTAGATGTGGTGTTTCTGGGTGAGTTTCTTGTAAGGTGTTGCAGGAGAGACATGACTGTGATGAAGGATGCTCATTCCGTCCTGATCCTTTCAGGTCCAGTGTCCCAACTCGGGATAAAATCACATTTTAAAAAAGGCTCTAGGACAGATATAGGGAGGCAGAGAATGGATATAAAGTGATTGTAGGGTTCAGTAAAAAACTGAAGGGCAAAAGGTAAGAGTTGGGTGCGTAGAAGAAGGAAGCAAGATTTGACAAACAGTAAGTAGGCTACATATGTGTTAGTTTGGCTAACACATACGTATCAAACTTTAAAAATCTATTGTGGACACATGTTATTAAAGGCAGAAGTAAATACTCAGAATTGTGCTACTTGTTGCTATTTGGAAGTATATATGAAAATGTTTTACTATGGAAAGTATAGCAATGACAAACCTGTGGCGAGCAGGTAACATTACTTGCAAGGTCATGTAATGTTTCTTATTGCCAAAAGAAACAATTAAAAACTTAGATCAGTTAAGCAAGTGTGCTTTGATGTGAATTATTTTTGTCCATAACACTCTGCTAGTGTTCTTAGATCTTGTTGCAGTATACTGATGGTCAGAACTGGAAGAGCATCATCCTTAAGCTCTTCTTTCAATTATCGCAGAAATAATTCCTCTGAAGACTTTTATGTCCTCATTCTTACTACTCTGAAAAACTCATCCAGAGCTTCTATTTCCTCTGTATTGGTGAAGAATCTTCCAATTCCTAGGTGCAATTCCTAGTTTTCACCATCCTTATTGTCTCCTTTCTCCCGAAATGTTTCTGTTTCTGGCCAGTCACCTCCTAACTGGGGAAGAGAAAATGAATACTTCTTGGCCTGAGTTTTAGAAGATTTAAAAAAAAAAAAAAAAAAAAAAAAAAAAAAAAAAAAAAAAAGGAATTTTCCTCTGAATCTGTTTTTGAATGAAGATGACTGAAACTGTGCATAGTATTGCAAGGAATGTCCTAACAGAGCATCATGTAATCTTATTGTTTGCTGATACCTACTAGAAATTACTACCCAACACAGTTGTGTGATTGCACCCAACCTTTGCTTAGCTGCAGTTGCTGTCACTTTAGGTACCTTTGGCCTGCTCTTGTCCTTGATAATTTCCAGGTAATGACTCCATACTGCACAGTACAGGTGGTTTATTGTACACTCACACACGTATAGTGCCTGTATATTACAGCACGTAAGTGTTATTAATTGTGCATTCCAGTGCAGGTTTTTTCCATTACTCTACGACTTTGTCCTTTTTGTTTCTGAATATCATCTTTTTTCTGTTCTTCCTATTGTTTCTGTAGTTTCCTACATGCCATCACCAGGTGCCTTACTAAAGTCTAGATTGGTAAAACCAACAGATGGTGGTTCTATCTTTGCCTCTAGAAAAGAAAAAGTGGAAAAAGCTGAATCAGTATAATAAAACTTGTGATACACCCACCTTTATCCTATTTTATTTTATTAGCACATGTCTAAATGTTCTGAGAAAATTTGTGGTATGACCTTGCATGTGCTGTTAACAAGCGAACCTTTGAACTTTTTCTGGTGGGGATAAATATGAAGAGCAGTAAGGAGGAGGAGAAGAAAGCAAAGCAGACTGGCTTGAATCACAGGACTTTTTAGCCAGGTTCATGTGTAGTTGTGTGTACACTCTAAGCTTGAAATATTTCAAGTGCATGTTATTCAGTATTTGAAGTGCATGTTGTGTGCTAATATTTGTTAAACTAGTGGCCTTTTTTTTCTTCACCTACAAAACTACTTCTGTAAAGTTTCTCCTAGGAAAAATGCAACTTGTCCTTTCTGCTGTTAAACAAAATAGCAAAAAAAAGGATTTTGCAGAGTGAATTCTCCCCTATATTGGCACGCTTTCTGTGTTTGATTATTTATTTCCTTCATGGTGTTCACAAACTTACAAGGAACTAATGACACCCTAAAATGTTAAAATACAGCTTTGCCTCAGCTGTGTCTTCTTTGCCGAGTTAGTCCTCTCCAGCTGAGATGTATGCTCATTCATCTTTGTGTCTTTATCAAAAACTGGAAGTGGGAATTACAATTAGATGCTTGTCTCAATTAGAATTTTGAACGTTAAGGTCTAGTGTAAGCATTATTGGTGTTGGTACACATGAAAAGCAGCAGGCTTGCCAGCTGCATCATAAATTATTTTTGTTTTTAGTTTGACTTAATGAATTTGGAAATACAAAACAGCAGAAACTGCAGAAAATTTCAGGTCAGGAAAGGGCATGAAGATTCCTAGAGGAAATCCTCTTCCTTCCTGTTGAAGGAAGCCTTCTGATATCTTAGATAGGATGAACTGCTTCAATAACCTTAAAGCTGCAACTGATGCATTTTATGCATTAATATAAAGCCCAAACCACAGTAGTCCTTGGCTTTCCATTGTCTCACTGTGTAAACAAGCCCTATGTAAATATTAAAAAACCCCTATTTGTCAATTAATAATGATTATTAATAATTATTAATAATAATTATTATTATTAAATAATAGCAAGTTATTTTTGACCCTTGTCATAATTTAGTAATTCCCTCTTCAGCAGGAAGCCTGCCTATGTGGAAACTGTAGCTATTCCATATACTGACAATTAATTACCTTATTATTTGTTTTTGCAATGGAAATGATGAGTATTAAAACTTTACCCACCTACTTTAGAGCTCTTTTGTGAACACTTTGAGATATGTTCAGTGTCTGATTTAGGCTGTATTTTTTTCATCTCTTATAGACAAAGTATAATTGTTTAGGTTTTTATTCTCCACAACATATCAAGAACAGCAAATATTCGGAATGAATGTTTGCAACTGGAAAGGCAGAGCCTTACCTTGAATTTTTTAAGTACTTCTGAAAACAAATCCTAACTAGAGAGATCTTGTAACCAGTATAGTAAATTAACTGTTTAGTGATAATTCTTTGACATTCCATTGTTGAAATCTAAAAAAATTTCACTACTTAGGTTCTTTGGCCAATGGTCAATAGTTTGAGTGTTCAGGGTCTGATTTTTTTTTGTATGAATGGAGTTTCCATCTGTATTGCTAAATTAAATCTGAGAAACAGTGTTTTTAAACATTCTGCCTTGTAACCTTTTTTGCAGACAACACTTGTTGCTTCCAAAGAAGTTTGTGAATTACTCGTTTCCATTTCCTTTATACCAAGATGATTGTAAGATGCTTTTTACTTTAAATTAATCTGAAAACTTTTCTCAGTATTTTAGCAAGAAAAATCCACTAGCATCTTGATGAATTCTCACATATTTTACTCTGGCTTTTTAGAGCATGAAGCAGTGCATTTGTCATCTATTTTTCTATGCTTAAATTTGCTTTCTGCTGTTATAATTTCAAAACTGTATAAAATTTTGTGTTAAAAATATTATGGAAATAGTGTGAGGAACTGTAGAACCCATGTATGTTGATCTCAGTTTTAGTAAGACTATGGTAAACATGTGAGCAATGGGAGATCAACTTAATTTTTTTTTCAACTGTTCTTGTGTAAATTCAGTGGTTAATTTAGTAAAATACTGTCTACTTCGGACTGGAATGTGCAGTGAATTTATTTTTTTCCTCCGGAGGATATAGGAGATCTCAGAATCTGTAGTTTCAGGTTTTGTCTGTTCAAATTTAACATTCTTAATATGCATATTTAGAGCCATATGCCTTCTTAGGCCTTTAAACTGGAATTCTTAAATGGCAGAAGTCATGAAGGGAAGGAAGAGCATGTTAGGGACAATGATGTGCATTATTCATATATCATACATTTTCTGGAGAGCTAGCTATGAATTAGAGATTACAAATACTTTTATGATTCCTATAAAATGATGCTGTTCACGGTGCGTGGTTTTATGAAGTATTTTACTAGTTCTGAAAATATTGACTTTGCCCTCCATGACCCTAGGGCTGACTGCAGATGAAGCAGGCAGAAAATTTCCTTTGCATCAAAAGTAGTAGTGAAGTCTTTTAGAGGTAGAGAAGTGGCTGAATTTCTTCTTTATTAAATAAATAATTAATGGTGGTTCTGGTGGGGTGGGAATGAGGGAAAAAAAAATCTATCTTGAACAGAAGGCTTGCTAAAGTAAGTAGCCCATCCATAAAGGGGTTTGATAGGATTTTGGCAATTTTTAGTTTCTAGATTATTTTTAAAAGTTTGTATTTAAGTGCATTATACTCAAGACTCATCTAGCTGAAGTCTTAGCCTAGTTTCTCTCTACACGATAAGTGCTGCTTAGCTCGTTCCCTAGTACCTGAAGTCAAGGCGGTTAAGCTTGAGTATTCTTTACATCTGTATTTTTAAATGTTCTTTGTAGTAGTATTTCTGGTTTTGAAATCAAGACTTGCATTGCCATGCTAGAGTATATGTTTTTGTGTTTACCTTGCCTTAAGTTAAGAGGACTTTAGCTAATCTTTTGCAACATGTATTTTGGTGATTGAAGTACTGCAAAATAAAGCAATATTGCAAGTAAATGGAATGCAAGGCAAGTTTGGAATTCTCAGAGTTAAAATGCTTTCCTGCCAAAATATAGAAGGATCAGTCGGAGGTTTGGCTTTAACCTCTGTTACAATATGAAGAGCAGTTGTCTTTGGCAAGAAGAAGTGATGAAACCCGTGCTGAAAGCTCAACATAAGGGCAGCAATCAATTATACAAAGCCCCACTGATCTCTAGGAAAACTAAGGATTTCAACTTTATGGTCTTGGGCTTGTGTTTTAATTGCTAACATGAAAACAGTGGTATGGGAACAATAAGCTTTTTGCTAGGCTTAAGTAACAAAACTTTTGTGCTGGTTCTTGTCTTCTTTAACTTGGTGCCTATTAGTCCATTTTTATGATGATGTAGGAGAAGCATACAAAATTGATTTTGGCTGTGCCTAGATTGGTACTTGCTGCATGCAGTATGACGTGACTCCTGCATTGTGGGGCATAGGTGTATTGGGGAGAATGATTGAACTAAAAATACCTGGGGCACAATCATAATCTCTCTGCCAAAATCTAGGAATTTTAAAATGGTTCACCTTACTCAGGTGCTGTTTAACTAAATGCATAATTTAATGTTTAACAGTTTCTGTTTATTGTTTCATTAGAGATCTTTTAAAAATTAATTTACACAGAAAAAAATTATGGTAGTCGTAGTCTTGACTAGCAAATCTAAAAGTTCTGTTTTATGTCTGATGGATCAGAAAAAAATGCTGTTTTCTCAGAGTGGGGAACAGGGATTAAAGAAAAGCTTTCACTGAGTCTTACTTTCATTAGAAATAAGACCCATATTTTTTTCCCCAAAGTCAGTTGGTCTTTTTGGCAAAATCAGGTTGTTTGCACAGAACACTTTTTTTTTCGGAACAAGTTCTCCACTTAAGAAATCGAGACTTCAGGAAAGTATGGAAGTCTAAAATAAGGAAATAGCATGTTATTTTTTATTAAAGCCTCAAAATTTTATTTTTAATTTACAGAATTATTTTTTGTGAAGATCATGTAAATAGTGTTTGTTGGAGATTTGATTTATGCTGTCAGTGGAGAGTTTATGCACTCACACACCCTAAAAGAAAGGAAAATAATGAGAGAGATATTTTAATAAACAATGTACAGGAGAGATACAAAATTCATAATGATACATAATGAGAAATAGTGAAAAACTTATTGTTGTACCTGCCTTGTGAAATTGTAGTTTAATGTTTATGGAATAGTCTTGCAGTGGTCATCTCTTCTACTCCGCCTTTACACCAGTTTGCAAAGGATTGGCGGTTGGCGTTTTCTCTTTCCCTTTTCTCTTTATTCTTTCATTCTTTATGCTTCATTAAGTTCTTTAGAAAAAATTCTCGCTTTGCAAATTGGGGATTAAACTGTTTTCAGGTAAAGAGTTTGTCTAAGGAACCTTTCTGCATTGCTGTGTGCATAATATCAAATCTGATATGGCAGTGCCTTGCAACCTGTTTTCTAAAAGCAGGACAATTACTAGAAAAGAGCATTCTTTACTCTAATTTTTGTAGCTGTGTCTCATATTTCATTCTATTTCCAGGTATTCTACACAGATAATATTCGTAATTTTCATAAAATTTCTGTAGAGTCCTGTTTATTACTCCTTTTACCCGACTGCTTTCCAAGAGACACACAGAGCCTTTTTCTATCTTGCTGATCTTAAATATACAGTCTTGAGTATATCTTGCTTCATTTATTCTGTGATGGTGGAGATGTGCACTGAACACCTCAGGGGAAAAAATATTTGAGTTTTTTTCCTTTCTTTACTGCCTTAATACATATATCTGAAACGATCTTTCATTTAACATTCGACAAAGATGTTTTCACTGAGTTTTATACATCGTTTAGCCTCAGCTCGGCCCTTTCAGCTGTTGCTCATCTCAACTGGATGCTGCCTAAGTAAATACTTTTGATGTAATTTATATTTTCATCAGTATTCAGAGATGAATTATGGTATTTGATACTATACAATTCTTGTAATCATCCAAGGCTGATTTATCAGTTCTACTGATAAAAGTCATTCTCAGTGGAAGAAAAAAAAAATAAAACCAGGAAAATTCCATATCCAACTCACCATCTTAGATTTGATTGTATGCAAACCTTGTTTTGGCTAATATCCTGTGCCTGTAACAAAGCATTCATGCTTAGTATGAGTGCCTGCAACTTTAACTTCAAGACTTGATTGCTTGTTAGTCATTTTCCACCGTCATATTTCTTGTATAGTTGCAATATAAAGATTATTTAGTATCTTTAAGTATATGCAGAAGACACCAACTTTGTTTTGGTGATATGACACCAGAGTTTTATCCTGACAGTTTCTAAAGAGGTGTGGTTCAGATGTGGTTCGTGTGAGCAGTGCTGAAAGACTCTAAACAAGTCACAGCACAGCAAGTGGTGTCTTTACTTCTGTTCCTGTGGTCTTTCAGTTACTGATATATTGGTTAATCCTGTTCTGATGTAATACAACAAGGATCAAAACTTTCAGAAGTTGGGTGCTTTTTATCTAATGTATAATTACTTTATAGTCAAGTACTTTCTTATTTTAAAAGTACATTTAATTTTTATTCATTCAGTTTGCTGTAGAGGAATTTTAATATCTGATAGATTTATCATATGGTTGGTTGTGTTTACTGAATGATTGAAATATGAGTTGGTTAAAATGTTGCTTGAATATTACTTAAATAACTCTGTTTTGTTGTAGCCGAAAAAGAAAACTAAGACATTCAATCCTCCAATCCGTAGAAACTGGGAAAGTAATTACTTTGGGATGCCCCTACAGGATTTGGTTACACCTGAGAAACCAATACCTCTGTTTGTTGAAAAATGTGTGCAATTCATTGAAGATACAGGTAAGATAGGAGGACTGTTAGAGCAAAGACTTTCCCATTTTGCATAATGAGTAATACCTCTCATTTTCTGTTTTAAAGTACTTTTAGAATTTTATCCTAGAAATAAATAATTGTGGGCTAGGCACATTTAAAAAGTAGAATGTGTTTTGTAAATTTTATGCTTAATATGTGATGATGGTTTTTTGACTTTATTTGTACAAATACTTAATTACCTTTTGACAATTGTCTGAGGTTTAACATGGTCCCTGTAATTAAAAAAAATTACATCTCTTTCTAGTGCCGAATGACTTTTAACCCAATGGCAGTCCAGTCTTACATGTCTCACTGTTGCCGCTGTGTTTTATATCATGTATTTAAAAGCTCTGAAATCCACCTTTTCCAGTTATAGAAAACAGGTGCTTGAAATGGCTTTTGACTTGGTATGATTACTCTGCTTGCTTTCTTGATTTTGAAGGTAAACCTAATTTTGCATTTTAACTTGTTGCAGAGACAGAAACACTTATTTTCTAAATACTGTGTAATTCTCCATGCAAAATGTTAATCTATTGAAGATGTAATATCCCAGTTTAATGTAAAATATTTACATATATATGTGTTTACACTAAAGTGAAATATCACAGTATGGTTTTCTCTCTCTCTCCTTTCTCCCTGGCTTTCTGGTTGTGTGTTTGTCCCTGCTTTCAGCCTATTTATTGTGTGACCATGATGCAAGTAGGACGATTTTGCTGGTCATACAGAAGACTACAGTTAGGAGTGGGGATTTGTTGGAGGTTTGGGAGTGATCTGTGGTTGGGTTTTGTTTGGGGTTTTGGGGGGATTCTTTTTTTGTTTGTTTTAAAGATTGTAAGCCTGAGTTTTCAGCTAGTGTGTGGATCCTGCTTGATCTGAAGTTTTATAAATGCTATATTGCTGTATTTGAAGTGAGAGGGTGACTGAACTGAAGCATGTGTAGGACCATCTTTTGATGTGTGTCTGCAAAGGGAATATTGTTTAGTGCAACGTAAAACACCATCTTTTTTCTAAATTTGCTTAGATCTCTAATACAATTTTGACTGTTAGATGAGAGTAGCAGTTTTAGCAAGAATAAAACTAAAGGGTTTTCTTTTTTACAGTAAAATTCAGTTTTGCTGCCATCTGTAAGAATAGTGTTTCCAAAATAACTACCACAGGTGGTAAGCCTCATAGCTGTTTTTGAAGACTTACATGCTGCATTATTGCAATAAAGAAATTAGGTGAAACCTCAGGCACTGATCTTTTGAAGTCAGAGATATTAGTACAGATCTGTCTTTAACCTTTACTTTCTGTGGATTAAAGGTAAGAGCTGTATTTTCTGTCCTCTTGCTTTTGCTTTGTCCACCTCACCCAGTTAAAAATGGGAAAGGAGGAAGAAGGGCAAGGAGTAATTGAGTGGTTTAGGCAGTTTAATAGATATATGTTGTGTTTGCTGTTTTCTGTAGCAAAAAAATCCCAACCCAAAACAAACCAGCATCATTTATAGGTGAGTCACTGTCACTGGTGTTCTTTAAAAGTGGCTATGTACAGCTACTATGCATAGCTGTATAAAACAGATATTGACTGGTATTGAAGACCAATTTCAAGAGTCTGTAGAATCTAGCAAGAACTTAGTTTGAGCATGTTCCACTTTTTAAGAATACTTTCAAACAATGAATTTATAAGTCCAGTTCTAGAAGTTTTATTTGCTGAAAAGTATTGTTACCTTTGCGGTGAACTTCCAAAAAAAGTGTTTCTCCCAAAGGATTTTCACTGGCTTGTGGGGTGAGAGAGAGAACTATAATAGTGTGGGAACATTATTTGTTGTCTTTTTTCCTTGTAATCGTCAAACCTTGTAATCGTCAAACCAGCCAGCCAAAAGGTTTTGCACATCTCTTCTCATGACCTGTCTTGGGAAAATAAGATGTTGGGTTAAGCTGCCTATGTGTTCAAAATATAGGGTCACCTCAAAAGGGGTGACTCAGAAGGCAGAACTTTTCTGTTAGGTTACTATATGTTAGTTCATCCCGGAATGCTACTGTACACCTGGAGAATTTTAATTCTGGCCATGAATGTTAGCTGGGCAAACATTGTGCCATCTGTATAGTTCGTGACTGTGAAGACACTAGTTGTCTTCCTAGTTTTGTTAAGCACTTAGAACAAAACCTCTGCTTTTGATCTGTATTACAGTTTTCTTTCTCCTACTCTGGATTCTTTCTAAGTAGCTTTGGTGTTGTTTTCAGCTTCCATACTTGGCTGTGGGAGTTTTTTTTCTGGTGTGTATTATATTTATATTGAATTAATATGCTGTAGGTATTTGAGTTTCAGGCAGGGTTCTGATAGAATGTATTTGTTGCCTTTGAGAGAAAAGAATGTTAACTTGCATTGCCTTCAAATCCTGTCCTGGGATAGACTCTCATCATTGACTTTGGGACTGAGAAAATTCCACAAACACAGTTTTGGAGATTATCAGTCTGCACAAGGCAAGTCAGGACCTATTGGCTCCAGGCTGGAGTTCAGAATGGTACCATTCCTGTATGATAAAGCTGCTTGGCCCTGGGGAGTCATTCAGTACTCATCTGTCTCATAGCAAGTTAGTCTTCTGTCAGTTTGGACTGCATTGAATACCAGTGTTTATTATCATTGTCTTCTTAATCAAGAAGTGCAGTCTTTTCCAACTTGGCTAATCTGTATATTTCTTTTACAGAGCATATAATAGTTTAGTGTTTCCTCTTCAGGTACTTTCATGGTGTTCTGCTCCTTCCTATGTAATTTGGATTGTGGCTGAATTTGTGATTAATCTTGATTTCAAGGGCTAATCTTAATTTCTAATGTTTTCTGTTTCTGTCTCATGAAATTATACAAGGCAGTGCTTTGTTCCCTCTCATCTAAATTTTGACTGAGGCTATAAAGTACTCAGTGTGAAAAACAGTTTTCTGTATTTCAGATGCCTAGATGAGAATAGTACCTTAAAGTGTCTTTGAAGTTTCTTGCTCCACCATAAACCTTAAAGAATTGAGCACATGCAGAAAATACCATCAGATTTTTGTTTTACCATAATGTTCTGGAATATCCTCACAAAAAAAAGTGTGTATCAGCAGAAGAGGGACCGTTTGGAAAAACTAAAATAAATTCAGGAGCTTAAATTTCTAGCCTTTTAAAATCAGCAGATTTTTTTTTCTGAAGGAGAAGCCATATTGTTCTTGTCAAGGTAAAGGGTGATCTAGTAAAGATGAGAGATCCTAAGTCTGTGCCTGTAGGTGAAGGTTATTATCTCTGTGTTCCTCTTTAGTATTTTTCAGCAAAAAGCTTTATTCTAAACTGGTTTAGCTTTATGGAGCCAACCACTTAGTTCTTGAAACAGAGCTTGAATCCCCTTGTAATCTTTTTGATAGTGTTGGAAGCAGAAACTGGGGGGCAATTAACTTAGGTTAATGCCTGAGTAGATCTGAAGCTGGGAAGCTGTAAATGTGTTAGAGCCTCCATTTCACAGCTGCCTGCACTGTCACTGGTACTGAGAGTACGAAGCAGCAATAGCACATAATACTTGGTTTTGTTGGAATCTATTGATTAAAAACAAATTGCAATACCATGTGAGAACATCTTAAATTTTATACTACTGTCACTTCTGGATAAGAAAGGAAGAAAGATTTGCTAAATATTGTAAACAAGCTTTGCTTCTGTGTTTCTACATTGTCCACGATTATAGGAAAACCTTTTTTCTATCCAAGCCTTTAATTTTTGAATTCATTGTAATTATAGCAGGATGAGTAATATTTTGGTTGGTTGTCAGAGCTCTTTCTTGGTTCATTGAACAAGATGATCAAAAGATTTTTTTTCCTTTCAGGTAAGTAACTTGCCTGAAAACTTGGTGAATTACCAAGTTTTCCACTAAACATCTTGGTATAAATATATAATGTTTTCAAAAAATCTGATTTTTGGTAAAGGTATTGTGATCTTATCTGTAACCTTTTACAGACTATATGAGTACTTTCCTGTCACTAGTGACATGTATGATATTTGTGTGCTTTTACCTCTGTCACATCCTTTGCAAATCAGTTTGTAACTTGCCCATTGGGACAGCTATTTCAGTTGACTGTCAGTGGTAGCTATTTTTGTTTATGGCCTTCCAAAAGAGTATTTTGATGATACAGTTGTTCTGGTCTGTTTTTTGCTTTCTCCTGATGGACTGAAGAGAACTTAGTTTTGTTGCATCATTTGAAATGAACTTCTAAAGTGTATTGTTTTTTTGTAAACTAGGTTTATGAAAATGTATTTAGCAGAGAAACCAGAGTTTTGATTTTTAAGGAAATTGTAGGGGTTGTTTTTGTATACAAGTAATGGTGCTATGCTAAGATATGCTAGAAGAAAGATTACCTGATATTTTTAAATAAGAAAATCCAATGTAGACCATTACCTTCTTAGTACAACTTTTTTTTTTTTTTTTTTTTTTAAATATAGGTCGCAGAATTGAGATACTTTTTGAAGTACGCTGTATGAATTGCTTGAGTTCTGTGTTTCTCTAAGAGTTATCATAGCTACTTTGGAGAGAATAAGGTAGATATTCAGTACTGTGACAGAGAGGAACAGATTTCTGAAGGGTAATTTAATGTCTTCAACAAAATATTGATATGGTTTGAATTTTGTATTGCAGTATAATGGAAGAATATTTATTGAATGTCCAACTGTTAGTGTGAAAAGTGTACATATTTATGCCAACTTTGTAGCTTGAGTGTTTTGTTGGTAATATTTTTATGCTGTTACACATGCCTCAGATTTAGTGATGAACAGTTCCATGGACTATTTGTGTAGTAGTCAACACCTATCATTGTTGATTTTTAAGTTTTTCCAAACTTAAAATAATTCAGGCAAGATGACTTATGCTAACTGATACTATTAGCATATCAGGGTTTTTTTAAAATATTTTAGTAATTTTTTGCATTTTTGGTTTACTTTTTGTATTCCTTCATGCATTGGTGAAAAGTTTGGTATAGATTACATTTCATTCTGTTTTACCAAGAAAGAAGACATCAAATTAATATTACAGATATTAGCAGTTTTGCTGTTGAGTACATATAGTTCTTGATGATATTCAACTTTAATATCAGTATTTGAATGGCTTTTTTCCCCTCTAAGCTTTCAAATGTTTAAATTTTTTTTTTAGAATATTGCTATCCATGTACTTCTACTATCCATTAACCAAATTATAAATTTTAGGTTCCAGATTTCATAGAAAACTGATAACATTAATAGTGTTAATTGTACATTAAATAATTTAGCAAAGAGAAGCTTATTATAATAATTTGTGTTTTAATAGTTTAGTTACTCAGTTTGTGAGACAAGGAATGGAATAAAGACCAAGGAAAGAATTTGACAGAGCTAAATGTGCTATCTCACATGATTCCTATGGAGAGCTGTAAGAGAAATTAAAAATTGTGTACTTCGTATATGTACAATAATTACTGATTTTGATATTGAGACCATTTTTGTAATGCTGGGAAATTTACAGTTTTGGAGGTAATTCAAGTAAAAGAATATTGCCTTCTTCGAATTTCCTTCAAACCTAGCTTACACCATGATCTTTCATGCTAAATCTGCTGTGAGGCTCGATTTTTACTCTGACAGTATAGATAAGGCAAAGTTTTGTCTCCAGAGAATGAGATTTGGCAGAAATAGGCAAAGAAAATGAGTCAGCAGTACTTGTTGTGGTAAAAAAGTCAGGTACATCATTGAAATATATTCCTAGTGGCTTGAAAATCCAGAAATTCAAGATGGATTACCTCCCCTTTTATTTGAGGGGCTTGGAAGAGCTGGAGGGTTTTAGAAACCTGTTGTGTTGGACAGAGAAAACAGAACCAGACACCCCTTTGGCCTGGTGTATGAATTTCTGTCACTTTTCATTTTGGGCACTTGTCAGATGCCTCTGAATCAGTAGAGTTCACTGTTCTGAAAAGCTGTATCAGCAAAAATGGTAAAAGTCCTGCTGTGTAGTATTACAGCTGGTAAGGTAAGAGTCAAATACATGCCAAAACAAGTGCAAGGCAGGGAGCAGGAGCAAGGGAAGGACAGAAGCAGTGATTGGTGAGGTGGGGAGTGAGACCATTGTTTTCAGTCACATTGTTCAGTTAAGTTGACTCAACTGCCCATGAAGCTTTTATGTTTAGCAAAAAACGCACACAGGCCGTGACTCTGTTACTCGTGATTCTGGTTTGAATAGCTCTACAACACATTTTGTACCCTCATCTAGTTAGTGAGTGATTCCAGAGTGGGTGGTGTGGTTAATGTATTTAAGATGAGGGCTTCTGCTGAAGGGAACATAGACAAGCTGGAGGAATGGGATAGTAGGAACCGGAAGGAATTCAGCAAGGACAAATGCCAGGCCATTCAGCTAGAATTGCAAGGACTAATCCACTGCAGTAGTACATGCTGAGCACTTGACTGGGTCCGTATCAGTGCTAATGAAAAGGGTCTTGTGGTCCTGGTGGAGAATAGGCTGATCATGCCTTCTGTATTGGATTTTCCCAGTAGAAAGGGCAGGCACTACAGTAGCAAAAGTGGTCACTAATTTTTGCTCTACACTCATTAGACATCCTCTGAAATACTGCAAGAAAGATGTTGACAAACTTGAGTCTAGCAAAAGAGGGTCAGGGCCTGGAGTTCTAATATGTGGGTTTATTCAGCTTGGAGAGAAAGATGCTGAGGAGGTACCCAGAAGAGGCTTCCCATACTTATGAGGAGATTACTGATAAGGTGCAGCCAGGCTAAAGTACTGAAGTACAATGCCATTAACATGGGAGGTTCTGATTAGAAAGAAAGGGAATACTTTTGCTCTGAAGGTTATTAAAACACTGGCTCAGGTTATCCAGAGAGACTGTGGGGTAAATTGGAGATAGTAAAGGGAAGTTTAGATGAGCATCCAAATCTGATTTCAGTGTTGACTGTTACTTGAGCAGAAGGTTGCACTAGATGATCTCCGGAGAATTCCTTCTGTGATCACTTCAAAACTGGCATAGAATAGGTTTCAGTAGTTAGGAAACTGTACACCAGTCTGTGTTTATAACTTTGGAATTAATCAACTGAGAGGAAACAAACTCAAGAGGGTAAAACAGGCATCATCATTTCTCCTAATGGAAGACTGACTACCAGACAGGGGAGGAGTACATGAATTAATTTAGTAGTGTGAGAGAATCACTGAAAACTGTAAACAAATATGTTTTGAAATATTCATAAAACACATGTTGTGCATTTGAGTTGTATTGCTAATGAGGTATCTCTTCAAAGGAAACATCATGGGAATTATATAGATAATTCCTAAGCAATGCAGGTAGGACCAAGGTGCCAGGGTATGTACAATAGTTATGCTGGTCCCCTTACTCCCTCAGCGTTCTCTAGACCCAAAGTGACCAAACAGCTATTTGCCTGGAAAGGTACAATGCTTCAGTTATCACCCATTTTTAATGAAGCAAAGAATGCACCTGCCTTGTCCTAAGCATGTTCATAGTGTAATATTAATTGTAGTCTTGTATTCCTTTTAGAAATGGGCAGGCCATAAAATACTGGCTTGAGTAACACTTCATAAAATGATTGAGACCTTGTTTAATAATATGTTAGTGTAAATTATAGAAAGGTTAATTCAGCTTTGGAGAGCTTCCTATTGTAAGGGTCTTTCTAAAAGTACTCCTTATTTCCTTACACTGCTTATTGTTTGTTGAACATTTCAATATGCTATAAATTATTTTTTAATAAGATGCAGTAAAACACTTATTTTTGGTTCTGGTTTTCAGTGTGTGAATTGAATGTCATGGGATTTTAGATGTCAGTGTTGATAAGGACATATTAAATATGTTTTATGTAAGTAAAATTAGTGTGAGATTCTTACTTAGTTTGGCTTCTTTGCTCGGTAATTATATACATTCTAGGTGTACATAGAAATTACTGGTTTGGATCAGTAAATTGGCAGTTCCTTTAGTCTCGTGTTGTAGCATAGGAGTTGAAAAGAGGTACACCAGATCAATCCATGGAATAAAATTAGACAAATACACAGATCACCAAATTTATAAAGGTAAGTGTGGGAATGATAGTCTCAGCTACTGTAGTGGAGAATGAGTCCTGAAAAGTTCCATTGGCCACTGTAGAGGAAGGATTTGAACTGGGAGAGATGGACTTGCTGTGACTGTGCCATGTAATCAGAGACACAGACAGAACATGATAGCGGAGCCTGGCTGTGGGTGTTGTTAGACACTCTGACTTTTTAGCAGTCTAAATGTTAGTATAGCTGTTGTCACTTGGGAAGAGGCTTTGAAATCATCATAGACAGCTCTCTGAAAACTTAAACTCTCTGTACTTGCTATCAAGCAAGCAAAAAAAAAAAAAAAGAGAGTAAGTCTTCAGGAGGAAGAAAAATCATGCTATTACATAATGCTATGCTATACACACAGTTTTGATACTGGTTGCAGTTTGGATCAGCATTTCTCAGAATTGGAAAGCATTGGAAAATAATAATTTTTATTATGTGCTGTTGCAGCACGTGCAGTTTCCTTTGTGCAGAAGGACATTGAATAGTAATTGGATAAAACAAAGACTATCCTGGAGCTATAGGGTCTCCAACAGAGAATTCATTCATACTAGACAAAGAGAATCTTGATCATAGCTTGTTCTTATCTACCAGTGTTTTTTGTATTTATTTACAGCTTCTGGAAGAGGAATGTAAAGTGTTTCTGGCTGTGATCACATGTAACACATTTGGGACATTTTTTTGAAGGCAGTTTTGAAGCTCCTTTCAAGATGTGGAAGTCATTGAATCACAGTTTTTGTTCTGTGCCACCAAATTCTACCTTTTAGTGGTGTTCAAGGATATCAGTGAACAAGGCTCAGGTTTTTTGAAAGGACTGTTCAGGTGTATATTTACAAGCGGAAAACTCTTAGCTATGGAATTGGAAAGCTAAATGATGGACATGAAAGTTTATTGAAGAAATGCTTACTAAATAAGCCCTGATGCAGCCAGTGAAGAGACATGTTGAGTGGTTGAGACATTAAGAAGGAAATAATGAGTTAGAAGAGTCATGTGAAATTGTTAAAAATATCCCAGCTGTATGAACCATTAAAGTGATTTTTGTACTTCAAACATTGTCATAGGATTTTTAATAGGTAATGTTTCTAGGTAACTTAAAAGACACATTCAGTGGATTGTAGTATGACAGAACAGTTAAGTATTGATCTGAAGATCTAAAATGCATTCAGTTATTGGCCTATGATGGCAAAAGGCAAAGAGATTTCATGAAGCTGTGAAACGTGTGAATTTTTAATAAACCCATGTAGTGTTATGGAGATCTAATATATAGATAATTTTGCACCCATAAAGGTAACTTGAAGAATTAAGGAATTATAAATTATTTATATTACTTATTAGGTTCTAAATTAAAAAAGAAAACTGTCTTGGGTAATGGTGTGATTATCAGGATGGACTCTTTCATTCAGTGAGTACCTGTGGGCAAAAAAAGATAGCAATGTGGTAGGAAGCATCATCACTGGAGTGGAGTGTGTATATGTGTGTGTGTGCATAATTAAGGTGTACTGTTCAATGTTTACCTTGAAAGGCTGATGGAATTACAATGACAATGTAGTGTGCGGTAAAACAAAGTAATAATGAGAAGCTTGGGGAACCTTTGCTTCCTAACACCTTTCTCCTTCCTCCCCCCCCCCCCCTTAAAGAAAGACTTGTAAATGATGTGATAATTTACCTTAGATAAGAAGTGAGGAGAAATGGTTTTGAAGTTTATGAAATACAAATGGTAAAAGGGAAAGCATGTTGGAAGATTAAGTTCTTGTCATATACAGGAGTGTGTTATAGCATTGTTCTAGCTTGAAAGCAAAACCAGTGAGAGACTCCAAGTCAGAAATACAATTTATTCGGAAAATGGAAAAGAAACAAAATATATGCAATAATACAAAAGGAAGACCGCTGACAAAATCAGAATACAACCTGTCACCCCTTTGTCCAGCATGTTGGGAGCAGTCTAAATTGGAGTGGCTGCAGTCCTCTTGGAGTGGCAGATGTGGTTTCTGTGGGAGCAGTGGTCCTGTAGAAAAGGTGTAGTCGTCCAGTGGAAATCCCAGCTGTCTCCTCTTGGAAACCTGTGGGAAGGCTGCCTTTCTGTCCAAAAATCCCAGAATATATCTAGGTGGGAATGCTTAGCTCCTCCCCCCTGGGAGGGGCTGATGTAATTCTGAGTCATGCGGCGGGTCCTTGATCACCTGTACAACAGAAACGGCTCCTGGAGGGAGTTATCTCTGAGTCATGTGCCAAGACATTGATGGGCCCATTAACAGGAGATAAGGAAAACTGCCCAGAAGACAACTGCTACACAGATGGCAATAGAAAACATCCTGCTTCTTAGTCTCGGCCATTATCCACCCCTTTTTCTATTTCCATCTGCATCATGATGAAACCTTACATATAGTTCTCACTTAAGACTGTTTCCCTGTGGTACACAAAGGGTTCCCCCATCCTTCTGCATTACCCACCAAGTGTAACTGGGTCCTTGAGCAAAAACCCAGGGATGGGTTTGTCTTTGCCTGAGGTGGGATTAATCCAAACAGTCTTTCCTAAAATACCTTTCGTATATACCACAGGGACTTTATCTCCATCTGCTGTGTGCAAGGGTTCTGACCGGGCAGGACCAGCTCGATTGATGGACCCTCGGGTGTTGACCATCCAGGTGGCTTTTGCCAAGTTCAATTCCCAATGGCTATATTGCTGTAAAGGTTAATGTGTTAATGTGTAACTTTTTAGGCATTTAAGAAATGTATTCCTACTTTTGATTTCTGAATTAGTAGTTATAATTGGTTCTGCTTTGTTTTATAGTATGTAAACTTGCTTTTTAATACTTATTTTTTCTCCTCTTCTAAGGATTATGTACTGAAGGCCTGTACCGTGTTAGTGGGAATAAAACAGATCAAGACAACATTCAAAAACAGTTTGATCAAGGTAATCAGAGATTCTTTTATTTAAAGCTAAAACAGAACATGAATTCTCCCTGGATTTATTACAGTGCAATATAAACGGATTGCACTTTCAAACCAACTTCTATAGCAGTGTGTCCTTAATGGTCTGGTGGGTTGTATTGGTATAGTCCAGGTTATTACCAGTGACGCTCCAAGGATGGGGAGGGAATCTTGTTGCAGCTGGCTTAAATGCTGTTAAAATATTATCTAAGTGGTATTAGAAGTTTTGAAAGAGTTTAAGTGCAGTCTTAGCTGCTCCTTGTTTTAACAGTAAGCATTAAGGCATTCACTTCTGCTTATGCCCCACAAGTAGTAATTTTTTAGTGAAATCTCTCTTGAATAATACGCATTATTAAATTTCTAACACAGCCTTTGTCATTGTAGAATATAATGAAGTGTGACTGGAAGTTTAGGCTGTTCAATTTATGTTTATATTTTAAAATGTAAATATTTATTAAAAATTCTTGAATGTTAATAATGAAGTTGAGTCTGTGAAAAATAGTAAAACATCTCCTAGATGTTAAAGAAAATAAATGTTCTGTTTCTTTATGCTTTGCTTTGCTGATTAGCAGCATTTTGGGAAATAGAATTTATAACTCCTTACTGAGCAAAATTGATTAGTCAGTTAATGACAAATACAAAATTGTTCAAGTCGTCCTGGAGAATTAGACAACTTTGGTTTTCTGATCTTCTGCTCTTTTGTAATACTGTCAGATTTTCTTATATTAGATTTTTTGTAGGTTGGTGTGATAGCAGCTTGTCAATAGGTTCACCTTTTCCTTCCTAATTTAATAATCATTTAGCTAAGTTTTAGTTTTCAGTGTTTTGAATAAATTCTTGTCTTCATAAAGTATTATAAGGAATGATAACAGTAGGTTTTACTTACACTGCTTTTTTAAAATTTTGTTTTGCAGATCATAATATCAGTCTAGAATCAATGGGAGTAACAGTGAATGCTGTGGCTGGGGCTCTGAAAGCTTTTTTTGCAGATCTGCCAGATCCATTAGTTCCTTACTCTTTGCATCAAGAGTTGTTAGAAACATCGAGTAAGTAATTAACAACCTTTTCGTGATTTAATTGTGTTATTTCCATTGCCCTCAATTTTTACTTCATTGTAAGTTGAAAGGACTATCTGCACTGAATATTTCTTAAATTCCTTAGACACACGTATTTTTTAATATATTTTAAAATTAGAAGAACTACATATGATGAGATGAATGTAATACACTTATTTTTCAAAATAAATATTGTATCTTATTTCTCGTTTTCCTAGAAAATTTAATTGGGAGATATCTACTTTTTTCCATTTCTTGTTAAGTGATAAAAATGAGGAAAGCTCTTGGAGCAGCTTGGCAATTGTTTAATGGGAAAAGCCCCCTGAATTTATGAATTCTTACATTCAAAGCAGACTTTAAAAATCAGACACATCTATTATGGTAATTCTCTAATTCACTAAGATTTTTTTTTCAAATTCTTTTGGAACTCTTATATCTTTGCCTTACAAACATTTTTCAGATGTTTCATAGTATTCCTGTCTTTGAAATTAGTGTCTCATATTGGCAGCAAGGTGTTCCACAAACGACCACCATGCTTTTTTACAGAATATGACTGTCATGTACAGTATTCCAAAGTATTTTTTGTTCAAAACATGGAAGCAATGGTGTAAGCCTAAGGCGTGGGCCTGGACTTGATTAATATAGAGCCCATTAGAAATGTAGTATTTTCTGATAATATCTGTAAATAGCTATTTTTGGTATTTCTGCTGTGCTTTTCAAGCATATTACTTGTTTAGTGTAGTTACTTTGGTTTTATTTTTTCTTACAACTATAACAGTTAAATTCCAGTCAAAACATAAAATAGCTTAGAATATAAGTGTAATTACTGTTTTAAAATGCCATTAACACTATAAATTTATTTTTGGGATATACTGGACTGGATTTAAAACTTTTTCTATGGCATTAGGGTAGATCAAAGTTCTTTTTATCAATGCAGTCAAGTAATAGAGGGGAACTTATAGTCCTTTTTATATGAATCATCATTGATTAGAAGCATATTCTGCAGAATGTATGGATCCACAGCATAAGTTGCTGTTTTTTAAATAAAATTGTTGCTTTATTTCATATTTCTTTCCCACATGTTGGTTATTTCCTGTTTGAAGCATGAATAATGTCCTTTGGGCCTGTGAAGAATCCCTGTTCTACTTTAGGCAGCATATTTAAAATAGCTGCACCAGCCCTATTTGTAATTTTTAAATTATTTGAATAACTGTGAAGTTTAAGAAGCTCATGTGGATGTCTTTCGTCACAACATTTTGCAAGCAGAGGGAACTCTAACAAGAAATGACCCTGTCACATTGTTATTCTACAAGCCAGCAGTAAGTTAGTCAAGTAATTATTCGCTGAACAGCGATAACTAATTCTGCTTAAATTCAGAAAAATCTTTTTGTGCTTAGTTAAACTTGCAGTGGGTGTAGTTAGTGTGCTTAGAGTAACCAGGACAAACTCTATAATAAAAAGTTACTCTATGGAAATAAGAATTTTATTAAATATTTTCTCACTTGATATTTCTCTGTGGGTTACCTGTACCACTATACTAGGAAAAAGACTTAGCAACACTTTATTCAGTATGTCTTTCTAGATGTGTCAGAAAATGTCACTTATTTCTATAGAAATCATGGATAAGACAGAACGACTACACGAGTTAAAAGAGATTGTGAAGAAATTCCACCCAGTGAACTATGATGTCTTCAGATACATAATAACACATCTAAACAGGTTTGGTATTTTTCAGTTTTGTTTAAGTTGTAACAGTTGCAAAAAAGGTTGTGTTTTTAACAATGAATTTTCTACTAGAATTGAAAATGTGGAAAAAGAAATTAAGAGTTACAGTTGATTAATAAAGCCTTACAAGTTTGTTTCTCACATATCTTTGACATATATTTATCTGGCATTATTGCTTCTATAAAGTTAAAAAAATGCTGTACATAATAAAAGCCTGAAAGAATAACTTCACCTAATAATAATTATGCACCTAATTATAACTGTTACAGACCCTCCTCCCCTGGAAGTAATAGCTATTAAAATCATAGACTAATCTAGGTTTTAAGGAATTTGAGTAATTTGACCTAAATACCCTCTTCTCCCTCTCCCCCTTCCCCCTCCAGCCAAAACAGGGCTACCTTCAATCAAAATCTAAAATATAGAGCCCAAACCCTGTGCTGAATAGTTAAATATAGAACAAAGCTGTAAGTAACAGTAAATTGGTTACACTTGCTTCTTAAATTTTGCTTCTTCCACAAAATTTAATGTTTTTATATTTAAAAATTATTTCTGTATTTACTAAAACAGTATTGATATGCATCTATCACATCATAATCTGTGCCTTTACATGTAGAATATTGTCATTAAAAAGACAGAAAAAGAGCAGCTTACTTGTGCTTCTTATTCAGCTAAAATGAAATTATTCTCTGAAATCCACAGAACGAGATAAACTGTATTATTGTTGAGGTTATAAGGGATCCTTGGAGATTAATTTGTTCAACCCCGTTGCTTTGACAGAGTCAAATGCAACAGATTGCCCAGGATGGTGTCCAGTTAGCTTTTCAGTATCTCCAAGAAGTTAGACTCCAGTCTGTCAGAACAACCTGTTTCAGTGCTCAGTCACCCTCACAATAAGAAGTGTTTTCTTATGCTAAGAGAATTTCCTGTGGGTGTTTGTGCCCATTGCCTTTTGTCCTGTCACTGAACACTACTCAGAAGAGTCTCAATTCATCTTCTTTACAACCAATGATAAGATTTTCCCTGAGCTTTCCCTCGTCTGAGGGATCTTTGGTTTCCTAAGAATCTTCCTAATGTCCCTTCATTGGGCTCACTCCAGTGTGTTCATATGTCTGTTGTGCTGGGGAGTCCAGAGCTGGATCTCAGACTCCAGATGTGGCCTTTGCAGTGCTGACTAGAGGGGAAAGATCAGTTCCCTTGACCTGCTGGCAGCAGTCCTAATGCAGCCTAGGGTGCTGTTGGCTGCCCTTGCCACAAGGTCACCTGGCTGACTCCTGCTCAGTTTGTTGTCTGTCAGGACTTTTTTGTCTCTCTGTGCAATGTTACTTTTCAGCCAAGCAACTTTGTGTATAGACACATATATAAGCTTTTAATGACATTTAATTGTTCTGGACTACTGTTTGTGTTTCTGCAGATATTTATAATGATCTAATTGAGCTTGTAGTACAGGGGTAGAAATAAGAACCTTTAACTTTCCTACTTTGTCAGCAGGGAGAATGTAGATACTCTTGATTTGGACTTTTCACAGAACGTGTAAGATTTTGGAATTTAGGTGCCTACTTCTACATTTCTCTCCATCACATGTTCAACTTGCTTAACCTTTATAAAGTTGTCCATTTTCCTTTTCAGGGAAATGGATCAAATTTTCCATTGTTCTCTTGTCCAATACAAATTCAGCCCTAAAATGGATAAAACCATAGCAATGAACAAATGCCCATATTACAGAACTTCAAGATGTGCTTACAAGTATATAAAGTAAAACGAAACATCTCAGACTTGACACAGTTATTAGTTATGTAAAGAGTTAATTCTTAATCAATCTGATAGAAATTTTTGTGGAAGAATGGCAGTCTTGGAACTGTCAAAAGTCTTCATCTGGTCACCTATTGGCATAGCACAGCTGAAAGTACAATGTCAAGTACCTGGATTGCTGCAAGTAAAAGAGCTAAACATAATTCAAAAAATTCCTGAGTAGGTTCTGATGTATGTATATCTACAAACAAATGAAACATACTAATCTTGGAATTTACTGGAGAACATAAGTGATGTACATTGAACTTTTTGGTCTGGTCCTCTCTCTACTAGTAATGTGTGATTTACATTGCAGGTTGCTAGTAACAAAATGATTTTTTCTTAAAGGAAGACTGTAATTTTTTGTCTCATTTGCAGTGTTAGGTAGTTAGATTCCATTCAACAAGAAATCTGCTTGGATATAAGCAATTGCATATATAGAAAGAGGTGGATACAGCTGTGTACAGGATCTTAAAGGCAACTTGACAGTCTGTATTTGTTTTTAAGAGACTAATTTGTGGTAAAATATTGCTGGTATGTAATTAAAATGGAAATGTTGTTTGCCAAATGAATTGTTCATTTTATGAGGTAAAGCAGTCTTCTACGTGATGAAAAAACTCTCATCAGAAGCTAATGTTTTAGATGCTTTGTTTTTACATCCTACGTAATTACAGTAAAATATATGCTATTGTTGTATAGTTAGTAATGATTGGTGATTTATACTATTTTGATGTGTCCACAAGCACAAGACCTGGTTGTTGAAACAAAAAGTACAAGTATTATCCACACAGTTTGAGACCAGTAACCGTGAGAATTTAATAAATGGCAATAGTGAGATGAATTTTTCATTAATGTTATAAGCACCTTTCTGAGCATTTCAAATAATTGTGGTTAATTAACTGTAAGCATAAATGTGCTTGTAAGACAAGATAGTGCTGGATTGACCTTGGGCTTTTTGATACTAGTTGTGTTTTATACACATTCTTTGTTAACAAGACCTTTCATACATACGGACTAATATGGCATAATATGCTTCTGAAGTCTGGGAAAATACCAGTGTACAGCTTTTAAAGTCTGATTAGAGTGGGTTTACAATCTGAAGTTCCTGAGACTTGGCAGTGGAGGAAGTCTCAGGATCAAGAGAGACAAATAATTTTTAATTTTCAGTGGACATAGAGGGTAAATGAGCACTTGCTGAGCTCTTAGATGAAGATTCTAAAGTAGTTAGAGAAAGTTTGGTAGGAGACCAATATACAGGTTTGGTAGGGTTTTGTTTATTCTTAGAAAAGGTAAAGTAAAAGCAAAGGTAGATTTGAAGCACAGGAGGGAATGCAGTTGATTGTTCATTTTGTTTAATCTGGTTGTGAGCTGTTATTGGGGAAAAGGTGCGATGCCTTTTTTTTTTCCTCACCTCTAGCCATACGTTCCCATTACTTCCTTTATTTAGTCTAATGATTGTGAGGATACAGCATGTCAGTAATAATGCTAAGCAAAATGTAGCTTACATTTATTCTTTGATCTATAAATGAATTAATTTTTTTAATGAATTTTACTGCCACTCAGAAATAGGATCCAAATACCTTTGGACCAAACTTACTCAAAACAGATTGAGAGGCAGTATTTGTATACCTTCACACTATTTTTTATACTTATCTTTACCATTATACATGCATTGTAAATGAGTGGATATATTTTCTTATAGTGTTAATTCTAGTGTTTACTGTGGCTTTCACAGCTCTTCAGTTTATGGACTACAGCCAGCTGTCAGAAATTCTTGTGGGCTGCTCTTCTTAATCATCAAAATTGTAACTGACAAATTTCTGAAGTTTTATTTTCTGTCTATTTCTACACAATTGTACTACAATTGTAGTTCTGCTACCTTTGTGATATCTACTGTAATATAGGAAATGTATGTTCTCAGCTGAATGCATATCTTAGGTGTTTGCCAGATGCATTAACACATGATTTTTCATGTATCTCTCAGTAATTACTTTTAGATAAAATTGTGATGTCAGTTTAGAATGCAGAATATTTTAGAAGACCCTGGCTCTTTCTAGCATTTTGTTTTTCTGAGTAGGTATTTACTTAAATTATAATTTTGATAACAGGATGGTTTGTTATCCTTTCAAGGTTTTTTGGTTTTGTTTGGTGACAGTATTTCAATAGTGAATTTAGATAAATAGGTGAAGAACCTGTTTCAGTTTGTTTATTATTGTCAGTTCAAAATGCTGGTGGAATGTTGAATTTCTTTCTTGATTAAAAGCATAATCAGATTCTTATTAGTTAGCTATCCAAATCTGGAAATGACATGGCTTCTAAATTTTCTTCTGCATAATCACCTAAAATAGTCAAGAATATTTCTAGTTGATTGCATACTGGTTTTAATTCACTCTATGTGTATCATTCTCATTTCAGGGTTAGTCAGCAATATAAGACCAACTATATGACTGCTGATAACTTATCGATTTGTTTCTGGCCTACTTTGATGAGACCTGATTTTGAAAACAGAGAATTTCTTTCTACCACCAAAATCCACCAATCAGTTATAGAGACCTTCATTCAACAATGTCAGTTTTTCTTTTACAACGGGGAGATTGTAGAAGCACCCAACCCAGTGGCTTGTCAGCCGCCGCCTTCCAACCCAGTGCAGATGGTGGAACCCATGGTACCCCTGCAGCTGCCACCCCCGCTGCAGCCTCAGCTGATACAGTCGCAGTTACCAGCAGACCCTCTTGGCATTATATAGACAGATGATGATTGCAGGCAGCCTGGAGCTGGACAGTAGAGACAAGCTATAGACATGCATGTTTCAGGATACAGTAATGTACTTCATATTTATGAAAATTAATTCCCATCCAGCTGATTGGACATCTTTTTGTTATATCCCGTACTGTGTTCCTCATTTGTACACGCTGCAGATAAAAACTATGTGATAAGCATGACTGGAGAGGTTTAATTTTTAAAAGCAAAAATAGCTATAAAGTACAAAGCTGCTGCTGCATGATACCTTATTGCAATCACTATATCATTCCTGTGACGGTTTGTCACAATATATTGTGAATAAAAATTTTTCTATAGAAATTAAATGATTAAAAAAATTACATTTATGAAACATTCAGTGCTTACAGCCTGCTTTATGGCTGGTTTTTGTTATTTAACATGCTATTTTTGGCAAATTTCTTCACATTCAGGCATTCTGTGTAAACAACTAAAGCCCAACTATAGTTTATTTTGTAATCTCCTGGCTACTTATGTGACTTTATGCTTAGGGCGGTTTATGGAAGAATGCAAAATGCACTGTCGAGAATTTTACGATCCCTCACCATCCATCTTTACATATAAGTAAACCTGTGGACATTTTAAGGGTGGGTGAACTTGCTTATTATTTCTTACAGCACAATACCAAGGACATGCTTGTTGTAAAAGTGAGTTTCAAATATTGTACAAAAGTTTTGATGTTGCCTACTTATTTCTTTATGTTCCATTACCGAACTAAACATTTTGTAAAACTGTTAATTCTGTAAACAGCTGCATGTTTAAAAGATCACTGATGGTCTTGTAAACTTAATCTAATATATTTTAGATATTTTAATTTTTCCCACTTGGGAATACATTTAGTGTTTAGAAAATAGTTCATGACATTTTCATAAAAGGTTATATAACTTTTCATACATAAACATGATTTTTGTTGTAGTAAAATTCTCTAAACCAAACAATGTTTTAATCTAGGACTTCAATTAATCTATTCTTTAAATCTATTTTTATGTGACCCTCTAAAGATATACAAAAATGAATTGCTAATACATGGCAATAAATACTTTGGGTACTGACAATTAACCTCTTTGGAGTGTGTATATATAAAATCACATGAAATTGTATTCATATTTTTTTCCTGTGGTATGTTGTACTAAAATTTCAAATGCCTTTTTTTTTTCACCATATTTTTAAATTATCTTTTTTTCATTTATTTTACTTTTATATTGGTACAAATTTTGCTGTAAAAGAATGCTGCTTAATTTAAACAAATCTTTTGGTTAAATATTTTGATAGTGGTAAAAAAAATTAGAAGGTTACAAATTGTAGCAAAGGAGAGACCATAGATAAACACTACCTGTGAGACTTTTCATAGCAGCTTTTTTTCTTTCATGCTCAAAATGTACCTTTTTAGGTCTGCAAAGAAGAAGGTTTTGGCTCATTCAGCTGCTAGAATGTTTTGTGTAGTTTAAAAAAAAAGCTTTATGATGGTCACTGTTGTAATCTTCACTTATAACAAGATTTAAGATCGTCTTGTATGTATTATAGTAAATAGATGATTTTGAGAATTAAGGCTTTTATTAAGAGATTGATTTGCTCCATTTTCCCAAAATAAAAATTGCCTTTCCCACTTATGTCCTAGGTATTGTACTTCTAATGACTTGGATTATCATTCCTAGATTACTAAGATACCATAAACCTGGCTGCTGTTTGAAGTACATGTATATTATAAATTATCTTGATATTGTGTTATATTCTTGCAAGTAATTATCTTTTTTAAGAAAACATAAACAAAAAAGAAAAGTCAACCCTATTCGTATTGCAAAGCACACAGGAACTAATAGTACAATAAAGTCTGTCCTATAAATTGTAGTATTCCTAACTTGTTCTACTTTACCTGTTGTCTATACAGCTCTTATTTATAGTTTTCAGTCTAATCTTGGCATGTTTAGCAAAGAAAATGAAACTTCAAGAGTTTTATAAACTATTTCTAGGTTGCTAAAGAATTTATTTTTCTACTGTATATGGCATAGACAAAGCATCACCTGTACAGGAAACAAGTCTATTTCTATTAGAAGTAAGCTTAAGAATAAATGTCAGTCATATCCATATTTAAAAATTCCATCTATAAAGTATCTCCAGTCTTTGTAATGTGAATTACATTTTAAACTTTCTATAAATTCCAAGTTTTTTGCCATAATATTTAACTAATCTTTGGATACTAATTTTTAGAATAATTTACATTCCATTTCATTATGAACTTTCATGTTGATCTTTTGATCAGCAGTATTTGCAGTACCATTTCTTTATATATGAGGTTGTGGCTAAATGGCTAAATCACTATTATTTTAAAGAATCTCAACACTTCCATTCAGCCAAATATGAAAGGGTTATTATATTTACTGGATAAACAGAGAAATAAGAAAGCATCGCATGCGGTGCTTGTCACATGGAAGAGTCCCTGCATACTGTTTGCATTATAGAACTGTTGTATGCAGGAATGTGGACATGTGTGTATGTGTAATATATACACTTTGAGGTTTTTTATCTGTTTGTGTGTTTATGCAGACATGCATGCACATGCACCCACATAGTAAAGTTTTTAAAATATACTAGGAAATTAAACTGGTTATTAAAGATTTTTAATAGAGCTTTCTCTATTATTATTTTTATTAGTGCTATAAAATGAGGAAGCATGTTATTATATCCAAATTCCTCATACTTTGGCTCATGTAGACCCTTCTAGTTTGAATGAAAATCCAAATAATAATAACTATATTTTTTAATGTGAGCATTTTTACCATAATATCTATCTTGATAAAGATACAAATGTATATTACTTTGATTGAGCCATCTCAGTGACACTTTATGGAGTAGTTTCTTTTTTTTATGTTATAATGGTATAGACATACTGCAGTGCATTGTCTTTCACTGTTTTAGCAATTCTACAATCCCAGACCTGAGTTACAGAAGTGCCATTTTAACTAATGCTGAACAGGTTGTTTCAAAAATCCTTACCCTTCATGATCTTGTGGAATTTGAACTCATATAGTGTAAATAGATCACAGATGTCAATTTAAGTGAAAAGAAACTTTGTTGTTGTTACATGTTTTCTCCTTTATTTGAATCCTGGTTGCTAGGAATTTATAGGTATGTTTATTTTTAGTTGCTGGAGTTTAGCTTCTCATATTTATGATAAACATCGAAAAACTATCAGTTGGAGATTAAAAAAACAGGCCATAGTTTATGTGCTTCTTTCATTTTTTTTTCAGTAATTGTGATGCTGTTTGTCAACTGCAAAAATTGCACACATTTTAAAAAAATTTCAAGTAAAAATTTTGTTCTTTGTTTATAATGTAATCTTTTATTGCTACATCAGGAGAATACTGCAGTGAATTAAGTATCAGTGGAGCTTATTCTGTATAAAAGATGCAACGAATAAAATACTAAGATGCTTACTGTGTATAATGTTCAGTTTAGTTGCCTACTAAATTTTTAAAGGCAAAAGCACCCTATCTTTCACAGACACAAATTAAATTCAGCACTAAATCATGCTGAAGTAAGAGTGCAGTGTGTGTTTTAAGTTTTTCTTGGGTGGGAGGCTGTCTCTCATGGGTCTCTTTAAGAATTCCACAGGAAAAATAAATTTAACCTGAAGTGAAAACTGTGGGCTTTTAAGGTCAGCTTTAAGTCATCAGAGTTGTACATTATTGGTCATGATTCTGCTAATGATATGGGATAAACAGCTTTGATAGTAGTACTGCTTTTAGTTCTCATGTTTGCAGTGTCTGTGCTTACTTAAGTTTTTTCAGAACATCTTGAGTCATATGGCTGGTGCAGAAATAACTGCAAAACCTTCCTGATGGTCTTCGAATCTGAACACTGTTCAGGTTTTATTTTATATATATATATATATATATATATATATATATATATATAGCATCACATTCAGATACTGGAGCACTTTAATCTCAAATGGGATTCATTTTACATGTAATTTACTCAGTGTGCAAATCTCAGTTATTTAGATTGCTTTATCAAAAAGCAGCTCTACTGGATCTGACTGATACATAATGCACTGATCAGACTCCAGTTTCTGATGAGTAGCTATCCCAGAGAACTGAAGTGTAACATCAGTGATCACTTGTGTCAGATTCAGTCCTTCAACTAATTCATGGCGTCAGGAAGGGATGAAGTTAATCTGTCATCATTAGTGAACTGAACACTTCCTGCCTTTCCTTACTGATTATTTCTTTCCTAAGTGTGTAGCTAGTGCATCTTATGGCTGTTTCCCATATGTTTCTTATCTTCCTTGTAGAAAATAATGCATGTGTGTTTAGAGCTGACATTTTGTTGCTGAACTAAGTGTCATTGATGCCCAGCAGACAACTTAGTGCTTTTATATTGCCGAATAGGGTTTAGTATTCTTGAATCATTACTGATTTTTGTTTGGTGTGATTTAGAAAATAGAAAAATAAATTGTTTCACTAAATGCCTGCAGTGCAGCAGCTGTGGGTTTTTTTCAGTGTTACAGTGTGATAACAAAAGACTTGTTGCTTCTACTTAGAAGCTGTTTGAGTTTGAGAAAGGGTGGAAAGGAAATCCTGTAGTGAGTCTAGCTAACAACTCCA
The DNA here is from genome assembly GCF_031753505.1 of Anomalospiza imberbis. NCBI lineage: Eukaryota > Metazoa > Chordata > Aves > Passeriformes > Viduidae > Anomalospiza > Anomalospiza imberbis. The sequence goes on along the minus strand of NC_089686.1, from coordinate 26,788,633 downwards.
TGTCAGTACTTCAGGGTTAGAAGCTGTGATTTGCAGAGTACCTCTGGCTGCTTATGTGACTGACCAATTTCTGCAGTGTAGCTGTAGCTTATATTCCCAAAATTATGGTACCACAATCTATCTGTTCTTGCAGATCTTTTTGCTTCACAACTCAAGAAGTGAAGGGAGGGCAAAGTGACTGTTCTCATCAATTCCTGGAGTTCTCAGATTTGCTACTGGTGAGAATTGTCAGGGGCTCCTAAATTGCTTTAGCAGAGTTTTGCTGAAGTAGAAATCATGGAGTAGTAAGTTTTGAATTAACTGACACTGAGTGCAATCAATTAATGAAGCATGTAGAAACAACCCAGGTTGCACTATCAAAGTGCAGGTGTTACGGTCTCCCCTTGAAGGCTCCACTCTCAGTACTTGACAGTGTGACCTGAGTTTCTGCAGTAACAGCCCTTGGTCACATGGATCCTGTGCAAGTTGGGAATGAAGAAGAGATCAAGAAACCTCAGAGAAACGAAAACAACTTGGAACAGCTTTCTCTGAAAATATTTAGATGAAATTATTAAACATGGAGTGTAGTAAATAAAAGACATACGGGGAATTAAATGTCCATGATTGGTTACTGAAATATATATTGAAATATGTATGTATATATGCATGCTTTTTAACTTACTAAAGAAGTGGATGTTGATGCAGAGGTTTTAATATAGTAAAACCAGTCAGCCTGCTACAGGTGAATATTGGCTACAGCTCAGATGTAAAGTTTTGAAAAATGAATGTCAACAGTTTTATCTAATTTTGGTACTGTACTGGTGAATTATCTAGCCCTAACATTAGTTTAATTTTGTTAACCTATTATCTTGTGGCCACACAAATAATCCTGATTTTATGTCCTTTATGTAACTGTTATGAGTTGGAAAGTTTCTTTTCACATAAAACTGCTGTCTTTACTCGTTTTTTTGACTTAAAGCCAAAACTTAGAATTCATAACATGATCATACTACTTGTCTCTTGTAAAACAGACAAGATCCCACCTAAGGTTTATAAAAATCTGACAATACTCTCATTATTTCCTTTTGTCTGTACTTTTATGTGTGCAGTTTTGGGGATGCACTTGTTCGTATCTGGTGATTTCTGATTGCTAGCAGGTAGATATCAGGGTGATCCCTTTCTATATCCTAACCTGCTTTTTATAAAAGAGTGCTGGAAAGACCAGCAAGGAAATAATTTAAAAATGGTGAAGGATAAACATGAGCTCTCAGTACATCAATGAGGTGAAGATGCTCCTCTCAACTGGATTTCCTTTCTGTGCTAGAAGTTTGCGTGTAGGGTGCTTTTAAGCCTTCCACTGATAGAGTAAAAGGGAGGAGGAGATGGAAAAACTCTTTCCTATGTACCCTTGTCTCTAACCTCAAGGGTGAGTATTAGTCTTACAGAGTTTGGGCCACAAAGTTCTCTGTGTCCAGTGTGGAGTTTTGACCCCACAGAGTCATGGATTAGCATGTGGCCTTCAACTGAACTTGACACAGCAAAGCAGTGGGGACATACATACAAGCCTTAAATTGTTCATCAGCATCCTTACACCTGAAACACGCTGCCCTGATAGTTTTGTCGGTTTTTACTTTAAAATAGTTTTGAATGGTATTACCACCATGATCTGTAGATCAAAGCGTTCTTTAGAGGATACAATGATTCTCTGACCTGAAATACTTCTGAGGAAGTAGAAATCAAGCTCTGTTCTCCTTGGGATTGTGCACGGTACTATCAAGTATTGTTTTGTTTCCTCTCTTCTTTTCAAAAAAAGCAGTTTCTAAGAAAAATCAGAGGACTGAACTGTTATCTGCCAGAGGTGTGTTTTTGTAGCGTGATAGTGACACCATGAGGTAAATGCCCAGGTCATTCAATGAAGGCATTGAAGATGTGAATCCTGCTGGAATAATTTGGAAGACTGTCTGTGGCAGAGTAAGTGAACTGTAGAACAAATTCTCAGTCATGGCTATAGTTCCTCTTTGGAGGAAATTTAATACTTTGTTTTGTTTGTCTTTTCTGTTGTTCATGAGGGGGATAAGCTGGTGTGCATGGAATGTGATTGTCAAAGGTGAGGTCTGACCCTGTAAGGAAATGAGCAAAAAATTTCACATCAAACACACTAAAAGGCAATGCAGGTGTCTATGTCCTGTTGTAGCATGCAGAGTATTGGGAGGAGCTGGATGCTTCTGTTTTTCTCCAAGATCACGTGCTTTTCATGAAGGGGACGATCTCAGTTCCCTTTGGATTTTGATTGCTGCCCCATATCCATTATTTTACTTAAAACATTTGATGTAATAAATGTGGTTTTCAGGTACTGATCTGTAAATGGATTTAGTCTGATTTCCTGAAGTGCTATCCTTTCCCACCCTACATTTTCTTTATTTTCTTTCTCTCCCGGTACACTCCTGCTCATCCCCAAAACAGCAGAGCTGCTTAGCTGGAGTTCTGTCAATATGAACAAATGATTCTCCTGCAGGCTGCAGGGCTTTATCATTTGGGAGTACTTGGCTTTAGATCTTGGCTCTCTTCCTTTGCACTATAAGAATTTGTTTTTTAACTTCTGGAATTGCTACAAACCTTATTCTTTTCTTCTCCCTAAAGTTGGTGGGGATGAGTGTGCCAAAGTGAGTGTCTACAGGCAGTTATTTTTTTTTGTGCATTAATATATGGAACACATTCCCAGAGCCCTAGGATGGCAAAATTTCTTCTGAAATGAAAAGAGTAGCTTAGAACTCCTGAGTCTTTTTCCTTCTGATGTACTCCTTTAGGAAACCTACAGCTATTCTTGCAGTGAATAGTAGTAAAAGTATGTTCCTGAACTCATCTGGATGATAAATATCTCTACATTCAGAATTGTGTAGCTAAAAAAAAATGTAAGCAATTGCCTTCTTGCAGACATACTGCATGCAAATAGGACGTGCAAATAACTTAGCTCATCAGAAGGAAACCAAGATAGAGTGGGGATTTTAAGAGCTAAGAAGTTTTAAACTGACCGGAAGGAAATGTTTATGGTGGGTGTTCTTTCCGTTCTAGGGTTTTCAATGGCTTCTGTCTGTGTTTATAACATGAGGACATGTCCTCACACATTCCATTCCCAGTGCTGCAATGCTCATAAGTAACATCTAGCTGTGTGCTTGATGAGGAGATGCTGAAGGCAGTTTGCTTTAGCCTTTTCCCTTTCAATGTAAAACCCAAGATCTTTAAAAGGTTTCATGTAGGATAAGGGAGTTTCCCACCATGACAAAATTCTCAGGAATAGAGATTGTTGGCCAAAACTACAATCTCAAGATTCTTTGGGGCTTTTTTCTTGACTGGTGGTCCTTTTCTTAAAAAAAAAAAAAAAAAAAAAAAAAAAAAGCAGTTGAATTGGAAACAACTTTTTTTTAATTTTTTTTGAGAGGTGTTTGGATTTACTATTAAAAGAAAGGATTAGAATTAGCTAAGTAACCTTCTGGAAATACCAGTGAAGTATTCAAATTAAAGGCAATAATCTGTGATTAGTTTTTCGAGTGACCTCATAATTTTCTTACTAGCAACTAGATTATTTTTTAAGGCTTTAAGTGTATTTTGTTTGCAGGGATATTACTGCCATTTTTAAACTACAGTTGCAGGTAGTTTCTGTGTTGAAGTAGCTGCATACAGGAGGCCCTGGATTTTTAATTATTCTGATGGTGAGTGAAAAAAATGTAGATTTCTTCCTGAGAATATAAAAATGAGACAGCTGACATTTTTTACACCAAGTATGTAAATGAACAACTAGGGTGACTTTTTTTGCCTGGATTGGTGGAAGTTTGCTTTCAACTGCAACTGGCAATAGTGCAACTACAGTACCTGGAGCACCCATGTACAAAGTAAAGAGAACCATTCTGTTAATGTAACTTCCAGAGAGAGAAATTTAGGTAGAGCAGATGAAAGCGTGTATTTATTTTTTCCTTACTGGACGTTTGAGTGCAAGAATGACTATCATACTCTGTTTATAGTCTTGGACATAATCTGGCTGAATATAAATGCCAGATGTATATTCTCTAACCTGCCTCTCAAAAATATTTAGCAGACCTATGTTCCTGCATTCATTATATTTTCATTTCTGACTGTACCCAGTTCCTTTTTTTTTTAAAGAGATGATACCTGCATATGCCCAAAATCATACTAGCACAATGGCAGTATTAGTTCAGATTAAAAGGTTTAGTGAGTGTTGTCAGAAAACAGTCTTTGGTTAATCTGATAAAGATAGAGCAAGTCATGTGCTATTGTTAAAATGCTGGTCTTCACCTTAAAGGGGAAGTAGAAGCTAAGTGGAGATGGCAATGTTGCATTTCTGCTTTGATGTAGGCTCAGTTAGTGAGGAGGGAATGAAAGTTTTTGTTTACTTGCGAAGTCCTCGGCAGACGGCTCCGATGTGATCGGTGGAAATCTCGCATACGTGCACGTGTGCACGGAGGGTTATGAAAAGGGCTCTCTGGCACTGCTGTTTGCTCATTAATCTTGGAACTTTGTGTCCCCAAATGTTTCAGATTCAGCTATGTATAGCACAGCATGTTAAATTTTCCAGCTTGTCTTGGAAACTCAAATTTGCTGTAAGTGCATACATTTTTAGTCTCTCTGCTTCCTGAACAGCATTCATGCTTTATCAATATACTTGGTGTTTAAGAAGCAGAGAAGAAAATAAAGGTGATTGAATTTCAGAAAAATCTGGGAGTTTCTGTATTGGGAATTTGCCCCTGTTCTCTGTCTGTGGAAAAGATCCAGCTGCATTGTTCCTACAGGCACTCTCAGGGTAGCTGAGTATTTTGTTCCTAGGCAAGGCACAGTCTCAAAGATTGGCATTTCATCTGCAGTTGGGTCCTTGAAATCTTTGGTAAATGGCTGTGTGCTGCTCTCTTTAAATATTGAAGAGAAAAAGTTATCGTCCTCTGATTTTGAAAATAAAATTTAGAGAATTATCCTCTTGTTTCACATTGGCAATGTGAGTCTTTGCCCTCTAGAGGCTTAAAGGAACACACTTCCATTCCTCAACTGCAAATTTTCCCTCAGCCTTCTCATTTTAATTGATGTAGGAGATAATGAATTGTGTAAATGGGAGAAAGAAGTTCACATATGTGCATGGCATCTTCGTATGCACATAGTGAGGAAATGATTAAAGTCCTTTTCCTTTTTGACTCTAAAAAATAATTGTTGTAAAGATGCGTGTAAAAATGCATGGGCACCACCAATGTATGGTGGTCTTCTCAAATCTAGGGATCTGATCTCACCCTTTGGTTTATTGGAAGAACTGCAAATGGTATTTTTAGCAAGATTACTGCTAAAAATTCTCTGGCCCTCTCTTCTTCCCCAAATGAATCAGGTAGCAAAGAGCAAAGAGTGACCTTGCCTGACTCGCATCACTCACTATTATACTCTGTTGCCTTGCCCATTTATTACAGCCAGCTGTTCTCTCTTGTATTATGCTTAAATCACAAGTTTCTGGAACAAGGAACTTTTCATGCTGTGGGGTATTTGGCACCTTCTTGGGTCCACACCTGTACAGTAAAAAAAGTAAGTGTACAATAGTTGGGTTTATGCTGAGTTTTATAAATCATAATGGTAAAATTTAATTGGATGCAATACCAATAGGATGGTAATAACTTTGTGTATATTTTTAGAAAGAATAAGGATACAATAGGAACTGCATTTAGAATTGAGAGACCTTAGAATGATTTTCACTCTTTTTTTTTTTCACTGCTGGCCTACTTTTTTTCTGTTTTCCCTTGCTAGGTGGTAGACCTCTATGGCCATTTGGTTGTTTCTGCTAACAAAATTCTGGAATTTGTGGAGACTGCACAAGAAACTGTTTAAGAAATGTGTGGTTGGGGGGAAATGTGTGGTAGGGGGGTGGAGTTAGATAACATTTAATAAGAATATTTAAAAGGCCATAAAATAGGGACCCAAATATGGAAATGGATAAGAGCTAGAGTTAAGGCAGAGGTCTTCAAAGGGGGAAGAACGTAGTTGTTAATAAAGGTGAAGACGCAAAAATAAGCTGCACAGGGGAATGGTTGCATGCGTTAACATAATGGTTCTAGTTCTATGCTATGCAAGTGGATTTTTTGGACTATTTCTATGTATTTAAATTGTCTTGTTTAATCAATACATCACGCTCATTAATCACTATTTATAAGTATTAATAAAGTATGCTCATTAGTTTTTTAAATTTACACTAGCATTGATATGAAACAATTCTTGACACACCAGAGATTTTATGAAGTAAGTGTTGTCACTGAATATACAAATGTAGGTTTTAATCATTCTTATAGTTTGGAAATTCATCCTTTTTTTTCTTCTAAACCTGTGAAATAGATTTCATGGTTTTCTCTGTGTCTTATTTTAGTGATACAGTAGCCTTATGGGAAGAAAGATTCTCCAGATAGCCAAGTTAAATCTTCTTTACTGCAAGATATACAGAATTCTTGTAGTTCTATTGCAAGTGGACGTGGTGGATATTTATTACTATCACCTTTACAGTGATCTTTAGATACCAGAAGATTTTTATGGCCCATTTTTCTCTCACCGCTTTCCATGACTCCCTTAACTTTGTCCAGGTAACACAATCTCTTAAGCTTTTTTGTAGTTCTGTTTAGAAATGTAGTATTTTTTTGCCTTTCTTTTAAGTATATTGGTGGTCCAAACTGAACGCAGTCCTGACCAATCTATGAGTACAAATGACACCTGTTTAATACCTCTTGTGTCTTGTAAATAACAAGTAAGGCTGATTAACCCCATGGCTAATGTACTATGTGCCCTGATTTTATTACCAGTGTGTCATCTTAAAATAGTACCGTTCATTCTGCGAGACTGGTTTGTTCCCCTATTGCATAGTTGTGTGGGTGTTTCTGTCCACTCGAGAAGTTCAGTGGTGTGAACCACTGTGTTACAAGCACCTCCTCACTCAGTAGGCACTTGAGTGACAGGGACATGTGGGGTGAGGCTTTCTGCCTTTTGAAGAATTGGGAGAGGCACGTGGCTTTCTTATTAATTGCTCCTGAAACACTAGCTATTAAATCATGCTACAACTCTGTGATCTAATTCTGTCATTGAGAAGGATGATAGAGAAAACACAAAAGACACAGTAAACCTCACGGGTGAGAGCAAAGGCAGCCTTTTAAAACGGTTACTGAATTGAGTGATGAGAAAAGATGTGCCTCTTAAGGCATGTATACTTAAAGCAAATGCGATTATCATGGCTGCCTTGCTTAGAAATGTAAAAATTGCTTTGTTTAGTGAGGATTCAAGAATTAATGTTTGTTCTTTATTGGATGCTTCTAACATTCCGGGGAGAAATATAGTTGGGTGATGTAAGTTAGATGTCTTCACAGCTGAATTACTTCAATATATCCAAAATGTTTAAATGCTCCCCATTTATCAGAGTACCTAATCAGCATTTTATAACTCCTGGGTCTAAAATTGAAAAAGTTTCTTGCAGTGTTCTTAGCTTTGTCTGCAAAGATACATGCAATGTTTTACAAATAATGCAAATATATTTGGCACTGAATCCTGTAATAAATATCTCATTTAGTACATGCTAATTTAAGACTCAATGTCATGTTTCCATAAGGTTTATTGACTATTAAGTTTATGGCTCCCTTCATCAGTTCCAGGGCTAGATAAAAGCAACTGTCCCCCCACCCCCAAATCCACAAACTTTAATTTATGGAGTAAATACCACTGTCTGAAGGTCTGTGATGTGGCCTTTTAAACACACATCCCTCTAATTCTTCTCACTTTCTTTACATTCATAGTAAAGTAAATCCATAGCACTGCAGTGTGATTCCTCATTGCAATAGAAGACATTAATCAAATTTTGCTGGTTTTGGAATGCGATATCAATATCACTCCCTTCAGTGTTGACAGTGCATTCCAAAGTCTTGAAGCAGCAGTTTCTTAAATGACAAGGCAATCTTACTGTACACCTGTAGAAGGTAATAACATTAAAGGATTTCTTTAAGAAAAATATCCTATTAGGAAATGTATTTCTCTAATATTGTTCATGATATATTTATATTCAGCTATGCATACCGGATCTGATAAAGAATGTACTGCATATTGTGCTGCAATAGTTTGTGGTTTGAATATGAAGGTTTTATTAACAAAAGTGTGTGATAACTGTAGGACCAATTGATTGCAAAGCCACTCAGAAAGCACTAGTACATTGTGATGGTTTAAAACCCAGCTGGAAAATTCAACTCCACTAAAGCTGCTCCCTTTCTTCCTGTGCCTCTTCTGGTAATGAAGGAGCAGAAATAGCAATTTACTGAACTCGCAATAACCACAGCACTACCAAGAGCAAAAAGCATCTCAGAGGGTGCTTTACCCACAGAAGGGCATTCACCACAGGGAAAAAAAGGAATGCCTCCCAAATATAGTGCTTCTCATGTGGTCTCCAGACAAAAGACAATACGATGAGGAGAGCCCAAGGAACCAGGGCCTGGCAAACCCCCTGGAAGCTTGACCAGCCATGCTGCGCTGCCTGCTGGACTCTCCGGACCGCCATGCCCAAATTATGTCACACAGCTGGAACTTTTTTAATGTGTGTCTGTGAACTGAGAGGCTTTACTGGGTAGCATTCATGTTATGGAAGATCATATGTCTTTGAGTTTGGAGTAGAAGATCCCTGGTGAACTTAAGTGTATTTTTCATTGTGCTGATTTGAATAGGCACTAAAGTACTATATCTTTATCAGGGACATGTAAATTCTTTGGCTAGCAAAGGCTTTGCTGTGAATGTGGTTTAGATAAGCTCCCCTCATCATTTCAGTGGTCAGGGGGATCTGAAGGCTTGCTAGCTCAGTTTAGTATTACTCATTTAGCCCACAAGAAGTTATTTTATTCTGAGCAGCAGCCCACTGTTTGGGCCTAGCACTGAGATTTTATGGTTGGCATGAGTTGGTGTGCTCCCTGTGAAGGCAGGATGGGGTGTGATGTGGCTGGGGGTTTCCAGCCATGGACCTGGTGCTGCGAATGGACCACAAGTAAGCTGCCTTCAGCTGAACTTCAGAGCTCAGTGAATGAGTTTCTTTTAACAATGAAGCAGGCAAAAGAAAGCATAGAACTAGGCAGATCAAAAACAAATTCCAAAATGTTCCTGTTCTCCATGAAATACCATAATGCTTTCGGGAACACAGTAGGATTTGTGAAATATTTTACTACAAAAGCTTTCAGTAATAAAGTGTTAAGTTTTCATTTATTTTAAAATGAATACCTAATTGTTTGATCTGTGAAAGTGGCTTCTTTTGAAATGAATTTATCACTTTGAAAAATCAGACCTGCTTGAACCATTCTAAAAAACTATTTACTTTCCGATTTGATAAAAATATTGTGGCCAGTTTTTAGGTTTCTTCTCTCAATCATACACAATTCGCACAACTTGATGTTCATCATTGAAAGCATTTACTGACAGTTTCAGGTCTTCTCAGGCTGAATTAAATGTAGGAGTGATGCTTATGTTTTCAGTCTGAATGGCTTCCTCCTTTCTCTCCTAAGAGATTCTGCTCAGCAATGCTGATCAACAACTTGCACAGCAAATCAAGCAGAGCTTTTGCAGACCTTGTGCACACAGAAGCTGTTGAGCAACATCACACGAATTCCTTCTCTCTCTGCCACTTGGCTGTCACTCTGCTAAGGTGATCGTTTGTATTGGCTGCAGGCCTCCAGCCCCAGAATGTTTGCCAGGGGACAGGACATGTGTGAATCAATGGCCAGCAGAGAGGTGTGCATTAAGACAGCAGACAAGTTCATTATAGCTGAAGGCCAGAAGGCACACAGCCCCGAGTTCTTGTGTCGTGTAGAAAGGAGGACAGGATGCTTTCCCTCAGAGGTTTTGTGTCATGGCTCAGATCTCCAGGTTAACATCTGGGAGCTGGCATGCTGCCAGCCCTGTGAGCAAAGCGGCTGAGCATGGCCTGGGAGAACTGACCCCTGCAGAGTTCCAGCACCTCTGCTCCTTCCTTCACTTTGTCCCAGTTTGGCTGTGATCACATGCCTCCACTGAACGTTTGCTCATGTTTTATCACTGTGTTTTGGTTTCTTTGCTCACAGATGGATTTGCTTGCATTTTTCCTGGCTAAAAATCTTTTTTCTGCCAGTATTGAAACCTTCCTTAATCTCTTCACTCAGTTCACGAGCACTTTACTATTACTAAGAATTTGACCAATATGCACAGATAAATAAGTATTTTCATGTTTCTAAATTAATTACTCCTCCTTGTTTTTAAAAAAAGTTTCTGCTTGAGCCTGTTCGTGGTCCGAAAACAAGCATGTGTAGTGGTTAGGATGTAAAACAGAACTCATGGCATTTATATGTGGTTTTGTGTTGGCTGTTACTCTGAGATGTCCTTATTGTGCGTATAGTTTTCCAAGTCTGTTCTCTTAAGAAAGCAGCTTTTCTCTTTCTCTACCAGTGTGAGATACTCACTACTGACACTTTAAATAATTATCTATGTGAAAACAAATGTCATCTTGCTATTGCTACTGTTACTTTATTTTGTCGGGAATGCAACTGAGGCAAATCACTCAAATTTCTCTGCTAAGTAATGACCTTACTGTAAAAAGTAACTATCTTTGTTTGACAGAATACATAAGAATAATAATCCTTACTGTGGGTTAGTTAAAAAAAAAATAAATCTGTATTTCATGCAGTAGGTTTGACCTCTAAGCTGAAAAAGAAAAGGTCTGTGAGACCTCCATTCACATTCACCGCTGAACCTTAGAGCTCAGCAAACAGGAAAAATGAAGACTTAATGCATCAAGCTTCCATGACAGACAGACCCTCTCTATGCATTACATCTCTTTTAACCAGATGTGAATTGTATTACAGCCAGAATAAAGGTTGTGTGTGCTAGAGACTAATGTCTTGAATCAGGAAGACATTTTTTATTATTCTTCAGGCTCTTATACTGTAGAAACCTGCTGCAATTCAAAAGTGTCAGTAAACAAGCTGATGCTGACAAAAGTAAATATTGCAAAAATCCTGTTTATAGGGAGAATCATAAACTGATGTGTCTGAGCACATTATTTTCATTTTGAAGACTTCCAGTATTGCATCAGTGCATTTCACTACAGATAACTGAAATTAATATTATTGGGTTTTGTTTTGTTGGTGCTGACATTGTTACTGTGACTTCATGTCTACACATACATGTTTAATACATGTTGAAATGGTTTTAATATTTTGATTTCCAATAAGTAAAAATAACATTTTTACTGCTTTTTTTTCATTTCTGTTCATGCTTTACTGAATGTTATGTACATAAATGTTAATTGTGGCAAAGATTCAAAATCAGTTTTTAAAAAGTAAGCAAAGCAGCCTGCATAGGAAAAAGATTTCAAAATGTGTCAGGTGGAGAATGGATCTAGATGCAACTCTTCCATGTCTCAAATGACATTTAATGATAGGATGAAACTATAGAGCCACCACTTGGACTCCTGGTTTTGTTTTATGAGCAATGTCTGTTGGAGACACTGAATTAGAGAAGCAGGCTCAAGACCATGATTCCTATGCAGACACACTCCTCAGTTTGGTCCATTTTTTGCTTCCAGGGCTGGTTTTTTTGTGTAGGTACACAGTTTGTGGTAATTGGGAGTGGGAATGAGGCCGAGCCTCGTCCCCAATGGGCACAGCTGTGAGAAGCAGGTAAGCAGCATTGGCAGCAATGAGCCATGGAGTGCCCAGGTACTGACCAACCACCAAAGGGAACAGAGGGCACACAGGAGCAGTGCATGAACATGAGGGGTATAAAAGGTTGGGCTAAAGAACAAGAAGGGCAGATGCTTGCAGCCTTCTGAAATGGTAAGGTGTTACTCTGTATGCGTTGAAGCTTTCTGAGATTGTATGGTGATCCTCTGTGTATTGTGGCTGTCTCAACTGTGACATAGGCTGCAATTTTTGTACATCTGCTTTTTACTTATTATGCCTTTCATCACATCATAAGAGAAGTCTAAGTCCCAGTTAAAAGCTGCATGTTGTACTAGACTCTAGGTGCTGAAAGCTAGGTGCTTTGAAAGCCAGCTGTGGTTCCAGCCAGATTAACAAAGGGTATTCTCGGGCCTCTGAAAATAAGCAGGGAAGGTGTGCACTGGAACAACTTTCACTCTATCATCTCCAGGTTTTCTGCCCTATTCTGTCCATGTCCAAGTTGGTTATGATTCAGGGGCTACGTTTTACATTAAAATGTAACATTTTACAGAGAACTCTCTCATTTCTATGTGCTTTAGAGCTGTACTGTAATACAGCCCTCTGGGAACTCTTTCACAAACAGTGTGAAAATCCATGCAACGGAGTTAGCGAGATGTAACCTTGTCATGGATCCCAAGATAATATGTTCTGGATGGTTAATCAAACCCTTCAGTTAAAACTGGGATTGGAGTGACTGACTTCTTTGGTGTACTTGGAGCATATTTGGAAAACATGCTCAAAAGACTTATGAGGTTGTTAAAAGATGTTCCTCTGGGGGACAGCATACTTTGATGCACACTCTTGTCTAACAAGCCAACTCAGGTCCATTTACAACATCAGAATTGGACTGCAGAGTCCACTTTTGACTGTTCAGTCGTCATCTGGTGAAAGTGGTTTGTCTTTCATATGTTTCAGTACGATGCTGTGGTATGCATCTGTTAGTTTTTCAAAAGTCACTTCTATTGCTTCTGTCTCTATTTTGTGACATGAAACAAGCGTGAAGTAGGAGATAAAGGCAGTGGCTGAGTGACAGCAATGATTGTATAGCTGCCTTCCTCACTATATCCTGATAGAGTTGTCTCTAATTCTCATTTATATTTGCTACACTGGAGTTACATTTATTTGTGCTTTCTTCCTTTGTTCACTTCTACTTGGTTTTCTTTTTCAGGCACTTACTCTGCTTTATTGTTCTTGTGTGCACAATTCCACTGCAGTTATATTTATGAAAGATTTTAGCCAAACAAACTAGCTTGGCCTGCGTTCCACAGGGACTCATGAAAGTCTTTGTTATTCTTACTATTCATGTTAATGCTTTGAATTTTAATTACTTACACATGCAGATAAATAGTACATGTTCTTTATACTTGTAAAGCAGGTTCTATGAATTCTGTGAAATCACTTTTGTTTCATCTAATATTTGTTTTATAAGGTTTTCAAAAGGAGCAAATTCTGAGGAGTTTGGTGTGTTAAAATCCACACTGACATCCCTGGTGATTTTTATCCATGCTAGATTTAACTTTTTATTGTGTTTTGTCCATAACTTTTTTATCTTAAAAACCATAAGCTTTTGCCATGTGTGCATACTAGGCCCATGTTTTGTGTCCCCACGCTTTTAGAAAGTGGATGTCACTTGTGATCCTTTTTTGAACTTTAAACACACAGGAACAAACTCGAAGAGCTTGAGCATTAATAGAGCAGAGAGAACACCCACTGAGGCAGTACACATGACACAAACAATAATACAACAATTGAGACCTAGGAAAGATCTTACCCAGGATCAGCAAGATGATTTCACAGAGTTCATAGAGTGGTGTGGATGTACCAGAGTACATCCTGTGTACCAAAGAGTCTTGGGAAACATCACCATTAGCAGTGGCTAATTCAGATGTGTTCTTTGGAGCTTTCTGAAAGGCAGCTCCTTCCACAGATATGGCTATGGACTGCCATGTTAATTGGTATAGTGCAGTTAATTCCAGTTCAGTAATGATGCTTACATCTGTCTGACTTCCTAAACCCACAGCAGTTCAGGATGAGCTGCAATATATTTACATGGGAAAAGGTTTCTTGACACTTAAGATAGTGCTACGAAACCATACAATTATTTCTTAATATCACAAGCAATTTGGTTGTTAAGTAAATGATTCTGTATGTAGAATAAACCACAAAATGTTTAGTTCTTGATGGCTGCTCTTTCAAATGCCTCTATAGCTGTGAATTAGGAATGAGCTCTAGCTCCTTAACTTCAAGACTTAAAAGGTAAAATCCCATATTAGGAATTTAAACAAGGGTGATTTTTGATTTTCTCTTTTGCGTTTTGCTCTCAGAGAGAACACTTTATTGTCTGACAAAGATTTTGAGAAGTTTAATGATGCTTGTGCTTTGTGCTTTAAATTTGATATGCAAAATTCTATATATTCTCCTCTCCCTCAGCACAGGTTTATTTCAAATTGTATCTGCTAAGATGTTCAAATAAAAAAATAGAGATCACAGATTTTCTTTGGGCTGCTGTAGCAAACCAGGCTTTCCGTAAAGTAATGAAATTTATTTCAACTTCCAAATTAATTTGTGTACAAATTTAACTCTCTAGAATATTTGTAAGAAAAAGAACATCTTAACTCCCTAATGATATAAAAAACAAGCAAAATAAGCCATTTTCATGTGGTCTTGCAACTATCACACAAACTAAGATCTTAAAACTTTTTGCAGTGTTGAAATGAAAATTTTAACTTAATTTTTTTTGCAAGGAAAAAAAAATCAGAGAAAACAATGCTTAGTTTCACTGGAGGGTAGTATCCTTTTCCTTAGGTTTACAATGGACTGGTTGTGCTCAGATGAACAGTTAGTACATCATAATTCATGTAACAGCAGTTCAAGCCTTTGTTGTATTAAAACCTCTAGAGACAGGAAGGCAGCTTATATACTTTAATATTCTCTGGCTTGATGCCCTGATTTAAAACACTCCTACAGCACCTTTTACACTAACTTTGGATTGGTTGTGTTCAAAGTAATGGTATGCAAGTTGTGGTAGTTAACAAAGATTTAGAATATATGTAGTGTTTTCCATCCCCATATCCCAGAGCAGTTCAACACATAATTTCCTTATAACCTTTCTGATAATGCAGCTTGGATTTTAAATCTATATAAAGACAGATTATAATTGTTACTAGAGAGGGTTGCTGGTATTTTATTCTTTCGTAATTCTCTATCGCACATTTGGTTTATCTGCTTTGGAGATGGAATGCAAGCACCAAGCAGAATTACAGCCAAGGTGAATTTGGCTGGGTACTGGCAGCCACTGTATGCGCTATTTAAACTGTTTATATACTCCTTTGGGAGACTTTCTTCACTTCTGTCAATCATTAAAAAAACCAAACCAGGAATGAATACATTGTGGTTATATCTTTTGGAGAAAAGGTACCCAGAAATAATTGCTTACTTCTTTCTTTTGGTATCTCTGACTTCCTAGAAATGTTGGTGATTAAGATAAGAATTTTTTTTTTCATCTATTGCATAAGAATTAATTTTTCATCTATTAGATGGTGAGGTTCAGTATCCTCAGGTTTATTTATGAGGATCTCTGCATAAACACTGTGTACAAAAGAAAGGTAAAAATTCAATTAGTGATTCAGACTGACAAAGGTAAGTAGTAGGGCATATCTAATTTCATTGCTGCACATCTTGGCTAGTTAGGCCAGATTTTTCAGTTTAACTACTGAGCGCTGTGTTCCAAGTATTATATCCCTGTCTTCAGAATTTGTTGAGGAATGAAGTTTAACAAAATGTTCCCAAGTTTTTTACCTACAGAAAGAATATCCTGTATCTCCTGGTGACAAGGCTTACACTCTGCCCTGTGTCCTTGCTGCTGAGTACCCTGTACAGCCCTGCTGGCCCATGGCTGAGCAGTCTGTTCTCAGCATCTTGGTTTGTCCTTCTGGCCCAGACCAACGGTGTTGCTGCCTCGCTGACCTGCTGTGCTTCTCCCTTCTTGGGCTGCAGATCCACCTTGCAAGTACCTAGCAGGACTGTCCCCTGCCCCTGCAGCCCTGCCTCTGCATGTCCCTGGCTTCAGCCACACACCCTTTGCAGGGCACTTCCCGGACAGGAGGCTCCAGGTAAGCTATGACCATCTCTCTCAATCCATCTCTCTCAATCCATCCCTGCTTTTTTTTTTTATTTTATTTTTTTTTATTTCCCTGTGGAAAGGAGGAGAGGATAGGTGGAAGATGCTAAATCCTGATGCTCAAAGCTGCAGACAGCATCCTGGCTGTGCTTAATGTTAAGGAGAGCAGAGCCCAGTGCTGCAGAAGGCTGTGAGGACTGACCTCACCTAAGGGCTGCTTTCCCTGGGCTGCTCTAGGCTTTCAAAGTATGTGTGTTTGCAGGGTTTGTTTTCTTTACAGTGGCATTATTAATAACTAGAACTCTCTTTTCATTGGACTCCAGACCCGAAGTAGTGCTGGCTGCAATTTAATGCTTTTTTCCCTCACTGGCAGTCCCTGCAGTTGGCTCCTGGTATGTGTCTGTGGCAGGACTTGGAGTCCAGCAGCCTTAGTATGGGTTCCAGCTCTCTCTCATTTGAACTGGGAAGTATCCTAATTCCAGCTTGCTTTTCCTGTAATGCATTTCATTATTGTTTCCACATTGTGAGGAAGAAATGATATTCAGGCTATTTTTTTTTGCACAGACAGATGGCCAATAACTGAGCCTAATGAAGAAAATAACTTGGATCATGGTGCTAGTGTCAAAGAGGGGATTACTGGAAGTCTGTCTTGTACAAGCTGAGAATGCAACAAACATAAATTGTAGCCAAACTATATTGCTATGTGGCTTTCTTATTTAATTTGTTCCCTCTTCACCACCATTTTTGCAATTGTGCATGTTAATGAAAGGTAAATCAGTGTCATTCATGTGTAGGCATGTAGCCTTGTCAAAAAATAGCTTTAAAATCTTTCCTAGCTCTGCCCATATGTGTGTTTTAGTATTTCTCTTCCCAGATCTCAAATTTTCTCCCTCCTTTTACCCAACGTGACAGAAATTGAATAAATTTAATTTTTTTTTAAATTCGTGTTGTACATGAAAAATGTTTGGCAAGTGTTGCCATGTCTAAGGATTTCTCTGACTGACTGGTGAACTGAGAACACTTAATTGAACTTTGCTGTCTGTCTGCTCTTGGGAGATTATGGTTGTGCCTGCATCCCCAAGCCTGGCAGTTGGCCTAATTTAGGTTTAGGACCCATTGTATCTAGAGGCATTCAGGGCTGGCATTTGGCCAGGCTTATTTTAATTGCAGCTTCTCTCAGGCTCCTTCCTGGAGTTTTGCTTTTCTCTCTCCCCTTCCCTTCAGCTGTGTGGCTGGAGAGGGTGTAGAAGAGCAAGCCGCTCACAAAGACCCAAGTCTTGGAAGGATTACACAGCCAAACCCCTTTGGTGCAGACTAGCCACCCATGAACTCATGCCACTGGGTAAAGCCCTTGGCACTCAGTGGATCCATTTTTTTGGACTATGGATGGTAACAGGAGTGAGCTCAAAAACCAAGAAGGAAAAATATAGTTTTCACCCCACCTGTTCTATGAACAGTAATTCCTGCCCATGAGAAAGATATTTGTTTCCAAAATTATGGCCTACGGTCAGGCTTAGGTTCCTGAGTGGGTTGTTTTAAATTGGACTGTATATTTTACTTACAATTTTCTTTGTCAGAGGTTGAATCCTGAGCCAGCGTCTACTTACTGCTGTTTTTTGATTTGCAGTATGTGAATGCTTCAGCAGACAACTGAAATTTAGGGAAAAAAAAGTTTCAAATGTTTTAAAATGTTTTAAAGAAAAAGAAGAGTCTTGCTTGTGAGTTATTTCTTCACTTTCGTCTTATCCTTCAAAACTCACTTACCATCTAACTATAATTTTTCTTACATTTGCCTTTTATAGCAAGAGGAGAAAGAAACCTTCAGGTAACTGAACTGTAGCTTTGCAGACAGGTTATCTGCTTTGCTGCTAGTATGTGGGAGCATTTAGTTCAGAAGAGAACTTGACCTCGTTTTTCACCTACCTTTTTCTTCAGCTATAAAACTTTCATTATGACAAATTCGAATGGTACACTCCTGTTTTTTGTTAACACATCTTTTCATCCATTTACAATTGAAATACAAAGTCATGTATCTTGGAATCTCGCATTAAAAATATTCAATACTGGAAGATGAATTAAGTGAGTTTCAGAGAAACACAGGAACATGGTGAATCCTCCTTTTTTACATATATATATACACACACACATGCAGTTGGCACCATATTTTAGAAAAACATGCAGTAGGCTAAATGCTCTGACATTTCTCTCTTTCCTGGAAAAAATTTAATTAGCTCAAAACAATCAATCTAATATCCCATTGACGCTTTATTTGCAAGATAGGTTGCACAGCTGAAACAAGGCTGTGAAGAGTATTTTTCCAAAAGGAAATAGCTATCAGAGAAACTGCTCATTTTTCACCACATATCTTTCCTTCCTATCTGATGGTATCTGTTCTGCAGCATGGCACAGGTGCTCACAAGCACCTCTTCCAAATGTAAGTATTGACTACTATTTCCAACAATAGTAAGTGCTCTCAGAGAAAGATCATTGGTTGATGGGTAATGTAAGGGGAAAGAAACTAGGGAAAAGCCCATGATTAAGATTGCAATCAGATCTCCTGCCAGTGAGAATAAAATTCACTTATGCATTGAAGTCAACAAGACTTTTTACAGAAAAGTTGCTCAGGGAGAATAATGGGAGAATGTGGCTCACAGCATCTGCTGCCATGGTACAGAAAAAGATGGTACTGGCAGAATGAGTAGCTCATATGGGTGACTGACTTTCCTGATCACAAATCTGATTTGCGGTGATCGAATTCAACTGCGTCTGATGTTGCTGAGAAAGTTTAACACTGAAAACTGCATGAACAAAGCACATGAGCCCTAATGTTTGCCAGAAGAAACTGCTGCAATCGACCCATAAAAGAACCTTTCTTCTTGAAAGCTCTCATACCTTCCATGCTTTGCCAGCCTTTTGTAACCAGGTCTCTGGAAAACACAGCTTTAAGACAGACTCACCCTCCTGAATTTTTATACTAAACACCCTCCATGCCGTGTCTGTTCATTACATCAGAATGCAGATGAGAGTTCTGCATTTCAGCACAGGATGTTGCAGCTGAGTTTCCCAAGTTAAGCACTGTTAATGGATGGAGCCTCTGAGCCTCACCTTGTTTGACAGTTACTGTTACACAGAGGTTTCACACAGGCCCATGGTGTTTAAATGAAAGGCACCTAATATTTCAAGGAAATAGAAAATGAACTGAAATATCCTGTTCTTCTCTCTTGAATATGCAGGTACTAATTTTTTTTCTTCTTCATAATAATAATAATGAAGATCTTTACATATTTTTTTGCATCTTTTTGACACCATGGTTTGCTTGGGGGTTTTTTTTGGTCAACTATGGGGATTTAATTTCATCTTTTCCTTGGTGAAAATTTGCGACATTTTGTAAATTTGTCTTCTTTCAGAATTATCTCCAACACTCTCATTCTAGTTTTCTTTTCTAGTAAAAATATATTTCCCCAGATGGCATTTTTGTCAACTTAGTCCTGAGTCAGCAACAATATTTGCCTGCCTTCTTAAGCTTTTTGTTCTGAAATTATTTTAAATATTTGGATTAATTTTTGCTTTGCCAGAAAAGGCTGTTTCAGATTCTTACCAAAATCAATCAGCAATAGTAAAAATACTTTAAAATAAGTTCCTTTTCACTTAATTTAAAAAGAAAACTAAAACTAAATTTCTTAGAAGTCTGATGGTTCTAATTTTCAAAATGAAAACATAAAAACTAAAATCTTTTTATTACAACAGAGTATCTTATCACTGCTTTGTCTATTCTGGCTTTACAAGGGCTTTTTAGGTGAAAATCTGTGTACTAATTGGGGAGCAATTATACTGTGCAGGAAATGTCATCTTGACCTTCTTGAGCCCTGGAAGTGGTTATCCTGAATCATGGGGATTAATATTTCCTGTGTTCCCATAGTGTGTTTTACAACTTGTTATATCACAAGCTCTCAGCAGACATCTGAAATATCAGTACTACTTATCTAGCAGCTGTGAGTACAAATATTACTTCAGAGTCCTAACAACTGAGAAAAGAGCAGAAGTTAAGGGAATGCTACTACTCACCTCTGGTAAAAAAGAGTATTCTCTTCTTTTCTCTATGGGTATGATTGTGTGACTCCTTTGCATGGTTTTCAGAGGTACAGTGCTCTTACCCTAAATTTCTCTTCATATCAAGGCACCATTTTCTCTGTTTTTATTTTCTTATCTTTTTTCTGTATTAAATTTGTTCAAAGAGATGCAATAGCTGAATATCTTTTCAATACAGAATACACCATTAGTTTATATTTAAAAACTTGTAGTAGTTTTACATGGTCAATTAAAGTGCTCATTAATTCCAGCTGGTCACTTTAGCATTTATGTGTTAGGATAATGAAAAGTAAGAGAGGAAATGGTGTGTCATAAGGGAAGGGATAACAGGGTTTTTTAATGGTGAAAGTAATTTAACATCTGGTATCACAGAGATTATTCATTCTCCTTACCTTTTTGTCTGTGGCCTTGGAGAATGTTTGTGAAATCCTCAGAAATCCATAAAAAAATGCAATTTCACTAGCATGAGAAGAGATTTTCCTTCTCCCTCATAGCAATTGGGGGATTCATCATTTGTCATGCACTGAAAGTCATCTGAGAATCAACTCCAATAATTGCAAATCCATATTGGGTGCCAGGTGGACACCCTTCATTTTTCCTGCCAAATACCGAGGGACATCATTTCAGTAAATAGGATTTAACTAGTCCTTGTTTATTTGTCTGCTTTCCTAGACCCAGTGCTGAATTTCATGTTCATGACCACAGTTCCCAAAATTTAAACACGGGATTATTCACTTCAGACTATGAAATTATGTCCTCTTTGATCAGAACTCCAGCTTCCCAGGTCCTGTAAAACAGACTGTCCATAGCATGTGTAGCCTTCAGCTGTCTGAAAAAGAAAATCAGGAAAAGATGAGCAGAAGTCCTCTTTTTTTTTCATTTTAAAGAGAAAAAGCTATAGAGAAACACAGTTGTCTCAGCTAAAGGAAAGGGTTCCTAGTTTAACTTGTAATAACGTTTAATGAATCACAAATGTTGTTTAATGAACTGACAGATGTTCGCAAAAAAATCCTTGTATGACTGAAGTGTAAGCTTTATTATGAACACATACAGAGAGACAGAGTTGCAGGGTAGCTAAATAAACAAACTGAATTCAGGACCTAAAGCAGAAGTAGAGCAGGACTCAGAAGGAAAATCCAGCTCTTGAAAAATCTCTCTGGGATGCACTTTCCAAAAAGACACCTCAATTTGAAGGTCCCTGCAAATGAATGTTTGCCTTCAGATTAAGTACTGGCCAGGATCCCATCAATTTTGCTCTCTGAGCTGTACCGAAAACACATGGGAGACTGACAACTTGGCTTTCATTTTTCCCAGGCCTCTCTTTCAGCCTAGCAATTGTTGCTGTTTATGTAGCTGGGTCTGGTATGTTAATCCCATTAAAGATTTTTCTTTCCTTGACTCATATGCAATTTATGGGAAACATGCCTATCTGATGCAAAGAAATTCCAAGTGTCACCTTTATTTTAAAGTCCATAAAATTGCTTGTCCAATAGGTTCAGCTAAGAATGTCCCATGTGGGCCCTACAGAAACAGAAGATGTCAAACATTAGTATTTATTGAATTATATACTTTATAAAAATGTAGGTGTGCATTTCTATACTTACATTTAGGGTATTGAATAAAATCAAATGTGTTCAATACAAGATCAGTTTGTTTTGTCTTGAAAGAAAGTGATTATTTGGTTATAAAGTCTATAAAAACCACTGTCTCACCCAGAAATAAACAGGCCTTTAGTAGTGTTATCACAGGTTTTTAAAATAATATCTGTCAATTATGAGGCAATGGTAGTGATTATTTCTATGAATGAATTTCAGTACTATCTATTCACCTCTGCACCCATACTGCAGTCTCTCCTTCCTCTTTCTTTTTTACCTTAGCATGCCATTAATGAAGAATGCTATCAAACACCTTTATCTTTTCCTACTCTTCTGGAGAACATTAAAATGTCTCTGCTGCACTCACCACTGTGTGTCTGCTTTACAGAGGATAACCTATTTTTTGATTCTCAATAATATGTCTATTTCTTTTAACTTCTCAGGATCTTTTTGTTAATATAAGGATTCTGTGTTTACCCTGACAACACTTATTTATTTAGTACAGTTAAACATGGTCCTTTCACTGAACGTGCTGTCTGAGTAGATTACTCTTCATAATCAAAGATCCTTTCCCAAGGATCTCAGGTCTTTCCATCAGCTGTGCCAATCTAAGGGTCAAAGACTCTTCAAAATAAGTGTTTTAATCCATATTTTCCCCCAGGAATTATACAAAATTTTATATTAAAAAAGTCCTAGATTCAGTAATCCTTGAGCCTTCTATTAATCCATGTTATCCATCATTGCAGTTTCCTTGTCAGAAATTCTAAAATTTTGACATAACTGAACAATGAAGAAATTTTTGTTTTTGGAAAAATGTTGGTTGATAGTACTTCCCTCTAGTAACTAATTCCAGTCTACAACCTGTCTACATGCACTAATTAATTAATTAATATCCAAGTATTGACAATCAAGGTAGCATTTGTTTTCAGGCAAGTGTTGCTTGATTTGTCACTCTCAGACCACCTTATTATGACTTTCTTTACAACTGTTGATTAGTCTTTGCCTGCTAATATTAATTAGATGCTTAAACATCCTGTACCATCAAGGATTATCATGCTTCATTAGTACTGTTTTTTGAACTGAATGCCAAGAAAGTGTTTGGTCACAATGGATTGTAATATCTATTTTTAGAAACATTTGAATTTACTGCCTCGCTTACCAAAAGAATCAAATCTGTATCTTATTAAGACACAGCTAAAGTTCAGTTATTAACAGATTTCATATGCTTTTTCTGTGAAGGGTGAGACTTTAACATTTGAGTTAGGACATTTTTTCTGTAATGTATTTATTTGCTTATGGTTTCTGTAGATGCCAGTAAAATTGGCACATCTATAGCATCAGATATCAATAAGCACTATGCCTTATCTACTATATGTGCTAGGAAATTAGGACACATTTGGCAACTATTTATAGCACTTCAAACTCCTAATTACTGTGATAGCTAGCAATTATTAATAAGGTTAGGAATCCTTATATACAGGTTGTTTAGTGATGGAGAGGATAGGCATATTGTGTAGAAGGATCTTCTTGTTTCCTGAAATACCAATGAACAAATTTCCATATAAAAATGGCAACTTTGCATGTTCTGAAGCAATTTTCTGAAAGGTAAGTCTTTGAATGTTTATGTGTTATTTCAATTTCTTCTGCATTTGAAGCAATGAGCCAAGTTCTAGTAGTCTTAAAAACATCCCCAGCTGTGAACAGATTGATTTGTTTATCTGGAACAACAATACCTGTAGAAATGGGGACAGAGGCTGAAGTTCATGGAGCAGACTCGCTGCTGTCAAAGAGTCAAGTCCTGCAGTGATGTAATTGTTGTGTGGCAAGTGAATGATGAATCTATAGTGACCCGTGTTTCTCATTCACTGAAAACGTGATTTCCAGGAGTTGCCCAATGGTGTGGGATGGCAAAGTGCAGGATTTTTGATAAAGGAAGGGTGGGTAATACTTCTCTCCTCTTTCCCTGCCAGAGTTAAAATGATTGCTGTCTCCATTACTTCATATCAATACTTTTAAAAAGTTGCCCTAAGCAGAAGTCAGTAGTGGAGAACAGTTGTGATGTGATGATAGTGGCATGTGGGTTTTTTCTGTTCACCAGCTGTGTTCCAATGTAAAGGATCACCTGTGGGAGTTTTACATCTTTCTTCTTCTCTCTTCAGCATAACTTTTCAAACAAGCAGTCAGGAGGCCTGTTCTAGGGATATGGCTGTGGAATTAACATGGTATGAGTTTCACTGAAAGGTTAAATGTGTGGACAGTTACTGTGGACCAGAAAATGCATAGTAACACTTTGTCTATGTGCTCTTAACCAGAAAAAATGTTAGGTAATTAGATTTAGCCCATTTTCATTGACATTCATTAGTACAAGCTTCTATACAGACTAATTATCCCTGCTTATTAGTCAGACTAATACTGCACTGTCTGTCTTGTTGCTGGTACTTGAATTAATGTTTTCAGAGGCCGTGTGGGTAGCTCACCTCAGGTTTGATTTATGTGATATAGACATACCCCTGTTATACCATTTAGAGCTATGCCAGGCCACCCCTGCCCCATGGAGCAAAGTAGGCAGTCACAGCTCATCCGCATGTACTGGAGGCCAGGTCAAAGTTGGTCCAAATTAGCTCTAGCAAACAGCCAGGTATACCACAAAATGTAGCATGGTACTTGGGAGTATCTAAGATGCAGCTAAAATAGGTTATAAGATTTCTTTTTTCTTTGCTAAACAAAATCAAATTTTTTTGCAGCTGAGATGTATATGCAGTTGTCTCTTCATGTTACTAAAAGTAGCCTTCAGCAAAATGGCTTAAAGTCTTGAAAACACATTAAAGACATTAAGGTAGTGGAAAGCGTGTTTTCTTCTTTTATAGGTGTATCATTTGGTCAGTGCTTTAATGCAATGATTGATGAAAATGTTGTCTGTGGCTGACATCTGGGATTATTAATGGATGTAGAATCAAATTTCTTTGGCATTAGAGGAAAAGGGAGATCTGTGTCTCACAAGATAAAATGTTCAAATGGGAATGCACCTTCAGCTTAATTTTAGGTATTACACTTTAAACATGCCACTCTAATAAATATTGTTTTTTGCTCCTATTTCTTAGGTCTGTTTTACTTATGAAAATATGAAAACTTGGTAATAAATAAGAACAAGAGGTTTGAATTTTCTGGCTAAAATCTGAAGGTTTTATATATACAAAATTTTAATCAGAGACAAAAGGGCATAAAGTAAAAGCAAATAGGAAGTTTAGAAGGTGGCACGTTACTCTGTAATTGTTACATTTTGTAGCACTCCATGAGTTAAAACTAGAGCACAGCACAAGGCTGCTATTGTGAGAAGCCAACTCAAGGATTTTTAATGCTGTAAGACAAAGGGTTCCCTTAGCTAAAAATAATCTTTTCTTTCCTCCTGCTCCTAAGCTTTTTCCTCCAGGGAGCAGAATCATTATGCTGCGTGTGCGTGCTCAGTGCATTGCAGGAGTTGCTGAGATTTATGACGTCATGGCTCTAAGCTTTCCCCTTTTGCCACAAGGTCTGCATGCGTAGCTGTTGCCCTTTGTGTCTTTCTAAAATGCCACTTTGATGTATTAATGTGCTTTTTACCTATGGAGATGGCAGCGTTTACTGTTCTAGGTCAGTAAATTTACAAAAGAAAAGCATGGATAAAGAAAGTGGGCTTTTTTTTTTTTTTTTTTTTTTTTTTTTGTTATACAAAGCTTTTCCCCGATTTTTAGGGCTTGTTAATCAAACAAAACAAGCCACACACCTCATCAAGATTTTACATGGTTCACTTGTCAGGCAGAAGTGTGCCTGGAATCCATTTCCCTGCGAGGTCAAAGATCAGCAGCGCTAAGGCAGCCAAGGGAATGATTCCCCTGTGACACTTGTGCTGTGTTTTGATGAAAGTGAAAGCCATGTGGTGCAGCCATGAAAAAGCAAACAGACTTTTTTTTTTTTTTTTTTTTTTTTTTTTTTTTTTTTTTTTTTCTTCCCTGTGGCAGGGGTGAATTCTGAAGCTAAGCACAGCAGGTAGGAAGAGTCTAATATGTAAAGAGCACTGGTACACCAAGACACTAAAGCACTTATCTCTGTCTGTTTAACAGCTTGCTACATTTCCTACACAAATCTGTGGTTTTTAAGATTCACAGTAAATTTTTTTCTCCTAAGAGCTTGGGTGTTTCTTTTCATTAATCCCACACTGGCATCAGGAGAATTGTGTATGCAACACATGGGAGGTCATAATGTGGCAAACGATGTGTATAATATGCTACTAGAAGAAGTATCACAGGATCACAGGATATGCTGAGTTGGAGGGGACCCACAAGGAAGTGGCTATGTTAACTTAAAAATGCAAGTGATATATGTTGGAGTATTATCTAAGAATGGAGTTAAAAGCCACAGTTATAATTCATTTACTATAACTTTTTTTACTATGCCAGAAATAATGAATTACTCATATATTTGGTTATACAACTCTATTCTCCTGACAGAGTATTTCCTTTCAGTGGGTCACAAGCCTCTTACTTCAGACCCATTTGACTGTTATATGGTGTTGATTCCATTGTATTGCCCCATTTTGAGGGTCATTTAATGCAAATACTTCATCTCTTATAGGTACAGCTTTTTATTTTGCATTTTCCTGACACTTGATGAACATGGAATTTTTATAAGATAATAAATAACAATACTGAAAAAACCAGCTAGGAAAAAATTATCAAGGGGATTTTATGACTCAGGGAATCAGTAATGGAATACAGAATTTTTCACCTCTAGGGCACTGATTCAAATATAACCTAGGTCATTAGTGAGCAAAAATCATTACCAGCAGCTGCTCAGTGACCTACAGTACGGGAAATGAGTTTATGGTCTCAATACAGTTTCTGCTTTCTGCTAGATGTGTATACAGATAACATAGAAATCACAGTCATCGTTGGCCTTCTTGTTGGCATTCTTCCTGAAGAAACTAAAATCCAAACAGATGCATGGAGTGACTAAATGGCTCTCACATTTGTGAGTATGAAAAGCATTTGGCTGATATAAGAAAGGAGTGAAATCCCATTGACAGCATGTTTAAGAAAATGTACAGCTGACAGTTATTGATTGAAAATCCTCTCTCCTCTAATAAGGATAGATTCCCTTTCAAGTGACTGCTGCTGTGGCCATCCGAAGGTCTTGAATTAGGCTTGTAGAGATTTCATTGTCATTACCATATTATGCCACCAACAAAGCAAAGAATCGTGGGTTGAAATAACAAAGCATTAGGATTGCCAAGAGATGAATTTCAGCTTCTAAAAGTTTAGGTGGGGATTGTGCAGCAGCACAAACAATGTGGGTGGAAAAATGTTGTGGGTGGCGGGAGGGATTTCATGGCAGCTCTTTCCACATGACTGAATTAGTTATTGGCTTATCTTCTAAACCAGTTATGTGTTCTTGCCTCAGCTGATGGATGTAGGAAGAAGATAGATTTTTGCTTGGCCTTTTTACTAAGTACAAATATATCCTCAGCTTACTATCTGATACATCTTCTCTGACAGCCCTTGCAGCCACATAAATTTGATGAGCTCTGTAAGTCATTTCCATCTTAAACTACAGTGCAATTAGAGCTTAACTGACTAAGGACCTGACATTGAGCAAATTTTCTTCTTGTGTGATTCTTATAGAATCTGTTAAATTCTTGATTGTGTTAAATTCTTCCTTTTTCATTTAATATTCCCAGTAAATGAATATGCAGTGTTATAAATGCTTTCGTATTTTTAGTCAATCAAATTTGTTACATTTTATGATAGAGTTCTGACTTTCTTTTAACAAATTGCAAACCCGATTGCACATCAGATAAGGTTTCCTGGAATAAGAAAACTGTGCTGTTTTTGCCACATTTAGTTAAGTAAAAAGGTTAATCTGGGATAAATAATCTGTGAACATGCCAAGAAAACAAACAGCTGCTAGAGAGGTTCTTGACTGCTTTGTTTTTAGGACTTCATACTATTTATCTAGGTGTGATACTAAATCATTGCTGCTGGGTTAGAGATACAAAGTGCATGAAACCTTTTGCCCCCTCTCAGTTTTGCAGACAGTGGGCAAAGCAGTTACGGCTGTATGAGACCAGTGGTGTTTTAACTTGGCAACACAGTGCCTTCCTTGTGTGTAGTGCTCCAGTAACTTATCTTTATCTTACCTAAGCCCATTTGGTCATACCCTGATACCCATTAACTACAACAAATAGCTTTGCAAAGGAGAGTTTTCTTTATACAGCCAACCCCGCCCTTGTTGAAAACTGGAAACCTTTTGCAGGGTTTCCTCTGGCTCATTCTTCTGGGTGAGGAGCAGACTGTTCTCAATGAGTAACTCAAGTATTTAGCATTGAAACCAGGCAACTTAAGAAGACAGCAGGATCTCAGCAAAAAGACAGAAAAGCCAGTGTGCTGCTTTGTTTCCTTCATTTCTGCATGTCCCATGTTCTGGCAGTGTAAAAGCCTAAAGGCTGCCAGGCAGAATAATCATGCACCTGGTAGAGCATGGGGATGCTTATCTAGGAGACAATTTGCAGTATGGTCTAGGGAGATCAGAAATGACCCTGCTTGGCTTGACCTGAAAATATCAATCCAACATACACTGGAAATGACGTCTTCATGGAAAAAGTACATTTGGCCTACTCTGATACACTTCCTTTTTGGCTCAGATACAAATCTTCCCAGAGATCAAGGCAAGACAAGAAGCCCCCTCAGTCAACAGCCAGTGCGGGACCTGCCATTGTCTCTTCTCTGTGGTGCCATAAGTAGTTTAATGCAAGAATTTTAATTTAGTGCAGGGCATTTTATTGATATTTACCTTATCAGTCTTCTTCAATTAAGTAAAAGCAAACCACCAGCATCTGTTCCTGTCCTAAAAAGAAGTCAATTTAAATAGATCAGAGAGGCCCAGTTGAAGAAAATGTGACACACCGCCTCCATTACTTCTCAGGTGAGAGTAGGGATGCAGCTCACCCGAGGCTATGTGGGGATCTGTGAACCATGGTGGTGACAAATCCCTGTCTCCTGATTTTCAGCTGTAAGATAATATTTTTTCCAGCTTCAGTCATGAATAAGATTGTCATCGTTTTAATCTTTTTCATACATGAAATAGAAGCACTTGAAATGTGTTTCTTTTTTCTTTGTGAGGAGAATCTTGTTACATGCACTGACTTCTCTTAGATTTAGGGCAATGTCTCTGTGGATGCACAGTCCCGCTGGTATAAACAGAAGCTATTCTTAAGCTCCACTAAATTACCTTGGAGAATCAGGCTGCTTAAAATGAAAACCCAAAATTCAGTAAAAGGTGCAACAAAGTTTGCTTGTGGCACCCCAAACACATTGATGTATTAATGAATTAATTTTTCTGGCTCACCTCATTGTAGAAGGGAAGGAAAAGTACAAAAATGGCCAACTAAATTCTTACAAACCTATTTTCCTGACCTCTAGGCCTGGAGCAGGAGGGAGGGGTGACACTGCTGAGGATGCACTCTCTATGGCACTGTAGTGGACATTGAAGCTGTCACATTGCACAGCCTGGCTTCCTGTAGCTCTTCTGTTTGTGTGTGGGCAACATTCTCAGCCAAACGATATACTTTCTTCCTGACAAGCAAAAATGATTTAAAAAATCCCTTTTTCTACACTTCACAAAAATTCTAATCACTTTAAGCTGATTTTTAAATGCTTTCTTAATTTGATTTTCTGGCTTGAACAGACTTTGTAATATTTTTTCCTACTAAAACATGGTCATTTTCACAAGTTGAAGAGGATGTTTGTTATTGAGACATGGTCATGTTCAGCCTTTTTGGCACATGATTGTTTGCTGCCATTGCTGCTGTATACTTGGCTTTAATGCTTCTGTTCACTTTGACTGTCCTTTCTCCTGACTTCAGGTTATCTTTTGCTTTCTATTTTATTCTGAAATAACTACAGCAGTCAGTTCTAGATATTTCCCAAATTGTTGTTTTTTAAGCCTCTTAAAAGGCCAGTTACTCATATGGTATGCCAGGGCCAGAGCCCTTTCCAGATCTTGTGAGGATTATTCCTAATGCTGATCCTCAAGGCGGAAATTGCAATTTATTGATTGCAGGTGTAGGAAAAACTGGAGGATCTGGTACAGAGGCAGAGAAGGATTCTAATGTGCATGTAGCATGTCTTTTTGTCTGCTGTAAAAAAAAAGAAGCAATGTCAGGTGGATACTAAGAGAGATACTGTAAGGGGAGAGGTTGAAAAATACAGCGTTGGGCAAGACTTGCTTCCTGTGTGCATCACTGTGATCAGCCACCTTAGGTGAAGCCAGGAGAGGAACACAGATGTAATCACTAGTTTAGAGAAGTCCCTCATACGGTTTTTGTAAGGAGGGGGCCTGTGGCACACAGCAGGGCCCTGGCCAGGCAGCGAGCAGGGCTTCAGGCTCAGCCCTGGCTCATGCATCCCCGCTGTGGCACACGAGGGCTCCCCAGCCTGCCACGCGTGGAATGGAGCTCATGAGCTGCTCCGGGCTGCACAGTCTGTTCCCATCATCCCGAGCTGCTTCATGCTGGGGTCATTTCTTGCTCCTGCCCCTGCTCTGGATCCTGGGTCTCGAGTCCTGCTAGAAGGCTCTCACGACCAGCTGTTCAGGCAACCTTTGCCCAGCCTGCGCCCCACCTCTTCTGGTGACCCTGCTCCGGAGAGCCCTGTGCTCCAGAGCTGATTGCTGCCTCATTCCATGGCCAGATGTGCAGCCCTGTGTGATCTGAGGCTGGGGCATTCTCCACATGCCATGTGTCCTCATGAACCATCTTGAAAGTTATGTTTTAAAAACCCGATCTTGAGTTTCTTTTAACAAATCTTTATTATTTGAAAACTCATCCAACAGGAGGCTATTGCCCTAGAGGCTGGGTTCAGTTGTATTAAAATAGGATCCTCTTTTTTACCCAAATTGCTTTCATATCCATTTCCATTCAGGTGGCCAAGGTATCGCTGGTCGGCATGGGTGCAAAAGCCTCCATTTGCATAATAATGTTTGAGTAGGTCATGATGACTGAGCAGTTTAATCTCTCCTGTTTGTGATCTTGTTCCTTAAACCTTTGTTATATGAGATGGATACGGTGCACTGTTTCATTTAACGCAGAATTAACTCTTTAATGATTTGTTTTGCTTGGGTGGTAGGACTTTTAAGGTGGTAATTGTGTGACAAGGCAGAGGTTGGTTATAACCATTATTGGTCAACTGTGTGGTCTTTCTGCCACCTTGTGGGGAAGAATCACTAAGCTGTTGTGATGAAATGGAAAAGAAAACATGAATTTTAAAATCCATATTTTTCATAAATGGGTCTAGGAGCCACTGTAGCAGAACAGAAATCATTGCTCTCTCCAAAAGTGTTTTAAATTAATTTTTAAAAAAAGGTGCTGAGATCACCCCAGACTGCTAAAACCTAGACTGCTTGCAAGTACACTAAACTATTGCCACATGTTTTCTGTGCTTAGTTTTCTGTGTTTCCTACCCATACCTTCATAACACCACTCCTGGCCTCCCCACTCTTCCATTTTGAGCAATATAGGTTCATAGGACCTGCAACTTCATAGCTTATTTACAAGGGTTGCCATGGCTATTCTTTAATTCAGTCATAGCACATGTAATTAGCCTAAGAGATGCACCAGCCTCTGTTCAGTGGCTATGGTGAATGTTAGAGAACACCAGATGTTAATCATTTCCGTCGTCTAATTCCTGGCTGAGCCCCCAGCATCCAGCCTCGATATAGACACTGAAATAATGCTGTTGCCAAATGCAGAAGTTTTTGTCAAGGGTAGCCACGTTATTAAAATATGAATCTTACCTGGGAGCATGATTTGTTTCACCCAGACATGTCAGAATTTGTTAAGTGGCTATATTTAACCCTCTACTGCATATATAAAAAATCTCTGCACTATAGACTGTAAGTAGAAAGTTCAAACTGTTGCAGCTCTGTGCATTACAGATCTTCAATGAACCAGGAAATAAAATCTTCTTTAGAGATTCCTGGCATTTTGGCAGTCAGTCATGAAGTGCGACTTCTTGATTGACTGTCAAATTTCCTTCTTCTCTTCCTTCTCTGCTGTGTAAAGGACAGAAAATCCAGCTTTTCCTCTTCCATGTTTTGGGACTTCAAAGAAATGGAAAAGATTAATTTTGTTCACTCCACTTCCATTTTGCGCGATCAATGATTATGTGAATGCTTTAAACTAGATAAAAAGCCCCTCTGATTTTAGAGTATTTTACAGAGGTGAACTATTCAAACAGAAGATTATTATCAGCTACCTTTAGAATGATATATGCCAACCAAAACTGGGTTCCTTTTGTGCTAGGTCCTCTATACATATGTACTACCCAGAGGGTAATGAGACACTGGAACAGGGTGCCCAGGGCAGTTGTGGATGCCACGTCCCTGGCAGCATTCAAGGTCAGGCTGGGTGGGGCCACGAGTAACCTGGTCTAGTGGGCGGTGTCCCTGCCTGTGCTGGGGGGGTTGGAACAAGATCATCTTTATGGCCCCTTCCTACTGAAGCTCTTCTGTGATGGTTCTGTGAAAGGTCACCCAGACATACTCTGATCTCATCAAGTGGTGGGGCGGTAGAGATACATAAAGAGAAAAGTGCCATGAGCTCATTACTCAGTGTTCTGCATCATATGGAATGGATGATTGGTGCTGCAGAGAGATAATTGTAACTACTTTAATTTATGTGAAAAGAAGGGGCTATTGGCATGAGTAGGATTCATCATCTGCACAATAAGACATATGCCTCTGAAGCCTCCCAAGATCATGAAGGCAGTGTGCATCAAAACTCCCAAATAAACTCAGATTTCTTCCAATCAAATTCTGTAAACATTCATAGTCTTCCATATGAATACTTCTATGGATTAAAACAAAACAAATTATCAATTTAATAGCCTTTATATGTTTTTATATCTAGATTACCAATTATTACAGTTTCTAAATTTTGTTATTATTTCTATTTTCATTATTTTTAAATTATATTTTTCAACAGCAGCACTGCATTTTTCATAGAGGACAATAGAAATTTATATTTTACTGGTTTGCCTTTCTTTGTTTCTACAGCTGTGCAGAGAAAGAGCTCATGCATTAGTTTATCTTTTTTTTTTTTTTAATTTGGTTTTTTTCCCCCCTGTAAGAACAAATGATAGAACATAGATGTTGGTGGTGGCAATATCCCTATCTTGGTTTTGACTAGCTGTATAATTCCAGTCCCTACAAAGATGTCTTTCCCAGTTCCACTGTGGCAATACCCTGACTCATCCTTGCTCTGGATGGCAGAAATCTACTGTAATTTCCTCCAGGATCTGTAGCAAATGATCAACATTTTGTGGAATGCTTTTGGGAAGCACATTTTCAGTTTGGCAGTTCTTTTTTCAGTTCACTTGGCCTTCTTCTTACTTTACACTGCCAGAAGTATCAAAGAACACAGTGCCTAGCTTTTTCCTGATTTTTATCATAGTATTTAAATACAGGTTGTGAACATAAGCATATCAGAGAATAGAAATACAGTCGGTTACCAAGCTGTATCTTACTGTATTTTTGACTCAATGTAGGCCAAAGCAGTACAGCGCAGAAAAGCACAGTGTGGGTAGGGGTAGGATCTCTAAGTGTCACCTCATTCTGCTTTTTATAGAAGAGAGGAGGCAGATTTGTTGTGCTCTAAGTAGCTTTCAGTGTAGTGCTAGCAATCTTGGTTCTCAGTCAGCAGAAATCACCTAGATTTTTTTTTTGTTGCTGAGAATGAGTATCACAACATGAAATGGCCTTAATTATTATGTCTGTTAATTAATCATAATTATTCCATTGTGCAGTGGAGGATCACTTCTGAGGTAAGAACCTGGATGCTCTTTCTGTGTTAGCTGAGCCCTGGAAAGTTTGATTGCAAAGAGATTTGGAGGGGGCTGTATGAGGGAAGCAGACATAAAAGCTGGAGAAGAAGGGAATTCCCACTTCCCCAGAATGACTGGCTTTATGTTATGGCTGTCTGGCCTGTAGGAGCTTCTATCAGCTCCTGGAGTGTTTCTTCCTTTGAAGCATAAATCCAAATGCTGAGACTCAAGTTAGTTCTGTGTGGACAATGATATTGAGGTAGTTATCTGTGCTTAGGAAAGAAAAAAAAAACAAACTGTTTTTAACTCCTTGGATCTATAGTGAAAATTCTGTGCGGTCCCTGCCCAAGTGCCACAAGTAAAGATCATTTTCCTAAGAAGGAAGCTGCCTCAACAGAAGTAGCAACCTCTTTCTCAGTGCCTGTATCACCAGAAGAGAAATTTTGTTTTTTTCTGTGTAAATAAATACAGGTTATCACTGAAGAAAATGTGCTCTAGGCATCTACTGAGTCAACAAAGTTGAGTCTTAATTCAGTACTGTGCAGAGCTCAGCCAAACACTTAAAAAATACTTAGCAAATTCACAAAAGGTGAGTTATTATTTTCTGTTTACTCCTCCTGCTAAAAAGTTTTTAAATTACTATATTTTAATTTAAATAATTAATTAGAACACGTGGCCTTTTAATGTGAAAAATAAATTCTATTTTAAATGTAAACCTACAAATAAAGGATTCCTTTTATTTGAAATTCACGCTCGAGCCAACTAAAGTAATTTATTGCTCTCATATGATCTGGAAATTCTGAGAATTTTAATATACACCTTATGCAGAACAATCTAGGCAAGGTAAAAAACTGTTTTTGCTCCTCAGTCACCTTCACTCTTTTATTTTTTATTTCAGAGGGCAAAAAATTCTTCCTTGAGAGAACATACCACGGGTTTGGGGTTTATTGTTTTCCCCATATGTGGAGAGGTCAAATACCAGAGTGTGACTGAGCCTGGAGGGCAGTGACTGAATTAATTGTAGTAGTAGTTATTGAATAAAACTTTTGAGACAAATATGTACACATATAGTGCGTGTGGATATATATATATATGTATATGTATGTCTATATTTTATATACTTACATATATAAAAGCTGTTTCATAATGCAACTCAGAAACGATATTCTGAAGAGTTAGATAAAGTGGTAGTTGAACTATGGGTCACAATTTTGGCAGCACCTCTGATAGGTTTTAACTTCTTTTCCAAAATAAAAGCTCAGGTATAAAGAATATTCAGTGCCATTTAGGATTCTAAATAGTCAAGTCAGCCTGCAGTGTAGGGTTTGACAACTGAAGTTTTTTGTTGTAGATCAGTTTCATCTCAATGCCATGTTCTGTTGCATCATGGTAAGCTGTAGGGGAGCCGTCCTGTGTAGGCTAAAATCCACACTCAGGCAGTCCCACGGGTTCATTCAATTTGCTAACAAGAGGAAAAAATTCAACAAGAGGAAGAAAATTCAATTGAACTGAGATGGGTTTATTGCAACTATTTCCATCTAATGCCCTTAGTAAGCTTTAGCAGGTTTCACATCCCATGGTGACTCTCTTTCACTTTTCTGTGCAGAAGCTTAAAGCAGAGCTAAGCTGTGTTGAGATGTGCAATCTGTGGCCGACCAGTTCCATCTTGTCCCCTGCTAGTGGCATGCAGCCTTTTGCAAATGAAGCTAAGAAAAGTCTTACAGCCAGCAGGATTTTACTGACTTCCCCTGCAAAATCTGTGTAGAAAAGAATGCACATATGCTTCCCTGTCTTTGAGCCAAATGATGCTGTGAGATGATGTTCAGAGTCTTATTATCTCAGAGGTTCCACACAATGATATGATTCATGAAATGATGGAATGTCTTTTGAAAGCACTGGAAACAGGCTGACACCTCCCATTGAAACTGTCAGAACGTGGCTGCTTGGTCTCTCTGAACCAGGAAACGCTCAGAGGGCTGGAGGCAGCGTGAATCAGGCTGACATTCCTGCGGCCACGGCCCAGTCAGCAGTATCTAGGGTGACTTGATTGTCAGACTGGTTTCAAATCTAGAAAAGAAAAAAAAAGCAGCGAACAAATATTCGAAATAATAGTGAATTTAAATATACAGGTTTCTCCATTGCATTCAAATACTTCCAAAGATTTATGCTGTTAAATCCTGCCTCCTTCTGGTCCTCAGCCCATGACAATGCTGAATTTCACCCTAGACCACTACTGCTAAACCACTGTAGCCTAAATCTGAGTTCCATTTCTTGAGGCATTTTTGTCAAAATTCTGCATGACCCATTTGAGCTCAGAGGGTCCAAAACTGGGATGCTTTCTATGCCATCTGCTGTTTTAACCATATCTTGTTGAGGCAGGCTGCTTTCAAGAATAGTAGGGGGCTATGTAACTATGTAACAAAGGGGAAGATTCTCTTGTTTTTAAAAGGACAGCTTTGCAAGAAGGGCAGAAAGGAAGTTCCACTCCTTCCTCCCACTATTAGCTACCACACTGCTTCTCACTGTTCCATCGGTTTCCTCACTGTTCCACTGCTATTTCCTCATTCACATCAAGTCAGAGACAGACTGTGACACTACCATCAGGACATGCAGCATATGTAGTGTGGGTTTTGTTTTGTTGTGTCATTTCTGTACTTTCTACTCCCATGTAGACAAAACAAACCCCAAACAAACCAGCTTCTTCACTGGGAGGGTGGAGTAGCCCTGGAGCAGGTTACGAATAGTCTGGGAGAACTTGATCCTTGGATGGTTTCGAGACTTGGCAGGCAAAGTTGTGACTGACCTGATCTGGTGCTGGCAACAGCCCAACACTATCCTAGCCATGAGTTGGACCAAACCCCTTGAGAAGTTCTTTCCAACTATCATTTCTATGATTGATCTATCCTCTGCAGCCACCGGCTGCAAAATCTTGGAGGGCTATTACCCAGTGTAAAGGAAGAATTCAGTTCTCATCTTTCACAGTCAAGTGGAGTCTTCTGCAGGAATAATATACATGTCTGTTCTTGTCTTGCAGTAAGATTACTCAAGCACACCTACTTTTATGGATTTTCTTTTCTTTTTTTCTTTTTTTTTTTTTTTTTTTTTAATTTTTTTCATTAACATTTTGGTCTCTTTATAAAAGATGACAAAGGAGGGTAAAAAGCCAGCGAGGTACATTAGTGTTGCTACTTTGAGAGATGAGCAGCTATGGAAAAAACAGATGGAGTGGAAACCCACTCTACACCAGAACCTTCTGCAGACTCCGTGTTCATGCTCCTGGGCTTATCTGTTGCTTTTGTGCAAATTTGGATGGTGACTAAGCATACTTCCAGGAAGACAAGATGATGTATTGAAATGGGCATGAATTTTCATTTTCCTGGCAAGACCTGGTTAAACATACCATGTCACTCATCCTGCTGGGAGAGAGCATATATCCTTAATTAGCCAGGAAATAACATCAGCAGTGTACCCAAAGCTAATTCTGGGATGTCTCTTTCAAAATTCTGACCTAACATTTATAGGAAGATTCCTGGAATAACTCTCTCTTCTCTTCTCTTTCAGTGCTTCTGAAATGGCCTCTAGATAATGTTCTGTTATTTTTGTATCTTACAAAAATATATCTTGAAAATAAATTTTTGAAAGATTGAAAGCTTAGTATTGTCATGAATTGCCCTAGGATATGGGACCTATGGATTTCTCTTTCCATTTTACAATAATTTTCCTCTCATGCACTTTACAATAAGTATATAACCCTCTATCTGTGTTCCAGAGCAACCAAATTTTATGGGAAAGTCTAGCTTATTTGAGGATTGTTCATTAAATTATGCTGCTTTATGGATGCTGAAATTAGCTCTTGGCAATATTAATGAACATGTTTAAATCTTATTGCACCAAACAACTGCCTTCAGGTAGGGAAACACATAATCTTTGTTCCTTTGCCATCTTTTCTGTGTCTGTATGCATCTTCAGGTTACAAGAGTTGAAGAGGCAAAACATTTTGGTAGTTCTGTGTTCTACTATAGATTTCATTAGAGATTTCAAAGAGCACTTTGTAAAATGCAGACTTCTGAAAAAAATTGACTTTGGCTTCAATATCCTTATTAGACTAGGGTGAGCACTTCCTGGTGCTAGTCTCTCAGAAATAAGTAAAGTATTTAATTTGGTTTGGTTGGTGGTTTTATGTTTGTTTTATATTTTTGTTTGATTATTTGTTTTATTTCTACAGCACTGAGCTCAGGTTTGCATTGAATTATTTATAAAGTCTACAAGATCTCATTCCTGACTCATAATAAACACCTCAGCACTTACCTCTATATTTGCAAATTGGGATAATTTTTCCTATGTACATTATTTCACAGTGCTATTTTGTCTACTGAAATTTATCTGCCATTTTAATGCACCACCACTTGTGTAACTTCTTTGTGTGCTTTTTTAGAGGCAGCCCATGTCCTTACCAGACCAAATCTGAATTACCAGCACAACACCCCACCTCACCTACTGTCAGAAATCCCCTGGTGACGTCTCTCTACTGTACAAACCCTTTTCTTCTACCCTCTCCTTCATATATTTAATCAAAAAATTCCTTTTGGTTTCCGGGCTGTTTATTACTCTTGGTGAGTCACTTTGTTGAGTACCTTTTGGAAATCCACATAGATAGTATTTTTGATTGATGATGTACTTTTCCTGTGCCTATAAAGTGGTGTTGTTAAGTAGCCAGTCTCTAGGCCTGCCTGCAAATATTTAGCTCTTAGATTCCTCATACAGCTTCTTTTTAAGAAGCTGTCTATATGGGATCTTCCTTAAATTGATTCAGTTATGGTGGATTGCTTCTCCTGTAAGGATAGAGTTTTTATAAGTTTTAGAAGTTACAGAAAAACTCTTGATCGTGACTTTTTGAAATAGGTGTTATGTGCTACTCTGAACTTATATTAATTTGATGTTGAATTTTTATTCCATGCCACTAACTACTCCCTCTTGTCCCATATATCATATTTACCTACTTTTCTCTTTCTTATTGGAGATAATCAGTGTATTGCCTCTATCCAGCACCCTTCTCTGCTTTTAAGTACCACCTCCATTTTCTTCTCTTTCAGATAAGGGGGTTTTTTTTAAAGCTTTTTTTTTTACCTTGTGCATATCTTTAAAATTCTAAAATTCTTTTCTTATGTTTATAAGGAAAGACTAATGAAAATGTCTTTTTTCAACTTCACTTCTTGTACTGATCAGCTTGAAGAGCTGCTGGTACCTTGACACCTCTGCCTTGTAACCTGCACAATGCATAGGAAAAAAAAATAACGGAGTCCTAAGATGATATTTCTATGAAATTGTGAAAAAGTTCTTCAGAGCTTATGAGAAGCTTTGCCAAGCAAATGAATGCTAGTAAACTATCTGTTCTGGAGGGGTTTTGAGGATGAAGAAGTTCTGTGCCTTAAACTGGTTTGGAGATGGAAATAACAAGAGATTGGTGTGGTAGTGTTTTATTAGGGAGAATCTGAAATTGAAGCAAATAGTTAACACTTGTGAGAAAGCAGAGGAATGCAGAGAGCCATGCAGGCAAAGTGACAGTCAACAAAAAATGGCTTTAGTTTCAGTCTAAAGCTACCAAGGTCAGATGCCAAAAGGTGGCAGTAACTGAGTCATTAAATGATGACTAAGTGGATTAAATCTGTAGCTGTGACTGTGGACTGGAAGCAGGGATGTGCCCTGAAGCCATAAGGCAAAAACACTCCATAGGGTTTAAAGCATGTGGTAATTTTGCTGACTGATGAAGGCATTCACTTTCCTTTGTTAAAGTGAATTCTGGCCTTTGGAGGAACAATGTACAAGTAAAATGTCACTTTTGTGCTTTTTAGATCATTAGTGTCACTTTCAGTGTTTAGATCATCATCATCATGAAGAGGCAGATGCAGAGAATTTGAGGCTTGGCTATCTGGTTTTTTTTTGTTTTGTTTTGTTTGAATTTCAAGTATTCCTACTGTAAAAGTCCACATGTATAATCGATTTCTATTATTTTATATCTGGATAAAATACAGTATACATTCTTACTAACTAGAAGAATAATTTGTGCGGAGAATATGAAGCAACTTAAACCAGAAAGTAAGCCAATTTATTTAATGAAAATTTCCATGAGTCATGCAAGATCTAGATTTTGTTTAAATCAAAAGCTTATAATATCTTGTGTGGTAAATGCACATTCAGAACTGAAAGTTTCAAGTAGTAGCACAAACTCTGCATAGATTTATGATTTTCAAGTTATTGAGATACCAGTTAAGTATTAACTAACCATGCACTATAAAAATGATGAATTGTTCCCCTTGCTGGCAGCCAGTAGTTCTGTATATTATCATCTAATATTCTTCATATGAAAATGTATTCTGATTTATTATATATTGATAATCCAAAGACTACTAAAGAAAAGTCACTTATACTGTAAATCAGTCCTCTGCCTATTTCACAGCATGAAAATTTGGCTTCACTTGATGGCCATACTGGGTCTGCTGGGTCTCTTTGGCCTTGGCTTGTAGCTCCTATGTATGTATCTGCATCAAATCTATATTGTACATAACATTTTATTATGGAATTTTAATTTTTGGGAAAATTAGAGATATGGATCTGGATTTGTCTCATGTAGGATAAACCACAAAAAAATCACATGTATTGTTCAAAAAACCTGTTTTTTAGGTCCCTATAAGGATCTGGCTGCTTATCTTGGCTAAGACAGAAAACACTAGAATGAATATTTAACTGGTCCTTTTGTGTGAATGCTTTCTAATATGTCTGTAATTATAATGCTCATCTGTTATTTCCTGCACTAAAAATGCTTGCATGGGAAGGATCTGTGATTAAATAAGTGAAAGCAAAAAAGGACAGGAGAAGATTTCTGTATATCCATCATTCCTCTGTAGCAGAAGTTGAAAGCATGCAGCAAATGTAGAAAAGTTTTTTAAAAGCTCATAAATTAGGTCATCAAGTTCAGAATGGTCCTTGCCTGTGTTTCTGCTTCTACTGCAAAGCTTCTGTAGAATGCTGACCAGTTTATTTAGGCTAAAGTTTTGTCATGTTGATATTTGTTCATCCTGACTTGAAACCCAAGGAACTGGCTTGCCAACTGCTCACGGCTGAAACTGAAATCAACAGCAGCTGGGCTTCAAATAAAAAACATGTTATAGGAAAACATGTGATCTTGAAAAGTCAAACCTAAGGTCAAAAACACAGTATTTGCCATACTTTTATTTTTAATCTTTGTGTGCCTTTGTTTATCTTTTGAAAGCAGGATTAAAACCCCTTCTATTACAGGGACTTTGTGAGCATGAAGGAGTTTGGTTTTGTGAAGCTTTCAGGTACCCAGTAAGAAGAATGTAGAAAGCTTCACAATAAAATTTAATCATTCTGCCTCTTGAATACATACAATGAATGATAGCCTATGGCTGTCCACTGAATGAGAATAAAGCAGGATGGAGGAACAACATGCTAAATAAAGCTGACCTACCTTACATGGAAAATGAGATGGTGTCTCTGCGTTGAACAAATATATCTCTGCTTGTGAGAGAACAATTTATCATAGTGAGGGGAGACAAGTGTTTCCCAAAGCCCATGAAGAAAGGCAAATCCTGTATAAGCACAGTTTGAAAAGAAGGACACAGAGGACAGGGAAATATATGCTCTGATGATATTTGGTGAATAGGAGGTATAAAACCCCCAGGAGATGGTGGGTACAAGCACATAAAAGGTCCAATACATACAAGTGTTATGTAACTGCACTGAGGAAAATGTCAGGCTGTCTTCTGTCGCTGCCAGCCCTGATTCTGCATCAAGCACTGTCTGAGTTATGAACCCTGCCTCACCAAGCCCAGAGAAAATATGCCAGAGAAATATGCAGTTTGGAGGGAGAGGTGGAACCATCTATCAGCATATTTTTCCTAAAGGTGGGAGTGCCACAGACTCAACTGTTCAGCCTCAGTCAGTCAATTAATTTTACTAATTTGGCAGGATACAAGCCTAGCAAAAATGGGATCATTTTCTGCTGAACTAGTGAGTTAAATGGGCTGATGAAATTATCTGACAAGTTTCATTAGTGTGAGGGAAGGTGTGGAACTGCACTGCTGGAAGTTAAAGGTCTAGGAAGGAAGGATTAATATTTATCTTTATTTTTGTGGTGGAAAGTGAACCACTGAATCATGGCAGCTGCATTTTATGATTCTTTTTATGGAAAACTGTGGAATCAAGTCTTGCAATAGTAAGATCTCTTTTCTATCTAT
Source organism: Anomalospiza imberbis (assembly GCF_031753505.1). Classification (NCBI taxonomy): domain Eukaryota; kingdom Metazoa; phylum Chordata; class Aves; order Passeriformes; family Viduidae; genus Anomalospiza; species Anomalospiza imberbis. Next base: position 26,746,996 of record NC_089686.1, on the reverse strand, counting down.
CATTGAAAGCACAGATGCCTGCTCCTGGCAGGCAAAGGCTGTAGGGACTATGGAGGCATGAGGCAGCCTCAGCCCTGATACACCGACTGCTGAGGCACAAGCAGACCAAGGGAGAACGCAGCTGTACGAGGCTGTGGCCAGCAACTTCTGTTAAGTTCTACTAAGATATGTGAATTGTGGTCTTGAGAGATTTTGAAAACCAAGAGCACATGGAGGTTGAGTGATACAGGTAATTTGTTAGGGGAGGACGAAGGCAAAGAAGAGATGTGGTGAGATGGCTGTAGCACAAAGAGAGCCTGAAAGAGGAGAGAGAGGGGAAAAGATGTGGTTTTGCTGTAAGAGTGCAAGGGGAAGAGGCAATGATGCAGAGTTCTACTAGGACTTATTAGACCAGATGCTGTGTAGTGTGAATGAAGCTGTACTGTCTTCAGGGAGAAGTCAGATTTTGAGGCTATGCAGTTGCTCCAATGCAGAAGAGACTGCATTATAATACTGGTTCATAGCCAGCTGTTCCAGTAGCTGTTAACAGGGAAGGTGCATGGCAGGGACCCCAGAGGTTCAGCCTGGTGACAAAACCTTGCTTCAGTGGCAGTGCTGCCCCAAACAAGCCCTGCCTACTCAGTGAGAGAAGAGCTTTGGAACGGAACAGCAGGCTCTGGAGACACAAGGCCTGCACTAGAAACATTGCAGGGGGTCACTACAGACTGAGCTGTGTCTCGTTCCCAGGATTAAATACCTCTTAGCAGTTGGAGTGCACTGGGTGCACTCATGGAGTTCATCTTCTGGTTTAGATTCATGAGAAAGGAATTCTGTCAGTGTCCTGGGAGACTGCTCAGTGGTTGGAATGCAAGTACAATAAATGGGGATGATTGGGAGAGTTGTTTTGAAAACACACTCTCACTTTGAACCAGAAAGCTAATTTAAGCTCATGCAAAAGGATCAACTAATCTGGATTTAGTTTGGCTTTTGAAAAACACCTGGGTGGCTTGACTGGCATTTCTTCTGTGTCTGGGGTGACTATTGCATTCAGTGTGTCATGGAGACAATTCTGCCTCTTGGTGTTTTAGTTCTATTGGGGTCACAATGCCATGGTAGGATCAAGTGCAGCTGCTGGGCACTGCCAGCACAACTGGCCCTGGGGACAGGCATCTGCCCAAGCAGTAGTAGTCACTCTGCACCCAAGTTTCCAGATTTCAACCCTGTTTCATTTAGATTTCAGTCCCTCAGTTTGTTTTAAAAACATTCATTGGCTGACTGGCCGTCTGAGAGGATGGATCAATTTGCTCTGTGGCTGAGGTTTGTCATAAATTTATTTGTGTTGTCCTGTTCAGCTCTTGTTCCCCAGCATGGTTTCAGACTTTTCTTCTCAATCTCCCAGCAGCTTCACCACTTTGAAGGAAATTCTGATAAACCCCAGAACACTTCCTGTGCAACAGCCCAGCCAGAACATTTCCTGTGGGTCCCCAAACACTTCCTATGAAAGAGCCTGCAGCCACTCTGACAAGAAGCCTACTCAACCTGTGCTCTAGGGTCAAACTTTACAATATGAGGACCTTTTGAGACTTCAAGAGCTGCAAGAAGCTCCCTGCCTCCTGTACTGTCTTGATGACCAGATTAAGCACCTGTTGGTTGGGACACCACAAAGGGTGTGGGAACTGAGGGGAAGGAGGGGCTGGGAGGGGCCCAGGTGTGGAAAGCTGTCTTGTTTTTGTTGGGATTTTTTTTGCTTTTGTAATATGGACATTGGGTTCATTTAGGTAGGAAATGGAGGATCAGATTTGGAGCTCAGTGTGCCATCTCCATCTGAAAAATGCATTTTTGGAGCAGTGTGATCTGCAGTATACCCATATTTACTGGGACTTTAAATCTATGCAATGCTAGGGTGGTAACGTTACATCTGCTCAATTGTTTTTATTGTCTCTACAGCCCAAAACATTTATATGGACTCTAACTGTAGCCAGAGCTAATTACTTTTAGACTAGATTTTATATTACAAACATCCTCACGTCAGAATGGCCTTTAATTATCTTTTGATGGACAAATATCCTCTGCCCATCAGAGCTGAGCCACTATTTGTGTCACTGCCTCTCTATATTCACCTTAGCATGCTCTCTTTTCACTTGATAGTAAAAGGTGTTGGTTTTACTTTAATACCAAAAGCCAACGAAATAAATGAGAAGCCTCAGCTTTTAATTTTTTTTTTCCTTTAAGATAATGTTTTGCTTCCTTCTCTAATATGTCCCAACATCTGGGTAATTTCAGCAAAGAGGTTAATGATTGGAATGTGAAAGTTTTATTGTCCTTATAAAATTGTCTGCTACACAAACTAATTAACTTGAAGTGGTAATATGCCAAGTAGGGCTTGTAAAGGACTCTATGTCCATTCCTAAGTTGTCTTTCTTCAGGGCTATCAAATTGGCATATAACATTTACTTCTTAAAAATATAACAAGTTCTTTTCTGCCAGTGTTTCATCTACATGGTGGAGTTAAGTGCCTTGCCTAGGAAGATCAGAAGTTTTCTGCTATTTCTTGCTGTGTTCTCCCTGCTGTGGTGATTTTTTTCCTCCTTTTTAATTTATAATTCTGTATTCCACTACAGTAATAGCCAGACTTTTTTCCATCCCACTGTGCTTGAGTACTAATTTGGACTCCACTGAATGTTGAACTATGTTTTAAAAAAGAAATTATGAAAAATTAAAGCAGCCATGTTGTAAATAAACACTCTTAAAATCATTGGCTCTATCCAGACAAGAACAACTTTTTGTTTGTTTGTTTTTACTAAATGACTATTGCCTTCAGATCCTGGAAATAGATCCCTGCTTTAAGTAGTGTGGGGAACCATGGTGTGTTTAACCTCTGCAGGGATAGTACAGTACAGGGATAGTACAGTACAGTAAGTGACTTATCTTTGAGCTAAATGAAAGTTTTAACCTAATATAAGATGCTCAGCTAACTTTAAACCAGCCAATTTCAGATAAAATAGCTGTATATCCAGCAGCATGAAGCCAAAATTATTATTCCTATTTTCCTTTAGAATTTTGAGTCTCTGTGTGTACTAAATTTATGCCATTATCCTGCTGTTCCTGAAGTGTAATACATAGTGAACATGTGAAGCAAGCAGGGAGGAGTTTCACAGGTTGAGTGGAGAGGGCTGAAGTGGAGGAAGCAAAATAGGATGTTTTGAACACATTGGTCAAGAATAGCATGGAAGTAATTCAGTGATGGCAGTCAGGTTTTTGCTTTCCTACTTGTTTATAAATCAGGTTAGAACTGTGCAAAGCAATATTAGTAGAATGTTTGTGTGAATGAGTGTGAAAATTATTCATGATATTATGGGTTTTTTTTGGTGGCCATTTTTCTTGCTGGCAGGAGGAAGTGGAAAATTAAGTGCTTGTAGAATGGATAGGCTGGAAAGTTACTGGCAAAGCAAAAAAGTAGTCAGTTCTGTAGGAGCAGGAAGATGAAACTATGCAGAGTTTTCCAGAGTGTTTGAAGTAAAAATAGAATTAATTGCATTTAATTTAATGCTTAGGGATTTAAAGCTCACTGTAAAATGAGGCAGAAAGATGAATTTTTTGTTGATAGACTGAATGGAGAAGGACAAAACTGACCTTTGGTGTTCGGAGAGAAGGATTTTTCTGGTTTTTGAGACATGAAATGATCAAGTCTCAAGTTTGATTAAGACCTGTATAAGCAGAGAAGAAACATGAGAAACAAGTACAGAAAATACAGAAAGGGGTGCGCATGAGGTATGCCATGAGTCAACAGATATGGCTGTAACAGAGGCAAAAACCAAGACTGTGACTTCTGATGCTGCCTAATATACTAAAGGATGAAATAGGCAGAAATTTTGGAGGCAAGATTTACAACTTGATTTGGGAAAGCTTAAGTTTTAGTATTAGAAGTGAGTGAGCTTTATATTGCATATACGTTGTACTTAAGAACATAAAGAGAAAAGTCTCAAGCCAATTTCTTTTCATATAAATGTTACTTTAACAAGCTGAAGACCTTCTAGGGCATTTTCTTATTGTGTTAATAATATACTTCTTGGGTGGCTGAAAGCATGAGACTGAAGACAAACAAATACACTAACATCACAATATTGTATGCCCTGGAGTTTTCTAACAACATAGCATTTGGTCCAGAGCTAGACCAAAATACCTGGAGTTTATGTGTTTCTCCATATGAGGATCTCAGCTCACTAGTGGCTGGCAGAAGTGTACCATTACTCAAATCCCTGCTGTATTTTTTCAGTGTGTTGGATATTGCCTTTCTTTCTGACACAATACCTTGTGACTAAATACATTTTATGCTGGATGGAAAGATTTAATTCTACCATATGGATGAAGAATATGGGTGATCTTTCCCGTTGCAGAGTTACTACTGTCTTTGTGTTCTTGACATTTTTAAAAAATAATTTGTGAAGGTATTTCTGAATAGACTTATTGCTGGACATTAGGACTAGATGCATTCATTTTATTGGGAAAGAAGAAGAAAAAGTCGCTACTACTTACTAATTTATTAATCCTGTAAAAATGAAGCAAGGCAGTTCCACTTAGCCTGAGTTTCAGCCTTTTCATCTCATGCCTCTCTTGAGACTGAAATGCAGATAGGAAAACAGTGACCCAGATCCCCTTCAGGCTGTAGTAACAAGTGTGAATGTGCTCATTGTACAACACGGGACTTCTCTATATAATGATTTCGTACAAATGAGAGGCTCCAAACTTAAACTGATGTATGGCTCTGACTAGTGTCTTTGGGTTGTGCAGCTGTGGGAGCATTGCTGCTTTTTATACTTCATATGAAGTGCAGTTTTGCACCAGAGCAGCAGCTCCCATTCTTAGTCTCCCTTACTGTGGCAACAGAGACTCAGATGACCTTGGTGACAGGATGGAAAATATTCCCTACCTAACAATGTAGGTAGAAATAGATGTTTAATGAGTTTAGGCAAGGAATAACTGTGTATAACTTTCATGTTTGCAATGCAACCTTCAGCTGATGGATTCAATACAATAAACTCAATAAGATCCTGATTAATATCCCTTTCCATTTAGGAAAACAGGATAGAGTTGGCATCAAGGTATATGCCCTACCCTCTACTTCTGACAAAGTCAACAGTGGAATAAAAACCGAGGTATATATAGCTGTTTAATTAAGGCACTCCATGAAAATCTGGGATGTGGGTTTTTGAAGTGGATTACAATATCTTGAATGAGAATTAAGGTTTCCTTTGTCGTGTTGTTGCACATTGCTGATGTGTATCAACGTTCAGAAAATTGTGATTTTGGTCTTTATGTGTTTTAACTTAAAGCCTGTTTCTGGCTTATTTGACAGGTAATTCAGAATATGCAATTCTCATTTCCTTTGGTCCTTCACCATACTTCCCCTTTCTCTCTTGGCTGTTTGGGTGGGGTAGCTGGCAAGCAGTAAGCAATTGCTTTCCTTTATTTCAAGGGGAAAACAACACAGAAGAAAACAGCTGAATTATGCAGAGAAAAGGTCTGCAATAACATTTTCCTTTTTTATCTGTGTTTGTGAGTTTACACCTAACACATTTTCTTGATTATATTTAAATGGAAAGTAAATAATGTCAAGGTTAGTCTCTGGCTTATTATTGGTCTTACTGAGGGGAAATAAAACTTTTTGAAGTTAAGGCCATGCCTACTTGAATGACCATGACTTGCTTACTGAAAACCCTGTGGATTGTGCAGATGTTAGTTGTGCACATAAACTGACCAAGAGGGAAAATAATGGCAGATGGTAGATGAAACACTTCTTCCTTTTCAGGTGAGTATCAATCCTTTCAAAACAACTGTTGGGGGTCCCAGTGTGGAGAAAAGGAAAGACACAACATGTGTTGGAGGGCCAGAATGTAATTAAAAATCAGAATTTAAAACTGGTAATTTATGCCTATCATTAATCTGAGTTGCTATGATTGAAAGTAGGATAAAGTATTTCTATTTTGATAAGAAAAAATTGTAGTAAAAGCCCTGTGCCTTTGTCTTGGAAACCTGCTTATGATACTTTAAAATGATCAATGTATTTGTGAGGTAATAGGGTAGATTGGGCTCTCTCTCTGCACCTCCTCTTCCACTGATTTGTAAGGAATTTTAAAGCAATTTTAAAGCTTAAATCTAGAAGATATGTCAGTCCTGGGTTGGGTGAGTAAAAAAAGCTTCATTTTTTCTTTCCTTATTAAAAACAACAAAAAAAAAAGAATTCAAAGCAGCTAGGTCTAGCTATCTTCCTCTAGAGCTGCAGATTTATAGATTTATTTAGGAGGTTGCAAAGTTTGTGGGTGATACCTTTTGTATTCATAAGGTAGAAATTCCTTTTAGCTTCTTGTGGTTGCAGTCCTCCATGTAAAGCCACTGTAATATCATTAGATCTATGCAACAAGTACTCAGTTTACACTCAGCCTGCGACATTCCTGTTGTAGCTGTCTTGCACCCAATCTAACATGTGCCTTGGCTCATAGGAAATATTTTTTGGGAAAATTAACAACAGACTGATATTTTAAAAATAGCAAACATTCAAAAATCAGGAAAAACATTATAATTTTATCTTAATTTACATATAATTTGCATATGTGAATAAACAAACACATACAGCCTATAGTTAGCAATAAGTAGGCAGAAGTCTTTGTAAAAAATTGCCTGATATTTTTCCTGTTCTTTCCTGACCTACCTCCCTCTCCATTCTCCTCTGTGTCCATGTTAGATATAGGCTGCTTCACTCCTGCCAGAGAAGCTTCCGTGAAGGTCACATTCAGCCAGATGCCCTCTGGAGAGTCTGGAGCAGGAGCCTGGAAAAAGGGTGTCTGGTGGGCACTTGTACCCACCGTTGTGGGGCTGGCCCCGGGTGTGCGTCCCCAGTGTGCCCACCCCACCACTGTCACTTCCCAGTGTTTGGGAACAGAGAGCAAGCTGATGAGCATGAGGCAGAGCCCTGGTATCTACTAGATTATGACTCCTGGCTTGCCATAATGACATTTCTGAATCTCCTCCATTTCCTAAGAAAAATAAAAGCTTACTGCCTCTTTTCAACTCCATTTCCATAGCAATAAGGTAGTAGAAATCATATCAAATAGTAATTAAGAAAATAGAAATAGTTCCTTTAAGGAAAACTTCAGGTACTCAAGTTATTTGAACAGAATGACATGCAGCACACCATAAACTTTGCCAACTTAAATGACATACCTTAGTTTTCATGTCAGTCTAACACAAATGAAGTTTCAATTGTGTTGTCCCCTGCTAAATTGTGAATTACATTCTCAGAGACCTAAGGAAGTTTCAAACATCCAAAATTCTGGAGCTATAGCTCTTTTGTGAGTAACTCTTCATTATGGATCACTAGACTGGATTTGATACTGAGCCAGTTTGAGAGCTTCATTGTATTGTTTAGAATGACACAGTGGTAGTATTAGAAGAGAAAAAATGTCAAAAATGAGACCATACAAATTCAAGGCAGCACTAATTAGGAAGTCTATGACATTTCCCAGATTTATGGAGAGACTTTATTTAATTCATTGATGTAGGTACACAGTTTGTGGTAACTGGGATGTGGCCTGAGCCTCATCCCCAATGGGCACAGCTGTGAGAAACAGGTGAGCAGCATTGACAGCAATGAGCCATGGAGTGCCCAGGTACTGACCAACCACCAAAGAGAACAGAGGGCACACAGGTGCAGTGCATGAACATGAGCAGTATAAAAATTGGGCTGAAGAACAAGAAGACCAGATACTTGCAGCCTTCTGAAGTGAGGTGATGTTGCTCTGTATGGGTTGAAGCTTTCTGAGATTGTATGGTGATCCTCTGTGTATTGTGGCTGTCTCAACTGCGGCACATTAATTGGAAGGTATCAAAGTCTCTTCTTTCTTTGAAAGGTGGGTGGTGGCTAAGAGGGTATTATTTTCTATGGTTTATTTTGAAATCAATAAACAAAATTTTTACTCACAGGTTAAAGTCAAATGGACTGAAGGGGCATGCACTCTGGACATTGTTGGATGTCTTTAGGGCATTGGGGCTTCTTGCTTCAAGTTGAGCTGTTGTTTTACTCTGGGCTTCAAGTGTATAGAGTCCAGCCTTTTGTGTTCTTTCTTTCCTACCATGTATAAAGGGATTTTCATGGCTAGGGAAACCAGTTTTTGCCAGAAACTTTCTCATCCAGATAGAACTGGCATGTGGCCAAAATTGTGCTGGTGGTTCTTTAGTTGTGCATTTTAATTTCCAGGCAGCTCCTTTTAGTACTTGTTCACATAACCTTTGCTTCTCTCATGACTAATCTGAACAGAGGATGTGAGCAAGTCCTGGTGCAGAGGGTGATGGCTACAGGCTCAGCCTCCAGCCTCAGGCCTTCAGGAGGGTTATGGGGAGGGGCTCTCTGCTCCACCAGCCTTCCTGCTCTACCTGGAGGCTGGCAGCAGTGTGGTCCACTGGGCACTAGGAGCAGCTTGCCCACAGCTTTCAAAATCTTCGCTCATCTCTCTGTCTGATGGGCAGATGAAAGCCAGGCTACTCAGCATGCAGAGGGCAGTGCGGTTTGTCTTACAGTTGAAAAATGATAAGGAGGTTTTTACTTGGCTGGCTAGAAACTTCTTTACCCTCTTCTGAATAAAAAGCCACCTCCCTGGTATTTTTTAAAAACTCGTTGTCATTCATTCAACAGTGTTAAATCTGCTCATTTTGAAGTATTAAGTGTTTTTTCCCTAGCAACAAGATTTTTCTTGTAAGTGACAGATTGGATGTAGGAGCAGGGTGGGGCAGAGTGAAAATATATATTTCTTAAAATACTGTTCAATAACTACTGCCTTTAGAGCCTTAGTGTTAAAATCATGCTACTGAATGTTTATTTTAAGTAAGGTTCCCTTGCATGATAAGCAAATTTGACTTATAAAATTTTCTTAAATTGACACACGTGATATTAAGTTTTAAATATAGAAATAATTTATAGCTCATACATCTCAGTTCTGTATCATTCCGTAGGAATAATTTGTTGAAAATATTCCTTACCAGCCGGCATGTATTAACATGGGCTCTAAAATCTGTGGCACCATACTTTAAAAGCCTGTTTGCGTTTTGTCTGTTTCTTTAAAGGGCTTCCGTATTGTCTCGGACTCCCCTGGAAATGCAGTAAGGATTCGTATCACATCTCAGTTGCCATAGCAACAGCAGTCTTTCCCATAATGAGCTGCATCATCTGAACTGATGTCACAGCATCATGCAGCAGGTCACACAAGGCACCTCCTAGTATTGCATCTTACAGATGTGCCGTAAACATCAAAAGAGGATGATTTGAACAGGACATGGTAAGTTGCAAAATATTGTGCTGTTCTTAATTGCCAGGTTATTTTTTTCCTGTTTTATAAGGTTTTCCTAATGTAAGTGTGTGGGTTTTGCCTTGTAAAAATCATTTTGAAGAAAGATGCTGCATGCCTAAGTATTATTTTCAGGCAGACAGGCTAAGACAAAGGCCTACAGAAAATGTATTCATTCTGTATGTTTAGACTTGCCTTTGCTTTTGTGATAATAGGCTGAATATTTGAAGATAACATATTTAAATTTCACAATCTAATTAATGTAGCTGCTGATTTTCTTAAATGGAAAGAATAGCTGTTTTCAATTCTAATGCCATAAACATAGTTTGCTCCTTTCCCTGTCTCTTCATTTAAACATTCCTATTATGTTTAGCTCCTCTTTGAACCTATTTTATCTCAATAGCATGAGCATCACCTATTTACTTTCATTGGCCTTCCATAGCATGATAGCACAGAAAATACTGTGCAAACAGTGCTGAACAAGCAACTGGAACAGTATTGATTTTAAGCATGGTTCAGTACTGTCCTATTTCTACTGTCATTCTTAAAAAAGCAAAACATAGATTTAATTGTCAAAAAATAACCAAATATTTTGAAAGGACAGTAGCTTTTAGCTTTTCTACTGTTTTACTTTCTTTGACTCTGGTTTTAAAATTATGAGTTTAGTGAATTTTTAGATCTATGTTTTACTGGAAAGAAAACAAGCTTTTTTTTTTTTTTCTGCTGCAACTGCAGTAAAAGGTGTAGCCAAAGATTCAAGCATTCTGAGAGGGTTTGCAATGAGTAAAATAATAGGAATAATTAAAAAGGTTTCCACCTCTATCTTGGGAGGAAAACACATATTTTTTATATTTAGAAAGCTGTTTGAAGTAATGTCTACAGTATTTAGTAATTCTTTACAGTGTCCAGTATTTGTTTATGTTGTATTAAGGTCTTGCTTCTGGAGGCTAGGTTTATTTTGCTTAAATTCAAGTTAACCTTGTGGGATGGTATATAACAACATTGTTTGATTTTTGCATGTTTGAAATATTGTCTTTCAGCTGCTTGCTGTTAGAAGGAAAGAAAAGACCAGGCACATGTTGTTTTAATTGATCAATATGTCCACTAGGAATTAGGGAGTGGTCTCTGGCTCTGTTTCTCCCTGTGTAGTTTATATTTCAAAAGTGTAGTGAGAAAAAAGCGACTGCTAATTTTGTAGTGATATCAATATTTATTGGGGAGTTTGGTCCCTTTTATTTGTTAAAATAATAAATATAATGAGACCTGACTACTCTTCGTGTGGTGGTCTTATCTGGCACAAGCTGGAATACAGCTCTTATATCTTAATTGGGCAGTCTGTACAGAATCACACATGCTTTTTTCAGCATGATCTGGGTACATCTGTTGGGTTTTTTCCCCACTGCAAAACACAAAGCAAAAGACTGTAAATTAGTTATTGGTTATGTTTTATTTATTTGTGATGCATTTTACAGTATGAAAGTAGTGCTCTCCTGCACTTGCTGTGTTCCCATCAGGCAAACTCGGAGGGGATGAGTTAGCAGGAGGATGGGGGTGGGGCGGGACAGCTGATGTCTGCCTAGTGTCAGAATCAGGTGTGAGGAGAGCTGGTGAGCAATGCCTTTTAATGTGCAACCTTAGGGATCATAAAACAGCCAATAAGACATGAATGTAAGATATTTCTGGTTTAAATATTATGCTTTTAGCATCATCAATAATAATGTATTTTCTTAGGTTTTTAAAGTGACTTGATCACAACTAAAATTTCTCAGATCAATGTTCAAACTTAGGGGAAACATACTGGGTAAAAAAGAACAACTTTTGATGGTATTAATGGAGGCATGACCTACTATGAAGCCCTCAGTGAAGGATTTTTTTTTCCCTCTAATAATAACAATACCAACCATGTAGTTTCTTAAACACTTAAAAAAAATCCTGTTACTCTCTATTCCTCACACTTCTTATAGCATTGTTTGCCCTGGGGAACACCTGCTAATAATGGAGCTGTGATGACACTACTTGATTCTTTGTCATCTTGGCAAATTTTGACTCCTGCTGAATACTTTGATTACAGAATGCTTCCTGTTAATTTTTGTATGGGCCCAAGTGTTGCACTGAGATCTGTATGTGAGGATATGGAAAAGTATGGAGTGATGAAGAAAGTGTTACTATGAAAAGCAAGCCTGATTGCCTGAGTCAGAGCATGACCAAATGTAGAAACACTGAAGATATAATACAATTTTGCTTGTTGTTGAAGCAGATTCATAACTGGTACAAGTGAGACAGCATTTGACAGTGTGAAAATTGTGCTGCTTTCAGCTTTGTTTCACAGCTGGCCTTATACCATTACTCAAGGCAATATGTTTTGTAAATACATGCATTCTTCCCTGAAGTAGCCGCATTTGGACTATTACTCTGAAGGCCAGAGTTCTTTTGTATATGCAGAATCATACTGACGTGGAGCTGGAGATGGGTGTGTACTAGTGAACTGAAAGGATGTCACTGTTTAATCTTTACTTTGCTCTGAAGGGTTTTATTATATCATCAATTAAGTAGCTCTTACATAGCTTAGCACTCAATGCAGAAAGAAACAGAAGCTTGGTTCTTCCCAAAGCAGCTGTAGGAGCTGATGATAAAACCTGACCACAGCAGTGGGAGTTAGTACAATTCTAACAGTTTGTAGGGGTTTTTTTACCATACAACAATGCTAAAGCCTGCCTAGAGGGGATCGGGACGTGCCCTGAATGGAAGGAAATTTTCTTTCCTCTCTAAAGAGGAGTTGAGGGAGCTTCATCTATGCCCTGAACTTCTACTGTAACTTGACCTACAAAAGATGAACAGTGGGTGAGTGTCCTGTGCCTCCCACCTCTGACAGATCTGAGATGAAGCTGTGTTCAGAAACTCATCCCTTGAAAGTCTAGTCAAAGGAAATATCTATGAGAAATGCTCAGATATTGATTAGAATTGATGGCATTTCCAGAATGCTGGTGAAATATTTCCTTCAAAATAATGGAAGAATTAGAAATAATTTAAAAATTGCCATGCCATGTCCTAGTCTACTTGCACCTTTCTGTAAAAGTCACTGCTGGGTCATGAAAGAAATATTGACACAATTCTGGGCTTGATTCCCCCACCCCCTGTCCCCTCTCTGGTCTCTGCTGAGTACTCCTAGCTTCAGGGAGGGGCAGAATGTCTGAAGTTCTTTTAAAAGAAAAAAAAAATCATGTGTATTAAAAGATATCATTTTTCTCTCTTGAAATATTATATTTGTTTGGTACTCTAAGTATGGCCCATGTTCTATAATGAAATTTCTTTGCATTTTGTAATGAGATAGTATACTGGTGTTACTGGAACAAAAATAATAATACATGAATGAAAAGATGTCATTAAGAAATCATCTTGCAACTAATTTATGTTTGAATACTAACATTTCTGTGGACTGGACAGGGTAAAGGTGACTTTTTTGCTTTCCTATAAAAACAGACACTCATTAAAGCAGATTCTAGCTGCAGAAAATGAAAGATGTAAATGTTGCCCCTATAATGAGTAACCCAGACTGGGCCAAGTCTTTCCTGCCACAGCAGAGGAGGGAATCAATGCAAAAGCTGAGCTGGATGGAGGGCCACAAGGAGACTAGATTAGTGAGGGAGCAGGACATGCAGTGGGTGACAGTGGCAATGGATGGTCATCGTATCTGACCATCCATATCTGTGACCATATCTGTCACGGTCATGATCCGGAGTTCTCCTGAAAAGGCAGCTCCCATCTTGGGCTTCTCAGCCTTGGAGACTTTGGCAGAGGGCAAGGCAGACCTCAGCTGTGTTTCTAACCCTACCAAGCTGTTACTGTAGTAATTTTCTCTTTTTGTCAGTACTTAAAGGCTACCTGTACCTTGCTTTCTGCACAGGCATGTATGTTGTTTGATCTGTGCTCCTGGACAAAGTCCTGTGGAGTATTCTTTCTTGTATCCAGTCTTATATTTTATATTTTTTGTAGATTTAAAAATAAAAGTACTTATCCCCACTTCATATGATTAAAAAAAACCTGTTAAAGTGTGTAATATAAATCCTTCAACTAGTTTAGTATGTTCCTATTTATGTGCATATATAATGTCAGAAGGGTCATCACAAAAATCACTCTGAGTATCAAAATGTGCTTTCCTGAAGCAAAATTTTTCTTATTTTAAAAAAGCCTTCAGAAAAGCTTCAGTTCTGAGGAAAAGAAGGAATAAATTAAAAAACAATCCAGATAGCTCTTACCTTCCTGTTTGGTGCATGAAAGACAGGTTTCAAATATCTGACTCCTGAGTGCTTTGAATCCCAGCAAGGCTGACTCAGCTTTTCATCCCTCCAAGGTCAAAAAATTCAGCTCTGTGTACTTTACAATGTCTGGCATTTTCAGACAAGATGTTTCAAGCCAGGACCACTCTCTGCTCTGTGTGAACTCTGTTTTCATGGCATGTGTCAGATGAAGGCTTGCCCTGGCAGACTTGGCCAAAATGCTGCTGCTCCCTGCTTGTCCAGTGTTCAGTCCCAGAGGTGGGCAAGGAGGGGTTTCCCCTCAGCTGTGTAAAGAATGTCTTCTAAGGTGCCTGAAAGTGGAGATAAGCTGGAGGACACTCCTTATATCTTCAAGCTGAGGGATAATCTTTGTGTCCTGAGGAGAGTATCCACTTCCAGGTGATGGAGAATGAGCACTGTGGATTGTACTGACACTTCCCTACCTTTGCCAGCCCAGGGGCTTCTGGGACTGGTAAAAGCACTTAGGGCAAGCAGCTGGCTCTGGAAGACCGACTGCTCTGTAGGGTGAGGCAGTAGAAAGACTCTGAGAAAGGGAAGCACCTGGCTCTCAGGACAGCAGGTACAGGAATTACGGACCCCCGGCACTGCTGCTGCTCCACATCCAGCTACTTTCTCAGAAAACCAAAGTATGTTGAGCATTTAGCTGAAATGTGCATTCTCTTTGGCAAAGAGGTCTTTCAAGTGATGGTGATTTCAATGAGGAAATAGCTCTGTAAAATACTTTTCTCAGCCTCCATGGTACTGTGTCTTATGAGAGCTGACACACTTGGAAAGATAGCCTTTGTTAGCATGAGGTTGTACTAAAAGAACTCCTGGCACTTGACTGAGGAAGCACCCAACTGCAGTAATTAGTTCTGCTTTCAGTCTTACTGTATATCTATTACTTTTTTGTTTTTGGCTTTCAAGAGCTGCCCTGTACTGATTTCTCGTATGTTCAATGTTGTCCCAGTTTCAGAATTAGGGTGCAGATGTGAAGTTGCTTTATGTGCTGTCAGATATTAATATCAATTTTTTGCCAGTTTGGTGTGTGGATAAAATGAAGAATGCTAGTATCTGAATACAAGTTTGTTTGTTCTCTCTGTGATTTTTGCAGCATATTTTCCCTGGTCTGAAAGCTTAGAGCTGAATCTCTAATTCAGTCTTAAAATGTGTCCCATGTAGCCTCTATAAGTCCTCCTTGCAGGTTATCTTAGACTTGTATTTGTCTTCAGCTCTTCTCAATTCCATCATATGTTGACTTCCTCTGTCTTTCTCCTTCCAGCTTGCTGAGTTGTATGACTGTATGTTCCTGAATTGTATGACCGTAATTGCTCTCTTCTACAAAGTTGTCATTATTTTCTTATTTAAATCCCTTGGAGAAATGTTGCATTTCTTCTGGACAGTTTCTAAAAAGTGGATCATGAAAGTTTATATACAGAAAACTTGTGGGATTTGCAGGTTATTACTGTGTTTTAAAAAAACAAAATTCAGATCTCTCTACTGAAGCTTGGGTAGAACCCTTACAGTGCTAGGGGCTGTAATGATTTGCCTGAGAAACAGGCAAATCTTTTCTGACTTGCATTCATGATTTGCCTTCATTTTCAGCTTAACTTGAGGTGAATATTTTTTTTTTCCTCACTTTTCCTAAATATTTCCTTACAAGGGCTAAGTCACATGCCCAAGTTTCTTGGGAAACGTCTGGCAGACTTGGGAGAAAAAGCTATTTTTCCTGTTCCTTGTATATGACTTAAAAAACTTATAATCTTTTTTCTGCCTGTCTTTGTATTTTCCTGTTTGTGCTTCTGTTTGTTTTCTGAGGTTGGTTGTTTTTTATTGGTCATAGTTTTATTGGATGAAGCTGAGCTTTTAGTGGAGATCCATCATGAACTTTCAAGGGATTTAAGGCAAAAAATGCTTGCTACCTGCTGTAAACTAGGCTGCAAATTAACGTGAGAAGCATGGAACTTTCTAGTTTTTAAAAGAGGAGTGTCTGCTTATCAAACTGTTTTAGATAAACCTTGACTGTATTGATTTAAATCAAAAAAAGCTGCACCGTTATGCATTTAATTTGCAACAGAAAGGAAAATGTTCTGTGCCCTTCTTGGTTTAAAAAAAAGCCCACAGCACAACACAACCCCACATTTGTTTTGAAAGTTTTAAAACAGCATTTCCTTTATTGGCTAGATAAGTGCTTCTCTTTGTTTGACAGATTGCTGTGACAGAATATTCTCTGCAAGACAGTCTGTACAACAAAACATGTCTGCAAAATGGAAAAAAAGTAAATAATACACCTACCAACTAAAATATTATGCTCATTAGGTAGGAAATTGGGAAGTAAGGACAGATGCCTTTTTTGCATTTCATAGTACAACATTAGATGCTGGTAACCACCCCCACCAAGAAATGCTGTTGAGCAGTCAATTGTATTAGATTTTCCCCCTTTCAATTGTATATATATCTGTATGTTTTTGACAGGTATTTATTTGAGAGACTGAGACAACATGTACAATGAACACAAACCAAAAAGCAAGGAGCCTGATATTGTCAAGTATGAGGACTGTATAAAATTGTTGTTCAGCTGATATTGCAAAATGAGCCTTAAAGAAACTTGAAAAAATACTAGTTAACAATGAAAAAAAACTAATGAAAAACTTTTCTTGACACTTAGTTTTTGTCCTGAAAATCTGTATTTCAGAGCTGAGTGCTATTGATGGAATAACTATGGTCAATTGAGAATGTTTTCAAATAAGGACATCTTTCAAAGCTGTTTCATGAAGCTGCTCCAGGATGCTTACAATTTTCAAGTGTGTTAGATCATATTTAGCTTTTCCTGCTGAAGAGGCCAATTCCCTGGCCAAGGCTGTACTAGTTAGTGTGTGTCCTTTCTGTACTTTAAGCTGCACTGCTAGTCTCCTAAAACATACCATTTATTTTAGAGTAATAAATCTGATTTAGATTGCCAAAAGCCCTCCCCTTAAAGCCCA
The DNA here is from genome assembly GCF_031753505.1 of Anomalospiza imberbis. Lineage (NCBI taxonomy): Eukaryota > Metazoa > Chordata > Aves > Passeriformes > Viduidae > Anomalospiza > Anomalospiza imberbis. The sequence continues at coordinate 26,730,418 of NC_089686.1, read as the reverse complement.
TAGCTTCAGCTAGAAAAGCCCGCTGTCTGTCAGATTTCAGCATATCTAGTCTGTTGCTAAGGCAATGACACAGCAGATATGTAAGTTGCCATTTTAAGGGTCAGCTATCAAAATATGCAGGGTTTATTCTAGAGATCCTTAATATGCCATCTAGTCTTATTCCTTCTCAAAATTTCATCCTAGTATCTTACTAGGTCATTAACAGCAGCAAGCAGTTTTTTGATGCTAATATGCACAGATAACCTTTGAAAATAATTAGGGGATTTTGGGTTTTCTTGTATCTGGAGAAGGTGGAATCTAAATATACTCTGCGCATGATGTATAAACAGTGTAGCAGCAATAATGGTGCTAGCTCTTTCAGAAGAAAGGAATTTTAACCCCTGAAGTCCTTTGCACCTATGTGCAATGCAGTAGCTTTTTAACGTAAACTTTTAAATAAATGGAGAGGCTTGATTTTTGTATTTCTGTGAATTGCACTAAGAACTTCTTAATTATTCCTTCTGTTCTACTTTGTTAGGTCATTTTGAATTGGATTAGAAGTTAGTTTCAATTGCTGGTCCCCACCTATGTGATCCCTTTTCTTTGCTGCAACTTGTAAAGTCACTTTAATCAGGAGAGAGAAATCTCCCTCAGATGTCTCTTGTTCCTGTTCTTATTAGGCAATATAGAGAATTTTTTGTCAGCACCTTGAAGGCCTGAATGGTGATTTCTATAGAACACTGGTACTTAATTAGTATTTGGTTGAGTAAAGATCTTAGGTGTTCTACCTCCAGTTGATGTAATGAAAATGTACTGAATCTAGTATAAGGAATTCCTGGTTTAAATGTTAGTGTAACAGGCTAGAGAATAAAAGCTGGTCAGAGAAGTGATAAGCTACAAGAAAGGTAGTGAATGGCCAGTGATACTTGAATCAAGGAGACTGGATACTGCTTGTGGCTCTGATACCGGGTGTGCCCCTTTCACATTGCCTCTGTAGCTGTGCCCCTTGCTTGCCACCTCTGGAATGGACATAATGTCATTGACTGCCTTTGCAAACCACTCTGTCTGCCACCACCTGGCACGTGCCAGGTGTCACCACTGCCAATTTAACTTCACACACAGAGGTACACATACAGGCAAGGAGCAGATTTCAGAGAGAATGTTGCAAGGGAACATGGCTGAATGGAAGAGATGTGGGTGCTGGAAAATGCAGTGTTAAACCTAAAGCAAGGAAACTAGCTTTGGGGATTTTTGGTCTTAGGCAAAAGATTGCACAGCAGAACACATACAAAATGTATCGAAAGCTCAGTGGTTTTGGTAGCAAAAAATTAAATTTATAAGTAATGTATGCTCAACTATGTTGAGCCTGCTGAATTGAAAATATCAGCTGAATTCTACAATTAAGTTTGAAATGACCAGGCAAATATCTCTACTGGCTGAATCAAAGTGATTTCCACATAGACAGAGGCAGCACCACCTGGTCTGTAAAGCTTGAGGCAATATGTATATGCCATTCTATTTAAAAAGTTGTTACTGGCTTTTGTGAAAGGGGGACCTGCCATGCTTTTGCATGATCTCTAAGGGCTCCCTTCCAAAAGTAGAGAGTGATAAGAATTGATTTACAAGTCTGTTCTTTTCAGTCATTGCAGACTCATCAAAGCACCAATTGTTGATCTTCATGAAACTTTATTGCCTAGATTTTGTTCAGAGAGCACACAACCCAAATGAACTATTGACAGATGGATATGCATTAAAATGAGATACATAGGACCAGCATCTGCTCTGAATTAGGCAGTCCCCTGGGTTGTGGAGATATTGCTCTTTCCAGTCTAATAAATATTTATTTTTGAAACCAGAATAGCTTTGTCAAGTAAGTTAAGGGTGTATATTTCCAATTAATGTGCTAATATCTCAGAGAAGAGGGACATAGCAAGAAAGGAACTTTTTGAGTGATAAAGAGTAAAAGTAGACTTCAAATTAACCTCTACTGTTTTCTGACTCCCAATACAATTTAGAATCCCCTTCAGTTTTGTCTTACTTAGTTCTATATACTGGCACGTAGCTCTGATTCCTATATTCATCTTTTGAATTGTTAAAAATTAAATCTAGGGATGTATTTAGTATGTAAATTAAACAAACTAATCTGCTAAACTCAGCACCTAAAACTGTTAGACATATGTGAACTCCAACAGCATGTTTTCTTGAACTTTATTGAATGGTTTAGAAATTGAATTGTGCACTTCCCTGTGTTCATACTGACTGTTAATAGTTGATGGATCCTTTTAATCTGCGTAATACCACATGGTTTTAACTAATCCTTAATAAATTCAGATGATGGACAGCCATTACTTAAGAAAAAGTATGAAGATAAAATAACTTTTTATTTGACAGGTGCTTTCATTGGTATGGGAGAACCGCAGGGAAGGCAGAGGTTATAGAGAACCTCAACAAACCTTCAGCCTGTGAAATGATATTTCCCCCAGCTATATCCAGCCTGAAAATTATACAGTCTGAAAGTGAAATTTGATACCACTTGGAGCTAGGAAAAATGCCAGCTTGGCAAGGCTCATAGGGTTGTTTTTTTTTTTTTTAGCAATATTTTCCTAGACTGGAGGCAGCCTCAGGGATTATAATTAGCCTGTCTTGGACTGATTAGTGTTGGGTACTTGAAGATCCTTGATCAGCAGAATAACACTTCCTGACAGCCCAGTGGAAGAAAGTCCAGCATTTCACTTCTCCCTGCAGGCAGCCGAGATAAGAATCTTTGGGTGGAATAAATCCCTTTATGAGAAAAATGGTGGATGTATTGAATACTCAGAGGTGGTTATCTCCTGGGCCAGGATGCACAGTGATTTATTCCAGACTTTCAAATCATTTTAATGAAAGTGAGGAAAATAAAATCTGTGCCATAGGACTCTATTTATAAAGTCCTCTTTTTCTGATTGCTAGTTCATAACTACCAGCTGGGACACAAGCAGAAGGTAGCTTGCTTTCTTCTTCTAATAGATCTTCTAAGACATCACAGAATCAAAGTTAGATTCAAATGGGATAAAAAGGTAATGTGGTAAACCCTGAAATTCTGTGCAGTGACCTTTTAGGTAGCTGATAAAGATGTAAATATAGGGCAGGTCACCAGCTATTTGATAAAAAAATTATAGCTCAATTAGTAACTCCATCATCTTGAGTGTCTGAAGAGTCCAATAATGTTATCAATCAGAGAGATTACCCTTTTTGGGTGGTAATGCAATACCAATTATATCCTTTCTCAACATGAGGAAAAACATTGCTCTTTAAAGAGGTTATAGGAGTAGATGTACAAGGTAGGAAAGGAGAGTGATATCTAATCATTCACTTGACACAGGTGTGTGTTCACCAGGGACGTTGACTCCAAGTAACAAATCTAGCACTGTATGGGAAACTTGATTAACACTCCCTCCCACCTCTGCATAAAATTCAAGCTTCTGAGAGTGTTCTTTTTAATTTTAAAAGAAGACTGAGGGAGCTAACAAGGCATAATGGTACTTTAATAGCTGCCAGTGAGATAATTCCTGCAGCAGTGATGAGTGGGCTGTCAGAGTTCCCTTGGGAGCTGTGCAGGGGCTGGGAGGAGCAGGGTCTGCAGCACAGCAGCAGTGAGTGGGATTCCTTACCAGTGATGATATTGCATGCTGATAAATTACATTTTGGAGTTGCTCCAAAATATCAGCATTAGGTTATTCTTGAAGCTACCTTAGCACTCACTCCCTCTCACAATTATTTCTCTGCTGCACCTCTTACAGGCATGCCACTGAATCTTGCCTCAGGTGCTGCTCCGTTCTTGTACAGATCTAACTCAACTCCTGCTGACTTCTCATGTTTCACTTCTAATGGAAATATAAATCTGTAGGTCTTATTCAAGGCTTACTAGGGTCATTAATAAGCTTCAGGCCCAATATCTTCCCATGTTACGTGTTTTTTTTTTGTTTTTTTCTCTGATTCTGATTTCCCCAAGGAAAGTGTCATGAAGTTGAACAAAGCCAAGCTGAATTCTTGGAAGAAGTAAAAACATTAGAAATATATGTGCCTCATTTGAGATTGAAAGGTTTGATAAAGGGTTGTAGGACTGTAAAGATTTGGGAATAATCTTTCTCCTCAATTTCCTGCCAAAATTTGAAAATGTTATTAGTTTTGTCTGTGAAGTTCCAGTTGCTATTATAGTACTGTGAAGCACTAAAGTGTGGTTTTTTGTGTACTGGAAAGCTGATGATGATCTGAGTACCAGTAATACTATGTAGGTAGGTTTTAAACTATTTTTTCAAGAAGCTAACATGAGTATTTTGTCTTCTTGAGAGATGATAAAACAATCTTTTGAAATTTTATTCTGGTTTCAATTTTCAAAATAAAGCTTTAAAAGGGTAAAGTAGCCAAAATCTTGAGGAATGCATCAAAAGCTTTAATGAAGTTACTTTATTTTCTAAAAGGCCAGTAAGGTATTCATGACTTGAAAGTAAGATGGAAAAAATTACTAATTTTTATGTGGAATGGGCTATAATGGTTGATAATGTCTTAGCATTTTGTTGATTTTGTTTCGTTCTTATTTGAAATATAAAAAAAATCCTAGTATTGAATGTGAAAGTAAAAGGTCCCTGATGCATAGGAAGCAAAGTTTTGCACAATGAATTCTTTGAATTAAAGCATGGTGGTAAACTTAAAATGTGAATTTATGGGAATTATTTATGATAGCCCTAGGGAATGAAGTCCTACTTAATGACAAAGCAGGGATAACAGTGATGAAGTACACAGGCAGTAAGAACATTAGGGTCAAAAATCACAACTCCATCTGCTGATGTAATTCAACCTGATTTTGTAGAGATCAACAATATGGTAAATGCCAGGTTTTTTTGTAGATCCTAGAAACAAATAAGCCAAACACAGTAGTGTGTTCCATTTTGGTATTAGTGTTCTATTTCTGTGCGTGTTATCATAAACACTGTCAGACAGACTTGTATGTGAAGTCATGCACAGAGGCACAAAAAAGTCCCAGTATCTCCTCCCCACCCCAAATGCCCACTGTGCTACCACAAGACTGAGAGCAGGCCTGCCAAGTGATGCACCAGGAACATGGCAGATGTTAAAGATTTGTGCCAGAACCTCCTACCTGACCCATAACAAAACTTTTGGTTTTTGAGACGTTGTCCTTGCTGCTAGAAATATGTGGGGAGTGCTAAACAAGGCAGTCAATATCCTTTTAGGATGCTTAGGCAGACAGGGAAGGGACTTGTGGGGAAGAAAATAACGTGCCCAGGGTGTGTTTGTGGTATGAGGGGTTCCTGCTCCATAGGAAGGTGCAGAAAGGCAGCTGGAAACAGTCTGGCTGCTGACAGAGCCTGCACAAAGCCTCAGAGAAGGGGCACAGAGCAAGAAAAAAAAAGGAGTTTGGCCAGAGCTACCCCAGGCAGAAGCGGGGTAAAAATTGGGTTGCTGGCTACAAGAAGCCAAGGGAGAACGAGGTAACAGCTGAAATAAACAGGCCAGAGCTGCTGCTTGATGACCCCATGGGCCTCAGCTCCTGTCAAAGTAACAGGAACACTGCAAACTCCTCTGTGGCCATTTAATGGATATGAGGCACTATTTCTAATCATATTAGAATAAGGTTAAAGAGTTAAAAAGTACAATATGCAAGAAATATATCTACTGGCTTTATTCTGTATGGTTACAGCATGCAGAAAATGAATCAGCAGCAATTTAAGAACACAGTAATAATAAATTTAACTTCAGCTAAGCAAGCTCATTTTTGAAATCCTTGGAGACTCTGCAAGACATTTTAATAGGTCCTTTGTGATGTGGATATGTCCTCAGTTTAAAAACGGGACTAAATGGTTCCTTTTGCATAACTTAGGAAGGAGCCTTCATACGGTAATGATTTTAGGTCACTGCTAAGCTAGACCAGATGTGGATGAATAGCTTAAGTGAAATGCTGTATATCCCATTACAAAGCTTTTTAGGTCTGTATCCTTACCCTCTTGGTAATAAGCTTGCAGTTAATGAGTAAATCCTTAATACACAATTATATGTCAAAAGAGGCAATAATAGTTCCACCATAGTTTTTGATGACATTGAAGAAGCCAGTCATTGATAAAATAAATTGACAGGGTGTTCTGTGATTAGGAAAATCTTTGTGTATCATTGCCACCTAGAAAGATATTGTCTCCCTCTGTGTTTTAGGGGTTAGAAGAGAACCACATTGAAACCATACACTAAACTTAGTTTCTGGGTGAAAAGAAGGAAATAGTGTAATGTAATGAGCTGCCAAATAAGGAATGAACTTTCTGAAATATCAGCTGTAGTCTTTTAAATATGAGCAGTTTTTCTCTAAAAATAAACTATTGATTTGCAGAGATTAAATAAATTATCTTTCTCTTGTCTGAAATATCAAGAATAACAAAAGATAATTTATCAACCTTTCTACTTGTTGATCTTTAATAATGTAGAATAAAATTGCTCAGTTGTCAAGAACCTGCAATGATCGTCTTGTCCAATTGTCTGACTGCTTTGGGGCCAACCAGCATGTTGTTCAAATGCCTCTTAAACACTGACAGGCTTGTGGCATCAAACACCAACAGCTAAAAGGGCTGTTCCAGTGCTTGACCATCCTCTCAGTAAATAAATGCTTCTTAATTCCAAGTCTGGACCTCCCCGGCACATCTTTGAACCATTCATTTGAACGACCTGTCCTGTTGCTGAATACCAGGGAGAAGAGCTCAGCATGTCCCACCCCACCCTCCCTCCTCAGGAAGCTGTAGAGATCATGAGGTGTTGCCTCTAAGCCTTCTTTTCTCCAGACTAGACAAGCCCAAAGTCCTCAGCTGCCCTTCATAAGAAATACTTTCTAGTCCTTTCCCAGCTTTGGTGCTCCCCTCTGGTCATTCAAGGACCTTCACTTCCTAAACTGTGGGACACAGACCTGCCCACAGCACTTGAGGTGAGGCCTCAGCACTGGGTACAGAGGGCTAATGTCCCCTTTTGGCTGGCTGCTGATGGCTTGATGCACCCCAGGATGGGGTTTGTCCTTTGGGCTGCCTGGGCACACGCTGCTGACTCACACGGAGCAGCTGCCAACCAGCACCCACCGGCCCTTTCCGCAGGGCTGCCAACCAGCCACTCCTCCCCCCATTTATACTTGTGCCCAGTGTTATCCAGGTTTATATTTTAATGTAAAAATTAAAATGGTTAAATTGATTAGGCTCACAAGCTCAGAGGGTTGAAATCTTGGTTGTGTTTAGTGCTAGTCTTGTATTTGTAATTCACTCACAGTAGTCCTTTTATTTGTTTGGACAGGTGTTTTGGGGTCAGAATTGTTACATGAACCCTTTGAAAATGAAGGATTGCCCACTAAACATTATGGAAGTGCTCAGCCAATTAACTAATGAAGCCTTTGTGCATCTGTTTTCTTCACCATTCATTGTGTCTGTGCGTCAATGCTTTATCATAGATGAATAAAACATAATTTGAGTAAATAGAGAAGAATTTAATTAAAATCCGTGTTCCTTTAGAACATCTGTCACGAACAATAGATCTGTCCTATATATACTTTAGCATCAGTCCATATAAAAAAATCTTATGTGCTGTGATTTTAAAAAGAACTGTGTTTGTAAATAAAGTATTTTTACTGGCTTTACATGTAATATTTCAGATACCATAAAGAATAGGCTGCTTGCCCCTGCAAAACAACAGACAATACCAATAGATGTGCTGCTTCTGACAATAATAGCTATAGCCTTCTAGCATGTAGCTCAATTTAATTACTGCTGACTTTGACTTTTTTCCCCATGACTATTAGATCACACTACTGAATTATGATCTCCTTAATAAATCCAAGCATAGTAAAACACTATCTTTAAAATAGCACTGAAGGGCTTAAAATTCTGGTATAAAATCTATTTTTCTCTGTGTGAAACTAAATGAGAGCCAAAATTTCATATTTTCTTACAGCTGGAGCACATAGGTTAGGCATTCATTTTTTAACCAGTTTGGCAGACGAGCTTAATAGGCAAATGATTCTTTTATCTGGGAAATAATGCATTTTCTTCAGGAGTTTGAAGATTGCTCAGGATTTTAAGTATTTTAAGTATTCAGGATTTTAAGTATTCAAAAGGACCTGGTACCATAGTTGGAAAGCAGAACTATCCATAGACCAGAGTGAGACACAGGAAATTTTTTCAATACAATTACATGGGCCAGAATTTAAAATTCTTTGTGGTTTCCCAGGTAAAAAAAAAAAGAAAAAAATCCTGGAATAAGACTGAAAAAGCCACTTTGGTTCTCATAATTTAGATTTTTATTTAGAGTAATTTATGGCAGAGCTTTTCCTTTTTTTGAAATTTAAAAATCTTTTAGAAACATTCTAAAACTTGAACTACTTTATTCTGAGAAATGTAGGTGTAAAGCTAATAAAACACTTTGATTATGGTTTTTTAAGTCTTGTTTCCCAGTAAGCTGATTTTAGTTAAAAATATACAAATAAATTTTAAACAATAAGGAAAGAGAATTTGCAATTAAAGGCACAGTTTCTGATATTGATGAGAGAAATTTCTTATCAGTGCTGAAATGACTAAAAGTTATGACAAGTTTGAAATTAATGGATTAAGGGTTATTGACATCAAAAAAGCAGCAAAAGCTGTAACACTGGCTATGTATTTAAAACTTCTTTCAAGTTTTCTAATCTTCCAGAAAAAAAATCTCCCTAATCACATGAATTCAGAATTGTATGTAGTTCTAGGATTATTAAGTTTTCAGAATAAAATATTTCAGATATAAAAATAAATGAAATTTTAATAGTAGGCATAAAGTTAATATTAAATATGACAGCCATCCCAGTCTCTGTCAGTGACAGTTTCCTAAAGAAAAATTTATTATATGTACCAACAGAATTAAAATCTAAGTGAGAAATTGAATTGCAGCTAAAAATATGTAGGTTTGAAGAATGCAGCTTTAGGAAAAGATATTGGTAGGAAAAGATATTGGTCTCTTGGAGTTATTTGGTCTTGTCAAGCTCTTCAGAAGGCAAGAGAAACATTCCTGTGGCTAATACGTGGCTTAGCCTAAGTGCTTGCTTGGGCCTCAAAACAATTTGTGATGGGAATTTTTGGGACGTTTTGTCCTACTTTGCTCTGCAGTTTGAAATTGTGAAGCATTCTGGGAATACATTCTTGTGGCTTTTCTGACATGACCCAAATGAAAAATTAAATACTAGAAAACACTGTTACATGTTTGGCGTCTGCTGTCTACTGCCTGTGTAACTGTAACACCATAATTTTCTTAAATCAGTGAAGCTAATTACCTTAGGAAACATTGTGCTGGTTACCAAGCCCAAGAATGTGTTTCTAAATTTGTGAACTCTTGAAGCTTTGATCAGACACTGAACTTCAATTCTCCTAAAATCAAAGTAGCAGACATAATTTCTGAATGACTGGAATTTATCTGAGAGCTAAAAACTTTGTTATTTTCACAATTCTTACCTTTCATTCAAAGGTGCTCTTTGTTTAATTCCTTAAATTAAGAAGTGATGGATATGGTCTAATGAGTGAATGAAGACAGGAACAACAAAAACTGCTCTGTAGAATGAAAAGCATTGGATAATTGAGTTAGCAGTCTAAATCTAGCACTTGATGTGAGTCATCTAGCACTTGATAACTTCTGTTAATGTTAGTGGGACTAATGCTAATTTAAGTGCATTGCTTTTTACGAAAGTTTTATGAAGGGTGAAGTTCTCTAGAGAATTTGGAGAAATGGATCAGCAGGAAGGGACACGTAATAATTTGTTCCTGAGCTGTACGAATGCAGAGTTGGATTCCTTCAATGCTGATATGATGGCAAACCTGAAAAGGCCTATACTCAAGCTTTGGCTGGTTGTTGCTTCATAGATCTATACTGAAATAAAAATCTGCTCTGTGTTTCAGCATATTTTTAAAAGATGGACATGAGTGACTATAAGGATATGAAAAATAATGCTTCACAGCTCCAAAAAACTGTAGTGCATATATTAAATCTCTTTTATCCTGGGATAAGAGTCCTGGGACAAGTCTGCTGCTGGCAAGTCCATAATGAAGTGCACTGAGAAATATAGATATTTTTGTTTGACAACAATTTATTATTGTTTAAGAATATAGAAATCCTGAGACAATAATAAATGAACTTAATAGCTTTGCACTATATAGCACATTGATGCAGAGAACTCCAGCTGCTGAAACAGAAAGGCTGCATTAGTGGATTACTCCACTAAAAAAAGATAGTCAATAAATATATTTATATTAAAATATAGATGAAAATAAATATAATAAATATATTTATTGACTTGAATTATTTTTAGTGGAATGTGGCTACTTTTGGAGTAATCAAATCTACAAGCTTGAGAAGCCCCTCACTGCATCCTGCTGTGTGGTAGGGATGACCAGCGGTGTCCACCTCAAAATTATCCATGTGCAGCACCTACAAGCAATGAAAATAATGATGAAAGGGATCTTGAAGACTGGCTAATAACTAGCTGAGTATTTGCTATGGAAGAATTTGTATTATCATAGCATTGTTCATAAATTTATATGAAATCCTAATGTACTCATACAAACGTATACCTGTACTTATTAATGAGTTCTGGTATACTAAAAAGCTTTCCTTTATTTCAAAATCTTTGCTTGATGAATCAGTTAATCTTAATTTCAGGAGGTCTCTTCCCATCTTCTCATAGATGGGTGCTGACACTGCATTTCACTACCTCTACTTTGGTCACTAGCAGATGGGAAATGGGTCAAACCCTCTCAGAAGCCATATGTTTGCTCCCAGTGGGGAGCTGAAGGAAGATTGATTTAATCCTCATTATTGCAAGAGCAGCCGTGTGTAAGGTGGATTTCTCTTAGGACCTTAAAATATTAATTCTAATAAAGGCAGAAAGTGAATTGGAAGCAGAATACAATACAGTAACTCTGTACATGCATTTCTATTTTGTTGTGATGGGTACTTTGTGCTGCTGCCTGTTTGCTGTCCAGCAGCTGCTTCAGCATTTCCCTTGCAGTTTGCTCAGCTGTTACCAGCACTGCCTTTCCCCGCTCTCCTTATGGAAACAATGGGCAGAGCAGTCTGCTGCAACCTCCTGCAGCACCTGCTCAGCTGCAGACCAGCCCTGGCTGTTGTGCTGGTCTAGAAGCTGGTTTGACTGGTTGTCAGTTCTCCCTGTAGCTCCTGCAGCAGCTTGCCTCCCACCACTTCTCTTTTCTTCAAGGTTTCTTGTGCCTTTTGCTGCCACACACTCACTCCTGTGGACATACCTTGTTTCGAGTGGAGCAGAGTTTTGTGTAATGATATTTTATTATTCTGTCTGAAGGTGGAAAAGAATTTTTTCCCCTTGATGTTACTGAGTCCCAGAATAGAGGAAATGCTAGCTCTTTATTTACTTGAGGTATAGGCTTAGATTCTCTGCTCAGAAACTGCTCCAACTAGTTTAACCACAGAACAGGATAAGAAGTGATAAACAGAAATTAGGAACAATTAATCCAGAAGCAGGGCAGGGACCTTGCAGTAGCTATAAAGGATCATAGCAATAATGAGACATCAGTTGCACTATAATGTGGCCAGAGTGTCATATTCTTCAAGATCCAGCCTGAAAGAGGCTTTTCAGGCACCTTGTTTGAAGTGTTCTGTGTTTTCTGATTACTTATACACATTCTAAGTTCTAAGAAGTCTTGTGAGTAACAGAAGCATAAAAGAAGTGCAGATGAATCTTTCTGTCATGTCCTGTCAACATTTGGTAGGTTTTCAGACCTGCACTACAAGAAGATTTGAAGTTTTTTTTTTTTAATTTGAGTAGTGTTATGGATGATAGCAGCCTTAATACACTGACTTTTTCTTAAAATTACTCAGTACTGGTCTTGATGTCAGCAATGGCACATACTGAAATCCTATCTAGGCAAGTATGCCTGTATTTGTACATTCTGCTCAGCTTGCATTAATTGCTACACTTGGTTCTGCCAAAAAGAATTGTCTGCTGTTGCTATGCTTACTTTTGCTCCCAGTCTCTCTTGAATATCTGGGACCTAAGAGTGGAAAACCATAGTTCTTCAAAGTTTAATGTCAACAGCAAAATGAGATTTTAAGAGGCAAGACTTGCTTTATGTTGTAATTTAGCTCCTACCTGGTTTTCCCCTTGCTATAGTAATTAATGCTGTCTGATTTTTCTCTTTGTCACTGTCGTCTTAAAAAACTCTGATCTGTCAGCAGCGTGGGTGTGGACACCAACCCGACATCTTTGCCTTCACTTGTTCTTGGAGCTGCTAATTCTCCACTACCTCTACTTTCTCATCTAAATGTAGCCAGTGAGAAAGGGAAAAGGTCAAACTCCTCTTAGTGAGTCCTTGTTGTATTCCTTTGAATTTATAAGCCACAGTTTTTCCATGTGCATGCCAAAAAACTTTTTTTTTAAGGTGCTCAAAGAGGCATCCTCTGATAAGTGTCTCCTGTTGCTTGAAATTTTTGGGTGGAACTGCTGCATCCTAATGCCAGTCCAAAATCAAGAGCCGTACTGTTAGTCACTTTCTGAGGTTGTCCAGAATCTTCATGTATTTTTTTTTTTCTTTCTGCTTGTGGGCAGCATGTCAGAAGGAGGACTTACCTGGTCAAGCCTCTCAGTTGTGTGGAAACCCAGGGCACTGGGAATATTTCTCTGTCTGCTCTGGGGTGTCCTGACCCCCAGGGGAGCACTGACTTTGACCCTCATTCATGGAGGAAACTTCCAAAGCCTCAAGGTAAACTAGAAAGCACAAAAGTGTGAAATAGATTGTAGAGAGTAGTGTAGTATGTCACATGGGTGGGAAATGTAGGTTTTGGGATTTTTAGTATGTTATAGATGGGTTCAAGATGGAGGATATAGGGTGTTGTCTTGAGCTCCTTTTTTCTTTCTTCTTCCTCTTTCTTCTTGGGTTTAGGTGGTATCTTGTAATTGGGTGGAAAAATCCACATTGTGGGTCTTTAGGGGTCAGTTTTTGGGTTAGAAAAGGAAATAATCTAGGTGTCACTTCTTAACTGGGTAGCTTAGTTTTTGATTAGACTTAAAAGGCCTTGTAACCTAACATTATTAGCCATTTTTGTGCTGTTTTTCCTGCATGCAGAAACTGGTGCAGACAGTGTGCTGAAGTTTTGATAACAATAAACAGAAGCTGAAGACCAAAAAAGTCCAATGTGTCTCTTGTTCCTGACACAGAACTGCTCCAGGAGGATCTCCCCTGCCAGGGGAGCCCCCAGGGAGTTGCCCAACTTGGGGCCCACAAACTCACAAGCTGAAATGTCCTGTATGCAGAAATAGATCTGAGTAGACTAGGATGTAAAAATCAAGAAAATGCAAGGCATTTCTAATAAAGAAGGGCAGAAAGAGGAAGCAGGAGAATGTATCTGGAGGTAGAGGGAAGCCTCAGTGAATGTACTGGAGGACTATCAACTCCTGAATCCTTAACTTGTACTGAAGTAGACTGAGGTCAAATCTCTCTCTCTGACTTACCTAGGGCTCGGATCTCAGTGTTTTTATTGGCTAGCAGATCACTTAGAGAGAAGACTTGTGAAAACCATAATTAACTTGTAGTGAAAATTTATTTTAGGGGCACCAGACATGTTCTGAATTTCAGTCTTTCACTCTTACTATTTGCCTTGCTTTCATAGGAACATTGGTGTAGACCAGCCACTAGCACTTTAATCACTGAGATACTCATATACAACTTGCACTAGTCTAGAGACCAAAGTGGTGAAGACGTTGACAGCATATGTATATTTCTAATGCTGTTTGATAGCTGTATGTACCATGATGGCAATCTAGGATGCTTTTTCTGTGCTTAAAATATGCTGTGATTTCATAATGTTCAAACTGCAGGCTGGATACCACCCAGAGCAATGACCTCTGACTCATCCAAAGAGCCAGGTGCTGGGAAACCACTGAAGGTGACTATGTGCAGGATTAGATTTGCAGCTAGAGCTGTGAGACAGAATTGGGAAGCAAAGATATGTGAATATTGTGCTAGGATTCGAAGGCTTAAAAGAACACCATGACCAAGACATTTGCTCAAGGTAATTCACCACTGTAGTGGGAGAAGTATCCAGAAGCATTCTAGTGACAGGAGTGTGAGGCGTGTTCTTCACTATATATTTAGCTAGCAACAAGGTACAGCTGGAACCAAGGCTCAGCTGGGAACAAGGTACAATGTGTCTCTCTTGCATCTCTGAACACACAGACTTGAACCAGTTTTGCAACTGGAGCAAATCAGTGAAACTCTATTAACCTAATTGGGTCTGATGCTCAGCCTCAAGGGCCTCATGTACTTTGTTTTGAGATTCTTCCCGTTCTTCTGTATTTCTTCCCTTTCCCTGCTCCCCCCATTTACCTGGCAGGTTTGCAAAATTTAATATAATGGCTATTTAACTTTCCTTCATCCAGTGGCTATTTTCTGATTGTGAAGAATAGGAATAAGTAGGTCACAGCAAAATACTTAGGATGTGAAAACTATTGGAGCGTTGTAAACTGTGCTCATTCAGGGAAAAATACAATCTATCTAGTAGACAAGATATTGTCCTGTATGAGACCTATTTCTTTGTGTCTGGAAGGTCACACAAAAATACAAATGCATTTAGATTTATATGCAGGTGATTTTTTCCCCTATTTATCAGTGTAAAGTGGTGTGTAAAACCTTGATGAAAGACTAAATTTTGACATGAAGTTTTCCAGATGGGTAAATACTGCAAGCTGAATTTTCTTTGGGTTTCTTTTGGGAGAGGGAGACAGCACTTTTGCAAAATAGAAGAGAAATATAGATTTGCTAGTAATACTAGAAAGAAACAAAATGTGAGAATTTCTTGAAGGTGCTTTAGTATCTTTAAAATAAGACTTTAAAAGCATACTGCAAAAGATGAATTTAATACTGGCAAGAAGCTTATCTTCATGTCTTGCATGTTTTTTTGCTTCAACAGCCAGACAGGAGATGTTGTTTTGAAAAATTCTTCACGTGGGTGAAATTTACAGTCGGTTGCTGTTTACCATGCATTGCTTATTGTAATTTCCAAGGGTAAATTTTGTATTCAACATGGATATGTGAGCAGGAACATAGTTTTAATATTTTTTTTTTTTATGATTTCTCTGCAGTTTTGCAAGCACTGAAGAGATAAAGGGGATTTACAAAAGGTTCACACAAAGTGCAATATTTCCCATTTCACAAAACAGTGCTCTAGCTTCAGACTGCATGCATCATGACAGAACATTGTTATCAAAACATGTTAATTTCCTTTTCAACTATTAAACGTCTTCAAAATAATTCACCAATCATAGGTTAAAAGCCCTTATATTGCTATATTGCTTTATTTCCCCAAATGCACCTTAAATAGAAAGTACAGTGCAAATTAGAAAAATTCTGTGAAATTAGTTTTACATGTTGTATTTTGTCTACCTCCAACAAATGTTCAAAAATCAAATCCATTAAATATGAGTTAAGCATACATCTGCAGATGTTCTAAGCACTCCTGTGTAGCCTGAGCTCTTTAGTTTCCTTGCCCATGATCTTGTCCAAAACAAATGGTAGTTCATTTGGTCAATCATACTTACAGAATTGCTCCCATTTTTTAAATTATGCTGTGCCTACGAAAAGCCATGGGGATCTGTTCCCTTTGTACTATTGAAGTGAATCAAAGAGCTGCTTTGCCTACCAACTGTTATGTACCTAATTAAGATTACAATGTAGTGTTGTAGTTCCAGTATTTATTACAGAAATCTTTCTCCCAAGACCCCAGATCAGTTCATTAGTCAGTTGTGACTGTTTGGTTACTGCTTTTTATGATACTTGTAAAAAAAGCCATCCTCATTATCGCTTTAAGTGTAAAGTACATGCATTCAGGTCTTTGTTTCATTTGGCTCTGGTTGCTGCAAGCTACTTGAACATAAATTATGAAGATAAGATGCAATTGCTTCAAAGCATGCCTTATTCATGCCTGAGTGAAGTGAAACACTGTTTGGGGGGTTATTTTTTTCTTTCTTTGGCGTGTTTACCATGGGCTAATTGTGGCATGTCATCATCTCTCATTTGATAGGAGTGCAGTTCAAAGGAAGACAGCTGGGACTTCTAAGAGATCATGTCGTTTTTGAGAGCATGGTGTGCCCAAAAATTACCAGCTATGCAAACTCTTGTATGATTTCTCCCAAAGATTTACTGCAAACATAGACCAGTGTGTGTGCTGGTTTTCTGTGCATTCCAATGCACTTATCAAAAGTTTTGTACAAACTATATTAATCAGTCTGCTGCTAATCTAAGCAAACAGATTTGTGTATTTACTTGGAAAAATCTTGGCATCTTTTAATCAGTTTTGTATGAGCAAGCATTAAGTTAATGCATGCAAAATATATGCATAGATGGTTCCCTTCTCTTTTCCTTTCTTTGCAATATATGCCATTGCTGTCATCACTTGTGTAATACTGTTACACAGCAGCACTGTGTAGCACTGCAGAGGGTGCTCCGTTCTGATGCACTGTGGTCTCATGCTCAGCCTGTATTTCAAATTCTTCCATTAATTTAGTGGAAAAGGGTATGTGTGTGTATATATATATATATGTATATTTTTAAGAGAACATCCCTAAATGAAGAAATATGCGGAACACAAAAGCTCTTAACTGCTCTTCACAGCTGGGTCATAAGACTGAGGACCAACACCACATGTTATTACTTCAGAGATTTGCACTTGCAGGAAACAACTTCCAGCCGTTTCCTCCCTGCAGACCCTGCCTGCAGGCAGGTTGTCCCTGAGTTAGTGAAGGTCATGGAAGAGCAGTTAAACTACTCTCTGTGTGATTGGGATCTCTTTTCCTTCTCCCTGTGAGATCATGGTCTCTCCCAAAGAGCAGCTCCTATCGTTTTCTATCTGCAGCTTGAGATCATTGACAGCTGGGTTTTATCCTTGCAGTAAAGGAGTTTGCTGCCCCATGCCTTGTTTCCAGGGTGCCTACTATTACTATTTCCTTTACAGATTTTCTGCAACAAACCCCACCTCTGCTTCTGTTATGCTATAGCCCATAGGAGTATGTTGAACATACTTACTATCACAGGGCAGCAATTTACCTTACATCACAGTGTTACCTGCTGTAGGTTACAGGTGAAGCTACAGGGCAACCTAGAGAGGTAGAGAAGGTATTGGCAGACACTCTATACTGGTGGTTATTCCTCTTGTGAACACAGAGTCAGTGATTTTAAAACAAGCCATTCCCCAGTCAGATGCATGGTACTTATGCAGGATTAACAAGCAGTTAAGCAAGAAACCTCAGCTGAGTAAAGGTTATCAACAGACCCTTTCACTGTCAGAGAACAGCTCAAAGAGGGCAGTGCTTCAGGAAGGCTGCTGTGACTTGAACAAGTCATCTGTCTGGTTTACATTTTCTGGGCACTGAAGATGCCTTCCAGTAATGACTTGGAAAAATGCAAAGATATCCTGAAGGCGCTTTTTAATTTTTGGTCCTCCTGAGCTATGAGTTGCTTTGTTTGTTTTGACCAGACAGCTGTCCTAGACAGATAGCTTGAGGATCAGATAGCTGGTCACCATACAGCTCTGTGAAGAAAGAAAGAAAATGGTTCTGGGTAGTACTTTTTCAGTTGTGCAGCTGTACCTAAAGTGCTATATTTGGAGCACTAGCTTATCTTGCATTGTTCTTCTATTGGTTTTCAATCTTTTCTTTGAAAAAAGCAACCACCCCACCACCCTACACTTGCATAAATCCTTCACAAGTAATTTCTGTAGATGTAGGTGTATAAAATATGAAGAGCAGAAGTAAAAGATCATGAACTCCAAACAGCTTCTCACCAGACCATATCTCTGTCATGGTATGGGTTTTGTTTCTGTAAGCAACCTGGGAAAAATCTAGGCCTAGCTGCTTGAAAACAACCTGACAAGGGTCAGTGAAATCTTTTAAAGGAGCCAAGAGATTGTTTGGAAGGTACATGGATGGACAGATAGGCTACAGCTGCAGCTTTCAGAAAGGTATTATGTCAGGATTTTTATTTTTCCTTGCTGTGGACCAATAAATATTCTTTCCTTAAGATCTTATGAAATGTGCAATTCTTGCCTTAGCAGCATGTTCCTAATTAGGCTTGTCATCTGATCATGTGAAGTTTCTCAGTCACATTCACACTTGTCATGAGATATTAAAAGATGCTTCTGACTTATGTCCTTGTCCGCCTGCATATAAAACATATTCTTTCATTTTATCTGTTCCACAGAAAACCCTGAGTTTTTTTTTTTTGTCCCCATGCAAAGCATGGAAAGTGGTATAAATAGAGAAATTATTGGTTTAGTCCACACTTATAACCTGAAAGTATAAAGAAAAGTTTCTTAGTATCAGATTCTAGCTTTGGAGAATTTGATCAAATAAAAATGGCTGGCTCTGGCCTTAAAAAGATGTTTTAAATATGTGTTTTTCATCCTCCAATTTTCCATTTGGTGCAAGGCTTGGTAATGCTTATTCACAAATCACGCAGAGTTGTGGCAGGTACAAGCATGGTTGAGCATAGCATTAAGGGGGTTTTGAAAGAGAAAAAAATGTATCTGATGTTTTGAAAAAGTTAATAGCAAAACCATCCAGCATGTAACAGCATTTTCAAGAACCAGCAAAGGAGCAGGGTGGTATTGCTTGAGTTCAAGATGTAACTTCCAAGGACTTTCTACCCTGTAGAATTAATAACATCGAATTAAACTCCAGCTACATGGAGGAATGATTTTGATGTATCTCAACAAGGACCTTTTTAAACTGAAAAACCCCCCAAACCTCCAAAACAAAACCAGCATGACATAAAGCTATAATTTGAACATGACTTCACGTTCCTTCTCCTAGCTCAAATACCTGTCTCCTCAGACATTTGTGGCTTTGTATTTTGCCAATTATTTTTTCTGCCTTGGAATAAGAGATTGAGTTCACACCACGTACAGATAGTCTTAGTGGAGAAATAATTGGAGTCATCTTGCAGGAAAACGCACTAAGCATGAGGTGGACTCAAAAATTTCATGCTGCAATCTAGTCCTTTCTGTTTAAGATATCAATTTTACCTTGGGAATGAGATACATATCTTTAGTTTCCTATAAGAGTTGTTCAGACCTTTAGATGGGGAGCAGTTCTTGTGCATTGTATGGTTCAGTGTGTATTTAATTATTGCAGCCAGGTGAAGCAGCTCAAAAGATGAGTTCAGACCACAAGCCCAGTAACTTAGAGGATAAACAATCTCTCGGGAAATTAGAGATTTGCCTTCAAATCCCTTCTCCGCTCTGGGAATTTATATGTCTCACTTTCCAAGAAAGCAACTTTGATCACATTTTCCAAACTCAAGCTTTGATTAAAAGAGCCTTCTGTTGAGTCTGTGAAAGTGACATATTTTGACCATTTCCACTGGAGCAGTTTCCTATGGAGGACATTGGGGAATTTATGCATCCTGTTGGGGTCTTGGTGCGAGATGACCACTAAGTTTTGAACAGATTAAAGTGGCTGAATACATCCTCCAGAATGGGACTGTGGCTCCTCAGAGATGTTGCTGGATGCTAGGGATTTCACACTTGTCCGAGTTAGTTTTAATGATGCAAATTAGCAGCTAGGTGCTAGAATTGGACACCTGAATAAACATCCAACTCTAAGCTCATGTAAACAAAGTACTTTGCTCTGAATCCCAGGAACTTCCTGGGGATTTGAAATAGTTTTGGATGATGTTAATGATTGTGTGGCCTTCCTATAATATTGCAGTCTTGGGCAATCCAGAAACTACTCATGAAAATGCTATTACAGCCAGAAGCAAGTATGATAATCTCATATTGGTCTAATGATGTCCACTTTCTTGTCTATTTAGGTGATAGCTTACCACTGCTTATTTCTGCCTGGGGATGAAACCTCTTGAAAGGACACAGTTGTCACAATGTGTATCAGTATTAAAGATAGATTGTGCTGATATTTCATCTAGTACTACAGCATGGTATCTTAGAATGCATTAACTTCCCTAAACTTACTGATAACTCTGTGTTTTGATTCTGCTTCTGCACTTTACCTCCAGTTCATGAGTGAGCATTTAAATATGCAGTGGCACATTGATCCTGGGCATTTTAATGTAGAGCTAGGTGGCCTGATAACTAAAAGTTGAAAGGGAACTCTCAACACAGCAGGAGGTTAAAATAAAAACAGGGAAAAGACAATACTACATAAATATTTACATCTGATTTTGCCACGATAAAAGTTCCTGAAATAAATGCATACGCAGTGTTTTGTAGGTGCTCATGGCTTTCCTTTTATTGAAACATACATTTTAAATCTTGAAGTTGACATGGATGCTGAAATAAGCCACAAGAGCAATGTATGAGTGATGGAATTGGTAGCTGCCACAATTCACTTGTGAATGGGATTTTAATCTGGCCTTTTCTGATATAACATGTAATATTAGCTGTAAAGTAACTGCTAAAGGAATTTTTTCCCCCATTCTTGTTTATGGTGCAGAATGTCAGTGAACTTTTGAATGAAAGTTAAATTATTTCTTAATACTATCTTTGCTTGGTTTACTCAGATTTTAGCATGTCTACATATATTTTTTGAAACAAAACAATATGGGAGAGGGAAAGCAGTGATTTAGATGTTTGAGGCCTTAAGGGCAATTTTTAGTTAAACATAGTAAAAGTGGTTGTATTGTGCTACAGGTATAATACGTCATGAACTTTAAAATGGGCAAAGGAGGTGATAGAGAGAGCTTGTGTTAATGGCCCATAACACAGTGGTCCAATAAAAGTGACGACTGAACACCTGACACCTGTAGTTATAAAGGACCTCTGAAGAGAATGATACTAAAGCTGTAGAAAAACTGAGCAAATCTGTTAATGGCTCTTCAAAGTAATGTGGTAAAATGACAGATTTAGGGTTTTGTTAGCAGAGTCTGCAGTAGGCATGTGGTCTCCACTGCCAGGGCTTGCACAGATGGAAGTGTGATGGAGTTAGGGAAGCAAGGTAGTACTAGGGTTACATAGCCCATAACATTGTAGCTTGGGGTTTCACTTTATGCACAGTAACACCAAACCACCCACAATGCCCTTGTCAGGTCACGTTTGTATGGCCCATCACGTACACAAATGATTAATTTTTCCTACTTTGGACTGGGGGAGAGTTGTGTGAAATGCAGTGTAACAATACTTGATTGGTCTGTCTGGAATAGAGGAGAAATTTCCCCCCTTACTGTTCCTATGTCCTAGAGGAAATGCTGGAGCAGGGTTTCCAGCAGGTGAGCAGCTGTGGTCAGCTGGCCCTGCCAGCTGCCCTCTATCTTCTTCCCGCTTAAAAGGACCTTAGGCATGGGGGCACAGATTTTGTCACTTACACAAGCAACTGTCAGCATGGTCGTCAAGAGTCCATCAGGCATAAAGATCAGCTCTCAAGATTGTGAGGAATGTGTGTGCAGCCATTCGTGGCACTGGCAATAGTTCCATGGCATGGTAGCACTCACGTCTGCACACCCAGCTATGTGGCAGGGGTGCCTGGGGGAGGCTGCGGCTCACTTCCCTCTGCAGGGTGAGCAGCTCTTCTGTGAACAGCTACTGACAACGTGAGATGCACAGCTCACGAGCTTGGAATGCAAAATCCAACAGGACTGTTTATACCTCCTGCAAACAGCCATTGACAGCTCCATATCTCATACTGTACAAACAGAAGCTGTGGTAATGGCAGCTGATACAGATTCTTACTGTTCAGTCATGCCAGCCTTCTCTTGCGTGGCGTCAGCTCAGATCCTGTAGAGATTGCGTGTATTTTTCCCCAAGAGAGGGGCGTGTTTTTTTCAAGGCTGTGAGTCATGCTTTGCTATTCTTTTATTCTGAAGCTTAACAGAAAAGATCTGATGTGCAGTTTGTGGAGTGTATAAGTGAGGTTATAAATCCCTCATTCTGGAAAGGGTTAGACTGAGTCTATAATGTGTGTGATGGTTGTGGTTTGACAACAATCACATGGCGTGTCACAGCAGTTTCACAGGAATTGCAGATAGGCTTGCTGTATAGAACCATATTTACATAAACAATTCTGCAGCTCTTCAAAGACGGAGCAGTTCTGTGAGTCAGTGAATTTTCAATTGCTTACATGTCAAATGAAAAAAAATCTATTGGAATGAAACCATGAGTAATAGAGACTAAAGCAATAGACAAGATTGTGGTAATTACAGAATATATTGCAATATTTTTGAAATGGTCATGAATGTAAGCACAGAATGTTCAGATTCTGCTTCAGTATGTTACAAATTAAACAGAATCATTCCATGAAATAGGTGAAAAGTAATGAAAGAAGGGGTCTATTTTCCTCCTTCTGTCAGGCTGTGTTTCCAAGGGTTGCAACAGACTTACTATTCCTGACTCTCTGACTATGCACTTTTGGAAGCAGATCTATTCTTTGTCACTTACAATAAACACCTCTTTTTGAAACTTACTTTCAGTGTCAGAAAGTTCTATTACTAGTAGACTGAATCAAACCAGCATGATGTATTGAGTAATATAACCTAAAGGAAGGCACCCAGAATAGGCTTGCTGCTTTACCAGTCATGTTACTTCAGCTCTACTTCAAGAAACGTTTATTTAAAGACTGTCCTGAAGATGATGTCTATTGTCTATTTTCTGAAAATCTGGAAAAAAGTTAGTGGCTGAAAATTTATTGGAATAATTTATTTAATGGATTAAAGAAAAATCCTTAATCCATTTTTTTTTAATTGGACAGACTGAATTTTATATAAAAGTATTTCTGTAGAAATACAGAAAGATACAGACTAAGAAAAAAATAACCTCCATAAATATTAAAAAGTGTACTTAATGTAAAGCTTCTTTAAATTCGGTCTCTTTTTTTCCTTCAAAAGTGCTTTGAAATAAAATTTTCTTTTTGCCGCACCAGAAGATTTATTACAAATTCTAACAGATGGTAAAATTTATTATTGACAAAACAGCATGTTTTTACTAATGAATCTCTTCATTAGGTGGCAGAAGAGAGGTTATAAGTAAAATAGATATTAGATATTCATAACAGTAATGATAATAAGCCAAGAATTCTTTACAGCATGATCAGAAGAGTCAGACCCTTGTTTTTCTGGTCATTCAGCATTCTTTACTGTAGTGTTGTGAAATGTAGTATGGCCCAAGGGTCCGAATTTGGATTGCAGAAATCCTCATTTATGTTCCAGCAACCTTTCTGACATTTTAATTTCCTGAACAGTCTCTAGCTTTTAAAATTGTTGAATTTTTGTATATGTTTGGGCCAAGTAACTTTTGTTTGGCTAACTGTTATCTTTATTGAACCACAGACAGGCAATCCACTCTTTTTTTTTTTTTTCCTCATTAATTTGATTATCATGATTCATTGCCCTTATTGCTGGAGACTTTTTCATTATTTGAACTTGCCTGGCTTCAACTTTCATACATGAGTTTTTCTGGTTTTAAATGTATTTTTATTTCAATTACTTTTTCAAGCACATTCCAGTTTTTTAACTTTTTTTTTTATAATGTGTATCCCACACCTCCACACAACATTCCATTCTCACAATTGCTTATATTCAGAGGCAGTGCTATTTTTTTCCTACTGTTCCCAGGATTCTCCCATATGTTAAGTATTGATTGCATTCCTTGATCATTGGTGTCCACCCCTACATTTGTTTAGATTAAAATGCATTTTGTTTATTGTTCTAGTTTTCAGAAAGCATGACCTTAGCCATCAGTGGGACTCGTCTGAAAAGCAGGGGGGCTTCTTGCTGTAGCCAGACTGATAATTCTTTAGTTTTCCACCAGTCTATCTGCAAGAATTATGAGCAGTGTTTTAATATTTGCCTCCAGATCCCTGGTGTAAATGTCAAATAGCATTGGGCCTTGCTAATCCCTGTGGGATCTCACTCAAAACAGCCTTGTTTGATTCCCCACCAAATGCTTCTTCCCACGATCCCTTAGCTAGCAAGCCACATCTTTGTTCCTTTTGGTGTGTGCTTTATTTCTATAGAAAAAACACTCCATGATTTATTAGTGTTTACCTCTCCTCACTGTAAGCGTGACTTTGGGGTTAACAGGCCATCACTCCTGCCACAGGAAACCCTGCCTATGTGCCTGAATAGAAGCAATCAGCTGGGAAAGTGGATAGGCTGTTATGGGAAAACTTGCAGTATTTCACCTTGTTTCTTCTTTCCTCACTGGAGAAGTGCATCTCCTGCCTCCAGCCCTGTTTCTGTTATGTCTGTTAAAGATGAGTAGATTTTTTTCAACCAGAAAGAGATTCAGGGCAGCAGAGGGATGGCAAAGACTGTCAAGGTGTACTACCCTAAAGAATTACTCTTTCAATTAACTTTTTAAATTAATGTTCAGTACTGTCCTCTTTCTCTGTTCTCTGGTAGGCAAGAAGCTGGTTCCAATTCTGAGTGAAAGTGGTAACAAGATAAAACAGGGTCATTAGTGTTACAGAAGAAAATGCCAATTACTAGCATGCTATGTTAATCCAAAAGGATTCTTTCAAAAACAAAGATGTTTGAAACAAAACATGCATTTGAACTTCCACAGAAAGCAACAGCAAATGCCAGAGTAGTTCTCTTGCTTTTCCACTTTTGTATTGTCCTCATTGTATCTATTTATATTTAAAAAATGAAATTAAGATGAAGTTCATAATGCAGTTACTGTTCATGCAGATACTTTTACACACTAAAACCATTTTATTATATATTAATATATGTATTATATATTAATATATGTATTATATATTAATAACTAGTTTATTATATATTTCTATTTCATCTGTATGTTTCTGCTACATAGTGATGCATAAACTAGCCAGGTAAATTTTTCCTGATTTCAGAATATTCAGAGAGAATATTCACTCAAAAAGAATTGCATGTCTTGGCATTTAGAACTATTTTTTGATGTATGGGATGACAGATTCTTGCTGATGAAGCAGTAAGTTGTGGAGTAACTGTTCAGCTGCATTCAGTTAATGTTGTTTCGTGAATGAACAGGCAGAACACTTCTGGTGAGTTGTGCAAGGCTTGATGCTGGCATATGCATGATTCATACTTGGTGTGAGAAGGGAAAGATATTTCTAACACAGGTTTTAAAGGTCTGGTGCAGTGGGACTGTCACCAAGACTAGGTATGCACCATCCTAGAGTATTATGCCTGGTCTATGTCTTGAAGATCAGTTTTCCTGTAGCTCCTATGTCATAGCCAATATCCTAGAAATTGAATAGGCATGGCCTGGACAATGGTGTTTGAACAAATGTGTTGCGTTCTCCCATTTCTAGTGGGTCAGGGAAATGATTGCTACTTAAGAATTACTGGGTATGAGGTTGTTTTGTAGATGAGTTTAAAAAGAACCTAACCCAATTTTAAGAATGAGAAGTTAATTCAATTAGAAAGGAGTATGACAAGAGAAGGGGTAAAAATCTGTTTAGTCATAGATGTTTAATGAGACTGCAGTCTAATCAAATTGTGGATGTCTCTGTTGCCCAAGCTCGCATGAAATCACATTGAGAATTTTCAACATAATTACAAACAAACAAAGTTTAACTATGTATGTGGCTATGAAAAATCTATCAAATAAAAACATCTTTTTGAAGTGAATAGTAGGGCTGCTTCTGAAACCCTCTCACGTTTTTGCTTTTTTTCATGCTGCCATGACTGAACTTTTTTCCCAGTTATTTATTGTCTTACTCTTACAGAACTTCCCTTTACTTAGTAAGCAACCACTTAGAATCATTTTGCATTGCAGAGTTACTGAATAGCAGACTATAATGATTTTTTAATTATGTACATTTTTATGGCCTGTATAAAGGGATGTTAAACAAGCATGTGATATCATTATTTACCTGCATTATAATAACGAATATGATCTTCCCTCAAGGAGGAGATCATAATGCCCTTACAACACCTGCTTCTCAAAGGAACAAAGAAACACGCAGGATCATGGAATGGCTAAAAATGACAGAGCAGTGAACATGAGTGAATTACAGAATCAAGTGAATCTAGAAATGATTTTGCAGTTCTGGTGCTTTCTTGGGACTACAGAAAAGGAAACACCTAAATTTGCTTGCAACAAACTTGAAAAAGGGCCCTGTGGTGTGTAAGACTTGTATATCCACAGTGTATTTTACTTTGCTTTTCCCTTCATTCTAAGTCACTGTTTACAACCTTTAATGCCTAAAATTTTCAGATATCAATTTGGCTGCACTTTGTTGCCTCTGGTGTATACTGAAAAGAGTTATTGGCCTGAGGAATTTGCTCATCAAAGAATGGAAACAGAGGTATAAGAAGGTGATTTACTTATTCAACAAATACAGAATGAGCAGTAGAGAGAAGGTGTCTGCCATGGTTTATTCTTCATCTACACAATAGGGAGCATGAATGACAGCACTAGAGCAGGAAAATATTTTCCCTGTAGCTGTTATCCTACGATATGTTCCATCTCATAATATGATTTTGTTCCTCCTAATAGTGTTTATCAGTGAATGGAAGAACAAGCTTGGGAGGGACAATTATCTTATTACATTATCCTATAAGTTATTGTTCTAAGCTCAGAGGACTTTTTAAGCTATCATAGTTTTCATTCCATGAAGAAGTATTTGTAATCCTTGCAAAATCAGTTCTTCTCAGCATAAAAGACCAAGAGATCCACTCATCCATGGTTCTGTTCCCCTTTTGCTTTGCAAAATAACTTCATGATAGAAGCATCTGTTTCTGTTTAAAACATTCAAGGGGTGTAGTTACCAATTAGAAGAGTGATGCAGAAAACATCCATGTCATCTTAACTCTGTTGGCAACTGCAGGGGAAATTATCTTCCCAGCAAACTGTTCATCCCCCTTCCCTAACTCTTAGCTTTTCACAGATTTCAAGATTTTTCTAGAAAAAATGTTATCATTTGCAGCCAGCTCTGTAAATAGCATTTAATTCCACAGCTGCTGGGAACACAGACATTTCTAGCATTTTCTGCTGTTTCTCCTGATAACTTTCTGACAGCTGGAATATCCCAGCCCATCAATTCAGTCACTAGGCTCTAGAATAACTGAAGCTCATTGCAATTTTTTCTGAGTTTATGAGCTACACCGCTGTTGGGTTTTTTTAACTTATTTTTGCAGGTTTTTTTCCCTTACTACTTCTTTGCTCAAGCAGCTAACCAATGTTTGATGTGTTGTTTTTTTCTGCTTGAAGGGAACATAGTCCTAAACATTAAATTACCAACTTGAAGCCATTTTTATCAAAACAGACTTAAAAATAATCATAGAAACATAGAATAGCCTGAGTTAGAAGGGAAAGCTATAAGTCATCTAGTTCCTTCCTATGGACAGGGACACCTTCTACGAGATCAGATTGCTCATAGCCCCACCCAGAGTTCAACCTGGCCTTGAACACTTCCAGGGATGGGGCATCCACAGCTTCTCTGGGTGACCTGTTCCTTCACAGTAAAGAATTTCTTCCTAATATCTAGTTTAACCTGTTCTCTTTCACTTTGAAGCCATTCCCTTTTTATCACTATATGCTCTTGTAAAAAGTCCCTCTCTGTTTTGTAGCTCCCCTCAGGTACTGGAAGGCTGCAATTAGGTCACACTGATACCTCCTCCTCTTGGCTGAACAACCCAAATTCTCTCAGCCTTTCCTTCCAGGAGATGTGCTCCATCCCTCTGATCATCTTGTGGCCTCCTCTGGAGTCACTCCAGCAGCTCCATGTCCTTCCTGTGCTGGCACCCCAGAGCTGATGCAGCTCTGCAGGTGGGCTCTCACCAGAGCAGAGCAGAGGGGCAGAATATGCACAAATGTTTTTCACAGATTGTCTCTTTCCTTATTAAACCTGTCAGGCTACTTTTGTACAATGTAGGGGACATGCTTAGTGCAAAAAATATGTTCCAATGAGTGTTTAATGTTAGGTGTATTTTAACCATTACATTTTCATATTATAATGTCAATACATGCATGTATATCTTTTATAATTTATATTTAGGTGGGATCTTGAACTAACTTGTTGAAATATAGTTATGGGGTATTTTTGAGTCATATTACTATTTCTTTGAATTCTTGTCTCTATTTCTCAGAAGTGTAAATGTCCAGGAGAAAAGAAAGACAAAAAAAGATCCAAAGAAATCCCACCCTCCATGGACTGGTTAAATGATGGGATGACTGAAATGTGCAAATCCAATGATGTTTAAAAACATCATTTTCTTTACTGCTTTGGTTTCATGTAGGTCTGTTTCTACAGATTTTAACTATACCTGCAATGCACTGAATTCACCCACTGCCATGAAAGAGGTATAGAAATAGGTACTGGCGTAATAATTTGTAAACTACATATCTTTGAATAAGTGAAAGTGCACTACTGTAATGTTAGCTCTGAAGAAAGTGGATATTTCAGCAGAAGAAAAGAATAGGCCATTAATTCTGAGACTTTTTGCCATTTCATATGCTCTATGGCTGGTCAGAACTTATTTCAAGTTAGTAATCACATGTGTGTATATCATGAAAGTAGAACAACACATGCAAATTGGAATTTAACAGTTGGTTAAACAGAGCAGAGAGTGTGTCATTAAAAATTTTAGTCAAAACACATTCTTTCAGAATTAAATTTGGACATATATTGCATTTTTTATCTGCTCAATTAGGTTCGTGAAGGTATATTCCTGACTGGGGTTTACAAAGCTGAAAGGACAGAAATATGTCTTTTATCTTGTCCTAATAAGAACAGTCACACATGCTGTGCAATTCAGAATTCTGTGAAGGTTTTCCTTCAGTCCCATGTTCCCTATGAAGAACAAGCAAGCAGAATAATCTTTTTCTTCTATTTTATTTGCAACTGAACAATTTACTGAATACTTGACTACTTGCTACACAAAAAGAAATCACATTTGCTAAATGTCAAGTGTCATGCCTGGATAAAACCACTTTGTATTTGGAAAGAAAAAGTGGTGGAGTAGCTCCTCCTCCGTTCACAAATAGTTGCAGGTATCTTAAAGCAAGAGCTTTAATTCCTGCTGCTTTTAGGAACTGGCATCTGCTGTGAAAGAAAGCACTTTAAACAGAACTTTGAGGTGTTTTGAGTGAAGCTTACTCAGGTGTTCCAGTTAAATTCTACTTTTCATAAACTTCTTTTAATGCAGTTGTTGGAATTGAGGTCTGAGCATTCCCAAGTGGTGATCCTGAAATTTCAGGTAGCTGTAGGTTCCATAAAATCATGCTCAATTTTCTATATCTCTGATCAAAAACTTGAGTTTTCAGGCAAAAAGTCAGTATTTTAACTTATGCTGAAAACCCATGTTCATTGTGTTACTGTAGTTGTCACAGCTGCATGGTTTAGTGCACCACAGGTTGGCAACAGCAAGTAACTAAATTGAAACTCTCCAAGAACTATTTCAGAGTAGCCTTGAGAAAACAGTTTAACATGTTTTGAATTTTCTAGTGGGTTTTTAAGCCTTTTATGCACCTCGAAATTCCTTGGTTTAGTTCAGGAACAAATAAGTGTCATGGAAGAAATTCTGTTTTGTGAACATTTCAAACCTAAAAAGCAGTGACATTTGGTGGGAGGAAGTCTCATGGAATTTCAATTCTAATTTCCAGACTAAAAGCTACATACAGCACAAAGACATGCACAGTATTTTCAATACAGAATTTGCTATTTAAGGTTAGGAAAGCACATAGAGAACAGCATGACTTTTTATAAATTCAAACATTTCATGCTTAAAAAATTATTATTGAAAGTGCATCTGAGATTGCAGTCATTACCATACATCTGCATGTACCATGCATACAGTTCTAAAATGACGGTGCATTATTTTTCTACTTTTTAACATTTTTCCATAATAACATTTTTTCTGGAAGAATAAAATATCCTGCATGCATACAGTTCACAGCTGTATGTTTACACAGGTGTCTGAACAAATTTTGCCTATTTAACTTGCTTTTCCTGAGCAAAAATTGTAATTAACAAATATCCCATAAATTGAAGACATATGATTGATTTGTAGCAGTGTTTTCAAAAAAGTGATAGAAATGTATTTTTGAACTAGGTGTTATTCAATCATAATGGACAATTTTTCATGAACAAAATTTGAAGGTCAAACAGAACAAGAAAGTATAGAATAAAACTGTAAATAATAACATGGGCAGCAATTGCTATTACTGCTGGGTAAGTGACTATTTCTCTATTCTGCCCGTTTATAGTCTTCCTTTTTCATGCACTTTGCACATAATTGGTAGTAGGATGGAAAAGTTGCTGAACTGGAAATAGCAGTAATTATATATATATGTATAGATAGATACTGACTTGAAATGTAACCAATCAAAAATACCAGTTCATACAATTATTTCAGTTTTTTAGTAAGTGTTTAGATCCTGCTGGTTTTTTAGTTGCTTGATCTAAAATGTAATTTGCATAGCAAATTAATGGACCTCCTGCGGACTGTTTTATGGCATCTCTGTTAATTGATTTATATTATTGTTCAGTACAATTCTGAAAATAATAAGGAAATTATGTGAGTTGTACAATGATTGACTAAAAGTGCACACCACATATGTGTGGAGAAGGGGGAGTTTGCAGCTCTTTTAGTCATAAAATGTGATGGTGCAGTTATCACCTGCTGGTGGCAGCAGATGGGGCAAGAGCTGTCATTCTCGAGCTACTCTTATGACGAAAGTGGTATCTTAAGATCCTATTTGCCTAGTATAATTATTTCTGGTCCTGGAAATTTTAATATAAATCCCAGTTACGTTTCTAGGAGAATATTCTATGCTTGAAAACATTCAGAGAAGTCTCAGAACATGATGCTACACGTATTTTTTTACATCAGGAGAAAAAAAAATTAAAATGAACAACCATAGCTGTCTGTACATTTTCATTGTGCAGGAGGACAGTGTAGCCCAGTCATAATGAGGCAGAAAACAAAGGCAATACTTTCTGAGTTACAGGGATTTAAGGATCTGAATCAGATATCCAAACCTGCTTATTCTCACATACAAGTAGCTTCTGTAGCTGTAGACTGACATCCTTCTCTTCTGTGCCAGCCCACAAGATGACTATGAGAATCAAGTTGCAAGCTACAGCGCAGGTGGTCAGGTTCTGTGATATCTGTTCTTATAGTGCAGTTTGATCAGGACCCATTGTGCAAGGTCATCTTTGACATGGTTTTTAGTATTGTAAGGTGATCTCTTCACCATCTTAGCTGTTTGCTCTTACAAAGAAATTTCTATATTTGGGTGTCTGTTTGCCCTGTTATCACAGGATAAGAGTCAAAATCATTGAGGAAGACAGGAAGAAAGAAAAAAGTTACCCAGAGTAGGTAGAATTCCTATTCGGAGTCCTTGTTCCCCGTAGTGACACACCAAGCTTTAAATCTGTATCCTTCCCCTTCCCTTCCCTTTCCTTCATGCAGACAGAATAGATGATTCTAGCCATGTTTTCTAGAGTTCTTGTGCAATCTCTTAAGTACTGTTATAATATCATCTAGTCCACCATGTAAAGCCTTAGAATGGAGGCAGGTGCCTCCCATGATAATGAGACACTGTGTGCAAGCAATGAAAACAACCTTATCATTTTATAGGTTATGCTGAATAGTAGAGACTTCCCCCTCCTGTGCTTGCCTTTAGGAAGTAAAGAGTTCCTTTCTAAAAATTTATAATTGCAGGTATAGTTCATCTTTAAACCAAAATTTTTATTCACAGCAGTTTGTAGTTTGGGGATTGTTAACTTATGTTAACATCTTTTGGCTAGTTAAGGTTATAAAGAAATAATTTTGTACCATGGATTTCAGAACCATCAAAATTTTTATTCCTCTTCAAACTTAACCTAATTTTGGTGTACCCGATCAAGTTTATGGCAAAATAAAGCAGTGTAATATATGAGAATTACTTAAAAGGGTAAAAACATTTGTACCTTAATTTTGTGTGTTGTCAATTGACTGATTACACAACAGGACTGGATATCTATTTTTAGCTGACCAGTAAATCAACATGAAGTGGCAGGATTTTATCTACATCATGATTGAGGAGGAAAGAATTTTCAGAATAGTTACTTGAAGCCATGGGTCATCCTTTTAGTACACCAAGTATCTTTTTTTAATGTATATAATCCCCCAAATTTTACACTGCACTATTACTGTGATAGCTGAATGTCTGAAACAGGGGCATGCACACATTTGATAGTGTATTACTGATATGAGACACTGCCATGAACCAAAGCAATATAGCAGAACATTTCACAAGCACGCTGCAGTATAAAAAAACAGCTTCTGGTCCAAAGAACTTAGTCTAATTCTGTGAGTCCCCAAATTGAGAAAAAAGCAATTGCTTCTTCAGAAGACTAGAGAAAATATTATACTGAACAGCTAAATTATTGATAGTTAAACTTTACATGATAGTGAGAGTTTATAGGGCCAACTAGTCATAGAGTGTTGTGTCTCATATAAAACAGAAGACTGATTTTTATAAAGGCTCTCTGGTCTCAGCAGCTGCATTGTGCATCATTCCAAAAGGTACCAGTTTCTTCAAAATTCTACCTTTATTATAATAAAATTATTAAAATTTAGTGTAATAAGACTAGTTTCAGAAATGATGGCATGGCTTGTGGTTCTTATGATCTATTTTATCATTAGTATAGGGGCTGGGGCAATTTAAATGCCTCAAGTTGCATGTTTGGGTCTGACATGCTAATATTGTGCCCTGGAAATTCTGCAGGTAGATTTTTTTTTTTTTTAATAACACTTGTACTAATTGACAGAACATCCAGTATTGCAGTTCCTGTAACATATTTAAGAAAGAAGCTGAAATGATGATTTTTCTGCTAGAGAAAGATGTAAGAATTGCAAGGCAGTGAGACATTGGCTGTGACATACTTTATACAATACATGTAAGACCTACTTATCTGATCTATTATGAGGTCATATTTCTCCTTGATAAATGTAATTAATTTTTTATAATCAGCTTCCATAATTAAAAGGAATAAGCTAATTTAGCCCCTGGAAAATTTTCTCAGGAAAAATGTTAAGATTTCTCTGAAGTGATTAGCATTTATTTGCAATGAAACTAGAGTGTGAAATTGAAGTGAAACATTATTTTTATTTGCCCTAACTTTGAGCTGAGAGTTGCACCAGTTTCTTTCGTGCTGAGAAACAGCTCAGAATGTTCTCACTTATATCCCACTGCCTCTGTCTATACTGAAAGACCATTTTAAATCCAGATTAATATTTGGCCTAGCATAATCTTGATTTTGCTATCTTCAGATTTAAAAGATGTTTCACACTATCTTTTCAGAGAAAAATTTTGCAACAAGACACCATCATCTTGCTAGAGTAGTTATTATGCATCCTTCACCATCTGACTTTTGTAGCTGAAGAGAAAAATTTTATATTGGCAAGTGTTTTGCTAACTCTTAGCCACTAGAATGATAAAGATGACTCAATCCAGGAAAGCTAAAACAACCTGACCAAATATGCAAATGAAAAAAAAAAAAGACAAAAAAGTCCACTCACATGTGTGCTGAAAAATCAGTGTATAAAAGTTGCTACTATGTACTGCTGGCTGGCATTTTCTGGAATGAAAGTTAGGACAACAAAAGCCTAAGATGGTGTGGAGCAGTTAATAAAGGATGTTGAAGTAATAATGAGTTAATATGAAGCGGCTAATTTGCCTTTGTCCATTTTAATGCTAATCTCTTTGTACATCATCTCCCAGACACTGTTACTGCAGGGCAAACCTGTACTGAGTTAGAAAGGACCAGGAAACAACTGCTCATCACTATATGATGTGTTTTACTCTCTGAATATGTTTCTCTGTATGAGTCTGGCACTACACAAGTGTTTTCAATGTCTGTATATGTTGTAGAGTAGAATTTTTTTTCTGATGTACCTCATGGCAGTTGTCTAATGGGATCATTTCCAGCTAGCCTCCCTGCTTTTTTATAAGTGAGAACATAAAATTATATGAGCTAGGAGCATATAAATTTAATGCACTGTTTCAGGCAAGACATAGCTTTTTTGTGGTTGGAGTGTTTTTTTCTTTTTCACATACATAACAATATTTGTCTATATTAAGTTTAATCTTACGTTATTGCATGGGGGTTTTTTTGCCCTGTGACATCTTTCATTTACTCAGTTTATATTTATCCCAAGTATTTCAATACCTCCTACAAACCTTTTCCACTCGATTTTTCACCCATTTTTCAGGTCATTAATCTATTTATTGAGAAGCATAGCACTTAGCAGAGGTATCTGTGAAACCCTGCTTGTGATCTGCATCTGCTCTTCATTCTGCTGTTTACTATTTTTCATTATTTGTCCATTCAAGGACCTTCCTTCTTATACCATGGCTGTTTAGACTCATTTAGCCTTTGACACTGAATCTTGTCAAAAACATTTTGTTGGAAAACACTAGTAGTATCCTTTTCAAAAGTAACTGGGGGGGGTCTTCCTCTAAAAAAAAGGTGTTGCCTCATTCTGCTACAGTTCTAGAAGTTTTCATGATATAAACATCATATGAAAGATTCTGCAGAACCTTTCTTTACAATCTGATATCTGAAGAACTAAAGAAATTCCAAGTGGAAGTTCATGCACACCACAACAAGCAATTTGTGTTTTACCCGTGGTTTCTTGAAGATTGCCTGGGTATATAAAGCCTAGACCTCATGGACTGAAGTTCATAGATTGTTTCATAGTCTCTTCTTCTAGGCCATCAGTTTCAGACAGATCCATTGCTAAATCCTCCAGTAGAATGTCCACTTTCCCTGATTTGCCACAATAATTTCCAGTTTCTGGCTGAACACTTGCCTTTGAAGTTCCGCATTTTCCATCACCTCGTATTAGAAAAAGAAATCGTAAATAAGAAAGATCATGTTGGGTCATTGTGGTGTCTTAAATTCTGATTTATTCACATAATCAGGAACTTGAACATCCACAGTTAAAAACTGATGGTCTGTCTTTCCACAGTTAAAAACTGATGGTCTGGCTTTGCTGCCATTAAAGCCTTGGGGCCAGACTTTTCAATGGACTTTAAATCAGTCACATTAAAAACTGTAATCATGATTCACATCAGTGTTCATGTTTAATATTGGAATCATTGTGTAAGCCTCTTTGGTCTATATCCTGAAGGAATTGAGGCATCATCCTATTCCCTATCAGTTATACTTTCTAAGAGTCTCGCATATCAAAAAGGAGGCCATGCAGTCCTAAATGAAAAATTGTCCAATTTGTTCAGAATTTTAAATATAATAACAGGATAATTGCAAAGGAGGCATTTCTCAAACAAACTCACGAGGAATGATATGAAGAGAAAAACCTAAACTGGGTCCATTAGAATTCAGCTCTTTCAAAGCTTTTTGAAATAGTTTATTTCTTAAATCATATAGGACAATCAGCAACAAGTTCACTGTAGCATAGATAGGCTTACTGTGATATTAAATTCAATTTGCTCTATATGTAACTGACATGATATATTTCAGGTTTTTTGTGCACTGACATAATTTGTCTTTGTAGTTGATGCAGTTAATTACATTTTCAAGGAAAAGTATAATGAGCTTTATAACTTGGCAGAGAATTCCTGAAACTACTGAAATGGAAAAGACATTATAATATAACTTGTCTGTGTGAGACATTCATTTTCACTGTATCTATTCAAGAAAAGTCAGCATCAATGAGCTCGTTAAATCTGATGTTAAAATTTACATCATTAGATTTCAAAGTCGGCAAACAATCAAAATTGTTTAGTGATGGACTTTCTCTGGGTTTTTTTTATGGCATTTTTGAGATTGAAATAAATTATTTACGTGACAGACAGGGGGCTGTGTAGTGATTATGGCTGATTTTAACACCATGCGACAGTAAGGGAAATTAGAGCTCATTAACATTCATGTGACCCAGTGTCTGCACCACTGATCAATGACTGGACTACTCTATGGCTTAAAGTGCTTAATGATTTTGTTTGACAGGAACTAACTGCTATTGGAGGAAAATGTGGATGATCTGATAGCTGGCAGAGTGAACGTGGCCTGCACTTTATAAACAAGGGAAATGTGAACAACTGGGGAGCAGAATGAGTGCGAGAAGCCTTCCAAGGCTTGTGGTGATTGATAAACTATATTATGGCTGACACAGACATTCTATGTTTTGTGTAAGAGTGTTGGCATCTGACTGAGTGGAAGAGCAGGGGAAAGTGAGATTGTCTGTGTGATTAGTGGAAGGTAATCAGCCATCTGCTCGGCGTAATGCGCTTACTGAAGATGAAGATAGAAAGCATATGTGTGCATGTGCTTACACAGGATCTCTCACCTTTTACACAAGGATCCATGACAATGTAAAACTGCATATAAAGAATTAACACAAGGCAAAAAAATATGCTCAATTAATCTTTTTTTTTTTTCCTCACCAGAAGGAATGCAAGCTGGTAGCTGTGTAATATAGTTCTTAAATGTGCCCTTCAGCAGATGAAACAGTAGCTTTTGAAGTGGTAGAAATAAATAATTGGAGAAGTAGTTTTTAGAAATAACGTATTATAACTCTCAGTCTAATTGTGATGATGAAAACAAGGTTATGCCCTGCACATGTTGAAAGATGGAACTTTTTTATTGATCAGGACATTTGACATTGTGTTTTCATCTATTTCGCTGCAAATTTTAAATCAGCTGGTTTGTATAACTCTCTGGGTACAGAAAAGGTTTGGCTTAGAAAAAAGCTGGAATGTGATTTAGTATAGCTTGCCCACCTAAAACCGTCATTGATGCTACCAGGATTTTGTGATGCAGAAAATGAGACTGAGCATAGCTTTTGAGTTTTATAAAAAAATGCTGGAGTGATAAGGTCCAACTGCTTAGAAGGAAAAAAACCTCCCTTCTTTACCTCATTTCAAAAATCATTTTTGCAATGATCAAAAGATCACCCCTAAAAAATTATTCAGTTTTGATATGTGTTCTAAC
The DNA here is from genome assembly GCF_031753505.1 of Anomalospiza imberbis. NCBI lineage: Eukaryota > Metazoa > Chordata > Aves > Passeriformes > Viduidae > Anomalospiza > Anomalospiza imberbis. Next base: position 26,693,496 of record NC_089686.1, on the reverse strand, counting down.
ACTTATTGTAGTGGTTTACAATCCACTATTTGTACATCTCACAAAATCTGGAAAAACAAAAATACTCAAAAAATATAACCAAATTTAACGCCAGCATTTAAATCAGTCGCTTAAAATATCGACATGTGACCCCAAAGTATTGTTTAACTTGATCATCCCTTCCTATCCCTTTTTTCTAGCAGAACCTACTTCTGATCAAGAGTGTTTTGGCAAGTTTTATGACTCCTGAATTGCATAAAACAGATTATGTCTAGGAGGTTGGCTGTTGCTGCTGGGCCTTGTTGTTTGCTATTTCGTGCTCCAACATGAGAGTTTTGTAAAAACCCCTCTGCGTGGGGATTTTCGTGTTTTCCGCCGGTATCCAGGGCGGGACGAGGCGGAGCGGCTGCGGGCGGGAGGGGGCGCGGAGCTTTCGCTTTCTCCGGTGCCTTTAGGAGCTCGAGCAGGGCCGCCCTCCTTCGGTCCAGGCTTCTTGGAGAGCGCTGGAGAGAGAACCTTTCGGTTGTCCTTTCTCGCAGCACTGTTGGACGATGATGCCTTTTTATTCTGCCAAGAATCAATTTAAAGAAAACTGTGACCTAGCGTTTGGATTCAGTAATTTCTAGCTGCAAGTTTCTCCTTTCAGGCATTTGTGAGCTTTTTAAAGCTTTCACAGACCTTGCTAATTAGTATCCACAGTGTATTTTATTACTTTTGTATACTTTTTAAAGAAGATGTAAAGAATGATTTATTTTAAAATTTCTTCACATATTCCTAATTGAAGCGTTGCAACTTGTGCTCTGGCAGAAAGGGAAGCATGTAAAGGACTTGACTGTAAGAGCTGCTAGGATTAAGGAGGCATTAGCTGAAATGCTGGAGAGCCACTCTTACAGAGTCAAGCACATCGTAACAAAAGCCAGGTCAGCAGGTTCCTAATGTTGCTCATTGCCCACTCAGTGCATGAAAGCCAGAAGTGCGCTCTGCATGCAGCACGGACCAGCTTTCGTTTGCTTCTGCCGGAGCATGTTTTCATTTCTGTTTGCTAATTGCTTTAATGTCCTTACTAGAGCTGAGTCATACTGAATAACTCTGCAGGAGTGCCAGGGTTGTTTTGCTGTGTTTTGTGGTTTTTTTTTTTGTTTCTTTTTTTGTGAAAAAACTACAAAGCAAGCGCCGCTCTTGCTGTGCTTTGGTATCACTTAGTGATTCACAGCTGTTTCTCTGGTAGGCATGTTTAACAGCAAACATGCAGAAATAAGGACGACACGTGTTTCACCAAAATTTCATTTTCAGGAGGAAATAATGTAAATAATATGTTTAAAATATTGAGATAATTTTGGCTGTTAGAATAGGTGAATTCTATGCTTTAAAACTGGGGCTACAATCAGCAATGTCTCAAACAAAAATGTTATTACGCTGATTTTTTTTTTTCTAACAATTTATGTTGAGTACTTATGGCAACAGAGTTTAAACTGAAAAATAGGTAATGTAAAGAGATGAGCTTAAAAATACTCAGCATCCTGAAATACTACTTTCATCCAACTTTGCTGCAGAACGTTTTATTTAACACAATTTAATTTGTAATTTTTCAAAATTTGAGCTAAAAAAGTTGGAAATTGTACTACAGCAGGCACGGAGAATATCTGGATTCTTCTTTCATTCCCTTTGCTTGATTGCACTGATAGAAAATTTTGTTCTGAAGTGCCAAATCTATATTTAGTGTTAATATTTAGTATATCTTTAACATACAATTTTGTGAGTGTGATAGATATGCAAACTAAACTGATTTACAAAGTAGTGGCAGGGTAGGAAATAAAATAACATAAAATATAATTTTTTATGTCCTTCCTGGCTATGACAAGTGAAATTGTGACTGGATACTTCTTTGATACTCTCACTGCCTGCAGGAGTAGTCTCTGGATGCTGAGACTCCACATGAAATATTTAGGATTGTAACTCAGTAGACACAGTGTTGATTGAACAGTGAAAAGTCTGTATTTCTAAAATCTTATCGATTTCATGTTAAATAAGTAAAGAAGTAAAGTTGTTTGGAGTTATTTTTTAGTTTGTTTGTTTTTGGTTTTGTGGGGTTTTGTTTTTTCCTTTTTTTATGCATAGGGTTTATGGCAGCCTTTGGTGTAGTAAACAAGTAACCAGAACATACAGAGGAAGAGGCACAAAGTAAAAAGTTTTACTTTGTCCAGTGGATTTCATAAGTGTATATCAATGACACAGCATTTGGGCTTTCATAAAGCCACTTTGTAAAATGATGTTTTATTTTTAGGTACATCTTTTGACCTTGGGAATTAACACATCTATGTTTTGCTAGAGCTGTTGCTTATTGCAACAGTTCTTAATCTAATAAAACTACTAGACTTTAAAGTTCAAAATGAAAATCAATAAATCAACCAAGTGTCCTCAGTAATTGCTTCAAATTTGTGTGCAAATTTTTTGTTGTACATGATCAATAGTCGAGTAAACAGTAGGTCATTTTAAATTAATCTTGAAATATTCTGTGTTTTGTCTTAAATTGCAGGCCAAGGAATATGTTGTGATATGTACTAGTTTATGAATGACAGTCTTGTATTAACTTGTGGAGCTCAGTAAAGTTCTGCTGACTTTGCCAATGTTCGTTTATTTAAGTTGCAGTTGTAAAACACCAGGACATATTTTCCATTAATGAAAACTATAATTTCTAAGATGATTGGAAATTAGATGAGAAATTACAATTGGAAATTACAATGAGAGAAATGCAGTATTTGTTACTTTTCTCATACACAGATGATGTTCAAATCAACAGTTATTTTGAAAAAATCTATTTAGTCTTGAACTTCCACTATAGATTTTTAGGGAGAAGAATTTATTTAGATATGCAGTACATCTCAGACATTATAATGTACTCCTTGTCTTTGAGCATTTTGTTGCTAAATTTGGCCTCAAAACAGTGACATGTTTTCTTTTTATCTTTGCAGCTATTTTTGAAAGAAGTATGGTTTAGGCTTTGACACGTTAGCCATGGATGTAGCACTTTCTCCCATGAGAACACAGGAACTGGATCCGATGCCATCTGATGCCTCTCCCATGCTCATAAACATGACTCCTACAGTGGAACAAGAGGGGGAAAGGGATGTCATGAAGGACATTGACTCTGGGCAGCAGTATGAGAAGCCCCCTCCTCTGCACACCGGGGCTGACTGGAAGATTGTTCTCCACTTGCCGGAAATCGAGACCTGGCTTCGGATGACGTCTGAAAGGGTCCGGGACCTGACCTACTCCGTCCAGCAGGACTCGGACAGCAAGCACGTGGATGTGCATCTGGTACAGCTGAAGGTATGATGGATTTTAGATCACAGACTTCTCAGTGAAGGTGTCTCATTCAACTCTGCTGTTAGCAAAATCAACGAAAGGGCTTTTCCTAACTGCTGAAGCATATCTGACAGCCTGTGTTAAAAAGTGAATAAATCCTTTTAAGGGAGATAATAGAAGGCACTCAATTATCAGAATTTTTGCAAGGGTATTTGCTCATCACTTAATTCAACAGTCATAACCATATTCATGAACATGTTCATACTCCAAAAACAACCAATAAAACTTTATCAATAACCTGAAAGGACATCTCACAAGTGCCCAGAAATATTCCCACTGATTTTAATGAGCTTCTGTATCTAAAACTATGAAATAAAATTCCAATAGAATTCCTAACATTCCAGTAAACAGGAACACTCATTTGAAATTCAATGCAAAATTCAAATAATTAGTGCCTGGGACCATAAGTTTATGTTCATTTGCATGGCCTGGTTTGCTGCAGCAGATGAAGCATGCTTTTGAAGGTGGCAGTCTCCAAAAATAGCACAAATGTTATCTCTTCAGAGTGAGCTGTCTTCAGACTTGCATTCTGAGGCCTGTTTATGTGAACATAGTCTTCCTTCACACTCAGTGCAATGGTATTTTATTTGTGTTTATTTTAGGACTGTAGCTGTAAGCTATCTTAAAATACAACACTGTATACTAACACTAACCACAGTGATTGTACTGTGATCAGTCCTAACCAAACAGAGAGCTGATCTTGATTTATTAATGGTCCCACGATTTTTCTAAGAAATTTAGGGTAAACATTACCAGCTTTTGACAAGAAGAAAGGACTAAATCCGCAATGTGCAGTAAGTTTTTAGCAGACACTGTGAAAAGGTTTCTGCAGGCAGACATGAGAAGTCTTGCTGGGCTTGGTGGTAGTTTTGATCTGGAATTGCTTGTGGCTGTATTAGTGCAGTGCTGAGTTGAAACTGGAGCTCTGTGGAGCTTGTGGGTGGTGTTTGCACACAGCTTTGGGCTGGTTCAGAGCACAAGCAGAACTGATTTGTGCCTGCTTATAAAATGAGAATATTCTGTATATACAGCTCACCCTCATATGTCCACTGATAGATTTGATTTATAGGTGGAAGTCAGTGAATGAATAGCATGGTTTTTCTTCTTTTTACAGTTTAAGTCACAGGAGTCAATGGGAGTTCATAAAATACTGTCCTAAGGGTTTTAGCTATGTAAACAAATGAAACAAAGTTTTAACAAACACATTAGGAATACAGAACTTCTGTGACCTGCTGACCTGTAAAACTATATACAGACAAAAAGAAATATGACTGTAGAAACAAGTGTTGCAAAATTATAGGTTGTAATATAATATAGACTTTAGATACATTTTGAATAGTTTATCTACTATATAACAAAAACTAAGCAAAAGACAAAACAAAAAAAATCCAAACCAAACAAAAACCCCAACTACAGCTTCATACAGGTATCTTTTTTCTTCTGTCCTCTGATAATATTCCTGGAGGGGCTACATCCCAGTGATGTGTATTCTTCTGGAACTGTTGTGCCCAGGATTGACAGTGGGCTCAGTGTGAAGCTTGACCATTGCTGAGTAGACTGGAAAAAGTGTTTCACATATCTCTCAAACAATACATACCAGTTTAGTATTTTCTTACTTTCCAAAACAGCAGGAGATCATTGATTCAAATTCAGCTTGTAATTCACTGCATCTCCCAATCTCCTTTCCAACAATATGGGTTTTTCACCTCTCTCTTATCCATGAAATTTTACATGTAGGATTCTACCTTTGTCCATTATTAAACTTTTTTTTTCTTTTATCTCATTCCACAAGTATCTCCTTCAAGCACACTCATTTTTTTCATCTGCAAATTTAAGAAGTCTTCTTTCTGCTCCTTTGCCCAAATCATAATGAGAAAAATTAATTATACAGATGCTGGATAAAAGTCTATAACATAATGGTTTCTGAATATAATTTTCAAAATGCAAATGTAGTAGCAAGACAAACAATTCTTAGTTTTCTCATAGTTTGTTTTCCTCAGCCAGGAGATGTCTGATTCCATTTTCATTAGGCTTTCTGTTTGTTTTGGATGCTTAGAGTTGATTTCTTTCCTCTGGCTGTTAGTTGGCTTGTGGTGATAAGACTGGATTGGAGATCCAGGCCACAGCAGACTCTTTATATTATTCCTTGGAAAAATTGCTCAGCACACAGATCATCTCTCTCTTGTGAAAATTTTCTCGATATCTCAGTTGCAGATCTGTCTGTGCTTCTGCTCTTTCTGTAAGCAAAAGCATTGCTTCTTTATTGTGGTTTGCTCTCTAGGGATTTGGTGTTTGCTGCTAGTCTCTTTTCATGCTACATGACTTAGAATTTTACTAGCCACCACTGATCCTTTGAAAATATTTGTTTGTCTCACTTTTGCAATGCCCTTTCTCAGAACTAGCCACATAGCATGAGTGGGAGGTTTTTCTTATATTGTCCCTTGGGAAATTTCATGGAAACCTCAGCTTCACAGGAATGCTTCAGGAAGATAGTTGGATGAACTGTAACTCTTCAGATTCCAGAATGCCCTATTTTAGTCATTCATCTGGCATCAACTCATCTTTTAACTCAGACTGTTCTATGATACTTTGACATTGCTCTAACACATTTGGTGTAGCTGACACCAATTGCAAATATCGTAAAAGTTATTTTTAAAAATTACGGTTTTCCTACAAGCAAATATAGACGTGCTCTCTGTGTCCTTGTATTGTCTTAAAATGCTGAGATGCTTTCATTATCCATTTAGTTTTTTATATTTTTAATAAAATATATTTGCATTTACAGTAAAATCTTTCTTGGAATCCTTCTGAGCTATAACTTGGATAACTCCTGTTATGCTTTACTTTATATCCCTAAACTCTCACAAGGAAAGGTCTACTGTTTCAAACTATTGATAGCTGCTTTGTATCTTTTGGGAAAAAAAAAGTAATTTGGGATGATCTAGTGTAATATTCTGTATCTGAAATGTCTGTTAATTTATAACCTATTTTAGAGTAAAGCACTCCACCCCTGTTTTGTGACTTTAATATCTGAACCATATATCATATATTGACATAGAAACAAACACAGTTTGTGCTATGATAGTCTTTTTTGCAGACACTGCTGTTGTCTCTCTTTCCAAGTAGAGAGACTTCACTCATCTTTTTCCGGGATGCCTGGGTCAGTCACAAACATTTTTTGACTGGATCTCTCATCTTTCCTCTTGACTCCTACCAGAAAATTTTCATGAACTTTGGATAGAGATCAAATATCTTGTAACCATTATCCTTTCACTATCTCTGTTTCTACTTTTTTGAGGGACAAAGACTTTTTAGTTGCTCTTTTTCCTTGAATTTAAATCCTGGCTAAGAGGACAGTGTGAGAAATTATCAAAACAAGATCTTAAAGATATTAAAGTGCATTAGAGTGTAATTTATCTACAGTTAGATACAGGTTATTCCTTTCTCCATTACATTATGAGCATTTTGAAATAATGTAAAACCCAGGGTACAGTAGATATCTATCTAATCCCCTTCTCTTTAATTAGCTTTTTAAAATTTTCCGAGTAGTTTAGTAGGCCTACATTTTTTAAATTTTCAGTTTTCCACTGTGGCCTGAGCATATTCTTTGATTTGGAAAAAAGTCAAGCAATAGCAGAAATAGATCTGTGTTTCTCAAATGTTATCTGGTCAAGCAATCAGATTGCTTAGAAACCTTCCAACTTGTCTGGCAATTCTACAGTCTTGGTCAGACTGAAATTTTTATGGAAAAAGATGTGACTTGTTTACCATATCTTAATGTGCTCCATTACAATAATAGCACACCTGTAAAAGTCATCTTGGTTTTGTAGCTCTTAAACTTACTTGTCTTTTTCTTAAGAGAAGAAAAATCACTTTCCCTACATCCCCCAAAAACTGTCCTAATCCCTTGCTATGTTTTATCAAACATAAACAGAGGCTAATTCTGTGCAGAGGGCAATCCTGGGCTGTTCACTTGCCTACCAGGTCAGTGCCTCCAAGGATGAAAGTGATGATCAAGACAATTTTCTTGGTACTAATTAAGTTTAGAAATTAAGTGCAAAGTTACTTGTCAGGATTTATGGCAGTTTGAGCTCAGAAATGCAGAATTTTAGGCAGTGGAATACTTTCACTGAAATGAGCAACAGAGGTGTTCTTGTGGTATTTAGACATCTATAAGCTAAATGGCAACTGAGCAAGATGATGCAGAACTGTGCTTTGTATGAACACAGAAAGAGCATATATATTTTACTGGAGATTCAATTGCTTTCTAAAGAAAACTGGATTAAATTAAGATAGAAAGCTGCTGGTTAGAATAAAATAAGAGGCTCAAAGAGTTGGGAGCTAATGAAAAGTAAAAAAAATAGATAAACAATAAGTTCCTATCTGTTTCTGAGTAGCGAAGTGAGTACTATTTGGTTAGTCTGCTGTTATCTATGTATCAAGGGAATAAAAATAGCTAAAAGCTGGAGAAGCCTTAACTAGTAGCCCCAGAGATAATGGAAGATCTGGCTTACATAATTTATCAGGATAAATTAATAATTAATAAATGTTGCAGACAGAAATCCGGACCCTTTTAAGCTTGGACTTTCTGAAGAGGCAGGAAAGGTGACTAATAAAAATTGTTGGAATTAGTGTTCTTGTGACAAAGGGATTTGAATATTCCTTGGAGTGGCAGAACATCAGCACTGGATATTCCATCTGGGCTTGGGCAAAACAGATTAAAAAAAAAAAAACCAAAAAGAAAAGGCATATGTTACATGATCGACTCACTTGAGGACCATATACATGGCTTTCGGAAAGGCATTTTGAGCAATGTGTGGAGTATCTAAACCTTTACCTTAAAGCAAGGGACAATATGAACAGCCTTGACCAGCTGTCCCTTAAAGCAAGGGACAATATGAGCAGCTCAACTTGAGTTTCTACAAAGCCAACACCTAATGACACACTGAGCAAAAATTCTGCAACCTGTGATATTTTCTCCAAGGATCTCTATCCTTGGAAATGCAATCATTAGTTCTCAGTGATGTGTTTGAACAGAGAAGGGTGATGTGTAATTCAGGGAGTTGTAAATAAGAGTACAGCAGCATCTGCAATGCTGTGGTTGTCCTAAAGGTTGTCCTAAAATAGACATTTAGATTGTTCAGCAGTCAGGAGACTCAGAATAAAAAGGTGAACATTTTTCCTGTGATGAGGAAAAAACCACTCACAATTTCTTCTAGTTCTAAAATAAAAACTGCAAAAATCTCATTTTCATTTGGATATTTGCACTTTTGAAACATATACTTACTCCAAAATTTCTGTTTTATCTGTCACCAAGACATGAATGCATCTAAGTGCACTTTGAACCAATACAATTATTATTTCTTCCTCTCCTCTCTCCATATTGCTCCTACATTAAAATATGTTAATACAAGCTGTAGAAAATGAGCTAATATGCTCTACCAATGGTCTCTGGAGAAATATTAAAGTGACTATCAGATTACAGCACAGATGTTATCTATTAGTCTCCTTTAGTCTATATCTTAGTCTGATTAAAATATAAATGTTTACTGGATGTATAATGCTGTAATGATATAAATTTCATTATGATGAAAAAATTTTGTATGTCAAGTCATTGGGCAAATTCATTAACAAAAACATTTGCTTAGAGAACGTATTGTGTTGTTTAGTATTTGTGTCTGTGATAATAACAGACAGATACTGGTGTTCAGTTTTCCTGGGAAGCTGTAAATTAACACTATTTCAGTGGTGTGAGTAAGATTTAGTACTGGCAAATTATAAAATGAGAGGTCATTAGCAGTATATAATTATCTTTATTCAAAAGTAAGTAATAAGAGTTTTTTATGATAGCTGTGACTTTGTTGCAAGAATTTTTTATGGATATCTATGCAAATATATCTGTGTAAGCAAAAGCAGACACACAAAAACAGTGCCACATAAATCCTAGGGGTGATTTTTTCTTGATGATTTGTGTAAGTCTATATGTTACAAGGTAGAATAATATTATGTATTATAACAGTCATCTATTTCTGATCTGCACTGTGAACTATGATGTTCACAGGTGTTTTCTTGCTTTGTGTATTTCAGTAGCCTTTGTGGCTGTATTTCTTAATAGCCATTATAGGGGCTGGGTTTGTTACTTTTTCAGTTCATAATTACATATCACTTATAACAGAGATCCAAAAACTCCAATTTGGCATAAGGGAATAGTCACAGGCACAGAAAATTGCACAAAATATAAGAAATTTTATTTTTCAGTTTGTTACATTATGTTTAAAATTTCCTTATGAGCTTTTATTATGGAGAGTTGACAGAAGAAATTTCAGGTTATAGGATGATTGCTGTCTGAATGCCAAAAATGCAATGTGAATAGCTCAATAACATAACAGACTTGCATTTTAGTAAGAACAGGTTCTGAAAGTTGGTGTTTTTTAAACATCCTTGGATATTTGCCTCTTGCATTATGTGAATTACTCCTCAGAATGAAATCCCTTTCTCAGTAGCTAACTATTAGAAACCCTGCTGTAGATTGATGTGATTCCTTCATTAAGTCAGCAAAACAAACAGGTTCTGTGTATTTCCTTGTGAAGAAGGCAAAAGGAGAACTAATACCTGCCAGTTTCTCCTTGCAAATGATTCCCTGGAGAAAGACAGCAGTTTTCACGTAGTCAGTTATTATCCTCGCATTTCAAAAGATGGAGCACTTCTTTATTTGGACATGTTTCCTTTTGTTTTTGGAAAACACATGTAATTCAAAAGGCATAAAGCAGCACCGCATTACACTGCTACTACTACAGCAATCATAGCACTCTAAAGTTCTGACAGAACACTTATAAATTTTCACAAAATATAAAATCTACTAGTAGTACATTGCAGTTTTCCTTTCCCACTTAGCAGTGTACTGCCTTTTCTTAATCTGTGTTAGCTGAGGAAAGGTGTCACATAAATGTCTGAGCTATATTTTATTCTCCTCAGCTGGCTCTGGAGCTATACATGCCCTTCACTGTGGTTCCATACTTCAAAAGGGCTTGAAGCAAGCTTCAAGATACAAGCTTCTTTTTTGGTGTGGCCTTTCTTCTCTTTGTGTAAAGATGAATACATTTGCTTCTGATAAAAAACAATGCAGCTATTCCACAGGCAAGAAAGCAAGTTTCTTCATAATATGCTCTGTAGATTTAATCATAGTTTATCTACTAATATATAGGGAAAAGATGATTTTAAATGTGCATTTTCCGTGTGATTGTGATCTGAAATTATGAAATATGTTATTTTTATAACTGACATGCATATATGGGCATATATATGTGTAAGTGTATTTGTATGTGTATGCTTGTAGTACCATAACAGAAATACAGTGCCACTACTACCTCAGCGTTTGCATATGCACTTATTCCTCATGCATTTCTGGTTTTTCTCAAAAATTCTTCTGAATTACCTGCCCTATAATATTAGAGAAACAATTCTACAGTTCACAGTAGTGCACCGTTAATGTGTGTAAGAACTCTGTGTTTGCAGTTCACCTTGCGCTTCACAGATATCGAGGGGTTACTCTGTGTCTATATGTCTATTTATACACTGACAGAATAAAATCTCCTGATGTGACAGAGCACAGTTAGTACCCTTTGGAAAAAAGAAATTATAGTAAAGGAGAAATTTTTTATTTTAAATGCTCCCAAGTATCTGTACTTTTGGGTACAGCAAAGTATCCAAAAACCCCACAAAATAAAGAAATAGAATCATATTTTAAGACCATTAAGCTGTGTGAGATGAGCAAAGTGGTTGATACACCACATAATCAGCTTGTAAGAGAGGTATGGCTGACATCTCTTTCTACATCTCAGCACTGTCCAGCAGCTAGGCAGACAAATTCATCAAATGGAAATCTGCAAAATCATGAGCCAACTATGCTCTAATGTCATAGAGCTGAGATACTAAACTGAACGTTCTTACTTGCTCTTCCTCAGGTATTTTGAGGAAGAAAGCAAGGCTAAAATCCTTTTAATTAAATCTAGGAATTTTAGGCCATAAATGAATTTTGCAATCTGGACATTTAAGAATATTTTCAGATACTGTAAGGCTCATAATAAAACAAAGGGAAGAGGGCTATTTCTAAGGGCAACACAGTAGGATTTGTACAGACATGGTACCACTGTAGCTAGCCTGTGTTTTCTTTGCTAAGGTCATCTGCACTTCTTTCATGCAGTATTTGTGGGGACTTCCCAAAAGTTCAGATGCTTGGTTTAACAGTTTAACTGAAGATAAAACTGTTTACTGCACATTTGTTTATCTTTTATCAAGTACAGGATCCCTTTTTCACACAGGACTAGAATCTTGAAATGGATAATTTTGATACATTGGATTAAAATACCAAATTTTACACAGTAAAATTGGTAACCTCATATGTATTATTACAAATACAACCTTCTTTTCAAAGAGTTCTTTAAGTATTCACCTTGTTTAGGAATCTAGACCAGCAGTTCAGTATGAGGAATTAAAACAGAGGTAAATGGAAGAATACATGGGAAGGGAGCCACTTTCTTTTCTCCAAAGGCACATTGCATTTCTGGTTACAAATAAGATTGTTTGCTTTCAAAAACCTTGCAAAACACTGCATGCTGTATTACTTTCAAACTTCAGGTAGAATAAGAAGGGATGAAGACTTTTTTTTTTACCACATTACCACATTACAATTTAAGTTACATGCTTTTGATTTTCAACTGAGATCTGCAAGAATAACTTCCCTGTCTCTAATCTGTTCAAGATTCAGTTTTGATCCTAATTATGAATGAAATACTTATAGTATCTCTCAATGTCAGTTTTATTTTCCTTTTTTTTTTTAAGCTAATGAATAGCTAAATCACCAAACTAAGCATTTGAGCAGCAAAGACTTCATGGTGATCTCCACTGCAATTTAAATTACTGTGCTCAGGTTTGTAGTTACAGTATTTGGGTGTGATTTTTGAATTTTGATCAGTTCTTAATTATCAGATGGATTTTCTTTTCTACTGTGTTATCTGATGTAGGAGACAGCAAATCAGAATGAAAGAGCACCCCCTGTAAGATATTAAACATGTTGCTTGAAAATTACCAAAGAAAACCCATGTTATATGGATATCTTACAAACATCTGAAAAAGACATTTTCCTTGGTTCACAAGAATACACATCAGATTCAGGTGGAGATTGGCCTGGGAATTTATTTGTTAGGTTGCAATTCATGTTCTAGCTGTTGGTTGCTAGCTTTATTTTCCAGCCTCTCTCTCCGGTTTTATTTTCCTTTCAGCTGTTTATAGGTTCTCTCTCAAAATCTTTGTCTTCCAAAACTCCCATCTGATTCCTGTCCTCTTTCATTTTCTTCTTCCTGTTTGTCCTTTGCTGAAGCATAATACTGAGTCATCTGCTGCCACGCTGAATTACTGCTTCAAAAATCCCTGCTTCCTTTCTTACCCTGGACCAGCACCATGTTCTGGGAGAGAGCAGGAGGCTGACAGAGCACATGTTTAAGAATACTTACTGCATTAAAAATAAGGAGGGAAGTAGATGACAGTACTACACATGGGCTTTACTTCTGTGTAGAGCATTTTTTTTTTTAAATCTGGTCTTGTGTAATGTCTATGACCATAAAAAAAATCAGTTTAAAGTGTTTAATATGTTTTCTAGTATGCTCAAATCAATAAATACATAGTTTATTAGGGTGTAGGACTTGCTTTTACTTCCAAGAGTTTTGAGTGTGGTCGTGGTATGTTTCTGCAGCATCCAGGTAGTCAGCATCTGGCTTTGTGTTGACACAGTCCTGCATTACTAGATATGACCTTGCTGATTTTATTGGAGGTTTTATGCTTAGTTTTGCTTGTTCCCCTATGAAAGATGAAGATTCAGTTGTTATAATTGAATGACTAAAGATTTTGTTGCCTTGATGATTGAATAATTTGTCCTTGAATAGGAAATACAGGTTTTAGCATTTATGGAAGGGAGTTGGTTTAATTTTGGTAGTGAAATACTGCAAATGAGAAGGAACTATAAATTAAACAGCTACAAGAATTTCTAAGATTTCTCCATTAAACAGCAATTATTAGATGCTTTGAGTCTTCTTTAAAGGCCTCACTTCATCAAACTGTTCCCAGCAAATGGACTTTGCTCTCTTGCAGGACCAGTTGTAATTGGCAAATTACCCAGTGCATGGAAGTCTACCTATCAGGGCCAACAAAACATAAATAATAATAATAACAAGACATAAATACAACAATAATAGTAATAAATTAAAAAGTCAAAATATTTGTGCTTAGTAATATAAAGAAAGCCAGGAAACTAATGGACATTTAAATATAGTTTTGCAAATGCACACATAGGCAACTTTATACTCCTGAGAAGCTGCTGAACTGTGTGGAAGTACAGAAATGGGGAGCTTAATAACATGTTTGAATTACTTTTTAACATGTACATAATATATTTATAATGTTGTACTTTGTGCAGTTACTTCTGTAACTAATTTATTTCATTTTATTTCTATTAGAAAAATTACTTTCACAAGGTACAAGTTTTGTGTCGTAGTATTGTAGGAATATCTTTGCTATCTGTTTCTTGGTTCACTGTATAAGGTAAAGTAGGGAAGTGATAGATAAACTTAAAACATTACTTTGTGTGGAATTAATAGCATGTATTATGTATGTCAATTTTCTTGTTCCTTATTTCTATTCTTACAGAATGGGCAAGGAAACCACACAAAGCATAATGTCCTAGAAAGCTAGAACTTACTTTAAAACAAAGGAAAAAAATCCCAGAGGCCCTGGGCAATAGTATTTAGTAACATGTTCAGTAACTTCAATATTGAAATAAGCAGTGAGACATTTCAGGTCCAGCAGACATCAGAGGCAGCAGGTTCTGCTGCAGCTGTGCTGCAGCACCACCTAGTGCTGCAGGAGCTGCCCAGTGCTGCTGAGGATGGAAAAAAGAAATAGGGAGGGATGGGAAAAGTTTGCTATCACATACACAGAACTTTGGAGCATTACCAATAGTGATTTGCAAGTTTTTTTGTTTTTTTTTTTTTTTTTTAATATTTATATGAAAAAAATTGTCTTTACTAATGTCAAGTTTAGCATACTTGCAAAATGAAATGCTTGATCTTGTAGTGGTAAAGATGACATAGAACCCTCAGGGAAATATGTGTGCATTTATGTACATATATATAATTTTGCTACCTTGAAACATTCAATATCTACAGTGAATTTCTGCTATTTCTCTATGTCAGAAAAATATCAGCTTGGTAATACTGCTAGCAGGAGACAGTGTTTAAATTGGGTGTCCCTGAAGATGGAGATACCTATAACCCCAGACCTTCCTGCTTGCATACAAAATTAAAGCTTCTTCAGGTCTGCATGGATCACTGGGTGACTTAATATTTTGGTAGGTTTTGCCTACTGTTTTGGAGTTGTTTACATGGCACACCCACTGTACACTTGACATAGCGCAGACCATACAGACACAACGTGGCTTGTAGGATGTCCAAAACAAACTGGCAGTGAAATCAGTGGTAAGAGCAAGTTATGGCAGCTCAACCCATCTGTGAGACCACTGCTGTTATCACCCCTCACCCTCCCAGGCAGCCCCTAAGACAAGCTCTCTCTCTGTAACAGCATGGTTCTCTTACTGTTTCGCTTACAGTTCCCAATTAATTTAAATCAAAATGAGCACTTTGATTTTGTGTAATAGTTATTACAAAATCAGTTTTCTGGAATAGGTGAGGACATCAATTTAGCAACATCCTACGGACATAATGTACCCAGCATGATAAAATTTTAGCATGAGAAATGTCCTTATGAATTACAGAGAGTAATGGATTTTGTTTAACTTCCTTTGATAAGTTTAGGACCATCTAAATATGTTTCTAAATGATAAACTCTTTTTATCCAAATGTACTCATCCTTCACTGAAAAAACAAAACAATCCCAACAAAACCAGTGAAAACGATGTAAGATAGGCTAAATTTGAGGTAGCTCATTATGAGACCTGGCATGGATCTTCAGAAGTATCTGTGCTGTGTCTTAAAAATCTCTGTGTGAGTTTTCCCTTCCTTTCTTTCTATGAAGTTCTGTAGGAATTATTCATACATAGCACATACAGCTGTGCACATCAAATGCTAATAAGAAGCAATGTGAAATATGCAACAAAATACTGTACTGATTTTATGTGTGGGATGAATAAGGGGCTTCCAGTCCACTGAAGCAGTGATAACACCAAGATTTTTGTTGGTTTTGTTCTCCTTCTGTTGCTTTGGAACAATATGGGCATTCATTTAACTAGGGAATAAAACTATTTGGTCTTTTGCACAGTTGCATTTCACTGCAACTCACATGGACTGAAAGAACAGCTGAATAACTTGATATGGAAAACTTACAGGTCATGAATATTGGATGTAACAGCTGTTGTCTTTAAAAAAATTGAATGATGTAATCCCATTGCTTAGAAATTTCTAGAATGTGGCAATCAATTGCTTGGAATAGGAGAAGGAAAACCAGTTTTAGCCAGCCTTTCATTTCCTAGGAAAGACAGTGTTTAGAGTTTTACATTATTAAATCCTTCAGAGCAAAATCAAAAACTGTTTTTGTATTCTGAACTCAATATTTTTTATATAAAAGACTAAAAGGGCAGTCCTTGTTCACCCTATTTATTCTATTTGGTCTCTGTGAAATTTTAAAGATGCAATTTAGAGAAAGTGTTCCTCTGCAGCAACCTTACTTATCTTTTGGTTTGTCAGGAGGAGGATCAAATGTTGTAACAGACAAGTCTGACTCCACTTAGAGTCTTTGAATTGCAGTATATGTCTTCAAATGTGTCAGCTGATACATTGTAATGATAATGCATTGAGGATTTTTAAATAGGATTCTAAGCTTGAATCGTGCAAGTGAAATCTGTTTTCAGTTCAGCTGTTTGCTAGAATAACGAGGGAGTCAATGTGTGCACTCCAAGCAGGTCCATTTAATTCCTTGTTTCCTGAAAGAAAGAATTTAAAAGTTGTAGGGAGGAGCAGATTAAACCTGGCTGGGTTTAATCTGGCTGGGTGCTAATGGAAGATAGGCTGCAGCCAAGGGGTACCTAATAATAGGTATGCAGTGAAAAAAGTGATTCTCAGTGATACTCCATTTTAATTACAGTAATGAAAATGCCAAAGGTGGTATTCACTGATGTTTCCTTTATCAAAAGGAGAGGTTAATGTCTGCTACCTCTCTTCGTCTCACATAGGTGCATTTCTTCCTGTAGTTACTCTGAAGATATTAAATGCAAATACAGGCAATTGGACAAGCACTTGGGAGAGATTTGTTGTTAAACTTTAATTTTTAATTATGGAGACTGTAAAAACTGTATTTTTAAAATTAATCTGCTTTGCTTTCAATTTATTTGTTGTTTGTAACTGAAATGTCCTCCATTTCTCCTAATGACTTGGTGGGGTGCTTAGGGAAATTTTTAGGGGAAATAATAAAGCTATCTGTTAATTGAATCTTCATTATGTTTTAACATTCCCACTTCTGTATTAAGACTTGGTTATATTACCTGCAATATAATAAAACCACCCTATTCTGCTGTTTTCAAATCCACAAATTGAAGTTTATCTTAAAAAGGAGAAAAGATCATGCATCCAACACTTTTTTTGATACCCACCTTGAATTACTTGTGTAGGTCTTTGATGTACTCCAAGGACAGCTACACTTGTGTGATTCAGTAAATACCAAGTAGAAAAGAGATCTAAATTTTGGTCTCTTTTATTACCATTGAGAATCACAGAAATATAATAGAATGTCGTAAACCAATTTTTTTTTAATCATACACTTCTAAGTCACCTATACAAAGTGGATATCTTGGAAAGAAAGCTTATTCTGCTTTTGAGAAGCTTTTCCAGTCGAAATTTCATAGCAAAATTTTGATTTAAATGAATATTTTTTTTTTCCAGTGAAGATTTCTTTAACTGGAAAATTTGAAACTAGCATAACTCTTCTTATCCAGGTCAGTTTGCTATACTCATAAAAGATCAAGTTACTTGCAAACAAGGACTGCATTTTTAGTCTTTTATATAAAAAAATGTTGAGTTCATAATAGAAATTTTGTAGGCTGTCTGGTTTGTACAGGTTAGCTCAAGTGCAAAAGCATAGGAATTAAACCTCAAGCAGAAGGATATAATTGAAAGAAGTTAGTGATGTTAAAAGTTTGAAATTAGAAGACTTTCATATAAGTTCTGAATTTTTTTTTCTCTAAAATAACTGCCAAACCCTTCATAATTAGCAAATAAATATATAAATTAATAATAATAATACACATGCCCCCTCAGTAATTTCATTTAGACTGTATAAGTCAACACAAGTGATGAAATTGATTGTGGGTGTCACTTCATTGAGCATTTTACTTAACCCTTCCCAAAGTATTTGTATTTCAGGGAAAACATATGACTCATTCATTAATACTAACTTCACATATTTTCCTTCTGGCCTTCTCTCTTTTCCATCTCCAGAATAACTCACTAAAAATGTGTCCCATTTTGCAGTTAGCAATAATGATCTTTCAAAACACTTATGATGAAACCTTGCAGCTCTGCTGAATTGTTTTCCTACTATGCAGTGTTTCATTATTAAAGTCAGCTCACTTTAATATATAACTGAATAATATATTATTCTGCTTGTATTTCTTTCACCATGGTTGGATTTTATGATTTCTATAGTTTTCCTAATGAAGATGGTAGTCCATTTCCCACTCAGCAGCAGACTGCGTGCCTTTCTCACCCAACTTGACTCATCTACTGCTCCCTCTTGGAACAGGGATTGCAATTAACAAATCAAAACTACCTAGTAATGCAAACAGTGTTCTGAGATGTGTTTCTTAGTGTTACCTGATATTAAAAAAATGGATTTCCTGCTATTAGGCAGGTATGAATCAAGTTTCAAAGAGAGAACTGAGCTACTCACCCTCAGTTGTTCTTTCTCACCCTCAGTTGTTCTTCTCTTAAATTTTACAATTTAAGCCCCAAACCAGAGGAAACCCTGGCAGAATAATAGCATCTCAACATGTCATGCTGTTGTTTCCTATAAATAAAATTACAGTTTTAACTAATTCAGAAAATCTATTTCACATTGCAAAAAGGATACAATCTACTGTAGCCTGTGTAACTACTTTTTAAAATACTAGCAACTGATGAAAACTGTAATTTTTCCTAGGACCGATACAATATTTCTAAAGTGAGAATTATTTGAAGCTGAAACTGAAGGAAATTTCACTGAAATTATTTGAAATAATTTTGAGCAATTTTTTTTTAATTTAGCCAGAAATGTTCATATAATACTGTTCAAATGACTTGAGTAAAATGGGTAGTGCAGTGTAGGATATTATCTTTGAACACAGAGCAAGCAACTGTGGCCAAAACTGGAAACAGTCAAACTGTTACAGTCAAACTTTTCTCTCCTCTACTCTGAAGTCAGTAGTCCTAATCTGCTTTTTTACTAAGCACTGGGGAAAAAATTGCCTTACTGGTGATTTTACTGCCATTTTTCAGTCAAATTCTTTTACCCTCATTTTTTAAGACTTCTGCTTGCTTCTACAGAGGGCAACCTATTTATATGTTCAGGAATAGATTTAAAATGGAAAATATATTTATTTAAATGCAGGTTTTGTTGTTCCTGAGTTTTAAAAAAGAGGATGTCTTGGCAAGAAAACAAAAATCTTTTTCTTAACTTCCTTAGAGTATTTACTGGCTGAGACTAAGCTGCAGTAGCAAGCCAGTGCTTTCGTCATCTCTTCAAATTGTTGCGTTCTGGTACTTAATAAGAAATGTTCTCTCAAAGTTACTCTTTTGAAGGAAGGTAGTTATGTAATAATGCCGGTAATGTTTCTGTCTTTATGTTCCGATTGCAGCACTGCCTATGCATTCAGGTGCTGTGTGCTATCTGGGGTGACTACAGTGTCCTTCTGAGAGTTGACCATCTCAAAAGTATATGAATGGTCAGTTCATTCAAAAGCTCCAGCTCTTCATCTTGAGAGATATTTGAAGACTTTGACTGCTACCTATATTGACTTTTGGATTTTACTATTTGGGATATCTTTAATGGTTGTCTTGTTGCTAATTGTTTTGAATGCCATCTCAAATTTGTATGTAACTCAGGATAGCTCTGATATTTTAAAAGGACAACAGGAGTTTGTTATCTTCACCATTGTTTTCTTAGTATTCTTAAAAGTACATTTTACCTCCAGTGAATTTTGCTACAACATCAAAGGAGCAGTTTCATTGTGATAAGTGATGTGTAAATGTTATGAAATAATTTGCAAAAGCAGCAACTTTCCTTAGATTTTGTTTGGTTGGTTGGTTTGGTGGTTTGTTTTTTCTTCCCTTCATTTACTCTCCTTTAAACAAAACTCTCTCATTTAATAGCATTTCTGATTGTAGTGCTTTAAGAAAAGCTTCTCTTGGGTGTGTGTGCACACAGATGAACTGCCTGACCAGTACAGCTCTAACCTATACAGTCAGATGAGCTGTTTGTTGTGCTTCCCTGTGTGGGGTTAGGTCTGCCACTACTGCAAGTATGAGGATGGGTGGGAACTGGAAAGCTGATCCATTAATTAAAAAAAATAGAAAGGAAGGGGAGGAATGAGAATGAACAGCAAATGAGGGTGTGGAGGTATGACTGAGCTTTTAAACATGACTTAGAAATAGTTAGACAGCTAGAGAATTCCAAAGGAATCCAGGGTTACCAAAGGCCTGTACAGAAGAGGGAGCCCTTTTCAAAATAACCAGGGGGAAACTAAAAGGCATTGTTATAGATTCCAGCTGTAATAAGTTCAACAACTCTAAGTTATTTTCTTCTCCCATTTAGAATGTAATAGTTAATTATTAAAAATATGAACATTGCAAAAGTAACAGTGTCTGTTTTGTAAGTAATGAATCTCTCCATTAGGGAAGTAATAACTTCCTATTAATACATTTGTTCCAAGCATATGATCTACCAGGTCCTAAAATAAGTTCTAAGTTTCCTAATATGAACCAAGTAGATATTTCCACTCTTGTCAAAGCTTAAAAACAAAGGCTGACGTAAATTTGGGGTCAGATCTTCAATTTTATGCTCTGGATTAGAGGGTCTTGTCTCCAAGATCAGCTTTACAGGGTTGCCAAGTGACTGATATGATACTGGATTCCTTCCTGTCATAATGCCATCAACATTCTGCTGGAACTTAGGTCAGTGCTTAAAATAACCTTGCTAATTGCAAGTCTCCAAGTGTCGGCTGAAATTTCAGTGAGCTGCCACACAGCAGATCTGGATGTTGAGAAATCACTACTGTAGCTCAGATCGTGCAGGGGAAGAGCAGACAGGCCTAAACTTGATCTGCACAATAACACAGGTAGAGGCAGCAGACAATTCTCTACATTTCATGTAAAACAAAAGCTGTTGACTCTGCACTGAAGATGGATTGGGTTACAGATCATCTATGGCTTACTTGTCTGTCTTTTAAACAGACATATATTTTTTGAATTGCTGGTTGCATGTAACTCCTTTAGCTGAGGAAGGGAAATGGGACAGTCCTTTTTTTTGCAAAGCTGATAACTGTAAACTCTCCTTCCAGTATAAATGAGGTAAGATACCGTTAAGCTGAAATATTTTACAAAATGCTAAAAAATATATAAATTTTCAGTTTGATTTTTTTATAAATAAAAGCATTTTTAATAAATCAGTTGGTTTTCAAGTTGTTTAGAAGTACTGCTTGACCTAAATGTGTTTAGTTTGAAACAGTACATTGTGTTTCCTGTGCACTGTGAATCTAACTTGCAAAATTGACACTTTTTTTTCTGTGTAGATGTAGATTTCTGAATTCTTCAGTCTCTTTCACTCCCTGTTCTATACACTATAAAGTTTCTGCAATCACAATCTTAGGCTTAAACAATTAACAACTTTCACTTCTGAAGGTAAAAAATATGTTTGTCACGTGTAAAGTTTTGGTCTCTTGTTTCCATGTGGAGATTTTCGCTTTTTACTGGGTGTTGAGGTGAAACCTAATGCTCAATCTTCTCTAGTCTCTTAGACGTTACTCAGCTAACTTTTTATAGGTCACAGTATAGTTAGAAATAGACACTTTAAGATTCTAAATGTATTACTTTGGCTACAGTTTTGACCTATATTGTGGAAATAGGTGTTTAGTAAAGGTTTAGGAAACCATTGGACTGAAAATAATGCAAGTAATAGGAAACAAGGAACTTCATCATTATATGCAGATTTTACTAATTCTATTAGAACCTTAATAAATTCTGTAGCTTTTCATAAGGACACCAAATGTCCTGAAAAATCTGTTGCTTATCACAGTTGCACTAGTTTAGAAGACCATTTAAAAAGTATTCTGAGGGTTGTATGCTTTCCAAATGCCCTTGGTTTTAGTTTTGTTCTCAGCTCACAAAATTCTGCGTGTGCCATATTCTGAGGAATATGCTCAGACTGCTCAAAAGCATCTGTTCTCTCTGCAAAATTATTCATTCTTTTGAAATTGTGTCTACAGGAAAAGTTCAGGAGTTTTTTGGTTAGCCAAGGCTGTTTTCTTCAAAGGTTTGCATTGGCTTAAGATGATAAAGGTTTTTGACTTCTCTGAAGCAAAAGTTGGCACTGGATAGAGAATTGTTGACGTGTAGATTCTACAAGGTGCCAGACGAATGGGAAATCAGCCCATAGATTATGGCAGCAGTTGCATCTGTTATTTGGATAGGAATTTTTCGTTGACTTTTAAAAGGTTTTTATTTTTGCTCTTCAGCTGCCCATGCATCAGTGGCCAATTGCTCTTGTTTAGACTTTGCTGGCTAAACAAGTTAGTACTTTTCATCTCTGTAATGGCAGTTGCCATATTCTTCTCCAAAGTGCTATTTGTGAAAGCTTCATTTAAAGCTCAGAAAGGAGTGGAAAATTCTGCTAAAGCTTTATGTGCTTAATACTAGACTAAGTGTAGTAGGTGCCTATTATTGCTATTATTTCATATCCTTTTCTGATTGCTGCTTCATCTGTTGAGATGTTTCAGTAAAGTAGGAGTCTGAATTCATTCTATTCCATATAAGAAGAACTTGAAAGGTATTTTTGCTCTTCTGTGGGTATATCTATATTGCCATTTTATTTTGGCTTGGGAGTGTGATTTTGAAGTGGATCTGCTGTTTGTCCCTGTTCAGCACTCTTGGGTTCGTGCTGGAGCAGTCCCTCCATGTGCAAACTGCTTGCTATTGCTCTCAGTCCTTGCCATGTAGAGGTTTCTTTTTAAAATTTGCTTACTCAATTCCTTTGTCTCTGCTTATGTTTCATTTATTGTCACATCTGTGGTAATATGTTCTTTTGCCTTTCTTCTAACTTGATAACTTTTTGTGCAAACAGATTTTGCATTTAATGTTGATGTGATTGCCTTGAATGAGATACATAAGTTGGTATGGTAATTGCCTCTTCCATATCTATTGTCTTTACTGAAAAGTGAAGAAACTTTCTCAGGAATGAATATTTCTGGTTTACTTTGTTTCTGCAGTATGCTTACCTCAGACACAAAATCAGAAACTGTAGAGTCAAGTTCAATTCTGATTATTACCTGAATTTCATTTTAAGTCTGCAAAATGATTGTCATAAATTATAAACATCTTCAGCTGAAATATATGAATTATTTTGATGATCCTGATTCCATCTGACATTGTAAAAGATGTAATGAAATATAAACAGTAATGGTAAATTTTAGAAATTCTTCATACTTTGAAATTCAAAGGATGGTAAGATTAATGTTTCAGGAAAGGTCATTACAATGAGCAATTGTAATGTTCTGCCATCCTTCATGATTCAGTCTTGGAGTGTGATACCTCTATTAAGAACTATGGCCTCCCTCGACCCCTAGTTAAAAGAGCTAAACAGTTGGTCTGGGTTTTAGTATGTCTTCTTGCTGGAAGTTAATTTATAGTAATGGCTGAGAGGAATCACAATGTTCTACATAACATATTAACATTTGATTAATGTAGGACATTTTTGATTATGTTGGGCAGGATATTGAATTATAGTCAGTGGTAGAATTTTAAGAGAATGGATGTAGAGGGGATATATAAATATATTAGGTTTGACAGACTTGCTGTTATCAATACTATTTCAAGAATTTCTCAGCTGACCGAGCTTCCCATTGGCTCAGTTACTCAGTGTCCCACAAAATTCTTGATGAAGTGGTGAAAATGTGTCTGTGAAAAGGCCTCAATATTTAGGAGCTGTAAGAGAAATAAAAAAGATTGTTTCAAAATACCAATTCTCCTTTCATTTTATTCAAACTTGCCAAGATTGGCTAATCTGACTATAGCTTGTCAAGAAAAGGAAAATATTTTTTTTTTCTATAGCCTTATGGATTTCATGTTTTGGTAGAAGATGACCTGAACAGAAATATATTGTATTTTTGAAATGTGTTGAAAATACCAAATGTTCTTTTCAAGACTGTTGTACAGTAAAACCTACCAGAATGAGACAGTCCCTCAGTGTCCACGGGCATTTCCTATGACCTGTGCAGGAGGGGGAGGCAGTGCAGCTGCCCTGCTGGGCAGGGTGAGGCGGGCTCTGGCAGGGCTGTTAGCTGGAGCGATACTGAGCAGGGGTTACTGTATTTCCAGGCTCACACCCAGCCCAGCCTGGCATGGCCCCTTCAGCTCAGAGGAAAGCTTGTGACCCAGCTAGGGCTCTGCGGAGCCAGCCCAGTTACAAGAAGAATATGGAAATATGGAACACTTGCAATTTATGTGCCACTTAACTTTCTTATTCCCTGTCTGTACTTCGGAGTGCCACAATTCAGGGATCCAATGCCATTTATTGTGAATCTTATTATCAGAGGAAGATTTGTCTTTGTCTAAATTTAGGATTCAGTTCAAGGCTAAATTGAGGATGACTATTTTTGCAGGAAATATATATTTTACACATGACTTAATACACAAACACATATTAGAAGCTTGAAGCCACTTAGTTCATTAACTTCTGCACAGACAAGTTTGGTTATTGAATTTCAAAGAGTTGCTTTACAAGCCCAGGCATGGAAACAACCTTTCTCTTTCTCATTGAGCCTGCACAGTGGCAAGAGTTACACTCATCACTGAAAGCTACAGTCTAGACAAAGATAATTTATAACTTATCTCTTTAGCTTGAAAAGAAAATGGTATATAAAGAAGCCTGTTCAGAGGTAATATTGTTCACTGTCAGCATAAGAAAGAGTGTATCTCATAGGCCGTGCTGTCTTGCATTCCAAAGATGGAAATGACACTGACTAGAAGTGCTTTATAATTCAAGGATCTCATTCCAGCTAGCAATCTGTAATAAATATATTTTCCTATATATACACATATGAATACATAGAAATGAATAAATATTTAGATAAACGCTGCTCATTTCCTCCTTCTTTGAAGGCACTTCAGTCCGACTGGGTACTGCACAAGTACTTTCTCAAGCAGCAATATCTTAACAGTCATTAAGTGTGTCAGTGCTTTACACCAGTAAAGCAAAAAATCAGCACCATTAGGATTACCCTAACAAAGCACAAGCTGTCTTCTCAGAACTGTCACACTGCAATGTGCCTTGTAGGAATATGCTGTTAGAATGTGCTCTACAGTGTTGTTTCTCATGTTTCTAAATTATAAGTACAGTGTATTTGAATAGTTCTATCTAAAATATTATGTCTAATTTAAATATTTAGGCCCAATTCTAGTATTAAAATGCTAATGTCTGTCATGCTTATATTTATAAGCAGCCAGAACAAGCAACTATTTTTGACAGAGAATTTTGATTTTCTTAGAGACAATTTTATTGTATGCAAGTGCTTTATGTTGTAGATATGGCAATTTTTACTAGCTTATCTTAGAAGTATTTCTGACCAATTTTCTACAAATGTGGTGAAAAACCTAAGTTTTTGATCATTTGCTACTTAATACAGCACACTTTCTACATCTAAATCAAAAATTCAAGGATACTATGGACATAATTTTTTTTAAAAGACACTCTATATATACAGATATAAATACACATCTGCATTAACATTACATAAATATATATTTGTATTAACATTATAGCCATGCAGGATGACAGTGAGATGTGGAAATAATCAGATAGCATGAAATACTAGTTAATATATGTTAGTTGCTTTGGTATGTAAAGTCCGATGTAAGCATGTGGTTTGAATGGTTCAGATAGCTTTGAATGTCATGCCAGTCCCTAAGACCAAATTTCCAATTTAATCTCCATTATATTCCTTCTAAAAAAGCCTCCAAAAACTCCTACCCTATTTTTCCTTTTGTGGATATAAACTTGGCAGGGGGGTTGTTTGCTTTGGTCTTTATTGCATTTCAGGTCAAAACCCACAGGAACATTCTCTGTGACATATGTCACACGTATCAGAAACTAACGAGGAACAATTTTTAATATCTAATCAAGAATCATAAAAATCATAATCATCAGGAACTGTAGTGACAAGACAAGGGGAAATGGCTTTGAATGGAAATAGAATGGGTTTAGTTTAGATATTAGGAAGAAATTCTTTATTGGGGAGGTGGTGGGGCTCTGGTACAGATTGCCCAGAGAAGCTGTGGCTGCCCCATCCCTGGAAGTGTTCAAGGCCAGGTTGGATGGGGCTCTGAGCAACCTGGTCTACTGGGAGGTGCCCCTGCCCATGGCAGCAGGGTTGGAATGAGATGATCTTTAACGTCCCTTTCAACCCAAACCATTTTCTGATTCTGTGATAAGGGACTTGATTAGTCTGCTCAAAGAGTTCTATCCATAACTAACTAAATAAATTTCATATGCAATTACAAAATTTAAATTAGAATAAAAATATTGTACATTTTAGATGTCTTTAAGACATATAAATATTTTTTCCTAAGATTAATTTCTTTATTTCTTCATTCACTTAAGACGTTAAGTACGTAAAATAGCTTTCTTCTAGTCTTTTGAATAGTTTTTCCTCAATATAGCAAATTTAGTGGTTTGGTTTTTGTTTGCTTGCTTTGTTTTGGTTTGGTTGTTTGTGTGTATGTTTTTTTTAATGTGGTATGTGGAGATTTATTTATTTAAATTATTTTATAGCACAGCTTTATACATTCTAACCTTGACTCTTACAATACAGTAAGTGATATCCAGAATGGAAGAATCCTCCTGGTATGCTGGGTAGGTGGTAGCTGTTTCAGACTACAGGAAGTGCCTCCAGATGCTCTAAGTGCTTTGTAATTTTTACTAACTCACTGGGAGATCTACAAGGGCTTTCCAACTGACTTCAATGTTTGTCATTCAGGAGAGAGGGCAGGAAGGTCACAAACATCAAGCAGCATGCAAAATAAGTCTTCTCTTCCATGTTACTCTAAACCAAGACAAAAAAAAAAAAAGCTTCTCAGTAATTCTCGTAAGTTTGCATTGAATAGATGCTAGCTTTTCGTCTTTTCCAATCAAAATGATTCTGTGATTCATTGAACAACATAAAAGGGAACCACAGTGCCAATAAACTGAAGTCTGGTAATAAAGACCAGGCGAGATTCTGTCCCTTTTGCTGTCCCAAATAATGACTGATGGAAAATAACTTCAAAAACATGTCAAGGAAGCTCTTGGAGGCTTAGCTGTAGTGATATAAACAGCCACTTATCTTGAAAATTTCCTATCATGCTATCAATTTTCATTATAGAAGACCTGGCACAGATGGTAGTTCTTCACTTCTGACTCTTCATATCTCATTTGAGATGAGAGTAGTCTCACCATCCTTTATTAAATTCTGTTATAGTCACTAAACTTCAGTCAAAGAGAGTGAATGGGGTTAGTATTCTTTGGCCTAAGCAAGTCAAAATATTTTGATTAAAATTTTTCTGTTGTGTTCTGCATGCCTCTGCAGAAGACCTGAATTTTTCTCCTGTGTGAACTTGAAGTTCCTTTTATTCAGTAGTTCAGTGCTGTGCAAAATGCTTTGCGCTATTTATGTAGTAATACATTTTGTTTGTAATTTAAAACTTCATTATTTCAAGAATGAGACTTTTTTCCAAGAAATTTTTTCTCTTTTACCTAGTCTTCTGTAAAGAGCAGCTGTTCTAAGACCCTAATTAAATCCATTGAATGTAATAAAAACCTGAGTCTTTTAAAGAAATCTATAAACTGAAAAAATAAGATAGATGCACCTATTTTGATTATCTCACCTGAAAGTAGCACTCAGACAATGCAGATCCTGTGGCCCTGTAGAAAGCTTAAACAATTATTGAAATTTTCTCATTCTATGCCAAGAGTACTTCCAAATCTTCTTCAAACTGAAAATTATGAGAGAACAACAGTGGGACCCATTCAAAGCTGAACTGTCAGGGTTAACAGTTTGCTAGCACAGATGTTTGAAAATCACTGCTTTCAAAAGGATAACCAGTTTTGCTGGAGAATTATTGAGCAATTCATGCAATAGCATTGAATTCTGCTAGCTACTTCATACTGTAGATAAAATTATAGAAGTTATGGTCAAATAATAGGAGTGGCTTTTTTGATTCTTCAAAGAGCTGACATGATTTTTTATAGCATTAATTTTTTGTATGTGTTGCCTGGAATGGTAGTTGGGGTTTCCTCACAGCCAGTGAAGTACTCTCTACACTTTGAGGTCGAAATCTGCCTGGTCCTGGCCAGGCTACCAGGAACTGGTTGGCTTAGCTACTGCAGAACATAAATGTTCACTGTGAGGAAAATATGCTTCCATTTGCACCCTCAATTTTTTATTTCTGTCAGTTTATAATTTAAAATAGTTAGAAATGCTTTAAAATTACACTTAGTACATATGGTATACAGAAAGCAAGAAAGCATTGACTAAAAGAGTCAAAAAAGTAAGACTCAAAGGTAGCTATCAAGAGAGTTGGAAAATATATCCTACATTCTTCTATTATGGTAGAAAAAGTAGAGTTATGTGAAGAGTATTACAGGGTATTTGAAAGATGTTTTAATAAATCTTCTCTCTTTGATTTCATAAATATGAATAGATATTCCATTTAGAGATTTATGTATATAACACATGATTAATGTGCTTGGTATAAAGCTAACTCATCATTTTTTTCTTAATTCTTTGTGATCTTAAATAATCAGTGTAATTTAGAAATATATATAATTACCATTATTCAATGAACAGGCATTTGAAGAATGTCTTTTTTTTTTCCCCAACTTAGCTCTACTACCACTTGGCTTACTAGGTTTTCACAGGAGTTGGGTATTTTTCCTTTTTTGTCAGAAGTAGCTAGAAACAAAATGTGCTACTCTATTGCACAGTTCAGCACTATTTATCTTCTTGTGCAAAGAGCTTTTCTACAGTACCTCTGCAATGATGTCTTCCAAAGTGTAGTACAAAACTAGACTTCAGTCAACACAAATATAATATTTTATATCAAGTTTTAATTATTTTAAAATTTTCAAAGTTAGGCCTTGATAAAAATCAGTTTGCTTTATCATGACTAAAGTAAGATAAATGAAAATTTGTACAGTTATGCATAGAAGGAATGTTGTACAGTGATAACTTTAATAGGAAAATTCTCTAAACACTGTGGGTTTGAGGATACAAGAACATATATATATATATTTTTTAAGCTTTCAGAGGGTTTTTAGGTGGTAGCTGTAGGCACATTGCACAGTAGAACCAGTGGAAGTTCAGGAATATGAAAACAATATTTAGTTGCAGAGGTTGCATCACTTCCCACAACAACTTTTTGCTACATTCACCTTAGATTTGCAGTTTCTTTCACAAATATAATTCACGCATCAATGTTACTGTTGTCAGGAATATCTCAGAAGGGGCTAGCCCAGACCTGTCTACACAATTCTCTTTCAATACACTTCTGATACGCCTCATTTTACTGCCACAACTTTTCCTGTGACTCTCCAGTTCCACTGCAGGCCTTAAGGGTGATTTTGTGCATCAGCTATTTGAAGATTCCTGGGTGATCCAAATGCTTCCTTGTAATTTAGAATCTGGCCTGTGGTGAACGCTGTGTTCAGAAAATCTTTTTCCATTAAATTACTGATTAAATTTAATAGGGGAAATAAGCATTTGATAGCAGCCTCTCTTCCCTGCAGCCATTCCCTCCTGCAGAAAAAGTACAGGCTGGCCTAGGTTTGTAAGACAGTGCAGCTGGTCCTGGCAAGTGATCTGGAATAACTTCCAGCAGCAACTGCCCTGTTTCTGGACAAAAGGATCCTTTTGCATGTTCCCAGTATGTTTGATCCTTTGGCCCCAGCAATGGTCCATATGGCAAAACAAATGCAAATTGCTGGAATCCCAGGACAGGAGTTTCACCATTAACATTTCAGGCATTTTTCCTCAGCCTGAAGTGCTTGGCGTGTGATATCATATCTTCCATTCTTCTTGCTCATTTTCCTTGCTGAAAAATAGTCAAGCAATATACTTACGCAACAAACAAACTAGCTAAACACATAAACAACTAATAAATTATCACAGAGAAACTCTGTGTTTGTTAGTTACATAGAAACCATTTCTATTTTAGCAGCTCTGTCAAAGAACTGATGATTTGACATCTTTTTCACATTATTTCTAAGTATAGGGATATAAGAATGTAACTTACCAATTTCTGAGATAACAAAACACAGTTGAAACATGCCTACTTAGAGATCACAAACGAAGTATTTATTTTCAAAACTTTTTTGAGCATTTTTCAATAGCAATATTTGTACAATAGAACATGGATTATCTTAGATCCACTTGCTGGTATTTTGCAATAATTAAAATACTCCTCACTTAAAATAATGAGAGTAAATTAATCAAAATAAAAAGCCAAGCTGGAAAAGAGAATAATGTGCAGAAAATGATGGTGGGCCAGGAAAAGAAACTATCAATAGTATGCGCAGTATCATGAGGGAAGAGCAGAGAAGCTTTGAAGACCAAGGTATTTCCAAGCTGTCAGTGTCAGCAGAAGTCAAGGGTGAGTGATCTCAGAGCCCTCCTGGTAGCTGCTTTCCTCTGCATTCTTCACCCAGTATAATGCATTCATTTCCCTTAGTCACTGAGTGCCACAGCCATACAAGGTGCACCAGAGTACTTCAGTGGCTTTTTGACAGGTAACTCGGAGTCAGTCCAGGCCTTTCCCTGGCAGTTGATTTTGCTTAGTCAAAGTCTGGATTGTTCATGTATAGTTATTTTGTTTGACTTAATTGTTTACTTTAAAATAGCTGCAAAAAATTATGTGTAGCATTTGCTCTTAAGGTTTCACCGATAATAGAAGAGAACAGTTTTATCTTTATTGTAACACTGAATGTACAGCAGGAAGGGATGAGAAAAATGAGGAACTGTTTCTTTGTGAAGTCAGAGTGCATTGTAAAGGAAAAAGACCATTCTAAAAGATGTTAAGAAATAAAAATCTCTTTTTTTCCTTTTTTATATATGCATAAGCATAAAAGGGCAGTGCAGGGAGTTAATTTATAATTTTCAAGTCCAATTAAAATAACAAACCTAAAAATTCTGTGGCATGTATTCAAAATTTTTTTTTCTGAAGCAAAGAATTTGTACATTCTGATTGGAATATTTGTCTTCTGAAGAATTAAAAAGCACTTAAAAGAAAAGACCAAATAGATAGAAATTTTTTTAAATCATAGATCATATTTACATGTACAGCAGGTTTGAGATGCAGCAGCAATCTGTTTTTCCTGCTGAGTTTTTACTGCAAGATCAAAGAAAAAAATCTCCAGTATAGCTTCTCTGTCACTGATACTAACTCTAAAGCAACATATTCCAACCTTTCATCTTTCAGTAGTTTCATGTACATCTTAACACAATTTCTTAGGGACCAGAGAGAAAAGGCTTTTAAGAGTCAACAGCAAAGTGGTTTTCATTGACTCCTGTGTATGCTCTTTTTCTTCATCTACTGCAGTGTTTGTGATTCAGGCTATTTTAGTTGACATGGAGGGCTATGAGCAGGCTGAAGGATTCAGCAGCTGCAAATTACAGGATCAGCTGTCTGGAAGACTGAGTGAAGTGGGCAGTTGGCAGCCAAATGGGGTACAACCCCTGTAGCCCAAGAAATTCCACAGTCAGTGCTACAGGAAAGCCCATGAGAGAATGACAAAATCTTTACCTTAATATCACTATGAAACAGTCTAAAAAAGAGTATGAAAAAGCCTAGCTGACATGTGAGATTAATGATTCTAAAAATTGTTTTGGCAATGGTGCTTTCTAAGAATCTAATTATATTATCTAAAAACTAAATTATATTACAGTATTATGATATGAAACTATGTACTATTAAAATGGGGACAATTTGGTCCACATCAATGTATAGGCTTTTTATTATTACTGTTGACCTGGAACTGTGTTTATTTACAAACAGATGCCAGTAGATTATTGCTTAAAAGTGCATGATTTATTTTATCTATCTGCCACTTCTGGTAAGAGCAACTGGCACTCATGGCAGCATTTAGGTACTATCTCGTGACACTCCTGTTCTTTATTTATAAATACAAAGTGTAAAAAGGCACAAAACAGTGTTCTGCTAATTTTGCTCTATCTAATGCTGTCACCTACAAGGAGTTAGGAAAAATGAGGAGAACGAAACCATGGTACCAGGTCTTGATGCTGAGCCCAAATAAAATAATGAACTTACGTAACTTTTACATGACTTTTTTGTGCACTATTTGAACTGTGTGAATTATTACAGAAAATTATTTAATTCAAAGCTGTGGTAGTGTAATTATTTAATTTTACTGAATTATATGTAAATCTAGACATCAGGTACAGTAAAAAGAAAAAGTGTAACTAGAAAATGTCAACTGGATTTGACATTGTATTGTTTCGTCTCGATATGCTTGGTTTGTGCCAGGCAAGTTTAGAGAAAAGATGCAAGTAAGTAGGATGCAGCTTTATTAATACTGTTCTTCTGAACACTAATCAGCATTAATTTACATGGCCAAAGTTAGCATTTCTTTGTGAGTATTTTCTCCTGAAGGCTAGCATTAACATTTATACAGTTATTCTGTCATTGGCACAGCCTTCACTTTCACACCATCATATGACAGCTAAAATCAAGGAAAGAGGGTATCAGTAGGGGCCTAAATTATTTTTTTACAAGCTTTGTGTAAGCCACCCATACTGTCTATAACCTAAATCCTTTAAGAGCTGGTACTTTGTCTTTTACTGGCATGGTAGTCTTATTTGATAAGATCAGAGAATGTGATTTTGGATGTGACCAAGTTCAGGCTTAGGTTCTCTCCATGTTACTGAAGCTGTAAAGAGCTGTTAATTACCTTGTTAGTATATTAAGCACTTGGCTGTTGCTGTGTGCCACAGTAATAAGTAGACTTTGCTTTTTGAGGAAAAATGAGCAACTTCTAGCAAGCCATGCAAAAATTAACGGCATATGTTCTCAAATATCTGCTTCTTTCAAACCCCTAGTGGTGCTGGGATTTGCATTTCAGTACAAAGTTGGTTTGTTGTGGAAAGTTTGTCTACTTCAGAAATTTGAGATGCTTTTGTAGCCAGCATAATGGGACATCAAGAGAAAAGCTGAAGTGTGGGTTTGAATTCTTGATTTAGAGTATGATCTAGATTCATTAGCCAATATTTTCAGTACATTATCAAACAATTGTCAGAAGACACTTGCTCATTGTTAGTTCTTTCTTCTTATGGCTTTCTGTTTTCAATCACTTTGAGAATTCATATGCTAGTTGAATTCAGCATGCAACTGTATGTGTAAAGCTTGAAAATATTAAAAACTTGTTTTGGAGTCTGGCACATCCTTAGGCTTGTTCACATACATAGCCTAAATGGAGGTCTATTAAGTACTTTTCTGTAGACTGTGTCTAATTTACAAAATTACAGTTACTGGACATGATCTATTTTTTAATAACTGAAATGAAAATTAAACTGCATTATGGCCAAGAGGAAAAAACATTAACAATCTTGAAGAAGTAAATGCAAATTGAGTTAAACTAATTAAATAGAAATATTCTTTAAAGATTTGAAGCAAAATAGAATTACAGCTGTGCTTTTCAGTCGTGTATCAGTTGTAGTTGGCTAAATGGATATGATCTTTTTCCAAAACTCAGAGTTTTAGCTCTGTCTGCATGTTTATAGCATTAGATGTGCACACTAATCTGGTCACTAGAGTGTCTGTTTGCTCACCTGGAATTGTGTTGATACTGGAAGCACTGAGCACTTGCAGCACTGCATGTTGGCAGGTGAGGCTGTGTTTTGTACTTGCAGATAGAGATGCTGCTTGTTACAGCAAGGGACTGAGGGTACAGGGGAAGAGATACTGCCTTTCTCTCAATGCATCTGCAGTGATCTGCTCATTGAAACCCCGAAGTTTTGTGCTCATCTGGCATTTCTAAGAACAACTTCTGCAGAGGACTTAATGTAACTGTCAGTGTTTTATTAAAATGAGTCCCTAATAATGGCACCTGATAGCAACTAATATTGTACTATCTGTTGTACAAAATTATTTAATATTATCTAGAGATTTAATTTTGGTTTAATTTGTTACATATGTGCAATTACATATTAAATACTTTGTCTTTACTTTCATACTTGTCGTGGTTTGACATGGAAGTGAATTTTTTCAGGAAGTTGGGTCAAACCAATCAGTGGTCAGGTTTGGATATTGGCACCTGG
This sequence comes from Anomalospiza imberbis, assembly GCF_031753505.1. Classification (NCBI taxonomy): domain Eukaryota; kingdom Metazoa; phylum Chordata; class Aves; order Passeriformes; family Viduidae; genus Anomalospiza; species Anomalospiza imberbis. The sequence continues at coordinate 26,659,541 of NC_089686.1, read as the reverse complement.
AGTGACCACTGAAGGTATGGATGCACCTCTGAGAACACAGGGGGTTAAAAGCAAGAACTCCCAAGAGCTCGCTCTCTTTGGTTCTGGTCAGAGTGTAGTGCCGACCTCTCCTGCCCAGCCACAGGCTGGGTGGGGGAGGGGAAGCCATGTGGCCTGGTCGAGGTGAGCCGAGGGGTAGAAGGACTGGAACCAAGCCAGCTCCTGTGGATGGAAGGGTGGAGAGAAGCGGAGATGCCTTTGTCGTCCCCCCACAGAGGGAAGAGACAGAGAGTCTGGACGGCACCTGTAACTGCTGGCGGAGGAGAAGGAGGTGGGGGGAAGTGCCCAGCCTTGACCTTGGGAATCGGCTGCTGGGCAGAGATTGCAGCCGTCTGGGGAGTCTGAACTTTTAACCCTTTCCTGAGAAATGAAGGCTTTGTAAAATATTACTCCTCCTTGATTTGAAGTAGAAGAGAGACAGTCTGGGATCTGAGATGATGGAAGAGGAAATTTTTGAGTGGGAGGAGATGATGGAGTGGCTTGTGGCTGGACTTCTCTTGTTAGCCATAGACTGAACCAAATTCTCCTGCGACAGAGACTGCATTTAGGGTGATGCGGTGGTGGGCCAAGAGACCTGTTTTAGTGGCTACCAACAGAGGAATGGAGAGAAAAGAGGAAACTTGAAGAGGGTGTGGAGAAGCCCTCTGTCTTCAGAGAAGAAGAAGGGAAGAAGAAGATCTCTGTTCTCAGACCCTTGGCCCCAGGGGGAAATGGGGGGGACTGTAGTCCCGAGATGAGAAACTGAACTGTTGTTTCTTTTGGTCCTTGGCAAAGCATCCTTAAAGGAGCCCTATGAGCAGTCTGTCCATGCACGGTGGTGAGAGCACTGTGACATGGAAAGGAAAGTGTCACACTGGCAGATGTTCTCCGGGCGGTTGCCATGTGTGACATGGAAACACAAGGGTGGCAGTTGTGTTTCCTGGGGGTCTGTGGCACAGGAGAGACTCCTGTCTCCCTTGATGGACTGAGTATTGATCATCTGAAGGGTGACAACTTGATCAGGATACTGGGTGGTGTCTCATTGTGGGTTTGTTTGGAAGTTAAGTGGGAGGGGGAGGAGGGTTTTGGAAGGTCTTCATCTGTGATTTAGTGTTTGTGTGTTTATAGTGGTAGTAGTTTAATAAAGTTTTTTTTCCTTTGTTATCAAGCTTGGGCCTGCTCTGCTCTGTTCCTGATCACATCTCACAGCAATTATTTGGAAAAGTGCATTTTCATGGGTCGCTGGCATTGCGCCAGTGTCAAACCATGACAATACTGAAGATGCCAAATCTGAACTTAAAGAAAGTACTGTGCTGTTTTATTAATTTAGAAATAATCAGGTTTACTAATTTTCCTGTTATGCTACTGCCATACAAAACCCTAGTCATCAGAGACATAAGATTTCATTGCAATTGTCTGATAGAATTGTTTCAATAGTAAATTTGAAATGCAAAATTATGATTATTTTCACTTTTATTTATATATATCTATAAAGGAGATTTCAGAAGGTTTGAATGAAATTAATATTTTTTATAAGTAGGTCTTGACTTTAAATATGTTATTAAGTCACCTTAAATCACTGCCAGAGATGTTGGAAAAAAACTTCTAGGTCCAGTGCCATTTTTTTTCAGTGTTTTAGTCCCATTTCCTTACTTGTATATAACATGCTTTTTACACACAGTTTTCAAACAGAAGTGTTATAGAGTGATGTTTGCTCAATAGCATATGCCTAAATGTTCCTTAGCATTGTGATTTGTCCATTCACAAAGGAAATGAAGAGTAGATTGAAATTATTTTACTCTGAATGCAGCATAACTTTAATAATCTGTAGCATTAATTTTAAATTTGGGGTATACCATCCCATCAAAAATTTGGCTTTATGACCTGGTAACCCATATTTACTTTCTCCTTTCTCAACATAGTTGTTTCCAGCTTCTCTGTTGTCCTTCTTTCTCCTTTCCCACCCCCCACTCTTTTCCCTTTTCTGTTCAGTTTTGTGCCCAGAGCAGGACTGTGCAAAAATCAGTGCCCCATCACCACCACAGACATCAATGGGTAGCAGAAATAGCTTATTCCCATTGAGTCTATCCCAGACTTGTGTCCTTCTTGGTTATAGAGGTTGGATTTAAATTCTGTCCAAATGAATTTCTTTGATGATGGCACAGACCAGATTCTTTGCATTTTAACTGGTGTGTGTGTGTAGCACAGAGGGAGATAGCTCCTGGCAATCCTACCACTTTCATTGCTGTTGCTGTCTTCTAGGATGTCACTTTATGGTGTTAGTTTTCTGCTTGTGATTCATGTGATCTTGTTGTGCCATCCTTTATTATATGCTGTCTTTGCACTTACTGAACAGTACTGCCAAATAGGACAGCTGCTGGTTCTGTTGCTGTAGCACTGCCGTGAATAAAAAAAAAAAAGAAAAATCTGGAGGTATTAATTACAGTATATTTCCTCTATGAAAAAATCTATTCTGCATTTAATTAAAAGTACATGAAAAGTAGATCTGATACATGAGAGGACCATGCCTGTAGCTAAATATCTACTTTATTTTTCCATTACAGGATATTTGTGAAGATATATCTGATCATGTTGAACAAATTCATGCTCTACTAGAGACTGAGTTTTCCCTGAAGCTTCTGTCTTACTCTGTCAACGTGATAGTCGATATCCATACAGTGCAACTACTCTGGCACCAGCTACGTGTTTCTGTCCTGGTTCTGAGAGAACGTATTCTCCAGGGACTACAGGATGCCAATGGAAACTACACCAGGCAGACTGATATTCTGCAAGCATTTTCTGAAGAGACTAAGGAGGTACAGTAGCTAAATCCAATTTGAAGGGTTTTATCTGTGTTCGAAGCAGCTCATCCCTATTGCACATTTAAAATTGCTAGGATGACAGCTTTAAGGATGACTTACTTCTAGATATTTTGCTAAATTTGTTTTAATTTTTTTAAAATTTTTATCTGATACATGTTCTTTTGAACCAAATTAGTGCAAATTAAGATCAACTTTCAGAAATGTCATTCCAGTGGTAATGTTTTCTAGCAGTGTTTTCTCTTGATTGAAATATTTTCAGAAAAGATTTGAAAGACTTACAGAGGTGCATCTGTTCCAAAGTTGCTCATCTGGTCACTTGGGTATTTAAGGTTTGCAGCCAATTCAGAAGTTAATTTCAGTGTGCAGTGATTTCTTCAGTGCAAGTTTAGACATTTCCTTTCTGCATACATGAATGTGAAGCTTAAAAATGTTTCCAAAACTTTCCAGCCTAGGTCAACAGTCCTCTATGGGAAGATGGTGGTCTTTGAGTGGCAATTCTGCATTATGCCTTTGAACAGGCATGCATTTTTTCTGAGAAACAATGATGCAAGAATTGTACACTGTTTACTCTGACTGTATGCCATATTCACACACCTGTAAATGGTTTGTAAAGCTGGGTTATTTAACTAAAATGCCTTTTTCTTTGAATTTATCATTACTAAATTAACTTAGTTAGAAGGACACTACTGGCCTACTTTTTTAAAACTTAAAGAAGATGGATGTTTTTGATAGTTAGGATAATTAATGGTTAATACATAGCATGTCAACAATTTTTTGATAGTCCTAAGATTGAGATAAAATGTTTTTGTAATGATTACGTGCATTTACAGAAAGAGACCTCTAGATCAGTGATGTGAATTCTGTGACCTGTGTTACAGAGGAAGTCAGAAGTCCCCTAGACCTGTCCTGAATTTCATATACGCAAGTTCAAAGAGAATGTGACTATTTCTCTGCTCCGTGTTGGGTTTTATATTTTTCTTTGGCACAACAAAAGAGGTGGTCCAGAAATCAATGCTCAGAGATGCCCAGGCCCACCTTCCACACCCCCTCTTCCTGATGTGTGCATACCTGGCTGTGTTGGTGGATTTTCACAAACAGGATGGGACTGCTTGGATACATTTCTTGAGCTTTATCGTGGCATCAATCTCATTACATGGTTGAGACAATGGGAAGATGGCAACAGCTCACGTCTTGCCGGCGGCAGCCAAACATTTCTTTGTTACAGAGCATTTTTAAAAACTTTCTAGCCAATAGCATATTGCTAAAGCTTACAGAAAATTCTTCTAGCCAGTCACTAAAAGTATACATACACCTGCTTCACACAATGCTTGCTTGTATGCTCTCTATTAACAGTACACAATACTTCATTATTAAGCTTAAAACCTTCTACTGTCTTGCTAAGCATATTTTTCTGCAGTCTTAAGGTCTATCTTAGCCAAGCCTAAAACTCAAACTATTGTTTCATGCCCTTCCTTGCTGCACTATTATAACTTTTCTAATTTCAGACTTTGCAGCTGCAGCTAGCTCTAAGTTTTCTGTTCTTTCTGTTTCTAAGGTCTGCTTTTACAGCTTTCTGGAAATCTTCTTACCTTTACTATTTCACACACCTGGCTCTTTCAGATGCAGTTTCTGCTTTGCCCTTGCTGGTAAAATGCTTGCAGGTCTGAAGGAAATCTACTCTTGTCTTTATACCCAGGTTTGTGAATTAGTGGGAAGTCATTATTTTTTGACAAGGACATGGTAATTTCAAGACATAAAGAAGCTGCATATTCAGATACTAAGAAACAGGAAATGTTCCATCTGGATCTGATTACAACTGCTGTAAAAAACATCCCTGCTACAGAGAGAGAGAGAAGGACTGACTGGGGAAGAAAAGATTATTTTTCAGTAGGGAAAACATATGTTGCCAGATTGGCTTACATGGTACTATGACATGAAATATACTGACATTATTTTTTTTAATCCACCCCAATTAAAATATAAATAATATTTGATAAATTTAATGGCTAGCAATAGCAGAGACAAAAAGGTGATATCAAGTTTCTGCCCTACTGCTTGAATAGGTACACAGAAATTGCTCTGCCGTTTCTAACCTTCACAAATTCAAGCTTTTTATGAGGTATAATGATACTGGCTTCAGTTGATGAACATAGAAAATAAACATAATGTAGGGACAATTGTATCTACTCTTACCCATTTTTTTTAGGGGTCTTTAAAGTAAGCATTACTACGTGAAAAGGAAAAAAAAAATTAACTAGAGCATTCCTGTTGGTGGCCATACAGATAACTATATTTTGAGATAAAAACAATAAAAAAATTATAATACTGGCATTAAATAAAGCTCATCTGAAGCACACATTCCAGAGGCTGCTTGGAAAATGACCAAGTAAGATGGTTTAATGCATATGATTGTAAATTTTATTAATGTAAATAAGCACATTTTTAAGAGACAAAGGAATAGAGCTCATTACTCAGAAAAAAAAAAAGGCCCTTAGGCCTTGGAAAGGTTTTGATTTATATATGGTTTTACAGTTTCTAATAATTTCCTGAGATTAGAAGGACAATGCAGTTTATTTAGTCACTATTTTCCTTAACAAATGCAGCTCCAATATATAAATTTGACAGATTTATAGAAAATTCCCCTTTAAATTCTGAGCTGTTGACAATGCCAAATTTGTGGCATGGGATCTACATCTGGATAGAATTTGCTAAAGAAGAGATACATTCAGCATCCAAGACTATGGCTGATACCCTTCTAGTAAATTTTTTCTATAAATATTTCTAGCTGGAGGATTTTATTCTACTTTTACTTTAAGTAAAGAGCAGGGGTGGATGAAGTACAGGGCTCAGATATTGTATGTTTTTATCTTTATGGGCATTGGCAAACAATAGCCTTCTTCATCAATATAATTCCTGTTCAGACCAAATCCATGTAGTTTATTGTGAGATGGAGAGATTAGGTGGTTACTGCACCATCTTCAAGTATGGTGGTAAGGGTCTTTAAACTATTGGTTGGGGCAGTGTATTGAGACAAGTTATTCCAGAGAATAATTCAGACATAGACCTATTGCGGATACTTAGGAGTTTGCTTAAAAAACTATTATCAGAACAAACCTGGAAAGAAAGACCAGTATTCTGATTTAGGCATGTAAAATTAGAATCCTGGAACATTAATTTCTCCCCTTTGTGATATTTTTTTTTAAGTAGTCTCTATAAGCAAAAGTCCTGTATATTAGAAGATCTACTGAAAATATGCTTACACTATATACTAAATATAATTTTGCTGTGAATGTTTTTTATCATGCAGTTTTGTATCTTAATCTCATCTGTCCTTCAAAAAAGACCAAAACATTTATATGCACTAAGTTGACTTTGATCTTAAAATCTCATTTGCCACCTGAGATGGTCTCCTCTGGCTATGTCCGTATTTCTGAGATTGAAGGACTTCCATTGAGAAAATATTGACAAAGGAGCATGTCAGGTTGGAGACTTAACATTATAGTTTCTTTTCCTTGTGCCATTCTTCATTTGTGCTCTAAATATCTGGCAAATAAATTTTCAGGTGATAATGCTACACAAAAAGTGAAATGTAATTAGCAGTCTTTATCTTATAATTATGGGAAAAAATGTCCATTATGTTTGCATGATGCTTGTAAAAAGCATTCTGCCAATCATCTGAAAGATGGTAGAACAGCATGGATTTTTGAGAAAACAAGATTAACAAGGAGACTGGTACACTCAGCAGCCCCCAAGGTACCCTCCCTCCTGTTTGATGTAGTTAACACAGGAAATACTTCAAGTCTACTGTATAGAATTTCTGAAAACCTACCTACACAGTAAGTAAAACTGAAAGCAGAATTAAATGAGGAAAATACCAATACAAAAGTGAGTTGCTGTTTTAGGTAACTTGCTGTACCACACTGAAATGTGGCATTTTTCAATTTACTACCATTTTTAATTCCCAAATACTTCAGAATGGTTAGCTTATTACAGGATACTGCAAAAAGAGACAGGTCAGTGATGAACCCTTCTCTAGATGTTATATGCAGTGAAACACAGAAATTGTTTTTTGTTTCATTACTTTGTGTGTTCTGTGTATGAAAATTAATTTTCAAAAAAATACCATTTCTTTGTGTATTTCAGGATCGTCTTGACTCTTTAACTGAAGTTGATGATTCTGGACAGTTAACCATCAAATGTTCTCAAAATTACTTGTCCCTGGATTGTGGTATTACTGCATTTGAACTATCTGATTACAGTCCTAGTGAGGATTTACTTGGTGCTCTGGATGATATGACCTCCGGCCAAGGGAAAGCAAAATCATTTGAATCCTGGAACTACAGTGAGATGGATAAGGAATTTCCAGGACTTATCAGAAGTGTGGGTTTACTTGCAGTAGCAACAGATTCCATTGCTTCCCAGTGCAATGAAGCTTTGAAGGAGAAAGAAAATCATGTACCTTTTTCAGCAGAAGATGGGGAAGAAACCAAAGAAAAGAAAGCATCACGTGATCTCTCACAAGCATCTCCTTCTGAAAATTCCTCTCTTTCTAAAGGACCTTTCTCTGAAAATGGTGTTTTACCTACTGACAGCAAAGCACTTTCCATATCAAAGAATCCAGAGTGCAGTCCTCCACCACACACTGGTGGAAATATCAAACACTCTCACTGTGAAAATTCAACACCTAAGAGGTCCATAAGAGACTGCTTTAACTATAATGAAGACTCTCCCACGCAGCCTACATTGCCAAAAAGAGGTCTGTTTCTGAAAGATGATGGGTTTAAAGAGTATATGGAAGCCAACGACTTAAAAAGGCAAATCTCTCAAATAGTTAAAAATGAAATGAGTAGAAGTACACCCTCATTGTTAGATCCGCCAGACAGGTCCAAGCTTTGCCTAGCTTTACAGCTGCCCTATACCAACAGTCCATCGGCAGTTAGTCAGTCATACGATTGCTTAAATACAATAAGTGATAAAAATCTTGAGTACACAATAAATAATCCCTTTAAAGACAGTCCCATTATTCTAGGAAAGTGTACTTTCTACACCTGTAAAGAAAAATCAAAGCACAAGAAGTCTCATGATTCTCCAGAGAAAGTGAAAACTGATGTAACACCTGGAAGTACATGTAACGCAGCTCCATCAACCCAGGTCAAAAAAAGAGGGTGTTCTCTGCAGAATGGAATTACTTCTCATAGCTCTAAGTCTCTGGAGGAGACAGAAACAGATTCTTCTGCATCGTCAGATTCTTGTAACCAGAGAGATCCAAATGGGCAATCACAAGGTAAAACTGAGCCCTTCAGCTCACCAACACATAGCCAAAAGAGTGCTTCTTCAGCTGGTTCTGAGCTTTCCAGCTCATCCCCTCTTCTGCTGAGAAGAAAGAAAAATAAAAGCTTATCTTCAACACCACACTATACTCAGAAAACCACTAAGGACAACGAGGTGTGGTATGGATCTGATGAATATTTAGCACTTCCTTCACATCTCAAACAGACTGAAGTATTAGCTTTAAAACTAGAAAACTTGACAAAGTTGCTGCCCCAAAAGCCCCGAAGAGAAACCATTCAAAACATTGATGACTGGGAGCTATCAGAAATGAACTCAGATTCAGAAATGTATCCAACATACCAGACAAAAAAGCACAAAAAGAGGGGTAGAATTTCACCAAGTTCTTCAAGTGATATAGTATCCTCCTTAGGTGACAGTATTGAATCTGGGCCTCTCAGTGATATTCTGTCTGATGAAGATCTATGTATGCCTGTGTCTTGCATTAAAAAATACATTGAAGAAAAGTCAGAAAGGACTGCTGCCACTCAGCCCACTGGGAATGAGAATTCTTCTTCAAATAAATCAGCTTTAATTCATCAACTGATGCAAGATATACAACATCAAGAGAATTATGAAACCATATGGGAAAAAATTGAGGTAAAGCAATAATCCTATATTCTTTTACTATGTTCTTTAGAAGCCTGTATGTGGAGATGGAGCTGCTGGCAGGGATAAGGTTGGTTGTTTGTTTTCTTCTAATGCTGAAAATCATCTTATCTAATGACTGCTGGAAGTAGAGAAGATAATTATTGTAATTATAATGGACTGAAGTTAACTTTAACTAACTATACAGAATTTGCCTGTATTATTTTACTTACATCAATGCCATTAAACCATTATTTTACCAACAACACTTATCTTTGCCAGGATTGGGTACATGACAAGTTATTTTTTGTAGAAAGGGTAAAATACACATGACAGAATCAGGGATATTTGCTGTATTTGAATGAAGTTATACTTGATATCGTCTGCCTATTTTGTTCATTAAAAAGATTTGCTTTAGTCCAAGAATAGGAATCATGATTCCTGTCAAATTAGGTATAATAGCAACATTTCTTTTTAATTAGCTCTCTTCCCTTGCAGTGATTATTTTCCCTCCTGTGTTGGTGGAACTAAGCATCACTCTTTTTTTATTAACTTATATAATCCTTCTTAAATTATAGCAATGTATTAGTGCAGTATGCTAGGGCAATAATTATATACTATTCCATTAAACTTCAGACGAGATGGAACTTCACTGAGAATCTTTTTGAGAAAAAAGATAAACTTTGGAAAGGAAGGTGAATTTGAATGATTAATCACATAAAGATCTAGCCATCTCACTAATATAATTCTTAGATTACATTCACAGTAAATGTTTGTTTCAGTTTTCTGATTCATTTGTCTTCCTGGCCGTTGCAGAGAACTCTTCACCTCAGAACATCTCATGTCCATCCTCAATGGCATTTAAGTTTTCAGAAAAGAAAGCTCCATCTCTATTAGATTTCAAAATGTTTTAAAATTCATAACACATGTGTTAAAGGGTGATGTTGGCATCTAAATGCTAAATCTGACATCTGCAATATCTTCTGTGTTATCAGGTTGTGTATGAGCTGAGAAAAAAGGACTAGTTTCATACGGCCAGAGAGTCCTTCTTCCCAAGCACAATTTGTGTAACTTTTGAAGGCATGGGAAATATTATGACTAGTAGGGAAGTAGTTGAGCTAGAGATATTTGAATATAAAGTAGGGGTAGAAAATACAGAAAGAGAAATTTCTTCTTAAACCAATGAGGATGCAGCAGCTGTCAGCTGTAAAAGGCAGTGTGTCATGATGCAAACTTCTACCTCTGTCTTTGTGGGTGAGGCTCATATTCCAGACTTTGATGAAAGAACTGTCTTAGTAAGTGCAAATTGTTTCTGTCCTTGAGTCTGTGTAGTGTTGAAAATTAGTCCAGCTGAAGCTGACAGATATAGAGCCCGCCATTCTGTGAAAGCAACACAGCCCATCAAAGCTGCTTGTGAATACATAAGATGCTGTCTTTCAAATGACACTGCCAGAACCTGTTTAAGGGTGGAATTGTTGAGTGTCTAGGGACCAGTGCCTTCCACTAGATGCTGGCTTCTTTTTGGCACGAAACAGGTGGCAGAGAAACTTCTTGTATCATACTCTCAAATCACCATATTTATTTTTATCAAACTTTTTGAAAAGGTAATTCTCTTTTGAGGGGCCATCTTTGTGTGATTCCTTGCAGCTGCAGTTCAGTCCTAGCAGAATGGAGGAATAAGAATCAGCTGTAACAACTGGCTGCAGCTGTAAACACCCTCTTCCTTTCCATTCTTTCCTCACCTCCTCTGGAGAATGGATTGAGCTTGTGATAGCAATTAAAAGTAGTTAGCTGTTCTGTGGCCAGGGTCAATCAACCCTTCGAGCTAGTGACTCCAGCTGCTGCTCTTGTCCTTGAGGAACTTGACTGCTGCTGACACTGCACTTTCTACAACTTCTCAGTGTTTCTGGTTGAAATTAAAAAAAAAAAAAAAAAAAAAAAAAAAAAAAAAAAAAGAGCAGATGCAAAGGGGACTGCTAGGAAAAGAGAGCTCAGTATTCCATCACCTTAAAAGCAGCACATAAGTAAGTTTCATATTTCACTAAATGTGCTTCCTGAATAGTGAATAAAAATAACCAGGTGAAAAAATTTTAAATACTTAAGAAAAATTATACTATTTTAAGGAAATATAATTTTTCCCCAAGCTGCTTATTTACCCAAGTTTTTCTGTTGTTGCTAGTTATCAAATTTTCTTCCTTGTAAGACTAGTTTGAAACCAGTTTTTCACTTTTTCAAAAGCTCTAACCAAGGTAAATCCTGCCTCAGTGACAATATGATGCCTTGCTGAGATACTTTAGTTTCACATAAGTAAAAAGAAAATAGAAAATTCCTCCCTTATGTGATGCTATGAAATATCTTGAACAAGGAGGAATCTAAGGAAAAATACCACACCTGTATCACAATTAAATTCTTTCTTTTACTAGATCTTCTGCTTCATAATTCCCTAAGACAAGAATCACAAATGTGTCATTGTTTTTTTCAATTATTGTAAATTGGCTCTTGTGTTAATGCTGTTATCTAAGATGTATCCCACTCAAAAATAATTTCACAAATATGTCTTAGCAATAATTCAATACTGCTTTTGTTAGCAGCAGTTTTGTGCTGAAGAAGTCAGATCTGAAAGGTGAAATTCATTTTGAGGACAGAAGAAGCATGCTTATTTCCATTAGTAATCCAATCCAGCTGCACTGCTGCAAATGTCTAGCATGATGTGTTTTATTTATTAAGATTGAAAACAAAACTAAAATAACTTAGTCTTTCATTTTGGGGTTATGACAACTTAGAAACAACTGGAAGCCTCAAAATCATTGAAAATGATGTTTTAGGTAGGTAATAGGAAAAACAATGAATTTTTGTATTTTATTATGATTATTATGGGAATAATTTTTAATTAGTATAAATCTGGTAATATCTTCACAGAAAGCAATATGTTGAAAATATGCTGAAGCATTTTATTTGAAATTGTAATAATTTCTTAGTTATAGAAATTATTGTCATGGGCAGAAACTGATAAATTGTTATTTTTCATACTTGCAGATTAGGTTGATGTCCTTGCATGGGCATTATCGTGCTGTTAATATTCCTGTCTGTCTCTCTGCTCAAATGTCCCGTTTGCTGTTACATAGGGCCACTTTCTGGCATTGCAAGAAATATTGCATAATCTTGTCATATTTTGTCTTGCACTGCAGGTAAACCTCTGGCACATGTTTCTTGTACCCTCAGTAATGGGCACATTCATTCTGGGGTGCAGAACAATTTATGTGGCTGTTACTTTTGTGTTTCAGAAATTACTTTTCGGCATTTAATGTGAAAATGCGTGATAACAAATTCTGAAAGTTCCTCTCATTGTTTTTGTTCAGCTTTTAGGAGCTGTCCCAAATGAATCTTAGAATGCAGATTAAGGTCTATAGTTTCTGTACAGTAGCTAAAAGGGGAACAGATATAACAGCAACATTCTCATAGACAACGCCAATGGACTTCTTTGCTGTAAGAATTTGGCTCTTTGCCACTTCTCATATGTAACACTAGGACTTCAGAGTATTAGTTTCAGAATGCTTCAAGGTTTGCTTTCTGTGAGAAATCTAAGTTTTCCTTAAAATCATATTAATAATTGGGTTTTCCCCCATTTTTATGTGCAAACTGAAAAATTGGGAGCAAACGCTTATTTTGGACTGATCTAATGGCAATATATTTTCAAACATTTTATGTGAATAAAATATAATAATAATAAAGTAACCTTGTTCAGGCAGTTTTATCTCTTTTTCCAGAAATTGATACTAGATTGACTATACTGATACCCATGTGCTGTAATATGTGGTCATTGATAATTCCATCTACTTGTTTTTGGAGGGCACTATTAAAAAGGTTAGAAATGTAACCATTTGAAAGGCACTTCATTTAAGTGAAATGTGTTTGCTTTGTAGGCCTCAGGGTTAATTGTATGGAGCAAATTGTTGGGGTTTTTTTTGTGTGTTTTTGTGTTGTTGTTGTTGTATAGATTTATAGCTTGCTTTATCACAGGCTCCATTTTTGAAAGAGGCAGCTGAATTTCCTCTGCAAGAAGCAATTTGATATCGATTGATCCCATATTTTCAGTTCATCGCATTTCATAAACTTGTCCTGAACTCCACTGGCTCCATATTTTGTCGGTGTAGCCCAGTCAGTCTTGGCTCCCCACCTTCTTGATGTGATAAGGAGATAAAATAATACTGCTCTATGGGTTTTTAAGCTGTCAGTTATAGCATGCCCCAGTGTTCCAACAGCAAAGAGGTGGATAAAAATTTTACTGCCTTCCAGGACCCCGGCAGGGAGCCCCTCACCCTTCTGTAACCATTTCCCCCTCCTGAACCCAGGATGCCTCAGGAGAGCAGAGATCTAAGACCCCTGTTTTAAATTGTAGTAATGGGAATAACTTTCCTGTTAAGGAGGATCTAAGGATCAGTTCAGCCTGAAGAGGAGACTGCAATATCATATCTGAACTTGTTACTGTGACAAATAGCTGGTCTGTTGGGGTGGGAAAGATTTCCATTTTTAGAGACTAGTCATAAAAATTAACTAAATGGTGGACTTCTTCAAGTGCCTAAGTGGACTTGGTAGAGCAAGTTTGTGTTGGAGATGTGGCTGGAAGTCCATTTGAGTAGTGGAGAGCCAGTTTTTTAAAAAATGGTTGGAGAGCTGACACAAAGGGGAAATAATTTGTATAGGTTGAAAGGGGGCAGAGTTGCTTCTGGACAGAGAGTGGACTGAAAGCACGCCAGTATAGCGAAGGTAGAAGCTGGATTGCTTTAGGGGAAGTTTACTCGTGTTTGGAGTTGATTAGAGGGAAAAGCTTGCACAGAGGTCAAATGCAGTTTGAGCTGTGGGGCTAAGGTAGAGAAAAACTAATAGGAACTGATAACTCTGAAGGTTGGTAACAAAGAGACACATGGAATGAAATCAGTAATGTCAGAACGGGAGGAAAAAAGCAAACATAATCAACATGGCACAGACCTGTTTTTTTTTTAATTACCAGATAAAGAGTATTTGAAGTGTTGAAGTGCTTCCCTTATATCTCTTGCTTTCAATAACTTAGTCCTTCTAATATTTGCTTTTTTAAAATAAATGGATTTCATAGTTTTCCTAACAGTGTGCTTGCCAAGATCTGTTCATTTCTAAATCTTACTTACACTCCTTCATACTATTTAGATTGAAATACTGCTTTTGGTTGATGACCAGTTTATAAAAAACAGTAAGTGAAAGAGGTATCAGATCCAGAAATTCCTTGGCAGCTCTGCAGTTTTCTCAGCAGCCTTGCTGCTTGGCGCAGCATAATTGAAAATGTCACTTCACATTTTGTACTGAGAGACAAGTTTGTGCTTTGCTGTTTTGAGTGTGATGATGTTCCCCTGCTTCAAAAGCCCATCCCTCTGCTTTCAAGCTGGTTAAACCATTATTAAGCAATAATTTTGTATACATATGGAAGTCTCACATTTAGGCAGACAAATAGAGCTTTGCTAGAAGATATTGAAATACAGTCAGCCCTCTGTTCCTCCAAAACACTTAGTTCCTAACAGTTTGCTTGAATTTTAAACAGCTCCTCCAAGTACATTCACTTTTCTTTGGCATTTGCTTTACCAGAAATAGTTTGAGCATGTTTGAAACCAGCAATTTCCAAAAAATGGCAGCTTCTAGCTAAGCTGTGAGAATTCTGCATTTTTAACTCTACAACTGACTGCAGGAATTATGCTTCCTTAATGAAACACATCTATTGTGAAGCATATGCTTGTTCAGAATGGTTTGAATTTCCACTGTAAAGACCTCAGAATGATTTGGCACTGAGTAGGTTTAGATTAGGGGTTTTTTACATTCAGGATTTGGCAAGTCATTCCAAATAATTTGTGACAGGAGGGAGGGAAGGGAGGGGAAGAGAGAGGGAGAGAAAGAAATAGAAAGAAATCTGCTCCCAAATAATTCTAGTGGCATTGCTTTGAGGGTATGCACTAACATTTAGAGCTGGTGGTAGTGGATATGCCTATATGCAATGTTTGGCTCACATCTGACGTGAGACCTTTGACTGCAAAAAGCCTCATAATTCTGTCCTTTTCTGTACATATTTAGATACCACAGGGATGGCTATGAACAGCTTAGATGAAGCAAGAAGCAGCTGCTTTTTGCATAAATGTTTGTGAGCCCTCCATTTCCATTATTACACAGTCACTCAGATCAGTTTTATGTGACCATTGGCTTTATAACCCAGAGTCATGTCTTCATCATCTATACCACAGCGTAGCCACAAGCTAGAATCAGAGCCATCCACATTATTTCTTTGTGAACTGGAAACTTTCTCGATATTGGTTGAGGATCTGTGGATCTCTCCTGTTAGGCTAAAGGGTGTAACAGGCTTGAAGGTGGAGAGATGGAAGAGTACGACTGCAAGAGGTGGACTTGTTGCTCTCACTGTAGCCAAGGATATGCAGGAGGGTGAGCAGTGAGTGCCAGGTGACTTACCTGGATAGCCAACAGAGGCTCCAGATTCAACAGGGACACAGCTGCAATTTGGACAATGAATCACTGGTGACTTCAAGGTGATCTTATGATATACTTGTTTCAATCAGTGCAGAGATGCTCTGTTGTCTGTGACTGGTGCATTCAGTTTTCTCATGAAGGCAGAGAAAGACATGCAGAAACCACTGAAGTAGGTTTGGAAGCTTTCAAAACAGAGTCAAATTGCTATTGGGAATTTACTTCAGCATGAGTGTGGTGGTTTAAGAAGGATTTTCTGTTATTTAGGATTGAGTCATCTGTAACTGCAGTCTTATAGGTGCTGGTGCTGGGGAGGAGGTTGGTTCATTGTGAAGAGTTTGAGATAACTTCAGATCTGTCCTGTTAATTACTTACTGTATTGATTTTATGGCTCCTTGAAGTGCCTCCATTGTTAAACAGAAAATCATTACATTTGAAATTATTAATATTCCCTTAAAAATGGTAAATACAAAGGGGTGAGAGAGAATGCTCACTGCCTTTTACATGCATAAGGATATGCCTTTCACAATGTTTTAAGGTCTAGCTGTTCTGTTACATAATATACTTAGTCTCTATGGTACTCATGTTTTATGTATCTTCTGTGAGGAAGTACAGGATATTCCAGAAACATAAAGTATACCAAAATCACAATGCTCTATTCTAAATATTTAAATTTTTAAATAATTGATGGCTACTAATTTTCACCTAAATCAAATTCCAGTGTATCTACTGTTTACACATCATTGCCTTAAAATGTGTACATGCTAGAGATGAGTCAGAGCAAGACAAATGAGCAAGGGTCTGGAGAGGATTAACCTGAAAGGAAAGATCAAATCCACTTACGTAAGATTATTGCATAACTTCTCAAAATCTCTTCATATCTTTTTCTTCTTGTGTGTCTTTATATATTTTGACAGCAACTAGTTTTCTTTCCTTCATCCTTTCCAGTATCTTTTGATCAGGAATGAACCATTAAATCATGCTGACTCTCAAATCATAGTTATCATCATTAGGCATCAGAGTGAATATAATTTGTGGTAAATATGGTCAGGAAACTGTCTCTCAGAGGCTTGTTTCGGACTGTCTGTCTGCTTATGCAGTTTTTATTTATTTTGAAAGTAACCAAAAGGGCAAAAAATTGTTTTCTTGTCTTTGCTTCATGTTTAGGAGCAGAGATTTTAAACCTCACAAATAGCTGAGGTATTCTTCATCCATCAAACTGGAGTTGTATCTGAATTTTCCTAAATTGTTAATAAAGACTTTGATCACTGACTTACATTCAGGTCAAGTAAGGTTTTCCCAAGCGAGAGCTAGATTTGCTTCAGGTTTCCTTTGGCCAGTGTTTGGAGTTTCTCCAGGCTAACACTGGGAGAACCAACGAGCAGACAGATTTTTAGCAGTAGACAGTGTAGATGTTCATTTCACAATAACTTAATATTACTAAGTGCTTTTTCTCTGCTGATGCCAACATGTGACAACATGAATGTTTCCTCACTGAGCTATATATGACTAAAGACACACAGGGTAATTTAAAATAATCTGTTGCACCATTAGCTGCAAGACAATTATAGCAGCTAACCTAAAAATGTCTCAGGTAAGTCCAAACTAGGGTCATGTATTGCAGTTCAAATCTCTTGCAGCTTTTTTGAGGTAGAGAAAGCCAGGGGATAAAAAGTGAATGTGTAAAAAACAGAAAAGTTTCTGCAATTAAAAATAAAGAAGACAAAAGGAAAAAAGTCCCGAGATTGTTTGTTAATTTTGTTCTGTAAATATGTCCAAATATGTGGATAAAAAATGTTCAGAATTAGGGTCTAAAGAGGGTGTAGGAGAAGGCCCCCTAGAGACCACTAAAAAAAGAAGCTATCTAAAATGGAAAGTTGATAAATTACGAAGCAAATGAAAAGAAGTTAATAGAGGAACTAATAGTGACAGGATTTCTTTGGAGACTGCAGGTGAACAGGAACTGGGTGCATAACAGGAGGCTAAATGAGGAAACTAGAGGAATAATAATGGAGTAAAGAGAAGAGGCAGTGAATCTTAATCTCTCCTTACTGTTGCCCTATTTAGAAAAGAGTGGCAATCATAATTTCCCTTTTTTAAAATTCAGAAATCTTAACTGCAAAACAAGTTCATGGGTCAAAGAATTACAATATCTCTTGTGAGGTGACAGACTTAACCTCTTCTAACCAATTAGCCTTGAAAAATAGGAAATGCTGAATTAAACGTTCTGATTTTGAAAAGGAATGGTGGTCATTATATCTTAAGTCATGTCAGTGATACAGCAGAGGTCAATATATTTAGCAGTTGCCCACAAGCAAACAGCATCTGTTCTGTTTTAGTAAAAAGTGATTTTTTCCTTCTTTTTCGAAAACTTTTCAGACGTGGTGATATATTGCCCTCTCGAGGCCAGAAGTGCTTACTGCACTTATTTTCCAGCTTTTTAATGTCCTTCTCAAATGAATGAGCCCCGCACAACTTTACAAACGTGATTGTTAGAAACTCGGAGAATAAATAAATAATAAGCTAGAACATTTCTTGTCTGTTAATATAATTTTTTCTCTAGTGTAGTCTCCAAGGATTATTTTTTGCTATGTATTTTATCCCAACAAATTTAATGTTGAAATAGAGAACTAGAGTAATATTATCTAAATAATCAACCCCTGACTTTGCGACCATAAGGTCAAGAAAACAGTGGCTTTCTTTCTATACCTGTCATTTACTGGCTAAATTACAAAAAATTTATGTAAAAATAATGAACATGGCTTTTATTCAAAAGGCACTGAAAATCCCATGGAATTAATTTTGTGCTATGGTGTAAGGGTATAAAATCTGGTTAATTTCACTATTTTAATGTGATTTATTCTTTGTTTAGGAAAACGTAGCATTTTTGAAACTTCACAAAGCATTGTTTAATTGACATCATTCCACTCAGACTTCAGGCTACAGGCGCAACATAGTGTGTGTATACCATGTGTACCTTTCAAGGAATTAAATGCTTAGGGAACAAGGTTCATTTCTAGCTACTGTGAGATCAAAGAAGGAGGAAATGTTGGGACCAGTTAGGGGAGGTGCCATCATGGTGCAGATGGAGTGTCCTCCAGTGCCCAACGCACGTGCAAGGTAGCAGCTGACCATCAGCTGGAAATAGCAGCTGCACAAGGGTGTTCCACCCCCAGTCCATTCTCTGAAGCCCAAACACTCAGGGTATGCAAACCAAGGAATGATGGTCATCCAAAACTGCCTATTTTTCAGAGCAGAATAAAGCTTTATATTAATCTAGTACATAAAGGCCATAATATGGATAAAGTTGTAAATGGAGATTAGTTTGTCTTTTGAATGCAGTTCATCTCATAATCAATACATACGTTAGCTGTAAAAAAAAAATCTGAAAATAAATTATGTTGTCAACACAACATTTAAAATAATTACATGAAGAGGAAATGCAGTACTTCCAAGTACCCTTACATCACTGTAAGTTGCTTCAACATCCATAGTTATATTGGCAACACTTTTATACAAAGCATCAGACTAAGTCCTAAATTTGCTGAAAATTAAGATCTTATTTAGAAACTTCCATTATCATTAGAGTTTGGATCAAGGTTGCTGAGTAATAAACAATTCAAATTGAAAGAAAGGGAACAGTACTTATCAGAAGACTTGATTTTAGGTTTACCTGTAGAATAAATAATAAATTTGTACTTTCAAACAAGAGGTCCTGAACTAACGTCTACATTTTCTATTCTAGTTTAGAGTGCACAAAAAAAAAAAAAAAAAGTAATTTGGGACTGTGAAGTAGATATTAATTTACTGCAGCTTTGTGCCACTATCCTTTATACAGTACATAATAGCTCATTTTGGTGTCTGGCATTTTTACCAAAGACAGGCCCCCCTCCTGTGCTGTGCTCATGGTCCCTTCAGAATCCAGACACTCCATCCAGCTGCTGATGCAGAGCTGAAGTCCTCCTTTCTGGGAATTACTGGCATGATCTTTTGTGGCTCGGGCAGATTTATTTGCTGGTTCTCATCCTTTTCTTGATACATCCTTGGCTACAAATTTCTGGAGACATTCTTGCTCCCTGGTTTACTGAGTGAAACAAGAATATGTGACCTAAAAACATTCACATGTCATAGCTGATCTCTAGATATGATAAGTCTTTGACTTAGACAGGGTCATATAAAAAGTATCAGCTGATAAGGCTCTCGTTTAGTGTATTTGATTCTGTGATACATAAGACAAAACTTATCCTGTATTAGATGCTTTGGACATCTTTCTTTGTTTCCTAGGTGCTGCTTAGACCTCCTGAATTTTATGTAGAAAAGAAATTACTCAGAAAAAAAAAAGTTATTTTAAATGCAGGGAGAGTTTCTGTGAGACATGATCAATAAAAGACATTGCTCTTTGTAAATAAATATATTTTCAGAAACTATATGTCAATCCTAGTAGTATGATGAACTTGGAAGACCAGACTTGTATGATCCTTCACAAGATTGTACATGACTCAGATCACTCAATATCATGACTTTTGACTGTTCCACATTTAACTCTCAGAGCTTCCGCCTGCCCGTTTTATTGCCAAAGGCCCAAAGAACATCACACTTTTTTTTCACTAACTATAAATAGCTATTTTTTCTTTTCCTTGTATTTCCTCCTCCTCCATTTTTCTCCCTGCATATGCCCCATTTCCTTATAGTCTATTCATTCTGTCTCATTTTTAGGGCTCTTGGTATCCCTTAACTCATGGGTTTCTCCTTTGTGCTGCTTATACTATTCACTCCATAGTTTCCATATTTTCCTTAAGGAACCTTTTTCCAGTGAACCCCAGCAATTTCACCCAGACTCAGAATGCTGAATGAGTTGAATGCTAGAAACATTTTAATACAGATCCACACTGTAGAGGGTTTCTGATAGAAGCCGGTGCTGATTAGAACAGTGGAAAGTATTTGCTTCTTTAACTGACATCTGTGTGCCTGCATAAGCCAGTGGAGATGAAGCTTGTCTGAGTACAAGGATGTGTTTTGGTCAGTGTCCCTCCCACTCTTCCCGGTGGCTCAGCAGTGCTGGCAGGCGGCACATGCTGCCTCCACCAGAGGGCTCATGCCCACTTGTCCCACTTTGGAAATAACTGGAATTCAAAGTAGTGGACCAAAGTAGGATGCAGATAAGCAAAATTACTGTCTGTCATCCAGAATGTGAATGCAGATGTAGGATTTTTCCCTGCCACGAAGGATGTGCTCATTTATTTACTCAGTCTCCCATGAGTGCTTTGAACCTCACATTGCTTTTCAGGTACGGCACCTATGTTTTCTTAGCATGACCTCAATCCTCACCAGAATGAATGCAGGAACTTATTCTGGCTCCGTTCCTGTTAATGTTACATCACAGGTGGGACGCATGGCCACATCAGCATGAGGAGAGGCCAGCAGCCATTGCAATCAGAGCAAATGGCATCTCTGGAGGTTTACAACCAGCCTGTACTGCTGTTCAGTTCATAACAGAGGATTCTTTAAATGATGGAAGAATCGGGTATTCCTGTCTTTCTGCTTCCTTCTCTCTGCCAGTCCCCCCTGCTTTTCAACCCATGCAAAGTCACAATGACACTGGCTTTTCCTATGCTGCTGTATTGCATTCCTATGCACAGTTCTCTTGGCCTCATGGCTACATGCTTCTCCCCAGCACTGTCCTTCCAGCCCAGGAATTTTGTTTCTGTGGTTCTGGGTGTTCACTGATCCTTCAAAAAGCTGGGGGAAATGTTACCAGTTGTTTTGGAATTTCTATGCTAACATAAAAATTAGAACAGGGTTCTCTGGAAGAATTGGCTTAGTTTTCCCAATCTATCTTTGCTCCACAGTGAATCTGCTGGTACTGAAAATTCCTTTTTTAGATCTTGAAAGTTTCCAACAGCAGTGAAGGCCTTGTGATAGTACTTTTAAAGAGAAAGTAGATCTTCACCTTGAGCCAAAGGTAAGACAACCCATAAGGTAAAGAAAGAATTGTTTGTAGCCTCATGGAAAAGTTTAAGTATCTACAAAAATACATGAATGAGTGATTCTTAATATTCAGGTTACCATAACCTGCTTTTTGTCTAAAAGCAGAAACACAGTCAACAGTACCATTGGGGCAGTGAACTTTCTGTAGCACAATTACATGCACTGTTGTCAAATATAGCTGTTTATAATGGATTAAAAAGTAACACTCCCCATGTTTCTCTTCACGTTTCATGCTTTATGGTTGTGGCTCTTTTACCTAGAAGGCTTTTGGAAACTGAGAAATTAAAAATCTTTTTTGCTATTCCTGCTATAGTCAGAATACAGTATGGAAAAATAGCTTGGACTCTAAACCCAGGAAAAGTAATGAGCCAATGACTATCCTGTGGTTATGGAACAGAAAGTTCCATAACCATATAATTCATAGCCTATTCAATAGATGCCCATTAGAGAAAATGCTTTTAATAATAATTTCTGTGTGTGGTAGGTGAGCACAAAGCCTTGAGCCTTGGCACTCATGAAAGATTTGTGTAATTTAGCAGTCTTTGAAATGCTTAACGACAATACATAGAAACAGAAGTCTTCACGTGGATGTGCACTAAGAAAAGTATTTGATCTTTATCTTTACCCAGTTTGGAGGGAGCATTTAAGGCCCACATTCTCATAAACTGGGGCTATTGAGTAAATATGGCACTTCTTTAGGAGAGAGCCTTCAAGTTCTATTTCTGAATTGTTTTTGAATGTATTCTGAACTGCATGTTAAATATTTCCATCCTACGGATGTGTTTGGTCAGTTTTATGTTTCTGTGAGGTCACTGCCTGCCACAGAATCTTGACAATATCACACAAAGAATATTTTCCATTGTGGCATCTTGGTTCCTTTGGGACCCCTAACATCTGTATTGCTAATGGTTTTATTGTTGCCTCTGGCTCTGCCTCCAATTAAATTGACCGTGGCAGTTTGTTGCAGCCTCATCCTCTTGAGTACCTGGATTTCTTTGACTTACCTTTGCCTATGAAGAAAGCGCACTTTTATCCTTTTGAAAATAAAGTCCATGGGCAGGAATGTGTTCCTCCTGAGACTAATATGCAAGTCCTTTTGTGGTTAGACAAAGGGTTTTCTTAATGTATTCTGTGATAGAAGTGCCCTAAGAGCCAGCCCATCCTTGTACACAGACACCTCTCTGAGCTCAGTCTTTTTGTAAATTGGGAACAAACTTTACAACACTGTCGGCTTGCAACAAAATTGGGCATTCATTTTTAAGCACACAGCCTCATAACCAATTCTTTTAAGAAGAGAACTCCCTTTGTGTAATAAAAGGGAAGGAGAAAGAAAAAAGGTCTGGGGTAGTGATTTAACAAGCACTGTTGTCTGGTGCTTCCACACTGAGGCTTGTGGAACAGAGTAGACCTTCCACCATCAGACTTAGTTATCATGGCAGATAATTTTAGTATGTTTGCATTTAATGGTTTGGAGTGTTGCTTTTATTCTGATTTTAATCTTATTTTAGCATTAGAAGGTCTTTGTACTTTTAGAAATGCAATGACCCAAAGTGTCTTAAGCCAGCAGAGATGTAAAATGAAAATGTAAGACTAAAAAATTGAGTGGTGTTAAAATTGCATAGCTTGAAATTACAAGCCAAAAAATACTGAAATAAATTTGCTACCCATGCCATGTAGGCACAATAAATCTGGGACTTTTTTTCCTCAGAATGGAAATCCAAAATTTGATCTAGGATCAGTACTGTAAAACTTTTCATAATGATGTGAGTTGGATGAAGTTGCTTCCTCTGTTTAATGGCATAATTTTGGCAATATTAATTGTGGCATATGCACTTCCTTAAGTGTGTATATCCAAATTCCTCATCTAAAGGAATCCATATCAAAAATCTACTAAAGCCATATAAAATACTGCTGCTTTTAATGCAACAACAGTAAAAAAAATTGCATGTTTCTACATTCTGTTTTTTGGTAACCCTAAATGTGCTTTTGGACTAAAGCTCAAAACTACAGAACTGGGCTTTCGTTTACTTCCATTCTAAATATCCAATAAAACCTGGACTTGTAAAGTGATAGCTGCAGCTGAGATAGAAACTGCCTCTTTTCCCATTCCATTCAATTAATGAAAGCTGAACTTCAAAGTCTAAATGAGATCATTTGAAGTGCTAAAATTATTGAACACCAGAACTGTTTACTTTCCTATCTGACAAAAAAAAAAAAAAAAAAAAAAGAGAGAGAGAGCCTGTAATGTAAAAGTAAAATTAAACCACTGCAATGAAGTTAGGAAACTTTAAAAGTTCTAGTGCAAGAAGTGGTGTTAACCTAGCTGAGAGGCATTTGTGCATAGTTTTAAGTGACTCAATAGCCAACTCAGTTTTTTCATGACTGTGATAGTAAAGCTTTTCTGGAAGGTCTTAGTTGTGTGCTGCTCAGAAAATTGCAACCCAATGAAAAGATATCTGAGCAACACCTCTGAGAAGCATGAGACTATGCAAAGGGGTGGGAGCCTTTCTAGAATCTCATAAGCACTTAAGCAGTTATCACTAGCTTTCTAGCTGTTATTAGAAGTTTTTCAGTAAGGTCAACTCCTTGTTATTTTGCTGGCAGCTCATAATATTTCTCCTGAGCTCTACTTTGTCCTTTTAAACCACAAGCATCGGCTGTGCCACCAGCTCCAGGAGCATAGCTATGATCAGCAGATAGCAAAACTTATTTGATTGACTCATTTGGTGGCATTAACATAATTGCCAGGTCTGTTACTGCAAACTAGGAAGTAGAAGTTAATGGAGATATATTTCTAAAAGAGGATGGATAGTCTTTGGCCAGAAATGGGGTGGACTTCTGAAATTCAATGGGAAAGCATAGGAGGGGACTGTGGAAGTTGGAGAAATACAGGGAGTGAGGAAATCCCGGTCCATGGCAAGAGGCAGTAGTGGGGTGCAGGTAGTGAACAGTGAGGTGTGCTGAACAGTCATCCTGGTTAGGGAGAAATATCTAAACAGAATCCATCAAACAGGAGGAAGGGATGGAGTAAGGCACAAACTGCTTGGTTGCCAAAGACTACCTACTTCTGTGTCCATTAAAAATATTCAATTTTTATGATGTAAATTTGGGATAGAACACACACACAGTCCTATGAAATGTAACAAATTGCACGTGAGATGTGTCCATCTGTCCACCTTTGTAAGCCTCACCCCCATGCCCTAGGGTTTCTTGCATGGGTGGCACAGCACCACAGTTGCTCTCCTGCTCCGTTATCCCACGTGCCAGACAAAACCAGGCTGCCTAAACCAACGTCCTTTATGCAGCTGTATCGGGTGTAGAGAGCCCTGCAGCCCTGTGCAGCAGGTGGGGCATCTGTATCTTCCATATGCCCTTATGTTTAACAGAACAAGGGTAGGAGGCACATTTCCACATACATCCTTCCTCAGCCCAGTATCCATGCATGCCTTTGGCCTCTGAGCATGCCTTTGCATGACTCAGCAAATGAATTCTCATTCTTGTGATTCAAAAAATTTGAGTGTTCTGGTCATTAATAAGGAAGTGTCAAGATATTTTGTCAAATCCCATCAAATTTATATTTTATACTTCAGTTAATTAATTAATTCCTTAATTGTGCATAGCAATTGAATTAAGCATATTTTCATTTTATGAGATAATTAAGCAGACACACTGAGTTAAACTTCCTCCCTGCACCCCCAATACTTAGAATTGTCTTTTTCATTCTTATCCATCCAGAGAAAATAGAATTAGACCACAAAAACCCCCAACTTTGTATGTTCTAAATTTCAAATGAAACCATTTTTGCTCTAGCTTTTTTTCAGGGGTGTGTGATCAGGACTTTCTTCTTCCCCCTTGGAAAATTTGTAAAATTGTCATGAAAAACATGGAAAGCTGAAGGTTTTAAAGGTCAATGAGTAAAAATTTCCCACATGAGGTATGGCTTTATCATTATCTTGAAACTTTACTACAGAAGCAGCTACAAATCATCCAATAACAACCAGAAACATTTGTTTCTTTATTAAGCAGTGTAGACTAAGAATAACTTTATGCCGTTGAAGCTCAAGTTTTTATGTCTAGTTTGCTAGAACAGTGCAAAACTATTATATTTGCAAAACTGAACCAGCTGCTCTAAAGGCAGAGACTGGATTATATTGGTGCATCTTTTTTTCTGTTCTATTCCCTTCTATTCTCTCTGAGGAATTGTACAGTAATTTTTAGATTCAATGTAGCCAGCTATGAGTTTTCAACTTCCAATAAATTTTAATGGAAAATACAATGTTTTAATTTCCTGTTAATTTCTACCAAAGTACAAGCTGGGTAGATTTGACAGTATTTTCATTGTAGTTTGGCTGTGTAGATCAGACCCTTACACAGGAAAAATCAGCATACCTTCACTGAAGTTTTTACCTGTTGAAACTTTTTTCCTTTTTCTTATCTTAAAAATGATGAAGAAAAATATCTAGAGAAAAACCCCATGGTCTCAATTTAAAAAGGCAGAAAGGTAAGAAGTGTCTAGAAAGCAATGTAAAGTGTTTTCAGGAATATCTTATTAAGTGAAGAGGGAAAAAAATCTCCTCTGTTGGTTAAAATTTGTCATCCTATGAATTTATTTCTTTCACTGAATATTCCTGGACTGGGATTTAGAATTGTCTGTCCTTTGTTCTACTATAATTTATCATGTAATCTGCTTTTAAAAGTATTTCTGTGAAAGAGTCATAATAGATTTTCTATGTTGTAGGACAATGTTTTCTGCATCAGTTTTTAGAACTGGTTTTGTCTTCACCTTTTATATAAAACGTATATCCTAGGAAACATTTGAGATGGTAAGAAGAGGAACTATTCTAATGCTGTTTGTGTCCCTGACGATATGTACATCATTAATTGAACTCTAGTTAACTAGGCCACCTTGATTACACAGAAATTGCTCCGTGGTGGTCAGTCTGCGGAGGGGCAGTGGCCCTTCAGTCAGGAATAAGTTATGTTTTGGGCTTTCACTCTGTTATATGAGCCTTAAGGGGATTAAAGATCCGGATCTATAGCTGTGACAGGGCTACACGGACCACCGGTACCGCTCCTTCTCTAAGCGTGGGAGAGCAGGCGGCGTTTGTTCGTGCCTCTGGCTGCCAGCCCAGCCGGGCCAGGGTCGCTCGTGCCAGAGCTCGGCTACAGCCGGCGGCGAGCGCTGGCCTCTGCCTCAGAGCCTGCGGGAGCGAGTCAGAGGCGAGCAAGGGCCGCCCGGCGCCCGGCCGGCTCCGTCCCTCCCGAGCCGCTGGCTCGGGGACCCTCGCCCGGGGCTCAGCTTCCGAGCCGGAGCTGCTCCCTCCCGGGCAGGGGGAGCCGCGGGGCTGGCGGCTGGCTGATAAAGGCGGCTCCTTCCTTCCCCACTGGCATCAGTATCTTCAAATAAGTAGGATGGAATCCTGGGCACCGCTGTGAAAAACAAAACCCGGGGGCATTGTTTTGATCACTATTTCAGGGCGAACGAAGTGGGACCTGCATTGCTGAGATTTAATCTCACGTACAATTTGCGCTACAAATAATTTTCCATTTCTCACGCTCTCTAGCAGTTGAAACCGGACCGTCTGTAAGTTGTGCCCCGGCGTGCAGAGAGGGGTGTCCCTTCGGCGGCATGCCGTCGCTGCTGTCCCCGCCGCGCTGTCCCGGCGCCGGGAGGTGGCGCTGTGGGCCCAGGCACGGCGCCCGGCAGGCCCACGCCGCTCCCTCAGCCGGCGGCCCGCGCCGCCCGTCCCGCCCTGCCCTTCCCGCGGCCCGCGCTCCGCCGCGCTCGGCTGCTGCAGATGTGCGCTGGTGAATGGTTTCAATAAAATTTTATAGCCGTCGTTTGAAAAATGGCAGGATTATTGTGATTTGTGCAGCCTGGCAGAAGACAGCCCTCCGGGTCTGGCCGCGGCCGCTGCTCCCCCTGCCGCGGGCTCCCCTCGGGCACAGTGTCGCCTGCCATGGTTCCAACGTGCCAGGTGGTACTGGCGCTTCCAGCTTCTTTTTCTTCCTTTTATTTTTCTTCTTTTTTTTTTTTTTTCTTTTTTTTTTTCTTTTTCTTTTTCTTTCTTTTTCTTTTCTCAGATAGCGTGCCTCCCCGTGGTTCTATAGGAGACTGTCTTTATGGGTTGTTTTGTCCAGGCCTCCAGAAGGGTCCTCAGGCATTCCCCGCTCCACGCTGGGGCCCGCAGCCCGCCTGGCCTGGGCGGTGAGGGGACACTCGAGGATGCTGGAGCTGGGTGCTTGCGAGTGTCTGAGCACCAGCACGAAGTAGCAGACATTGCAACACAGGCAGGTTTTGTGAGAGGACAGAAGAGACTCCGTGGCTAATAGTTAGTTGCTTTTTATACTGCTGTGAGCCTTCAGTGTTTCCAAGCACCCTTTTGAAGGCATACAAACATTGAGTACTGCTGGCAGATGTTATACGTGTCTGTTTCTGTAAAATACATGACGCATGTACGAGACAGAGCTTTTTTTTTTTTTTTTTTTTTTTTTTTTGCTTACCATATCACCTTGTCTCTCAAGGACAGCACATTGCTAAAATGTAGGCAGAGATTTATTGGAGGGACAAGAAAGACTTCACTCCTGCTCTTCTTTTATTGGAGGGACAAGAAAGACTTCACTCCTGCTCTTCTCCTCACGTCTCCCACTCCTCTGCCTGTCTAGCATCTCATGCTCTACTGTGAGCTGGAAGTAAGCAATGGAGCAAGGAGAGCGTCTTGCCCCTGCCCCTGTCCATAGATTGACGTGGCGGAACATAGCCCCCGTGGTATGATAGCCTGCTGTTGGGAGACAGCAGGTGCCTTCGTTACTTGCCCCAGAATAAAGCCACGTTGTCTCAGTCACCACAGCCACTGGGTTGCTTTCCCTGTCTTTCTTCCCTCTTTCTGGAATGTCCTGGAAAATAACCTACAATGAAACCTGCACAATACCAGTTTTCTTCCTTATAATGGTTTGATATACAGTGGATTCCATGAATAGAGACAGCAATAGTCTCCTTATCCTGAGGTCTTGTGGGGAGTCACATAAAAAAATTAAAGTCCTTAGAGTGCTGAAGTGGGTGCTGTCGTGCCTGCAGTATGCACTGCAGCTTCCTGCCAGACGCTAGCTTTGGTTTAGAAGCACTGCTGCTTCACCTGGGAGCCAAAAGTTGGTTGCTGGACCCTGATTCTTGAGAGTGCTGGACCAAAATGGCTCTTCTACCTTGAATTTTGAAGGAAGTGTGATTCTGCTTGGTCTGGGTTATTACCCTTGCCCTTTAAATAACACAGCTGTGCACCTACTGCTCAGACTCTTTTTTTCTGTCTTGTTTAGAATTCCAATTTCATGTGCAACTTTGGAGAAGAGGATTTGGGCTCCTGAGACGCTCAGGAATGTTTAAAAGTTCTATGTTTAGTTAGCTTTTAGCTATCTGAATGGACTAATAATTAGCAGAAATCATTTAATAGAGTGGTGAGACTGAGGTACTGACTGTATATACTGAGATGTTATCCAACTGGAAATTAAAATTCCCACTATGCTGGAAATTCATAGCTAATGACAAATAATATAACCAGTATTAGACCTAACTTAATCTAGTCTTACAACACTTGTAATAGATGCACATTCCTCTTCAGAGTTAATTTTCAGGGTGCTTATAAACATCACGGTCAGTTTATTCCATTTACTCTCTTGCTTTGTGGTGGATAAGACTTCAGTAAAATTATCTGTACTCAGTATGTGCTGATAGAATCATCCAATCATGTAAATTCAGGGGCACTATTTTTAATCAGACAATATAATTGGTACTAATCTTGATATAAATGGTGCTCCTGAGAAGCAGGAGCTCCTGTCTTCTCCGGAGCACCATCTGTGTGGCTCAAATGCAATCAACAATATTTATATTAAATGCTATGTATTCTGCCTCATCTACTGTTTGATTTCCTCTCTCTGAGTCTCATGCTATGAACCAAAACAGGAATCACAACACCCAAGGTCTGACAAGTAATTTCTTCCCTTGGTCTGTTGTGTATACCTTGTTAATACAGCTTTATTCAGTACTTTTGTCAACAGTTAGTGCTCATAGTACACCCAGTCTGCTCAGTGCAAGGTCTTAAGATCAGTTTTCATTATAATTTCTATAAAGCTTTTTATATATCTCCCTCATATTCTCTAAAACTTTGCCGTTTTCTCTATTTCATCACAGTTGTATGGATCCCACATTGTCTTGTCCCAAAATATCACACTGGATTATTCCCAGAAACACTGTTCTGCTACTCAGTTACCAGAAGACCACTCTCTAATTGTTTTGTTTGTTTGTTTGTTTTAGGTTGTAAGAGTTAAAATTTTACTTTTTTGGCTAAAAAAAAAATAAATTGAGCATACATTTTTCATGTTGCCATTTTGCTAACAAATGCTTTACTTGTTCTTTCTTTTTTCTTACATGGTAAGGGGTTTGTAAGCAAGCTGGATGAATTCATTCACTGGTTAAATGGAGCCATGGAAACAACAGAGAACTGGACTCCTCCTAAAGCAGAGACAGACAGCCTGAAACTCTACCTGGAGACACACTTGGTAGGACAAGATTGTACTATGATTGCTATCAGTAATTTAAGTGTTCTGCTGTGCTTTTTATTTGATTATTACTTTTTAATTACTAGTGTGGGTCTATATTTTAATGTAAGATTTGCAGCATTGCAGTTTATTTTTATGAAAATGCCCACAAATTATTTTAATAAAAATACCAACAAATTATTTTCTATTCTTGAAAAATGTACTGATAACTTTGTAAAAATTAGACTTCTCTAGCTGGTAAAAAAAAAAAGGTACAGAAAATTAAACTAAGAAATTTCCTGTCTTTCTGCCAAAATCTTAGGTTCTAACCAGTATGAAATGGAAGAAAATGTGATAGCACTACTCTGAGCCAATGACCTAGACACCCCAGTTATATGAAACAGTACATTAGCTGAGCCCACATCAGATCATAAACCCCCAAAGATCAGGCCTCATTTGCAGTCTCTGATAATATTATGGTAGAAAATTATTTGACAGTCCCAAGAAGTCATGTGATATGTTCCAGGAAAAAATGTCATCTTAGTCCCTACTGTAATATGGGAGTGACCATTATTAAATTAATTAAGTATACATCAACTACATATACAGTTAAAACCAAACTGAAAGCTGTCTTCAGGATTTCAGCTATACAGAAGGCTCTTGTATCTGTTGCTCTTAAACATTTCTGTTGTAGTCGTGCCTATGGGCAGTCACTGGATTAAGTGCCTATCATGGTAGTCTAGCAAATGCAGCATGAAGACACTTCATTTTTCCTTATGTTGCAGAGTTCAGATTTTTGCCTTGCCTTCTGCACACACTCAGTCCCATGATTACCATTGTGTTTACAGGTGCTCTGAAGGCACAGAGCACATCGTGAAATGAGACCTCAGGCATCGGTCACTTCAATTTGTTTTCTTTGTACTCTGCAACATGAAATTTCTGATGAGAAGCTTTTATGAGTGGAATCACAATTTCCACTCTTGACTGGATAAAAAGAAACTTATTTCAGGTAACAGGGCAATCACCACTATGAGTAACTCTCACAGTCAGTTTCTTTTCCCCTTTCTTCCATGGGGAGGAGCCCAATAGCTCATTTGCAGACAAATTACTTCCAACTTTGCCATGAGGTTCCTGGGGAGGTGAGGCCAAACCCATCTATATCAGACTGGAATGTGGAATAGTAGGTCAGAGGCAGCTCTGTCCTTGCTTGAGGTAGTCCAAATAAATGAGTATGTGGGCACCTGTACAACCTCACTTTCCCCTGTCAGTAGTTAGCTCCCAGCTGCCCTCTGTGTATGTGGGGTAAGAAAACCCTCATGTGCTTCAGGATCATTATGTTATGAAGCCAGGTGGGGATTGTTTTACTTCACTGTAGAAGTAAAATATCTAAAGAATTGTTCAGTTTATATTTTCTGTTTGATAATATTATAATTATTTTATGGCATCTATATCCAGTGAAAAACTCACCAAATAACCTGAAAAAACATAACTGAGTTTTGTTTCTTGGATTTCAGAAAATGTATGCTATCATACTAGTTTCTACACAGCAGGAAATACAGAACATTTTGTAGCGTGGAAGATAGTTGTTTGTATTAACTAGATTGTCAGCTTTTCAGTGGCTTTTATCTGTCAGACATCCTAATCTGTGTTTAAACAGAAGTATATGAACTTCAATTTGTGTTAAGCTCACTATTGGAATGTCCCTTAGTCGAACAGTAAGGCCATGGTGATTGTGGCTTGTGTGAGGGACTTATACTTCTCATTTTCTTCTTTTGCCAGTCAGGTCATCCATGTCAGACTCACCTAAGATATGCTGAAGTAAAGGATTTGGAACTTTACACAATTAGGTTCCAGACTTAGGGGTTTATTATACAGACACTGGTAGTAAACTAGATGAGAAAACAAAGAAAATGTCTTGGTTGTTTCCTATGTAGTGCATCTACACCAGCATATCTCATAACTGGTTCCTCACTGGTGCAGGTTTTCTTATCATAGAATGGGTGAAAACTTGATGTAGTAGATTTTATTAGTAGAGATATATCCTTAGCCTTTGGCCCAAGTTATCAATTCCATAAACTATGATACTGTTTTCTTTGAAATACATTTATTGTGATGACAAAATTAGTGCCATAAAGGGGGAATATTTTCCATTTATGAATGAAATCTCTTCTATCAAAATTTAACAAAAGAAAATAACAGAAGCAAGAAAACACAAAAAAAATGTGCTTGTTCCCTTTGTCATTAGTTGGGAAAATTCTGCAGAGGTGAAAAGAAGGTTGTGAACATCTTCCAAATTTTCCAGTATGTAAAATTGTAGGCCGTTACTTCAGGATTTTAATATAAATTGTTGAAAAAGTTTGAATTTTAAAATCTCTCCCCACTCAGCCTTGCTTTTCTTAATCTTTGGCGTTTCAAGAAATGGTGTGGCACAGACACCTAAATAGAGTGTGTTTCAAAACAAAAGGTATCACAAGAAACCTACAGCATCAACTTTTGAAAATCTTTGCATAAAGTAATGCTCATGTGAGGAGTCAAATATCTTGAACAGGATTGCAATTCAGGTCTCTAGCATAGCATGACATCAGCTTAAATTGGTACAATTCCCAAGACAATTGTTCTTGTTAATTCTTATACCTGGCCTGGCAATACTGTCCACAAGGATGTTGATCAACACTTGGAAGCACACGAATAGTGTTTGTCTATTGCTCTTGGCTCAGCAAGAACTGCCTGCAGAGGCATCTCTGTTAGTGTCTGAAGGTCCTGCCTGGACAGCTCCTGAAACACTGGAGCACACTGTGATGAAGGTGGAAGGCAGCCTCTCTTCAACTTGGTCTGTTTTTTCCAGTTATCTCATCTGCACAGAGACTAGCTGGGGAGTTCCTGGGCCACCAGGGGAATTCACAACTAAATGCACTGTGTGTGCACACAGGCACAGGCCTGATACCCAAATACACCACAATTATAACTAGTAACTGTAGGACCTATTGGAATTTCATTCTTAAAATCACAGTTACAACTTAAACTCCATCAATTTTGCCGTGTTGAGGAACCATACATTTTGCTAAAGAGTATGATTTTTTCCTACAATTTTAAAAGTAGTCTACATCTTGAATGTGTGCTGTAATAGACAATCTTCACATTAGAGAACAGTTTTCTTACAAATTTTAAAACCTAGCTCCCTGATGTTCTGCAGAACAAAAGCTGCTACATGCTTCATTTTAGATAACACCAAAGTACAAATCTATAAATGAAAATGCTCTCAGAGATCCCTGAAATAGTGACTGAAATTATTCTTTCAATTTTACAGTTCTTCACAACTCAGTAATGTTGGTTAAACTGATTTGGGAGCTGTGTGCTTCCCATTCATATGGAAGAGCTGACATGGAGCAGCCACCCCTTGAACATCTGGCACTCTGCAGGCAGCCACCCAAACCAGCAGATGTCGAAAACACTAATATGTTTTCATAAAACAGGCATGTTTTTCAGTAGAAATCCACTTTTCCATAAAGGTCTCAGTCAGTCCTACTAGAGAAAAAATGAAGCAGGTTTTGAATTTTTTTAACAATTAGGTTAAAATCAGTTCCTAATGAAAAGATAGCTTCATTTACCTTACCAAAAAGGAATTTCTGAAAATGGTTTCTGATACACTTCATCTTTTGTATCTTTCCTTTTCTGTTACACTGATTCTTGCCCATTGGCACCCTGATCAAAATCAGCTTCTAGCAGACTCTAAGCATGGACTTGGTGGTATGCAAATCAGTTTTCATTAAAAACAGTATCCTGAAGGCAGCTTATGAGCTAAAAGCATCTGTCTAGGTGGTACTGCTGTGCTTGTGAAACAAAGCAGACTTTCTAACCAGCTTGACAAACAAGAATACGCCATGTATCTCTTGACCATTTTAGTTGGCTAAAAAAGGCATTTAACTTTATCCATGGCCTGATAAGATACATTGTTTGAGCACAGTAAAGAAGTAAGTTAGCTGCTGCAAAGAACCGCTGAGGAAAAGGCTTAGACAAAAGGTACTATATATATTTGCTGAGGCCTGGAACTTTTAATTCTGTAGTTTTAACTTTTTCCTTTGTGGTTAACTCATTACTTTGTTTTCTTGTTGCTGCACAACTCCTACTTGCACTGTAGTGTGGTGTGCTCTTAGGTCATTGTATTAAGCCATTTCTGTGTCTGGAGTCATACTTAGGGCTAGGGAACACAAGATATTTAAATGGAATCCTGCAAATGAAAAATACAATATCTTACACTTATTTAGATGCAACTTTTTAAATACTTCTTGCATTATTAGTAGATGTTGGTAAACAATATTTTTTCAGTAGAGATAAAACTAATTAAGGTAAAGTCTTCTTAGAAATTTGGAATTAGTAGTCAAGCATTTCTGTCCATTTTTGTCCAGTAAGACTGTTCTTCCTTCTTGATTTTTAGGCAAAAATATAAGTTCTGTTTAGTTGAAACTAGAATAGCAAATATTGTTCTGTAAAAACCACAAGTGTTGAGGATTGCATGTAGTTACTGCAGTACAAAATGTGGTTTGGATACACTAACTGATAATATCTATGAATAGTAATTTCTTAGTTATATTTTCAGATCCCTGTCAGTAATATTTACTCCAATTCAGTCACAAGCTTTGTGGCACTTTAAAATCCTTTTTAGACCAGAATCAGTTCATTATATTAACCTTCTCAGTCACCATATTTACTTTACTGGTTAGAGTCTTAAAAATATCATAGTGGAAGCATTATTAGTATTTCAAAGCAAATTAGAGAAGTTGATTCACACTAGCATTTCCTTTCCTTCTGTTCATAAAGTTAAGATGCCCTCTCCATTCAGAACCAAATTCTTCTTAAGATATGGGGAGCTTGAATTTTATTATCCAAAGAGAAATGAAATAAGAATTTTTCTGTCTCCGTTATAAATGTTTCTGGCCACATCATAGCTCAGCAATTTCTGAGCTGAAAACAGCAAATGCCTTCATACAGAAAATAGATTGTATTTTCACATTTAAGAAATTGTGTTGGTGAAGTAATGATGCCTCAGTGATATTTCATGATACCTGATTGTCTGTTTGTAAGAAGACTGATATGTCTGAAAAAAGATCATTCTCATCTCCCTGGAAAATCTCATTTTTCTGAAAAACGTCGGTTTAGAGAAGTATCAAATATCTATTCTTTTTGAAAATAAGGTTAAATACACATGCCTTGGGCTAATCTACCAACTGTCTTTGCAGTAGCAGTGGTAATGGTAATTTTATTAAAGGTATTAAAGCCTCTGAAATGGCTAAGTTATGTATTGTACTTTTGCTATATGGGAATTTCCAATGTACATGGCAGCTAATTTAGATAATTTCCTCAAAATATAGAATACTTTCTTCAGGATGATGGCACTAAAGAGTGAGCACCATGAGTAGCCTATTTAGTTTCTTTAAGGATTTGGATTTGAATTTGTTTAGCCTATTGTTCGTTTGAATTTTTAAATTTTATTATGTTTTTTATCTTGAAAGGCTTTTTGGGTGTCCATGGGTTCCTGAATAAGTATCCTTTTCCATTGGAAGCAGTCTGCAGAATGTACTCATCAGAGATGTAGACTAAACTCAGCAGATTTCACAGGCTAATAAAACGATTTAATAGGAAGTAAGACAGCAAACTTAAACAAGCAGAATGCAAGTATATTGTCAGTTTTGACTATTATTCAGTTTTCAAAATCTGTACACCAAATAACCTCCATGTAAACTTTTCTGTTTCTTGAGTTAAAATGTATGAAATGTTGCTGTCATCTCAGTACATTTGGCTCTACCTGTATTATAGTCTGAATCCAGAGAATGTAAGTTGCTGGCTTGCAGCAATGCGCTTTTCTTCCCCCAGTCCCGGGCAGGGGGGGTGTCCGGCTAGCGCGCTTCTTCTGGTCTGGACCGGGGCCGCCGCATGTG
Source organism: Anomalospiza imberbis (assembly GCF_031753505.1). Taxonomy (NCBI): domain Eukaryota; kingdom Metazoa; phylum Chordata; class Aves; order Passeriformes; family Viduidae; genus Anomalospiza; species Anomalospiza imberbis. The sequence goes on along the minus strand of NC_089686.1, from coordinate 26,623,828 downwards.
TGCGGAGCTCTAGGGCTGTGCCTCCGCGTGGGTCTGCCGTGCCATAGCCAGACACTGAGACGAGACAAAGGGTGGCGCACCCTGCTCATGTGATTGAGAACTCTTTATTCCTGCATGGCCGCAGTGGTGGAAAATGCAGCTGCTCCCAAGCCAGCATGGGCAGAAATGGCAGCAGGGTACCGGGAGCAGGGGGTTAAATAGGGGGTGGGCCGACAGGGGCGGAAGCCCTCTCGCCTAATGGGGACAAACCACAGGGGAGTGGTGTGGAACATGACAGCCTATGGGAACATAACAGGGGTATGTACAGGGTTCTGGGATGAATGGGATTACAGAGGGGGGTGATTGAAACAACATTTCTTGGGGAAGGGGAGTGGTTACAAGATTGACATGACCGAGCTCCTGTGATACAGCTTGGAGCAAACCATTATGAGGGGGAAATAGGGGTACATAGAACTGGTCTAACTAACATTTATTAAATTCCCTAACTGTACCAACTCGGGATGCAACATATCCCCGCTTTTTAACACTGGCTGTGGGAAAAATAGAGGTTTCTGAACTGTTTGGACTGTTCTTCAAATTTAAAGAGCATTTTTGGTGACTAAGGACGAGTATATAAGAAAGAAAATCCAGGTGTATTACCCTTCTAATAACAGTACAGCTATCCTGACCAATACAAAAATACTGTGCTTGATCTATAGATGATTCCCATAAGGTCATGCAATGAAGAAAAGCTGACACAAATGTTTTCTTTGTAAGGAGAAAGAGTGGGCCTTGTTTATGGTCCTAGGAGCACAGAAGTAGATCTATTATGATTTGGATCAGTTATTGCTATATATGTTTTTAATGAAGGAAGAGAATGTCCATTTACTGTCTTCCTGTACACATAGTCCCACTCCAGAGGTTTATTTTGTGCAAGCTTGTAGTATGAGAAATAGTTTCTTTGTAATTTTCCTAGAGACTTAATATTCTTAAGAGTACTACTATTTTTCTATCCTGTCTTTCAAATTTGTAGATACCTACCCTTGTGTAGGTATTTTGTACAGATGAAAATTAAAACAATATTGCATTTACTTTGGTTTTTGATTGGCTCAAACCTTCCCAGGACAGTCTTTGCTACCCCCCCCGCCCCCAAATTTACACAGTTTTGCATGGGAAAGGGATAGGACCCCATAATAAAGTGTAGCTCTTCTGGGCCTGCCTGTAACATACTGGTTGTTAACTAGCTTCACAGATAACTGTACCAGCTTTTCTAGTTCTGAGAGCCACAGTCATCTCTGGACAGAGGAGGCATTAAACCACAAGCGGAGCATACTAGGATGTCATCCTAAAATAGCTTTGCTTCTTCTACTGAAGAAAAAGGGAAATTATAATGTTCAAAATCTGAACTCTCACGTGTGAGGATTTTGAAGTCTTGTATTCTACATGTATGAAGGTATAGGGTATGATCTGTGCCTCAAGAACAAATGTATTGCTCTCCTGTTTTGTTTTTTTTTTAATGCATGATGATTGAGGTTTAAAAAATTAAAATTCAAACTTTGGGAAATTTTTAAAATTCATTTGCACTTGTTGGTGAAGCTGAACGAGGCAGGGTAACTTGATTTGGCAGTGTTGTAAATGCTCACTCCCAGGCAATTCTCACTACCCAAAACTGGTCCTGAGGTATCCCAAAATGGAGATACTGTAAGTCTGAGTGGTGAAAGGGATTTCACTGGGTCTGTTGTGTGTTTGGCCTGCAGAAGACATTATTTGCATACAGGAGATTCAGTGACTATAATAATACAATGAAATGAAATTAAATCACCATTATAAAACACTAGGCACTAACCTAGTAAAAAAAAATTAGTGAAAAGTATTTCACATAAGTTATATGACAACTCAGTCATGCTCTTTTACACAAATTAATCATTGTAACTTTTGAAACACCTTTAAAATTATTTGAAATTAATGTTTATTTTACAAATAAACTGCATCATGCTTATGTAGGAACTCTGTTGTTTGTAATTTTTTTGTCTATTAAAATGCATGCTATTGCCTGAAATTTTAGTGTTGTTATGCTGGTATTATCAATATAGATGTAGTCAGTAATTTGTTTTTGGAAATGCAATGAAATTTTTTTTTATAAAATTTGGAGATTGTAAATCATTAAAAAAATGTAACACCAGCATCTCAAAGGACAAACAAGCACACTTTCAGCTACATTTAAATTTGCTTTTACTTATCTGCCAAGAGCTATTGACCACTCCCATGGTTCTGTGCTGTGTTACTCAGAGGTATAATATAATTCACATTTTAAGTACTCAGAGTAGCACAATTGCTGTCTGTGTTTTGGTGTTTGCAATGCCAAAGCATTCAGGAGAAATACAGAAAATCCAGGAAATTAATGGAGGCTTTTATTGGTAAATATTTTTATTTGCATCTTCTCTGATACTTTTTTCTCTTTCTTAATTGTACAAATGAATTGGGTTAATAATATGGGATCTTAATTTATTAGCTATATTTTGCTAAGATGGAACTTTAGTTCACCTTCTAATTGCATGAAACCTTTTGCCTGTACATATGTAAAACAAATTACATCTCCTTCATATTCCCCTGAAACTAAAATCTTTCAAGAACTGTTTTAAAACTACATAGTGTTATTTAATGCCAGAGAGTTCATTTTGGTCTGACAGTAAATAAACCAAATAAGATTTAAATAATATACATGTGTAAGTTATTTTCCCCTTGGTAACTCCATATTTGCCAAGGCTACTTTGCCCCATGAATTCGTCTTTGGTTTGGAAAGCTGTTATCTCTTGGTTGGCTTTTTTTCTGCATGTGGTAGGGCAATACAACTTGGACATGTTTTGATTAAATAGTTTTTTGGCATGGTGTGTCTCTGGGCAGAAGAGATGTACCTAGAAATGTGTAAGATAAGATAGAACAACAAGTCAGAAAACTGTGGTTTCTGCAGATTATTTTCTGAGTATCTCAAGAAGGCAAGAAATTATTAAGGGCAATTGTATACAGTGGGCTGCGTGTGCAATTCACCATGATTATGGCAACTTAGCAATTGTTTCACTGTATAGCAATTTTACCTGTGCCATTTCCTGCCTGTGTTCTTCCCTTGTTGTCTCTTGATAATAGACAAAGGGAGATTCAATTTAGGAAGCCTCATGTGTACTTTTTTTTGACAATGAAATATGTTTGGACAGACACAATCAAAGAGAAATTTACATAGTGAAATACAGAAAAAATAAATTAATGGTGGCAGCAGAAGAATTTATGGGACTTTGAAGCAAAAAAAATCTGCAAAAATAGCCTGTATGTCTTCTAAATCTGCAAAATAGGCATCCTGGAGAATAGGGCTATCTTTTTTCTCAACATCTAAAATTATGCATTCAAAACTTGGCTAAATTACCTAAAAGGTGGCAAACAAAATGAGGAGTGAGAAACAGAAACTGAGAGACCTAAAGCATTTAATGTGAGGAAGAGTGGGTTATTCATGTTTAAGATGTAACAAAGGGAAAAACCCCACTGATTGTTTATGGCAGAAGCTGTGACAGAGAAGAAAGGGTTGAGGTGATTTTACAGAAATATGAATTACTGTGGGACTGCTGGAGTAGAGCCTGCCTCTTCGTATTTAGTTTTGCACACCCAACACAAATTCTGTGGCTATGTGACAGGGCTAGGTAGCTGCTCTGTCAGTGCATTTGCCGCCCTTACTCCCACATTTTTATCCAGTCTAGATTTAATGGTCTCAAGGGATCCAGGCTTTCACTTTTTCCCTTAGGAGGTTATTATACAATCTAATAGATCTGACTTCCATGGGAAATTTCATATTTGTCTTAAATTTTCTCCTTCTTAATTTAACTCTATTAGTCTCATCTACTATACCTTCTAATACTGTACTAAGTCTTCTTTCTGCTTGGTGTTCAGATTTATGAAATATAAAACAGACAAAACCAGACAGGACCTTTCTTTTAATCAACACTTAGTCTTGTTTATTTCTTATTTGTTCCACCATTTCCACTTTTGAAGAAATTTTGCTTGTTGTTCGCTAAACACCCAACAGTTTTTCTCCTCGTAAATGCGGTTGATTCCTCCCAGACAAAAAGTACATACAGATCAAGTGAAAGATGGAGAATGCATATAAATCATCAGAAGGTAAAATCATTCCCAGGATTGCTATAGTTAGCTCATTACTAAGCATTTTGTCCCCAAAATTTTCAGTTAATATATTTAGATGAATGATAAACTTACAGAGAAGAAACTGTCTGAGCGGTCAAACCATCTTGCATGTGATCTACATCTACAATAGCACAATGCCCGTATCACATGATGATTATTGGATTTCAGTAGTGGGGTTCCCAGTTTTATGTTAATTTTAAAGACATTTTAGATTATAATCTGGTATTGTGACTCAACATAAAATAATTATATGGTTATTTTTCTCATTTTTATCTGCCTATGGAGGCCAGTAGAAGGAATTGCCCCCAGAGAAACTCAAAAAATTTTATCTTTTAAAGTTTTCTCATTGTTGCAGAGGATAGAAGATCAAATCTGCTTTTCACTAACTATTCACTCTTAAGAAATATCTAACAGTTCCCACTGGTTACAGACAAAAATTAGTGGTTCATCTAAGGCAAATGATGGTCTTGTTATGATAGGCATTAAAGGTTTGTTTAGTATTTGGTGATAATTGGCCCCTTGGTTATCATTGCTATAGGGAGGGCATGTTCTTAGTTTCAGAAAGAGAACTAAAAACACATTGCGGATGCTGCTGCGTCAGAGGAGGGTTCATCATGCTCTCCTTAAAAACCAAAGATAGAATCCCTGCTATTGTAAGACTCAACCTTGCCTATGGAGCTGCATAAAGCATTTCCATGGTGCTAGTGTTCCTTTTAGCAGGTGGAGTGTCAGTCAGATGAAAATGCAGCTTAAAAGAAAAGAAGAAAATTAAAAATTCTTTGTAAAAACCTAGGTTTTATGGAAAGCATGAACAATGGAGACATTGACTGAATCCATCTCACATGTAATATTTAGTTCCCAGGAAAACATATCCTAGTGGTGCTTATTTAATACTAAGTAAGCTTAATTTAAAAAGTGAGGCTTTACTAGAAGCTAAATTTAAAAAGAAAGGCTTTACTAGAAGCTAAATGTAGAACCATTTCCATGTTAATATAAGGACAACTTCCGCTGTAGTTCTTATTTTGATTTACTGAATGTCATTGGTAGGTAGTATTCAGGAATCTGAAAATACCACTAGGTTATTACATGGCTTATTAGGTTATTAACTCAAATTATTAACTTAAATTATAAACTCAAATTCTTAAATAATAGGCACTGTCCAAACAGAGACTTTCTGTGTCATCAAAAATGCTGAAGGAAGAAAAGGAAGAAAATAGACAGCTGCCATTCTATGACCAAAAATTGAGTTCAGAACTTGACATCTTGGTATTTTGTCATAGCAAATTATTGGAAGGTAACTGTGCCAGGAGCAATAGACTTGCAAAAGTAGCTGTACATTAAGCATATAAAAATAATTTTCCAGGAATTGTTTCAAGTCATATTCCCTTTAAGACAAATGAAGTGGACATCCTGTATCTTTTCTACCAGTAACTGTTCCCATTGCTCTAAATTTCACAATTGAATTATATCTGTCATAGTGGGTGTTATAATTAAAAGTGCTACATTCTTAGCCAAATTATATGTGCAACTATACCTAAATATAGAAGTCCATATTTCAGTAGTGTAGATTTCTCAAAAACACTGTTAGGAAATTTGAAATTAATCTTCCTTTTTCACATTCTGTAACCATAGAATCCAAGACAGATAATTTTTAATTCTGTGCTATTGCTCTAAAAAATCAACACTCTAGAAACACTAATATTATTCATAAAGGTATTTACAAATATAAAAAATCAACCTAAAGAAAATTCTCTTTCAGGGGTAACCCAGTGCCCCACACATTGTGATAGTGTACTGAACTGAGAAAATTAAGATATTTCTTTTAGTACATTGTCTTAATCTGACAACAGGTGTAAACTGCTGTGTCATCCAAACTAACCTATATTTATGTATACATTGTAAGTTCACATGATACCTAGTTGCTGATTTGTGTATCAGAGACAGTACACTAGAAACAGTCAACTGATGCATTATGATGTAAAAAACTCAGGTAAAAAAAAAAACCTGGTAAAAAAATCATGCTTATAGTAAGTCTCTGTGCCTCTGGAAAAAAAAAAAAAATAAAAAAAAAAATTCTAGTTATCTGTCCTTACTGCAGATATGAATAGGTAAAGACCCAGGTGTTTTACCAAATTATAAAGATTTTCTAAGAACAGAGGGGAAAATGTTGCATATCAGAGCTCAGTATGTGTACACAGTGTAGGATACCTACACAATAGATGCTTCTTAAATTTAAATAGCTACAACCATCAAATAAATCCTACGAAGAACTTAAATTTTTTTTTTTCATGCAATTTTTTTTATCCCCACTTGTACAGAAAAATAACATAAAAGGAAGAGATTATTATATTCTGGGAAAGTGCTCTTTTATTTTTAATGTGTTCAGAGTCCAGCATAGGTCAGGAGGTGCTGCTTTTTTAACCCATGGATGTTCTGTACTATTGTAGTTTTCTGGATCAATAAGTTGCCTGAAAGTCAGAGGATGCCTTCATTTTGTGAAGGCTGGGCTCCTTTGCCCCATGCCATCAGCAGAAGATAGCACTCCTGGTGCCTTGAATTTACTCCATTGGTGTTTTAATTACATTTGTTATAGTTGTGTAGCTTTTCCAAACCAGCATGATTCCTACCTCACTTTTCCTTTCTTGCTAAATAAGAGCAGTTGATAGTTATATATAGGTACATGGTGATCACAAAAAGTGAAGAGAACTTTGTAGGGAAATTTAGCTTGTTGCAGCTTGTAAACTACATTTTATACATTGTAGTTCTAGGGATGACATTAATGTGTTGTTTAAAAAGCTGCTGTCAGGCCAATGTACATGCATTTTCCATAATGTATACGTGCTCATGTGTGATATTTAGACTACTCTATAGCTGCAAATGTGCCTGGAAAAATGGCTTTGATTAATTGACTTCCCTCCTCTTCTTTCCTCTCTTCACATGCAAAGGCTCCATTCATTATCAGGAAAGATCAGAGGAGGAGGGGAGCAGAGTACCTGGGTCACACGCTGTTAGAGTTACAATTTTCCAAATGCCATAAGTAAACAGTAGGGAACAGGAAATATCCAGGATAGGAGGGGACCTCTGTGTTTGAAGGTCTTCCTTCATTCCAAATATTTGGTCTGATTTTATCTTTAGCTGTGCAAATTTGCATTTCTCCATTGTATATACAGGTATTACTTGTTACATCTTCAACTCTTGTCTTTTTCATGTGTCACACATTTTCAGCCCCTCAGGTATGAGAAACCTTGAACATTGATTGAAGGCTATTCATTCCACTGTTCCTTGTCTAGTTATTTTTCCATAGGAAATGACTAGAAATTGTATATACATTTATAATTCTAAATTCAAAACTCACACTGCACTACATCAACAACATTTGCTTCTGTTTATTTATGAATGGTTCTCGCCTTTTAATGTGTGCTGATTTTGGATGCGATAGAGTTAATTTTCTTCCTAGTACATAGTATGGGGCCAAGTTATAGATTTGTATTGATAATACAGGGATGTTTCAGTTACTGCTGAGCAGCGCTTGCACAGAGCCAAGGCTTTTTCTGCTCCTTGTACCAATCCACCAGCAAGTAGGCAGGGGGTGCACAAGGAGTTGGATACAGACACAGCTGTGACAGCTGACCCTGAGTGACCAAAGAGGTATTCCATACCATATGACATTATGCTCAGTACCTAAATTTGGGGGAAGAAGGAGGAAGTGGGGGATGTTTGGAGTTACAGCATTTGTCTTCCCAAGTCACCCTTAGGTGTGATGAAGCCCTGCTTTCCTGAGGATGGCTGAACCATGGGAAGTGGTGGATGAATTTCTCATTTTGCTTTGCATGTGTGCACAGCGTTTGCTTTTCCTATAAAACTGTCTTTATCTTAACCCACAAATTTTCTTGCTTTTACCCTTCTGATTCTTTTCCCCATCCCACTGAGTGGGGAGTAAGAGGGAAGCTGTGTGTCATGCTTAGTTTCTGGCTAGGGTTAAACCATGACATGCTACCTCTCTGCTGGGAAAAGTTTATTTCTGCTAAATTTCATGCATGTTCATGACATTTGTGCCACTCATAATTTATACATAAAATAAGAATTTTGCACAAGGAGAATATTGCTAGTGAGAAACCAAAAGTTTGGCCCCATCTTTATTCATCTTATTTTGCTTCTTCAGTTTAACATTATTACTGGTTAATAGGTGCACCTGAAAATCAAGCTGTATTGTGGTATCTGGTGTGTTATGTTAAATGAATCTTTTCTAGGACAGCAAGTGTCTTTTTTTTTTCTAATGAAAGAGAATACCTCATCTTTTCCAATTTTCCTATCAAACACATCCACATCATCTTGAGACACTGCCACATCCAGCTGCATCTATACTCAACTTCAATTATATGAAATTACACAACCTACTCTCAGGTCCTTTAAGTTCTCTTTGCTGTGTGAGGCACACGCATGGTGCATTTCCTGTGAAGTGCATGATTACAAACTATTCAGTGCAAGCCTGTTTTAAGTAAACAGTAAATTAAATATTGTCAGTGCTTGTTCAGACATGCTCTTATGAAAGAAAAAAACTTGTAGATTTGGGTTCATAAAACTCTAGATTTAAGAAAGGGACAGACATAAACTAGGCATCCTTTTTCCTTTTTAACTTCTCTTGACTGGCCCAGTTGTTCAGGAGCTGATACAAAACTGTGTTCAGATGTCCCTACAAGGGGGATTGGACTAGTAAATATGCTAAATGTAGCAAAAATTCTGTTTATTGCTCTTTATTCGAATGGAAAATTCTCAAAAACATTCTGTCTCTTTCAGGTACAATGCTGCCTAAAAAACTGTTAAGACTCTGAGCAATATACCTTTTTCAAGCATGAAAAATTACAGTAGAAGTACCTTATTTTATTACTTTTCTGACAATATTTTTTTTTGCTATGCCAATAAACCTGACTGCAAGGGTTAGGAAAGAAAGAAAATGGTTACTTCCTTAAGAATTGAGGGCTCTTGAGTATTCTGTGCTACCTATCACTCCATTTCTAGCATGGTCACTACCATTTGAAGAAGTATAAAGTTTTATAAAAACCAGAAGCTATGAATGTGCACTTGCAAAGTCTCTTTTCATCTCTGCCAGTTAACTTATTCCCAAGAGAAAGAAAAGCTCTTTTTTTCCCAAGTGGTCAAATATTGTTTCCATTTAATCCATAGACATTTCAAAGAGAAAATATGTTGCCTGTATACGTTTTAGGTCTGCACACAATTTATGCTTAAATACAGCAAGTATCCTTTTCTCTATTGTATTTTGTTTATTTCTTACAGGCAAGTATATTGAGAAGGTCTGGAATATGATTAAAAAAATTATCCAAGTTATCATTGGTGTATTAAATGACATAACATATAGTAGATCATGTTTCCAGTTCCTTTATTACTAGATATTAATGCAATTTGTAAAAATAAAATAATAATAAAAAAAGAAATAAAATATTTTATTGACTGTTGAAATAGAGATCCTTTGCAGACTACTAAAAATATTAGGGAAAAAAAGGTTGAAAAATAGTTGCTTTACAAATTAAGAATGCAGAGATCTAAAGCAGTCTGATATGTTCTTTGAAAATGGATATGAGAGTTAACTCAGGAACACAATATTAATAGATTTGTATAAGTGCACATAAGGCCAATATATTCAATGTTGTAATTTTTTTATGGTTTCATAAATAGTGCTATCACCAACATTTCAAAGAACTCTGAAAAAAACAGAGCTCATATATGGTGGCATAAATTTAGTGTATTTTATAGAACACTGTTACTCCAGATATAGCCTACGGGTTGTGACTTTTCATAAAACCTAATGAATGTCTAGATTTGTCAGCTGTTTCAACACAGATGCACTTTGCTGATCTAATGGAAACATTTTGAGCCCAGATCCAAAATATCAATAGCTTTTAGTATCACAGATTAGTTTGGCTATTGGGTGAATTGGGATGTGGTTCTTGATAAAAACCAGCAAGTAATTTTTTATGTGTGTTTTATGATAACTGCCTCTTCAATGTCTGATGCTGAGATTTTTTTCCCCCTCACTCTCTTTTTTTTTTTTCTTTTCTTTCTGCAGAGTTTTAAGTTGAATGTAGATAGCCACTGTGCTTTGAAAGAAGCAGTGGTAGAGGAAGGACGCCAACTTCTTGAGCTTATTGTATCTCACAAATCAGGTAAATCCTTCTGAAATATTGCAAGTCTTTATGTCTCCAGACTATTAAAGAATGAAGAAGCATTGCTGTAAATTACTGCATATATTCACTTCCTTATGTATTATTAATATTTACATTATCAGATTGACCTTCAGGATTTATAAATGTTTCATATACTGCATACAATGCAGTGATACTTATAAAATGAAATACTGCCTGCAAATAGTCTGTTCATTTTATTTTGGTCTTGCTGTTCGACTGAGTTTCAATTGAAATCATATCACTGAAAACTTCACACTGACATATTCTTTGATGTAGGTGCTATGGAAATAATATTAAGATAATGAACTAGGATTTCAAATATATACATATGTGTATTTACATATGCTGCATGAGTAATTGCATTGGTAAAGCTTTATTTTACCACTTTAATTCTTACATTGATTTAAATATATTTATGAGGACTAGATTAAAATTAAAAATACCTTTTTCCTTTGGTTAGGCTTCTCTGTTTCTTCAGAGGCCTTAAATTGAGAGGAGGGAGAGAGACATTCTGATTTCCCTTTATCCTTACCACCTCCTATATTTTTAGATGTTTGCGTGACTTGTCTGCTAATCGGGTTTTAATCAGCATATACTGCTATGGAATGCCATCTTAATTTTGGCCTACTTAACATGCTTTTCATCCAGGTTGAAGTTATTCTTTGCTATGCTGTTTTCTCATCATGTTATATGTGTGCCTCTATTGTTTCACAGCATCAGACATGTCTGTGTAACGTGAAAGCCATAGAAAATTACTGACTTCTATGTATAGTTCCAGAGAGATAGAGAAGTCATAGCTAAGGAGGGTAGTGCATGTCATCACAGATGTAAGTAACAGTAATGTGTAAATTACAGCAAATATTTAAAGGAAATGAAGGTAAAGAAAATGTCTTTGGAGGATTACAAAATGTTTCAAGACAAAGACTGGATATTAGAGGGAGAGATTTTTCTGCAGTGTTCTCCACTGCAGAGAAATGACAGTTTATGTGGAATTTTTCTCTTGAAATTGTCATCTGAAACTCAATCAAAATTTAACATGATGGCTAAAAAGTTTTGTCTCTATAGCATTGTTTTCCAGGAAGAACAATACAAAGCTTAGATTTATTGATGAGAAAACACATTAAAACTCTTGTTGCATTTATTATTTTAAATATCCTGCTAATTATTTGAATAAAGGACAATATTTAAAGATGCTGTTGAGTTTACAGATTTTATTTTTCCCCCCCTTCATTTTGGAGAAGGACTGAAGGACATGCTGCAGATGATTGCAAGTCAATGGAAGGAACTACAGAGGCAAATCAAACGGCAACACAGCTGGATTCTTAGGGCTCTGGATATCATCAAAGCAGAGATACTGGCTACTGATGTGTCTGCAGAGAATGAGGAAGGGACTGGGAGCCCGAAGGTAAGTGGCTTGAAGTTTGCCTTATTTCCTCTTATTTCCGTCTTCTTTTGAACTAGGCACCACTGAAGTTTTCTTTCCACCCTAAGGCTTTTCATTTCTACTGGGTAAACTTTTTTTTATAAACAAAATGAAATGCCTTACTCTGAAACAATAGAAAAAAATCTTAGAACTTTCAAGTTTTCCAGCAAGACCTGTCTTATTGTGTGTAGAGGGGCACGAGGGGGAACATAAAACATTTAGTAAACAAAACATAAAGCATCTTTAACATGAATAATCAGAATGCTTTTAAATTGTTTTGTTGCAACTATAAATCACTATAATCAGTGCAATCACTCAGCTCTGACATCCATTAGCCGCTTGGTTACAGCAAATTAACAAAGAAGAGAGAAAGTGATTCATTATCTCATTCCTGTTAATGACTATCAGATGCATTGCTTAATTAGGGGATGGCCATTGTAGTAGGAAGAAGGTCATATGCCTTCCACAAATCTTTTTACTCCAAGTTTAAGTTGTCCATAATAGTGCTTGTTTTGAATACAAGTACTTTTAGAGTAAGTTATTGACACCTGTCATAATTTTGTGGATATTAATTAATAAAAAGGGCTATAGTAGTTACCAGTTGCCAAACCTAGTGTATGTAAGAGCATTTTAAATACAGACCATGTTTATTCAAATTGATGCAAGCAGTGTAGGGATACTGCACACAATGGTTTAGGGTCCATGACCTTCCATCACCATCAGTCATAAGCAGAGTTGTTTCTTAAGTGAAGAGCATGCAGGAGAACAATCCAGTAACTCAGTATCTTAACACAAATCTGGCTGAAATGTTTAGAAAAATTCATGGCCTCTTTTCTGGAAACATCAGAGATGGTTGTGCTGAGTGGATTTTATGGTTCTGATGCTAGACAATTCTTAGCATTGGTGCTAAGTGCTTCCAAGAGAGTAATTTGGAGAGTGACTCTTGGCTATGATTATATTAAAAGTTCTGCTGATTTCTTACTATAAATTCTTCATAGCAAGAATGGTCTTAGAGATGGAGGAAGAATCAAGGAGAAAAATGAAACAAAAATACAGGAAGACAGAATTTGAAGAGACAGGAGACAGAATTTGAACTGATATCCCTCATCACTTGCATGATTGAAAGTGCTTCTAAGCCATAGAGCTCCTCCTTTAGGAAGTAGGTGGTGGAGCAAGACTTGATTTTGTAATGGGATCTGTTAAACTAAACAGACTAGCCCAAAGCTGTTTTTAGCCTGCCGGTAATATGATCCCATATCTCGGAACATTTGACTCATCTAAGTCAATGTGGCCAAACATTTAACAGCTCAATCAAAATTATCATGTAACAAGTATTCTAAAATCCAGCTGGATGTTTGTAATGAAAATTGAGGAATCCCTAGCTTAGAATGATTATATTCAAATATTTGCTTGAAAAGGGAGAAATGGAGGCATGGTTTATATTGCAGTAAATTTCTTATATCGATAGGGGATAGGTCCTTGCGCTGTGTTTTTTATCATAGAGATAGGAAACTGAAGAAATGCTTTTTTTGTTTATTTGGTTTGGCTTGGTTTGTTTGTTTGTTTGTGCTTACAGGTAAATTTTAGAAGAAGTAGACTGAAAAAAGAGATCAAACTAAAAATATTTGCAGGTTATTTCAGTGATTCTTGTAAGTATGTGCAGTAAAACGGTTGAATACCATCTATTTCTTCACACTAAAAGATTAACTAAAACTAAAATAGAATTAATAATATAACTGCACATTTCAGTTTGTATTTGTTTCAAAAACCAAAAAGAGCCTAAGAAGTGTAATAAAAAATCGAAATATTATACCTAGAGGGTATTTTTATTTTTGCCTTTTTTGAGACACTACAGGAACAGTGTTGGTGTTAGAAATCTGTAAAGAAATAGGAAAAGGAGGAATTTCAAAGACCCTAGGAAACTTTTCCCTTAGGACTTTTTAAAACATGTTTTCATAGCACTGTGGCATCTTTAATGAGAAAAGTGAAGAGTGAGAGGGGGAAAGGGATGTTCTGAACTCTAGAAACATTTTGTCAACATTTGTAGTAAGAATTCAGATTTTGCTTCGGAAATTTTTCTCTTTTTTTGTATGTAAGTTTCATAGTGGCTTAGAGTGATTGCCATAGAAGATTTAGAATTTATTTAAAAATTTCTGATATCTAAGCTCTTCTAATACATTTCGTCCTCCATAAAATCTTAGGAAAATAGTGAAGTCTCTAAGTATTTACTAAAACTCTTTTCCAGTCATTTTTATAAAGGAAGGATTGATGACTGTATTCAGTTTAAATTGAAGGATATAGAGTTTTGCCTTCTTACTCCATTGAGAAGCCTTTAAAAACGACACATTCCAACAAGTACTGGTCTAACAATATAAGTAGTACATGAGACGTAAAATACATGACTGTCCTTCTGAATCTTGAGGCGCTTAGCTACAGTATATGTTTCCTTTTGATGGAAATCAAAATTATATTCAAAATATCTGAAAAATAGGAGGAATGATTTAATATATGTGTGTATTTTTCAATTTTTTACCTTCTGAAGATGTCTGAGACCACTTGTTTTGTAAGTGATCTCTTAAATCAGGTCACTTCTCCATCACAAAAGGACTACTGGAACAGTATTGCTTTAAATAAACAGTAAAGAGTGGTATTGAAAAACAACATGATTTGCTTTCATATCTAGTGGCCGTGAGTGTAAATACCCAAATATTACCCTGATCTATTTGATTCATAGTTTGCTGGAAAAGATCATTGCTTTCTGAAGAACCTGTAAATTTGTCTTGTAACTGATGTCCTTTAAAAGCATACAAGTCTTAATAGCATTTATCCATTGTACACATTCTCCTTCACTGAACATTGTATGGAATAATATTCTTAATGTCACTTTCATGTTCTGCTCCCAGCATGCATTTGTACAGTTAGTTCATTACTATGATTTTTGAGATCTGGATATCTTTGTTCTGCAAGTAAATGTTTGAATTAAGTTATGTGGGTTGTTTTGGTAACAGTTCAGAATATAACATCAGGATTTAAAGGCTGGTAGGTCAAAAGAATAATGGTATACTCTGTTAAAAAAAAAAACCAAACAAAAAAACCCAAAAAAATATATATACATACGCACACACAGTTTGTACTTCTGGACATGTTTATTTCCAGAATAATTGCTTTATTACTGAAAACCACTTCTTGTTTCCCATTCCAACTTCAGAAAATTAAGCATGTAACTGGTTAAGACACTGGACTTAATACACAGAACATTGAAATCTGACTCAGTTCCAGGTAAAAAACAATCTTGGGAAGAATGTGTTAACTGTAAAATGTCAGTGGGTTAATGACAGAAGCAGTCAGGATTTGAAGAATATCCTATATGGAGGAAGAGGTAAAAAAACCACATTTAAGAAAATAAACCAAAAGACACAGAAATAGTAGGTGGCTCAGGAACAGAATTTGAAGTGGTTGAACAAACCTTTGTATAAAGGGAAAAAGAAAACCTGTGTAATTTCTTCTTGATATGTAATTAAACATCACATGTTTCCAGGATCATTTCCCACTTAGTTGCATATAATTTTACAGCTTTTACAATCATTCTAAACAAACAGTCTTCAGTACACAGAAAAATTATTTTCATTTAAAAATTGAAAACTTGGTGAAGCTGTTTAGTATCGATCACTGTTTGGGATTCTGGGAAAGTTGCTTCACAGAGAATTTTATAATGACACTGGTCTCAGACCTAGTTGGTGGACTAAACACCACAGCTCAGAACAATTATATCTTGCTCAGTCTTTTCATACGAAGACAAATTTGTGAAATGGACAACACGTCAGAGCAAAGTTTGGAGAATGGTAACAGTCTTTTCTTTTTTACTTCAGACTTATAACTTGTCCTGGCCATCTAATTGGGCTGCTATGACTACCACATTTAGATTAATACTTTGATGTAAAAGGGATATACAAATGAAGTGTTTTGGCATCTTTGTGATTAGTGCAGAGAAATATCATATTTGTGAGTAGATAATTTTCTTTTCCTCAGTGTCTTTTATCAATTCTGTATTTCATGAGTGTGATGCATGGGCTGTAATATTAAAAGCAACATACCAGTATTTTTTTCTAATGTCTTTCACTGTTTTAAAACAGGGAAAGTTTATTACTGAGACAGATTTAATATTATCAACTGAAAACAGAGACCATGATTTCAGAATCTAATATTTTTACTTACATAACCACTTTGAAAACTGGTGACCAATATATGCAATTGGAGTATTGCATATATTATTGTAGTGGGTAGTGCTTTGAAGTTGTCAAATGGAATATGTAACTGGCCTTCATTCACTTCTCCTTCACTTGCTTTTAGTGGGTGGGCAGGAATAACCTATGCTGGAGAGATCATTTTACTTATATTGCTGGACTTACTTAGATTGCAGCAGAATTTTAAAACTTTGCATCTTAAACTGGATTTGTTTATTTAACTTACAGTCTCTCTTTCTCTATTTTTCTACATGCAAAAACTCAGGATCAGGCTTGTGGATTAAATCCGGATTAAATCCTGTGTCTCATGTTTGTAATACTGTGAAATAAAATGTCAAATAAATATCCATTACTTATACAGTAATAATTTGAAAAAAAATGAAATGGAAATAAGACTTTCATCTCTGATGTACAGACATATGGAGAGGGCTTTTCATCTGGTGATACACATGCCATTCTGGTCTATCATCTCATGGCTTAATCAAGTCTTTTTTTGGAATAGAAATGTACAAGAAAAGTTTATATTTGTGCTTTAGAAGAAGTAATTTTTTCCTCTAATGTGTCCATAATGAACCACATTCCCATCTAAATACGAGAGAGTTTTATTTCATGAGTGCAACACCTCATAGATGAGACATTAAACTGAAGTTCTAACCACCTTTACCCAGGCTTACTTCCAGTATCAGTAATTACCATCTGCTACCTTAATTCTTTGCAGTTTCAGCTGAATGTGTTAGTCTCTTCTGTTCAGAACAACTGGATAGTCTTGGGCACAGTTAAACAATTGTTACCTTTTACTGGTGAAAACAATGCTTTATAATATCCTGCGATGTATTTCTGTGCTGAAGAGTATTACAGCAAGTCTGCAGTTCACCACTGACTACTTCAAAGATGGTAATAGGGAAGTGCTTTCCCTATTAGAACAGAAGGCTCTGATATGTTGCCACTGAGGCGTAGTCTTATATTGTTGAATATTTAAAATGCTATCGATACATAAATACTACTATTGTGCCTAACATCTGAACAGTGTAAAAGCATTCATGTGACATTTCAATTCTGAATCTTTGGAAACTTTGGAAGCCTAGACTAAAGATACTGTCATCTCAGTCTTAAGTACAAATAATGCTGTTAATTCTGCCGTTCTAGAAAAAATTAATTGCAGTTATAATTTTGCTTGGCTTTAGGTATTTAAGTATATGAAATTACAGAAGTCTTGATCTGTCAGCTTCTTTGGTGGGGATTTGAACCATGTATGAGTTGGCCAATGAGATGAAAAGGGTAGTGGTATTTACAAAATCCTTCTGTAAATCAATAGGCATAATTTTGGTTTTGTGAGGAATAAGCCTGTCTTTTAGTGCTTTTACTGGAGCATGTGAAACATGACTGAGTTCTTTTGATATTCATTATTATCCAAATAAATGATTGAAAACATTCATTAAGAATTTCCAAGCTAATCAAAACAAGCTATGGTGATGTAACAATGAAAAGAACATAAAAAGGAAGCAAGAGGAAGGAAAATTCGTGTCTTTTAGCACAGTTAGACACTTCAAATTCCTGTGTTTTCTAGTTTTTAATACCTTGCTTTATAAGTTATGTAATTTTGATGTTACAGACATCATCTAGATTGTGCACAGATATAGCTATCATTATAACCAAAAGTATCTTCAGGAAGGGTTTGAAAGATGACACCATAATTCTACACTCCATTTTAGAGTGGAGGAATAAAAGGAAAGAGAAAGATGGTTTAAAATAAATTTAGAAGCAGAAACTAGCATTGCCAAAAGGAGAGTCTTAATATGGATTATTGAATGGGACTGACTTGTAGTGAGTCTTTGTTGAAGAAACAAGAAGAAAGGGATCTACTGAAGGGTATAAAAGATGTGACTGTGGCAACTGAGATGAAAAACTTTGTTGACTGTAGTACTGTGTCAGACTCAGAATTAGCTGAAATATTTTGTGTGATAATTTAAGTACAGATAGAAAGAAAACAGAGTTTTTGTACTGTTTAGTACCTTTCTGGTACAGGGATTTTCATTGGCAAAACCAGGGCCTTGACAATAATGTGTCTCATCATATTTTGAAGCAAAATTTTCTTCAACTAAGCAGAAGCTTTCAAAAACCCAGCCAAAGCCAAAGTAATCAGGTAATCTCTCACGTACAGGATGTTTCATTTAAGCATCTAAACGTATATAGTCTTAAATTGATGTTTCATACAGAATAATATTCATAAGACTGCCACGATTCTTCTGTCTTGTATTTTATATCTATCCTTGAGTAAAGGAATTATGTAGCTGAACAAGTTCTTGCTTTATTAAAATACTTTAACTGAGCTAGTAATTTTTGGGTGATTTTACATTTCCAAGCTAATAAAATATGAATTTTTGTGTCATTAGACCACAGCCTTTTTACCAAGCATAGGCATAAGCAACCTGAACCTTGGCCAGCTCTTTTACAAGGGCTTACTCCTCAACACCTGAGAGAAGCAGGGGTCAAAACTATTGTTCCTTTTCCAGAGGGAGAATGTTGCATTTCATATGGATGTTCATAAGGATTTACACAGCCGAGATCTTCCAGGAAAAGTTGTAAATCAAATTATGTCATAGGTAGCCTTCTCTTTTGCCTCTGTGAGCCCATTGTGGATTGTGGTGGTGGTTGGCTACTTCATAGGGAAAGAGGTTGCAGGTTCTCCCCAAATGCCTTCCTGCCAATTGGCTGGAAGGTCACAGTCTGTATTACTGAGGCCACCTGGGATGAATCTAACTCAATGTTTTGAGGGTAAAATGTTTCAATAATAACTAAATTTTTGTTGCGTGATAATGCCTGGCAAAGGTGCATGATTATGCAGTTGGGCTTGTAAAGGTAACACTAGACTACTGCTTTTGGAAGTCATTTTCAGTTGATAGATTTTAAGTGTTACATATCTACAAAAGCTCTATTTTGAAAATGTTTCTTTTGTTCAAATAGTCATAGTTTTTTTCCCAGAACAATTGAATCAAAAGCATCAAAGGTGCACAAAAAAACTGGCCTTAGATGTGTTGTCAAGTTCCATGTGGTAGATTCATTCTTGTTTATTGGAAGTTCTTTCTCTTGATTTCCTAATTGTATGCTTTTTAGTGGGCAGGAGGAATGATTTTTTGTTTAATTTAGAACTTCCTTTCATAGAAGAATGAAAAAATCTAAGCAGTCATTCTTTGGACTGCAATAAGACAAGACAAATGCATAACAGCTCCATCCTAAACCTCATCTTTCAGGTTACATGAGGCCTGGTAAAACTTCTCTATATCACAAGTTAACTAAATATTTTTCTAGTTTTTCAAGTAATGATGTCAAGCAAATCTGGGTTCCATTTTAGCTCAGAAAGATTGTTTTCTCATATATCCATCAATCTCCTGCAAGTTCTATATGACAGTATTGTTTCCTTAGCATCTAAAATAATTTTAATAATTTTTAACAAGCCAAATTTCTAAAAAGTAGTGAAGGTCCTCATTTTTTTTTCATTGAATCTGACAGTAATCTTATCTGTGATTTATTTAGCTCACTACCAGGTTTAAAATTGAGAGAGCCACACTTTAAAAATCATATTTTTTTGCAGCTAAATTGTATCTACTATTAAGCACAATATTCAATCCTGTTATGAAACATAGGTACTTTTAAAACCAGCATATTATAAAATTTACTGCAAAAATAACAAAAGTCATATTTGAATTGAAGATGTGAACAAGTACTCTGAGGTATCTGTGGTACTTACAATATGCTTCTACAATTTTTACACCTTGGTGATTCTAAATATTTTATATTGATTACTTTTAGCAGCTATTGCCTTGTTAATATCCATCTCTGTTAGTAGAAGCAGTTATGCTTGCATAGTTAGCAAAGAAATTATGACTTCTTACTTCAGGAATGGGAAGGGCTACTTTCTATTAAAACATAGATCAAGTTCAGTTTGAAAGATATTTTAAATCTAAATCTCTCCTCTGAGAACATGTGCAGACTAAGAACTTGATGAGAATAGATATTTAAACCAGCATATGCCCAAGGGGCTTATTTTATCATCAAGCTATTTGAATTTGAACATTATTACCTGGAATTCTGAAAGTATGTTAGGCTGTTTTTACTTTCCCTGTGTAAGTGGACCAACTCTGACAAGTTTTATTTAGGCAAAAAATTCCATTTGGGTTTGGCCTGAATTTGAAAATATAAAATGTTCACATGAACACATTTCCTTAAGTGACATATAAACAAAGTATTAACCAATCAAGAGCCTTGATTTTCCATTTTGCCAGTATTTGTCCATTCTGCTGTCTCTACACAATCACATAGTTGCATTTTTGTTCTTTTATTTTTTATAGAAAATATTTTCAGAATTGAATATTGGTGGAAGCTTTCACCTATTCATATCTGCCTGTTGTTTCATGTGCTTCTCAGATTTCTAGAAAAATAGACATTTAATAACTTTTAGTAACATGCACACACAAATACAGATTTATTTTACTCAAAAGTCAACATCTCCCAGTCTAAAGCAGAAATTTCTGGGATAGCCTGTCAGAGCTATTACTTTTCTACTTCTCTATAAGTGTTCAGATGCCGCTGTTGAGGCAGGACGGGAACAGAAGGACTCCAGTTAGAAGGCGAGAAGAAAACTGATTTATTTCAAATGAACTGCTCTATTTATAGAGAACATCGTGCAGACCAATTTCATTGGTCTTAAAATAAAACATCTCACACCATTGGTGCGCTCTGAATGACTCATGGTGGCAGAATATATCTATAAACAATGTGAACAACAAGAGAGATAGAGAATTATTTAGCTTCCTTTCCAGTTCTCTCCCAGGCCCAGCCTGGTTAGAAACCTCTCTTTTTCTCTCTGACTTGAACTGAGAATACCCATATTCTCAGTTCATATGAGAATCCCATGAGCTCGTTCAAGATTTTAGAGCACAGCAGAAAGAGAACTTTTTTAAAATTTATTTTTGAGTTTGAGATCAGAAGCTGATGGAACACACTAAAATAAGTTAATAAATAAGCAAGTGAAAATAAGGAATCCTAGCTGACTAAAAATCTCTTGGTAAAACAAGTTTGTGGTTGAATTTAAAGACTGTGATCACTAACAAAACAAATTAATTGAAATTCAGATCTTTTCAGTTCAGTTTCTCATATCTTATTCCTGCTCCCTCTCCCTTCATACCATCTGTTGCTCCTCAAAACAGTTCAGGATTTCAGCAGGATCACAAGTGAAATATAGGACAGGAGTGTGTGGGGAGACTCTCTCCCAGAGCTCACTGCTGGCAGTGCAGGGGGACGGAAACTCTGGCGCTCCACAGGCATCGTGTCTGACTTCTGACAAACATGGTGCTGGTCAGATCAAATGGTAAATCTTGAATGTGTCTTCTACCCATTTGTTGTTTACCAGTCATCACAATGGTAAATATTTTGGCTTGATCAGATGATGTGGCATGAGATCTAGGTGTTGGACTTGCAAGGTTATCATCTTCTATCTCTACTAGTCTATTTTTTCCTAGCTCTGGCAGTAGCAATGCAATATCAACTCATGCTTCTCATCCTAATTACCTCTGGTAGTGCAGGATTTAGTGGTGTAAACTAAGATCGTCTTCTGTACTGAGATGCTTTTTTCTTTTCTTTTTGTGCCAAACTGTTTTGCTTTTGAAAAAAAAATCATGTTTGCAAATCTATTTTTTCCCTTTTGATATAGACTCATAGAAATCTTGTACTTTAAATAGGACAGCTCAATAGGGATGCTGTTGTCAATTGTCATCTCTAAAGATTGTTGCTTCTGTTAATAGCATTCTAACTTTGCCATTTTATTATATTATTGGTCTGAAAACAAAAATTACTGCTTTATTCCATTAAAGAGTGACTGGCATGGCACTCCTCTGATCTTTAAAAAGAAATTTTACTTTCATTGTATTTGTGCATTAAATTAATGCTCCTATCTACAGAATAAACTAACTTCTTATAAATATTACTGTGCTTAATTATCAGTTGGGTATTTGAGTTTTTGCTGTTATGGTTGATGTCCAAGAGTGATTAAATGTGTAATAGAGAACAAAAGAAACATTGATGTGAGCAAAGATACCATGAGATAAAGGTAAAATTTATCGTCTTCATGCTTTTATTCTTTTAAAATTATTTTAATTACTTCTATACTCAGCATGATTTGGTGGCATTTTCCTTTGTTTTTTTCCAATACACTTATGATTTTAGTCTTTCAGAACATCTTCTAGCAGTGATTTAACTTGTAGTATCTTTCAGTTCTAGTCTCAGCTGTGTACTTTAAGCATCTGTTCTTCACTAGGGTAGTCACAAAAGAGAAATCAGGTGAAACAATGTTTGAAGGAAAAATCTACTTGGACATCCTGCATTTTCAAACTGATTTATTCTTAAATGTCTTGTGGCATAGTATACCTGACTACATTTAATCTTTAAATGCAAAGTGATGTTACAGATTTTGCTAGTTTTTTAAGCCAATCTATTAGAAGACAACAGAATACGGTGCTGAGAATATATGTGTGACCTGACTTCTTGATGTGTATTTACATTGTGTGGGGAAAAAATAATTCAGTAGAGCATTTGGTGAAATATAGACTAACATTAAAAAGCCTGCCAGACGCTTATGTTAAAGTATATGTACATTTGTATGTCAGGTCTAGTAACTTTTGGGTAATACTGTTTTGTTTTATTTTTTGGGTTTTTTTGTGTGTTTTTTCTTTTGTTTTAGTATTTTACCTGGATTTTTAATTAAGCCTTTCTTAAAGTATCTCTGATGCTTTAAGATGCTCATTTATTGATAATAATACTTACCCAAAGTAGTGTAACTAATGTGGGAGATATAATGGGGACTGCATCACATTTAGCAATTTAAACTTGTTCCTTAAACACCTGAAAGTAACTGCAACTATGTGTGGTAGTAGTGTGCTTTGCCATATCTCATGGGCTGCTGTAAATGTTAATTACAGTTACCCTAAGATGGCTTTAAATGCAAAATGGGTTTTCTGACCAGAGGACAGGTGGTATGCCATATTCTTTTATAATCACTCCATAGCATGCTTTATGAACCATCATCACACCAGAGAGAAAGAATAGCTCATCTGGGCATGTACACTTCATTTCTTCATCCTATTTTTCCTCTTTGCAGTCATGTTGTAGAAAGAAGACAGGCGTTTAGCACAGAATGCCTTAATCCTTGATTTTATGAGCCCTAAGAAAATCACAAGTATGGTTGATGCTGACAGTCTACATCATCCCTTACAAAATGAAGAAAAATCTTGAAAAAACAGAAAGAAAATTGCAAAGGAAAAAGTTCAGATCTGATTAAGAGCTCAGCACCATGTGTTCTGAAATACTTTTACTTAAAGCTATGATACACCATTGAAGTTTAGAATGGTGCATTTAGTATTGCTTGCATTCAAGGATTATCATTTCAGTTTGGAGGAAGGAGACAAGAAGAAGGTGTCTGAGGTTAGGTCAGCTTGTCTTTTCTATCCTTGCTGTTGATTTGGCACATTTTCCTGGAGACTACAGGGTTATTGAGTACTTGTATTACTTTGTACAGTCTGCCCTTCCTATTTTAGATTTGAGGGGCAAGCAGTTAGAGCATTGGATAACAGCCAAATACTACTAGAACTGCAAAATATAAAGATAGATGCAAAAAATAGGGTAAATTTATCTTTTAAAAATTCTGTGTGCAGTAAGATGAAAATGCCCTGAAAAAAGGAATAGATGTATGTGCTCAATTTCTTCTAAATATGACAATTAATGGGTTTGTTTGCAAATCTGGGGTTTTTTGATATTAATTAGTCAAGAACAATAAGGTGTAAAAGTTCAAACTTTTCTGATGTAACAAAATGCTTTTAGACATTGGACAGGAAATGTATTAAGGAAATAAACAGAATAAATTTAAGTTCATCTTTTTGCTAGTTCATGTATTTGGGCATCGATTCTTACTCTTCAGTATAGGTACTGTATGAAGCATCCATATTTATCTCAGTAGACTCATGCCTGACATGTATAGCTACAAAGGCTTTTGTTTGTAAAGTATCAGCTAATTAAAATAAATCTATAATTAAACATGAAAAATGTTGATTTCCAATTCAGTGAATCCTAGGAATATTATAATAAGTTAGATTTTAATTCCCAAAAAACATATTAAAATTAACTTTTCTCCCATTTGTGTAATGCATATAACTAAACTTCCTTCCTACTGTGAGACAGTTTCATTTATTGTTATTTGTAAACAGCTTAGTAAAGATGCATAGTGGATTGGTCTAGAAACTCCTTGAACAGTTTCTTTTGAAATAACACTACATACGTTAAGCTCAATTACACATCCAAACAGCCACAACACACTTTTGGTAATTTATTCATTGATTTAACATAGTACCCAGAAGAGTCATGCCTGCTGTCAATTTTGTAATATATTATGTTTTAAATATACTCATGCTCACCCATGCACGCCATTAAGGTGTGCATAAACCTGTGTTTTTCTCTCTTGACAGCTATAAATGTTTGTTATTATTACACAAAACATATGTTCATGTTGTTTTTGTCTAAATTATTCTATCTGGGGCTATAAAGTTTTAATGTTATTAGTTGCCCTTAGAATTTTAATGTTTCACTGCTGTAACCTTCTTAGGATTTCTCTGCAATTAAATAGAAACTATTTC
Source organism: Anomalospiza imberbis (assembly GCF_031753505.1). Taxonomy (NCBI): domain Eukaryota; kingdom Metazoa; phylum Chordata; class Aves; order Passeriformes; family Viduidae; genus Anomalospiza; species Anomalospiza imberbis. Next base: position 26,599,110 of record NC_089686.1, on the reverse strand, counting down.
ACTACAGCCTGGAAGAACAATATATTTTATACTTATAAAAAAATCCTTCTTGCTCCATTTTCTTCCATTGTAGTAAACTGTCTAGCTGACTAGGCTCTATACATTGCAGTCCTACCTGTAGTATTTTCCAGAACTGAATAGAATGTTATACTTTTCTGTGGTATTATCATTAATAAAAAACCTAGCTTAAGTAATTTAAGATAGAAGGCAAGTCATAAGCTGTTTGCTTTGAAAGCCCTCTTCCTGTTGTTCTCTGTTTTCCCCTTATTCAGAAAATACAGAGGAACCTCAATCAATGTAACACTTATTCTATGAAAAAAGCTGAGGCTTTAGGAGACGGAATATTAATGTGAAAAAATAATTTGGAGAAATTTCTACTCTGTTTTCTTTTAAATAGCAGGAGTATTGGCAATAGGAAAATGGTTCCCCCCCCTTTCAGTTTTAGAGGCCTTTTTTCTAAAGACAGTGAGCAGATGGGAATTCATCCAGGACATGAAAAGATATTTACTGCTTTTAAATAAGCAAAGGCCTCATTTAGGCTTTTCTTTTCTGCATACTGGGTTAAGGCATTATATGGACTTACTATTTTTCTTGTGTTTTGGACCAAAATAGAGGAAATAATGTACAATTGTGCCATGCTGTCTTTAAACAGCTGACATTTTCTATCTTATCTCTAAATATAGCACACTGGTATTTCTACTAAGTTCTTCAGGCTATATTCCACAATCTGACCATAACACTATTCATGTGAAGAGGTACAAGAGTGGTCAGAATATTCAAAATAAACCAATGAGAAGATGCTCACTCTCTTAAATTGGTTAGGCAAGATTTGTTTTAGGAAAAAGGAATAAGATATTTCTAGGTGAATTTGTGCAAAATACTTGAGATACTTCAGCCTGAGAATTTGAATTGGAAGGTGTTTCATGAATCTTATATTAAAAACTGAGGAAGAGGCCATGATTAATGGCATTAGTAACTATTAACACTTAGTATTTATGAAGCACAGCATATGTAAATATCATAATTCCTTTTGAAAAAAGGTAATTTTCACAGAGAAAGGAACCAAGGCAAAAAGGGGGAAGAGCTTTCCCCACAGCTACAGTGTAAGTTTTTAGGTCAGCTGGAATTAGAATGCGACAGTTTCGTCTTCCAGGCCTGTGTTGAGCTCATTGAACCAGTAATTCACACTTTTACAGTAACATCCTTTAACATTTAATGCTTCCAGGACTCTGCCAAAAAGATTTCTTTCTTTATGAAATTTAGTTCTCTGCCTCCAAATTTAATTTGACTTGCCTGTTTTCCTTGCTCTTCTTTATTTGTTCTTCCATTCACTTTTTTCCTTTGGCTTCCATTATGGTCCTAAATATTTCTGTCCTATTATAATTAATTCTTTTTCCTTCTTTTTCCACATGCTGTGTCTTTTCATCCCCAACAATATTTCTTGTTTTTGTTCCTCATTATCCCTCGGCATCTCAAACCTGCCTTCAGAACTGCTCTGCTTTGCAGGGCCACAGTTGCAGCTCACAAACATTATTTCATAGCACCCTAATTTTCAAGATTTTAATTATATCTGAAATTTTGCCAATTATATGGTGAACTTCTGCATTGGAAAGAATAAGACCACAGGCTTCTATACTCAGAACTGAAAAGCCTACAATAGAAAAAAATGTACCATTTGTTGAAGAATAGAGATAACGGGCGAAAAGCAGTGTGTCAAGGTACTTGGTTAAACAATAATCTCTTACAGAGCACTCATTACTGCTAAATAATTGCCTGTGTTGGGAGAAAGGTTTCCATGTGAAGAGAGGTTCAAGAAGGTCAGTTATCTAGTGGTAATGACCGTAGCGGTCATTAAAGGGTATTAATGTTATTAAGAACAGAACTTTAACTTTTTATTGAAGTTTTTATTTAAATTATATTAACTTTGATTCAACTTTTAATTGAGGTGCAACCATCCAAATTCTATAGTCAGGAACCAAGAAGCAATGAACATAAAATTACATGTTCTTCTGATAGGCTGATGAGTCTTTAATATATTATAATTTCAGGAGTCTCTACAGAGCAGTTATTAGTATAAAACTATTCAGAAGTATTCTATTAGAATTAGGGCTGGGTGGCTGATTCAGGAAAAAATCCCATCTTGACCCATAGCAAATGTAGACAGTATATTATCTGAATCGAACTTCTTTTCATAAAAATTGTTGTATGCAATTTCAAAACACTTACTAAGTTAAAGCAGTCCTCTGGTGCCTAAAATGATCTGGTTTATAAACCTGATGTGTGGTGGCAGCAGCACTGATTTCCTTCTGAAATTTATGGTTCCGTACTAAGATCAGTGTTTGTTGTACAGAGAATCTCATACTGAAAGTACATAAGGAGAGTACTACTGTTATCCTTCCAGACACTACAGGAACCAGAGTCAGGGTTTGGCAGGGGCTCCCAGGAACCTGAAACACCAGCTACTACATGGAAGGACTGAGCTAGTACTGAGTAGTCCTCCTGGTCCAGCTTCTTTTGTTGTATTTTTCTCTAGTACATTTCAGGAGTAGGCTAATGGATACGTCTAAAGGGCTGAAGCACTAGAGAAGAGATGTGACACTGGAAAATTAACTCTTAGGGATCCAGAGGAGTATCATTTGTCATACCACCTTCTACTCTTGCAACAGAATTTTTTGTCCTTGCCTTTCAAACCTGAGGATACAGTAACATGCTGTAAAATAAAAAATCAAACCCATCATGCTACCAGAACAAAATACTAAACAGTGCTTCATTCACATGGAGGAATGATAAGCAAAACCATGGCTAATGTATATTAGGAGTTAATCACATTGCCAAGTGCATGTCTGGGCAGGTGCTAAGAGACTTGGGTAAGAAAGGAGCAGCATAGCCTGCTGAGGATTGCAAGCTGAACAGAATCCTCCACGCTGTCATGGCAACTTTTCAAGGTACAATTTCAGAGCCAAAAGCTATATTGTATTTATGAAAACCCATGACATTGAGAGAGATCTAGCAGTCTTATAAAGTTGTAAGGAGAAAAGAATCTCAGGTTAAGGCATTTGCAACAAAGGAGAATATGCTATCCAAAAGATTTTTTGCCGCTTTTATGTTAACACAGTAGATAAAGCAAATTATGTCAAACAGTAGTTATTTATTGCATTATTACCTGAAAGGTTTTTTTTTTTTTTATTTTTGCAGTGAGGAAAAGTGCCAATTGACCTTACTAGTGGAAAAAAAGGACCTGGGTTTTGGAAATTTTCTCGGTGTTTCCAAAACTTTCATGAGAATATTAAACTTTCAGTTCCATTATTGATTATATATTTCTGTAGTTTCAACATGTGGAGTTCTGTACCATTCTATGAAAGCATCTTCTCCTTCTAAAATCCTTTGAACTTGTTTTATAATAGTTACAGACTTGGGGAGTACTTTGTATTAAATAGGTCTACTGCCATTTTCTTGCAGAGAAATTTACCATGAGAACTAATTATGGCTGTTTTCCTCTTTTAAAAGCAAGTAAAGGGCTTTACATTTTTGGTAGGAAGCCAGGTTTATGTCATTTAGACATGTCACATCATTATGAAAACATCATATATCATAACACAATATAACAATGTGATCTACTGAGCTGCTGACTCCTCTTGAAAAATTGGAAAGTGGTGTGTGCATATTTCCGTGCAAAGAACTACTTCAGTATTATAGAGCATTTTCCTGGGGCTACCTGGTGGAGTGGTCTAATGTATTACCCTTGTAACTGGCAGAAGATAGGTTCTAAAAAGTGATGTGTAAGTCTTTGTTGTTCTAATTCATAGGTACATGACATTTACAAAAAATCATAGAAAAAAGTATTAATAGACATTCCGTAAGGTCATTTAGTTCTCTGCCCTGCCCAATGCACAAAAAGTTAAAAAGCATCTGAACTGTTTCTGCTGTTTGTCTGTTTTCTTACAATCAGCCAGTGCTGGGTATTCTGTGACATCCAAAACAATTTCTTCCAGTGCTTAGCAAACTTGAAAGCTTTTTCCTATTCTCTTGACTAAATTTACCCTACAGCTGTTTATACACAGTTGTTCTTGTGTTATCCCCAGAAGACAGAGAAAATCGTTACTTTATCCTGTGTGGCAAGCTCTGATGTATTTGAAGATCACCATCAATTTACTATTATATTTCACATTGTATAGGCTTGTTCTGTCAAACTGTAATCAGAGTATAAAACTAATAATAAATGAAGGTCAAGATAACTTCCATGGTAAACACACAAAAAAAGAAGTGTTATCCTCTAAGATATAGGGTGTTTTAATACTTTGCTGTTCAAAACTCCTATTTTCTTTAGTAGACATAACTCTCTGGCCAACCTCTTTATTAGGACAAAGTTTGTTTTCCTTTGATGAATATGTGGATATATTCCTTGATTGTAAACTCCATTACTTGCTAGTAAACAAATGTTTACTCAAGGAGCTGTACACTTTCTCTTCTACTCCTGTTGTTGATGCTTTAAATTCTCCTCATTGTGTAATGTAACTTCTTCTGGACCTTTCATCCCATAGTAATATGTATGTTTAAAAATTACGGGTTAAGACAGTTGTTTTTAGTTTTTACTATGTCTTGAGTAACTTCAATGTCAGTAACAGTGAATGTCTTTGGGATGTTTCATCCACAGGGTTCTTCTTTGAAGGAGACCTTAATAGAAGACAAATAGATGAGTAGGTGGGGAGGTGGAGCACTGGCCAGATAAAAGCAAAAATACTTTATAGTACTCATCACTGAAGTATTAGCACATGCATTATCTATGTTATGATCTTATTAAAGATAAAGATTAACATAAGTAGAGCTAAGAAAGTTCTCAAAGGCTGCCAGAATTGTGATGTCTGTAGAAACGCACCATGATTAAGGATAACAAAAATTGGTGGTAGGAGTTTGGAGAAATGGGGGAAAACAACAATAGAAGGTGTAGACACTGCATGTGTGCATCGTGGTAGCTAAAAATTAGGGGTCATACTCATGTTTGTTTGAATATTTACAGTCTTTTCTCATTTGCCTGTTGGAATGGTGTAGTCTGGAGTAAAGAATTTGTGGAGAAGGAAGATATCTGAAGCAAGCTGAATCTGATGAAAAATTGAAAAAGCAATGATAAAAATATAAGGCATAGAAGCAATATAATGGGTCAGAAAATAAGATAGCTATGTTTTCTTGTTTAATGACCAGCCAATCTAAGCAAGGAAAAGGGCTCTAAACTTCCTGGAATCAGAGCTGCTCTGCATTACCTGTCATGAATAGATATTGTTTTTCAGAGGTGGTAGAACAATGGGGAACATACATGACACCACCAAATGATTCAGTTATGAATGTTACTGAAGATGTATCTGGAGAAGTTACAAGTACAAAAACACAGCAGGAGTGAATAGACTAGGCAGACCTAAAACTTATTTCCCTGAAGCAAACTGATGCTGCAATCAGAGCTCTCCTGGAAAAGCTCAGCTGCTCTCAGAAACTTTTCCCAGAAGAGGTAGAGACAGGAGCTGTATGAGCAGTCTGGAATGAGTAATAATGCCTATCCTGTGGTAGTACCACGGCATATGGTGCATTTCATGTTGTCCGGGTTTAAAGTGTGCAATGAAAATAAAATAAGGCAAATTTTCATGCTGTCTAGTTTATTTTGAGAATTTTCTGAAAGATCAGCTTGAGTAGAGTTACTTCTACAAGAGCACTAATATTATCCCCAAAAGACTGGAAAAAAAAACACCTTTAAAAATCATTGACTATATGAATGAGTCATCTTTTGACAACTCTCATATGAATTGCACTGTTAGGCTCACATGTGCTATTGAGCAATATTGTCAGAAAAGTCAAATGACCACAAGTATTGATTTTTAACTGTAATTGAAAAGCTTAGTGTCACATAATATCTGGTTCCAATTTGTGACTTTGATTTGTACGGATTGTGAACTAATCTTGCTATCACATGTTACATTTGTAAACCAAAGTTTTAAATTGTGCTGATCAGACATATGTAGAAAATCACAGCTGCGCTGCAGACTTGCACCTGCAATTTCATCTTTTCTAGCCCCTATTCAGGGCACACATGTAAGCTATGAGAAAATTTATGGTGTGGGAAACCTATATCAGTAGTGTATACATTATATGTGTACCAGAAACAAGTGAATAGGAAGTAAGATCTAGTTCTGTTTTATAGTTAGAGAATCAGAGGCAAAGAGATGGCAGCATGATTGAGAAGTTCACATAGCAGGTCAGAAACAAAGCAAAATCAGATACGTATGTCCTGACTCTGTGTTGCTCTCTATGACTCTGCAAGTCCAGTCTGCTTCAATTTCTAGACCAGTGGTAGCTACCTAAACGTGGTAGAACACAGTGCAATTTATCTTCAATTAGCAAAGAGTGCTAGAAGAGATCCCACAGGGAATGGTCAGCAGTGATACTGTTTCGTTTGCATTTGAAAGCTTGTTTACATGGTGAGCATGTAGGAAATCTTACTAAATTTATGAAGTTATTGTGCAAAAGCTAAAGAGCATTAAATTCCCATATGGATGCTATGAAGTCACCGTGGCTTTCTCTATCTCCTTTGAGAAGGATTAAGCTACAGGAAATTAAGGCCACTTTAGTCCTGAATGAGTGTCCATGAGTGTTAATGCACTTTAACTCACACACATTAGTTTTGAAGCATTAGTTAATTAATCTTCCAAATCTTTTCCCCTATTCAAGTAAGGGCACAGAGAGCTTCCAGAGATGTTGATTCCCAAAGAAACAGTGAGTTAATTTTTTTTTTAATCTCTCCTAATATGACATTTTCTGAAGGCACATATTCTTAAATATTTCAAGTTCTGTATTTAAACACATAATTTCTAAATGTACAGTTTTATTTGTTTGCTTATTTAAACTTCAAAAGCTCCATCTCTAATAGATTATGTATGTTGACATCATAATTGTGTCAGAGTAGAACTCAGTACAATTCAGTAAATGGCAAAATGGCAATCATTTTTAAAGGGGGACATATCGCATAAAAATACCCAGAGTCCAGGGTTACATATACATTTTCCACAAAATACTATGATTTCAGATAAGTCAAAAGAGACTTTTCAATAGATCCTATACCAGGCATGCCTGTATTTAGAACAGAAAACTGATATTGCAAATAAAGAATGAATTCTGGTAGGTAGAATGGTTATTACCCATAATAAAAATAATTCCTCTAAAGGTGTTTGTTAGCTGGATGTTGAAAAGTAGCCAAACAGACATTAATTTAAATGGAATAAAAGAACTGTACAAATAAAAAAACGACAAATTGGTCTGAGTTCATTTGTCTGTCATTATTTTCTTAAATGTTCATCTTGAGTGCAGCTATTTGAATAGGAAGCTGTCTAGCTATAAAAAGGGACCTTTGAAAATTCTCTGTTTTTTTTTCTGTTGCCTAACCTAACACTGTGTAATTGATAAAAGTAACCCTCAGATAAAACTGTCTGAAAAAATATGCTTGTTTTCTCCCATCCCAGACCAAGATAGATCCAGAACATTACTTTACAAAGCTGTTTATGTTGTTAAGCAGAAATTAATTTATTCCCTTGTATACTTTGTTGCTCAGATTATGGATCATACAGAAAAAAACCCCAAAAATGAACAGAACAAAGCCCCAAAATAAAACCAAGATAAAGTCTGAAAGGGGAAAAGATAACGCTTTATTCATCATGCATGCAGAGTGTTCTGTTCATTAAAGTATACCTATAATTAAAAACTTAAGTTAATTAAGTTTTTGGTTTTTTATATTCTCATTATCATAAAAGAGAAGAAAAGTCTGAAGGGATCTTAATGTCTCACAACTGTTGCTAGTTGGAAAACATCCCACCTTTTTTCTCACTGAAAAAAATAGAGCATGATTTTTCAAGATGAAAATGGAAATATTGAAGGTCACAATTTATAATAAAAATAGTTATAAAAAGTTGTTGTAAATTACTCTTTACAAAACAACAAAATATATTGTTAAAGAATACAAACAACTGTCCAGAAAATGAATAGACAGTGTGACTTCTTGCTTTGCAGGTTGGTCCTCCATATACTTTTGCGTCCTAACTGATTTTTTCCAGTCCTAACATTGCTTTGTGCAAAGGAATAATAAATCAATTACTGCTGGTGACCATAGTTTGACATATGGAAAAAATTAATCTTTTCACCTCTAGGATTTAATCTCAATGATGAATGTAATATATTTGAGACTGTCTGTTTTCCAAAATATATTTTTAACAACACATTGAAAAAATGGTAGTGCTGGGAAATTATCTACATGAATCTTCTTTTACTCATCTTTTTACTTCTTTTTCCTATCTTCTTTTACTCAGCATGAAAAAATTTGCATTAAATTAATTTTAAGAAGTAGATCTGAATGGGTTTGGCAATAACTGCTATTGACATATTTGTACTTAACAGTGGTAGCAGATTTTGCTGCCTTTTGCACCTGAAGTTTCATTAAAAGAATCTTTCTAATGACCTTACAAACTTAGAGAATTTCTGGAGAAGGAAGTCAAGCTGGTTTCTACAGATCCTATGGGAATGACAGTGTTGAAAAGAAGTCTTAGTTTTACAAGCTGCCATTTATATACTTTATGTCATTATTCAGCTTTTGATAAATCCGGAAAGGCAGCTAAAAATCTAAAATTAAATTCTTCTTCACTTTGAATTGTTTAATAAGTGATCTTTGATTTTTTTTCTGTGTGTTAGGTGTTCTGGTTTCCAAAAAATTAAAAGAAAAAAAATCTTTTACATGTTGCAGAGTTTAAGTGCTCTCAAATTATTGAAAGCAAAAAATAGGGGTGAATGAAGAAATTTTTCAGTTTTGAACTAATTTGTTTTTCTTCTTCTAAGTATAACAGTGCTTTACTGAGCACAGGCCATTCACCACACACACACACACACGGACACACAGACACATTTATGGACACACATGCACATGGAGACACACACACAGAGACACATTCCCATGAAGAATCAAATCCCTCAATTATGACAGTCTTATTCCAAGTGGCAGTGGACAAGGGTTCTGGAATGGTGGCTTCACCTGGTTCATATGAGCCTCCTCAATGTGCTGCTGAATTTTTATAATTAGCTAGCCAATGGTCCTACATGTGAAGGAGCCATTGCCACCAATTATTAGCAATTAGGTATAAAACATCTATTTATTGTCTTAATTATGTACAAAGGAATATCTTTCTGCATAAGCATATCTCCATCTGCAGCGACAGTTTCCACTGACTGTTTACAAATGTATTATTTATGTCCGGTTTGGTCAGTTCTGCATCAGAAACTGCTGGGCAGCCTCTGGTTCTACCAGGTTATCCACCCAGGATGCAAATCAGCACTTTGAAGTGTACAAGTAGTGTCTGTCAGTTGGTCTAGGCACAGCAGGAGCTGCCTGCAGGAATTTCTGGGACTGAGAGTCCCACCTGAAGAGCTCATGAAACAATTAGCGTAGCACTTTTTTTTGAAGGTGGCAAGGCAGTCAGGCAGTTGCCTCTTAAGTTGGTCTGTTGTCTCCAATCAGCTCATTACCTCTGTTCACAGACTGGGCAAGGTGTTCCTGGGCCATCCAGGACTTAATGACTAAGTGCCAGACCCATGATATCCTTGATTTCCAGCTGCACAATTACAGCTTTAGCACAAAGCTGAATTTTGTCCTTATATTACAACTGTATCTTAAATTGCATAGCCTTTGCCACAAATCTCTGCTGTGACTAATTTAACATAGGAAGAAATTAAATATTTCTTGCAAAGGTATGAAACCATGAAGAAAAAAGAATTACAGAGGTGTTAGTGTAAGAAGCAAAATTCTTTGTTTTGTCATATTAAAATATAAGCAGAAAAGAAAGAGGATTTGTATTTGTGTATTTCATTGTCTTTTTCTATTTATGTATCTGTCACTCCAAAATCTGGACTGAGCACACAATAGAGATTAATTAAAATCAGAGTTACTTCAGAAAGCACTTCCTATAATAGAGCTGTATTAGTAAATTAGTTGTGACTAATAGTCTTTTGTAGATGGATTAGAGGAATGAATTAAAATGTAATCTGAAATAGCCTTGATAGAAATTATGTCTGATAAATCCAAGGTAACTTCTATCCTTGGCTGGAAATAGAGTGGCATTATGCCATTGTGTGCTCCTACAGCAACATAGACTACAAAAAGTAACTGTGGTCTAGGCTGTTCATTTACAAAAAATTCATTAACAAGAATAATCACGAGCACAAACAATGCCCACTTATTGATTAGCTGAGCCTGTCTTTGGATTCTACACACCTAATGCCCTCTGCTTGTGTATTTATACCAAGGCACAAATTAAGCTAATGTTATATGTATATGTATGTATGTGTGTACATATTTTCTATTTCTAATACAGTGTTTATCAGTGTCTAAGGGGTTTTATAATTTAATTCATTGCTATTACTATTTATTACTACTTATCTGGTCTGAAAATTCCAAGTAATTTTTTTTTAAAGAGCTCTATTTTGTAGAGGCAGATGAGGTGTTCCTCTTAAAATTCACTACTGTAGGTTGTTACCTGCAGGATATTTTTCAAATTAGTTTTCATGTGAGAATAATGTATGATATAATAATTTTATAAACACTTTTTTGGAATATAATAAATCTGAGACAATATAATCTAAACCTCAATCCATTAATTCAAGAAATACTTCTAAATTAAGAAATAACATTTCTGTACATACAACGGTGACTAATAAAAGTATTCAGATTGCACATATCAATTTTCTGAAAGGCTTTTCACAAACTAAAGTTGTTTGGACTTCTCAGAATAATTTGCAAGCTTTCAAGGTCTGTTTTGAAGGACCATCGTGAAACTAGTAAGCTAAAAGCATCTTGTATCATTAATTCACCGTTTGAACACCAAAACCAAAGTTTACTTTTGGACAAATACAAAGTTTAGCAACACTTCATTGTTTCCGTGGAAGGCTGTTTCAGACTGAGCACTTTTCAAGTCCCAAAAGCATTATGTATTTAGACATTGGAAGCAAGGGCTATTTTTTGAAAGAGATAGGTTTAAAGGGAGATTTGTATGAGGATTCAACTGCTGCTTGACACATAGGATTTGGGAAGCTGATGAAAGCGTTAAGAAGTAGTACGAAGAAAGTTTAAAGCTGGGAGTGGGACTTGACAGAAGATGAAATTCACTGCTATGGGAAAGGCCAGCGCAAAATCTATACATCACTTAGATCTTAGTTAATCCTTCAACGTTGGGGTTTATATAGCTATAAACTGTTTGAAGAAATTATGATGGAGCTTAAGTGGGACTCATGCAGAGCACTGATCTTGTGCCAACTCACCTCAAAATGAGTACTTACCATATGGAGAAGGATTGTGGTGAGTCTTAGGAGTCATATGGAAAAAAAAATATATAGATATATGAGAGTACAGGTATGGAAGAGGTCAAATGATGAAGACTTTGAAAGTATAACAGGATGAAAGGAAAATATATTAGGAATTATAAAGAAAGTAATATTTCCAGATGTACCTTCTTTAAGTAAATGACAAGTTATGAGTCTCCTCTGACTAACATAAAATTGAAATTAAAATTAAAAAAAATACGATCTCTAACACCTATCTTGTTTATACTAATCAGGGTTAGCTTTATCCTAATCAACAATCTTAGATTCAATCTGAATAATATTTCATTAGCTTTTCAGATCTACCTTTCCTGTCTAGGTCTAATTATATCTAATGGAATGTAGCTCAACTCACTATATTAAATCATTAAAAAAACCCTCATCATTTTAAATGATTATGGGGCCTTGGGAAAGAATAGTCCCTCCTTCTCCTAAGACCTTAAGGGCTTGCCCCAGATACTTGTCATAATTTTTCTCTAGCCTGTTGTACGTCTGGAAAGAAACTTAATATATCCATTTTCATTTTTAACCATCTCTAAACAGCTACATGAGTAAAAACATAAACATCTGTTCTAATCAATCCTTAGAGAAGGTTACTTATTCATCGAATTCTGCATTCTCTGAAATAGAGAGATTCATACAGTTATAATACTTTTATAATATACTTTTTTTGTCTGTTCAATGTCTTGCATATTTTATTATTTATAAAAGGATTAAAGCATGTCTTGACCTGTATTCAAATAGGCTATGTATGAAATTGCCAAAATAGTCAGTACAGTTCAGCCATGCTGTAAATATTAGAAATAGAGACATATATCACTTAAGGGATGTTTGCCAGAGCAAGATATAATATAAAATAATAAGCTAAAAGAAAAAATTCAAAATATTTGAGAAATTATTAGTCCCAAGCAAACTAGAAGTTTATACAGTGACAAGGAGTCCCTACTGGAGAATCCACAGAAAAATGTAGCATACTGGTTGATCCCAGGATATATCCTAGATATTAGGAAAGCAGTAAAGCAGAAGTTGGAGAATAATGGAAGATTCTTGAACATTATCAGACAGGCTCAAGAAAATGTTAAATTTATATTTCATCTCTTCATGTTTGAGTAGCTGTTATCTGTGTCACGTTTTAAGGGCTAAAAATATACTTCAGGAATTCCCAAGAATGTAAGGAATTCTGAGGAAAAAATTATATTGCAGGTTTTATCACTGCTTATTTATCTTGCTGGCAACTATAATTCTCTATGTGTGGCTATTGTATTGTGAACTCAAAAGAATAAACCAGTAAAACACAGTAATTCTATATTTTTATGTATTAAAGTTGGAGACAAGATGCACATATCTTAAGATGGAAGGGAGAGACCCAGCTGTGTCATTCTAAGGAATCTTGTCTTCAGCGTAGAAATTGTATCTGTATATTTGAAGAGGCACAGAAGTTGTGTTAAGATATTTATGCTGAAAAATGTGTTTCCAGCTTTTTGACCATTGAAGAATTCAGCCCTATCATTAAGAAAAGAATTGGTTAAGAGTAGATTTCTGTAAATGTACTATCAGTTGTGGAGAACAGGAGATCATTAATAGAGTCTTTTTGTTTGAGAGAAGCTATTCCACAGCATAAAACACTGCTCAGCTAATTAACTAGGTATCAGTATTACTTTACTTGGGGTTTTATTCATGTTTTCAAATTAACTTTACTGCTATTTTGTTCTTGTTATGCTCGGCTATATATTGATGATAAGAGAACAAAATTAACATGAAAGATTTTAATGCAGTGGTTGGGTTTATATTTTGTAATTTTAACATTGCCCTTTTGGAGCCTTACCCTTACTCTGCACTTGCATTCAATAATAGGTGTGCAGTCAGAAATATTATATTTGCACAGTTTTGCCAAAACTGTCATTGGTAGAAGAACTCTGTTTAAAATTTTAATGTAACTCCTTGCCTCCCTCTTTCAGTCAAAAGAAGGTGGGTTTTTTTTTACTGATACTTCCTGTCTGTAGCTGTCTATTTTTTTCATGGATTTTAATTGTAAATTTAATTCAAATAAAATGCAAAAAGGAAATCCTTGAAATTAGATATCTACCTTTTAAATGGATGGTACCAATAGCAGAAAATTGGAACAATGCCCATGCATAAAACTTGGAAGTTAGTTTTATGTTATACTATGTGAAAAGCTGTGTCCTGACTACATGTAAAAGTGAATTGTTAAAAAAATTGTTGAATAAGTCCCAATAAATTTATAATCAAGCCATTAAAGTACTAATAGTACTGTGAGTACATGTCCCAGGGTAAATGCATGATGGTAGTAGTAGTATACATTGGAAAATGGTCAGCTCAACAGAAAACTCAGATTATGTTTTTAGTCATTATTGTTTCATTGTTTTTTGTTCAAACAGCCACAGCTGACATAAATTAATGTGCATACAAAACTGCTAATATGGTTAAATAATACATGTATAATATATGTAATATATATAATATCCATAACAATATATAAAGAAAGGAAGGAGAAATTATAGAGAAAATACTCTTTCACTCTTGAAAATGAGGAGATATTTTAAGGTTTTCTTTCTCTTTGAAACATACTTTTATTAAAAAAGTTTTTGCTGAAAAATTACTATTTGTCTCTAGGTTAGGGCCAGGAAAACAGGCTCTCCTTTGCTCTTTTTTCTTTACTCAGAAGATTGTCCTTCTCACTGGGTGATAGGTGGGCAACTCCCTTCTCCTCTGGCATCATGAATCCCACATTTCTGATTCTCACTGCCCAGCTTCAGCAGAAAGAGCAGACAATGGCTCTCATGCAGTCTAAATATCTGAGCAGTTACTGTAAGAAATCAAACCTCTATTTCAGCTTACTAAGAGAATGCTGTAATTAACAAGCTATCAAGGAACAGATTAATTGTAGCAGCTCCAATCCCAGATTTTTATTTTTCAAAGAAAACTGGTCTACATTTCCTATAGAGCAACCTAGCAGGATATCTTACATACATTTTGTATGTTCAGGAGGCATTTTACGGTCTGAATTCCAGACCTCTGTGACCTCTGTCTGAGGCTTATAGGTGACAGCAGGAAATTTGGCCTTTCTTCATCATTTCCTATTGATTTCATTTTTAATGTTATGCTCAGTACACTGAATGTCAGAAATCCCATTTTTGCTACCCAGCTATCTCCATACTTTGCAAGGAGAAGTTGGCCACCTTACCTGTACTTCGAACTCTATTTCTAAATTCCCTCCCATGTGTGTTTCTTGATATTTGTCTGATATATCTTTCTAATTTTACACAGCTTTTAGGTACATGCTATTCAACATGTGTATAAGTCATGGCAAATTCAGGATTTTAGTTATAACTTTGGGCTGAAAAAAAGATTAAACAGCACAGAGCCTAATATTGAAGTGCTGAATTGAGTAGGTGTAAGTCAACAGAGAGTTATGCATAAAATGTATCCTGACCTTGTAAAGGTCACTTAAGTAAAAATATTCAGACCTAAGTGTTTAAGACTGCATACTTAAATCAACACTTCAATGCCTGAATATCTCAGACTTTTTTGGCAACAGCTAAGGCTGAGAGGGACTAGTTCTGACAAGCAGACTACTTATTGTAACATCCAGGTAATAGTTTAGCTATATAATTTTATATCTGTATGTTTTTATCTTATTATCTGTATCAGATTGTCTCCTGGAAAAAAAGTTTTCCCTCTGAGGCCCTCTAGATCTCTTTACTGTTTGTTGTTCTGAGGTTTCCTTTCACTGCATTCAGGAGGAAACTAAGTTAAAGGATATGAATCATAAGTATTCAAACAATATACAGGGACAGCTATATATCAGCTATGTATGTGCATATTGTTTATAATCTTCTTAACTATTATTAGCAGTGGCTTTTCCTGTCAGCCACTGTATGAATAACTCATAGTTATTCAAAGTAACACACCATCAAAGTTTATCCATTTTCCTGTAGATAGTCCAGGGGGTTATCATAGGAAAATACTCCTGGACCTAGCCTTCCATATCCTAATTTATAATTTTAAATTTTACTCTTGTTGCCTCTCCAAGTTGAAAATTTGGTACATATAAATCACCCTGTCTACTTCTAAGATAATGTTCATTGCATAACCATACCTTTTTCTGATAGTAAGTAGGAATTGCTTTCTGTTTTCAGCTACAAAGAATCTGTCCAGTTAGAAAAAGAGAATATCCTCCCTACAGTGGTGTGGTCCTCAGGAGATCAGTAATTCAATTTTTTATTCTCTTTTCCTGTAAGAATATTCAAATGTGTAGCAAGATGCTGATCTTCACTACTTTTTAAATATACTTTACACATCCTCCTCAGAATTCCATTTTCCCTGATTTACTTAATTTTGCTTTCACTCTTCTGTTTCTTGTAATCTTATGATGACATTTTCTTTGACAAGGGGCTGGATACTCCTTCACTTGAAGACCAGCTGAGAATGTCTAATGACATGAAAGGTTTTCTGGGAGTTCTCATAGGGCTGCCAGCACTGAAGATATAGTTAGCATAAGCACCACTGTATTCAGCTGAAGAAGTCACAAAACAGTCGGCTCTGTTAAAGATTTATTTTGTGTGGCAAATACTGAAGCTAAATCCTTTATTATTATCTTGATCATAAAATGTTCGCAAGCACATTACTTATGTTTACACAGTTCCTCTATAAAAGAAGAATATCTGCTTTCTCAAAAGACTGTCCTTTCTAGAGGTCAAAAGAAGTCACTACCATTCTGACACTCTGCACCAAAAAATAGAGCAGAAAAAGCTGTTATTAATTTCTATGCATAATTCTGTGCACATTTTAAAAATCAGTAGTGGCTAAAGCTTATTTTTAGCAGATGCCATTTCATGCTAATGCTGGAAAAGTACCTTTCAATAAAATGACTAGAATAATCAAGAATATTGTTTATTTCTCCCTTTGCAACAGTGCAAATGCCAAACTGCCAGTCTGAATCCAGACAGTCCTACATTCTGGAATGGGTTCTTTTTTGCAGTTAAGTCTTGCCACGTTTCTATAAAAGGCCATAAGAGATCTCAGTATCCAACTATCATTATTTTTTCTCTTGTGTTTATATATATTTTTTAATTGTATTTATTTCTAGTTACTATCTCATGATCCCCAAAGTATGCCGCAATGCCATAATCCTGAGCATTTAATATTAGTTTTTGGGAAAATTAATTGTAATAAAATCATGAGATAAAATGTAACAAAAAATGTGGCAGTTTCTTTAAAAGAAGAGTTTACAGGTATATATTGTGTTTGATAGCAAGCATAAAAGAGGAATTCAGATAGTCAATACTTTTCAGGCTTCAAAAAATACTGTGGTGCTGCAGTGACTTAAAGACACAGTTGCTGAGGTACTTTGGTGCCCAAACATCCCAAGGGTCTACAAACCTATAGGTACTTTTAAAGGAAGTGAAAGCCTGTACAAATTGGACATTGATGTCACCCAGAAAATAATGGGAATTTGGACACATGCATATGTAGATGTGAGCTTCTCGATGTTAAAATCTTCATCTTTCAACTACTTATTCCTGAGCAGATACCTACTGATTGCAGTGGAGCTTTCTACAGTGGGGTCCACATGGGTTGGTCTGTCAATTTGCAGCAGACTGCAGTAATTGAAGATAAAATTTAGAGACAATCAGTTTCTGGGAAGTTCTCACAAAGGAAATTGAATTGAGGCGGTAAAAATTTGGGCTAATTTAGATCAAACATCTAAAGGTATTAAGTCAATACCTAAAAAGGTATTAAGTCAATATGGAAGAAAAATAAATAAGAATTTATGATAATTATGCTCTTTCTTGGTGTGTAAAAGTTAGTGTGGGCATAAATAGCTCTTAAATGATTGAAAATGCATTATCAGTAGAAAGAAAATGTTTCAGTGTCAAGAGCACATCAATAAAGACATGGAGACAGCCAGGGAAACTTGACTGAGCAAAAGAGAGCATTCATCCCCCCAAATGAACAGGTAACTTTAACTGACACATTTTCCCTTGCCTCTTGCATAAATGCTCAGAAAGAGACTGTGGCATGAATTCAGTGAAATGCTTAAACATGCACTAAACCTTAAAGCATGCATGTTGCTGCAATGACCTTGCTGAAGCTGCTCACCAGTCTAAAGTTCCTCACTCCACTGGGGCCAACAAGCACTGCAGTTGAAGGACTGATTAAAGACAAAGGTTTTAGTGCAGCCTTCAGTTCTGCGTATAGTGAAGACAGTTATATTTTCCAGTGGTAGTTAAGCTTATGGGTGTTCCAATTTCTCCAGGCTTCTTTTTTTTCAGAATAAGGAATTTTCAAGTCCCAGTAGTACAGCCAGAAGATGTGTCCAGTATTTCAAAATCTTTTTTTTTTTTTTAATCTTGGCTTGGATTATTTAAGAATAAAAAAATTGTTAATGCAGCACGAAAATTATAAATAGAATAAATTATGATACATAACTGTTGTAAGCATTAAATCCTCATTGATATTAAGCTCACATCTGTGTCTGATCATGAAACTGTTAAAATTAAACAGGATTGTCTGTGAGGCAGGTTGGATACTTTATAAAATTTAACCCTACTAGTACATGCATTTTGAATGTATGTCTCTACATCTGCATTATGGAATGCCTAAATTCCTTGTGAATGTGTGTTCAGCAAAAGAGTAAAGTGTTGTGTTGCTCTTGTTCACAAAAACCCCTCAACAAAAACAGAGGTATCTCATTTTCCAGTGTTCCTTTAGATGGTGAAGTAAATTGTAAAGTTTTATGTTAGCATCCTCTTCCATTAACAGCCATAAAATACATTTTCTCACACTTAAAATGAAAAGGTCTTAAAATCTTCTAGTATGCAATCCCTGAACACAGGTAGCCTAAAGGTCTCTCCTGAAGAGCCGGCTTTTATGCACTGGACCCTGAGAGGAACAAAAGACAGTCTATACTGCCTTGATAATAAACAAACTGCTCAGTGTTGAATTGCTGCACATCTGCTGTGGAAGGTGGCTGAGACACTGTTTGGGTAAGACACTGTCACCTTTCTTGCAGCTACTGTGCTATTCCAGTGCATTTTAAAAAAATAGGGTAGAATCCTCTTTTGGTTTTGAAAGAAAGTTACTCCTTTTTTGAAGGAGCTGTAAGCATAAATTTTAGCTTTCACCTAATCCTAACTGCTTTCAAAATGCTTATGCATTGCAATCCAGAGTCCCAGTGAACATATATTTTAAGCAATACCTAAGAAAACCAGTCTTTTAACATCTTTTAAATTAGTTGCCTTCTATTTCTGAAAAGCTAATATCCAAACTAGCAACAGTAAAGATGTCCAGGTTTCAATGAAATATATTTCATAAATTAGCTTATCATTGCACTGATTTAGCATGCCTAGCAGGTGAAAGACAAAAACATGTGTTATCTTCCCTAGGGAACCTTCAATGAATGTCATTCTAGCTTCATATGTCTTTCTTCTTTCCCCTTCTTGAACTGATATAAAATTCTAATGTGTGCCCTCTGGTTCCATCTTCATTGAAATCTAGCAAAACCGCTGAAGGTAAGATAGTGGCAATGGTGCATGAAAAAAGGGAAAAGGAATACAGTGATTCATAGCATACTTGAAGAAAGTTGCAGTTGTTAACAGCACTACTTTTGTGTGTAGACAGGTTAAAATGTGTCATATATCAGTGTTAAAAATAAAGTTATTCATCTTAGCTATTTTTTCAAAGTTTTGGAAAGAAAAGCTATAAAACCTATGCCACGTGCATCTTTAAAAATTATTTCACATATCTCTGAAAACAAACAAATTCAGTTGCTCCCAGTGGTAACAATAGTAAAGGCAGCACTTTTACATGGATTTGCTTGTGTAATTTCTGCAGTTTTGAATAGTGATTGCTCTGTACCAAAAAGCTTCAGCATGTTCATGTTTTCAATCCTTTTTTGTCCATGAACATGAGTTATTGGATTAAGTGACGTAGTTTTTATTTACATTTTTCTTGGAAATCATCATTGGAAGTAGACATGGAAAGCAATCAATAGATCATCGTTGAATTTTCATTTATAGGCACCACATGGTCAAAAAGTATTCTGTAACTTAATAAATTTGCACAATAGAAAATTTAACCAAATAAGGCAAAATGATGATCTTAAAAATTGAGGAAATCAATAGTAGAAAGTTAAATAAAAATAACACAATACTCTGTTTCCTTGGATTCACAGTAATGAAAATGAAGCAAGCAATAAAAGGGTAATTCAGAAATAAAATGCTATGACCAAGTTCTCTGAAAGAGGACAGGAATGTGTCTTGGCACTTGGTATGTCAAAGAAGCAGAATCTTTACCAAAAGATTTGACAGGCCTTGCTGCCTTCACTGGAACACAGTCTGTGAAAGTTGGCAGGTCCAACTTTACCATTCAATTTTTGCTAGAGCAAAAAGCAGTAACAGCCTCATCTGGCAAACCTATACCTGTGGAAACAAGTGATCACTGGAGTAGCTGCCATGAATTTGGAAATAGGCCTATAGGAATTTTCTCTATTAGTCCATTTGTGGAGTCTGACTTGGTGTGCTGCCTACTGAACTTGCACTGTCACAGAAAACTGCACAAGAAAAACCGTGTGCAATGCTTCGAAAATATAACAGTGAGCACATCAGGCGAGTAGGACATCTAGTGACTTCCAACAGGCATTATCATGCTACACCATTCATCTTCAGCTCCTCAATTTAAGTCTTCCGCAGCTCACAAAAGCACAAGCTGGTCTGGGGGTTTCGTCACTTCCTTTTCACCATCATGTGCTGAAAGCCAACGATGACTTTTAGGCAGTAAACCATTGAAAAGATCGCTAGCCATTCCATTCTTAAATGACTCATGACCATACAAAACCCACTGTTACCTAACTGTATTTCAGGCTTGCATGATATTTTAGAATAACTGTAAAGAAATGGAAGTCTGGAGACAAATATTTTGAATAAGAATATTTTAATTGATTCATTTGACTTGGAATAAGGCTATGAAATTTTTCTTCATTAAATACTTGTGGAAAGAATGGAGAAATACAAACTGTACTGACTATGTGAAATAGATCATTAATGTGTTTTTGACAAGACTAAGAGTCCAGTATCATATCTGTAGAGGAGAGCTTTCCTCTTTTTCAGACTTGAAATAAAATCACCTACTGAAATTAGTCTTTCCATAACAGTAATTTTTTCTTAGATTTTTGATTCATATTTAAGGAGCATTCAATTCACAAGTAAATGCAAAAAGAAAATAAGTAGATGTGGCGGCCTTGAGTCACCAAAACTTTTAAGCAAGTCCATGACTTGAAGTGGTAACTATGGAAATAATACTATTGCCCTTCAATGGGACAAATGTATGCTGAGGTAAGCATGTGTTTTACAGAATTAGGGCTTTAGCTATTTTGTTTGTGTTTTTATTAGGAAAGTTCTGTCACTTTCATAGGGAATATTCTAGATCATATACTTTATAGCTAGCAGGCGGTTACAATACATGCTCTTTATAAGACCCCATTATAACACCACATTATTACTGTACCCTTATGTGGTATTGAAATTGTACAAACCTGCTTGATTTTAATCACTTTCTCACTAAAAGGAAAAAAGTGGGTTCTTCAGTGGAAAGTGGTCCATGTAGAAACCAGAACTTATATCAGTAAGACAACTGGATAAGAAAACAGTGAAATACTCACACATGGTAGATAATTTTCAAAAAATATATTTAAAATTAGAATTTCTAATATTTTTTTGCTGATTATAAATTGAACTCAATCCTTTTTTTTCCGGTAATACATACAGAAAATAAATAATTTGCAAAAGGATTCCAGCTCATACTAAAAGTATTTATGGAAACACTGCAGAGAGTTTGGTTAATATTAGTAACAATACATCCAAAATACTTGGAGGGATTCACTCCATCTTTGTTAGATGAAGGTTTCTAAATGGCTGATAATGGATTCATTCAAGTGTTCAGCCAAATGAAGCTGCATTACTCATAAGCATATGTATCATCATATTCAAATGTAGTAATGCAGTTAATCCAGTTAAGCTTCAGCCCTTCTTAGTTCTTCATTCATGAGATGATACCTTTACAGCAAAAGCAAATAAGTAAAAAGTTTCCTTTACCCCAAATTAAAAAAAAACACAACATTTTTTAAAAATAAGTTTGAAGTTAGTCTTCCACAGATAGCCAATTAAATTATGCTAAAAATGACATTTTTAATTAAACACCAAGGTAAGCATAAATGGATTTCAAAATAATTAATCAAACATCAAAAAATTGAAACCTTTTTCTGCTTGAGCAGCAGAAATGAAAGAACCAGTCTTCAGGTCTCATAGAGATTCAATCTAATTTAATTCTCTGTCTTCTCTAAATAAACATTCCTAAAACCTTTTTTTCATCTGGGGGAATAAGGATGAGAGGGGTAATCAATATTTCTAGCATTTTAATTAAAACCGTTAGTGGAATAAATCCATTTAATTATCAGTTAATGAAATACAAGGTCATTTACCTGACAGGAACTTTGAAGGTGGATTACTAGCTGGAATAAAGTAGAAGAACCCAATGTCACAGCCATTTAGCTTCTGTCAAATTTAAGGTTAAAATCCTTTTAGACTATTTAACCTATTCTCTACCATTTTCTATTAAGTATATCAATTGGCAAGAAGAAATACATGATCAAAACTGGCCTGTCTGTAATTTTGCTCCAGTTTCTACTAAGTTTCTAGATGTCCTTTTCCATTTTTTTGTCTAGCGAGATGCAAAATGTCCATGAATCCTGGGGTATTTTGACTTATTGCAGGTCTTGCCCTTGAATTAAATTAGCATATTGTGCCTAAAGATTATAAAGAAATTATTAACAATTAACAAACTAAACACAGATGTAATGTTTATATTTATTAACAGGAAATATTGTGCTTCTCTATTTTTTTACCTTATGTAGTGAAGAAAAATAGTCAAGTTTGTTAAAGAGGCTTCTTAATACTGATGTTCTCATTAGATGGGTAAGAAGGAAAACGGAAACAGAAAGTGTTCTCTTTCAGTACAGCAGCAAACTTCCCATGCTCCTGATAATGTTTCAATAGGACAGCAAATCAATTGGGGAACAAAAGTTCTGCCAGAGGCACAAATAGTGAATGCCAGCATTGGCTAGCAGCAAGACCAGCACAGAAAGAAAAATACTCTTTCCAGGGTCCTGGCACAGCCATGCAAACACAATGGGGAAAAAATCAACATGTAAGTGGATTGCTTCTACTTTGTGGTACGATTTTTATTTCAAGTTTGAGTTTATGTAATTAAAAAGGGTTATGTGCAACTCAGATATGAATTGTAATTAGAAGATCACACTTTTCTGCTATCTTTAAAAAGTGTCTATCAGTGTGACTGTTTTTGATGTTCCAGTGTCTATACCATGACATTTTAAATACAGAAAAATAAAATGTAAGATTTAAAAATTGATTTAGTAAGCTAACTTCCAAGGTGAATTCTCTTATTCAGTGTTACTTTTTTAAGTGTAAGTCACATTCGCCAAATTAGCTATAAACCTTCAACAAACAAAAATAATAGTTACCATTCCACTTTATAGAAGATGTTAGCTATGTATTTTCTTAACCTAAGAAAAGTAGTGGTTCTTAACAAAAAGGCATTGAGTGCTATATAGCACACACTTTTAATTTTTAGTCATTACAGAAGTGTTCCAGGTGTGTTTAAAGTTGTGTTTCAGAACATGTCAAACCCTATAGAGTACAAGATTGCTCTTAACTTTAGTGTGTAAGGAGAAGTATGAACCATAGATAAAGGAGGCAAAGTTTAGTGTCTTGTATCAAACCACCTGCTAGAGTCAGAAAAAGACAAGAAATCTTCAGGGATGGCTCTCAGCTCAACCCAAGGTAGGTGGTTGGTTGTCATAGACATGACCCTGCTGTTTCCACCTCTCTGTGTCATGGTTCACCTTTAGCTACAAATGACTAATTTGTCTTGGAAGGAGTGTCGGCTAGTAATGGAGGGCAAAATCCACTTCCCGTAGGGAAGATTTTGTATCCCCAGCCCTTCCTTCCTGCAGCATTGTATCCCCAGCATCCTTCCTTCCTGTATTGGAGAAGCAAGGCTGATATTTCTAGTTGCAGCCCAAGTTAGTAACTGAACATGATATTGTCCTGTTTTTCTCAGGATAAATGTGGCCTACATGATTTTTTGAAGAAGTGAAATTCTCTGACTTTTCTGAATTTTCTTTCAAGTTTTGCTTTGCTTGCAACCTCATATTGTAACTAACCCCATCAGTTATGCAATGATATGAATTCTCTATCTTAAAAAAGTGTAGAATTTTAGTGTCCAGAATCCTTGTTTTTGAAATTATGAATTTAGATATATATGGATTTTGTCATATGATTTGTAAGAGCATGTTCTGCTTTCTTGAAATAGTAATAAGAAAAATTCCATTGTCTTTGACAGAATGCAACCCATCCTTCATTTTCTAGGTTTACCCTATTTTGTTAGGGGTGTTAGAAGATTTTGATGCTTAGCACTTTAATGACCTCACTAGGGGAACGAAAAAGGGGAAACATTTCAAGATGTTATGAATACAATGCACTTCATTCCCTTTATACTTCTTGTTACTGAAAACTTTGAGACAAGAGTTTTTACAGAGATCAGTGGTGATGAAGGGCATCATACTTATGATGCTGAACAGTCTGAGAGATTAATTTCTATATTTAAAACATGATAGCTTTAGCAAATTTTGAAGTAGCAGATTTCTAATATTGTATGACCAGTGCGTGTTTTTACTATGTTAGGACTGTTTTAACCAGTTCATTTTTTAAAAAGGATCTGGACAAGTTGGCATAAGGAAACTTAGTAATGGTCGAACAGGTAAATGAAGATTTGATATTTATATGATAGAATTTCTGGGTCAGTTATTCTAAACTTTTATTTTGATATTTAAAGGGGAGGTATGCCTATTTTAACTTTGTGGCAATCGAATGAAGACTATGGTGTTTGTAAAGTCCATCACCCAAACTTCATGCTCATGTAAGTACCAGCATTCTGTAAAAGCAAAAAGAAACTCTCACCCAAACCCAACAACACTTGCAGATTAAGTGCAATCAAGATTGAAGTTTTAAATTGTATCCTTCTGTTGTCCCCATTGCCCAACAATAGGGAGGATTCCTCTGAAACAGTGGAAGAGCTATATAGGTAGAACCAACTATTTTAGGTTGTAATGATGACCTGAGAATGATTTTCTGTTGGGGCTGTAGAGGACCTGGTATTTTGCAGAGTTCAATTGTTCTACAGAGGAACAGGAGCTTTTGTTGCTCCTTCATCACTGTGTGGTCAATACACTGTGGGTTCTCTACCTCAGGATAAGTCTACCTTGAGTCTCAATGTGCTGCTTAGAATTTTTTAAGGCCAGTTTTACATATTTTGTTCTTGTTTCTCTGTTACTTACCATGGGAAAAATATTCAACATTACATGTAAATCTGAGCATGCACAGACCTAGAAGAACTCTGTATTGTGAAAATCACTGTTTTTAATATATCATCACATTGCTTTACAAGAAATAATAGTTTTCTGACCACTGTGAGTTACTCAGATATAAGTCAGGACAGATTTTTGGTTATTTATGTTGGTTTTGGTTTAGCTGTGGTTTTGCAGGTTATAAAGTATGGTGAATTCAACAGGATGCCGTGAAAAGGACTCAGCAAAGTATTCTTTTAGCTGTAATATTCTTTTACTTTCAGGGAGAACTGTCAAAATTCCACAATATGTCCTGCAGACTCCCACAAGATCTGGCAAATTGCACCAAACAGACCTAGCTTTTTTTAGCTGGAAGCATTTTACATTCAGTATCTGGAAAGCCTTACATTTGAGATGTGTGTGCATGTTTGCTACGAATATGAAACACAATGTAGGATTTACTCCCATGGAGAAAAAGTATTTAAAATTGATTAAGTGAATCTTTCCAGTTTTAAATATTTTTTTTGAAATCTTTATATTTCTTTCATTAAAGTTCTTTCCCGTTTAACAAAAAGAAACAGAGCCCCGACTGATGTGGAACTGGTAAGGAGCTTCAGAAAGGACATATTCTGTTCTCTGCACATGTACGTGCTCTCTTTGAGATCTTCATAAATTTGGATGCAATATGAATAGAGTATATAATTCTTTAACATCAACCATTTCCTTTCTTTAACATCAACCATTCCTTTCACTGCAATTGCAGTGGGTGTTCAGAATGTGCAGAAATTGCAGAATCAGATCTAGGTTTAAACTGACTATTTTGAACCAACACATCCAGCATTCTGAAAATTATATTAAAATAATGAATATGTGTTCCACCTGTGCATATTGAGAAAGAAAACACAGGAAATAAAGTGAGTGGGGTGGATCAGAAATCCTCTGTGTGATAATAATGAGTTTGCAGAAATGGAACTTACCAGATTTAAAGGAAAGCTGTCAGGATCAAATGGATAAATACATAGCAGAAGGAAAGGATAAGGAAGTTGAAGGTATCTTTGCTTTGTTTGGAAATGTATTTTGAAATATACTGATGTTAAATTTTATTTAAAGAACGTTTTCTAGCTGGAGCTCTGCAACATTTAATTTCATGGACGTGGATGGAATTCCTTATGTTATATATGTCTGGAAACACAGTATGGTTCTAAATAATTTTTAATTTTAATCCAGACCCAAAAAGAGCTTGTCTTTATCAAAGAAAAATTGCTGCATTTGGTCTGAAAGCATGAGTGTAACTGCACTTGTTCCCTTCCTTGTGAAGCTCCCTTGATTACAGAGCTTGTACAGCTGTAAATGGGAGCTGCTGTGAAGAAAGGCTGATCTTGAACCAGCTCAGTGGTATCACTTCAGCTCTCCAGTTACTTGATGTCCCAGAGGTGATGGCACTCAGCAGTGGGCTTTATGACACAATTTGAAGCAACAGGCTAGTTCTTGAAGAAGATGCTTTGAGCAAACTCAAGTTCAGTTCATATTCACACACATTTGCATTCATACCATGTTAAAACGAGCATGATTGGAAACAAAGCTGGTACTGTTGAAAGGACAGTTGTTTTCAAAATGCCAGCTCTGGAAAATGCTGTCTGGGATTCCGCCATAGAGTTAGTAGTAACCAGTGACCCTGATTACAACTGAATTATTTTAATTTATAAAGTAACTAGATACACACACGTATCTAATATATATATTTATAAATTTCAGGCAAAAGTTTTGAAGTATTATGTGAGCTTCCTTCATATTTTAGATATTCTTAAGAAATATTTCCCACCATTTTAAATGTTCTTTTAAAACACAGATGTACATTTTATATGTCTATTTTTATTTTTAAAATGTCTTGGTGTTTTTAAAGAAAAAAAGAATTTATATGTTGTATAATTTACAGTCTTGAAAAAAATAACATAGTCATAACTCTGCGGTTTTTGTGATGCATGAAGATCAGATTTTTTAATGTTGGTTAATGCTTTACTAATTAAAGTGTGCATGTTAATTAAAGCAGAGGCTAATGTTAATTACCTATATTAATGGAATCTCATGTAGCACCTGCCTGAAGCAATGGGTTCAATTTTCAAAATATCTCAATTAAGACTGAAACTTTTGATTTGCATCTAGTAGGGTTTCAATTAACTGCATTGCAAACTTAAATAACACACTTAAAGGGATAATATCACCAATCACATACAGCACAGTGGAATTGGACGGTTCAATTATTGACTACGGCTGTGAGAGCTTTCACAGGCGGTAGGTAAGTACTGTGGTATTGGCAAGTGATTATTGTCTAGGGCTGTCATCACTTCTGTGGCTGTTGTAAGAGAGATGTTAAATTGCTGTACTTGGGCCGCACTGCAATTCCATTGTTGAGGGAGACAGAAATAGAATGATGTTTTCTCACATCCAGCATTTAATGGTGAAGATTCAGCTTGTTCCTTTGAAATAAATGACCACTGTTCCATGACATGGTAAGGCATTTTATCAAATGGGAAAACAGCATTTGTGATAAAGTGCACAATGTTGCAGGGTACTTCTCAGCCAAGCCATGAGATGTGATTGTATTCCCAATCTCTGTTTCAGCCACCACAGCATTACGTGTTGACATAGGAGCTTTTAATGAGCAGCTTCAGGAAGCGATTAACAAAGCACTAGAAATAGATGCAATCATGCTGATTGGAAATTCTACCTAAGCTCCATAAATAAGACCATAATGTCCTGCTACCATACAACTTTCTAGGATAATTATTTCTGATAGCTCCAAGACTTGAACTTTTAATCTGAGCCTACTCCATTGAAATATTGATGGTTCAGTTACAAAGAAATCAAGATCCCTAAAAAAGCATGCTAACTTTTTATGGTTTGGATACACAATTGAAGAATAAGTGTAGGGTTTTGTGGTTGGATCCAAATTTTGTGTGTACATGTAATGCAAAAGTACCTCGAAGCATAATTCCTTTTTGGCATCTGTGGAAACAGATTACTACAAAGTCAGTTTTCATCCATGCTCAGCAAAGAGGACCTGGAGCCAAGGTTACTTGTGTAGCTATAATATCTCACCTGCGTCTATCTGTATCCTGCTAAAAATACCCTTAGGCTTTAGACCATTCCACTACATGGGTCCTGACTTCTCTGTTTAATAGATGGCATGTGCCTATTAATAAAATCTCTAATATAACCTTCCATTGTGACACTCAGGCTTAATGCCTCCATTATATTTAATGCTATGACAAAAGCAAAATAATCCTCACAGTATCAGTTAGTCTGTTTAAGAAATTTGTGAGATTATAATAAAACCTTTTTACCAAACTGCATTTAAAATATTTATTTTAAAATATGTTAATAACCCTTGACTTATCAGTTTGTGACGTCTTTTAGGTCTAGATAAATCAGTGCATAATGATTCTTGTTGATATTTTCACTTCTATGGAGCATGTGTCCCACACCATTTTGTAATGTCATTAGAATGTTTAGAACTCATGCTTATTTTTGTCTCTGAAAACAGATTACAGTCTATTGTAATCTGAGTTTCCAGAACTCCCATGTAGGAATATTCAACTTCTTTAACAGTTTAATGTAAAAATGTAATTATTGCCTTGTTTATGGTTACTAGAAATGTGCATCTTTTCATTAAAGCTTTCTCTTGACATATTTTTTGCAGTAATTGAACTTCAGATTCCTTGAGTCACTATGCATCTTATTTTAACTGCAGAAAAGTCACATTTTCATGGGTCAGGTGTTTGAAATAAAAAGATGCAGCAGATATGATTATTATACTGTGCTGTGTTATTGTCATCTCAGTAATAGTTCCTAATGTTTGAAGGGAAAAAAAAATTGTAAATGTATATTCACATGAACATTTGTTACACACATTTCATCTTTGGACATCTATAACTTCAGAAGGGTGGTTTTGCTATTTCTCAATCTATTTCCTTTTTATTTTGAAACTGTTTATTCAAATCCATTTAAACAGCTGTCTAAACTTTAATAAAAATAGCTAAATATCTCCTTTTTGTTGGACTTTCAGTAACACAGAACTCTGTCATAATAAATCTTATATCAATATTTAACTACATTCTAAATAAGAAATAATATAGCACCAAACAGGCAGAATCTCATGTAATGGTCATGTCTTTGATGAAAATCTGTTGAAGTCATTGTGTTTACCAGATTACTGAGATTAGGTCTCTCTGGGTATTAGCTGGCCCAAAGGCACTTAGCCAATTAAGGCTATTGGAAAAAAATGAAAGCAATCCAACCTGAAGCTTTCTAAAAGGAATCTTTAACACTATTTACTTCTCCTGTATAGGGACTATAATACAGCACTTCCAATATCTTGAGCATGCTTCATTTGGTTTTATGTAGCTGGAGTGTTTTTCTAAGTATGAAAGAAAAAAAGTTTAATTCATTGTTTAAATTACAAAATAAAATTACTTAGAATGCAAGCAATAATACTGAACAAGCAATGCTAGAGTATCATTTTATTAGAGAACAAGGAAGAGGGTGGCTATGCAAACTTGGATGGATTTTTATGAATGTTAATTTGAAAGGCAGACCTGTAAAACTCTTATTCTTACATTTTGGAATTCACACTCCTTCTGGAATGTTTTCTTTATAAGTTAAGAGCTTGGGTGCTTTAGTCGAATCAGCTGTGCAGGTTTGGGTCTGAAGTCATGAAAAGCTTGTAACAGAGGCCTTGACAAGAGTAAGGCTAGTAAGAGTAAAGCTACAAGTACACGGAATGCAGTCTGTTATACTGCGGCATTTTCAACAAAAATGGAAAGAGAATGTTGGTTGAGTCACGTTAGACATGGGCTAGGTAGAATGAGTGGTTTATTTTTTTGAAGGGTTCTCGTAAGACCTGGTGTACCATCTTTGCTCTGGAAAAATTCCCTTATGTACTGTGAAAAACTTACCTAAATAAAGTAGCTAAGGAATTTGAGTACTGGATATTGGCTTTACTTTTAAAGTAATTTTTGGTACTTTGATGCATATAACATAGATGTGAATCAAAATCTACCTTAAACTGCTGAGAGAAAAGTTTTCCACTGTATTTTGTCTTGTTAAAGCTATAAAGTGTTATCACATTGGAATTGTTGCCAAATTAAGGTGTCTGACGTGTTTCTGAAAAGGGAACATTCACCAAAAAGGGGCATCTTTTATTGTTAGAAAAAGATGTCTCTTTTTGTACCATTTTGGGCTTTAATTATTCAGCTACTTTGTTTTAGCCTTGAACAGTCTATCTATATGAGTGGATCTTATCTTAATATTTTATATGTCTATATAAACATACTATTAAAAAATTATTTTGTCACATCTGGTTTTACTGCATCTTGCTGCATGTCTCTAGAGGCATACAGAATTTTTATTTTCAAGCAAATTTATATTAGTTACAGTCTCCAGCTGTTTTAGATATAGAATCATTTCCTGTTGCTAGTTTCCAGGACAATTCTCTTTTTTTTCTTCTCAAAAGAATGAGAAATTTAATTTAACAAAGACATCCTATAATTGCCTTTGTATCTAGCAAGGTATCTAGCAATCTAAATATTTTATTTTATTTAAAACATCTGTCTACATAATATCATATGACTATACAAATCTATATCAGCCTTCTGAAAGACAGCTGCTGCCACTTTTATTTCACTTATAAGAGACCAACAAAATTGCTCAAGATAAAGCCCGTCTGCCACTGAGTCATATAAAAAAAATTTTGCAAGATGAAAAATTGCTTGCATTTACAGTTCTTGTAAAACTAATCTAGGTCTTTTACAAATTTAGAAGCATCGTTTTTCCTTTTCCCAATTCTCTTACCCCCACCCCAGTCACTATGGAAACATAGGAACTTTACGTATACTTTTTTATCAACTCTTATTTTTTGAGATTGAAGGCCCATTTCTTTTAAAGATGAAATGCAAACTAAAGTCATATCTTAATTGCCCACTTGTGGGATCTATTTATCTCCTGCTATCTTAATTTTCACAAACATTTGGTGTGCATTATATTGGTTAGAAATTTCATGCAGTTTTTTAGAAAATATATAGGGGAAGTGATAATGTCAATATAGATTTTTATCTGTTTTGTGCTGCTAAGCTTTATTTGCAGTAGTTGTAAACTGTTCCTTTGAATGAAGCGACTCATACTGAAAAGAAAATATTTAATGGATAGTTTCAATATAGGCACAGCAGCTATCCTAGAAAAATAGACATAGGTATTTTAAGGTATGTCAAAATAAGACAAGTTTACCTTTTTCCAAGGAAGTAATCAAAATATTCCTTTTTGGAGAACTAAGAGTATGAAAGGAAAATGTTTATGGTTCCCTACTGGCACACAGTTGTGATTGACAGGAAAAACCAACATGTATGCCACATGAGACATCTTGTTCAGGAACTTTCAGGAGGGTAGTAAATTGGTGTTGGCACAAACACAAAAAAAAATAAAATGACTTGATTCAGCAGTTTTCAATTCTAAATCCCCAGGCTCGAAAGAAAGAAGTAAATATTCATCAAATGATCAAAATTTATATTGATTTTTATTCTGCATTAGCAGCTCAAAGTCAAGATTCTTGACAGGGTGGATGTCGGTTTGAATGATTCTCTTTGAAATAAGGATACAGGCACTGGGCTGAGTGCTACTGTGCATTCCTGAACTGTAGGAAAAGACTATTAGAACCCTAGGAAGCTAAATTTTTTAAAGAATAGTATAAAAGCCTGCTTGTTCTGTACTGTTTTGATAACTAAATTGTTGTTATTAGTATGTAAAGTGATTCTTGTTGTGCCTACTTTACTCCATCCTTTCCATTATCATCTAAGGACAACTTTTTTACAATACTTCAAAGGAAATGGTACTTCATGTACTATGGTAACGGAGTTAATATCAGTATTTCCCAAAAGAAGTGTGTTTTAGAGTGCTAGTCTGGCAGAGAAAAGGAAGCAAAGATTGTATCTGCACATTATACATCTGTAATTTTGCAGTTTCTGCTAGGGAGTAAATAAAGATCTGGGGGAGGGGATGAGGGAAGGAGGATGGAAATCCAGGGAAGAAGAACGTGAGTGTGGATGCAGCACTGAAACACAAATGTGATGACTGTGATTACTGAGCTGTAAGATTTAATGAGAAAGCCTGTATTAGAGTCAAGTAGAAAATCATAACCATCACCTCTAGACTATAGGAGTATAATTGGATCTCAGCTCCCAGCAAAAGTAAATAAGTAAGTTAGTGACATTTTTAACAAACATAAATATATTGAGAATAAGAGGGGAAGTTATCTCGATTACTGTACTACTGCAGTATACTTTCAGTTTCTCAGCTTGCACTAAAAGAAGATTCATTGTCATAAAATGAAACAAAATAGTGTGTTTTTGTGAGTGGTTTAAATAAGGAGCAAAGTGAGGCAGAAATACTGTAACTATTAACAAATTGCCCAAATGTCCTCGGTGCTTACAATTCAGTAAACATCTTTAACAGCATAGCTTTAAAATTAAATTTTACAAACACTATGGATAATGCTTTAATAGTATGGAAATTGCAATGAAGTCAGCAGCAGCAAAGCTGACCTCTTAGTAATACAGATATTTTATGTTTAAAACAGTTATCTTTTTACAGTTCCCTCTACCTCAGTAAGTGTCAGGTGCGTCAAGAGGCTCCTCATCAGAGGAGCATAAATAAACTCAAAGGAGCAGCAGCCTGCGCCTGATTTTTATACACACCAAGGCAGTTGTACAAATCAACATATTAAGCTATATGTTTTGTCGTTGCTAGAATAATTACTAATATTTTTGCTAAAACTCATCTATATATATGGATAGAGAAAGTAATGTAAAGGGAAAAATACTTAGCTTGCATTTCCCTGCTATTTTTAAATAAAATAATTGACATTAGTTGACATATCCTCCTTCAGAGTCTGACTGTTCTTGCTTAATTGTGCAGTGGAGACAGAGTAGTGTTCATATTGCACAATTTTATGTTATTAATAGTTCAATATCTAAAAAGCTGATAAAAATTCCCAGTAATTTCTCCCTGTAGGAGGAAAAAATTGTGTAGTAAGAAAACATTCACATCTCTAGGGGTAACATAACATCAAATAGACTATCAAGGCATGGAAAGAATCTCCTTCAATTTCAGAACAAGTTAAATAAGCATTCAATGAGTGTCTGAGGAACACAGTGTAGGAGTTTGACTTCAAAATGTTTGACACTATTGAACAACTCAAAATATTTTACTCAAAGCATTGTATCAAAAGAAAATTTTAGGTCAAAACTTCTGCAATTTTGTGAGTTGATATGTCTAGGAAATTTTGGAACTAGTTATTAAGCACACACATATTTTTAATGATTAGGTTAATAAATATGTAGCATTTCTCAACCATATAGAAGTTTAAAATGGACCTACTAGGGGAAAAAATAAGCTATTTTTGTACTACTAGTACAGCATGGTAAAATTGACAAGGAAAAGGCTGTAAAATTTTTATGTTAGCTCTGCCATGCCTTCCTGGGATGTTTTGCATAGTTTTCCATAGGAAGTATTGGTTTTGAGAAACTTACCTTCCCTTGCTATTTTTGAGTAGTCATGTATGTGTCAATCTGCTTTGGGAACAGTGGGAGGTGGAATGTGCACCAGCGCTCTGGAATGTCTCTTGCACAAGGGTGCTGTCCTAAATCCTGAACGTGGGTGGCTTTAGCCTTAAGAGCACGGCCATTCTGAATGTCCAGCCCTACGAACTGAACTAGGTACATTGGTGGTCTATTGATTTGATACAGGAGCCCTACAGAGAAGTGTGACTTTTAGACGTATCTGTGCATTGGATGATAGACAGACTCTTTAACCATCTTTTTTTTAGGGCACTTCATTGCTCTAGAAGTGCAAACACAGAAAATGGTAGGAACGCTAAGAACCATGCAAATAATGGAGATTTTAATTAAGTAAGATTAAGTTTATAATTTTAGCACTTTCTGTGCGTGACTAGTCTTTGCTCTTCTTGACTGCTTGAGGGTCCTGAGGCTTACCCTCAGGTCTTCAGTCTTCTTTATGTACAACATATTTTTGTTTTGGCCTTCTATAACAATTTTTTTCTCTTCCTGACAGGGAGGAAACCAAGGTTGTGTTGATGATTTTCTAATTTAATAGGACAAATTCCAGATTTGTAAGAATTGGACTGTTTGGGTTTACAGTTATTGTGGCATATGAAGAGGTGTCACTGAAGGAGATGGAATGCATGTGGCAGTTACAAAGAAATGCACTGTTATGTTGATGGGTTTGGCTGGATCTGCATCCTTGTTAATTTGTGTCTTCCACATGTCTTTAGCAAACACTGTTCTGTCATCCGAGCCTTTCCACTGTCAGAGCAAGCCTGTTCCCCACCTGGCCCCCAGTTATTAGACTCTGTCACTCTTTTTCTGCAGGCTGGAGATGCAGACCTACAAGACAAGAAAAGTAGAAAAGGGTCCCAGCCTTTGTTCAATTTCCATTCTTACAATAACTTTTTTTCACCTGGCAATTTTGGGATGCTGTTGTCAGAAACTATTCAGTGTTAATTAACCTCTGGAGAGGTTAATTCTTTCATATGTTTCCTCAATGCTTTTTGATATTTATGATGTAGGGAACGTCTCTGGGTTTATAACCGAGATCTGTATAATGCACAGGGCATGCCATGCTCTTGTATTGTGTTTAATGTTACCCTACCTATCTAAAATTTCATTTTATGGCTCCTGTTTATAGACCTAAAATTCACTGTGCTGTTACTTAAACTCTACATGGAGTTTAAATATCTTGATATGTACAAATGTTGTTGTCTTGTAATTTTGCTCATTCTGTGTGGAGGTTTCACATTGTTGTGATGGTTTTAGCCCACTGAAAAGCAAAGCAATAAGATTATTCTTGATATAAAAATATTTCTGATATTTATGACAATAGAAACACTTAGCTAAGATTTTAACTGGTAACAAGCATGCCCTGATTAACAGAATTCATTTCCTGCATGATCAAAACACAATGTGTCCTTTGTAATAGGACTCTCAAATATTCAGCTCGAAGTAAACATTATTTCATGATACAATATTTTTTTTTAAATTTGATTGAGTTCTGGAAAGAGTGTGCAAGATGAAGAATCAAGGAAGCCAAACGCAGGAAGGGCAACAGAATAAGAAAGTATTCAGTAGCAGCAAGGTCTCTGTTTTAATTATGCAGAGTAAGGGGGGGAAAAACAAATGCCTAAACTTAGCGTAGAAGAAGTCACTTTAAGTCCAAGAAGCCTAATGCTGCCAAATGATGACCCAGTAATCTTAAAGGCATTTCCAACCTAAGTGATCCTATTATTTTATTATACAATGCCTTTTAAAACAGTGGTGTGACTTGAAAGTATTCCTTCTACCTTAGGTGTTTTCTTCAATAGAAGACCTGTTGGCTGGGTGTAGGGATGGCGTGATAGATGATCAAATCTGTCTGTATAGAGTTTTTGGACAAATTCTTGCCTGCCAAAGAATGCTTTCTGTAATCTACATCTTCATGGAAGATATTTTGAGCCATATACTTCTCAACATA
The DNA here is from genome assembly GCF_031753505.1 of Anomalospiza imberbis. Classification (NCBI taxonomy): domain Eukaryota; kingdom Metazoa; phylum Chordata; class Aves; order Passeriformes; family Viduidae; genus Anomalospiza; species Anomalospiza imberbis. The sequence goes on along the minus strand of NC_089686.1, from coordinate 26,563,694 downwards.
ATTTTATTCAGTATCTGTACTGTGAGAGAGCCAGGGTCTTTTTTGTGTTCCATAATAAAGCCTTTTAATAAATACATGGACAAGTATTCAGCATATTGTGACGGAAAAAAATACTTTAAGTATTTAAGAACATAAGTGCTACTCTAACCAACTTTATTCTGGAAAGAAATTTTTCTCACTTTTAAATCTCAAGAAATTTTGCCAGTTGTGGATATACAGAGTGACAAGCTGGAATGTGCATCCTTTTAAAAAGGGACATCTGACTTTGCAGTTCTTTAAAATATACATATGGGTGAACATTCTAAGTCTACATGCTGCCTGAGGCCATCCGACCACCTCCTTGTTGGCAGAAACTGGATTGTGTGCTTTAATTTCAGAGGCTATTTTTATTCAGTTTAAGTTCAAATAATGGCAGAGGAACGAAATGTCTGTATTTCTTATATAATTCTCACTAAGTACAGTGTAGTGTGGCAGAAGTAAAGTTTCTCTATAGAACTGTAAAGAAAGGGTAATGCAAGATAGGATACTTTCATCATTTAAATTTAACTGAATGTATTATATACAATTTGTGTATCGAAAACACAGAATTGTTTGCTTACCGTAACATGGTTCATAATAAATCACTTGTGCTCCTGGGAGATACTGTCTGAAAAGACTTTCCTTTCAACACCAAATCAATGATATTTATTCTAGTACATTCCAAAATAAAAAAAAAAATCTGCAGCAGCAAATCACTAGCTCTGAGTTCATATCTCCAATTTACATTGGTGTAAATTTTGAGTCTCTTGTTTGACACATTATACAATATAACCTTTCAGTCTCCTTCCTCCTGCAGTAAGAGTCATTATCCCTTGTCTTTCTCCACTTCAGAATAAGGTCATTCCAACATGTAGGTCTAACAAGAAATGCAATGTATTTTCATTGATTTGTATTGTCACTGATTACTCCTTCGTGTTATATAGTGATCTGTATAGTAAAGGACATTTTATGTTGTCATGCAAAGCCAGTCTTAAGGAACAGATTTGTACCCTGGGCTCTCCCAGTTTATTTATAAGTTCTTGGTTTTTAGGAAATGAGCATTAGAAAATAGCCTTGAAATTATTTACCATTATTAATCAATCACTAGAACTGAGTATTAGGCACTAGTCTAGATTATTTTTCACTTTTTTTTCCCCAGACTACAGTATTTTCATAGTCTTGTTCAGAGACTGGTTCCTGCAGGCTCAGGAAAATGAGAGAACTTTGTCATTTGGTTATTGGAAATATTTCAGTTTAATTTACAACAGAATATTTTAAACTCATTCCATCCTAGTAGGTAGAGAATCCCTACAAGTGTGTAACAAGACCATCATCAGCATCTTCATTGTTTTTTTATTGCAAAAATGGTCACTTAGAAGAGGACCATGAAGTGAAAAACTACTGTTGAGTATAATTTATAATTCCTTGCCATTTTTCCCCTCTGTGTTCAATTTTTCACATATTCAGATGTACTACATCCTCAAAAAAAAAAAAAAGAAGGAACTGAATTTCAATTCCAAGATGGGGCACTAGGAGTAAGTGAATGATTACCTCCCACCCAATTTCTATTAGCAATATCTGGGACTATGCATATCTCAGTAGACTTTTTGAAGGTTTGCTAGATATCTGTGTCCATACAGGTGTGTTTGTTATAGAGATTGTTCTTTAAGTTTGTGTTATGTAATGAAAATTATATGTAGGGGAATCTGAAAATGCATACAATGTAGGTTTAAATGTAAACCAAGTAGCTTTTGTATATTTGATTACGAATTTATAAAGTTGTTACTTTATTCTCCCAGAATATTGCAAAATTAGTCCTTCATTACCAATAAAGATTTTAAGTTGAAAATAAACTGCAGTAGGTTTATTGCATGTCTGTGCTCTGTACTTTTTCTATATTGTGCTTTGTACCTGTTAGCTCAGATTCTGTAAAATGTAGTTTTTTGATACTTAAACTGATCAATACCTACTCAAGGTCTTCAAAGCCTCTTTGGATTTGCAGTTGATATCAGTATAACAGAGACAAAAAAAATGCTTAAGTATAACAGTGAGATAGATGAATACATAGAGAAGAGAAATCGGAGAGATCCATCTGAAACTGCGCTGAGTTTGAGTTGCTGTAATTGTTCATAAACGTTGATAGAAATTGGGTTTAAAAATAAAAATAGTTGATTTATAGAGAGATCATATTTCTGAAGTGAAGGAACTGGATTGTATTCAGGCTTCATAGGGTATGATGTTGATGGAGTTCCTAATCGTTAGTACAAGAGGGCCTTATAGCTGCAAGGAAGAAATAGTGGATTCTTATTTATCCTTCTTCATATATTTACCTGCCCTTTACATAATGCTTTTCCTTGCCCCCACTATTCTATTTAATTGTTCTTTTTCTTCTCCCATTTTCCATATTCATTATTGGGTTGCCAACAAATATTTTTGCAAGTGAACAGGGTATGACCAACCTTTGAAAAAGCTGCTGCCTTTATTTAAAACATTTTTATTTTAAAATATAGAAGAAATTTTAGGATGGGAAATTAAAAAATACAAGGGGAAAAAGCTATATAAATTATTGTGATAGTTTTGCTATTTAAGAAATAGCCATGTTCATGCAATTCAGATCACAGTTTTGATTATGATGTGTGATGTTCCAGATCTTAGGCTACTCCCTCATTTTGGAGTCTTGGGGTGGGAGGGGATAAGGAAGGTTGTGTACACAATTTCAATAACAGCCAAGAAGACCCCGTAACCTCTACCTAAACTCCAGCCAAAACCCATAGCTAAAAAAGTAGGAATCACTTCTCTTGATTTATAAACCTGTCCTGAAAATAAGGGAATTTTTTGCTTCACGTTTTCCACAACATTTCCCCTCTAGGCTTAAAGCACTCACAGATTTTAACTGATCAATCTAATTGTTTTAGAAATTTACTGGTCACTGACAACAGAGCTTTAGACTGAATGTGTCATGCCAACATATATAATGGAAATTAAAATGATACAGTAGGTTACTGCTTTGTGGTAAGAATAAATTAAAAGAATACATTCATAGCCTTATGTGCACAATGCAAAATACTCTGCTGAAAGACGATCCTTACTGGTGAAGAGTCCTTCCAAAAAAGAAATTTGTTCAGGAACCTCTGTATATTGTGGAAGTGGACTGTTTATCAGTTCAGATGAAAATGCACTTGTGGGTAGAAGGGGAACAGGAAGGTGATGCAGTTTATTTGCTGCCTTGGTTGTTTCTGAGTTATAAAAATGGCAATTTTATTATACTTTCTGAGAAAGCAGAATAGTTTTATAGCTTTCTCAAACCTTGACATTTTACTTTAACTGGACAGTCCCAGCTAGTTTAGGTAATGTTTCTTCACTGGTAACTTTTGTGGTTTAATTTTCCCCTATTTTAAAATAGGTACAAAAGCCTTGAATTATATTTAAATACACCGTGAAAGACCTGCATGGGCCGGTCATAATTTTTATCTTCTATCTCCTTGGAAAATTGCTGGTATTTTTTGTATTTTTGTGGCTTTTTTTTGCATGTTGGTTTGTTTTTAAATTTCTCAAAAACATATTAGGATTTATTGAAAAGCATAACTAATTTCACTGTAAGAAGAAGCTGAGAGAGAAAGCTATAAAAGTTTGAATGAGAAGTGTTAAAAGGAAATGGAATTTCCAAATCACTCACATTATTTTTCAGCAAAAAAAATGCACCAAGGCAAGGCCAAAGCAAAGATAGAAACTGTTATTACCATGGGCTTATAAAGACATTCCAGCCTTCTTTCAGACTTTCCCTGCTGACATTCTTCAGTGTCTGTTTCCCTTCACTTGCTTGCATTTTTCTTGCATTTTACAGACTACCCTTCTCTCTAGCCCTTTCACTACTTTCTCTTTATGACTTCTGTTGTTTCACAGATTGGTAACTCTGCTGTGCTGTCAGCAAACAAATTAACTCTTTACTTCCCTGCCTCCCACAGCAGAAAATATAGGAGAGTCCTTATACAAAATTTCTTCTGTGCCATTTGCATTAAATTGCCATAGCACCAAATAGTTAAAGAGGCATTCCACTCCTAATGGAAATAGAAGTATATAGTTACACAGAAGTAGTGATTTTTGAAGCATTATCAGAATTTGTAATGCGTTTTTCTTTCAATGAAGTATATTAAAAGAAAACAATGGCATATCGGCCCCAAAGTGCTTTTGAACTTACTCTACACTCTGTTCTTTCTGCTGTTCCTAGGGGCAAGTGTGGCAAACAGCAGATTTTATCCTGTCATCTGGTTCTCTGAGCCCCAGAAGAATACTCATCACCACAGCTGCAATAAATAAAGTGTCTATTCAATAAGTTATGATGCCAAATATTATTCCACATTCTTATGGACAGGCACAGTCTGATGGAAAACAGCACATCTCACTTATTGCCTTTTTCCTTGCAATTAAAGTTGCTGAGTAATCAGTCTGTGCCAGATACAGGAAAGGAGAATGTGAATAATGCCAATCTGCTTGGGTTTTTTTTTACAATTGCTATTTAAAGGAATAATACCTATAGCAATATGGCTTTCATTAATTATGAAGCACAGACAGTGTGTTAGCAACATAAATCTTAAAGCCTGTAAGAAATATAACTTTATGTATCTACCTGTTCTATCACAGTGCTTGGTTTCAAATATCTTTGTTATTCATGTCCAGACATTTTTATTCAGCATTTGATTGGATATGCATCTCATAAAATATATAAAACATTCTCTAATAGAAACTTCCGTAGTTCATTTCTAGCATTTGGGATTATGGAGTAGTTCTTCTCTGACTTAATGGTTCAGCCTTTTTCACTATCACATACAGGGAGAAAACTAATGGTGTGAATAATTTGATTGAAAGTGTTGCAGTCCAAAAATATTTGTTTTAAATGTATTCTTTCTGAATTATTTTTGTAATGTTCTGCTTTGTTATTTCCTTTCTTTGTTTTCTTTTTCTAGGCTGAAGTTCAGCTATGCTATCTGGAAGCACAAAGAGATGCTGTTGAGCAGATGTCCTTAAAACTGTACAGTGAGCAGTACAACAGTAGTAGCAAGCGAAAGGAAGAGTTTGCTGATATGTCAAAAGTTCACACAGTGGGAAGTAATGGGTAGGGAACTATTCTTTTTGTTGTTTTATTCTCACTGATCTGTTTTGTTTTTTTTTTTACACGATATACTTTTTCTTACTACTGGTTAAGCAGGACTTTTTTTCCTAGGCCAAGAGGCAGGGAAAAACTGTTTCTGTTGCTCTTTTTATTTTTTTAAATATATGGATGCAAAAAAAGAGGGTTCTAGATAATTTATCCAAATGACGGTTTGTTCATAGGAACGCCTAATATTATCTAATAGTAAACTGTTACCTGGATTTAAAAAAAAAATTGTGTCCTTTTTCTTTAGGCTTTTCTCCTCCAGCAGCTTTATATTATTTGATTTCTTAAAGTCTTCGAAGGAAGAATCTTGATAGTGAAATCGTGTCTTTGCAAGACCACTATAATCATTGTTCTCCTAGTGACTAAGAAATATGAATATGAAGGCATTCAATTGTAATTCAAACATACAGGTTTTTGTACTTCAAGAAAGCATTTATTTTAACTGTTTTCCCTTTTCTAGACTGTTTTTCCTTTGCTTGTTTTTTTCTTTTAATTAATGTTAGCACACATATACACGTGTATATCATATATAAAAGTGTGCTTTCTAAAGCATTCTTTCTTAATATTTTGAACATATTAATCACTGGAATATGCTAAAATGTGTTCTTGCTTCCCTCTCTTTTTCACAATCAAGGAAACATGTAGTTCTGGAAGAAGACTTTTTCTTTAAGGTCTTCTGAAAACCAAATCTTCTAACCACTAGTGCCCCAAAATGAACACAGAAAAACCTACCTGTGGGGTCATAACAGTGTAGGCCAAAAGCAAGTCAAAGGACCCAAGTAGTGCTCATTGTTTGGGGGTGGCCTCATCCGGATAGAAGTTTCCTTGTAACTGGCAAGTACTTTTGCCTGCAGTTTGCTAAGCAAGAAAAGTAATTGACGAAGGTGTTCATGAGTTCTTTATCTCCAGAACTCCCCTTTCCAATTGTTAACTCAATTGGAAACACAGTTTTATTAAATTACCAACTGTAAAGATAAATGAGCCTTGTAAACATCCCCTCTTATTATACGGAAAGATGGCTGTTTTAGAAAAGTTGATGTGGGCTAATTATGTAGGATTACTGAGATCTTGATTACATATGCAGAAATCTGTCAGATTCTCAAACATGCCAGTGCAGCTAGTGCCAAACGTAAAAATAATTTGTTCAGAATTTGTGTGTATATGTATATAAATGTACACTGAGGGCTACACGTTCAAAACCAGCTTCTAATTTTGCAGCCATCACTGAATGTGAGCAAGGCTTAAGGTTGGAATATTGAGGAGGATGTAAGACACATCAACAGACAGTTTTCCTGAAGGGAGGGGATGTAACGCTTTATGCTTCACAGAGAAATCCAGTTTGTAACTCAACGTACCATATGTGATAATCAAATGTTTCTTAAAAGCACTTATTTTCACTTTTAATTATATGCTTTGAACTGGAAATGGTCATCTGCTAGTATTTCAAACCTTTTTAGTGCTGTGGCTGCCTTTCTGGGCCCGTAAGGCCATCTCAAGCCTTAGAGGCTCAACAGTGGCTTAAGGAGCCAAAGGGCTGGAATCAGACCAGAATTATACCACTTATTCAGCCATTGTAGAAACTAGTGGGGACTAAATTCAACTGGAAAACTTTTAGTTAAACCCATCTGAGATGCTGTGTTGAAAAAATTGAAATTCCTTTCAGCTATTTAAAAATATAATTGATGCAACATTTCCTTACTGCATAAAAACCATGGACAGAAACTCCACAGTAGCATGACCTAACTAGAGACAGAGATCTCTACAGAGAAGGGGCTATTTGCACAAATTAGTGTATCTGTCCATTTGCTGTTGTGGAAGTCTGACCTAGGAAAAAGGAGACTGTCCACAGAGAGAACAAGAGCTATTTTAAATGAAGAATTTTTTATATGACGTGTGTGTGTGTGTAGGAGATTTGGGAGATGACTTTGAGCAGGAAGTAGCTAAACTGAGGTAGGGTAGTATTTGCAGAATAGCGTGATTCTAGTGGGTGTGTAAGGAACTGGAGATTTCCTGCAAAATGGTAATCTTGTTAAACCAGCAATAGAGAAGGTTTTCATATATAAGCATGAAAATGGCCAAAGTGACAAAGGAAGAGGAAAGAATGAGTATCCACTGCAGAAGAACACCAGCTAGCCAGGAGGTAAGAGGTACCTGAGAGTAGTTTAGGGCAGGTGTAAAATGTTTAGGGCAGGTGCAAATTGGACTGGAAATACTGTATCCCCTCCCAACTGGAGATGAGTGCATTCAGGTCCTATTGGGAGATGTGGACAGCACTATTGTACAGCATGAAAGCCAGATCCTAAGATCCTGTCATCAGTGGGTATTGGGCCTTCATGCATGAGACTTTGAAAGAAATGCATTAGAGAGGGCTTTAAGTATGTGCCGAACATAGGGAAGTTTTAAAACTGTTAAAGTGATGACTCTGAATTCTCCTATATCTCCCTAATAAAAACATGTGAAAAGAGTTCCATAAAATTATGACCCAGAAACTTGAAGGGACATTTTGCCTGGCTGAATTTTTTGGTAGGTGTAACAGTGTATTTACAGTACTTCTAAATGCCATGTGAGATATGCCATCAAAGAAATACTAAAAACTGGAAGTGCATGTTAAACATGGGGAAAAAGGCTGATGGAAATAGCTTCACATTCCTTTTTATTTATTAATGCCACAGATGAACTGGTTTTCTCATGAGAAAGGTGCTCATGAATTTTCATTCAAAATAATAAATTGGTGTCCACATTTTAAGAAATATGTTTAGGGTTCAAGGGATTAGACATGCAACTCTGCATATCTGATTCCTGGTTTACCAAGACAAAATATATTTTCTAATGTAATTTTAGTTATTACATAGCTAATGGTTTTAGCTTATTAACCAACAAACTTCATCAAGGAAGCAGTTTTTACCTGCCCTTTAACTAATATTATAGCATTTTTGTTGGCAATGTTTGGGTACTTTTAATAGAGGATTTTTTTTCTTTTTCAATAAAGAGATGAACTAATTTATTCCTATTTTACTGTTTGGTGGATTCATGTAATCAACCAAAATTGGATCTTTTCTATGATAATTGCATCTTTGACACCCATCAGTATTTCAGAAGTCATGCTTTCCCTGGTTCTGCCTGTGGCAATATAAAAGAAAGATCTGCTAAGCTCAGGAAAAGTAGATTCTGAATAAAAATGAAATATTAAATATACCCCAGAAGTACTGACAGATATGTTTCAATCTTAACGTCTTTCTAGTCCTACAATTTCTTGATTTTTCTGAATATCTTTTTAGTGGCTTAGTAACTTGCATCCTCTTCCAAACAGTAATTTAATAGTAATCACTAAACTCATTCATTTAGATGCAAGACATTAATTTTTTAAAAATCTGTTTTTAAAATATATATCAGAGATATTTTAAAACCATTGAAAGTATTGCAAACATATTTACAAAAGATTGATGGTGCTCTGTAGGCTGACTTCTCTATCTTCAGGCTCAAGCAAATAACTGACATAGACAGTTGCTTAAAAAAGCTCCTAGATGACTTGACTTTACTTCATAAAACAAAAAAAAACTCAACAAAAATCAAAACAAAAAGACCAAAAAAAAAAAAAACCCAACCCCCCCCAGAACAAAAACCAAAAAAATATCCCCAACCAACCAAAAAAAAAAAAGAGAATAAGTACATTATATAAACTATGGGGAAGAAAACCAAATCTCTTTTGTCTTGTATCCTTTCCTGGGCTTTTTCCAGTGAATCCTGTTTCTCTCACTCTTGGTTTTGCATTGAGTTCCTGTTTAGAACATTATTTTTAAATCAAAATATTCAGCTGTTTACTAGTGCTTATCCATTTTTTTTAAAGGTCAAAGAAAAGTGTGTTTCTGTTTTTCTAAGGGATTGGTTCATTTCAATACAAATAAATGGACCAATTAGGACTGTAGGTAAAATATGGATCTTTAGACACAAAGCAGATGTTTGGATCCACCGTGTCTCTTGCCTATTAAAGAGAAATCCAAGTCCACCTCCTAATGCATTTTCCAAAGGCATCCCATGCCACTCTCTACGCAGGCTTTGTTTCATATCATCTTCATATATTAATTTAGGATTTTCACTAGTACAAACCATCCAAGTCAACTGAATCTGTACCAATTTTCAGGTTATGAAATCTAACATCTTCTGTTATAGAACATATGTTTTAATAACTGCCTGTCAGTTTTATGTCTTTGAATAATACTGGGAAAAGATGGAAGAGAAGAAAAGGAGCAGTAGGTACTGAAGATGCAGAATGGTAATACTGCTTTCTGAGGAAGGGATGAAGATTCAGTAACACTGCCAAATATACAATTCAAAATGGAGTTTAGTTTTCTTTTAGTTTCCAAATGATATCTGAGTTAAATAACTCCTGAAACAGGAAAAAAGCCCTGAAATCCAAGTGAGACATATTTCAATAATAGTAATCTGACCTTTTCTGCTTGCTCTTCTTTCTTTATGGTAACACTGCTTACCTTCTCAGGGCAGCAGCAATTTTAAGTAAGTGCACCTCATAGGTTATTGAGTAAAAGTATACTAAGTACAGTGGATTAAACTAGAGGGTTACTTCAGAAGCAGGAATCAGTGCTTGTGCATTATACAATACTTTCTTTGTTGTCAATTCATTGAAAATAGTACCACAGAAGGCAAATGCTTTCTTCTCTCTTGCCTGCTTTCTTGAGCAAAGACAGTTCTACTTGTCACAACTTTATCTGTAAGCTTTCAAAATTACCATACATGTGGTACTCTAATTAGTAACAAATAAAACTGCAATAGTACTAATGACATTAAAAGCGTGTTGAGTTTATTGTTTCTCTGTTGAAACACTACTCAATTTTTTAATGGAGTTGTTAAAAAAGTTCTTAATAATTGGAGAAATTAGCTTTAGTGGAACATGCTATTCTTTGATCAGTATGGGAGTTTTTTGATACTACTGTCAAGGCTTTTGTTAGTTCCAATTTTGCAAATTTGAAGATCCCTTTTCAAGAGGTATCTATTTGACGAATGTGCAGTTTTTCAGCATGTACTTTCTGTCTTGTATCACAGTGTTTTAGAAGAATCTATGCTTTACTTATTCACTAGGCTTTCAATAGAGAATCACATTAATCCTTTTAAGCTCCTTATTCTAATGATTTATTTTGTTGAAAACCGTAGTGATCCTCCTTTGAATTTTAATGATTGCTGGCTATTCAAGGATTCATTGTTTTGACTTCCTGTCCTTACCTTTGTTTCTTACATGTCTGTGGGGAACACCTGTCTAATACTGTATCTGGCCTTAGTTCTCACTGGCTTACCATATTCACTCAAGCCTATCTTAAGGCGTTAAGTTGAAATGCTAGCTACTCATCCATGAAAATAAATGTAGGATATTTACAAAGATAGGCAGATAGACAGCAGAGGGATGGCTGAATGGACTGAGTAATTTTTTGATGTAAATGTTATTTTCATTTGAATTATATCAAGGTGATTGTTGCAAAATTTGCTCAATATAAAGCCAGCACTGTAAAAATAATTAAACAACACCTATAGGGGATTTATATTTCAAAATTTTTGAAGCAAATGCAGTATGCCAACAGTTGTCAGGATTTGGCATCAGCTGCTGAATTTAGGTCATGGCACTGGCTTAAATTGGATTTCAGTTTTCATTTTCATCCACACTGTATAAATACAGAATGTCTCTTTAGAAATATAACTTGAAACATCATGAGTTTTCAAGAATATATTATTCTAATACAAGATTTTAACAACTACACAGTATTTATGCATAATACATTTTGTTCCTTATCTACAGCCTTTTGGACTTTGATTCAGAATACCAGGAGCTCTGGGATTGGCTGATTGACATGGAATCCATTGTGATGGACAGCCATGACCTGATGATGTCAGAGGAGCAGCAGCAGCATCTTTACAAGGTTAGCACTACCGTTACTGCCTTTACCTAGCTATAGAAGATCTGATTAGCTTGACAAGTCTTTCTCTCACAGGATATCGCTGCGTTCATTGTGTGTATCATGGTGTCTATTAGAATTCCCTTCCCTGTCCCCAACCTCATTTCCATCCCCTGTGCACTGACAGGCTGCACCGACATCATAATTGCAAGAAAGTTCCCTTTATCACATTCTATTTGGTGTAATTCTATAGAAGGACAAAGATTTGTCTTCAAGATGAATAGAAATAAATGAAACTGCATTAATAAATAGACTGAAACAAAATGAAGGAAAAAAATGAAATGGGAACTTTTAACAAAATGTGTTTTGATTGGAGCTTTCAGCTGGATTTTTATCCACCTTTCAGACCTCATCTGGGAAGAAAGACATTTGCCTTGATTTTGGTTTGCTGCTGCCAGGATACAGGACTCTTCCAATTTAATTTTTATTAGTTATACATAAAGTAGACATTGTCATGTTAAGTCTTCACACTTGGTTGTGATTTGAGCAACATGATTTTGAACTTGTAGGGTGAAGCTTTAGGGTCTAATTCTAGCATATATATATGTACATATGTGTGTATATATATCTATGCATGTATGCATATGTACATACATGCATACAGACACATATGGTTTCTTTTATTTGCCATAGCAGCCTTAACCCAAAAGATTTATCATTTCTTTTAGATAGATAATACTTGTAAGAACTTCCTCAAAATGTGTGACTTGATCCTTAAATTGATACAGGCTTCACTGTGTGTCTGATGAGCTATGGGTCTGAAGGGTGGGGGTGTGGGGGAAGGAGGGGCTTTCGACAGAAATATCAGGCTGCAGTAAATCTTCCTCATTTAGGCAATTTTTATTGGAGTAATTCTGACAGTTGTCATCCTTGAATTGCTTTGAGCATATGGCATATTTCAAAGACCAGATTGTGAATCATAAAAAATAAAATTAATAACTAACCACAGAATCAGCAACACTATAATGACAAGAAACAACTACCCTCTAGCTTTTTTTTATTTCTTATCAAATAAATGGTACATTCAAGGTCAAATAGAAGTTGTTCTCTTTCTTCTATGATTGCATGATTTGATAATTTCTTAAATACAATGATTTGATTCTATTCCATGCTTTGGCATCCTATTTTCTTGATAGTCTCCTTGAATTTTATTCTTTCTTACTTTAGTTAACCTATTAAAATACCCAGTAAGAAAGGTTTGTCATGTGAGTTAAAATATGTTTATAAATGCAAATATAGTTTGGATCCAAACTATTTTAATCTGTGAGTTTCATTCACTGGCCTCCATTTCTTGCTTTGACAATTATTTTTTATTTTTGTTATTGTCTTTTTCCTAACACTGTAAGTACTTCATCAGACTTAATCACATATTAACAGACCTGGCCTTGGCCAGGCTTAGAAATAAACGATGTCAGAAATGAGTAAAGATTTTCTTGTGACTCTAAAATAAGGTGCTTTGGTAGTTAGTGCCTGTCTCTTTAAGGCCAGCTTGTACCATGACTAATTTAACTGCTACTTTTAGTCCTATTGTAAAAAAAAAAAAAAATTATAAACATAAATTTTAAGGTAACAATCCATCCATCAATATGAGAAGGAACAAAGATTAAGCAGCCAGTTCGAGTATTTTAGATCCTATTTAGTATATTTCCCTTTCTTATTTCTGAGTGTAACCCCTAAGAATAATTATAGATGGTAAGGCTGAGATAATAGTGCATGATGAGAAGAGTAAAAAAGGGCAACAATTTAATAATATGTGCAGTATAATATGGTGGGAAAATGGGTAATATTATATATGCAAAATGGGAATAGTTTCTTAATATTATGAAATTCTGAACCATGATAGGCATGACACTTCTGAAAGCAGAAAGTTTGTTTGACAGAGTAGCTGAGTCTGCAGCCTGTGCAGCAGAGACAAACCAGCACTGATTCCAAAGAACAGGCAGCTTATTTGTCCTGCAATTTCTGCTATGAGGTCACAAGCTACTGTACCAGATTTGAGCCCCCATCTCAAAACTCTTTATTTGGTACTTGGTGACTACAAAACCACTTGAAGAAAGGTAGGAGTAGACTCCTTGCCCTCCTGCAGTGAATATTCACTGCATTTACCTTTCTAGTAAGAGCAGCAAGCAGATTTTTAAGGACGGAATAAAAGCCTTAACTAGAGATGTGGGGTTTGCATAAGAGAGGACTGAGAAGCGTCCACAAAGCAGGAGGAAAAAAAACAAAACAAAACAAAAAAACAGCAAACCACCAACACGACAATGATCAACCTCTCAAAGTGTTGAAAGCCCGATCATTTCAGACATTTAAAAGTAGACAAAGGATAACATTAGCTAATGGAATTGAGGGAACAATTCTGCATTAGCAAAGCAAAGATCAGATAAATCACCAGCCTCTTTACCATCCCTAATTTTAGAGATTTTGTGACAATGAATCGTGTCCTCAAAAAGACTATTAATAGTTTTATAAAACTAGCCTAGTAAACCTCTCTTGTAATCAGCGGTGACACCCATTTTATTCGGAGGCTTTTTTTGAGTCGTGAATGGTCGAGTGCTCGTGAGCACTGCCTGCACTTCCCAGAGAGCGCAGCCGTTCTGGTCTGCAGGGACGAGAAAGCCAGGCAGCTATTATTACCAGAGCTCCTCAGTGATGTGGGGTGTTATGAAAACACAGGTTTTGCTCTGGTTTCTCTTTATCAATTACAGCTTCAAATGTGAACCTGCTAATTGCACTCTCTGCATTTTCGTGGATTTTCCTAAAACCACAGACCTCTCTTCTCAGTTGCTGAGCTGACAAGTAATTGCAGCTCAGAGCCAGCTCAGCAAGCAGCCCCTGCCAGGGAACCTGCTGTGGTGTCACTATTACCAACAGTAATCATTGCCCCTAAGGAGTCTATGAATGGGAAGGAGCAATGATGAAACAGGTAATTCAGAAGGGGCAAGCATACATTAAAGCAGCATAACACAATATATAAATGCTAATATTGTATATAGGAAAATGAAATATATTTTCATGGTTAGAGTATTTTTACAGTATCTATTTTCAGGTGCAATATACTCTTAAGTCAACTCTAAGCTTTTTTATATTTTTTCCTAATATTCCAGGAACTTCATAGTTTTTTACTAGGATCCCTATTATCTCTCTTTAACTAGGTTTTATTTTGCCCTTATAATAGGAACAACAAATCCATATTTTTTGTAATTCTGAATATGAATATACTACTTTCTCTAGACTTCCTAGATTTCAGTTCATAGATTTAAAAGAAAAGAGAATATAGGTTTAAATGATTTCTGCTTTATAGCCCTAGACTAGCTAATGATTTTGAAAATCAGTTAGTGTTTGATAAAATGGCAGTAACAGAATTACTTGATGACAGTTTATTTTTCCTCTAATGCTTTATCTATTAATTAAGAAAAAACTAAAAGAAACATTTCCATGTTTTGGATTCTTACTTCTTTGTACTTCTATAACAGCTCAGTTTGATGCCAAATGTATCATGTTTATTTCATTTTAATCTACTGCATGTGAGCTGATCTTATAAGCTCTAAGTACACAGAACTTGCATTGACTTCAGCTGTATTCATATGCTGTTACTGGAGGATCAAACCCAAAGAATTTAAACTCTGCTAATTAGCCCTTTAGTAGGAACTTGAGCGATTCTGTACCTTGAATGTTCAAAAATGAAGCAAATCAGTATTTACAAGAACTGTCAAGATTAGAAGTAAGTATACTAGCAGAAAAGTTAATGATAATTCTTTCCATTTTCCTTTGACGATTAATTGCAAAACCTAATTGTGTTAGATTAAAACCCTATTCAAATAAGTACAGTATGATTGTTAGAATCGTTAGTATGTTCAGAACAAAATTAACCATTTCAAAATATCAAATAAAATAATTTTTTTTTTCTGATTACAAGCAGTGTATGGTGGTTGTAATGCAAGCTGTATAAGCCATAAGTCTTTTACTAGTAATTCTTCAGCAACGATTTATGATAGATGGGGAAAAGATCCGTATGTAGTAGTGCAAAGACTTTGAAAGCATTTAGTTAGTACAGGTTTTGAACAGGTTAACTGCTGAGCTCTTTCATCAAGGGGAAGTGGTCCACTGTATTAAATAACACAAAAGTGTACATCAAAAACTAAGGATATATTTCAAAAAAAGTTGAGGGGAAAAAAATCTCCCAGCAGTTTTTGTTTCCCTGCTGGAAGCTCTATCCCTGCTTGGAAGGTGCAGTTAATTTCCTCCTCTGGGTGTGCTGCTGCTCCATTGTGCCTTTCTCGCTGGCTCAGTGTGCTGTGGCCCGGAGTGGATCAAACAAACCGTGGTGAAAGTTTCCCTCATTTGCATCACTTCTAGACAGCCCTGTCGTACTCTTTGCTGACAGGAAATCACTGTCTTTGTCACCTTTTTTCAGTGATCTCCTTTTGGCAGAGATTGGCCATGTGACCAGGATTAATCACAACAACAGTTCTGGCTCAGAACTCAATGACATGTTTTCCTCAGCACTTCAATAATGGTGTAGAGGAGTCAGTAGGAAATGACTACATTAATTTCAGAGTGAAAAGATAATTAACACTTAAGGACTAGTGCTATAACCTATGGAGCTATTATTCAAATTAAAACTAATTTATTGCAAACTTGTGAAAAAAAAAAAAACCCAAAAAACTGTTCTTAAATACAACTGTTAAAACAATCTTGCAAGAGTCCCTGCGTTTAAAAAGAAGCACAAACTATATTTAACATGGTAATATAAATACATAAAGACTTCAACATTTGAAACTGGAGGCTAAAGTATGTAAAGTGCTTACTTAGATGATATGAATAGGATACTGGCAAACAAAAGCAGCAGTGTGCTCCTAGAATGCTGTGCTTCAAGGAGTTTCCTTGGCAACAGAAATGCAGTTCCAAAAGTAGACAGAACTTTCCTCAGAAAACATACTATTAATAACAACCTTCCGGAACAACTTGGAACAATTTGACTACTTGGCAATAAAATGCCAAGTGTTCTGCAAATTAATCTAACACATAAGAGTTGTATGTTTCTCTTGCCCATAATTCTCCTGAACTGGGGGCCTGAGTTCTCTGCTGTTAGAGGATACAAATGTGCAAAGCAGTTCCAAATGCTGCGCAAACAGAGACAGCTTAAATAGCAGCAGCCTATAAGGATCAATTAATGTTCTTCGTATCATTTTAACTTGTAAACCAGATTAGTTTAATTGGATTACTTTGTTCCATTTAAAGCAAGTTCCATGTACCTACTGGAGCTGCATTGCTGTTCAATCTTTATTTCAAGTAGATTTTCCATATAAAGAAAACTTATTAAAAGATTAACAGCCTGCAGAGTGATATATTTGGACAATATGCTTAGGGGATTGGTTATAAACTATAACATGTGAAGATATTTGCTCCTAAACTGCATATTCTGCACAGTCCAGGATGCTTTCTGTCTGTCCGGTAACCCATCAGTGCCTGCATGGAGCTGCTAAAACAGTCAGTCAGAAGAAAATGATGGTTGTCAGTTCAGAGGAAGCTCTCAGCACACTTCAGGATTGAGTCCCTTGTCTGGAGTAACTACAAATCTGCTATGCATGCAGTATTTTTAGGCATGTCATCATTTCTGCATGAGCCAAAAGAATAAACTAATTTCAGTTTTGCCTTGCCAATAGGAATCATTAGGATTCCACTAAAGGCCATGAGTTTACAAGACAGGAAAGGTAGGCTGTGCTAGTACCTCGACTTTTCCTGAATTCTGAGCTCTAAAGGTTAAAAGTAATCAATATCTAATTGTGCAGCCTGATAATAAGTAATAACCATGATGTTAAAATCTAAATGACTGCAGATAGTGCTTAGGTGTGTTGACCCATTTGGAAGGGCTTTTTAATTGCAATCAGAATAGTCATTATAGTTTGCTAATCAACTTTTAGGCTACCTTGCAAAAATCACCACCTTTATGAAAAATTACTTTAATCCTATTAGCAAATTATGTCCCAAAGTGAAAGCTTTTATTTTATGTGACAAAGTATAAGTTAAAAAAAAAAAAGGAAGGATTGCTCTGCTAAATAATGTCCATAGAGATACTCATTAACAATAGCATTTTTATTACTTAGATAATAGTATGTCTGTACTTATATCTACATACATGGATTGATACATGTCTCAATGGAAGTTGATCTTTGCTTCTTACACTGTAATATGTTTTTAACTGTCGTGTATTTTAAAATGACTTTGCACAAAACTGGCTTCAGTTACTGTTCTTCACAAAGTTCAGTAAATTTCATGGGCTGGGCTGGATTTTTTTCCCCCAGCAGATTAAGAATCTCTATGACTTTCTACACTAGGTAGGGAAATCATGTTTTGTATGAGAGATCTCAAAAATTCATGATATACCAAGTAGCAGTAAAAGTCTGACTGCTATTGCAATGTTAACTAACTGAGCTGAGGACCTGACACAGCAAAGTTTCCCACTCTCTTTTTACAAGGGGTGATGAAATTGGTTACATTTTTCTGCACAAGTATTTTCACTTCAGTTGCACTGGGGAACAGAGTAAAAATTCCTTTGTGACCCATCCTATAACAACTAGTTCATTCTTCAGTGGTTTCTATGTTCATGTAATAGGATTAAATTTCTTGCTAATTCTGGCAAATTTTGTATTTTTCAAAGCAGAAAATATAAATATTGTTGAGAAAATTCTTACTTAAAGCAGAGAAATGTTAAGTTTTAATGTCTTATATAATTACAGTAGGAAAATACTGATTGCCACATCTACAGAATTAAAACATTTAGAAATGGAATACAAAAAGAATGTGAAAAATATTTCTACATTTTCTTGGTTGCTTTCACAATGTATTTCAAATGTAAACATACATTTTTACAGACAGTGTTGTAACTTCTGCAGAGCAGACTCTCTGTATTTCTGCAAGAAGTGGCTTCATGCATTTCCCAAGAGTAAGTGCGTTTCTCCCACTTCTTCCCAGCATGATGTTGACGATGAACTTCATATTGTAGCAATGCAGTATTTACTGAGCTTGTAGTGAAAACCAGCACAGCTTTTTGGAGATTAAAGCAGCGTGTCTAGAATGAAAGAGGCATTTAACTTCAAACAAAAGTAAATGTGTACCACATAGCTGTCATCACCATTCCTTACTACAGCTGCAGAATATGGACAATTTACAGTCATCACGTCAAGCATCTTAGTCAACTCCACATGCGCTGTTTGTGCCCTTGCTGCTATAAAATAGCAAGATAAGGTCCTAAGCAGAGTGACCTTAAAGCTGCCTTCCACTGGACTCTCCAGTTAATATATTGAAATAAGATAAAATGAGGAATGTTAATAACACAATGACAACATGATTTTTGAAGTTGTGTGTGGACATGATACTGGTTTGTTTTAGCAGCTTGGTGTATCCATCTGTTTTAAAGCAGTGAAGATAAAAATATCATGAGCAAAAATTATAGGTGGCAATAGTATTATTACTCTATTCCTCAGGTTAGTTGCCAATTTTTAATGCAATTCCCTATTTTTCCACATCACAGTCCAGGAGAAAATATAAATTTTTTTAAACTCATAAAGACTACATGGATTTATCCATGTTGTTTTGCTTCATAAACATAATACAGGAACTACTATTTTCTTTCCAAATTACTTCTCATCCGTATACCTCAAAAATAATCAATACTGTAATATTTCTTTCATAAAAATAAACAAAAAACAAATGACCACAGAATAGCTTTTTGGCAGGTTTTCTATATGAAATCCAAATTCACTAAATCTCCATAAACTTTCAGTGGCAATATATACAATGAATTTATGTCTAAATGATAAAAAATAAGTTGCAGTGAAGTGTACCAGTTTATAATCTCCTGAATTTTTATTTGTATACATATTGTATTTTTATTTTATAAATGTACATGATAGACTGTATTTATATATTGAAAATATGTAAAATATCAATATAAATTATTTATGTGTATATATTTGAAACCTTTTTACATACTTAAGGTTGGGTGATATTTTTACTTTGTGCATATACACTTTTAATATATTGTACTAAAAATAGCTACAGCATTTTGTCCAAATTTCTCCTTCTAACAAGGTAAAATAAGAATCACTGTAATTTAATTCATAATTTTTGCAGTTGTGGCTGCATCGGGTCCAGTGGAGACTTAGGGCAGGCTGTGGCCAGCTCCTGTGGCCAGTGTGAAATACTTGTGGTTGTGTTGTGGTTGTGGGTGCTGTTGTATTGAAGAAATCATGGTTGCTATAGAATCCCAGAGATCATGAAACTGTAAATGTCAAACTTGGCTCTATGAAGAGATGCTTTTGGGGGGAAAGAGCTGTAGAGACCTTCACATCCTGTTGTTCTGGAACAACAGGTGCTATTACAGATGTGAAAGACATGTGCCAGCTGTGTCACAAGCTGCAGGGAAAACTGTGGAGAGGTTGTCATTTCCCCAGTAATACACTGGGACAAGTAGTATGTGAAGACTAGTTTAACTACTATGGGAGCAAAGTAGACCAGCCTCTATCATGAGGACTTTTCTCTGAGGGGTAATTCAGAGCAGAAGCTTGTTGAGTACTCTGAAATATTTTCAGTAAAACCCTTTTCTCTCTTACCTCTTTCTCCACTGTTTGGATAAAGAGGCTATGAAGATCAAACTTTCTACATTTACCACTCACTCATTCTGATATCATAAAAAGAGGGTACTTTTTGTACCACTGTATAATGCTTATGCAATACTCCAGTTTGAAACTCACTTGTGATACAACCAGATTTTGGCAGACATTGCACTGGAGTTTGATTATCTCTGCTTTACCCATTGCTTTTTCTCAAAAAGAGATATATAATTTTTCTGGTGGTTACCTTTTAAAGCTGAACATATATTAAGACTAACATGCTTATTTTTTGATGGCCTTCATCCAGACATGTTCTACTGTGTCTACTACTTAGGTGGAAGAACAATCATTCCTAAGAACTCCAAGCTTGTTATCATGTGTTCAAAGATAATTAAACACCATCAGAGGTCAGAAGAGGACAGTCATGTGATGACATTTTGTTGCCTAAAAAATTTCATTGCTGTTATTTTGGTTTTTAAGCAAGAGTATATAATTTTTAGCCTCTAAGAAGAACTGGTCAGAGGGATACAAATAATGAAAAGTAAATTAAAAGCTATAAAAAGTTTTCTTAACCAAAACCAGAAACAAAAAAAAGAAGCTATGGTAAGGTGCCAGGAACTAGAGCAACCATGTGTAAATGTAGACATGAAACATTTCTTAATTGTATCTCTTTGCCAGGATCACTTGTGAAATACACAGTTCCCATTCAGAGGGAAGACATTAGGTAAAACCAATCTAATATATGTCTCCAAGCAGTGGGAGAACTATCCGGAGAAGTGCCAGAACAGAAAGAGCAGAACACACACGTAGATGTAAGTTGAAAGAACCCATGAAGTAGGGCAGATGCAGACTGGCTGAAAATGTTGGCATTTCAGTGCAACATATGTAGTGTAACAGGCAACAGAAAAAGTAGAAATAAAAATGTTCTTGACAAAAAAGAGGCAGACAGCCAGATTGAATATCACAGTTACCTTTGAAATTAAAATATAGTGTCTAAAACCATTGAGAATTTAAGGTTTTAATGAAGAAGTAGACATCTGTAATGTGGCTTAAACAAATCTAAAGATTCTCAGTGTTCTAGCAATGCAGAAGGCTGCCAGGCATACAATTGCTATATTTGCAACTACGCTATTAGATCAATGACTAATTTGATACCAGCTGGATTATAGAGTCAGCTGCAGAGCAACACTGATAAGGAGCAAAATTAGACTGGAAAGATGCAACCAAGCACTGCAGATGGGCAATGAAATCATGATGAAACCAGTGAATAAGTGCAGTCAATCAACAAACAACCCCTGAAATAAGAGATGCCATCTCTTAAAGTTTACTACAGTTTTTTTAGAAGAATTCTACTCACCCAAGCTCTGGTTTCATTTGAAAGACAATAATCAAAGCTGTACCTTAAAGAAATAGGAAAGTCACTGTGATTGCTCCCTGGCATTCCAGCTGAATATAACATATCTGAAGAAGATGAGCACTTACATATAAAATTGAAAATCCCTCAGATCACTCTAGAGAGAAGCAAAAGGGAATTCTGTTAGTCTAGTAAAACTGCTGGAAAATGCAATGTGGCAAAGACAAGACCCTGACCCAACAGAATGTAATGGATAAAACATTTGCTAATGGTCAGAAAATCCTGGTGTAAACTGATTCCAAAATACTTTCACAAAATGCCAAAAACATGGGATATTTTACAATGGCTTTTTCAGGACAACAGTGATCACCGTGGTGTCAAAAACATGTTTTGGAACAGTGATCTGAAAGAACAGCAGAGCCATTGTTCTGTTGTGTATTTTGTCAGGTATCTGTAGGCTTTTATGCTCATCAATTAGAGTTTCTAGGGGTATTCTAGTGTAACATGGACCTGACACTCTTCCTGTAGTGAGTAGCTGTTGTCAGTCTAAGCATAGGAAACAGAAATGTCAAAGAGGAGGCAATCCATAAACAATCCTTAAATGGAACCTGGACAGGAATATTAATCTAAATGCAGAAAACATGAAAGAATGTGAGTAATTTGTGGGGGCCATATGTTGATTTTTGAAGGACTTGTCTTCTGGCCAGGAGAAAGTAGGAGTACCCCAGGAAAACAAGGAGAGAAGCTGATGGAGAATTCATTCATGATATCATTCTTTAACAGACACAAACACTTTTATAATTTTTTGCACACTTGGCAAAAGCCTATGGATTTTTGCTATGGTCAGTAAAAAGTGATGAATAAAAAGGGTTAATGACCAAGAGAAAATAAAAAAAGAGGAGGAGCAGAGAAGAGGGGTGGGCAATGCAGCAAGATACTACTCATTTAATAGTACAATTATTTGAAGGAACTGGGCATTAGGAGAATCTTCTGATTATACAGAGCTCCTTTAGCAGTTCCTCTATAATTTTTCCTGGCACCATAGCAGAAGTAGTGAATGAGTGTGGGATAAATTGGAATTAAAGTGGATTCCTTCCAACTGAGACCCTCAGAGAGCTTTGATATCTAAAATCAGTGAAACTAGAAATTTCTGTCTTGCCTAGAAGCAACAGCACAACTTCTCCCTTCTCATGCACATTGCATTTGTCTTCCAGGAGAACTAATTCCCCATGAGTTACCTGGTGGGCAATAGCTCACCTTTAAGAGACCACCAGCTGCCTTCAGCTGCAGGCAGACCCACATCCCACCTGGTTTTTTTAATCAATTCAAGTGCTGAATTTATTTCTATAAATCAATGATCAATACTAAGTCCTCCATAAAATTAGATTAACATAGTCAGGAATTTATCATAGATGCAAATAGAGCAGAATATAGCTATTTAAAGAAGCATGTTTTCATTTAGTTCAGTTGTGCACATATATATATATATATGTATATATGTATATATATGTGTTTTGTCTAACAGCACAAATGCTAAATAAATGAGCTTTGCTATTCCTGGCACATTTCAAAGTTACTCAGAGTATTAAATATTGAGCAATAAAATATGCATTTCATGGAAACATTTCTGTTTGGTTCATATTAATTAAATTCAAGTCTTCCTGTGTGAAGCCAGATTAAAAGAGACGTTGAATATTGCTGTCCAATTGCAACAAGCAACAGCAAGCATTGCCTGTTTTAGGGAGTATATGGGAGGAGTTTTTTGCATCTCTTCTAAAAGCTGTGCATGCCACAAGCTGTATCTTGACTGAAGAACAGGGTATTCTCTCTGTGAATTAATCATTTTCATAGACAATGCTTTTTACTGCCATGGTAGGAAATCTTGCCTTTGGTGCTGAGGTATGCTCTAATGGTAGCTGAAATATTCTGATTTGCCCCTCTATGCTTAAATAGTGAGGAAAAATATTTCCTGTATTTTACCCAAGTGAATTCATGCCAGAAAATTAATCTTCTACCATTTTCCTGTTTCCTTCCCTTCAAGTCAGTCACCAGAAATATACTACTATAATAACTTGCACACCATTCAAAAACTGTTTTGTTTATTGGTGCCTAAATGTGTCATGAACAACTCTGCACTGTCCAAACAGGGAGATCCAGAGTGATGGGAGATCTGATGCTCCAGGCTTGTGGTTTTGTTAAAATCAGCATAGACCATTTGGATCATACATATGATATTTTTGTGAATTTGATGTAGAGGTCTTGTAAGGAAAGGCTTTTCTTCTGATATTTATGGTTTTATAAGGCTAAAAATAGCACGGAACACGTACCTTTGCCAGTCACATGCATTCTACATTGCACTCTTGTGCTCTCTAAATTCTTCCCTTCAGGAGCATATGGTCCATTTTCCAGGTTCTTGAGGAGCTGCTGTATCTTTGAATTCTTTTTGTAGCTATGCCTTTTAGCTTACTGACTTAACTTGCCATGGCCAAAATTTGTTATCCTGTTGCTGCAGATTTTAACACCAGCAGATTCTGATTGAGTAAATCTCAAAACCAGGCACTTTCCCATGTTTTGATTTCTAGTTGTCACGTCATCCAGAAGCTGAGGATCTTTCTGAAATTGAAATTAACTCATCTGTTCAGGCATTTCTGCAACTTGTCAGTCCTTATATTTCACATGCCCTGCTTTTGTGAGTCTGAATGTACAGTGTGGTCAGTATATTGACTGTGTCCTTGCTTTGTATGGTTATATTTGGATCCAGACCCATGGGCACAGTAGTCTTAGTTCCTAGATCTTTCTAAGGAGTGATGCCAGCCAACATATTTTTGTTTAGCCTGTGTTCCCAGGGAAGCTACTCACAAACAATTTAGGATTTTCATATCCAGTCTCCTCTAGTCATTCCTGAGGAGCTGACTGGTACAGTGTGACAGATGACCTTTCATGGAACCTTACTTTATAAAGTGGTGTGTAAAAGCCTGAGAACATAGCTACTGTGTGTTTTTAACACAAGAGAACATTACTTCATCAATTGGTGGATTGGTAGAGTCACTCAAGTGGTGACCACTTTTGGAAAACCTAAAATAAGATGAAGAATCATTCCCTCTTATATATACATTTACATTAGTTCCAATAGTCTTTAGTTAATGGGATTTATGCACTTCTTTTATGTTTAACTCTTCTTTGTATGATACTCTAATTATTAGATTAAAATTGCTAATTGGCTGATTTGGCCAGCAGGTGGCTTACTACACTGTGCTGTCAGCATGTGCACTCACGTCCTGAGAAGGGTCTGCAGTAATGTTTATTAGGATTTCTGATGATAAGTGGTGTTATTCCATGAGAGCAAATGTCGCATTTGTACTCTGAATGTGGTCTTTTTTGTGGTACCAATCAAGTGTAAATGTATTGATACTAGTGGGACTTTTTCAGGCCTATGAAATGTTGGAAAATTAAAAACAAATATAATGTCCCTAAAGACTTTTGCATGGTTTAAATATTTGAAGTATTTTCTTAAGAGCTTAAGAGTTTTACCAAAGGACAGTTAAATCCTGCTTCTTCCATTTCTTTCACACTTTATTAAAGGAGCATAGAATAAAATCAATACAATGGCAATTCTTCTAACATCAGTACCAAATGCCAATCACCAATGAGCTGTAAAAATTAACTTTAATAGGGTTAATATAGTGCTAGTGTAGTAATTTAATGTACAAAGGCTCTAAGGCCTGTTCTAAAATATGTATTCATTATTTCAGTTTCTTTGGACTTCAGTTCTATAGCAACATATTATACCTCTAGCAAAATAGTAAACAAAATGGCCTAAAGTAGTTGACTTAGGCATAGATTTGAAAAAAGGTAACAGTAGTGTTAAGAATGTGGAGTATTCAACAAGACATACTTTTTTATTTTTAGAATTAGTAATTATGAAATGATTGTTAAGATAGGAAATACAACCATTAAACCTAGAAGTGAGATCACTTTATTCGTATCACTGAAGTGCAGATATCATTGACCAAGGTTCTGTCACCATAAAAATCAGTCACATATTTTGCTGATATTCTCAATAGAACATATTCCTTAAAATTTTTGAAAACCAGAGAATATGCAATGGAATCTTGTTCTTTATCTATCCTCCCTTCAAATTTGTTTTCTTACATTTTTCCATCTTTGTTTGGGACGACTAAATTCCCTACACATATTCCCATAACAAACATCTATTAAAGAGACAGCAGTTAAAGTGGAAGACATCAATACATATTACTGTAAGCATATATTTTTTTTTTAATGGCCACAGATCTTTTCAATTTGTATTTGAACAGCCAGGCAGCTATCGTGACATGCATAGTTACCAGAACAGGCTTTCCACAAAGCAGGACCAGAATCCCTTGAGAGAATGCCAGAAAGACAAAAGTTCATGTCTTTCCTAGAGCTCACTATAGCTGAAGTACATTCAAAATATTCTAAATTTGCTTTGTATTATATTACTTCTCTACTGGTTTTGTGTCCTGGTATTTCCTGCTGCTGCAGTCCTTTGAAGCATTTTTTCCCCCTCTCAGATATATGCATATCTTTTCCCATTTTCAAGACATGTCCTGTTTCATCTTAAGTAGAATTCAGACATAAAAATAGCAATAACTTACAAGTCTCTATAACCACCGACATTGCAAGTGTTACATAGATTTGAATATCGATGCTATAGCCACCAGTTTATCAGTTTGTTTAGAGCACAGAGATTAGCATTTCAGTGAGACAACATAAGTCATCATGAACTTGTGGTGGTTTTTTTCTGAAATCAATTTCTACAGTTTTGTTGCTGTATCTTTACAGAACTCTTTTCTTAAAAAATTGCCTTAAGACAGATTCGATTATTATGCAGGCATTATGCTGTTCATTACAAAATGCTAAACACAAGGGACAGATTCCCTGGTCTGTCAAAATCACATTCAACTTGACAATTTCCAGAGTGAATCTAGAACAGTTGATAGTGCGCAGTAGAAAATACTCATGTTGTGGATGAAACTCTCATTGATTATTAGGCTTTCTGATGTTCAGTGGCATTATTCCATGAGAGCAAGTATGGCATTTGTACTCTGAACATGGTCTTTTTTGTCCTCAACTTCACCTGCTGCTATGTTCTTATTCTCCTGCTCCCTATTCTCCTTTCCAGCACAAGTAACATCAGTGCTGAAGTTAATCAGGAGAATCCAACAAGCATAAGCCAAAATCGAAGTACAGGCAACACTGTCCATAAGCACAAATTAAATCCACACTCATTGTTTTTCATTTATATCAGGGCCAAGTAATCAAAAATTTGCTTCCTAGGAAAAACCAAAGCACCTTAAGAATCTCCAAAATGTGTGTATTTGAGTTTACTAGCCTCTGCAAAAGTAGTTAATCTTCTCTATGTTATGGTTGTATAAATTGTAATCCCAGAAACACCAAGCAGAGATAACTCAAGATCAATGCAAGTCATCTGTTTTCATGTTTGATTCTTGTAGTAACTTCATGCTTTCACAGACATTCAAGTTATTGGCAACTGTATAAGAAGATAAAACATCTGGAAGTTAAAAGTAAGCAAATTCAACCTAGGAATGAGGCATACATTTTCTAACAGTGAAACAAGCTAGTTGATTATCATTTTACCATGGAATTCTATGAATTTACTATTATTTGTTGTTGCTGTGGGTTTTTAGTTGGGTAATAATTAGCATTGATTTTGTGATTGTAGAAGGTTGATTAATTGTTTTATTATATTATACTATATTATATTTTTTAAGAAACTTAGTAACTTTTATAGTTAGTCTGATATAGTTTTGACTTAATTGGTTCATTTATTTAAAAACTAATGTTTAATTAAATTATTTTTTGATAAATTTTTATAACACATTCTACATGTGTACAACAACTGGTGTAGTAAGTGAAGATAAGAATTGTTTTTTATTTTTTTTTTCTGATCTTCTCACAGCCTTCCCCAGGAAAATGACTGGGAAGGTCTGTGCCTGCTCTCTGTGGTCAGAGAGCTGCTGCTACAATTTGTGTCTTGAAGTCAGATGCAATAACAAAAGATTTTCGTCAAGCCAGAAATCTGAGAGCTTAATATAGGTAGAGATGATAAGATTAGGGTGCATTTTGTACAAGTGGGGAGGTTAGATTATGACAATTTTTGAACGTCAGGTCTGTGAATCAACCCAAGTTTTGTCAGAGAATATTTTGGCAGAATTCCATTAGAGATGAGAAGAAGCTTTCAGCTTTCATCATGCCAACAAAAAGCAGAGTTCACGTATAGCAGCACCATATATCCTTGAGAACAGACACCTGAAATGAGGGAAGTAGAAAGAAACAGAGGGATAAGTTTCTTTTATTTCTGTCTCGATAGTTGTTTAGTCACAAAATTAGTTCAGTGTCACTGCATTCTCATATTCTTTTAAAGAAGAACACTAACTATTAGTGTTAGTTCCTAAATATCACTGAGAATGTAAGAATGTGTAGAGCTGTGGTATTTTCTGCAGCGACTAAAATATACTGTAAGTGCTATAAGTATTTTTTTTCTTTTCAGTCTAGTGTGAAACAGAGTGTTAAGTAGTTATGAGCTCAGAAAACATATTTTCTTGGACAGAATAGTGGAGTGACTATTGGAAGACTTATGTTCCCATATTAGTGGCCTTCCCTCCCTGGGGCTGTACATAGTGTCCATCTGTACCTCAGTTTCCCATTATAAATCAAAAATAATAATATTTCTCTATCTCACGTGACTGCTGCTAGTCTGCAGTTCTCTGAAACATAGCAAGCTTAAGCCTGTAAAAGGCTGCATTAGGCATACCCTTGCTGGTGGCCATTTGAAAGAGGCTAAGTGTCTCTCCTAGGCACAGCAGCTGCTGGAGATACAGAGAAACACTTTCAGCATGTCCTGCATTTTGTTTCCAGCATTCCTACACAGACTTGAAGTCCATAGTCACATCTCATTCCATCATATCAAAGTATAACAGGGGCATATTTCTGCTTGTGGTGGTGTACAAGCACACTTCACATGCTTCTTGGAAGATACAGGGGTCTTAGAGAGCAAGCCCAATGCCTCATGCAGGTAGCCAGAGGCAGGATTTTTTTATCTTTTTCTCTTTTCCCATTATATGTGTGATAGTTCCTCTCATATTTATTGCTTCAGTTTTGTCTGTCTTAAATTATTTAAAATATTAAAATATTATTACATTCAGAAACTCCATTTTTACAAATGAACTCAGAGTCTAATTTTCTAAGCCTCTGGAGGTTAAAAAAAATCGTACAATTTATCATTTATATTAGCTTTTAGAAACAATGGCTACAGTGATAGAGTTTTTTAAATATTATTCAGCAAATGTAGTGGTGTTGTTAATGTTCTAGAATTGAAATATATCTTGGAAAAAGTTCTATCACCTTCAGGATTGTCTGGTTTTTACTGAGGAAACATAACATTTTCCTGTTTTGATCACCAATGAAGAAGATGGAAAGCCTCTATGTTAAATACTCACAGGTCTCTCATGGTGTTATCAGTCTCAGGTATTCTGAAGAGGTCTAGTCCTTAGTTCTTGCTGTTCAGTCATCTTAGTTGTTTGTTAGTTTGTTTATGGGACTATTGAACTTCCTATTGATAAGGCCAAAAATGATCACTGCTATAGCCTTTGCTATCAAAGCTGTTAATAACATAAAAAATGAAATATTTTATTTTAATTTAAAATACTCCAGTGACATTTGTGAGGTGTACAACTTCTTGCCAACTCTTCTAATTTAAACATTATCTGTTTGAGGAAAACATATGTTAGAAATTTTTAATTCAGTGATAGGAAAGACAGTAATGAAATATGCATGTATGAATTTTGTATTGCATAAGTTTCCTCTTTCTTGAAATATGATTAAAAGCCAAACATCTGGATTATGTTTAAAAAGCTTGAATTTCCAGTTTTCAGAGAGATTCAATCTATTTTGACATTGTACACTTAGCCTTAACATTTTCAGCATGCTGTTAACATTACTTGATATTGTAAAAAAAAAAAAAAATTCAGGTTTAAACAAAGTTGGACTTCTCCTATTGCTAAAAATGTTTTCTGAAATAGCTTTTTCTGCAGCATTCACACAGCCATACTTTAGGCTGTGTCAGCAGTTCTGTTATATATTTGCTCTTGAGAGCAGTTTGTATTTGATCATAAAAATAACATTCCAAATTGAGAATATTTTTTTCTTTTGTACAAAAGTACTATGTTTTTTCCTAGAATAATATTAGAAATGAAATCCTGAGTTCCTAACATCTTATAAAATTCTTCTATAATGAGATTATTTCATTGTAAGTACTGATAAGGTCGGGGGCGGGGGTAGGGTGCCAAATTTCTCCTTTTGTTTTAGTAACATTAATGTGTACTGGAAAAGAGAATCACTATTTTTGCTGTGTCTCCTGAAAAGTTCAGAGTATGGCTCTCTGCAATGATCATAAGCAGTTAACTATAAGACTTACTTTTTAATGTGTTTTGCAATAGTTTTGATATCACTGAAGTGGTATAGCTGTAACAGGAATTACAGCATGTGCCTGTGTTTTAGATAATGGAGATATTTTAGCATCTTCTCATGGACCTGGTGCATGTCCCACCTTTGACATTATAAGGACAAGGGACAACACTAGGTACATTATAAGGAAAAAAATCAAACAGCACATTGTAAAAACTATAGCTTTCACTTTATCTGATACATTTAAGTACATATTAAGTACAGGTTGTACATTTAAAATACAAATAGCATTTTTCAGTATAACTGTAGGGCAAATTGAGAAATCTGCTGTCAACACCCTTTCCAATCAGCACTTGGATGGGCACTCAAATAGTTGTAAGTTCTGTTGTGTAGGAAAAAGTTCAATTACTTTAAAAATCATGTTGTTACTCTAGATACTACAGGTACTGGGAACTGAGATCCACATGTTCTGAGATTGGAGACTGAGCAAGCTAGATGGAGAGTTTTTCTGACCTTGACTTGAGGTTGCTCACCAGCCTGTGAAGACTGTAGGGCCGTTGTCACAGGCCACGGATGACTTTCTTTCCTCACAGTTGACAAGGTCTAGTTATTTGCATTACTAAAGCCACTGTGCCTGAAGCGGTGTGTGTACTGATCTTTGTGGAATTACCTGTGCCTTGGTGGAGACTGAGTTCTGCCTCTGTTGATCAGAGGAGATTCAAATTTCATTTGGATGTTTTTCCAGCTGGGATCCTCTTCTCCCATGAAAAAATATAGCAAATATATAAGCAATATAAAATATAGCAAATAGGTAAGATGAGGATCCAGAGATATTCTACCCCAAACACATCCCAGTAGTGTTGCTGGGAGAGCGAATAATTTATTTGTAGATTTTCAGTCAAGCTTCTCTCGTGGAAGGATATTACTCATCACCATTAGCAATCTAGCAGGGTAACAATGGAATAAGGACTTCAGAAGAGCCAGTCTCTGAAAGATAAATGCACAAGAACATCCATTTCAAAACAGAATGATGCCTGTAACGTACAGACTGACAATAGTAGGTGCATTTGGAATTAAATCTTTGTGTAGAGGAGTTCCAATTTTATGTTTCATGGATACTGCAACAGCAGGCACAGCTTAGCAGAAGAGAGGATAACAAGTTATAAATTATTTTCTTTGAATATCTCCAAAAAATCTCCATAATCTTACAATGTTGTATTTTAGTTTGTAAAAATGTAAATGTAATAGTGTATCAGTATGAGATTTCAAGAATATCCAGCCAAGGATGGAACTGCAACTACACCTTTTTGGTTTCCAGGCCAAACTTTTACTCCACCTTCAATTGCATTTTCTGCTCAATAATGGACTAGCTGTAGTAACACACCAGTATTCTGGAATCTCCCTTACTCTGTGGAGATTTTTTTCCCTTAAAAATATATAACTGAGCATTAACCCAACAGTATATTAATATACAATTAATATTAATTAATTAGTAACTATTAATTTCTAAGGAGCACCGTTTAAAAAAAATAATATCAATTCTCCAGGCAACTACATACATGTAAATTTAGCTAAATCAATGTCTAATATGTTAAGCATGTCTGTTGGTTGCATCTGTATTTGTCTGTGCCAGAAGTCCCACCTCTGGTGAAAGGTACGAAAACCAACTCAAAACCAACAGCATTGTTGCCATCAATGCAAGACCAATTGCAGAAATTCCTTCATAAAGCAAAGATCCCAGTAAAACACATAGTTTACAAGATTGATGGGTTGTTAAACATGAAGTGTACCAACTCTGTGGCCTTACCTGAAGTGCACTGTAACCTGTGCAGTGGCACCCTGTTCTAACATGTCTGCCAGGGTTTGCCTTTATTTGTAGGTGGGTGGCCAGCTTGGATCTAGCGGGCTCTTATGCACCTGGTACTGGATTACCTTCGCCATGTGAATTGAAATGACTGTATTTTGGCTATGTGTTCTCGGAATTTAATTATGTTTAAAAACTGGTTAATAGTATAGTAAATAACCGCTATTGCTACAAAATTGCATTCTGAAGGTAATGGGATTGAATTTCAACGCAAGTTGACACTCAATTACAATTTCCATATATCTAGTGAATAAGCCAGTTCTTGGCTGCTATATTAAGGTGGATGTCTTCCTGCTTAACTGAACACTGTGCAAGACAGGCCAAATGAATAATAAAGCCAAATCAAGGCTTAATATACCCACTCAAATTTTTATTGTTTGTATAAAGTAGTAAGCTTGCAGAACAAACTCAGGGATGTGGTTTAAAAAAATTTAAATAATAAATATTTGAACAAAATTCCGCTATATTTAGAGTAACGAAGCTAAAAAAAAAAGGAAAAAACCCAAAACAGCCAAGCCTTTTAAACTTCTTACTGAATTACTGCCATCAGCAAGTAGATCCATGGGGCTTGTTCGGCTAAAAGCCACAACAGACTTTGTAATGCAATGATGTAATCTTGGCTTTGTGTCATTTATATTCAACCTAAAAAAACAATTTTCCTGAATAGACAAGCTGACAACAATATTGTTCGGTGTTGGTTTTTATTTGGATTGTTTCCAAATGATTCATATGCCTCCACAGCAACACCCTATGCCTGCTTGAGTTTTTACTCTGAATTCTGAAGTTTCCCCTTTTTCCTCGCGTTTCATTTTGCTTTTAAAATCCCAGTTATGTTTGTGAAACTAACCAGCTCGGCCACAAAATTAGGATGTATCTTGCAGAGTGCATTCATTTTACTTTTTGCATATTTTTCCCGAGGTCATGTCAAGGTTAGTTTGAATTCCATCCTACATTAAGACTTCTTTCACAGCTATTTAGCTCTGCAGCCTGCGCCCCGCTGGGGTCTGCCCCTTGGGCACGTCAAAGCTTCAGACCTGACAAATCACACACAGATGAAGCTGTACAGTTTTTTAAACAGTTTCATCACTAACGTGAGTTTTTTTTGGGGTTGGGTTTTTTTTTTCCTTTACACTACAAATCTCCCATCCCCCGCCCCACCCCTCCACTGGAGTTTATTCTCTGAATTGCAATATCCTGAAGACTGATTTCCATATGGAAAATTCCCTTGCTCAGGCTAGTTGTAAAGTAGAAATGGCATTGTATAGTATGTGCCACTCACAGATACCCAGAAACTGAAAGCACTGCAGATCCTCTTTAATAACAAACTATAGCTCCTTGTCTAATATCGCTAATCAGATTGTTAATGCCTATTTGCACAGAAGACCCTAAAACTGTAAAGGCTGATAAATA
This sequence comes from Anomalospiza imberbis, assembly GCF_031753505.1. Taxonomy (NCBI): domain Eukaryota; kingdom Metazoa; phylum Chordata; class Aves; order Passeriformes; family Viduidae; genus Anomalospiza; species Anomalospiza imberbis. The sequence goes on along the minus strand of NC_089686.1, from coordinate 26,530,846 downwards.
CTCAAAAATTGTCATCCATTCTGTGAACCCGTTAGTTATCCAGGAGAGCTGTTAGTTGTTCACAGGAATAAGCTTCTGTCATCCTTGGGATTACTCAGATGAGTAAATGTTCATCGGTGTCAAGAAATGACGTTGTGCTTCAGCAGCAATCCTTAGGCAACTTAGGAAATTTTAAGTGGGTGTATGTGTGTGTATGTATATAATTAGCTTCACAACTATCTGCAGGGCTTTCACCACCTACATTCATGCACAGACAGACCCACACACTCTCCATGTATATGTTGCTGCATAAAAATGGTTTGAAATGTATAATGCGGTTTGCGGGTTAAAATAGAATTTCTAAAATTCTTAGCTGTAGACTGCTATCTGTTTTTTAGCATTTTGTGAAACTAATGGTGCAACACCATTTCCTGTTTAATTGATGAAGTTAAAATGCTTGGCTGCTAATGAGTGTATTAGCAAACAATATACCCTTAACAAGCTTAAGCAGCTCAGGATTTTAAAAAGCAGCTTACTGTCCTCCTCATTTTTATAAGACAAAATGTACTGCCTTCCACAAATTGCTTGATCGACTGATGAAGTACTATAATTATAGTTGTATTGCAGTTTTGACAAAGCCACAATAACAGATTGTAGTTTAGTCCCCACTCTAGGCACACAACTCTTTGCATTACAAAACCCAGTTTTACTGGTCTAATTCTTTGAGAGAACAAAAGGCACCTGGAGATGTTAACTATATACTAAAAGAAAACTTGAAATCTAGGAAATAATAATATTGAAGCATGACTTTTCTTCTCGAAGTTAGTTCATTGGGAATGGTATCTAATGAAGACTTGTCTAAAGGCTTGCTTGTTTGGAACTAATTAAAGACAGATATCCTAAATAGAAAAAGGATCATGGGAATTACATTAGGTGTCTGGAGACTTGTTATTCTTTTGGTACTCTGAGTAGATTGTGGAAGTTGTTAGGGATTCAAGAAATAAGGCAAGCTAATAAAAAGTTCTATTTTTCTGGTTATTGGCCAACTATTGTATTTTTGTTTGCAATAAGATTTGTGCCAACAGGCTTGGGGCTTGAATAAAACATTTAAACATTTGTGCATTAACACATTATGGTGAAAAGAGAGTCTTGTGCTTTCACTCGGTGCATTTCAGCCTTCAATTAATGTGAAAGCACTACAATGCCTATGCAACTTCTCTTGCCTAGTGGTGCACCATTTATCATTGCAGTTTTACATTGACCTTGACACCCACTTCATTAGAATAAAGATTGTCTACCATTTAGGTTACATTGTTCCTCTGCACAGAGACCCCATGCAAATTTCTGTTCAGATAGAAGAGCTGTGAGCCTGTCAGAGGTCATCTGCATTAAATGATTGCAGCTATTTTCCAACTGCTTCTTTTCATTCTACTCAATTCAGGCTAGGAGGATCAATCAAGCCCTCTGCCTGAAACAGTGGGACTGCTGGGAATATAACTGTTTTTGGTAGTAGTGGATATGCCCTAAACAGTATTAAATATTTAATATAAATTCATTAAAGGGCACACAAAGTCTTCAAAAAGATATTATATATATATAGTAAAATTTAAAGTGTTGTGATCACTTTTCTTAAAAAAAAGGCAGAACAATGAATACCAACTGCATATTTTTTAATGTAGGCAAAATTCAGCTCATGAAGTTGCTTAATATTTCTTTCAATGTGTTTATTTCTCAAGCTGCCACAGAAGGAAATGCATAGCAGACGTGTAATCTGCATTTGCTAGTTTCTGAAACAGAAAAACCTAAGGTGTCTGTAGGGGTTTAAGACAAAAGTGCTAAGATTTGTTTTGTCTTATAGGCATGCACCCATATGCACATGCACTCTCACACAAATACATATTGTGCTGTTGTGCTTATTTGTAGGGGAAAAAGGCAAATGGAAATAAGTTAGCACTCTCCTTCTTGAGTTTTCCGAGTGATATAATTGGAATTAAATTATTAATGGGAGATACTTAAAAAAGATTGTTTTATGATCTTCTATTACAGAATTTGCAATTCATTTTAATATTTGTAGTTTGATTTATATCAAAGATAATGCAATCTATGTCCAATTAACAATACATAGCCAATGTAATATGATTTCCAGATCATGCAAATGGAATAAACTAGAAGAGGAAAAACTGATTCTTAACCTCAGATGTAATTTGCTCTGTGAGTTCTGGCAATTTTAAATGACATTGCACTTTTTAATTTTTCCAAAGGCTCAGCAGCAAATTTATCCCAATCAAGAAAGCCTATTATTAATTTACAAGGACAATTGTAGGAGTCTTTATAATTTCTCTGTGCAATTATTTGCCATAAATTGCTAATGCAGAAATACATGAAGTTTGCAAGAAACAGAAACTGCTTTTCATCTAGACAGATCACACTGCCCAGATCTTGAATGTTGTCCAGAGGTTCTAGTGCTATTGACAATGTAAGAAATATAACTAAGCTCCTGGACAGTGTCTAAAATGTTTCACACTGACAGTACCAAAAAGGTAGAAGCATTAAGAGCTATTGTGAAGGGTAGGCTGGCCTCTAGCAGATTCCTTCACTTTGCTTGTATACAGCTGAGCTTTGGACCCTGGACTTTAGAATAAAAAGACTCTTTGTTCACCACTGAATGGCATTAGGCATGGGCTTCCTAAGGGGCCACCATGAAGCCTAGCATGAAGAGTGCAAACATTATCCAGAAAGCAAAGTGAGAATGTGTGTGAAGAGATGATGGACAAATATTGCTATGCATGCATATATGTGTATGTGCATATATGTCTATATACATGTATATATTTATTTTACGTTTTTGGTGAATTTGCTTGAAGAATATTATTTACTCAATTTTATGCATGCAGTATATTTTGCAAATGTGAGCCATTGCTGACTGTGCATGCACATGCAGACACCGAGGTTATATGTCTGTATTTAGTGGTATCTGCCACAGTTAAACCACCCCAAAAGGCAAATCTTTAAAATTTAGAATTTCAATGCAGGTAAAACTAAGGTTGCAGGTCAGTCAGTTCCGATCTCAGTTGTATATCCTACAGTGCCATGTGACTGAAGATACTTTGTTAGCATGTGAATGATGGAATGCAGAACATCTACAAATAGCACACCCTTATTCCAGTAATGGAGAAAGTTCATTGGCTTAATTCTTCTGTACTTTGTAGCCATAGCTCCACTGTGTGTTCAGTATGTCTGGTCTCTTTTCACTATAACCAACAGAAGCACCATACAAAAGTCTTACAATGGATGTCTTAATCTCTCTGTGTGCTTTTAGAGCATTATTTTGAATTCCATCATGCAGGCTTTTTTTTTTTTTTTTCTTTTCTCTTCTGAAGTTTTATTACAACAGCAGAATTCCCAGGGAGCTTTAGGGGCAAGGTTCGCATAATATTGCCCTAAAGTTTTGCTCAAGGGGTGGAATCTGCTGATCTCCTGATCATCTTTTTGTGGTGTTTCTCTTTCTGAAAGATGCAGTGCGCAGTCTTACAGAGTTGTTAACTGTGTACAGATTTTTTTATTGTTTACCAGACAGTGCACATCTACGAACCTTTCATGATGATTTCTTTCTCTGACCTCTCAGTGACTAGGCATCTTGTTCCTTAACACCGAGGGAGGCTGAAAAATGCTTGAGTTGCTCAATGTGTGCCTTCTATACCAGTTTCAAAATGGCTTATTCTTCTGGTTTCCATGGTGACAATTAACACTGTTACAAGGCATTGTTCCAGTCTCCATTTGGACAGAATTTTCGGGTGTGATTTTTCACACAAAAAATGTTTTATATAATTTTTTAAAGAAAATTTAAAAAGACAAAAAAAGACACAGTTTAGCATAAAGTGTCGAAAAATGTGTCTCAATCAGCCTGCCTGGATTTCTTAGAATGTTTTTATCAGGGAAAATAAGGTTTTAACTTGCTTTGTTTTGGAATTCAACTTCTTTTGGTTTAAATATTTTTGCCAAACTTCTTCATGGATAAATGGTACTGCATTTATTTGAACTCCTTTCTTTGTGCTTTGAGAAGTATTGATCATATTAAGAGAGAAGGAATAAAAGGCCAAATTCTTTAACTTGCGTAACAATGTTTTGGATTTATTTTGAGCGTCCTCAGGAGCACAAAACCAGGCAGACATGCACGCAGCTAATCTTGCTGTAAATATTTTGCAGTTTTTCCAGTACAGTTTTGTTTTAGGTTTTTTTCCAAGTTTATATGACAGGTGTTGTGGGAAATTAAATATTACCCATTTATTTATTATTGTGGTTATTGTAAGAAACCTGTGAGCTTAACTTGCTTAATCTCATTTTTGACTATTAAACAGTAATCTATATAATAACATCCACAGACTCTCACAATAGAGCAGTCTTTGCTCACTTAAAGCTGAGGAAAGAATGAATCTGAAGATTAAATTATCTTCTCACCACAGGATTAAGTAGTCCTACCATTCTAGGGTTGTGCAGCACTGATAGAGCTGGTAGCTAATTTTTTCCATGCAACTGCTCAGAGTGTAGGTGTTTAATGGATTAAAAAATAGCATTAGCAATAGCATCTCATGCTATCAGTTCTCAAACTATACCTCCTGTACATTAAGCTCTTCCCTCAACTTAAAATAGGCACTGCATGTTAAATATCCAGAAGTGAAACAGTACTGACTCTCAGCCTTATGCCAATACATCTAATAATCAACTGTTATCTCTCATCTTTTACTGTTACTGTATAATGCATTTTCTATCAATCAGCAATTTCGTCATGCTTGTTTATACAGTAGGTTACACAGTGACAAAGACAACACGTACATAAAACCTAGCTTATTTAGTTTTTAATGTAATAACCTTTTATAACATCTGTCACACTGTTTGGATTATGCAGCACTGAATTATTTTATCTAATCTAAAATTAAATGAAATGTCTTCTGTTTCTAAGTTAACAAGAGAATTGTAGTTATGAAACATGCAGTGTGTTTTATTTCATCATCAGTCCTGCACTGCCCAGGAACATCCCCAGCCCAGGCAGCAGACAGTGCCAGCCTGGAGCAGGTGATGAGCAGTAACTGGCTGTGCCTGCACCAGTGACACACAGCTAGAGGACTCTCTCAGTCTATTAATTCACTTGACAAAAGAAAGGGAGTCGCGCGTACTGGGTTTCAGTGCCTAGCAAATTGGACTCTGGATTCCCTTTGATATTACATGTACTTATGGAAATAATTATGCAAATCCTTTTCGGCTATATCATCTTTAAATAGAAATCAGATTACATAAAGAAGATTGTAATCTCCTCCAGCAGCCATTCTAGCCGAGAAGGCAATAAAACAGGACCAGGAATCATACTTGTTGAACACATCAGTCGAATAAAATGGTGCTGCCTCTTGGGGTCCAGCCCTAGTGCCCAACCTGGTAGGTACTGCCTACAGCTGTACACATCTCAAACCTCAGCCACAGCACAGCAAGTGTCAAAAGGCAAGTTCTTTATAAACAATTCCTTGGGTTTTACCATGCATATTCATGCAATTTTGGATACACAGACACCTGATCAGTGTTCATTAATAATGAGAAATGGTTTAAATCACCTCATTTAAAACGTTTGCTCTATGATCCACAAATGACTAATATTTGCTGAAGTTTACATAATACAAATGATGTGCATGTGTTGTGTAAATGAGAGATTAAAATATGAAACTAACAATATGCAAACATATGCATGGAAATGCTGAGAACCTGTTAGCTGAAACAGTGATTTCACACCTTTATTATTTTCTCTAAGCTGTCTGCAATTGTATTTTTGCTTTGTTTTCCTACAGAGCATGCTCTTGGATCTGGCAAAGGCACCCATGTTTTAAACATTCCTAATTTTGGTTTAATTTTTATATTTAGCCCAGTTATTACATTTTCAGTATGAGCTGCAATAGCAGTTTTCTTGACTGAATTTGAAGCAAAGGAAGCTTATTGTTTAGGAAGCAATTTTCTAATAGCTTTGCATAATTTATGTAAGTCTTGTAAACACCTTTGCAAGTATATGTGCTGAACTCTCTTCTTTCAATAAAAGGCACATTTTTGGCCATATCAGAAGTTCCATTTCAATGAGTCTTTTCCCACTTAATTAGCCTAACTAAAGGGAGGGTATGTATATGTGGATGCCTATGTGTTTTTGTTTTTTTTTAATTTATTGTATCAACTATGAAAACATAATTAACCACTGTAGTAACCATTATACGTAATAGTCAAGTCAGGTTTTCAGAGAATACAGTTTTAAGAAAAATACTTATTTTGTAGTTTGTCTGTATATTACAGCACATTTTTATAGACTATGTAAATAATATAGACCTAAATATTTAGAAAGCCCGATGAAAGAATTTCTGAAAGAAGCTTCCAGTTTTATACCTGTTTTCTCTGGTTTTTGTTTTTTTTAAACACTAAATAACGATGCACAAATAGAAGGTATTTTCAACTTGAAGAAACTATTGGACTGTATTCACATTGTGGCTATTCTCATTTGTGGGCCAGTTCACTGTTCCTGTTGGTTGATGCAATAAAAATCAAGTAACTGGAATTGTGTTTTAGGGGAACCATTTCTAATTGTTTTTCGAAGGTCAAACTGTCAAATTTTCAGGCCCATGTGTGACACAGAAACCACAATTGGAGAGAGAATAAATAAGCTCTAGAGGAAACATAAGTATGAAATTATTTCCTTGCGGTTTTTTGTTCCATTTTGGTTTGTTTTCCATGAAGAACCTCAGTGTTACTTGCTGAAGTAGCATATTTTAAAAATAAGATACCACTAACCTGAATGAGACAAAGGCAGATTGAGATTCAGATGGGAGAGTGTTAGTGGATATTATTGTACAAGTGAATATTGTGAGAGAGTGAATATTACTATGTGTAATCAATTCTTAACCACCTGAATAGATGTGCCACCCAGAACTCTGCGTGCTTGGTACCCAAATCTCTTATGATATGTTATGAGAAGATTGTGTGCTTAAAAAAAAAAAAAAAGAGAAAATGTCAGATGGAGCATTATCATAACCAGGTGCATACATTTAAAATGTATTTTTTTATTGAGAAAACTCTCTACAGCAGCTAATACTATACATTTCTTTTCATTTTAGAGATACAATGTAGAAATGTCAATCAGGCACCCAAAAAAGATGGAACTGCTTAGTAAGGTTGAAGCTCTGAAGAAAAGTGGTGTTTTACTACCAAACGATCTCCTTGAAAAAGTGGATTCAATTAATGAAAAATGGGAACTGCTTGGGGTATTTGCATTTTTATTACTGTTTGTGGGTTATGTGTACATTTTTGTGTGTTGAAGTACACTGTCTGTCTGATTTGTAATTTGGAGCACAAATATCTCTCTTTCAATCCACCACGTATATTTCAAACAAGCTACTCATTTGATTATAAAAACTCCATAGCCTTTTACTCTTCTGTTGATTTTTTTTATTCCATGCTTGTCTCCTGTCTGACTTTAATAATTTTAGTTCTTTAATACATAAAAAATGTAAGTAAAATATGCCATGTATTATGGGTATGCACCAAGTCAACTATAATGCAGTATATCTGATATACACTGACTGTCATGCTTGAGTGAATGTTAATAGAATTTATTCTGAAGGTACATGTTAGAGACATCTACTGTTTAACTATTTACTATACCTTTAAGATGAAAAGTGGGGTTGTCACTGCATATTTCAGGTCTCACTGATGGCTCAAAAACAAATATACAGATTCAGTACAAATCTGCATACCTGAATCTGCGAATACAGCCATGATATGTTTCATGCTGCTATATTCATCTCACTTTTGACAAAAGCCAAAAAAGTTTCATGTAATTCATTTCACGCTATGATGGGCTGGGTCTCAGCCAAAGAGTGAGATACAAGAATCTGGCAAAAAAAGCAATATAGGGACTGTGTTACCCAGAGACCGGTGATGGCACTGTGCAGGAGACACTATTGTCCTATTGTTGTAAAACAGCTGAGAGGGAGAGGTCAAACTATATATTTTTCCATCCACTTCTCTCCTTAATTGCCTTCACTTCAAATCAAGGGTAAGATAAATTTATAAATTACTTTAAATGATTAATTATAGATGTGTGATATTAGGAATACAGTTACATTGCATAATTTTGCATGCTATTATCCTAGTTTAAAAAAAATATTTCTAATATGAGTAAGATATACATGCAGCCTGCCAACAGCATTTTAAATACTGACTTGTGTCACTTTAGGTGATGTGGTAATGCAATAGCCATTTCAGAGGGTGGGGCTTTTTTAGTTAGGCAGAGTTGCTTCTAATCACTTGATTCTCTAAATGTGCAAATTGTCAGAAAATGTTAAAATTTGCCTTATGACCAGTGAGCTTATTACCTTTAATTTTAATCTGCAGCATCGCCATAAGAATTTTGAACTTGTTTGATTGTTAATAAATGTACTAATTTTGAAAGGACTTACTAACCCAATCTTTTGCATGTGATCATGACAACTTTCATTTTTAAAATAATTTCAGATGTAAGCCTTACATTTAAGAATTTCAGTGTATTTAATCAGCTTAATTCAGTGGCACTGATTAAAGCTGGTAGGATAGAAAACTAAGAAATAAGATCATAATTCTTAAAATCTAGGAAAACTGTCTTAAAAAATTTGAAGCCCTTTGCTTTTCAGTATGTTAAAATCAAAATATACCTCCATATTAAGTTTTGCCATTAATTTCAGCATTTACAGAAAAATAAAATATAACTATTACAGGGTTTCTGCTAAATGCAGTTTCATGAATAATAAGCAGAGTTTGATAGAGTTTTGTTTAATTTAATAAAAACCTCTGCAGAAACTAACAGCACTAGACATACTGTTTTAATTGGCATGATTACATTTTAATTGGCATGAAAAAAATTAAAGACAAGGATTTTAACTTCTAACAATGGCAAAATAGAGGGATATGGTTTTTAATATTACTTTCATCTAAGGTGAACACTGTGGAATGGAAATACATTAGAATGAAATGTCAGTGGTGCGTACAGTTTAATCTGTGAAATTTTGTCCCCTGTGCTGAATATTACTCTGTCTCAATTGCATATTAAACAACCCTATCAAGGCAGGCATTGGCATCTGCTGTGCTGACACAAATTGTGAATTAAATGAAATTGATGTCCTCTGTCGTATATTTATGAAGACGGACCATTCTCTGAAGTATTCTGTTTATGAAGAATTTATGATTGCAAACTGTTCCAGAACAAAAAAGTGGCAATAAATTCTTTTTTGTGACCCTACCCTCCAAGGGCATTGATTTCACCTCCTGCTGCTACTTTTGTTGCAGCATAAAAACAATAGCTAGTGCTGGATTCCACTGAGGGTCTTCAAATTATCAATATTTGCACCATGAAAATAGAAGGGTGTTGCCAAGAAAGCATGTTTTCAGTTATGATTTCCTAAAGACATGATTTACAGAATGCCACATAGCAGATTAATATCTGTTGCTCTAATTTTATTTGTGTTTTAAAGCTTATTTTTGGAAGCTAATTTCATTGTTATAAATTATATTCCAGTAACTTTTATAGCATGCACTTCCAACAGACAGACATACTGGGTCACCTAAAACTCTATCTTCATGTTACAACAATTAACCACACTAATTATCAGTTTAAAAGGTTATTGGATGTGAGTGCCATTGTATATTCAATATTCTACAATCAGTAACACAGATCTAGTGCTTATAATAAGTGTCAGCCTGACAGCCTCTTACAGGGCAGATAAAATACTGCTTGGCATAGGAGAAGCAGGCAACAGCACATCTCTCTTCTGATGTTAAAGGATTGCCTTTCAAAATACTGAAAAGGAAGGTAACTTTCTATCCCTGTCCTCTTCAGAATATTCATTAAGCACCCAGCGTCCACTATCAAAATGTTATTCAGTGATTCTGTTATTAGAAATACTACTTTGAAAAGCTGGAGTAAATTAGTTTCATTAGCGGTAACAGACGAACGTTTAGTCTGGTCCATTATCTCAAAGAGGATGCTTAACACAGAGAACTTAAATTCTAATTTGTTTGCCTAAAAAATTGGCCTTCTGTTCAGGAACAGTGAGGATTTTTAGTGTCTGAATGAGTTCAACCACTTTTAAAAACAAACCAGCTTTTGTGACCTAACCGTTCCTCTATATAGCCTCAGGGCTACATGAATGAAAATTATAACCTAACAATTCATTCCTCAAAAAATATCTCAGCGTTTCTCCAAAAATTTAAATGGTACCTTGGAGAGGAGTCTGGTGAACTCAGTGATTGTCATATTTTCTGTTTCTGCCTAGAAACCTGTAACTCTTATACTAGTTACATACTGGTATATATTGGTCTCATACCGGTCTTATACTCTGAACCATAAGTATCTAAAACCAGAGACAAATTCTGTAGAGTAACTAGTTTAAAAAGTTATGAAGAATTTTGACTCCTCTGTCCTTAATTACTTGTAGTAAACACTAATTTATAATCCTTCTAGCAAAGTCAGTGACCCAGAGAGAGCAGCATAAGTGAGAAACAAGGGTAGGAAAATTGAAATGTATTGAAACAAGGAAACAAAGAATGAAATTGATTGATATTAGTCATAATTATTAAAAACACATCTCTAGTAATTTAACAGATTCTTCTTGTTGCACATTAACCTGTGTATGTTTTGATACATGAGACTAATCTATGTTTTTTTTATCTGATGCATTAGAAAACCCTAGGAGAGAAGATCCAAGACACAATGGTAGGGCACAGTGGGTTAGGTCCACGTGACCTGCTCTCGCCTGAAAGCGGCAGCCTGGTAAGGCAGCTGGAGGTCAGGATCAAAGAGCTGAAAGGGTGGCTGAGAGATACAGAGCTTTTCATCTTCAATTCCTGTCTGAGACAAGAAAATGAAGGAACAATGAATGCTGAGAAACAACTGCAATATTTTAAGGTAATAAAAAAACTATTGTAGCTTTTGTAGAGAAACTCTTCTTTATGGTGGGATAAAATATTTATCTTTTACATAACATAATGCAATGCATGTATATATTTAATTATAGATTTTCATCTTCATTTATGTGTTCACTCATGTTTATTTTATTGATCCTTACAATCATATTTATTTTATAAGTATTTTCCGCAAAAGAGGTCTTTAGAGGGCTAATTGCACCACGATTGTAAAAGCAATAGTATTCTTTTCTTCTACCTCACTATAAAACATAGAATCATAGAATGGTTTGGGTTGGAGGAGACCCTAAAGATGATCTATTTCCAACCACCCTGAAATGGGGAGGGGCAAAAAAAAAAACGCAGCTGAATTTTGTCACAGAAAGCTTCACTCTGCATTGCATTCTCAGCAGAAGGTAATTAAGGTCTTGTGTGATCATCAGTTTAATAACCTATATCTTTGTACATATGAGTCAAGAACAACCTGTCTGAGGTAACAATTACAGTGAGCTAAATTTGGCATACATGAGAAAACATTCAAGGTTGTGGTGACTAGATATGTGGAAAAGACATATACACTATGAGATTTTCAGTAATCTAGGCCACATACTAAGCCTAAGCCTGAAGATTTATGGAAAAGAGGGAAAAGATTGTAGTCACAATGCTTTATTCAGATGATTAGCTCTTTCAACTCAAGGCCAGTGTTCTGCTTTGCAACTGACTTAGTGGAGGTTGCACGTTTTGTTCCATTCCCCATAAGTAGTGGTAACATTCATGAAAGAGGGCTAAATTAGCAAACACACTTAGTAGAACTGTGAAATTTTCTTTTGTTCATAGTTTCTAAATAAACCCTCACCCAAGTCATCATTACAGGTCACTTTACTCTGCAAGTGATCTTTGACCAAAGAATAAGAAAGGAATCACAAGTCACTGTTGAGCTTTAGAGGTAAAGAGGTTTTTTCTCTTCCACTAGTACACCAGGGTGTCGAGGGCATCAGCAATTTCTTAAATATGCACTTGAAAGAGTATGTTGCCAACACTTCTAAACATACTTTGTTTTGTACAAGTGTTCAAGAAATCAACAGCAGAAATATAATTTTCTTCCCATTTAGTCTTTCCTTAACTCTTCATTATTCAATCATGATGATTAGTAAGAAGGGTGTGTCAAGGTAGATAAAGTCAGTGGTTTTCAGGTTCCTGAACTTATCAACTTGAAAGCAATTTTAAGTTTTATTATGACATCAATACTATTTTTTTAATGATTTGCAGTCTTCTGCTAATGGGGGAAAAAAGTCATGATGATTCTGTTTGATCTACCAGCAAACTTCAAAACAAGCGATTAGGAAGGACTGTTGGTAGACCTGCAAAACTTCACAGCAATAGATGCATATTTTCCATAGGAAATGCTGGACATTTTTATTTCTGTAGAAAATTATGGCATTTATTTAAGTGCAGAACTATGTATTTAGAATCTAATTTCAGGTAAGCTTTTTTTAAATTTATTTTTTTTTAATATTCATATATACATATATATACACACACAGAGTAATACCATGCCAATCTTACATATTTTGTGCATAAATCTATCAAGTTAAATCCTTTTATACATATAAGACATGATATCATTCCAAAAGCTCTAGGGATGTTAAACAGTATAGTGTTATTCACCATGATGTAGCCAGAGTATTTCCTTACTTGGTTGATTATCTATTAATTACACAAATAATATTTTTTTTCAAAATGGTAGCCATTAGAGTATAAAAAATAATTACCTATCAAATATGGTGAGAGCACATCATTTTGTCATATATATTGAACCATCTTTGTCTCATTAAATTTCAAATTCACTATAAGTAAGTTTTCCATTCTTCACTGATCTCCTGGGGAAGTGTATAAAAGAGAAAATGGATATAATTAACAATACTGCAATGTACAATACATATATTTGAGAGAGAATATTTAGAACATTTTCAAAAACATTAGCTATGCCACTAGTAGAAAACCTGCTGGGGTTTAGTTTGACTTACTTTCCACTTAAGAGTTTAACCTTATTACTGCTTTCACTGTGGTAAGTGAATCATTGTTTCGTGATGGAAATTTACTGTGATGCACCATCCCAATACACACAGCCACTGTACACAAGGAAGCATTTTTAATAAAATAAACTCAACAATGCCATTGATTTTCATTCCATAATGTTATTCTTTAAATTACAATTATGCCTTAGGAAAAACTGTTATTCCATTTTTGAGGTGCTTTCCTTCCATTTTGCAATTGGAGGATGAGTCAAATGTGTAGCTCACATGCAGTTGGGACCCAAGATGAGAGCGATGTGGTGGGAGGAAGAGTTGTTAGATTCAATAGTAGGAAACTATTTAAACTTTGTCTTTTTTACAGAAAATCATGCCATATAATTTTGAGTGTTCTTTTAATTAAAGAATTTGCTACTGCATTATTTTCTTTTTGAATTCTCCTGTGTAATAATAATGCTTAGAATTTCTATAGTGCTGTCCAGTCAAGGAGCTCTACATGCTGCACAGACATTACTGAACTAAGCCCCACTAAACATTTAAGGTATGTAGGTATTATTATCATCCCCTTTTTAGAAATGAGGGAAATAAAATACACGGAGATTAAATGACTTTTCAAGTTTTTCACAGAAAATCAAGTGTAGCCTAACCACAGCTTCTGTTCATGAAGGGAGAAAAAATGAACACAAGTTGCTGAGCTGTAAAGGGGGAAGTTGGGGTGTCTGACTGCAGTTATTTCTTCTGTTGCAACACAAAATGTAGACTAAGAAAATAAAAAAAAAGTTAAAAATTACTTCAAATTATTGAGCCCATCACAGCTGCAAATATATATTTCTTTTATTTGTTCATGCTTTTTGTTCCTCTTTGATTCCTTTGAGTTAATGTTTTCTAGCTTTCCACAGAAAACTATGTGGGCAAGAACCAGAATCTTACTTTTTAAATGAAATCCAAAATTCTCAGGTAAACACATAACCCCTGAAATACCAGATATAATGAGACTAATAATTGGCACAACTGATTTTCTAAACTAACAATTTACAGCTATTTTGTGGGTCAGGAGAGATTTGGAGCTGTAAAGAATGTGAAGCAATAATAAAAAGAGTTTGCATTCTTTCATGAAAGTTTTACCAAGTTTCCTTTTAGTAAGGTCTAGCCAGAAATTTATCTGCCTGTTAGCTTGTCAGTAGAAGTGGTCTGCCATGTTTCTTTTATGTGTCTGGGACTTCAAAAGCATGCTTTTTTCTCTGCAAAAATCCCTCAAAAAGGAGCAAGAGAGCCTAAATAATTGGTCATATATTTCTGTCACTTGCAGTAAAACTTAAGACATTAAGTGTTTTGTACAGAGAAATGATCAGCCTCCAAAAGTTATTTTGGGTTTGGCTCACAGACCAGCTACTTGAGAACAAGCTTAGACTTGTAAGTACCTGTCTGTCTCAGAATCCCTTCTCAGTCATGTACAAGTGGGAAAGCCTCTAGTGTTTCCAGTAGCAAGATTTATAAAGGAACCTGTTCTCTTTTCCAAACTTGGATGGGGAACAAGTTTTTCCTCTTCAGAACAGGATTTTAGCAAAGATCTTCTGCTAAATTGTGTTTGGCAAAAATAATGTTGCATTTCATGTCATTTCCTGATCTGGTTTTATTTGAAGCAATAAGCAACATGCTATATAGAGTAACACCTGTCTCTTAAATCTTTATTTGTGTCTTTAACAAAAATAGTCTCAGTTTTCAGTAGTACTGAAAGCTTGTGGTTTTCATTCATTTTAGTCTGTATATCCATTAAAGAAATCAAACTACTTAATCATACAAAAAATGTTGAAAATTTCTTCTCATTTGAAATTTCTAAAAGTCAAAGGTTTATTGAATTCCACAGCTAGTATTATTTGTTGCCATTTCTGCTTGCCTTGTAAACAGTGTAAATTATGTGATGCTTTTAACTATTTCTAATGACTAGACCCAATCATAACTGTAAGTTTTCATCTTCCACTACATTTGTGACTTGAGCATACCAGATGATGTAGTGTCATTTCTAAAAAAAAGTATTTCTCAGCAGCATCCCTTATTTCTCCAATGCCTAGAGGCAATTGAACTTTCTGATTAAATAATATAGGTTGCATTAGTAATTAATAGTCAATATGTTTTATAAGGTTTTTTATATTTACTGAAAAGTTTGTAGAAGAGTCAGCACTGTACATCATACAAAAAACCCAGTTAAATGTACTTCAGTCAAATAAAACACAAGTGAGTTTGGAAGCATTTAAGTTATGGCCAAAATGAAGTAAAACTATTAATGTTGAATAAAGGCTTGGAGACTCGGAAATTAAAGAAAATGCTGGCTGTTCCTACCAGTGGCAGGAATTGCTTTCACCACTGCATTCTGGGTCCTTTACAGATTTCAGAATGATTCTGGCAGAGCTGAAATCAAAGAATTAATCCTTTTCATGCCTCTATGATGAATAAAAACCCAAACAAACCAGTTTTAATAAATTTCTTAAAAGGAGTGTGACTTCAGAGACCTAAAACTTTTCACAGATGAAGAATTGTTTATCTAAATTTTCTTTGGATTCAATTTTAGCAAACGGAAAGGCATACAGTATTAAATCATACAAACCCAGGTAGGATTCTGAACCTGAATGTAGCCTAATGCCTCTTACAAAGGTTTGAAGCAAATTCATACTGAATTTCCATGACCCACCATCCCAAAGTAGTGCTTCTGTGGACCACTGAAATGGGAAGTCACATCTTTATAGTAAAGCAGCTATACATACATGTTTTTGGCCCTAATACAATACATGGTTATATCGCTAAGTTGATTTAATTTGCTGAAATATCAAAGCACAATACTCCGTATATATGCAAATACATATAAACACAGAACACTTAGATATTTAATGTACCTCAGATTTTGATTTAATGTACTTATTACTGGAAAAGCTCACTTTGTGTTTCAATAAACTCTCCCTATTTAAGGTAACACTGATGACATCGAATTCCCATTTAAGAATAAATGCTCTGCTGAGATAGCAGCTGTCATTCCATCATCTTATTTTGGCTGTGCATCCTGAACCATAAATTCTGGGGTTTTTTTTACAATGTTACTTACTTTCTGATTAATCAGAACATCAAAATTAATATTAAAGAATATCTAGTTGTCTAAACCCTTTTTTCCCCTCAATTGCTCCCTTTGATGGGACAAATGAAGAGACAGAAGAGCTCTGGACGCTGAATGCTTTTGTGGACATAGAATAACATAGTGGTTATTTATAGGGTAAAAATTCATATTTTGCTTACTTCTTAGGTCTATTTTATGTACTGTTGCCTTTTTTCTGATACACCAAGATGGTTGCCCCACAAACAGCATAGGCAGAAGCATGTTAAAACAGACTAGCTACAGGGCAGAGATCTTCTCTGAGTTTCTTTTCTAGTAATAGGAAGGGAGAAAAGTACTTTTAGGATACAAATTAATCCATTTTGGTTTAGGCATCCAAAACCAAAAAATTGCTACAGGGCAGAGATCTTCTCTGAGTTTCTTTTCTAGTAATTGGAAGGGAGAAAAGTACTTTTGGGATGCAAATTAACCCATTCTGGTTTAGGCATCCAAAACCAAAAAATTGAAAATTTAGACTATGGAGAAGAGATACTGTACTTCAGAATACCTGCTTCTAAATGGCTAGCTCAGGCTCACATTTTGCATTAATTCAGAAGAATCCCACTCAAGAAGTCATCAGCACTATCATTAGGACAGAGGGACTTGGGGATGAGACAATTGCAATTCCAACTTAGAATGATCTGTGAGTTTCTTCTACACTAATTACAGGTTTATTTCTTTTCCAGAGAGGTTAAGGCCAAATTTCTCTTTCAGTCCTCCTGGATGTGCAATAGGGTGCTCATTTGAGCCATCTTGTTAATGGGAATTGGAGAGGAGGCAATTGAGCCCTTGTCCTTGTCTTTCCTACTGTACTGGGAGGATCTATGCTTAATTCTCTTGTCGTGGGTGAGAGACCTGAGGTCTCACTCAATTTGAGCAACACAGAAGACACTGGCCTACAAAGGAAGCTGTTCCAAACTATCCACTACAATGTAAAGCTTGCAATTTCTTAGTGACAAAGGGTTTATGGCTCATTTCCCAAGACTTTTGTATCAATGACACCTACAGACTTTGAGCTATATTTTTCCCTCTTAGTTATGGCCTCTTGAAGACTCATATGTATAGAAGTAAAAAAATGGCTTCTTTTGAGAGAACATTCTCAGTTCTAGCATGTATTATTTTCATAATGATTGAAGATAATAATTTTTTTTTCTTTTAATCCATCCAAATAACTCCTTGAAAATGAGATTGCTTATTGTTCTGCTATTGCCTTGAAGACCTATTTACTGCAAAACCAGAATCATTCCCTTCTGTTACTATCAACCTGAAGAAGGAAAATGAGAGGAAAGCAGAAGATGAGAAAAGAAAATGAGAAAGAAATATTTCCCCTAAAAATAAGCCAGGACTGATTTGCACTAATTTACAGAGAGAGTTGGTACTTTGGTTGGCCTCAAAGCTTTACTTTTGTTACTGATAACATGTAGAAAAACAAGTACAGCGTGGACTGGGAATATAAGACAGTTAAAAAAATTCACTGCACTGTTTCCATCAAGGTTCACTTTGTACTACTGCATGTGATTAGATGATTTATTTGATTGTCTATAACTGCCCCTTTGGAGGCATAGCATTGCATTTTCAGGTGCAAATCTATCTGATATTAGTGGATTATTGATTGAATAGTGTCTCTGGAGCCATTAAATTCTACTAATGAGGTTTTTCTTTAATTGGTGGATCATACTGGACAGTTTTCCCAAGTTTTGTCTTTGTATGTAAGTTAAAAGATCATAGTCGCAATAGGGAGTACTATTATGGACTATATTAGTACATTTACTTACACTGAAAATAATTTGATACTGCCAGGAAATCTATTGATTATAGTAGAATTGTTTGCAGGGTAAAATGTAATTTAGTATGAGTAAGAATATGAGTGTAAAAGAACAGGTCCTCAATATACATTCATTAGTGTTTATTGCAGTCCTTAACAGGTAAATTATATATCACAAGTATGAGATGTCAGTCAGGGATGGGATTTGTAGACTGGTACCATATTTCCAGGGACAGGCGAGTGGCTTATATTATACTTGCTGCATAAAGTCAGTGGGGGAAAAGTATAGTGTATGGATTCCTGTCCTTTGAAGGCTGTCTCCTTTACTGTTCTCCTAGGGAAGAGCTGCATTTTCTTGTGTCAGAATAAAACTGAAGGCCTGGCCCCTAATCTGATGGATTTTCACGGCATTTTGTCAATGGCTGATGGTGCAATGTCATTCTTATGGAACCATCTTTCCCTTTATCACATTGATGTTTATTTTTGTATTTTAGTCACAATAAGAGTAACCTCATTGTGTTCTAAGCATTAGTGAAGGAAGAAGTGAAGGCCTGTTTCATGGCCCCTTTGCTTTCATCCTGTCTAGTCTTCTCGCCCCAGTCTCATTGTCCAGGCAGTGAAAAAATTGAAGGCACATAGTATTGTGCCTTCAATTGGTACTTGAAGGCACAATACTATGAGTACCTCTGAGTCTCTAAGACCATCACAGACAAACAGTCACCATAGCCAGACATTTAGTTTTTGATAACCCTTTGCTTTTTGACTGCCATTCACAGTTCATCTTGACCAAATCACCTGCCCTGTCCTTCCTTTTAATTCAAGCTTTCTCGTAGTCCTGGGAGTAAACTGTGTATGGCAGTCATGTCTGTCTAACTTGTACAAGGGGCAAGTTAGTATTCATTTAAAACTTAACATATTTATAGAATCACAGAAGCATAAATTTTAGAAAAGACCTCCAAGACCATCAAGTCCAACCTTTGACTGAATACCACCATGTCAACTAAACCATGGCACTAAGTTCCTTTCAGGTAGTCGTAGAGAGTGATACTCTGAGTCTCCTTTCCTTCAGGCTGAACAATTCCAGCTCCTTCAGCCACTCCTCATATGATTTGTATTCCAGACCTTTCACCAACTCTGTTGCCCTTCTTTGGACATGCTCTAGCACCCCAATGTCTTTCTTGGAGTGAGAAGACCAGAACTGAACATAGGACTTGAGATGCAGCCTCACCAGTGATGAGTAGAGAGAGACAACTACTTCCCTAGTCAATGTGATCACTTCCCTAGTCAGTGTGATTACTTAATCTTATTTACCAAGTTAGGTACTGAGGTAGCTACCCTACATCTGAGGGGGGTGAACCTACTTTATCACAGTGCTGCCTGGCTCTGGTTGATTCTGCTCTAAGTAGCTTCTCTTGTTGGGGACTTTTAGTTTTTTCTTGAACTAAACCCATAAACTGTGGGCCTGTCTGTATATTTATGCTTAAGGCAAGGCAAAAGAATGTATATCCATTCTGAGGATGCGCTGCCTTTTGGAAATAAGATTAACACAATTTCTGGAAAAACCCTTCTGTTGTCCCTGTGCATATACAGATATACATGAAAACATCACAATTTATTTTCCTCTGTTTACACTGGCACAGCTTAACCTGTGTGTTTTTGTATCCAGGCAGTTTACTTCATTGACATAAAAAAAAAGCCGAAGGAAATATCTTTTTCCTTACTTATTACATGTGTTTATTTTCCCTTTCCTGTTCTGAAGCCTCCAAAAGAATAGTCTAATCTGTTTTATGTTTGCTGCTTTCCCATAAAAAAGGTAATGCCTATACACTGCAGGACATGTTTTTCTATAATTCAGAATAGGGTCTAATCTCTCAGTATATTTTGGAATATACCAGGCCCATTGCACAGGAACACCACCTATGTCTACCACCTATGAGAGAACTAGATTAAGAAAGGGAGTAAGTATAATATTAACATCTGAACCTCAGCTTGAGAGTTACAGGTATTGATGTACACCCATGCAAGGAAGTTTTTCCTTTAAAGCCCTATATAGCTCCAAGATAGAATACAAAGTTTTAACAGTTTTAACTCTTCACTAAAAATGCCTGAAATTCATACCTATGGTTTTTAGGCAATTGGAGGGGGTTTCTTGGCATCTAATATGTGATCTATGTGGAGAAACATCTTGATTTCTTTTAAGATGTAATTCTAAGTGAATTTCAAAGACTGGAATTCAAGTTGAACCTAAATGATGCCTTACATGATTTTTAAAAAAAAGTTTCCACCTCTACCTGAATTTGTTTACTGTCTGGAATGGCTACAAATTTCATTTGAAACTCTATTCAATGTGGTTATCTAACAAAAATTTCAAATTTATAATGTCCAGTATAGGCAAATATATTTTTGATCAGTGTAGCTCAGGATTCACTACAAAAGCAAAACACAACACTGATGTGTTGTTTATCCTACCTGTCTGATGATTAGCTTGCTTTTATCTTAGCATTTTCTGGGGGCAAAAAAAGAAACCCTGAAAAACTGTGATGCTTTCTGCAATATTTCTCCTTTGAATCTTTTTCAATGGAAAGATAATTTCTCAAATTAAATAAGAAGAGGATATAAACCAAAGGCATTTATAAACACTATGCCGGACTAGAAAAATGGATCATCCTGCCATCGCCTCTGGCTCCTCTATCTGAGTGACTTGGCTTATTCCCTGGAATCAAGTCAACCACCCCAACTTCAAAGTGCGTAGTATATAGCTCTAAAATACTTCACTTTGAAAATGAATCTAATTCCCTGTTTGAAACTCAAGAAAAATAAGCCTTGGAAAAGATATGTTTTATTTCAGTAGGGAAGATTCATTTTCATCTAACACCATTTTACTTTTATTTTTAAAAGTTATCTTCCTGTAATTGCATACTAGTTTAGAGTTAAGATAGGAGCATCTTAACAATAATGGGCACTTTTTTTAACAGATTATTGCCAAAAGTGCATTCTTTATTCCAGGGAGACACTGTAATAGATACCAGCACTTTCGTAATGATACAAGCAATCTGTAAGCTATTATAGTTTCTTTTATAGTAACTTAATCTTCATATTGTTTTATACGTCTGGAATTTTAATAGTGTTTTTAATTTATGAAGAGGAGTATATTACATATTACCAGTTACATGGGAGTATGAGCTAAATAACAGACCACTGAATGGTATTCTTACAAACAAATATTTTGAAGTACTTAAACAGGCATAAGGAATAGAAAAAAGAAGGTAAAGAATGCCATACAGATATAATAGTAGCTTTTATGGAATGGGTCCAGAGCCATCTAATCTGAATTGTGACTGTTTTTAATGCATATATTTTACTTCTAGAGAAAATGGGAATGCTATTTAAAAGTAAATATTTTACTTAATATAAATATATTTACCTAGTTAATGACTTTAATTATTAAAATAATGATAAAACAGCATATAAATAATCAGTTGTGTTGATAATACATATAATAATAAGTAATTCAATTATTTATTCAAATAAGTACAGATACCCATGTAACTTTTTAAAGCTAATGAAAAGAATTTATTAAATACTTGCTTATATGTAGAATGCAAACCTCTATGTACATTCCTAAGGCCAGTGCAAAAATGAAGTCTTTTTTCCTTCTAGTTCATTGTCATTTTTCATATGTTTAGAAAGAGACACAGTTCTCTTGTAAGAGAAATATCCTAACACTTTGCAGTGAGTTACAGAGATACGATCAGTGTAGCAATTTAGTGGTTATAATACTATTAAAAGTAGGGCTTTTAAATGAAGAGAACCAGTTCGCTATTTTGAAAGAAGTGATATTCTACTTTAAACTGTCATTCAGTATTTCTGACTTGCAATTAGATGATATTTCTAAAATGTCATTCCCAGATTCTGTTGTGACTGTCATCATAATAAAATGTGACAGGAAAGATATTATATCAATACTTCTTCCATAATTAGCATTACATTTCTCTCAAGGGTTAAGTACAAAGGTTTTTCGCTGAATGGTCTGCAAGCTTTGTGCCTTTAAAATCTTTTAATATAGCTAAGATTGGTGACAACTGGGAGACAGATCTATGAACAAACCCGTTTGAAGAGAATAGTTTTGTGGTGTGTGATATATGTTACGCAAATGAGCTTATTAGGGCTCTCATCTATTTTATTATTGGTGCCCAATTTAATAGAGGCATTTAAAAAACAATATTTCTGCCTGCGTCCTTGAAATGAAGAAGATACATTGATATAATTGAGAGCAAATGATTGCATGTTGTGCCATTTAATCATGTCATTTTTCAATTGCTGTTTTTTGCACTTCACTGCATACTTATAGAATATTTAGCTTCAATATAGATTAAGTCACACAGTATGCAACTGAGGAGATTTCCCATATTAGCTGACATATTCTTTTAACCTTGAAATCAGCAAAAGCACACAGGTTTGGCATTATTTTTCTAAACAATGACTAGTAATCATTCATTTTCTATCTTTGTCATTTAGCTTTTTTATTTTAAGGAATTATTCCCCTATTAATATTTTTTGAGAAATTGTTGATTTTTCTTTTCCATTCAGAGCCAAAAATTCTTCTTTTCACCATCTGTCCTGCAAGAATGCATTACCCTGAGAAGTTCCAACAGGCATTGCCATTTCACAGACAACACTGAAAACTACATTTTATCCAAACTTTGCAAGCATTTCCTCTTTTATTTTCCTGGTTTTTTCCTGTTTTCTTGTTTCTTTTTATTGATATATTATTTCTGTTAGTTGTGATACTTAAAAATTTTACATGATCACTTTTAAAACCCAAAATGCTGCCCTAGCCAAAAATCAGGCATAAAAAGGCAAATAAATTCTAAGAGATGTAGTTTGATTGGTGTACACAGAAGGGTGACTTCCATTCTCAGATCCTGCCTTAATTTCTGCATGTGATTGTTGGACTAAAGAACAGCAGATCCATCTTCCATCAAAGAACAACTGGTGCAATCAGAAGTGTATCATTCCCTCCCTCACATACCCACATTAGGCAACAAGGAGGAAGAGTAAGCCTTTAACAGACCAAGGTGAGACAGACACTTCCTCTTAGATCTGGTCATTTATCGGCAGCTGAATTTCTTTTGTGTTCCCAAAACCAGCCTGTGTTGCCCGTGCATACACAGAAGCCCAGAAATACTGCTTATCTCAGTATAGCTTGGCATTTCTTCTGGACCTGAAAGCACAAAGAAAATCCATCTGTTTAAATTACTGTTTGTCATTGTCCAACTATTTTCAAAACTCTGGCCATCTCTACATGAACATTTAGTTCAGTTTTAGAGTGAAAACAAGAAACTTCAGATTCTATAAAAATGAATTCTCCAAACAATATGTTATAAATGAGGCTATGAAAACATCTCAATAATCTATGTGGTGAATGTGTGGAGTATGTGGATTTAAGGCAACTCAACTAATTTTACAATGACTTTTAAACTACTTTTAAGCGTAATTAGTCCCACTGAATTAATCAGAAGTCTTAAATAGTTAATATAAACACCTGGTCAAGATTCTTGATGTAACATGTTTCAGTGGCCTACTCATCTTACACCTTGTGTGAGAAAGCTGACTTCCCATACAGGTCTTTCTGTCATGCGGAGCAGATGGTGCAGCACAGCTCAGGTGCTGATATGCTGCAGGAAGGCTGAGGGATGGAGACCCACTGGGGCTTGAGGAGCTATAACATTCCTGGACTTCCCACCTTTCTATGCCTTTGGTTCATGGCCACTTCCACCCCCATAGATAGTGCCATTAGCCCTTGACTTGGAAGGAGTGTTTGATGTCATTTGACTCAGCAGGGGCTTTTCCTGATGATTTAAGTCATGGTATTAACAAGCTGTGAAAGTAGTTTCAGGTAGCCCTTTTTAGCTATGCAGGTGATAACTTCAATACACTGAAAATAGGTGTAGGCAGGGGGAAGTAAAGCCTTCCAAGATTCTAGCAGCATGGACAGGAATCCTCAGTATGGGAAGCCACGACCATAAAAACATTCTAATGACTAACACCTCAATGATATCAGGCTATCTGTTGTGAAGCAAATGACTCAGACACAAAGTCAACTTCATACACAGCAGTTGCAGTTACTGTGTATACTCTTAGCCTGCAGCAAAAAAGTCAAATACATTTATTCAAGTCTCACTGCAGATGGCTTAAGTGAATATGTTTCTCCCACATTTGCAAAGATTTGGATTGTTTTTTACATTTACCACAGCTCAATGGGCACATGATAGTATGAGGGGACAAAATTTTAAATGTTTGATCTCTTAATCTACACTTTAGCAAATCTTCTGCACTCACAGAAGATTAAGTGAGCCTAAGTGATGCAACTCAGTGTACAGTTAGATCACATCCTAATTTTCTGAACCTTCAAGTGCCCAGGAGCTTACTATAGCAGCTGTAAACCATAAGGCCCTAGGCTCAAGAGAGATACTCATCATATTTCCTTATTCATCAAATTTTTAAATTAATTTACTTTTATCAAACATGAATTATAGCTTCTACATTCACAATGTAGAATGCAGAAGCAAATATTTAATTAAAGTAACTGTCAATCTGGAAGCATACTTTGCATGTGCAATTACTGTATTGACAGGTTTTTATAGAAGGATGCCATTTTAACAATAGCAAAACCTGGATGGATATACAACACCAGTGTATATATCATGTCATGAGCTATAGGCAATTATTGTGTCCCTTTAGGACACGGAACACGAGACCCTAATACTGCTTAAAGTCATTATTGCTAGTGCTATTATATAGGGCTTAAAGATGTCTTTACATGATTAAGTTCTCTGGGTTTTAAAGTATTGTGTCTATAGCCAACTATTTCAATACACTGTTAGATGCAAGCACTTCATTCTTCTCCTGTTTAATATTAACCATAATATCATGTAATAAAATTGAAACAAAAGTGCCATAGGCCTAATTGTACTGTCACAGCCATGTAAATCAGAAATAGCTTCAGTAAAGCTACTGTTATTATGCTGGTGTAAAATTGATATAAATTAGAAATGACTTGGACGCTGTAGCTCTGCTTTCAGATAACACAATGTAAAGGCCTCGCTTAAAGTCCCCTATAATGGCTTATGAATGCAATTCTTTTTACCTCATCATGTTAAAAGGCATTGTATCAGAAAGGACCAATATTTATAAGGGATGACTTAATCAGCTAGATCAAGGTAAATTAATGTTATGGGGCCAGATTCTGAGCTATATTGACTTCTATGAAGTTAATGCAGACCTACATAAATTTGGCTGTGATCGGTGTATAACTTACCATCACTTCCAAAAAACCTGAATTGCCTAGCTGTTATAAAATGTAAAATAAGAACCCTGACTTTAGATGGACTTTTTGGTCCAGTTTGGTTGGCTGGTATTTTTCCTGATCTGACATTAAGCTAATGACCAGCATCAGAAAGGAAATATGTCAGACGTGGTGGTTACATCAAGAACCACGAAGGAAACTAGTAATGAACTCTAGGAAAATAAATAAGGGCAAGTTCAGGAAACGCAAGTGAAAATGCAGCTCTGGTATAAATTGAATAAAATTCCTGGTCATATTTTGCCATAAATAGTGGTTTGGGAATTTGTCATTCACCTTACTTAAAATTCAGAAATATTAAAGGTACAGGGTTCTCTCATTACAGAAGTAATAGAATTCTAGCTATTAGAGAGTTAGGGTAATTTAAATAGCTATAGAATGCATTATATCAATAAGTGGAACATCTGTATGAAATGTCCACCTGCTACTATACTAAGTGTACTTTACAATGAAATGTACTTAATCATTTTAAGATGTCTTCTAATGAAGGCTTATCGGGAATAACATTTTGAACACAAATACTTTTAGGCATTAAAACTTCTGCTTTAAATGAGATTGCATTGCCTTGTTTACCCTTGTTGATTAATAAGCAATCTGTTAGGATGGTCCAATTGTGCTACTGAAAGTAGATTAGCAATTCAGCTATGTTTGTGAGTTTAATAATTATTTCTCTTGAAGGCTTTAAAATAAATTCCTGTCTTTTGCACACTATCCCTACGCAAAGATCTATGTTTTAGATGTATATAACAACATTTGGTTCACACTTTCAGCTTAATATTATTGATCAAGAACAGCAAAATACTCCTTTGAGTTATGACATTTCTAATTATAAATTTCAATTTTTAAAGAAACAGTGACAAAAACTGGAACTGGAATTCACTTTTCTATAGAATGTTTTTGTTTTGCTAGTAAAATTAAGAAAGATGATCCTGTTTTTTTATCAGTTAACGCTTCTGAACAGTTTTGAGAGATGTAGTGGCTTTTTTTTGCTTGCTTCTTATCATTAATTGGAAGTTTAGAGGCAAACACCTTGTCTTCAAAAAAGGTGACAGTTCAAATTTTCTCATGAGGTCATGCACTTTCATCTGTGGTGTACCACAGAGGGAAACAGATGTTGGCAAGTTACAATTTAAATTATCTGGAAAGCTCCCATGTGTAGAGCACAGTCCTGTTAAATTCAGGAGTAGCACAGCCCTATGATAATTATTGAATACTTGAGCTATGCAATGTTATAAAAGTAAAGGATCTCAGAACCTGGGATGAAGCAGTCATCCTCATGTGCCTTCTGTACCCCAGCATCATAGATGTCATTATTAAAATTTGTTATGAATTTAAAAAATCCTGGTTTGATGTTCAGTGACAGTAGAGTATAATCATGGATAAACACATGCTTGGAAGCGCCCAATGCCATTAACTGCTTCCAGGTGGTAGACCTCACTCTAGTTCTGGCATGTAGGATGCATTATTTATTCTGCTGCTCCACAAGATTCTCAGTACAGTTTCTTAGGGTTTTGGTGGAGAACTGACATATCCTGGCTCCCATCAAGCTTCAATATTAGGGCTTAGCAATTGTCTCCCATCGTCCAGTTTACGTCAGACTGCATTCTCAGTTGCACTGGAATCAGTACATGAAATAAACGCAGTGAATAACTCCTTTTCAGGGAGGATACAATTGTCACAGTTTTCCTACATTTACTTGAATAGGGAACTACCCTGAAAATATTTTATGATAACAAAAAACATCTGTAAACAATTTTATACTAATTTTCTCCTTCTGTAATGTTTCTCCTGTGACAGGGCACATAGGATCCATAATTTCTATTGGTTTTTTTCGAAAAATATACATATTCTCATTGCATGACTACAATTTTTCCCTCTTGTTTTCTGTAGAATTTCTGAAGCTGATTACTGTCAGGGTAACTAATGTCAGATGTGACCCAGTTGAATGAAAAGGAAAGGAAGAATAAATGAGTCTGCACCATAAAACTTTCAGCATTATAGAGACAGTTAGCTATGTATGGCATTTGTTTGAAGAAGACTGAACGTAATGTTAGTCTGTCTGTGTTATTAAGGTTAAGACTGTATTTATCTGAAAATAAAACACTAAGCTTTGACAGAAGCACAGGAATTTATAGAAGACCTGAAAAAAATATTGCAAGACTGATTGGGCACCACTAAATATCAGGTAAAAATTAATGTTTTAGTTTGCAAAGTATTCCATACTGACATCTGCTGTTTGTCTGTCCTTCAGTCTCTCTGCTCTGAGATCAAGCAGAGGCGCCGTGGGGTAGCCTCTGTGCTGCGATTATGCCAACACCTCCTGGATGATCAGGAGACCTGCAACCTAAATGCAGATCACCAGTCCATGCAGTTGATAATCGTAAACCTTGAGAGAAGGTGGGAAGCCATTGTCATGCAAGCTGTCCACTGGCAAACCAGGCTACAGAAGCGATCGGAAAAAGACTCGGTGAGTGATGCTTGCTTTAAAAAGGTCTCGTGGGATTTCATTCTTCACAAGAAACACTTTTTCACCACAAGAAAAACATGCCCATCTCTGAGTGTTTTCTTCTGACAAAGATGCCATTCTTAGTCTTTACTTTCTACAAGTGAATCTTCAGTTTTTTCACACAGTATTGTATGGACAACATTGTTTAATAATATAAACTCACACATACATATTGTATTTTGTGGATATTTAATCTCATCATATCTGATCCCACCCAGTAAAAAAACCAATCCTCTCCTGGTGCTATGTTGCTCAGTACCTAACAGAACTGGGTCCAGAGACATATTTCACTGATTGTAAGTATATTTTAGAAAAAGAATTTCCTGTGTAAATAAGACTGGTTTTAATTAGCATCCCAGCAGTAGATGTGTATTTCACATAGAATGCCATGGGTATGTGATTAATATACAATCCTCTGTTATTTGAATATAAGTAAAATGTAGTAATTTGCTTTTATCTCAGGGAAATGATTCCTAACAGGCAAAATAGCACTCTGCTTAAACCATCCATTAAGTGGCATGAATTAGATTGGTTTTCTACAGCATAAAACTATATTACAAAGTAGGGGGAATAAAATAATCCCTACTGTAACACCATTGACTGTAACAGATGAATTGGCTCAGCATGTTTTGTGCAACTATCACACTGCTGCAGCTACATTGACAGCAATGTATGTAGTTCCTATGTAGTTCATATACTGAAAAGTCTTGGTGAGATTTGGGAATAAGTCATATAGTTTTTTAGGTTTACATCAAGCAAAGCAAAGGAAAAAAAAATCTAGACACATCCTTCTTAGCAATTATCTGACTAACAGTGAAATACTACTTTAGATTTCTTTTTTTTAAAGTTCCTTAACAAAAATAACAGAAGCTATAATTCTCTGGTTCAGTTAGGGTCATACCATATGAAGATACATAAGGCATTGTTTAGAATCTCTAGCAGTTCCTGAGTGAAAATGCTGTTAGTCTAAACAGGCCAAGAAATGGTGCGTTAGTGAGAAGGATGCTGTGGACAAGTGAACTGGTGAAGGTGACAATAATGTTGCTTGCCTGCCTTTTTCAAAACTTTATAACATAGGAATGCTCCTCTGCTAGTTTTTTTTTTTATTGGCTCTTTTGCTTTAGGTATTGATATAGAAATGGGACTAGATGAAGGAAGAGGTTTGAGCAGATGGTTAGGACAAGTCAAAAGGGACTCTCTATGAGGCAGCATGGAAAGAACTCATCCTTGAAAAGCAGATGTAGTGTTAGCATTGGTTTTATAAGCTTGGGATTAGTCAACTGGCAATGTAAAAAGTGAGGATGATTGTGAGAAAATATTACAGAAATTTCAGTGGAATTAAAGGAAAACCAGAATTAGTGGGGATCCAGAAAGAAGCTTTATGGAAATTGTAGGTAGGAGTTTGAAACAATATATTACATTTAATTGAGAGGAAAGTGAAGAAATAAAAGAAGACTAATGCCATCTCAACAGTTGCAGAGAGTTTTGATGGTAATGAGTCTGGGAGAGCGAGAAACGAGAACAGAAGTAAAAGAATGCATCAATGAAATAGGCTGGGCAAGTGAATAGGCTAGAAGATAAATATGAGGCTGAGGAATAGAAAAAATTGATAAAGAAAGAAAATAGAGTAGCAGAGGTTTTCTCTTGAGAAATGCTGGTTATGTTTTTGTGGTAGTTCCATTTTAGGAATAATTTTTGTCATATTACTAATGTGTTGCAGCAATAGCTCTAATAAATTTGGTTGGTGCTACACAAAATGTTTAATGATCTGACCAGCAGTAGAAGAACAGCTGAACTTTGGAGCTTCAAAAATAAGTATGTGCAGTATTTAGGCAACATCCAAACCAAAAGACAGCTCTCAAAATCCTGATTTTTTTGTTAAAGGCTGAGTATTTTTGGGTCTGTAACAATCCAAGGAGTGAACTGCATTCCAACTGTGTTATCTTACAGGTAAAATACCACAAATCAGCAGGGGTTTTTTTTTGTTTGTTTGTTTGTTTGTTTTTTTTGTAAATGTGTATCTCCTATTTGACTTGGAACAGAAAGAAGTTGCATTTGTGAGATATGTTAGAGAGTGCTGACAGAGGTCCAAGTTACTGTAATGAATCCATGTTGTTCTCTTTTGCATGTGAACAGTGGCTGTATGGAAGCAGTTGCTCTAAATAAACAGTTATGAGCTAATTAGAGCTTGGTGCTGCTCTTGCAGCAGGAGTGGAGTCTTGTGTTTCTGTTTGGGATTGCAGTCGATCAGGAGTTGAGGCATGGTGAGGATATGAGTACAGAATCTCACTTGATATCTGGAGGCTTGGAACTTCACAAGGTACCCGCTGCTTTGTTCCCACTTTGCCTGAGGTGATCTGGAGTTATTTGCTGGGCTGAGCTGACTTTCACTGGTTGAGGGGTGTATCATTCTTTCTGCTAAGAAATAGCAACCATTTAGATGGCTGCTCATGATGCTCATCTAATTTTCACTGTGGACTGTTTTGTTTTGGAACCTCTCATCTCAGGCTGCTTTACAATAATGCTTATTTTAAGTATGTCAGTATCTACAAGTTTCTCTTGCTGATAAAACTATCTACATTCTCAACATTTAAATATGCTCCAGCCACTGCAGGATTCATGTTTCTTTGACTTTTCTTGCCTGAGTTGGCATGTTCTAACCTTCCTTTTCACTCAGTTCCTGTGCAGTCACTTATTGGGTAGGTACCAGAACCATTTCTTCTGTTACCATATCTCTGTATTTGATGGTGTGCCAGTCTTGGCACACAAACTGTATCCCTTGGTAACAAGTCTGTCTTTGTGGTTGCCCACAAAATACTGTAATTTATGAAAACAAATGGGATGTTTTTTATAGCCTGATGGCGTCTGACTCATTCATGGCATCTGACTTGCTGACAGTAAATAAGATACCCCAGATGATTGTATAGCCTCAGTGCAAGAGTCACTTTCATCTTCTACTGTTTTCTAATTGTGTACTGGGATTTTCCTTTGTCCCCTTTCTGCCCCTTTTTACATTCACTCACTTATCTGGGCCAGTTAAAATATTACAAAGTTATGCTGGTATTAACCACAAAAAAATTTTATGTTTCTTTTGAATTGTCTTCATTCATTTTGGACCGGTCTTCAGCAGTTTTTAGTTTTGCTCACCTTTTGTGATAGTGGGGACCATAAGCATACAGATAAATTATTAACATGTACTTCTTGCACCTACAGTCAGGTAAAAGCTCATAAACAAAAAGTTCTATGTAGAATGTGAAATTATCAATAAGATTAAAAAAAAAGCTCCAGAAAGACGAAATATGATTAGATTCACTAGGTTAATCTGGCTGTATAGAAAGAGGTATTCATAAAATGAAAAAACCTCAGAAAACTGGAAGCAGTCCTAATTTGTTTTAGCAAAAGAGGTTTTTATCTCCCCCATCTGTTTGTTTTGGTGTTGTTGTGGGGTTTTTTTATTGTTTTCTTTTGTTTTGATTTGTTTTTTTTTTTTCTAGTAAATTCTTTTCATCCAGATTTATCATTCCATATTTTGCTAATATAATGTTATATATCACTGTAATTTCAACTTCAGGATTACACAGATGCCTTATAGCTTGTCTAACAAGACCGTGCTAGCAATCATCTTAAAGGAAAAAGAATACTGCCTGGCAGTTGCAATAGCAATAGCAACAATCTTCATTTAACTAAACTCAAAATTGCCATCTAAAATTCCTACTCAACAGCTGGAGAAGCTTTAACTCACTATGCACTTTCCTTTAGAAGATATAGTCTAGTTGAAAGACTGAAAAGTTAAAAAATGGTTTTGGGACGGATTCAGTCATAGTTGTGTTCATAAATTAAATCAAAGTGCGAATACATAAGTTGTTTTCTGCAACTTTTTTTAAACTTTTTTGCTCAGACAGTGGTATACCCAAGGCAAGTTATGTGTTTGAACTCAATGGATTATTTCAGCTGCTACAGAGGATTCCAATTTGTGCATGTCTTGCCCAGATGAGTTATGTCTCTGTATAGAAAGCTACAATGAGATGACCATGGAAATTCACTTTTTTGGGACAGGGAGAAAGAGAAAAAAACTGTGGTTTCTAATGGATTTTACTTTAGCTGCAATTCAATATTCCTGCGTTTTTGGAGAGTGGAGAAGGTGCTTTTATCCAGAATGCTCATTCATTGAATGAGAAACATACCTGTTTTATGGAACAGACAATTTCTTTTCTTATTCAACAGAGAGGGCTAATTATTGAAGGGACAGTATTACTCATGCATTTAAAATGGAGATTTTGAGCTAAGGCGATTTGGGTTAAGGTGCCCTAATTCTCACATTGTCCTGAAAATGTCTGAAATATTAATTTGTATGATCACCAATTTCACTACTATACCTCATGAAAAAAAATTTATTTCTCTTCTTCTGAGTCATCTTATGTGTACATTACACTGAAAGTCCAGTGGAACCTTCATCTGTATTGGCTTGAAAGTATGCTGTACATCCAACCACATAATTGAAAATAATAAGGCCACAATAAATAGGATGGCCTTGGGGTATAACACCCAAGGGATTCAATTGATGTCGCTTTGTATCAATGTCCATGCATCATGGTAATTGAGGTAACATAACCAATTACCACATTTTAATTAGAGTTGCAAGGACTTGGGAAAATCTGCAATGTTGAGACAGCTCACTTGGAAAAAAAAAAGAAAAAGAATAAAAAAGAAAGGCACTTCTTTCCACAAGATTGTTTCTTAGGAGGTAAAGAGCCTGCTTAAATGGTTTTTCAGGATTTTTACCCGACAACCTCCTGGTTTCCTTCTTTATAATGCATTCGGAAAAACAAATTGTTAAAGTATACTATATTGCTTCTGATTTGGTATCTTTATTCTTTTACTCTATTTATCTGTTTATGCAATGCTTTCTGGGAAAGAAAACAGTTTTTCATAATGTTAGGCATGGTGTCTCCACTTCTCTACATTTACTTCACTGATGCAATATTTTTTCAACCCATAGAATGACACTTGTTCTAAGCTTAAAAAAGACACACAAACCCCCTTGTTTCAGGGATGAAAAATGACTCTGTCATTGTTCAGTTATTTGCTAGATAGGTTCACAAAAAAAACTTGGTTTCTAAAAGTTTCTTATTTCATCACAAGCCATCTTTTTGTGAGTCCTAGCTAAAAAATCTTGCATAAAATTTAGAATTTCATCAGGAGTGTCTAGCACAGAAAAGTACTGAGAGATGATTAACTTAATTGGATGAGAAGGGCACACTATGTATTGTAAAGTGCTGAACACCCATTACATGATCTAACCATTACAAATTATTTAATGACTTGTGTTTTTGTTTTTGTATTGGACATCTTTCGTATAGTCTATGACAGTACCATCTTGATTACTTGCATTTGCTCACTTTGGTGCTTCCTTTAAAATATTTAATTTTTAAATGAATGGATATTTGATTTTAGAGTTTGTAATATGATGCACCATCCTCATACTTGAAGTGTGTATGTTTTTGAGCTTCTGGGTTGCATTGAGTCTGATTTGTGACATGAAACAATTATCCATAGGATCTAAAATACAGTTATGCAGGTGCTTATCCTAGGTCTAGATTTTTCTTAAACTTAATTGAAGGTAGGTAACACATCCCACATTCTTGCAAGAAATTCTGTGTTTCTAGTAATTTTCTTGAAGACCAGCCATAGTTATCAGGACAGCCATCATGGCAGTGCACAGAGTTTGAATGATCTGATAAAACAAAGCTGGGAAAACCCTTGTTGCTGAGCAAATCTTAGTAAAAAAATTCCAGACCCAGTCAACATTAGTCAAAATTCAGATAAATGTTGTGTTATATTCTTGAGAATAGTCTCCTGAGTGGTCACCAGCAATGGTAGGTTTTTAGAGTGAATAGAAAGAAAAAAAGAAACATATTTAAGTCTTTCAACAGAGGGCTCTACTGCATCCTCAGAGACTGAAAATCTTTCTGTCACAACTAAAACTATAAGGTAACAATCCAAGGGTGAAATACTCCCTGCATTTCACCAATCTGCTATATTATTCCACCGTTTCCCCTCGCTCTGGCAGATGTCATGTTTTGCCATGGCTTTGTAAAATGATGGGAAGTTCAAATTCATAACTCCAGCCAAACCAGACAAATTCTCAGGAATAATCAATTTTAGTGGGAAAATAAGTAATATTCAGAAATTGGAAATAAGATGTTTCCAAAGCACGCCGATGCTGAGAGAACTATCAAACACCATTTAAACAGCAAAAATACCTCATTAAAAGTAAAAGCTGAAATGGTTAGGTTTTAATTTTCAAGGACAGAGGTCTTCAAAAGAACTCACTTCCTATTTAGGCACTTAAGTACAGAGTCAGATATTTAATGGTGCTCAGCAGACACTGACTCTCATTGCAATGCATTGTGTTCAAATTACAGGATGAAGTCAGTATTTTATTTAGATGCCTAATATCCACTAATCGTAAGTCTATGACTCAGGCCAGGATTGTTTAAAAAATTACAGTTAAGGGAAATATGAAAGTCACAAACATGTGATTTTTTAGTTAACTTCATGACTTGTTGCTCTGCAAGTCTAATGAATCCAGTTCTGCAAGGAACAGTATATGAGTGTAACTGAGGCTAATATTCAGATCTTTTTTTCCCAAGAGTTCTCAAATAAAATAGTTTTTAGAAAAAGAGGAAGAAACCTTATTTTCTGACAGGTTGCAGTGCAGTTTTTTCATCTTACAAGGGCCTTCCATATTGGATGATAGGGCCACAATACTTATGCCACTATGGAAATATATTTGCAGGATCTTCAGGAAGCATATACATAGTCAGTATCTCATTGTTCACTGTTATAGGATATTCTAGGAGCTGCATCAGCGCTAAGCAGACAGGAATGTCATTAAAAACTATTTTTAAAATAAATGAAAATAACTAAGGTACAGTTATTTACTCTTTTTTTCTTAACACAGAAAGGAAAAGGTACCCAATACAATTATCAGGCAGGAGATTTAAAACAATGAAAAGGGAATACTATTTTTATGGAGTGCATAATAAAAATGAAATTTGTTCCTACAGGTTGTGGAGGACAGCAAAAATACAAATGACTTCACTAGGTAATCAGACAAATTAATGGAGAGAACATCAATAAATGCTTATTAAATTCCAACTCTGAAAGTCCCCACAGGCTGACTTCTCAAATTTGGGAGGGCAGCTTCTATATCCTTCTATGTGTTTGAGGGTTTTCTAACTTTTCCATAAACATTCATTACCAACCACTGCAGGAGATGGACTCAGCTGAATGGACTGTTGATCTCACCTAAAATGACTGTTGCTGTTTGAAAGCACATGAACTTGTGTATTTGGAGGCCTACCTATGCAATATGTACAGTGAAGAAGTTTTACAAAAAGCCTAGAAAGTTTTCATTGTATTTGGAGGGGTTTTTGCTATTTTCAAAAGCTGTAATACAGCCATTTAGGTGGTGTGCTTTCACCAGAAGAAAATTTTCAAAAATGTACCCACTTAACAGTTTATCAAGACATTTCTAGCATAGTTTTTCTATATAACATACAGAAATTATAATAACTACATCTACTTAATATTTAAATATGCACATACATTTATATCAGAGGTACTATAGTAATACTATAACGCACATTAAATAATAAAATGTAAATCATGCGCAATAATGATCTGAGTTTCATTTCTCCTTCTATATAAGATGTTTGTGTCATTGTTGTAGCTCTAATCCATATCCAGGTCTTCATGTTTGGTGTGTGCAGTAATATGTAAATTACCTAGCCAGCTGCATTAAGCAGTGTTTGTTTATTCTATTTCTTTTGGCATAGCGTACAACTGAATTTCTGCCAAAAATGTGGCTGCTTCAGGAAACACTGTTCAAGTCGAAGGAAGTTTTGAAAGGAAAGATATATCATAAGTCTTTACTCTGTGAAACAGTATAATCAAAAGAAACTCTGTTCATAAAAAAGACCTGTATTAACGTAAAATAATGAGTTTGTAAAATACAATGAGCAAACAGAATCTTTTTAGAACACTCTGTTTACATCGACTTTGTAAACAAGAATACAAATACTTAGAGGCAGTGACTTTTTTCATGTGTGGGAATAATGACTAAAAGTGGTGAAATTTGAAAATGGAAAGTTTAAGAAAAATAATTTTAAATGGCATATTAATATCATCTAACACACAGCAGTTAAGTGCATTTAAATTTAGAAACCAGTGATGTTTAAATGTTAAAAAATTGCATTAATGATGCAAGAGCTATCTACTTACACTTACAGTCCTTTCAGTCTTGTCTGACGCTTCCTTTTTTATCCAGCCAGCTAATTTCCCCTCTTTTGTGAGGAGTAACTGTTTTCATACTAGTGCTTACCCAGCAAGCCTCCTCATTGTTTCATGGTTAATTATCTTCTTGAGCTTCACCTTCTCAAGCAAAGTGAGAAGAACTGGGCCTCCCTGCAGCTCTAATGAAAGCTAAGTTTGAGAGATTCACTTTGTGAATAAATGCAGTGTCTGATCTACAAACATAATAAATGAGTTCCTAAACTTTAGGGAGTCACAGCTCATTCAGCAGGTTTACTGGTTTACTGAACAATTCAGAAAGACACTTTATTCCAGAAATCCATTTTGATTTTTAAAAGGGGCGGAATATTGTTTCAGTGTGAAACAAAATACCATAAACTGTTCCAAAATTCCTAAGCACTACACAAAAAGTACATGTCAAATGTACAGCTTCAGTAAAAACCTGAGCAGCTGCAGCTGAAAGACTTAAAGCTCTATACTGCATATTAACAACGCTTCTACTGGAAACATTAATAACCCTGTGCCCTTCAGTTATTGCTTTGTAAATTCTTAGTATTCATTGGACTTTTTGGGCCTCACCAGCACTGAAAATAGTCATTGTGGATAGACTGAAATCTTCAACTTATGTTTTGATTTGAGCCCAAGTTTAAGCTATGTAACGTTTAAAATAAACTCACCTGTAAGAGAAGAAAGCTGAATAGTGGCAATATAGTGATTTTGTAACAGTGAGTTATTGCTATTGTAATTTTTTACTCTGTCAGACTAAGACAGACATGTATAAACCCCTTACAATAGCAAGATATAGTTGTCCACTACTTTGGCTTTTTCCAAGTGAATTTCTACAAAGTATGCTTATATCAAATCATTTTGCCAGTGACCAAACCAAACTGTGCACTTGAGACACTGCACAGGACCTATTCAATGTACTAGCATAGATTGGAAATTCCAATCCTTTTTTTCCAGCCAGCTCCAGAGCTGTGTTGACATCTATTATGTATAGAGAGAGGTATAAACATCATCACTTACCAGAGAAGGAGAAAAGAAAATAATCTGGAAGTTCAAAGATGAGATGATCTTGGTGAAAGAGCTCTGCCTACCTAGGAACTGCTTATATTTGGAGATTAGGCCAGTGTTTCTATATTGCAATGTTTGAAGAGCAGCTTTTCTTAGACATAGTCTGTGTAATGGCAAGGAGCAATTGTGCTGTTGTAGCCTCAAAGTGCTTACCATTGTAATTTTGATTCATTGCCAGAACTCCCCGCCACTTACTGACAACTGTGGTGTTTAACTTAGCACTTGGAAATCCATAGGTGGGCAGACTGTGCAAGTACTTGTAATATGCAGTATTCTTCTAGACTTTGACTTAACAATACTTGCTTATTGACTCCCCTCAAGTTGATATCTTAAATTTACAGATGGAGAATCAATCGCTTCAGGAAATACCAGAACTGAAATTGCAGAGAAATTGCATTGAAAATTTAAATAAGGAAGACAGGGAGTCCATTCTCATTGATAATGTGAATTTGGTGGTCTCTCAACTGATTCAGAAGAAGAAACTGATGATAGGGTTGGGTATTTTTCATGCAATCCTGTTATTCATAAATAATAGATAAAGTCTCCCTTTCCAGTATACTGGAAGAATTTTTTATTTAGAAATTCAAGTCTCTCTATTCGAGTGCTTCATGAGAAAACTTTTTTTCTAGGTTTCTCCTAAGGTCAAGTTCCCAAGGGCTTATGTCCTGCTCTTTTGTACCTTATATCTTTCTATGTTTCTATGGTGATTCTCACTCTTCAGAGTTTTTCACAAACCCTCATTTCTGCTGAAACAAAGTTCTTTAAAAAGCCATGATTTCGGTGTCCTGATGTGCCTGCTGTAGATTGAAGATGGCTATTGCATCTACTGAGTCCATTCAAAGCATCCACTGAGATGTTCTGGTTTAACAGAGTACACTGGTAAAGGAGTACCAGTTCTAATGTAAATGATACTAAATCGAAACTATTATTAACAATATGCTGACCTCTTAACTAGTACAAAGAGAAAGCTGTGACATTCATGTTCTCTGGACAGAGAGACATAATTCTGTCTCTCAGGATTTCTTGGAGTAGCACAGAGGGAAGAAGAGAAAAGAATCTATCTCTGCTTCTTTGTTTTCCCCATGTGGAATGTGGTATGGAGATTGTTTACCTGAAGTGATTGCTTGATTGGATTCTGGTGAAGGTTGGTTGGGTTCAATGACCAATTGGATCCAGCTGTGTCTCAGACTCTCAGCGGAGAGTCACAAGTTAGGTAAGTAGTAAGAAGTAGGTATATAAAATAGTATAATATCTCTTTAAATAGTATATTAATGTAATATAGTATACTTTTAATAAAGCTATCCTTCAGCCTCCTGATCTGGAGCCAGACATCATAATTTCTTCTGGGATCTGAGGTTCACCACATTTTTACTATAGAAAGCAACAGTGATTTTATTGTGCCACTTTGCTTTGTTGGTACAAATTTGTTTATGAGCATCTAAATGTGGAATGCAATTGATTTGGCATTAATATGGTGTTCCACAAATTCCTTGTTTTTTTCTGGATATTTGATAGTCTTAACTATAAAGAAGCCATTTGGGTTAAATTCTGAGACTTTGCATGGATGAACTCCCACCAACTTGCATGGGCATGTATCTGAGGAGTAGTGCCAGGATTTGCTCTGTTCTGAACTATGTGTGCATGGAAACATTTTGGTTTTAGATAAAGCCAGGAATGTTTTTCTAAGAGTTTCATAAAGGGCTTGTGATGGATTCTTGAACAAAGAAAAACATATATTTCTCTGAAGTAAAGGTGAGATATGAAATGACATTCAAGGGAAAAAAATCCTGTCATGTAACCTCTTGACAGATGAAAAGAAAGCTACAAAGCAGTAAAAACAACAGTTGGTAAAATATGTCATGTAGCCAGGTTTTCTCATCACAAGAAAAAAGCCCAAATACACAACTTGGGATATAGGTCTGGGATTGTAAACCTATTTGGATGACAATATTATTCCATATAAAAAATGTTATAGATGTTCTTCTTTCTATTAACATCTGAAGGGATTCTTTAGCAAATAAAAAACATAGATGTTAGACAGGATATGATGGCAAAAAAAAAGAAGGAAATGCTTCTGTAGAGGATGGAAAACAGATAATGGGTAGGTCATTAAGAATGATCCTTTGGACACAGAGCAGGGACTGAACTCATTGAGTCCCTGCTTTTGCCTTGATCTGTGATCAAAGTTAGTTCCTGCAGGCCTTTTGCTGACATGGCTCACATTCTGTTTCAGCCTGGCTTGTACACTCCAGTGTGATGTGTGAGTGGGGTGTGATGGAAAGTCTGGAGCCTTTCACTCTTTTGTCCATCTGACACTGCAGGCAACTTACCAAGGGAGTTAGAATACCCTCATAAGACTCATATGCAGGCACAACTGACCCCAGAATTTTACCTAGCATCAAGTGACATAGAAATAGCAGAAGAATGCTTAGAGAATGGACAATTTCCCTGACTTAAAACACTTCTCCTACTAGCAGGAGTTAATAGTTTTCAGCTGGGCATCCTCTTAATATGCCATTGCAGTTATTTTGCCTGTTGCTTAGGAGATGTGTCCACAAAGCTGCTGCCATGATAAAGAAAATGACCTGTTTTAAAACCTAGATATGACAACAGTAGTCCTTTAGACTGTTATTTCTGAGCATTATCAGAGAACTTCAAAGATCATCACATAGACCTGAGCAAAAGTGGAGTCTCTGTTGTTCCCAGCTCATACTGAGAGCCATGCAGGTGACATCTGTGACTGCAGTGGGCAGAGGCAAAGTCAAGTGTCCTTCCCGTGGTACAGGAATCTGTGCATACAACCACCTGTGTAGGACCCTGGCACTACCTGTAAGCATACATGACCCCTAAAAGAGAAGGAGGAGCTCTGCATGTGCAGGATTGAGAGTGAAATGTCATCAAGAGAGGCAATAATAATTGTAAAATGCAGTAGGAGATTACCAGAGATTTAGATCTTATTTTCTCAGGAAATAAATGTGTGCTTGCTTTTAATTGCAATTGTAACAAATGTGTATGTTCATATATGTTTCTTTCATGCTCTGTGATAAAGCATGCTGCTTCCATATATTCTGAGAATATATTGTAATGTGTAGGCCGCTTCAGTGTTATGCACAGGGAATATTATGCATATGCATATTAAAAATTGGTGTTGGGAAATGGGGATAGTTTTTCTGATGACTGTGATACAG
Organism: Anomalospiza imberbis; assembly: GCF_031753505.1. NCBI lineage: Eukaryota > Metazoa > Chordata > Aves > Passeriformes > Viduidae > Anomalospiza > Anomalospiza imberbis. The sequence goes on along the minus strand of NC_089686.1, from coordinate 26,490,518 downwards.
GGAACACCATTTAGAAAATGAGTTTAAGTGAGGCAGAGGTGAAGTGGCACTGTACACGACTATTTCCCTCAGCAGAAGTACTTGGCATGCTTGCATTTTTCAAAAGACAAAATCATGTTTGTCTTCCTTGAATGTGCACACATTCCTGGAGGTGGGGGATGGTTTTCTGTCCTTTTTCTGTTTTTCCCTGGCCCTTAAATGCAGTTGAGTTTGGATAATTTGGCCACAGCAACTGAAGGATATGTTGCAGGGAGGGAGGAAGAACAGAGTTTGTATTTATTATTGTAAAAGCTCTTTTTTTCATGTTAATTCCTTTAAAAAATATAATAGTACGTAGGGGTTACATTAGAAGCCTGTTTCACCAACACAAAGTATCTGTACTGGAGTAGCACATGCAAATGAAGCCAAAACAGAGAATCATTGTTTAATATAATTTGCTTCAGAAAAAAGCTAAACTATTCTTGTTTTAGTAAAAAAAAAAAAAATTGCATTTTGACACTTTTCCTTAAAGAGCATTGGGGCTGGGGAAATGTCTTTATTTGGCTTAATAACCTTATTTCTTCCCATTAACATTTTCTGCAGATTAACTGGTTAGCCATTAAACACCAACTCTACAAGGATTTAGGCACACACCTAATTGTGCTCACAAGAGTTATCCCACTGAAATGGGAATGCTTTCCTGAGCAAAATAGTCCTGGATTCAATGTAGGAATAGCTAAAATCCTTAAAGCAGCACTTTCAAATACATTAGAATTAATTTAAACTTTCTGAGTCTATAATTTGATTGATTTTTCACTTAATCATACTTAAAACTTTTCATGCAACAGTATATGCTTCCTAAGTGTTGTTTTTCTAGTGGCAATATGCAAAAAAACAGGAATATGCATAATATTGTGCATCTTTTGATTCTTGTTACATTGAGAATTTTTTACTTTCTTGGTCAAAACTAATTGCTGTTTCTTACTTTTCTTACTGATCCTAGAGATCTTCTCTAAATGTAGTGGTATTTAGTTGTGACATTCACATTCTCTGGACAGAAAGACATAATTCTGTCTCTCAGGATTTCTTGGAGAAGTACAGAAATAAGTAAAAAAAAAAATGTTTATCTCTACTCCTTTGTTTTCCCCATGTTTAGTGACTTTATAATGTTAGAGACCAATCAGACCTACTTTAAAACTACCCATTTTTAGAAAAATTAAATATATGTTTTCACTCACAAATTCCTTCACATATAAAAAAAAAAGTTTCTGAATTCCAGGAAATTTAATGCCATCGATTAAACAAACCTATATCCAAAAAGTTTTTGCCAGACAGGACCAAAAAAAAATCAAAAAGTTTTTGTCAGACAGAACAGGTACCTTTGCAACACTTTGCCACAGACTTCAGCAAAGCCAGGGCTTAAGAGTCAGCATATGGGGCTCACTCCATTGAAATGTGATCTTTTGTAGCACCCTCCAGGACTCTCTTTAAATATAGTCTGTCTTACATGTGGAGATCAGCATGTCTGTCTGTGATAGACCCCTTCCTTTTTGGGTATTTGCAGTTCAGGAATGGATCAGAGAATCAGAGAATCATACAGTCCAAGAATGGTTTGGCTTAGAAAGGACCTCAAAGATCATCTAGTTCCAATCCCCCTGCCCTACACAGACTCTTTTCACTGGGCCAAGTGACTCAGATACCTTGATCCAGGCAAGGTAGAACTTCCTTTGGAGTCTTCCTAAAGAGTCAAACTCTCTAGGAAAGACATATTCTTAATTAACTGCAGGAAAATAAAAAACATGCTGCAGTTCTTACACAAGTAAAGCTTTCCAAATTGGCAATGGCAGTAAAAGATTCATCTGCCTTGTGTAAAAGATGAATTGTGCAATACTATACAGTTCATTCAAATGAAAAACATGGACAGAAGAAGAAACAACACCATTTTTCCTAGTAAAGTGAGCAAACAGAATTTATCTCTGGCACTATCTGACATTTATCATTTGTAGCCTCCTCTGTAAGACACCAAGTAAAGGATAAGGTTGGTGGATTTTAAACATTCTGTTGGCAAGACCTAATAATCTATTACTGACATGATAACTCTAATCATCCAGCATCCTACCTCTGCACTGAGCAGCCTGAAAAAGAGATATCTGATATGATAAAAATGGCTCCTAAAAATTCCTGGGTTTTTACCTCACTACTGCTGTCAGTGCAAATGTAGGCTGGAGTGACACCACCTTCCATTCTTCACTCCAGAGATTTATTCCAGAGGCTATGGTGTGGCACTTCCAAAAACTACCTCAATCTCTGCCTTGTTTGAACGGTTCACTAAATTTTGTACAAAAATATAGGGAAAATATATGCCTGTACTAAAACTGCCAAATACAAAATGTGTGTGACTTAAGCTGAGTGGTTTGTTTCAAAGTTAAAACTTTTCCTGTACTTTGGAAGGGCTGCCAGTGTAGCTGATAACCACTACAGTTGTACTTCAAGGGATATGATGTTTATAACTACAGTAGTAATTTACTAATATCAATTTAGTCAGTTCCTTGGAGAAAGAAAATGTATTAGTAAAATGACCATATCTACATAAGAGTCTTTGCAAGTATAAAAAACAATCAGAAGGAAAATAAAATTAAACTAAGTAATTTTTTTTTTAAATCCCCTGCCATCAAGCTAAACCTGCAAATCTTCTGAGTATATGCCAGGCCTCAGAAAAGCATGTGCATTTTAAGAATAAAAAAATAGGCTTTGAAGTGGGGAGCACTCAGTGAAGATGAATGGGCTGAGGTCACAACTCTACATGTTTTATTGTTTTAGTCCATCTGACTTGCTGAACAAACAAGCAGCCAAGTGCTGATTTACAGAGGGAAGGTTATCTTCCTGACCAATGAAGACCAAATGTTTTGTTTTGAAACAGAATCAAATTCTATGGAACATAAAATTCTTGGAACCTGCTGCTGATTTCCTGCCTTCAGTAATTTCTTCTTGCAGCTGGCAGAAGCTTAAAACAGTAAAATCAAGCAGTTTAGGAAACTTCCCACAGCAATGTCTTCCTAAGCTGAGTATGACAGTGTTGTAAAACATGACACAGAGAAAATGAGCCATTGAATCTGATTTCTTTTTTAATCTAACAGGTTTTCAAATAATTATATTTTCTTGCATTTTACTTAAATGTTAGTTAAGGGTCAGCTACAGCTGGGAAACAGAGTCCAACTAAGCACAAACCAGGAACTTTTATTAAAACAGAGCAAACTGGAAAATCCAAATAAAGATTTCTGGACTCCACAACATACAGAACTGCTCTGATAGCCATAGCTGTCTAGCAAATGGGTGTTTTTGCAGGAATTTTTCTTTAGCCAATGTCTCATGAGGGAAAAGAAAGAACTCTAGCAAAGGTACTCTATAAAAACTTTAGGGTAGGTAGATCCACAAAGAGACTCAAAGCTTCAACATTAGTAATGACAGATTCAGGAAATACCGAAGGCCTCCTAACTTGCCAAGAATGAAAAAATTCTTTCACACCTGCAGTTCTGCCCATTATTATATGTGATATCTTAACACAGCTGCAGTACTCAGGGACCTACATTACAGCTAAGCCCAATGAAGCACAAGGACACAGATTTATCTTAGATGGAGAGAGTCTTGATTTATCAAATAAGTTAATAATCGCATCACCCCGTTGAATGGTGGATAGCTGCCCCGTTTGGGGGAAATAATTCCACTTGATTTCCATTGGTTGTTTTAGCCTCTTGTTTACTGGACATACTGGGATGATACAGACTTGTTTCTTGCACAGAAACAATGCCACCTATATCCATAATTAAATAGGCACTGGAGCTGTGTCTCTTGCTGATTAAATATGCCAAACACAGCACTACAGGACAAAATTCTCGTCATCTATGACCAAATTAATATTTGTTTTATTCAAAATGACACAGGACAAGAAAGTTTCTTTTAAGAACAGCATGTAGGTATGGCTTCTTCTGAGAGAATAGCTTGGTTCATATCTCCTATGCCCAGTCTGGCAAAGTGTCCCAGCCAAAAATCTGCATCCTAACTATTGAGCTCACAAAAGGGCTGTGAAGCTTTAGTTCCTACTTCAAAGAGAGTTTCCAACTGAAAATTGAAGTCAGAAGTACATGCCTTTCCCTCCATAATTAACCTTGGCTGGGTCTCGATGAGTCTAAGTCAGTAACTAAGTTGTGCAGAACTGCACTTTGTTGGAGTACAGCTTCATTTTATCTGCTTTATATTTGCTGGGATTTGCTCTGGCTGTTTGGCATCATGTCAATGCTGTATTTTAAAAACATCACTTGCTCAAAGAAAATTGGAGAAAGCAAGAGATCAGAGTTAAAAGGTTTCTTGGAAGAAGTGTTTGTGTTTCTAGATACAGTAATCACTGTTCAGATGTTCAGATGATTTAAACTAAACAATTCTACATTAGTCAACAATTCTATTACAAGACTCCTTGTAAAAGCAAGGAGGCCTCTCAGGAAATAACAAAATAAAGTGAAATTAAATTGTGCTCAATCCCCAAATCAGGGACGATTTCAGTCTTATTTTCAAGGGCTTAAAGTGGTTTGGTACTGTTGTCCACTTGATAAATCACATGGGATTGTGAGAAAAATTGTCAAGGTGTTCTTCCTCTTCCACACATGTTTGAAACATTTTCTTTTCTAAAAAGAAAATTAAGTTTCTCACACTTGTTTAACAGTCCTTTTTCAGAGAAAGGTATCAGAGCAGACATCATTTGAAACTCATGTAGTACTTGATCTTTCAGCTGTACATATCAACATTCATTAGTCTTACTGGTCATTTGTACTGCCTTTATTATCAAGTAAAGGATAAATACAAATTCTAGCAAAAATGCATCAAGACTTGTGATCTGTTGTTTTAAGACTGACTACACAGAAGTTTGTTATAAACATTTAAAAAATATTTTCATAAATCCTTTACATCTTAATTATTTTAAACTTAAGCAGGCTAAGAAAGATTTTCATATATCCAACATAATTGCATGTTTTTCACTAACACCCTCCTGTCTGATTCCAAGTTAAAACTTATTATGTAAAAAGTTACTAACCACAATTAATATATATTAAAGAAAAGTCAAATTTCTGTATTATATTTTGACAGCAAGTAAGAAGAAACAAAGAAGTCTAACAAATCTTTCAAATTGTAATAGGTTTCATTTTAATTGATCATTTTTATAGCACACAAAGCATAACAAAATTAAAAGCCTATTAGTGATCATTGTTCCAAAAATGCACTTTACTTCCATTAACTTACATGATTTTAGTGGGAGCTCATTTAGAGTACAGCTGTAAATATTTTTAATCTTTGACTTTTTCTTTTACAGGAGCCTCTAAATGTTATTGATCCCAGTTTGATGGATCTAAATGGTCCAAGTGAAGATGCACTAGAATGGGATGAAACTGACATAAGTAATAAGCTCATCAGTATTCATGAAGACTTAAGTGATCCTGATCAGGAGCTCAACAAGGATGATCTAAACCAGAAACCTGCTTCAGAAGAATGTGGTGATAATGATGTGAATGAGGATGAAATTATCAGTAATCATGGAATTCCTCTTTATTGTCCCAACATTACTTCCCCTCCAAATCCTCACATCTATCAGGTCTATAGTCTTCATAATATTGAATTATCAGAAAAAAAACATATGCCTTTTTTGAAAAAAACATCCAGACTCTCCAGTGTAATGCAGTCTAACATTTTAAACAAAAGTCTCAGTAAAGACTCATCATTTTCATCTACCAAATCCCTGCCAGATCTAATAGGAGGTACCACATTGGCAAAACCATATAACTGCATGTATCAGAGTGGAAACATAAGCAGGCATTCTGAGAGTGAGAGTGGGATAGTGAGTGAATGTGATACAGAAACTACAAATAATTCAGAAATTTTTTTGCTAAATGATACTGAAAGCAGTCAGAGTAATCCTGAAATTGGGCATGTGGAAATCCAAGTGGATAATGTAATAAAACCAAAACTAAAGAAAGATGAAGAAGATCATACTAGCCTTTCAGATGATTTCCAATTGGCTCCTTCTGCATGCTGTGGAAGTGAAAATGATGAGGATTTGGACAGCATTACTATGTCTAACCCTGGTTGTCCAGAAGAATTGCAAGGAAAATCTGATGTCTTGACATTTTATGATTACTCATATCTTCAAGGCTCCAAATTCAAATTACCAGTGATAATGAAACAATCACAGATTGAAAAAACACATACAGAGTGTAGTTTGTTTCATGACTTTTGTTTTGACAAAATACCTGGTAAATCCGAACATAAGTCTGGAGAGTCACAACCAGATGGGTTTATTCATGATCATACCCTGGCAAGTATCTGTGGAGAATCAGATCCCAATTCCTGTAAATCTGCAGAAACTGTAAAAAAATTACCTGTTACAGAGAATACAAGACAGGTTTCTACTTTATCTCATAGTTCTTCTTTAGAATCTCTGTCGGTAGTAGGTGATTTGTTCAGCTCAGGTATTTTTAAAAGTGGAGATGGTCTTCAGCGAAGTGCCTCTTTGGAGAGCTGGCTGACTTCCTACAAAAGCAATGAAGATCTTTTTAGTCATCATGGCTCTGGAGACATAAGTGCAAGCAGTGATTCTGTTGGAGAGCTCAGTAAAAGGACATTAGATCTTTTGAATCGCTTGGAGAATATCCAGAGTCCTTCAGATCAAAAAATAAAGCGCAGCATCTCTGATATAACACTCCAAAGTAGCTCTCAAAAAATATCTTTTACTGGACAGCTGTCTCTAGATATTGCATCTTCAATCAATGAAGATTCAGCAGCTTCTCTCACTGAACTCAGCAGCAGCGAGGATCTTTCTCTCTGCTCTGAAGACATTGTGCTACACAGAAATAAAATACCAGATTCAAATGCATCATTTAGAAAACATCTTAATAGATCTGTAGCTGATGAGAGTGATGTCAATGTCAGCATGATTGTTAATGTCTCCTGCACTTCTGCTTGTACTGATGATGAAGATGACAGTGATTTGCTTTCAAGTTCCACCCTTACCTTAACTGAGGAAGAGCTAGGTATCAAAGATGAAGATGACGACTCCAGTATAGCAACTGATGAGGATATTTATGAAGAATGCAATTTAATTTCAGGACTTGATTATATAAAAAATGAGCTCCAAACCTGGATTAGACCAAAATTTTCCTTGACAAGGGAAAAAAGAAAAAGTAACCTCAGTGATGAAATTCAGCGCGGTAAAGAAGTTAGTAATGACACATCAAAAGCCACAGATACGTTAAGCATTGAAACACTGTTGAATGGTTCAGTGCAGAAAATATCGGAAAATAATGGCAATAGTAAGAATATACCATGTGATCGTGAAAAGGGGACAAAGAGTCGCCCAATGAAAGACATCTCTCAGGTTGTGAAGGATCAGCTTGTGGATGATATGGAGAATGGCAATGTCGAAAATACTCTTGGCAGTGAAAAGGAAGGTCTTTCTAGAGTAGCAGCAACCCCCAAAACTCATGCATCAATTGATGTCAGAGAAGCTGAAAATGAGTGTGGTGTCTGTGAAGCATTTACAGACAGTTCAGATGATTCACATATGGATGGCAAGGAGACTGTTCTGTCCTCAGCTGAATCCAGGAACTCTCCAAGAGAATGTCAAAGTCATCTTCAGTCTGATCATCATTCTGTTACTTCCTCTCCTGCAAAAAAGCCTTGCCTTGAATGTTCCTCAGAAATTAATTCTGTAGGTGTACAAGATACAGCTTTACAGCCATCTTTACCTAGTGGTCAACAACATAGAATAAACGCTACTGAAAAATTTCTTGATTGCTGTGCAACCTTGAAATCCAGTGAAGCTGAATGCAACTCATCAGCCAATGGTTTTGATTTGTGCTGTAACTGTGAATCTGCTGATTTTGATAAAAAAAACATGGAAGATGGCTCAGTACACAATTTTGTGAGGGAGATAATAGACATGGCATCAACAGCTTTGAAAAGTAAGTCACAACCTGAATGTGAGTCATCTGCTCCAGCTTCATTAGCACAGATCAAGGAAAAAGTGTTAGAACACTCTCACAGACCCATCCAGCTAAGAAAAGGGGACTTCTATTCTTATCTTTCACTTTCTTCTCATGATAGTGACTGTGGAGAGGTAATCAAATACATAGAGGAAAAGAGCAGCACTCCTGTGCCACTGGACTTCACAGATGAGAGAGAAGATATTGAATGTTTCTTTGAAGCCTGTCCTGAGGAGGAACGGGTTGAGCAGCAGCAGCAGTCTATTTCTAACGGTTCTTCTGAAGCACAAGTTGAGCAGCAGCAACTTATTTCTAACCCTATTTCTCAAACATCTGCAGTGTCACTAGGTGAAGTGACTCCAGAGTCATTAGAAGTTAAAACTTCTTCTGAAGGTAGGGATTTATCTTTCTTATGTGGGGATGACAATGATATAAATATTCCAAATGCTAAAAAAAAATGTGCATCAAGCAATTCAAAAAATGCTGATGATGATTTGCTGTTTTCAGATGGACAAAATGAAAGTTTGGAAAAGAATTCTCCAGAGGTTAGCACTAAAAAGAGTAGTGCAGGAAAATCACCTGGAACAGAAGAGAAAAAAGGATATGTTACTGCTTCTGAAGAGGCTTCAGCTACAGATTTTCAGATAAAGCCTGGCCATTCACAGAAAAAGGATGGTTTACATCAGAACAGAAAAACTCTTACTTGTGAAGAAAATCTCGTGAAACTTCATAAGGAAAGACATATAAATATGCACAGATAGAATGTAACCCGCTCCAGACACATAGATTATTCTAAAAACAGGTATGTACTCTACAAGTTGCACTTTTTTTTTTTTTTTACTTTTTTTACCTTTTTTTTAAGGTTTTTTTTTTTACAATGAAAGGAGATGAACAATCAGCCAGGGCTTCTGTTTCATGATAATACTATGTCATTTGTTTTGATTACACTATAATCCCAGTTTACATGCCACTAGTCAACAAATGCAGTGAATACTAATTGCTTTTTGCCCTTTGGCTTTGCACTGACTGGAGCTGCGCCTTTCTGGAACAAGTCTGCTATCTTGCAGAACCTGGGAATTCTTCCAACATAATATATCAGCCTTCTTTCCCTCCCCAGCTGAGGGAACCAGAAACCATCCCTGCTCATTGATGCCTTTCTCTGCAGGCATCTGGTCTTAGGAGGGGTTGAAAAGCACTTGATAAAGCTGAACTTCCAGTACTACAGGAACTAGTTTGTTTGACTAGTGAGTTGGAGTTCTACAACATTTCTATACAAACCATGATGAATGGCTAAGCAGATTGGAGAATAGAGAGATAATATGTCATCTCCCGGTGTCAGTTTACCATGATTTTAATTCAGTAAGACATTATTAAGAACACAATTATTATGACATAGCATTAGGCCAAAGCTGAGGTTTCCAAAACAGCAAATCTTTAGAACATCATGAAAGTATATAATGTGATGGTAATGGAGATGGAAACTGATAGGCACCCAACTGTGACTATCAGTACTGCAACCTTTGGTTCTATTTTGGGGTAAACATTTTGAAACACTAATAAGATGATGGAACCTAAGGCAAAAAGGTGGTCCTGATCTCTACCAGTGTTTGAAAGTGGTTCAGATCTGGAATTTCTGACCTCACATAAATGTTGAACAATAGCTGCACATTTAATAACGGAAGAGAATTTACAAAGAAACTTTTGAAATAGTTCTTATCATGCAGCACTGCTGTTTTGAGTCTCACTAGTTTGGTGACCCAAAAGCCAGCACAGCTCTATGAAATGCCATTACTCTTTGGAAACACTCCAGCAGACCACAGCCAGAACAGCAACTCTAAATGCCAATCCAATTCCAAATGCTATCTGTTGCCAGAAGCTGTAGCAAGGGAATTTACACTAAAACACAAGGCTAAGCATGGGACAGATTTCCTTGATGAGTTCTTGAATCTCCACCCACGGAGATTTTCAAAATTCAAGTGGACGTGGCCCTGAATAATCTTTTCTACCTTTGAAAACAGCCTTCCTTTTAACAGGAGGTTGGACCAGCTGATGTTCAACTTTCCTTGCAACCTAAGTTATGCTATGATTCCAAGATATTGGCAGGAGAAAAGGCTGTTATTCATCGCTGCCCATGGAAAATATTAGTATTTTCCTATGGCAAACTATATAGCTGTAGCAGAGGATCTCATCTGATTTATACAAAATAGATTTCTTTGCTGCTCTTAGAGATCTAACTTCCTCATTTTTTTATTTTGTTATGTTATATTTCTAAGCTTTGGGCTTTCCATTTATTGGTGGTTTACCCAGCATTCCCACATTCACATACATATTTCCAGCAAAGCCTTTAGGTTATGCCAGCAATAGTCTACAGCTAGCTGCTATCTCAACACATCTCTATTTGACTAATGCATTATCTTGGAACCATCATAGCAAAGAGGATATGTCAGGAATGGCTTTGAAATAGGCTATCATGACCTGCTGATTGCCAATTAGGTTAATACTTGGACACATCTAAACAACTGGAGAAGCAATGAAAATCAACTATGAATTACAAAACTCATAGATGATTCTATGTATTCTAGAATGAAATTAAATTGATAATGTGTATATAGAAGTCTCTATTTGGAAATTGAGATGATGACAAAAGTCTGAGATTGTTTACTGAAACTGATGTAAACTAAGCTTTCCAAGTTATTGTTTTACTAGTTGTCTTATTTTTTCACTAATTTTTATAATGTTATTTTGAGAAAGAATACTTGCTGTAGTAACTGTGAATTTATCCTTGTTCTCATTCTTTCACTGATAATGACATGTCTTTTCAATTTATTAGTACTTTTACTCTGAGGATCTCAAAATACTGCATAAACTTACCTCACTCTTCAGAACTTTATAGTTATTTGCATGTTAGCCAGATGTTTTTTTTTTTCCATAACACTGGAAATGAAAATATGCAGTTTGCGTGAGGTCTAAGATTGGACACAGACTATTGATTTAATAATAAATGCCCCACAATGCAATAAAATATAATGCAGAATCTAGATACAACAACATAATAGGGTTATGTTATAGCTTCCACTTTTGCCCAGGGGCTGACAAATTATTTTAAGAGAACAAAGCCCTTCACACTACATTCCCACTTTTTATATGTAGGAAGATACACTGATTCTTAACTTGTACATATAGCATTACTTCCATGGAAACTATGTACTGTATTATTCCCAGTAGTAAAGTTCAGGAATACATACAGTTTATCTCTGACACACCAAAAATGAAAATATGAGCTGCTAGGTTTGGTTTCACTAAAGTCTGAGCTCCCTTCCCCCATTCACAAGCTTGATGCTTTAACTTCATGTCTCATGCTATGGGGAATGAATTACAGAAGCAATCTATCCTAATTTGTTAACTTATTCAAATAACAGTTATTATACTTAACTATGCTAAAGATTATCTTTTTGGTGGCAGATTGTTTATTTTTTGATGAGGCTAATTACTGATTTTCCAAAGGTAATTTACATTTATTACTAATACATCTTTTAAAATGTGACAGATAAATGTTGTTCCCATAAGTGTATTATGAAAAAAGTTACTATTTAAAAACACATTATTTAATTTGAAAGATAAATGGCAAACACCATTATTTTTCCTGAAGCACCTGTGCTGTAAGCTCATTTAAATGTGTAATTCCATGTGTAGCTGCAATACTTAGAAAAAAAATCTATACTATATGTGTACCTTAAAAGCATACTGAGAATTCAAAGCTGAAAAAGGCATGGTTTCAAATGTAGGTTGCTTTTGTATTTACCCTGGCTTCACAGGAGAATAAAACTAATAATGAATAAATATTTTTGTCAAATGTTCCAACCCTGTTGTTTAACAGTGCACTACCAAAAAAAAAAACCAAACAAAAAAACCCCCAAAAAAACCCCCAAAACCCCAAAAATAAACCAAAAAACAAACAAACAAACAAAAAAACAACAAAAAAACCCGAAACCAAACAAAAACAAAACAAAACCAAAAAAAACCCACCCAAAAAAAACACCATTGTGGAAATATTGTAATAATTCTGTGGACAGGCTCAAAAATATCTCTGACAGCACTGACTATTCTTTCACATGAGCCAACAGAGTTCTTCAGCAGAGGTGCTCATAAAGCTGCGCTGATTTTATTTCTCAGTTAGAAGAGGTCACCTTGAAAGATCCGTCTGTACATGAGTCATGTGATCTGCTGTCACTGTGACCCATGACTCACCAATGGGATGGGAACTTTTAGTTACAAATTCAGTATGCATAGAGATCAATACATTCAGGACATGAATGTGTTCTATCCAAAGTATCTTCTAGATTAAGCCTTAGAATTCTGTGTGTAATCTGCTAGTTCTTACAAGTAAATCCAAAAGCTATTTCCTTATTTCTGTATTTTAAATTTAACTGAATTTAGGGGCAAAATAATTTACTTGCTCTTAAGAAAACTAAATTGATTTTATCTGACAGTGCTGCAATATTAGATAGAATATTCTGCCACTTCCTATAACCAGGTGAAACCCAGCACTGGTGCTCAAAGCACCTCCTGACTGTTATTTCCTGCTCAGCAATAGATATTTTGTATGACTTTTTCCTTCCTTATCTCATTTTTTTTTAACAACAAAATAATGAGAATAATGATCAGTGAGACCTATGAAGAGTAGCTTATTTACATAAAAGTATTTTGAGATCCACAGATAAAAGACAGTACTTAAATGCAAAGGACTGTTAGTTATTTATTTACTACAGGAGAAGAAAACCCAAGTTTACATAATAGTTAATACACATTAATTTACTTTTTGAGACTACAATAATAATCTAAATCTCTGCTTATTTTTTTTTTTTTCCTAGAGATTTTTACAGGGAAGTAAATAATATAAAGTCTCTTTATAGAGTTGAGAGCAGTCTGACTTTTTAGCACCTTACAGTACCTGACTTTAAAATAACTAAATGAACAGAGAATCTTGTATTGAAATCTACTAATTACATCATTTTTGAAAAATCCATCAGTGAGACTTTCTTACTCATGCCAGAATTGTAGAAACCTTTTTGATACAATCTTCTGCTTTATTCAGATCAGTTCTTCATTAATATCTAAACAGACAGTTGTGCTTTTCAATATTTTCGAGTATTTCTTGTATAAATGGGGAGGGATGTGGTCAGTTACAACAAAAAAAGATCAAAGGAGATGGTAACTTGATAGATCCAGATATTCCTGCTTAACTTGGAAGGCACATAATGCATGTCTGGAGTGCCTCCTAGGAAATGCCTGTGAGATGTACTTTGCACTAATCTTTGAGCTGTATTCTGACAGTTATTTCTTCATAATTCTCATCATAAACCCAGGCTCTTTGCTGAATAGTTTAACCCTAAATTCTGGGCTGGATAATTCTATAGTAGGAAAATTTAACTCATTGCTGGTACTAGAAGTGTCTAAATAGTTATTTACAATTTAAAAATGCAGTGATGATACTGATAATTCTATTCACAGACCACATCTGTGACAGTCTTTTCCTTTTCTCCATTGATGTCTCACTATATATTTTTGCACAAATATTAAAGTAATTGTTGGATAGATCTTTTTGTTACTTGACTTTTAAAAATTTCCATATTTTCATTGGTTGGTGCAGTTCTGTATGCTGGAGGTAAGTTCACAGGTAAAGATGAGGACAAGATCCAGGGAAAAGGTCCAATGTGATGGATACCCTTATTTCTTTAGAAGCAAAGTTTTCTGAAAATCAGTGACTTTTCTACATCAATTCATTTTTTCACACTAACTTGTACCTCAGGCTGTTAAAAGTCATTTTTTGCCTACTGTATGCTTCTGCATTAAAGACTCTGGCATGTGACAATTTAATGGCTATCTATTATTGTTCTGGAAGACCTATGTTTTGCAAATAAAACTTCATTTTCTGTAACCTACTATTACTTTTCTGTTTCCTTTTAGAAACTTGGCTGCAATTCAGGTGCAGGTTCATCCTGTAAACCCTGGGATGACCTCCAATTCCATTGTATCACTGCCCTTCATTAAAGTGACTCCCGAGAAAAATTTTTTTTCCAAATGTGGTTTGTCCATGTTGGCTTTGTGGTCAGGCTGCATATGCTAGTCCTATTTCAGTGATCATTTTGTTTTGTAGCAAGGCCATTTGCCTTCCTATGGATTCCTCTCCCAAGCTACCTCTAATGACCTCCCCTTCCTAAATTGGATGCTCCTGTACTACTTACCACTGGTCCTGTTCTTTAGAGTACTATAGAATTCACGGTCAGTCTGATTAATCTTTTCAGAATTGTACCTGTCAGTACTCTTCTATTTTATGTATCAAATTTAATATTTATCTGTATAATGCATAAGTTTATTGAAACTATTTTGCTTTTAAAGTGACTATTTTGTTGGATTGCAGCAAAAAGAAGTCATTGGTCCTCCTGATTAAATACATCTAAAAATTAAGCAATTTAAATAAATGGCATTTTATTTATTTAATTTAAAAATTTAATCTATGCAACACTTCAAGAAACAACTACATAGTGTTGTATATTAGAAACTGTTGACATTCTACTGAATTAAGTATAACATTTTGGGTTTTTATGCTTCTTGAGGTGGTAATGAGAAAAAAAGTTTTTAAAAAATGTGTGCCTTGCTGTATTTCTTATACCATTTATTAAAAAGCTGCTTTCACAGTAAAATTATGTTGGTTTGAAAGGAGGAAATAGCAAGGTTAAGATGTGTGAATAATTTCTGTATATATGTATAACCAACTGCAAACATTGATGTATAATGACAGTATAAAATGCTTTCATGTTTGTGATGTCCAGTGATGTGGAAATTATAAGCCTTAATACCATTAGATTGCATGGTAATTAGAATTGGCATAATAAACATAGTTTATTGGGGAAAAAAAGCAGAATTGGTGATCTGTCTTACCTGCGTTCCAAGCACAGAATGCTTTATCAAAATTCCAAAGAATATGGTTTTCTTTGCAAATATTCCTTAGAGATATGGAACTCTTAAACTGGTGAAGATTTGTATTATCTAACTCAGAGGTAAAGAACTTTGTCATTAAAGATTCTGTAGGTCTTTTGGGCCAAACAAGGACACACAAATATTTAATATCTCATATAGTATTTTATAACAGATCTTTTCATTGTTTATCAGCAGCAGTTTGTTGTCCAATTCTTAAAATTTCATTCGTTTACATAATCATATCGAATCAGCTCTATCTAGACACTCTAGCAGTTGGCTGTTTTGATGACTCAGATTGTACATTTCAAGTGCTTTATCTTTTACTAAAATTATACTGAGTGGCCAAAAAGCCAACCAGCCAGCTTTATAAGTTAACTGCAAACATGGCATTCATCTCCCAAAAACACTATTGGGAAGGAATATCAGGAAATTTAAGACAAACAATGCCCTCTGATGCCACCTTTAATCACTATATTCCCAACTATATAAATGTTTTTACAAAAAGCTTCAACATTCCTCCTTTAAAACATGGACATCAGTTTGACAAGCTTAGCTACAAGCAGAGAGAAGCTACACTGACCAGAAGATATATTCGTGCAAATCTGAAGGAACAGGTATTTAAGAACGATCTCATGTTTTCCAAAGTGTTAACAGCTTCCTGTTAACAGCAAGAGAGAAATTATTTGTCTATCAATTTAAATTTCCACAGTGTAGCCTTAAGCAAGCTGTGAGGTTTGTAGGGCAGCAGTAACAATGCTTATCTTTAAGTATAAATAAGAAGAACTATTTATTATCTGAACCTTTTGAATCTGCAGAGATTTCTGCACAGGCATATCTTTTATCAGGTACAAGTCTAACAAGTTAACTGATAATTACCTAAAATGTATAACTATATAGCTAAAGACCACTTTATTATATTTTAAATATTTATATATATATAAGGTAATTCAAAATATAACTCCTAATTTTAGTAAAATTTCTGTGGTGACAATTATGTTTATTTATGAGTTATCTCAACCACGATTTTTAAATGATCTTGACAGAGGAATTGAGTTAATAATTATTCTTGTTTTCACCCTAGTATTTTCTGGTTTATGCTATATTTTTTTTTTTACTTATTTTGACTATAGTCACACCTTGCACTGTGACAACAGGAAAACTAATAATTCAGAGGCTTTTCAGATCTGTCATCTCGCCCAACAGACTGTGCATAACTCCATCAATTACTTGTACCATTCTATTAGGCCATTTGCCACAAATTCACTTTTTCCTGGGGGAAAACAGTATTACTTGTCAAATCAATAAAGCACATATTCATCATACAATATCTGGAATACTATATGGTCACAACTCAAATTTCTGTGGTTCCTCTCTGGGAGATTGGAACATTTTAATTTGGCTATATAGATCCCAGATCTATATTATTTGGTCTCATGAGATAAAGTTACCATTTTTAGGCTTTTTTTGGCTAGAAAATTTACCCTTTTACAATTTTTATTCTCAGAATTGACATTGTTGTCAATAAAAATTGATTTCTAAGTGAAACACAAACACATATATATATATATATTGCACAGGACTGTTTTCTCTCTTAGTGTAAGTCATGCTTATAGCCATATTATGCTGGACCTTCTTGCAATTTCCTAAAGGAAAATATTGGTATGGTGTAAAACTAATGTTGATATACCAAGAGTACCTTAAGATCAGCCCATGCAGCGAGTCCTGTATAGAACTCATTCCTGCTGGCGAAATTTTTTTGTGGCAGAGAGGAACGCTGCAAGCTTTCTGCAGAATTTATTCTCTACTAAAGTTCCACAGGCTGCTTTTTATTCCACACACTCCCTGGCTCATGCTTGAGCAACATCTGCAATGTGTGAGGAGGCCATTTGACAGCAATGGCCCTGACACATGGATCTCCTTTTCCTGCCTACTTCACATTTCTCCCAGAGCTCTCCAGCTCTAAGCAAAGGGAGTGCATGCTAACGCTAGTGCTAAAATACATGCCAGGGACTACAGTTTAAAATGTTTTTTTCAATGGGATTAATTTTAAATATGGATAGCCTTCTAAGCCGTGTCTCCAGTCTTTCCCACTTAGGGGTTTGCATTTTTCCCAAGGTAAGTAAAAGATTTTTAGTGATACACTGCATCTGTACCACTGTACTGGTAAGAAAGTCAGGTGGTGTCTCCATGTTCTCACAGTTATTTATGCTGTTCATTGTGTACGTGTGTAGACATCAACATGCAAACACATGAAAATATTCTCAAATTGTTCCTGTTTTGGTTTGCAATAAACTCAGATAAAGAGTTGCTGTCATTTAGACAACATCTTGACCTTCCTCCTTGGTAACAGGAAGCACAAAGGACATGGCCTTCCACACCACATATTTTAGCATTTCATTGCAATTCCCCTGTGTTGATGAAAACAACATATTTTGAATAACATGTATCTGCTAAAAGGGCTGCTTTTGTTTTTTTGGTCCTTTTTTATTGGGCCAGAAGATATTTGGAACAATGTTGTAAATTTTTCTGTGCTATTGTGCACAGAAAAGGGGTTATTAATGTTTAGGCCAGACCGTACTTGGCTCAAGAGGATTAACAGGGATGTCAAGTTCTTAGCCAAGTCAATCTCCTCCACTGACAAGTTATAACAAACTTATTCCTAATAATAGCATCACTTTGAGAGGGGTTTTGGCCAACAAATGACATCTGATCTATTGCCTTCAGTGCTGTGTGTCTGATTTTTCAGAGTTTCCCGGTCTTTTATGCCATTTCTACCAACCTGAAAAGCTTACATTTTTCATATGACCATTGTTTGCTCAGTAAATACATGTTTATCTCTGATATTAGAAATGTGTTAAGGACTATGCCATAAGTGAACTTGGCATTACTTAAGTCTCTGTGCTAAGGAATTCTAAGTGCTTCAGTGCTTTAAAAATGGAATTTCCTTTGCACTAGAAAGCAATATTACTTTATTTCTGGTGAGTGGGGTATAAGCTAAGTTAAAACTGAAGTTAGAGTTGTATAAATCAGTAATTTTAGATTACAAATGTTACTGTGATATCATAGTTCTTGTCAAACTAGTTATTAAAATTTACAAGAATT
Source organism: Anomalospiza imberbis (assembly GCF_031753505.1). NCBI lineage: Eukaryota > Metazoa > Chordata > Aves > Passeriformes > Viduidae > Anomalospiza > Anomalospiza imberbis. Next base: position 26,472,429 of record NC_089686.1, on the reverse strand, counting down.
ATAGAATTATACAATGGTTAAAATTAAATTAAATATGGTATGAAAAGAACAGTTAGATAAGTAAATATTTTTACCTCTGCCTTATGTTGAGCCCATGTTTCTGTGGCATTCTGGAAGTGGAGGGAAAATAATTTTTAAAACTTATGAAATATTTTAAACACTTTTCTTTCTTGCAATTAGCGTAAGGGTGTTTTGAATGCAGCAAGGATCTAGTTGTAGCATTTTCCAAACATTATGAGAGTGACAGGGAAAGGCATATTTGACAAGATTTCAAGAAATAGTGAAAAAGACAAACCATTCTTGATGTACTTCATTTACAGAATAAAAAAAAAAAATCAGACTTTGGAAGAGCTTCTAATGAACATCAACCATATATTCCAAATATTTTCCTTTTTTTCATGGGAAGATAAGTAGTACTGAAAATAACATGTCCTTAGGCAAGGTGGTATGTCAATTTCTCATACGGGCTATGGTGCATATATACCTGAATTTCTGCTCTGTAGCTCTTGAATAAAAAACCTGAACATAGAATTCACTTTGGAGGCCATGGGTTTTGTTGTTTCTTCATAAGGAAGTGGACCAAATTTGGGCTGAGAAACATCTGCCTCTAACAATCTTTAAAAACAAATTTTAGCAAGCAGATTTAAAATAACACACAATGGGAGAAAAAAATATAAAAGGAATAGAAAACAAAAAAAAAAAAACAACAAACAAACAATCATTGTGTTAATCCTGGTAGTCCCTGCCAGTAGTTTAATCAAGAATATTCTGAGCTGAGTAGCATTACTATACTTTTATTAACTGATCATTATTTATGCTGACCCAGTGATGTTAGACAAATCTCTACAGTTTTTGCTTTACTTACCTCAAAGTAGGGCTTTTCAAAGTGCTGAAAAGGTTATGGAAATGTCAGTGGTTGAAATGGTTGCATGAATCAAAAAAACCCCAACGTCATAGTTCTCTTGGGTTGCTGTCTGTGCCAGCTGAGCCCATCATTTAAAAGTAATGCTTTAAAAGGTGGGCAAGTGGCATCAGAGCCATAGTGTCTTGGAGTGAAGAGAAAGTGGCTGGCAGGAGGAATTCTAAGCGCTTCAGTGCTTTAAAAATGGAATTTCCTTTGCAATAGCAAGCAGTATTATTTTATTTCTGGAGAGTGGGGGGATTAGCTAAGTTAAAACATAAACTTAGAATTGTATAACTCAGTAATTTTAGAGTACAAATATTCCTGGAGATGCATGATGCTGAAGCTGTGCCAAGTAGACTGGAGGGAGGATTCAGATCAACAAATGTCATGCTGGCTGATAAAAGAAAAAGAAGAGAGAAGCAGAGGAGGAGGTGGAGCTTCAAGGATGGCTGGTGGGAACTAGCTTTGGTTAAAGTATTTGTAGAATAATAGGAGCATACACTGTTTTGAAAGAGATTTATCTCTATTGCTAGACTTGTTATTGAAAGTGTAAAGTGATACTATTCATGAATACTCATTTTTCTGAATCTGCTGTTCAGTTATGCCAAGCATATCAATCAGGTGTACCATTGTCAGTTAATTAACATTTGATTGCATTAAACACAGGGTGTTGAATAGGAGGTTTCTTCTCAGAGGGGGAGGGGTATCTGTGTGATTTCTTTGGAGGGGGAGGGATGTGTTCTTAGTAATTATTGTCAGCTGTGAGAAAAGGCAAATTGTAACTTATTAGTACATATTTTTGTGCCACTCACCACTCTTCATGGCCACAGTAAGATTGGAAGACAAAGGCAGCAAGTGTATCAGCAGGTTATTCCTCAGCCATACCATGTACTGCATCTGGAAATGTAAGTGGTGCCTGTGTAGAAGTAAAATATGAAGGAAAGGAAAGGAAAGGAAAGGAAAGGAAAGGAAAGGAAAGGAAAGGAAAGGAAAGGAAAGGAAAGGAAAGGAAAGGAAAGGAAAGGAAAGGAAAGGAAAGGAAAGGAAAGGAAAGGAAAGGAAAGGAAAGGAAAGGAAAGGAAAGGAAAGGAAAGGAAAGGAAAGGAAAGGAAAGGAAAGGAAAGGAAAGGAAAGGAAAGGAAAGGAAAGGAAAGGAAAGGAAAAAAGAAAGGGGAAAGGATGGAGAGAGAGTGAGAAGGAAAGTTATATAGTATATATCTATAACTATTTTATAGCATTTTGTAACATAGACTTGATAGCATTCAAAATAATGAATGATTTGGTTAAGAAAAATCTGTCTTTTCTTCTTCTCCTAGCCTCATAATAACAAGTCACTCATGGAAATGAACTGATAGTGAATTCAGACATGATGGAAGGAGATACTATACTCCTTCACATGATATAGAATTAATCTATGGAATTTCATTTTGTCATTAAATTATTGAGTCAAATAGCTTAATGAGATTATAAAGGAGTGTAAATATAGAATGGGCAGCTGTGCCAAGAGAGGATGTTAGTCCAAATGAATGACAGTGGAGAACAAACTTAATTCTCCATGATGAAATCTGTTGTCTGCTGAAAGGACAGGGGAAATTTTCCAAATTCAATGCAAAAATGGCTAAAGCAAGGAGGAAAATTTCTGTCTTTCACTGAGGCAATCAAAAATGAGCCAACGACACACTCAAGGCACATAAAAAATGCATAGAAAATGTCTGGGTATCTTTTCCTTACTCATCATTCCACTGTTGAAAATGAAGATGTGGTGTCAAAACCAAATTATTTTAATTCCTTGACAAACCATTGTGTTGCAGCATAAAAACTTATCACAAATATGATTTTGTGGATAATTATTACCAGCTTTTCATATGTTGCATTTAACATATACATGTTTAGTTAGATGGAGTTGACCGTGATAAATTATATTTCAATAAAGAAAACACTCATATTTCAGGCCAGTTGGGTAACAATATTTCAGAATACCCCTTCTTTAATCACATACTTTGATGGAGGAATGCTCATGAGCACATCAGTACAACTCAATTCTTTCCATGGGGACTGACATCTTAAACTGCTCTACACAGTGAATCACCTTGTCAAATACAGTGCAAAATGGAAAACTGTTTTCAAACTCATCTGATGTAATGTCATTTATAACAACATGTTTGAGATGATACACCGATAATAATAATTATATTTGTCTTAGACTTTCATGCTACTTTGAAACTTTTATGCAATAATATATTTTTTGTTCATTGAAGACAATTCTGTACCAGGGCTTTTACTTCATGGGTCTTTAAATGAGCCCAGAGAGAAACCGTGCTTTGCATGCAACTGGAATTCTTAATTAAAATTTTTTCTTAGGAAAAAACCTATATAGTTTCAACAGCAAGCCAACTCATATATCCTCACACAAAGATTCAAGAGGTTCTTTTAGAATATGGTATACAGTAAAATTATTTTTTTATGTTTTTTCAATCATGAACAATAGTATTTATCTTTACTGACTCTTACTGTGACAGTAAACACACTAAGGAAATGTATCTCAAAGTATGTCTTAAGCTTCATAAAATTAAAATTATGATATCATGAAAGTTTATGTTAATTTTAGAAATCTACATTCTAATAATTATTTTTTGTTATATACTCATGAAGTTTATGCAAAGGCAAAAAATTTCAGGAACATACTTCCTGTCATTCTTGCACTGCCAGAATAATGTTCTTGATTTGCCCTGTCTCGCCTTCTTCAACTGGCACCTGTGAACAGAGGCTGAGATTTTATCAAAACAGATCTGCAGCTGAACCCTGGCTTCTGTGAACAGGAGCTGAGATTTCATCCAGCTCTTCTAAAAAGAAGTTTGACATGACATTTTTAGAGGTATTAGAACTGCAGTTATTTAGTGTCTGCAACAAACACATAGAGATCTGCTGCTGTGGAAAAATGGGCCTCTGGGGAAAATCTTGACTTTCAGCACTGAATATGTGTGTTGAGCTGGAAAACAAAGGCTTAAAAAATGTGAGAGAAACTTCCCAGACATCCTGGTGAATGGCAGCTGACAGTCTTTAATAGGAAAGAATGAAATGACAGATCAGTTCCTTGGAAAGTAGAATTTTATAAGTGATGTATATAAGCTGGCACATGAAGTAGAGTGATTTGGTGTGGCTTCTGCACAACAAAGGAAAACAATACTCAAGGTAGGTGTGGGCTACAAGAACTATTTCAATGTCTACAATTATTGAATTGTACACTTGAATCTACAAACTACCCCGTAAATATACCATCTTTACAATATTATTTGCTGAAACATCAGTTTGGATAAAAATGTCCTTATCTTATGCTTCATTACCAATGAGACAACACACCAAAACATTCAAATGAACATACCATTTGAGTAATTTTCCCCAGTCCTTCTTTTGTGACTATATGGTTATTTTTGCCTTGCAGTAGAGGCAATACAGTAGTTTTTGGGAGAATATCTGTTTGTTATTAAAAGGTAAAAACAACCCCCAAAAATTCCTCTGTACACCTTCTCTCAAATAAACAAATTCTATGTTTCTCATGAGCCAAATTTTAAAAAGAAGCAAACCTACGTAGTATAAAGTTCTTCCATTTATGCCCATCCTCTTTTAAAGATAGGTCTGAAGTCTGTAACTGGAATTTCATTGTGACAATCTTAGTGAACAGAAGCTAAGCTGTTCCTACACAAGGATCCCTAAACAGTGGTTCTGGAAAAGGAGCTCTTGCTGCTTCATCTACTAGTAATACCTAGACCATAAAGCAGGCTCCAGACTCTCATTATTTCTTTTGCATATTAGGAAATTCTATTCTCAACACAGAGAACATGGTTAGAATGAAAGTGGGAAAAGATCCTTGAGTATTTCTTCTTCTGCAGTGTTGGAAAATGGAAGCTGGATAGTGAGGTCTTCTATACACTAAGGAAAAGCAGTATATACATAAATAAGTGGTGACACAAGATACAATATGGGAACTGGATGAGACTAAGACACAGTTGCTTAAAAAGGCAGTATTGTTATGATGTAAAACACACCACAGTGGCCCCATAAATAGCCAGTCTTTATGCAAGATAATTTTCTGTTATATAGGTGAAAACCTGAAACAACTAACTGGAACTCATAGAAGTGCTAATGAAGTGGGATGAATCTGCCTAAAGAATAACTTTGTCTGCTTTAAAAAGGCATAATGATTTCCTCATGCTATAGTAGTTTCATCCAGACTATACTTCATCATCAGTCAATACTTTTGGCTAAGTAGCATTCTAGCATTTTAAGTATGGTAAGCTTGCTATGATGTTGCATATTACTTAATATTTTTCATTATCTCACTCTAGACATAGAAATCTATTTCAAGGTTCAGTTAGAAATAGAAGGTTTAAAACAATTTATTTCATAATTAAATCTTTACATTCTACTGTTGTAAGTATTTTGGAAAAAGGAAATATAAATATATAATAATATAAAAATAAATATGAAAATATAAAAATATAAAAATAAATATAAAAATATAAAAATATATTCCTGCATTCTAAAGAAATGTATAAATTATATAATACATTAACTCTCTATATATTTTAATTTGCATTGCAATTCATGATCATTGCTGCCAACACTAGATTTTGCAGAATTTAGATCCTCTTCACAATGCAAGCTGCTAAATGCACAGTGTAATAACACATGACAAATTTCCCTTTAGTACTGGCAGAGACCAAGTTTATTTGTAGCATACCATGTGCATTAGAATATAAACATAAAAAAGAAGAAACAATTACAGGAAAAGATCTTTAAGTGGATCTTTCCAATAATTCTCCGAGATTAGATTATAGGCTAGTGCCTAAATCCAGGAATTTCAATTCCTGGCCACTTGTGCAAGACCAAGATTTTAATATTTTTAAGACAAAAATGAAATAGCTATTGCAGTATTAACTTGTTTTAAAACCTAAGAGTTAAGAGTATTTATATAAGACATTTCTGAAAGGCTTAGTTTTTATTAGTGTAAAAACAGAAGCTTTAATTTTTTTAATATTTATTACTATGTGTATTTCTAGAGCTTGTATATAAACTCTGGGCAGATGAATAATTTAGTAATTCCAAAAAGTGCACTTACTTTTCCTGTCCCAATCACTGCTGGCCCCTTTGCTCTCACCACAGCTAGACAAGCCCATATTTTTGCAGAGAACAAAAATCTCTTATTCCCCTCCCTTTTGAAAGGCACAGAAAGCTGACCATAAATACACGGAAGAAAGTGTAAAGAAAAGCGTGTCTCAGAAAGGGGACTAGTGTGGGGCTCCTCAGCAATAGTAGAAGAGAGATAGTCTTTGCTTACACTGCAGCAACCTTGAATTTCCTTAAAATCAGTCCAATAAGGCCAATATCCATGTTCTAAGGCTGTCCAGAGGAAAAGTTTTGCAAGACTATAATCTTTGTGGAAAAGTTCTTCCTTGACCTTTTTTGCCACTGTATGTCTACGACAGCACAGGGAGGTCAAAAGTGCACTAGTTGTTAGAACCAAAGATGAAGCTTAACCAGACACTGAGAGCAATGATTGTCAAATGGCTCCATTTGCAAGACAAGAAGTGTATCCTTAGCAGAGCAAGAGGGATGAAAGAGATTATTTTCTAGGGGTCACATTTGTTCTTCTTTTTTGACCTCTCTCAAGTTTGCAAAAGAAGCAGTGAGTTTTCTATAGCAAAGGGGTGCAACAAAGAGAACAGGACTGTGCTTTCCTCATCTCTTCTCTGCTAGTCTTCTAGCCTCAGTTATGCCTCTCTATCTTTCATAAGAACCAGTGAAAGCAAAATAATTAAATACAGAAATGAAAAGGACAATTTCAAGTGCCTATAATTTTACATTTTGAAACCCTTCTTAGAACCTGGATCTGAATCTGGGTTAGGGTTTGGAGTCCTTGTTTGCTTCTTTTACTACCTCCCCTCTTTCTGTCTTTAGTACCAGTATGGCCAGCACACCTAGGAGCCTTACCCTTCCTTCTAGAAAGTAGCAAGCTGCTTCTGTTTTTCATTTTGAGCTGCTTTCTGTTATTTATTGACTATCGCTTGAAATGAACTAACCCAATTGAATTTCTGGTTCCCGTAAAGAACTTCATTCTGGGTGCTGGAACATTGTAGGGGACTGGCAGGTTGCAAAGCCATGCATATTCCTGCCTTGGCTGGCAGGGCCCACTCCACCAGGGTACAAATACAAAATGTTGCATGAAGAGAGACCCTTAATAGGTACTCAGAGTTCTGAAGACACTGCTGTGGTAGTAAAGCAATTTTTAGAAGTATCTTAGCTGCATTTAAACTACTTTGATTCTTCTTAGAACCAGGCAAAACATATCCAAAAGCTAATCTAGTTATAGAATGTTAAGGTCTTGAACTTGAAATAATAAATAAAGTTTTGAATAACACTGAAGTCTTCAGGTTATCATATATTGATAAGATAAATTATTTGTCAATCAAAATGATATGCCTTTTTTAATAATTAGTGACTCTGAAACTCATTGCTTCTCAGCTTTTTGATAAAACATCAAGATGGTGGTTTAAATGAAGCAGTTATTATAAGGTACAGTATGAAGTAGTTACTGATTTTTGCACTTCTCCACTGTGACCTAAAATTCAAGTTTGACCTCATTTTTAAAGATCAAGGAGAGGGGAAAGAGAAGTTCTAAGCAGAGGTGATTAAGAAATATGTTTCAAAGCAATTGTCCGGAAATACAGGATAAAACTCTCAAAAAAAACAGCTATTAATTACATTTTCAAATACTCCTATCTTGACAGAGTAGTTAACAACTGACATGTCACTTGATAAACTTCCCCATAGTGGGAAGCTCAGGCTATGGCCAAGCACTTCACAGCTATGCAAAAATAGTTTTTTAAAATGCAGCAAGTCAAATAATATCTAAGGCTAAGAAAAGGGAAGAAATTCTGACAGTAATGGGCTACACTGTTTAGCTTCAAATGGGATTTCATATACCTTTGGAAAGCTCTCTATCATAGGAATGGATTCTGTGATTATTTTTCTTATGACTTTGACTTATGTTTTACTGTCAGTCATCAATGTTTGTTTACACATGGAAAAGTTCTGTTTAAACATTCCCTCAAACTACTTGGCTAAACTTGCTATCCATTGGGTGCCTCAGAGGATAAATTATTGAAATCTAAGCAGACAAATACCTTGTGCTTATTCCCATGGCTAACACAGAATTTTGCAGTTAGAACGAGCTCTAAGCCAAAATTTTATTCATTGGAAAACTTTGCCTGCCTTATAAAGTAAACAGGTTCAAGTTGCCTCTCAAGTTTGGGAGGAGCCCTTAAGAATCCCTAAATGTGGGAAGGTTGTCCCTGTGAGCCCACTGAGCAGCTTTTCAAAGGTGCTTTTCATAACTAAAACTCAAGCAGGCCACTTCCAGGTTGCAAGGATAACCTAGGAGCTGAGAAGATCTTTAGAGGTATTGCATCTTGTTCTTGAATTTATTCACATCAGAAAATGTTCTTATGAAGAGAGTAAAACATTAATGGGACAAAACTGTCACTACTTTATTCCATTTCTGGTCTTGTTCAAAACATTGTTTTTCTGATAGTTAAAAACTTTCTGATTTATTTTTTATGAACAAGAATCTCTATCAACAAGTTACTAATGACAGTTATGATGTATAAAATATTTTATAGCTAAGACACAATAACTTTCTATCTTGTTTAATAAAAGATATTAAATGGGTGTTAATGTCCTCAATCTTTTAATTGCCACATTTCCTTGATTCTATTAATCCTTGCCTTGTCTAAAACTTGTGCCCTACTTCTTCCTGTCAACAGCAACTATTAATCTCATTGTTTACAATTCCTGTTAAAAGCTCTGAAGATATAGCATTTGTTATCAAGACTGACAAAAGAGTCTTTTTTCCCCTCTTCTTAGATAGGTATCTTCTAAGAAGTTTTAGAACTTTGCAATACACCTCTAATGTCATAAAACACCTTAAAAAATACCCTCTTGTTTCACTTCAAGGGAACAGGAAAAAAAAAAAAACAACAGAAACTAATCAATTCTTACAAAATCAAGATCTGAATAGAGAAATGCTCCTGTAGTGCTGCTGTAGACACTGTTGGCTCCCTCCACATTCTCTGCAGCTCTACAAGAAAGAATATCATGATCTAGTGCAAAATAACTGAATGTAGGTCTCAAAACTGGGGATCTTAATCCACATTTGAGTATTGAAACAGGAGGGTTGTTTTTCAGAAATTCTGATCGCCCCTATTTAAATGACAGATTTCAAATTAGGTCATGTAGATTGAATTGAGGCTCCCAAACTTGAAACACCTAATTTAGGTGCCCCAAAGTCATTAAATCTGATGATCTGGATGTTTTTCAGAGCCCTCAGAAAACTTTTAATTATCACGGCCTATATTAAATATAACTTTCACAGATAATATGGCTTGTGGCTCTACCTCCTCAGTTTTCTTTCACTCTCTGTGCTTTTGAAACTAAAGATCATCCTTCATTGTAGCAATGAAGTTTTAAGCAAAATTCAACATATAGCTTAATACTACTGTGATAAAAACTGACTGTGATATGGACCATGCTTCCAGCAATGAATACAAAATCCTATACTTAGTCCACTTTTTTCCTTCTCTTAAATCTTCTGCAAAGCACATTTTAAAGAGCAGTTATGACCTAGCTCATTGTGCTCAGCATGTTTTACAAACTCAGCAGAGATGTGGAGAACGCATACAAAAACCATGCATCTGCCTTGACATAAATCAGAAATAATCAAGACTATCACAGAGTTTGACCTCTGAAATAGCATTATGGATGTGTATCATGGACCAAGCCAGGATATGCTGTAGTTTAATTACTTCAGAAATATATAAGTGACAAATATCAATGATTCATTTAACAGCAAAAAAGTTATGCAAAATGTATCAAACCTAACGAAGAGCCTACTGCAATTATTTCCTTGTGCTTGCTAAAACTTTCAAGATCCAGATGCTTCTCCAATAATTAATTGCATAACTCACCACGCTTCTCTGATTTAACTTTTAATTATTTGCTTTGGAGAAAGGAAGTACTCAAGTTAGTTTGGGTTTTTAGGTGCAACAGTAGTTTTTTTAATACAGAGATTACACCTTTCACTATCTTTCTACTTATACATTACTCTCTAAAAAGTAATTAATTTCACAAAATTCAATATAATTGGTTACTCTGCACGCAGAAGGGGTTACTGTTGTTGGAATGAATGCCTTGCAGTGGGTTGCCCAAGAAATAAAGACTTCATGCAAAGAATCAGTGATATGGTTGGTATTTATTATAACACACTCCAACAAAAGTAAAAGCATAATGCGATATCAGGAGTGCAACTATAAAGCCAGCTTGTTCTGAGATATAATAATACTATATGATACCATAGATAATATCCTGACTGCATATAAACAAAGTCATTGATAATAACAATTTACATATGGTCTATATTTACAGGAAGGACTCAGAAAACAGAAAGAACATGCATTGTCCTCACAGGCACCAGTGCCATTCAAATTTCTAAACCAGCACATGATACTGGGTGATGTTGATGCTGTAGTTAGAATATGCTTGGAATTAACTTGAATGTTCAAGGTGTTTTTGTTTCAAATTCCCTAGGAGGGGGAAATTCAGCTTTAAAATCCAGGGGAAGTATCTGCTTTCATTGAATTCTTAATGAAAAAGACTGAGGATTTAAACCCAGGTCTTTTGTACTACATCCAGCCCAACAAGAGTCTTAACTGGTGCAGAGCTATGTTCACTGTCTTTGTCCTTGTGAATATTTAATAATTTAATAGACACAACTAACAAGGATTTCCTTTCCAAAATCTTGCAGTCTTGTGGTTGCAACATGAGACAAACAGTTGAAAATGAATATTCAAGTTTCCTGAGGCAGAGCAATTTAAACTTTTTCTCATATTTGAGGAGTGCTCTTATCACAAAGATATTGTAGATAGGACAGTATTTTCTTTTGAAGGAAGACCAGTCATACCTACAGTTCTCAAGTTTTTAGGGGGATAAAATTATTTCCCAACATATCATAAATCTTCTTCAGTTTAGAAGGATGGTGTATAAAACTCTCCCTTATTTTGAAATACTTTATTTGAAAGGTATTTGTATAGTTATATAGCCAGGCTGTTAGCTGAAAATATTGATACATTTTCTTCAAAATTACAAATGCATTAGGATTAATATTTTTTCTTTCTATTTCTTCACCAAAGTTGCATATTTGATCCAGATGAGATAAATAATTTTTGGTGTACAGGTAAAACAAGTTACAGTTTCTTTTCTACTAATGTGGTGGGGAGTTTCTTTTTAGTTTGTCTCTTTTGGGATGTTGCTTCTTTCTTTTAATTAATCACTTGTTCTGACAATGCCAAGTGAATAGAATCTATCTGGGATATCCAAGAAGATTTTTCAAAAGATTTTAAAATTGCTTTGAAGTTCTTGTTCAGAGCACAAGTTCATGTGCAATGGTACACTGTCATAGTGTCCAAAAAAGCCACTGCAAATGAAATGCTCTTGCAGCTTAATGAAACAAGCAGAGTTTATAATCGTATTAAGCTGATGGCCTGCCTCTATATAAAAGATTCTCATGGAATTTGTATATAAATTCAATATTCCCAGTACCAGAAGAATATTTACTTTGCTGCAGTTAGGTCTCTTTAACAGAAAGGGAAATAAAGCACAAAAATTGGCGTTGGGGAATGAATTCATGAGGAGTTGTACTGAATCTATATGAGGTGAACAACCGACAGAACAGCTATAAACAACACTCAGTAATAAGTAGAGAGTTTTAAGTTAATGTTTCTTGGCCTGCTTTTTGAGGAAGGCTATGTCAACAATCTTAATGGCAGATTTAGTCTCTGCCTCTGTAAATCACTCTGGCTGTAAATAAGAATCTGTCTATGTGGATGTCTTCACTGAATTCAGGACCACTAAGTGTTGTATTTTTGCTGGAAAGATTAGGAGTCAGTTCAAACTGTAAATCTGAATAAATTTGGGTACTAATCAGGCAGTTCTAACACCAGCAAAACTCTCACTGACTTGAAGGGAGTTTAGTACATGTAGAGAACAGGATTAGCCTCTCACATAGTTATTTTCTCAGAGAAAATATTAATGGAATGATACATGATGCATTTTTTTCTGGATTTAACATTATTTGTTCAAAATAGTTTTCTCCTTTTTGGCATTTGCACATGCGTATAAACTCTTAGTGTTATTCTATACATCTGAAGTCCACTGGCTTAAGGATCTTTTTCCTCCCTTTAAATCTATGTCATAGAGTTCAAAAATGGCTTCTGATCTCTCTTGATATTATTTCCCAGATATTTTTATCATGCTATTAATTTATCCTTAATGAGAATAACCCACAACAGAACAGTTGTGACACAGCTACTTCTGAGAACTGCATGCTGATGGTACCTTAAATTCACTTAGTAGGAATCTACACAGAATCTGTAGACCTAGTGTATCTATAAACGACACATGTAGCTCCACTTCCTGGTTGGTGCCGTACCAAAGTCAATGAAACAAATGAAAAGAACTGGTATCTTCCTTGTCAATCTAAATCAACAAAGCCCTTTTCTAGACAGAAAATTAAAGCTATGATAGAAAATATCTGATTATGCAGGTTAACAGCTACTATATTAGAGATCCATGTAGGTAGAGACTTAGCAAACTGAACTAATACCATAGGAAAGAAGAGATTTGAACTCCAGCAATAATATTTATTTCATAAATACATGAGTATCATGTATTTTATTCAAGTGTAGGAAGAAGAGAGTAACGATTGCAGAGGTCTCCAGTCTGAGTGACAGTTTTGCTCTGAAAACAGTCAATCCAGTCAGTGAATTGGACAAGTAGTAATGGGCAAAATTGGACAATTATTACTAATTCTGCTATGTAGCTCAATAGAAGATTTCAACCTCTAAATTACCTTTCAAAAGTACTACTTTACCATGAAAACAGAGGATTTGATTCATAGCATGCTTTCAGAAGAGTAGGTAATGGGAAAACTGTAGAAGTTAGTAAAAGGTTTTTCATGTTTTAAGTGTGCACTAGCTCCCTTACACCATGGCATATATCTATGGACATGCTCAAAGCATGACTATCACGTGAAAAACTAACAGAAAACTTCAATTAGTGCACCAAAGCCCAGTGCTTATCTCACCATCTCAAAGATATAATATGAGAAAAAAATTAAAATAATTTAAAATATTGCTTTATGTATACACAATGAAGAATAACTTACCTGTAATTCCCTTCTCCAATACGATATTTCTTACCTCTACCAAAAGTGCTTAAAATAAATGTCTATTTCCTTTCAAAGCTTCCTGAAAATCTTAGTTGGAGTATCTCTGGTTTCAAAGGAGTAAAATTATTACTTTGTACTCTGGGGGAGGCCCAAAAAAGAATGCCTGAACTTTGCATCATCTTGCTGCAACACATGCACTCAATGCCTATCATTGCCTCATAAGCTTTATTCAGTTTCATCATGTTGTCTGCTCACCCTGTAATACCATTAATTCTACAGAGCGTTTTTTTCTTTCATGTGGAAAAATAATTATATCATGCAAATGTTGTTCTTTGGGTGTTAGGTACTTTATATTTCTGTTGGAATTTCAAGAGAAGGAGTGTAAACATGAGCAACAATTATTGAATGTATTTCCTTGCTTTAACACTACTTAAATTAGTCAGTTTCAAATGCTTTAAACAAGAAGTCAGACTAACTCGTATCAGATCCCTATTTTTGCATAGCCTAGAAAATGCTATTTGCCTAAGAGTTTTGTGAGGAAACTGTAGCTAAAAAAGCCAACCCTGAGTCTGGTTTCAAATATGTTTATTGATCCCTTTTTGGTTGTGGCAAGAATATTGCACTCTTGATGGCAATGGATTAAATAGCATCTGCAGAGCATATTCTTTCCTGCAATTAATTCTTATAGATAGGTATTATGGCAATTATATCCCCAAAAATTACTGGACCAGTGCTCTGTGTAGACATATAGCTTTCTGTTAGCCTTGCTGCTACTTCCCATCTTGCTGAAATCTGAGCCAACATGTTGTGAGGAATGTCTTGTCTACACAGGATTGCAGGGCAATTCTGAAAAAATCGTGTAAAGGAAGTTCTTTCTTTATCTGTTTATCTTGTATCTCAGAGAGAAATCTTGTGTCATTCGCATGTAGCAGAGCCCTTCAGATAAATGAGGAAGTGATGGAAGAAAGAGACATGAGGAAAAAGTGTGAAGGAGAGACACAAAGGTTACAAGTGGTCAGAATTAATGTACATGTTATGATTTACATTTAATATCACTTGGACTCATTTCCTCTCAGTCTCAAAATCACCCTCTGAACTCAGATCCAAAGGCATTTTATTATACACATCAGTACTACTTCCTCATGAAAACATCAAAATTTAATGCAATACTCTTGATAGGCAATTTAGAAATTGAGACATACCATTCTATGTCTTAAACAGGTTTCTAATTAATTACAGTGCTAGACTAGTTGGAATTTCATCATACTATAGAGTAGAATCTAAATGGAATCTCAATTAAACCAGTTTTACACCAAATCCATCAACTTCCACATTTCAAATAAAAGGAGAAATTTATGACAAAGAAATAAAGGCACTCAAAAGAATGCTAACATAGGGAACATAAAATGTGAGGTTGCTATAGCATAAATAATTTTCTATAATCACTGCCCTATGACAGACTCTTAATGACATCAAGATACACCAAATCTGCAGTTGTAGTGTTTATGTTGCAATGAGATATACTTCAGGGATGTGATATCACGGTTGCATCACTTAAGGAGTTGTTTATCTTTATGGATATGAATGTGGGATTTGTACCACAGATTCCTGTGCTGCCACTCACTCACCTCCTGGTCAAAAATTAGCTGCCATATCTCTCCCAGTTGCTGATCATTTTCTTGCAGAAGTTCGCCTACAACTTTTATAGCCTTAATTTGCTGCAGATCATTCATATTTAAGATGATTTATACTTATACTACCATTTTCATTTGGATTCAAAGCATGTGTTTGAGAAGCAGATTGCAATGATTTCCACTTTCCAGACTTTACTTCACATTGCAGGTGATGTGAAAGCACACAGCCTGCTCTGCTGTCAGGTAAAACATTTTTAAAATTATGGCCCAATGCCCTAATGTATAGAAGCTCTATCACACAGCTCTGATGTACAGCGCCAGACTAAAGCAAGTTTGAAAGAATCATTTTCCATCCTTGAGGTGGATATACATTAGAAAATTCATGGTATGGGTGCTGGATCTTCAGCATCAGATGTTTCCCTCTAGAGATCTGACTTAGGCTGTGTTTATATGATGAAGTGGTGCAGCCAAGAGAAGCAGATTTGTAGAGGAAAACAATTCAAGACAGAGCAAAGAAACTCCCGATTTATATGAAATTTTGGTGTTTCATTTGACTTTTACTGAAGTTATGCCATTCTCCCCACTGATTTGAGAGCTGATTCTCTGTGTCTAATGAGCTGTAATTAAAAATAGCAAACATTCTCCTCTCCCTCCTCCAAAATGTGCCTGTTGCTCATCTGAAAACTTTCTCTTCTCAATTTGGTAATTATCCCTACTGTATTTCATGATTACTTTTTTTCTCCAAGTACCAGTGCCAAAAATTAGGAGGGTGTATCAGTCTCAGTAGCAAGGTATTCACAGGCTGCTAAATCTGCTTTGTAATTTCTAAAGGACAGTTGTCTTTACCTGCTGGCAGCCACACATAAGACACATGAGGTGAGCTTAGAGTTGGAGCTCTGCCCAGAGGAATGAGAACTCAGTATCAGAGTCCTGCTATTCCACATAGTGTGAACATGAAAAAAAAGAAAACAAACTGGGACTTGTGTCCTGAGCAAGAGCATCTGCTGATGGTGGGGGAGTCAGCCAAACTGACTGTCAGAAAACCAGTTATTTTTTCTCCCAGTCTGATAGTTAAATTACTTGTAAAATGAGCTCTAATCACATCTAGAGGAACCATGTTCTACAATAATTTGTTAACTAATGTTGCTTTCCTAAAGGCTTATTATTTTAATGCCTCCTAGTTATTTCAGCATTTTCTACCTTCAAAGAATGAAAGAAATGGGCCACTCTAGTCTACCATTTACAAGAAGGTGCAATATCCCCTCCCAATGTGGGTTAAGTTTAGACACTGGTTTGTGCTCTGTGATTCCAGAGCTTAAATTCAGTGACTCCTGGGGTTGCCCATGCAGTTGTGACTGATGTTTTTAAGAGAGCTTTAATGCTCAGAAAGCCTATTAGAAACAGACTGCTCTCAATCTTTGTGGTTTTGCGTTTTGTTTTTGATTTGTTTTGTTTGTTTGCTCTGAAGATTCATAGTCATTCTTGGCCACTTCAGGATTTTTTGACTGAAAGTTATTCGCAAAGGTTTCTTGAGTTTATTTCAGTTATTCCTTCATCTAATGTACCAGGTGTTTTACTTCCTTATTTTTTACAACAAAAAAGATTCAACCACTCCTCAAATGGATGTGTATTTCATAATGATATTAGTAGTAGCTCTGTGTATAAAATAAGAGATTGAATTATTTTGATTTTTTTTACTCAGTAAAAAGGAACAAAGCTGGAAAGCAGCTTCTTTTCTTTTTCTTTTTTTTTTTTTTCAATATAAAATTAATATGGTGTAAAAAGCATCCCACCTTCTTCATCAGTCAGGTAAAAATTTGCAATGGAAAGCCACCAAAGAAACTTGAAATGACAGTCTTAATTCAGAGAAAGTGCTCTTTGAATCCTATGAAAATTTTAGCTGAGGAATGATTTTAGGATCTAATGAATAAGACTGAAATGAAGACTTAAAGTTCACAAGTTGAGAAGAAGCTGATGATGGCAAAATGTCACTTTTATCGAAATATATTAGTTCACTTGCTACTGAAAATAAAAAAAATTCAGAGCATGAGGTTCAGGAGGCAGTCTTGTGAATTCATGATGAATGATGGAATAAGACTTAAACAAGATTTAACATGTTGCTGTGGAAATTGAAAATGGAAAGAACTTAATGGGGAGAAAAAAAACCCAAACCCAAAACTCAGAAGAAAGAAAGCATTTCAACCAAGTGATGTAATTTAGCAAAAGAAAGTTGTCTCTGTAATACCAAGGATAAAGCCAGTCTAACAGACAAGAGATTTTACCCTGTGTGCTTATCAAGAGTATTTTCAGATATGTTACAGCTCCTTTCCTGATCTGTCTTCACATGGAAATCAAGTTGCATGGTGGGGTGGTTCCAGGCTTGATCTCTCTCTGGCACAGAGGTGAGCTACATATACACTGAGAAATGTCAGCTTAGTGCTATTCCTGAGCCTTCTGGATACACCATTTGCACTCCTGTTTACTTTAGAAGGAGCAAGGTTGAGCTAAGTGCCTGTCATAATTGATAAGAGAAATTAAAATGATGCCTTATAACTGTGTAAGGTACAGTAAAAACAATTTTAAAATAATTTCTTCAGAGGAAGTAAATCAAAAGGACATAAAAATTAAGGCAGACAGACACAATCAAATTTATATTGAGAAAGACTGAAAAACAGAAAAAGACAATACTTGAAATATGTGAGCACTTCTGAGCTGCTTGTTTAAGATGATCAACACTCTAACAGTACCAAAAGAGTTAAGCTGTGAAATTGTACAATTTCCATATTTCTATATTTTAATTCCTGATACAGTAAGACATACAGGACTGTGGGAAGGGAAAGGAAGGGAAGGGAAGGGAAGGGAAGGGAAGGGAAGGGAAGGGAAGGGAAGGGAAGGGAAGGGAAGGGAAGGGAAGGGAAGGGAAGGGAAGGGAAGGGAAGGGAAGGGAAGGGAAGGGAAGGGAAGGGAAGGGAAGGGAAGGGAAGGGAAGGGAAGGGAAGGGAAGGGAAGGGAAGGGAAGGGATTTCAGTTTTCAAAAGTGTTCAGAACTTGAGTAACTACTTTGTATGCCATGGAGAGGAGAAACAGGGCCACTAAACATTCAGATGACTAAGCAGTCATACAAAATACTGTGAGTGTAAAACTAGTAAAATTTAATGGTTGAACATGATTTTTTTTTCTGACAGAGTAACTGATGCCTTATTTGATAAGGTCTGTAAGAAACTGTCTGGAGGAACATGAAGTGAAGTTTATAGTGCTGGCTGTACTACATTTGGATTCTGATAAAACATTAAGTTATATTTACTACGAGGTTTTATAAAATTCAGATTACTATGATTTGGAAGATGGTTGTCACTTGGTATGACAACCTGGATGAGTGTATACACAAGGTATTGATAAAAAGCATCACAGTCAATGGTAGAGAGAAACCTATATTACCACAGAAATCTGTATTACACAAGGCCTTGTTTTACTTCGTTCAGAACCCCAGAAACACAATAAATAAAGCTAAGAATTTTTATAAACTATGTTGAATTGGGGGGAGAAAACATTTTTTGTTAGCAAAAGAGAAATAATAATGGAGGAAATCTAGAAAAATTAGATTTGTGAATAGAGAGTAATCAAGCCACATTTCATTACCAAAAAAAAAAAAAAGAAAGCACAGTTAATACAATATTCCTAAATGACCTAAATCTAAGAAAAATACCTAAAATGGTTCTTTCAGTAAGACAGTGAGTTATGGGGAGAGCAAGTGAGATACGAAGATACTGTTTGATAGAGCACAAAAGAAGGAGCAGTGCAAATATGGCCTCTTTGTGCATGTCTATCGTATCAGGAAGCCAGGAGGCAACATCCTTATAAAATATCCAATTCAAAGCTCACTGAAGCAAATGGAAGGGCTCCAGCCTCGTCAATAGACTTGGATCAGGCCCTAGGCATGTCTGTGTGAAGTCACTTGGAACATTTCATTCCCTTTTTAGGCACAACCATTACCACAAAGACGCTGAGAAACTAAAGGAAGGCCAGAAAACTCTACTACCACAGGCACAGAGACTGGAAAGACTGAATTCAGGATGGAATGATTTAAATGAGCACACAGGAAGCTTGGATTTGTACCATTGAATATTGTCTTGTTCTGCATTTGTACTTTATTTTCCTTAAGGAAAAGTTTATTCTTCCCAGTAAATGAGCAGTAAAACCTCTTGATAAATAATGTTCTTAGATCCCTTAAATTTAATTTTTTTTTTACTGTTTCATTTACAACAATCAAGTATATTTTTATAAACATGGTTTTAATTTATATCCAATTTTACTAAAGACAGAAAGAAGAAGTGAGTCTTTCTGGTTAATACGTACAAGATTTTATAAAAAATCCAGTTCATTTCCCCTAGCTATTATTTGTAGACTAGAAGAAGAAAAAGAAGTTTTCCTGCTTTTTAAAAATTTCAATCAGTTTTGCAGTTTTTAAAGAAGCAGATAATTAACTGAACCTATTAGAAAATCAGAAATTAAGGAAATATTTTCTCTGAATCTATGTACAGGGTTGCCACCAGAAGGTGGTTTAGCTTTCCAACAAGCTCTGTCTTCAGCCACATGGTTACTGGCTTTCAGCAAGTTCAAAAAGCTTTCTGTATTTTGAACTTCCACAGTAGAGAAATACTGTAATACTGCTTAAAATTGTAAACTACCTTCAATTAAAAAAAAAAAAAAAAAAAAAAAACTTGAGATTTTAGGAGGCTTTCCTCAGAGAGAATCATAAATATGATGAGCTGAAATGAACCCGCAAGGATCACCGAGTCCTACTCCTAGCCCTGCACAGGACACTCCAAGAGTCACACGCTGTGCCTGAGAGCATAGTCCAAACACTTCTTGAACTCTCCCAGCCTGGTGCTGTGACCACTGCCCCGGGGAACCTGTTCCAGTGCCCAGCCACGCTCTGGGGGAAGAAACTTTTCCTAATATCCAACATAAACCTCCCTAACTCAGCTCCATGCACTTTCCTTGAGGGTCTACAAGAGTGGTGAAGGGCCTTGAGGGGAAGCGTTATGAAGAATGATTAAGGTCATTTGGTCTGCTCAGCCTGGAAAGGAGGAGATTGAAGGGAGACCTCATCTTGGTCGTGAGGGGAAGCAGAGGGGCAGGTACTGATCTCTTCACTCTTGTGACCAGGGATAAGACTTGAGGAAACAGCATGAAGCTGAGCCAGGACAGGTTTAGGTTGGATACCAGGAAAAGGTTCTTCACCCAGACGGTAACTGAGCACTGGAACAGATTACACAAGGACGTTGTCACAGCACTAAGCCTGCCTCTATTCAAGAAGAGTTTGGACATTGCTCACATGCACATGATGTCATTCTTGGAGCGTCCTTTGCGAGGCCAGGAGTTGAACTTGATGATCTTGATGAGTGCCTTCCAGCACAGCATTGGAAGGCTGTGTTGGAAGGCACAATGATTCTATGATTCTATGATGAAGGAGAGTACCAAAGAATTAATGTAAGGATAGACCACCTTACAGCTACTGCTGTTCTGCCACCTCTTCTCAAGAAGTCATTCCAGAAGGCCTTTCAAAGTGAGCCTCTGCACCATTTAAAAATATACACCCACCCTAGGAAAGCTTTCTTCAGCATGGTCTGCATAAGGAGCTACTTACAAACCATAACAATCTTGCTGGCATTTCATTTGACAGTAATGACAAACTTCTGATCTAGCCACAGCACTTTCTTTTAGACATTGTTCTAGCTTTTCAAGCTCAAGATGCTAAATGTACCTTTTATGTCTATAATTAGCTTTTCATGAGAGAGTGAAATTTACTCAAGAGCTAAGGACCTGAGCCAGCCTCAGTGAACTAGTTTACTGTCTGATGAACTCCAAAAGAGAGATTAAAAGCTTTTGCTTTTAATGGCCACTGACCTGCTGTCTTTAGCAGTACTGGATGAAATATATTTCACTAAGTCTTGAGAATTCCTTTATTGTGAGGAGAAACATTGTGCAAGGTGACAGAGAATAAAGAGATGGTCTTGGGATTTAATGTTTATGTTGCTCCTGTTGAAAATATTAAATTTAAGTGTCAGTTGTTATATAAGCAGCATTTTATCTCATGTTAGACTTTTGAGAAGCTGGTTTCATCTTGGCCTCCAGGATGTCTTGTCAGAAGGGCATGTAGCCACATAGTCTGTGGTCTTTCCTAAAATTACTCAACATTTGGGTCTTTGTGTTTCAGAGTATTAATGAGATTACAGGTCATAATCTGTAAAAGCTCCCCTGCCACTGCTCTGTTTGACTCCATTCCAGATGAAATCTCTTCAAATAAATCCTGGATCACAATGATACTGCTTTGTATGTCTACAGCCAAAAAGATGAGAGCAGAAAGGAGGGGAGGAAGGGAAAAAATATGTATGTATATATAAAAAGGCATTTCCTTCAAGGGTAAAGACCTAAATTAATGAAGTTCTTTATTTATCACCTCTGGAATTTTAAAGTATCCATTCTTGTATGAGAGGCCGATTACAATATTTTCAGTAAAGTAATTAATCTAGTGATCTCTCTTCCATTTGAATCTTCTTAATTCCTTATGTCCTTTTCTGTGGATTCACAATGTGAACATACCTAGGCAGGCATCCGTTAGTTATGGCAATTTAGAGCAATTACTTAATTAACTATGATATATGGTTTTGTTTTACATTGGCGGTATTAGACCTGTTTTCTTTTAATTGAGAAAAGAAAGGCTAGGTGCAGACAATACACATGAAAGGAATTAATTTAATTTGTTGCACTGCATTAGGCCATTTACTGTTTACTATTCAAGACAGTTAGGGATCCAGCTACCTGTTCTAAATCCTTCATGAAATGAATTTTTGATTCACTTCTTCCATTCATAGCAAAGACTTTACTAGTGCACAAAACAGAGAAGGCTACACTTGCAGTCAGGAATGTAATTAAAGTAAAATGTATTTGCAGACTCTTCTGTAGTATGACTCCCCACACTGCTCCATAGAGATTCATCGCTGTGAGAAGGTAAAACATCACTGGTCCTGTTACCAGAAGGATAAATTCCTACAGTGAAGAAGGATAGAATAAACAGCTTCTTCAGGATTACTTAAGGGTTCTGTGGAACAAAGATTATGTGCGAGCTCTTCCTCTTAAGTATTGCCTTACTGTATTGAAAATCATTACCATTCAAAGAAATGGAAGAAAAAAAGAAATCAGCTGTCAGTTTTATCTGGACTCCTATAGGTAAAAGCAAGGGTTTAACATTAAATACACTGCAATATTTGTAAATAATAGAGGTGTTGGTCTCATGTTCAGAAATGATATTTCAATCTCACTGGTTTTTCTTCAGTGGCTTTTTTAACCTGAAGCCATTTATAAAAACAAGACTCAAGAGCCTAAATCCCCAATGACCTTGGAAAAATCTGCTCTATACAAGATGAAGAAAGACTGAGTTGCAACTAAAAAACATTTTGGTTACTTGTTAAAGGAAAAATAATGGCTTTGCTTAGATGTTGTGCGCACATAAAAGAAGTCCAAAATTCATTATCTAATCCAGCAATATCTCTACTGTGACGGAGCTCCTGATCAAATGTTACACCAGGAAGAACTCAACAGTAAGTCCAATAGTACACCAAGTATTTTATAGCAAATCTTAGCAAGGTCATAAGCATCAGATCAGGGTTTGGTTTCTCTGCCACATTCAGGGTGTTCCAGATATTAGAAAGGAAAGTTAAGCCTTTTTAGGTTTGTTGATTTTGGCTGGGTTTTGGTTATTTGGGGGTTCGGGGGCGGGGGGGTGGGTTTACCCCCATAGTTACTACTTTTTGGTGGGGGAAAGGCTCCATAGGAACAATCATTCAAGGCAAGGAACAGCCATTTTCAAACTGGATGTTAGCTCTAGGTTTTCAGATTTAGCAGATATTTTACTTATTCCCTTCATGGTCTAATGATAGCTCATTATAAAAATTATTACTTCTAGCTATTGACTACATAGTTATGCTGTATTATACCCAAACTGACTTATATGAAGAATGGAGATCTTCAGACCCTTTCAGGAAACAAGTCCGGAGTGCCAGGATAACCAGCTTTGGTAAGGCATCGAAATTTAGAGAAAAACATTGACTGCTGGGATTGTATACTACTCTGTGTGATGCTTTTAATACTGTTTCCTCAGGATCCATTTTTGTCTGCCTAACTGAATGGTACCCAACCGTCTCAGAACAGCAAGCCTTACTCTTAAATGATAAAGATGGTAGAACTAGCAGTAGTACTACCAGAAGTAATACCCCAGACTGCTCACTCTTTAGGAGAAAAATGCATATTGATGCTTTGTAGCCTAAAAACAGTTTTTACACTATCTTGTTGACTGTTTTTTCAGAATTTGAGTACCAAGAAAATCTTGTCTGTGAGATGCCATTACTGAGACTGCTAGTGGGCTGGTGTTTCTTCTATTGTCTTGTAAGGAACACTGCAGAGTTAACATAACTCCCATTAGTCTGAGAGTCTCCCAAGAAAGTAATTGTAGTTTACATAAAGGGTACCTAACATTCTAACATGAATTCTCTTTAAATGTGTCTAGCAGGGGGAAAAAAAAGAAAAAAATAATATATTTGTCTGAGGTGGAAATGAGAATGACAGTGACCATTGTTTCTAATAAAAAATCACCTGAGGAAACTCAAAAGAAAAAGCACAACAAATTAGATAACCTGAAATCCAGAGGCTTGAGAAGAATATTCCATTTTTCAGAGCTGGCAGGAGCCATGGAGGACCACCCACAAGGCTTTGGCTGCTTACCTTGTTAAACATTGCCTGGTTTCACCTGACATGATCTGTAAGCCTGTAAAGCAGTCACACTTCAAGTGCCTTTCATGTGCACTTCAAATCCTTTTTCTTTTGAGATATTCTTCACTAACAGGATTTCCCACTTTGGTAGGCAGGACTCTTTCAAAAGGTTTCAAAATGTCTCAAAAACACAGCAAAAATGAACAAAATAAATACAGGTAAAAATAAAACCAGTTTGGCACAGCCCTAGAAGGCAATGTTAAGTACAAAGAGCTTTACTTTCAGCTTTATTGAACAGTTTTATTACCTTACATGTTTTTTTCACTTTAGTATTGCTTAAAAGATTGTTTTTCCTGTAATATACACTTTCACAACAAATTACACAACAGAGAAAATGTGTTTGAAAGTGTCCTTGCAGCCTTACCATTTGCATTTTCAGCTGCCCATGTGGGTCGTACACATATCACAGGACTTGTTTTCAAGGCATTCTGATACAACACAAAATATTTCAAGTTCAAAGCTTATATAATTTTTCACCTCATTCTTATGTTTTTACCCTCTCTTCTTTTATAGCTCTAGATGTTTCCCTTGCATTAATAAAATCCTGAATACTTGCTCACTTTTAAAATGTGCAAGCCATAAAGGAAAAAAAAAAGAAAAAAAAAGGCTGATACATAAAGATGAAAGATGCAAGCTTTGTACAGCTGCTATATTCAGCTGTTTTTAAACACTCAATGTGTTAGTCAGTGTATCAATGAATCCAGAAAGTTCAATTAACCCATCCATAGAGATATTATTGCTCAGTAACTTTGTCTCCCACACCAGAGCACGTCTGCAGATCCTGGTGCCAGGAAGGTTCCACACAGGCCTGGAGCTTCAATGAGAAATCTCCAGTTGCAAGACCAGAGCTTTTGTACTGGCAGTCAATGGCAGAAAAAATATATATATTTTAAAATATAGGTCAAGTTACCTGAGTATGCTCTACTTGCATATAGTATCAGTGGTCATCTTTCTTTTGTATGTTTCCTGGTATTAAATTATTCCCTTTCTTAGTAAGGGTTTTTAAAAATAAATAAATATATAAATAAAACATGATAGAGCTGCTTTTCCCCTCTCAACAGTCAGGTTTTCTCTCTTGAGTGGTAAGTGGGGAGGGGGAGTACAAATCTTGCTTTGAATTTCTTGATTACATTTTTGTCTATGTTGCTGAAGTTTTTCTTTTCTATATACTTGTACAGTCAGAGACTTGGAATAGATTCTACTTGGAAAATACTTTTTAAATGCCCTGAAAGTGTCTAAAAATAAGGCTTATGATTGAGTGGAATATAAAAGAAGTAGACAAACATCTCTATGGTGTCCAGAAATTATTTGGATTTTTGGATTCCCTTTATTTATTCAGCAATATGCACAGGACTTCATTGTGTCTTATAACCTATGGTAGCTGTGATGATTTACAAAAGTTAAGGATGACATATGCATACTTGCATTCTCATGTGTTGTACACCTTTTTCTTTGTGTTTCTACTCATTTATTTTCAAGAAGCAACAACCTCACAGGCACTTGTAGTAACAACAGATCGCTGGACTCATACAGCCTGAAAGATCATGTTAGGATGCTTGTTTCCTACTGAGTATATAGTATCTCACTTGAAATGGTGGCATGGTACAAATACAAATCAATAAAAAAGCTCCACAGCAGTCTGTGTTATGCTTTAAGAACACATTAGTGTGTGATTTGGGACATGTACTCAAAGGACAAGCACTGTCACTGAATAAAGCGTGTTATGATTGGACTTCAGTACTCAATCCCATCCAGATTCTGTCTTGAACTTTAAAAAAATCCAATCTATCCTACTAATTTGAGATAAATTACTTGTATCACAGAAAGGAAGACTTCTTGTCTCTCCAAAAACAGAAATAAATGTTTAACATAAGGATATGGTGGAAATAAATAGTTTTCTTTTGGATGAAAGTCTACATTTCAGGATGACAGCCTTCAACCACTGGGTGTGTATTGAGTTTGAAATTTTGCTTGCATTTAACTCAATGTAAACTTCATATATGTTTATCTAAAAGGAAAATAGGTTCTTCTAGAGCCACTCCAAACACAAGGAAATAGTGCTGAGTATGTGTTGTAATAACCTTGCCCTTTTTATATTTTAGTGAGGTAAAATGCTTTGGAAAATGTTCTGTGAAGCACATGTTCAATTATTTCAGTTTATGTGTAATTTTAATGAATGTGTCAAGTTATGTGGCTCAAGTTAGCATGATGAATCAGAGCCTATGAATGTTGTAAATAGAAGGTTCCCTGAAATTCTGGAACTGACAATTTCAATTACACAAGAAAAGAAAAGGAAAATGCTGACAAATAGGTCAAAACCACTCCAACAGAGGCTCTTCAGTAAGAGTAGGAAAAGGGAAAGTTGATGAGGAAGAGTGTATCCAAAACCTGCAAAATGCCTAAAAAAGTATGCTCTTGGCAGAAGAGAAATACTTGGTGGCAGAAGAGAAATACAGAAATTAATGGACCAAAGCTATGCATATTATGGCTTACAGAAGAAGCTGCAAAACTGCACTTCCTTTCCCTCCTCTTCTCCACTTTCTGTCCTTCCTCCTCTCTTCTCCATCCAGTGTTTACAAATATGTCTTTGGAAACAAACTATTTATATTGTAAATTGAAATAGAGCTATGGTACCAGCTTCAACACATCACTTGCCTGTCCAGGAGGAAAGGTGATTTGACCATCATCAGAAATTTAGGGCACAACTCAGTGCCTAAACTGGACTGCTGCCACTTTTGCTACCCAAGGATATCCCACCTGGGCTGTAGTTACCTCTCCTGGAGCCCTGCTTTCCTTCAGGATCTGCCATCCCTTTGTTACTGGCTTACTCACTTAGTACCCCAGGATGACTCAGGGGCCTAAAATGCCATGATAAGGCACCCAAACTGTACCTAAATTCACTCATCATGTTTTTATCCAGCATATTTGTGCTACTGACAACCAGTTTCAATTAATGGTCAAAAGCTGTATGTAATGAATAATCATGCATCTATGCTGAAAGGTTAACAGTGGGAAAATGTACAGTTGACATAGTAATTTTTTTACCATGTCCACATGGTAAAATTTAACAGACCAACCTACACCGGTCTATTTAGTGTAATTTAAGGCTGCTTCAATGAATATTATACATGGTTCTTATGTCCAATATCTCAAATTTCAACTTGGAGAAAAAAAATTGCAAGTGGAGAATGTCTCTACGAACTACAAGAAGATACTTAGAGCTGAGGACAATCACTGCAACCTTCAAGGTACCAAGTTGTTTGGGTCAATGAAAAATGTTAAACTAGGTTGTACAGTCAGAGAGCTGTAATGCAGACACTACTGTGTTATGAAATTTCTGGGAAGTAATAAACTGGCACTGGAAGTGTAAAGGAAAAAAAGCAGTAATGTGGAATGGCCCCTTATTCAGGAAACTTTGAAAATGTGCAGCCATAATAGCCATGGTGAAGTTCCCTTAAATGAGGCCTTGGTATGCACTGGAATAAAGTCAAAATAGGAGATTGTGGCAATCCAAGTCATACTGAATAAATGCATTCATTGGGCCAAATTGTGATCTTACTCATGAGGGAACATTTTTTCCCTTTTTCAATTAAAAAAAAAAGGGGAGCTGAGAACACTTTAAGATACAGGACACAAATGTGTAATTATTCTTGGCTAACATGGTAGCTGTTGATCATTTAATGAAACCATAATTACCATATAATGGCAGGGTATTTATATGACAGATTACTACATTATTACAGGGTAAGTGTGTGATTATTTCTGTCCTCAAAATCAGAATAAAAACACATGGAAGTGGAAAAATAAGTTGAAAAAAGAGAGAAAAAAAATCTGAATTTCCTAATGCCACTCCCATATTGTTACTCTATCCACACCTCAATCACACAGTGATGGCAATGGCCACCAGCATTCATGATGAAGCCAAATCTCCTCAGGAAACCCATGGAACAGCACAACAGATCATAAGGCTCTTTGCCAAATGGCTACAGCTCTAGGCTTCATTGTACTCACAGTTCAACTGATTCAATAGCAGTTTGGTTGCTGGTCTCTTGTCCTCAGAAGACACTATACTCCTACTTGTTTAGAGGCATCGTATGCAAAAATTGCACTAAGAGGTCCTTAACTCCCACTTCCATGCCTCTAGGCAAGAACAGTGAACTAATGTGGGTTTCAAAGTAATACCACTTTTGTCCTGGGTGGGTGAGTTTAATTTGTCAGAGCTGAGCATTATTTGCTATGGTTTGATTTCAATCAACACTGCTGGTGTTCACTGGTGAAATTTTGAGCATTTAGTAAGGATTTATTTAAGTTGTGTGAAAATACTTTAATGATTCTATTTATGGGGAAAATGCAATGACAAGTTATGAATTTACAAATTTACAGAGAGAGTTTTATAAGCTGAACACAGTCCATGTCAAGTTTTATGAACAGGATGGCAACTTTCCATGTGGGAGGAAAAATCAAATTGTAAACCCAGCTGATTCAATGATTCCCCAAGCCCTGCCTGGGTGTTAAAAGGGCCATGCAATCATGTGCTTCACCTGAAATTTGCCTCTGCATCTTCACGGTGCTATTCAGCTGTGTGGGAGAAGGTGGCCAGCACTCCCTGCTTCCAAAAAGCACCTGCTGAGCCAGTATTCTAAGATACCAGTTATTGTAAATGACTTTGGCCCTGAAACATAACTTCTGAATTTGATGGAATTCTTAAAACTGGGTTTCCTAGATTTTTATCCAAGAAGCAGTATTACTGTAGTTATTTTCAGTCTTTGATATTAATTTTCTTATTTTCTTCTTGAAGTTCTTTAGATTGAGGTAAAATGGACTTATGTAAAAGCCACATACTGTTATGTTTGCTCAGGATTTATTCTGTAGGTCTGTAAAAGAAATACAAGTTGAAAGAGAAAAGGATTTGGAGGCACTAAGAAATCAGTCTGTGTATATTTATTTAGAAGTTAGTTGTAATTGCAGTACCTTTGTAAATAGCTTCCTTAATAAAGTGGTTATTACTCCAAATGGTCAATGATTGTTCATAACTCACTGCTGCTAGGTTACTTCACTCTGCACAGAAAAAAAAAACACTCTGGGATTTTTTTTTTTATTATTCCTTAAAAGAACAGTTCATGCAAGATGTTGGTGGGAAATCAGTTATGTCAGAACCTAAGCCAGCTCTCTCTGAAGCCAAATGGAGCCTCAGTAAACTCCCAACAAGAACCAGCATTCATTCATAAAAGGCAACAGGTAGGGAGATGATGCACGTGGCCTGGGAGAGTAATGAGACTTCTGTAAACTTTCACACTTATTCAGTGTTGTGCCTTTTGTGAACTACACTTCACATTTACTCTTGATGAAAATTAATGAATGAAAGAAGTTTTATGTGCTGAACTCTCTGCTTCTGGTATCTCTTTAGTACGGGTTGCTTCTGCCTCCACTACATTTTTAGAACTATAAATAATTAAAATATATTGTTCAAATACCTTTAAAGTATCACCTATAGATCAAATGGAAAATAAGGTCTAAATTCAGGAGATTGAAGTTTTAACATTTTTGCCTATCTTCATAAAGTTTATTCCTAAAAAAGATAAATGTAGCTAGAAAATGAGTTATTTTCATGTTTTTCAGATTAACTGTATTTATGAAATATTGTAATTAGGTGCTGCTTCCAGTGGCCTTCAAAAACTAAGACATTCAGCAGCAGAATATGAATAATCCTATGCTTCTTCTTTTGGGAATAGTGATGTTTTCATTATTAACATTTCCATTAGGAAAAAACAATAAGATTTTCATCAAATACAGTTTTTTAAAAATTCTCAATAACTCAACAGGACATGAGGAAACATTTGTCCCCTCACTGACCCACTTTATGCCTAATATTAAGCTTTTAAAAAATCTTCCAGCAATTAAGTCACTTGTTACTGTGGAAATCCTTTATAGCCATTATAAAGTTGTTATCAAGGATCCAATCCTTTCTGGTACAATAAAATTTCAGTTACTTCAATCTAAAAGAGTACAACTTCAAGCAAGTCTCATGAGGATGGGCTTTAAAATGCAGTTGAAAACTAATTGTAATTACTTCTTATAAATATGTGTGGCAGCCGGTCTCTGGCCACAGAGAGCAGCAGGCACAACTTTCCCAGGCATTGTCCTGGGGAAGGCTGTGAGAAGATCAGAGAAAAGAATGATAAACAATTCTTATCTTCACTTGTTGCACCTGTTGTGAACATGTGGAATGTGTTATGGAGATTTGTTTACCAGAGGGTGATTTTTTAGTTGGCCAGTGGTGATGGTGTTTGGAATCAAGGACCACTCAGGTAAAATGGTATTGGACTGTCTGTAAGGGCGATGGGTTTCTTAATAAGTACAGTATAGTACAATAAAGTGATTGTTCAGCCTTCTGGAATCATGCACTCAATGCTAATTATTACCCTGCGGGGACCCATGCTGCGACAAATATTTTTCAGGTATTGTTATTTGTACATCTTCTCTCTCATCCATTTCTAAGCAAAGGTCATATATTAGTCATTTTATTATCAGATTCTTCTGGGAAAAAAAAAAATAATCAGAGGCTCAGGAAATTTTCTCCGAAGCTAAAATAAGTCAACTCCTAGGGTTTCAAATTCTGGCAAGCTAACTTCTCCAAGGTCTCGTAAAAATTCTGGGCTGTTATCTCCATATGCCTGATAGTTTTTTGGTGGTTTTTTTTTTTTTTTTTGATGGTAATTAAAACCGTCTGTCCTTTCTCTGTGACTTCAGGAGAATGGCAATGAATCACAAGAGCTCTAAAACAGATAGAAGGATAGAGGCTGAGGTTTGCAGTTCAGGATCACTTAATCTGCTGTATTTCATCCATAGAAATATAGATCCAAAGCACTGCCCGCTAATTCAAGCAACTTCAGAACAAGTCACCATGGCAGAAGGTTGTCTCACAGTCTTCACAGGGAGATGGAGGTAGACCTGGGTATGGATTGAAGCATAAAGAGATGTAAAAGAAACTAATTTATTTGATATGAGCATCACTATCTCTTAACACTAGCTTTAACTCTTCTTGCATCATCTGTTAAAATTTTCCAGGAATCTTTTTAACAATCTCTCAGTAATACATATTTTTTGAAATAAGAGTGTGTGACAAGTGAAATAAATTCATGAAGCACAAAAATGACACTGAAACCAGTCAAGAAATACTTAACTTTCAAAGTATAATTTAGAAAATTAATTCACTATGATGTTTTCATATTCTGTAGTATTTGACACTACTCTTTCTTTCTTACACCTTGCTATACATTCTACAAATTTAATTTTCCAGTATTTTTTGAGAAATTTTCTGGTTTAAGACTTTTTTGTCATTTAGAAGAAGGTTGCTTACTAGGTGGGTCACTTCCCCTTCTCCTAGGGGCATTGTCTTCTTCCCTTTTAAAATGAGAATGAATTTCAGCAACAAATTGATCTGATCTCAGAACTGGAGATCTGGAAGATAAAATCTTAATGAAAGTCTTAATAAGCTAATCACATTCCTGAGGATCTTGTACGTTGGTAACCTGTTGCTCAGGGAAGCAAAACTAAATGTTTGACATGGTCCTTCGAAGTTCAGATCCTCCTCGATGAGCCAATTTCTTATGCAAAACTAAACTAACATTTATGTACTCTGCTCCCATCATTCTCAGGCTATGTATAGTCACCAGCTTTGGCTCCCAAATTCAGGGGAAAAGGCTGAATATCATGTGAGAATGACAGCATATGTCTGAAGCATCAATATGCTGGCTGCCTACTGAGACTTGATGACCTTGGCACTCGCTGAAGTTCAGAAAATCAAGTATCACTGAAGATCTAAAACTTAGGTAATATCACTTTTTTATTTTATACAAGAGTTGAGTACATAAAACTATTTAAGAACCTGGATCTAAGCACTCCATGAGGTAAAGCTTTTTAAGTAGAATTAGTTTTGCTGATCAGAGACTGGTTTTCTATCAAACAGTGTGCAGTGCTGACCTAATAAAACAAAACATACAACTACCATGAAACAAATACTCTAAAAGGAACAGATGCATTCCTGGTATAATTCTTTTGAAATCAGCAAAAGAGATTAAATTAGAATCAACTTTCTTAAGGAAAAATCTTTTATTTTTATTAAACAATATTTGTACAGCACATAGTAATATCAAAAGTTTCTTTTATCAAATTTATTTTGATTTCATGAAAACATGTACAGCTCTTAATATAAGCAGGCGTATCAGTCCAATTTCCCACTAAATGTTCTTTTTGTTAGTTTCTTTTTTATTTATTTTTTTTTTTTAGTTTCCTGCTTTATCATTCAGAAGGTTTGCACTGTATTCCTGTACATATTTGGTTTGGTGCCCAGAAATGTATTATTTTAACAGGGCTATTCATTAAAAGTTATTACTTTACAGGGGTTCTACCATGCATACATAATTATATATATGCCCTTCTACGATGAACACTGTGATAAAGTTACCATAAAAGATTTTTCTTTTCAGGGTTTATTGTCTCTACCATTTCAAGTCACATTGATTTGACTAATCCTGGCATCTAACATTCTAACGTCAATTATTTTTTCAAAATATGTCAAAACATATTTTTCATTCTTTTTTTCAGTAACATTAATCCTTCAGAAGCTATTGGGCCTGTGACTTGTCCTCCCTTTATGTTCTCCAAGGAAGAAGTGAGCACAGCTGCTAACACACAGAACTTGCCTTGGCCAGAGCCAGTAAGCCAGTTTTCAGTGACCTGCCAAGGATTGACTGTGATGCTCTCCCAAAATAATTTTTGATTACCACATATTTCAGTAACTCCATGTCACTCCATGAAGAGTTTTTTTAAGAGTATCTCCAGATATACAGTATAAGTTGGGGTGGTTTTTTTTTCTTTTTTGTGACAGAAAAAGTTTTAAATGACCAATTTTATGATGAAAACAATCTAAGGGAATGTTTAAGATAAAAAGGTAAAAAGCATGATATTTCCTTGTAATTACCCGTTTCTATGAATCTGTATCACAAGGCCAAGCAAGAGCAGATAAAAATTCTTCACAACCTTTGCGGAGAGCTGGCAGTAAAAGAGAGCTGGCATCAGTGTGAGCAGTGTAGCAGAGTATTGTACCAGTGTAGTTGGTCAGGAGCCAACACTTCCAAGCGGACCTGAAAAGCATGCTCTATGCTGGTGTGACTTTCAAGTCACAGAAATGTTTTCAGTACTGAGATATCTGATTTGCTTCCAGCAGCTAAGGCAGAATGAACAAAATCACCTATTAGAATTGAAGGAGACAGAATATTTAGCATTTTGCTGCTTCATTCTCATCACTCCCACCTGGAGTTTGGGAGGATAGATTTGAGACTTAATCTAAATCTGATTTAGACTTTTAAGTCATATATTTCACATACTTTGTTAAACTTTTGTTACCCTATACACATCAAAGTTGGCTTACGTCCTTTGTCCCAGTGTTGATGAGATATTACTTAATACTTTCACTCCAGGGGTTCCACAATTACAGAATTATTCTGAGCTGCAAAGACATTAATGAATATAAAGACTTAAGCATCCAGTGAAACTTGGAATTACTGTACTTATACTAAAAGAGTTTGTATTATAATATTTAATTGATGGGAAATAGATCTAGAGCATAAAGAATATTTTTGATTTGTGGAGGAAAAAACCCCCAAAACCTAAAACTGCACATCAATTATACAATATGTAATCACTTTGAAATACATACTTACCTTCATGTATCTAATTCATGCTTTTTTATAATATTTTTCCATTGACACAATTTTCTACTGTAATGTGATTATACAGTGGTATTTATGGAATGACAGAATCCATGGAATGGTAAAGCAAAGGATGTCTCTCACTTTGGACTCATTCAAAACATAACAGGGTCTAGCTGCACATCTGCTGGTTTTACATAAGTTCCTCTGAACATTTTGGATGTTAATAACGATTAAATTTTAAAAAAGTTGAAGATTGCTTTTCTTGATAAGTAGCTACATTTATTCTTCATTAATCAAATGTTGCAAACCCTCTAAATCTTCACTAAGGTGGAAGTAGTTTTGCTCTCATTTCTTTAGTTTTCAGAGAGAGGGGCAGTGAATGTGTCTTTTTACGATTGCCACTCCCTGGATGATACATCAGAATCCTTTAGGTTGATTCTCATGACTGCCTAGCAAAAGCAAGAATTTGAGGAAATGTTCAAAGAGTATAGGGTATAGGATATCTTGCCTAACATTTCTGTCTTGAAAGCATGCTGTAGTAGTATGTGATCTGTGCTGTTAAGTGGTATTGTGCAATTACCCTAAAAGCCTAGCTGTACTAGTTACCTCACCATCCTCTGCGACAGTACCCTGGTGGGTTTTTTAATACATGGTGTGAAAGTGATACATGAATCTTGTACTTAATAAAGTGGCTTTTTCGCCACAAGATGAGGCTACATTGAATGTAATTGTACTGTGTGGGGTTAACTTTCTGTAGCCTGTTACCTTTGACTTCAGTGACTTCATTTAAAAAAATGCATCTCCACAACTCCAATGAGACACTTCTGATAATCTTGGCCCATTGATTCCAATGAAACATTATTAAAAATTACTCTCAATTCACTTCAATAGTATTTTTTAACAGCATCAGGCCACTCATTCTACTATCATACTTTCAAGACTGAATGTTCAAACACTTTGTAAAGACAAAAGCAAACATCAATATACTTCAGTGAAAACTTGTTTCTTGTGATTGTAGTTGACATACTGATAAGCAGTACTGAATATTACCTCGTAGGAAAGAAAGAAGCATCTTCCAGAGTTTTTTTTCTAGTACTCTCCTATAAAGTTTTTTTTTTTTTTGGGGGGGGGGGCATAGGGAAAAATGAGAAACGCAGAATGACATATTAAAACCAAACGGATTAGCATTCCTCCTTAACCTTCATGAAAGCCATATGAAAGGTTCAGTGCCATATAAGTATGTATTTTGAGAATGATGTTTTGTTTGCGGTTTTTTTTGATGATGCTTAGTTTTGTGTGGAGTTCTTTTTTGTTTTGCTTTTGTTTCATTTCGCACTTTTGTTTGGGTTTTTTGTTGTTTGATTTTGTTTTTGGATGGCTGGTTGGTTGGGGTTTTTTGTTCGGTTTATTTTTTAGGAAAATGCAAGATTTCTTCAATTTCTTCCTTGAAATTAAACTGACAATGGAGATAATTGATGGACGAGGAGTATGTTTGCTTTTGCTTTCTTGCCTGAAACAGACTGCATCACCATTACTCAAATTCATGACTGAATCAGGCTTATTGAAGATCTAACCACTATGTTGTGCTAGAATGCTCTTCTTATTCTTGTTTTTTCAGAAGGAAAGTATAACCCGACCTTTTTTTCCCATCCATCCCTATCTTAGGTTTGTTTTCTGGTCAAGATATACACACGCCTTCTTATATTCATGTATTAAAATTTGCCTTGTTTGGCTCTTGGGAGTTTGTTATTCATTTGGATTTTTTTGTTCTAACCTCTGATTTAACTTGAAATCTATCCCTCTAAATGCAAGACAATTTTGCCATTTTCCTTCAGAAGCCAGACAATTTATAGATGAGCTCAGACCAAATAAATCAGGCAAGATATATTTATAGGTATAATATACCATATATATTAATATATATTTTTAATCAACATCATACTGTCACTCTGCAGAAATAATTAGCTGTTAGGAAGGCACACACTGCTGCTCTCCAAAGCAGACACTGTTGCTGGTATCCAGGCTAGGACACCAGAGCAGCCAGGGATCAGTCAGCCACTGCATACGGCTTGTGTCCATCAGTGATGAAGTGACTCCTCTTTGTTTCCCTGCATTAATTCACTTGAATGACTGTGTAACTACAATCATCTTTAGATTGAGCAATTTCTCCACAAGAGAACATTTACAATCATTCTGAACAAAGAAATAGAGATTCAAATGCACATTAACTTCAGTAGTTGGTGGTGGGAAAAGGCATTGACTCAACTTTGGCTCCCCTGTTCCTCTTCTCACAGCATGAAGTCTCAGGAAATCCCCAGTTTTACTCTCCAAACAAGGACTGTATCTCAGACAATGGTATCCATTTAGGGTTGACTAGACTTCTGAACACTTGTGCATGAAAACCAGTGGCCTCACATTCCAAGACAACAGGAGCGCAGCATCTCGCTCTGTTTTCCTGGTCTCCGGGCAGCTCCGGCACCTAGAGCAGTACTGCCTATCTCCGGGACCCAGGATCGCCGCGTGTTTCCGGACTTGGCTCCGTGCCGATGTCCGGGCGGGGGTGCCAGCGAAGTCTCGCCACTACGAGTGAGAGACACCAGTAAAGAGTGAAGGAACGTCCGTATTCCCCACGCGTGGAAGGCTGAAAGTCCTTTATTGCTGCGAGGAGCTGCACTGAGGCACCACAACCCGCTCCCAGCTTGCGCGTGAGGAAACACGGCCTCGGGCACTCCAAGACACAGGATTATATCGGGGAGAAAGCGAGGAGAGCAGGGGCCCTCCCGCCCAATGGGGGCAGGTGCCATGGCGATGACATGGACCACGGCGCCCAACGGGGAC
Source organism: Anomalospiza imberbis (assembly GCF_031753505.1). Classification (NCBI taxonomy): domain Eukaryota; kingdom Metazoa; phylum Chordata; class Aves; order Passeriformes; family Viduidae; genus Anomalospiza; species Anomalospiza imberbis. Next base: position 26,436,225 of record NC_089686.1, on the reverse strand, counting down.
ACGACCGGGGCAGACCCTGGGCTCTGGGGCAGACGGGGGATGGGAGATCGGAGTAATGGGCACAGAACCCTCCAGACAGGATGGGGAGTGGTCACAGGAGTGCAAGCGGAAGCTCCAACAGTCAGGGACCTGGAGTGAACAGCCGCGGTGGGGGGAAGAGACACAGGGGGTGCGCGGGGGTACACAGAACACAGCTAGCTAATAGCCCCTAACCTCAACCCCAAACCACGATGCGACACAGGAGAGTCAAAATCTAGTGCCTATATATGATAGTGAGGATTCAACCCTGGAATCCTTTTGAAAGGTTAGTATTACTTTATCACCTTGCAGATATAACTGGACCTAATAAGAAATCACTAGGTCTCTGCTTGCAAAATGATGTGGCCAGCTGGTGGGCTACTCTACCTTTGAAAAAGAAAATTAAAATAAAGGTCTAGCAGTGGACTAAGATGTCTTCTTACCAATTGTTTTCCAGTTTTGGCAAAATTAAGTCCCCAAGAAAATAATTTTGAAGCGTGAAATGTAAGGACCCTTCTCACATGCTTCATGTAACATTGGTAGTTATTTTCAAAAGTTATTATAGTATGGATAGCAATAATAGAAATGCAAGTAATGTGGATGGAGGTCTATCTTTGAATGGAATAAAGCTTCCTCTTTAAGGTTTGTGATAGACCATATAAAAATACTAGGAAGTTTTTGTTGGTTTTTACCCAAGAGAAATTTGAAATTGAAAGAGTAAGATTTGATAAATGCTTAAATTTTGAAGACCACCTGTGAGTATGCTTGCTAATTGAATTAAGGTAAAAAGGAATGAAAAAGTTTGGACAATCATCTTCATAGGGTGAACTGAAACTGCAGAATAATAAATAGTTCAGATCAAAGATCAAAGTATTTATTTCTGATTCTTATGTATGCTTGAAGTTTCAAAAACTGTTAGCAGAGCCACAGCTGTACATGGCTGCCCTGTACCTGGGACTGCTACACAGGAACACAATGCACTGCGTTCAATGAGTGGAAAAATAATGCTGTAATAAAACAGAAAAAGCCCCACCACATCAGCTATGGAGAAGCACGTGTTTGAGGAGGACCTAGCACAGCTTTAAACTGCACTGGATGCAATTTGAACTGTAGGAGATAAGACACAGGCATGGGAATATTTTTGTTCCATGTTGACTGCTGCATGACTCAGCAGAGCACTAACAGTTGCCACCAAAGAAGAGAGACTACATTGGACTGTACTAGGCTTGTCTGAAAGAACTCTGAGTGAAAGCTCAATGCTTTTTTTGCTGTATGTATCATTAACTTGGATTTGTTAATCAGAAAATAATTAGGAGAAAGAGAACATATTTGGTTTCCTTTCCTTCTTAATAAGAAGAGACTGACCACTTAATAAGGTAAAGATCCTCCTCTAAGTGCAGTCAAAAACCTTGAGTTGTCTTTTGATCCTGACTTTCCAGGACACACAAACAGGTGCTTCTGCAAATTATTTTGTTTAGGAGCACTGACAGAGGCTACAGGTAAATGTAAACAAATAGATAAAAGAAAAAAAAGTGTGTTGACTAGCCCTGTGTTTTTTAAAGTTTCACTTATGGATGAACAGGACCAAAAATCTGAATGTGGTGAGAACACAGGATAATATGATGGCACTTCTCAGAAGCCCTGGAGATAAAAAATACCTACTTGATTTGTTTTTCCACTTTTTCTAATAAGGCTTCTCATCAGGCTGTGTGGGATGAATGGGGTTTTTCAGGAGGTGGAAGCAGCAAAATTTAGTTGTGGTCTCCATAGTCCTAATTTGATGTCAGTGAAGTAGCAGATTTCTTTGGAGGCATAAAACTGATCTTGAAGACATGGGAAATTAAAACATAGGTGCTAAAATTGCCTGGAGGAACATCATGGATCTGCAGAAGCAGGTAGAGTCTGAAAAGATGAGCTAGCTGCCTCTCAATCTGCTCGAGATGCTAGAAAATTTGTGGGTGATCAACACTGCAGAAAACCTCTGGTGCCAAGGGATAACTCACTCACTAAAATTTAGGGCCAGAGCTAAGTATACAACACATGAAAAATTGACTTTAACACTGATGCTCCAGCCTTGGAAGATGACCTGTCCTTTGTCATTACATGGTTGGCCAGAGGTGCTCCTTTGCTTTCACACAGAGAGTAAAATAAAATAGCTGATGATAGGGAAGACATGATACTCCTTCCTGAGGCAGCTTCAGTGGTCTAAGCACAGCCTAGGTACACACTTTTGGGTGTGTGAGCAATGTATCAGCCTTTCTCCACTGCGGCTGGCCGTGCTCACAGGGCTCTCAGCTGCCAGTACCAATGAATGAGATCCTAAGATTAGCCTCAGACGTTCCCTGCATTCTCCCACCGGCAGCGCAGGCTACTAATCGCTGAGCCATTGGGATAGCCCTGGAGGGCATTCTTCTAATAGTTTTTCTAGTTCTTCCACTGATGTCCTTATACATCTTTTATGATTTCGACAGTGATGCTATGTTCCCCAGGCACTTTCTTTCTATCTTATTCTCTGCCTGCTTTTTTTTTTTTTTTTTTTTTTTTTTTTTTTTGTTTGAATACAGAGAGGGAAAGGGCTACCTTAAACTTGCCCTTCAGTCCTAGCAAAACCTTTCAAAAAAGACATTTCCCTTATCCATACTTCCAACCATGAGTGCATGTCAAGGAATGGTGAAGATGGAAAATATTTAAGTATTTTCATTTAAGTTGTAATGGTTTTTTTCCTGACTTCATGTTCTATTTTGAGCTTTTTCTTCTAAACAGTTCAACAGACAGTTCTTTTGGATTTAAAATTAAATTTGGAATATTTTCTTTAAACTGCACGCATTGCTTTTACAAAGGAATGAAAACAAAATGCAATACGTGACATCATTTGAAAGAGAAAATGATGTTATCTTATATAGTTCTAGAAATAAACTGTATTTTTTTTACTCTGGCTCTTCCCTAATGTGCATTGCTGATAAATAGTAAAAAGAATTTTTTTCCTAACTATATATTTCTCTCACATTATACATATATAAATTCTTCTGGGAATCACTTGAGCAATATAACTTGGGATAGGAGATAGCTGATATATGTGAGGTATTAATATGAAAAACATTTTTACTGCTTGTATGTTATAAAGCTCTTGGAATATTACAGACAACAAAAGTATAGGTCAGTTAAAGAATTTCCTTATCCCTGTCCTGCCCATATTTTTTTTTTTTTCCTGCAGGTCCATTTTCTCTTGTTTTCTTCTCATCTGTTATTTTCATTTTCCTTCTCATCTTTCATTCTCTATTATACAGGGCACCTTTTGAGGAGCTTCTTCTGCTTCCCACTGACAATACATACTGGCAGCAGCAACCAAAGCATCAGTCAGTGAACACTTGTAGAGATGGTGAGTTGTAAAATAATAAATCGAATATTTAATACTTAGACAGAAGATGTGGACTTTATCTACACTTAATGGGTGGGGAGGCTGATTACTCATTCATAGCTACACCACTTGTGAATGATGAGGTCACCCCTATCTCAGGAAGATAAATGCCATATCCTGTTATGACATATTCCTTTTATATAAAATTAGTTCAATTTTCTCACTAGTGAGGAATCAGTATAAGTAAAAAAAATCACTTCAAGATAAAGGCATTTTTCTACTGTAATTCATTATATATCCTATTTTCATTTTATTTCTGTTCTGTTTTGTTCTATCTTATCCTGTTCTATGTATACTATTTTACTCTCCACCTAAATGATATCTGACTAAAGTGAAGCAAAAATTAGATGATACAATGAAGCTTTGTAGCATTCTCTCTCATACCTGTCACAGGCTCTTTCCAACAGCAGATAATGAAAATTCAAAGTCAAACCATTTAACTTTAAGTAAATGGAAATGAATTTCCAGAGAAGAGATATTTTTTCACCTGTGAAAGGAACAGTAGTATACTGACAATGCGAATAAAGATATAATATATAATTGTGATAGAGGTATATGAAAAGCATAAATATTAAATGTTATTGTATTACATATTGTCATGTGGTTTTAATTTTTATTTTTGTTTTGTTTTTGCCTGAGAGGAAGGTCTACTGCACATAGTTAGAAACAGCAGTACTCTATTAAAATATTTCTTTGCTTAATCAATACTAAAGCAACTTGCAGCATATCTTGCAATGGTATATGATATTGAGAAAAAACTATGTCACTCAGACACCAGAAGCTGTCAATAATTTGACCAAATTGAGAAATAAAGTAAATTAAAAATATTGGGGTTTATTCTCATCTCATTTATTCTACCATACTGCAGCAAATTAAGTTAAATCCATCACGGTATGTTGTAGCACTGGTGAAATATGTGGCAAATTGGGTCCACACTATTTAATATGGCACAGAGTATAAGCTTGATAATGGATATTTTCATCGGTGTATAAAGTAAGTCTCAGAAATTCCTACTGGATTTTACCATTGTGATTAATTTGGGGGGAACAAAAAATACAAACAATCAAAATGGACTTTTCCTCAAGTATGAGATAATGTTTTTTATTTGGTGTCTTTTAAGAGCTACGGCAGAGAAAATGCTTCTGAATTCTAGTCGTTCACAAACCTACCTTTGAATCCTGCTTGTCTTCTAACATACAAAACTATTTGTCAGTACTTCCAGTGACTTAGTGGGTCTACTTACACAAGCAAAGTTATCAAGACTGAACTTTTAGTTACATTAACACTTAAGATATTAATCAGTACTCATAAAAGATCTTATTAAATATCGAGAGATCCTGGCTCTGCCTACATGGATGAAAAGCAGTGACTTTCAAGACTAAGCTGAAGCAAGCTTGACTAAAGGCAGACTCTCCATCCTGGCTGTCTCTTTGAAACATGAAAGTCTGCTTAGAGTTGCCAATGTAGAGCAAAGAGTGACAATCAATGGATGGGCACTTCGACATGATTACATCCACTCTACTGCCTGGCCATACAGTGACAGACAAAACTACTGTAATGGAGTGATCATTTGGAAAATGGCTACTGCCCACATTTAAATTCCTTTCAGTGTTATTCCATAGCCAATTAGAGTGGTAGCCCAGCCTATATTCATGCCAGTCTTGTACTATAATGTAAGAAAAAGGAAAGGAATAGCTCAGAAGTCTTTAATTATTCCTCCAGCCATTTATTGACCTGCTCTCTAAAGGCCATATAGGGGCCTTCATCTGCATGCAAAATTCCTATTGACATCACTGGGAGGGCCACAGGCAGATGGAGAATACTTTGTAAACCTTACATTTTAAATATGTTGTAGGAGAAAGGCACAGAATTTGCAGTCCTTTAAAAAAGTGAGGAGTTTTATCTAATATTGGTCTTTTAAACATGGAGTTTGAATAACAGTTTTCCTAGCAATAACAACCCCCCTCTTCTCTGCAAGTTATCTAACGTACACGTTTCTGTAAAGTCTTCATACTTAACACTCAAACAATTGATGTCCCTATAGTATAAACAGGATAGATAATGAATATAAGTGGGATAGAAAATTAATCCTACTTGCGAGGAAAGAGAGTCATAATTCACTTAGGCTTCTCAGCTCTTACGTTATGAGGTCTTCAGCTAACTCATGGGATCCATTCCACATCCCACAGATGCTCATTATGAATTCTTTTTATGTGCAACATGTGGGGACTAACCAGTTTCATATCTCCTGGTATTAGCTGCAATCCAAAGCATTTTGTATTAAAACAGAATGCAAACACAGATGCTATTTAATACAAAAGATTTGAATGAAGTCTCTGTTTTAACATAAAGTTGGTGTGTCTTAATTTGCTTTGAAACAGCAGTGAGAAGAAAAGTCAAGATAAGAGGATATTTTTAGATTAGGAGCCAGGCTTTGACTCCAAAAGGCACACAGTTGCATGGGAAAAGGGGAGACTGGCCCAGGTGACCGCTTTGATTCACGGAAGCAAAGGTTGCAACACCTTTGCAGCGAGGGGACAGCCTAGGACCTCTGCCCATTTCTGAGATGCTGCCATAGCCTTTTCAACACTACACATATTCTGGAGTGCTACTACCTGTGTTCTGTCCCATGCAGCTCCTCTTGGTATGAGCCTCGGTTTCCTCAGAAACGAGTTAGCAGCACGGCTGCTGTTTGTGTAAGGTGCAGTAACGCAGCCTGTTACTTTCTGCTCTAGCTGTCCGCTCACTGGGCTAGCAAAGAGTCCAGCTCTCCACAAGCACCACGCTTTTTAGCTCCAGCAATCAGCAGCTTGGGGCTCCAGGTCTGTGGTTTCAGAGGCGCCCCCAGAAGTGAGGCGATCTGGTGGGACCCTTCTGCAGGAGGGAGCTTTTCTGCCATTCCCCTGCTGCCTCTGACTGGGCACAGCCGCTGGGCTCCCTGCGGGACGGGATTCTCGCCTCTCATCTCCCACTGCAGCTGCAGGAGGAGGGAGCAGCCCGCGCAGCACTCGCCGAGCACCATGGCGAGGAGGGCTCGGGTCTGCGTGTCCCCTCCACCGAGGTTGCCCACCCCAAGGCCGAAGCAAGGCGAGGCAGCCACCTGGGCAAAACCGAGGAAGGTCCGCTGCCGACCCGCGCTAACGCCCAACTTTCCGCGCTTCCTTCCCGGCGTCCGCCCCCGCGCAGCACCGCGGCCAGGCGCACTCGGTGGCGGGTGGCCCCGACCGGGCAGGGGCGCGGTCCCGGCGGGCTGGTGGAGCCGCGCAGCGCCGCGTCCAGGGCGGAGGTGGATGAGGGCAAACCCGCCCGAGCGAGGCGAGGGGCTGCGCGCAGCCCCGGGTGGCACAAAGGCGCCGTGGAGTTGCGGCCGCGCGTCCCACGGGGCGGCGGAGGCCGGGCCCCTCCGCGCCGCCGCCGGTGCGGTGCGTGCCGCGCCCGGAGGGGAGCTCTGCGAGGGGGCTCAGCGCAGCGCTCGGTCCTATAATTGATATGTTGAAGCAGCAATAGGGATCAGTGCGTGCATAGACAGCACACACCTTACAAGTTTGACTCGCAGTAACATTGCTGCACACTAGGAGGGGAGGAGAGTCAGCTCCCTAGAATAAGGAACAAACTCTGCCTTTGCACAAAAGCGGCGCATTTCCTCGCTTGTGAAAACCGTCCCTTCATAGAGAGGAAGAAAAGAGACGGAGGGGGGCTGCGGGGTGCCTCTAGGAGAGCAAAAGCAAGTTACCAAGAGCGAGAACTTGTGCTGCAACAATCCTCCACTCTTCTCCTCAGGACTCTGGGAGCAGGGATATTCCTCCCCTTTCCCTCCCGCCTTCCCACCCCCCCCCCTCCCGACCCCCCCGCACAGTTGGCGCTAGCCCAGACTGTGGTCAGCCGCCTTTATTATTACTTCATTGAGACAGAGAAATCCTCTAAGACTTGCATTTTGGGTGGAGGGTGGGGGGTGGAGGGACGAGAAGGCGGAGGGAAAAAAGGCAACATTTGCTGCTCATCATTTTCACTGCACCGCTAAAGTAATTGCGCCCCCCTCTCTCCTTCCCGTCCCTCCTCAGCTTGGATTTTTCGCCTATATCTACAGCTCCAGTAGTATTCGACATACCTTTTTTTTTTTTTTTTTGGTAGCTCTGATATTCCACTTCGTTTCCCAAATCTTCGCGCGTTGCATGTTTGCAATTCGCTAAATTTCCCCCCTCCCTTTACCCCTTGCCCCCCCAAACTCCTCAATCTCAGCCCAGCCGCTCACATCAAAGCGCCCGTCCTCGCTCACAGTGGCCGCCACTCACTAATGGGATTGCAGTGTGCCTGGCTCTGCTGCTGCAGCCGCCGGAGGGAGAGTCGCTGCTGCTGCACCTCTTCGCCGACACTCGCTGGGTGCTGAGCCGCGGGGATGATCAGGATCTTCCCGGATTTCAGCGTGCAGGTGACGGCGGCGGCGGCCGGCGGGGCGGCCGGGGGGGTGCCGGCGGCGCCGGGCATGGGGAGAGCCGGCGCCGCGGCCAACGGCAACCCGCAAAACGTCCAGGGCATCACCTCCTACCAACAACGGTGAGCACCGAGTGGGAGAGGGGTGTGCGGCTCCTCTTGAGGCTCCCTCACTTGCTTTTTCTTTGTGCTTTTGTGTTTCTTTGTTTTCCTTTTTATTTTTTTTAATCTCTTATTTCTGTTTGTTGGGGGGGAGAGCTTGGTTGGAGGGGAGGGTGTATTTTTCTTTTTTTTTTTTTAATTATTTTTTTTTAAATACAGCATCTTTTAAAATGCACTGAGAAGTAAACACAATCTCCTAGTTTTGTCCTGGATGAGCTGTAAAGCAACAATAGGAAAAAAAAAAAAAAAGAAAGAAAGAAAGAAAAAAAAAAAAAGTGAGACCCCGGCATCTTAGCTTGGCTGCTGCAAAGTTTGGGATCCCGTCCGCTCATCCTTTCTAAAGAGGAATTTCTCAATGTCAATGCCTTGTGCAAATCCCAGTGTGTGGCAGCCAGGGGGATAATTGATCATGGTATGCTGATTGATAATTTTCTTTCAACCAAGAATGAGTACAATTTTCACTTGGGGTTGTACACTTGCAATTCCACATTGTAGTTTTAACAGTTTTAGCATGTCACCTGTTACTACAGGGAGATATAGCCTAAACCCTAAGTATACTCAGCACTGTTATTTTTTTCATCTTAAATGCATTCTAATGCAAATGCAGGAAATTCACAGAGAGCGCCTTTAGGAAGCAAAGCGTAGAAAGTTGGCAGTAAGTCATCATGAAGTTTAAAGACGCTCCCCATTTGCCCTAACAATTCATTGATATATGCTGATACTAACATGAAACTTAATTAATTACCTGACATTTCTTTATGTTTCTAAACCTGAAGCCTGAATCTGTTAGTTTGCTTTATCATAAGCTTATACTCGTAGCCGAATCCTCAAAAAAAAGCAGACAACAGATCTACTGAAATCGGAACAAAACATTTACATTTCTCTAAATGCAATAAAAAGGGCACTGCCCCGAGTATCTTTCTTTCCACTATTGCATTAAATTAAATACCGAGAAAAATGCTGTATAGTCATAAACGTCCAAACTAAACATCCCTATGATGTAAAAGAGAAAAAAATAGGAAGCTTCAGCATAGTATTTCGAACTTAATTAGTTTAGGAGCCAGATATAGGTAACTGACCACTGCGTGCTCTGTCGTTCAGCAACTTTTGTGTTGCTTCCCATAGTTTTGATGCCTGTGATACAAAACGCTTGATGGTAACTTTTGTAGACTTTATCAAATGAGGGTTAATAGGGAGCTGATACTCCTAAAGTAAGCTCTGATGATACCTAAGAAATATTTTAAACTAAGCAGGAGTCTTGTTTGCTTGAGCAAAGACACCAATCCTGCATATACCCCCCAAAAAAATCTTGAATGTGAGAGTTATAAAGAGTAGATTATAGTTTCTTTCTTTTTATGGATTCTGTATCATTTTTTGTCACTTATAAAATATTTAAATGACAATGGAAACTGACGGACACTTTAACGAGGAAGTACAGGCAGCAATCACAATAGTTTAGTCTGTGAAGTGGGGAAGTCAAGGGTCAGAAATGTCAAATTGGCTTTTAGACAAATGAAAGAGACCTCTGGAGACTTTAAGTTAAACAGAATTATGTAGACAAGGCAGCATACAATTTTTTTAGTACTTCGCGTTTAATAGTTTGGTTCTATCAGTCTGCAATCAGGAAAAAGTTATAAAAGCAATACTTCTCTGACAAACTACTAACACCTCTAATCCAAACAGTGCTTAATAGATATTCAAGTACTTTTACTATAAGGAATCCAGACCAGTCTGGATACCTCGCACACTAACCTACGAGAGGAAACATTTATGCACTTCTTCCAAATTTTCACTCTATATTATGGGGGAAACAGCATGGTTTACGTCGAACGATTTTTCTCCGTGCTTTCTCAAAACGCTTAAAATACGGCAGACACGACAGCTCCTCACTCGATTGCCACAGCCGAGGAGACACCTGTTAACTTTTTTTTTTTTTTTTTTTTTTCCCCCCCTCATTTCGGAGGCGAGCAGACAGGCGTGCCGGCCGGGAGCGGCATCTGCTACTTTGTATAGGCAGCCCCCCCCGCAGCCCCGGGTGCCCGCCGTGCGGCCGCGCGCAGCGCAGCGCGGCCCTGCCCGCCCGGTCCCGCCGCGGGCTCGCGGCTCCCGAGGCCCGGCGGCCGCCGCCGGCCGCGCACGTGCGCAGCGGCCGCGCGAAGGCCGCACGTGCGCGGCGGGCGGCGGTGGCCCCGAGCCGCGGCCGCGTCCCCGGCCCCGCGCCGCCCGCCCCGCGCCAAGTTACGCCGGCACGGTTGCCTCCTGCGGAAGGAAATCCTTCGGCCCCCGGTGCGCGGACGGCGCCCGGCAGCCAAACTTCCAGGTGTTTTGCTAACTTCTTCCCCTTGGCTCTGCCCTGAGGCTCGCACACGCTCTTGGCCCCCAGCCTCCTCCCCTCCCCCCAAAAAAACTTTTGGAGTAGTCGCGGAAACGTCTCTCGTGAATAAATGCGGCCGACCTGCGGGGCTTGTCCCTTTCCCCAAGGAAGCCCGTTGCATTTTCCCTGGGAGCAGGATCAGGCCCGGGCATTTGTACTATCAAGGGAGCAGCAGAACAGCCACAAAGTTACCTTGGAGATGAAAAAAGCTTTTAGCGAACGAGTGATTTCTTGGGCTCTCCCGGGGTCCGGGAAGGAACGATTAAGGTAGCGGTTTCTTTTCCCCGCTCCTTTACTTCATGATTAGTTTCATATCTCCAATAAAACCGCGTGAAGTGCTACACCCTTTGCCAACAAAGCGGGTCGTCATTCTAAGTTCACATTTCCAGCGTTATGCATTTTTATCTCGCTGGTACCCCATGCCCACTCTCAGGAGGTGCGGGCGCGTTCTCGGAGGTGGCTGGGGGACGCCCGGGTTTCCCGCGGCCCGGCCCGTCCGGGCTGGATCCGGGCACACCTGCGTACGGCCCCGTGGGTCGCAGGGCCCTCGCATACCCCGGCCCGCTGTTCCCACCCGAGCCCGTCCTCCACCGTGGAAGCCCACGGGTGACACACTGCCTGTGCCCGATGTGTTCCCGCCGCGCTTCTGCGCCCGCGGTGTTGTAGTCCCTGCCTCCCTCTGCTCCTCTTCGTTGCTGGAGCCCAGACTCCAGAGGAAGAAAGTGTGCGAAACTGCAACTGAGTGGCGTTGTTGCGCCGGCAGCAGAGGCTGTGTCCCCTGCACGCAGAGCGGGAGCGGAGCTGGGAAAGCAGCTGGAAAATGCCCAGAAATACTTTCACAGCGGTCAAGCCTGGAGATCCCTGACACCCCTCCTTCCCTCCCCCGCCCCCGCCCCGCTAGCCCGATGGCCTGGCACCCCGCGTAGCCCGGCCCGCGGGCGCGGGTGTGTGTGTGCGAGTGTGCGAGAGAGTGCGTGTGCGTGCGTGTGTGTGTGTGAGTGTGTGAGTGTGTGTGTGTGTGTGCGTGTGCGTGTGCCGCACCTGCCGGGCGATGCCAGCGGCCGGGCTGCCCGCCGGGGCTGCGCCGCGGCTAGCTCTTCCCGCCGCCGCCGCCGGCCGCCGCCGCTGCCTGCGCTGGGCATGTCTCTGGGGCCGGCGGGGCCCCGGCTCCCTCCGCTCCTCGGCTTATGGACGGCGGCAGCGGCAGCAGCAGCGCTAGCAAGCAAGCGAGCAAGCAACCTGCACCAGGACTGCGCGGAAGAGTGGGAGCCCGCGATGCTTTGGCCTCAGTACTTTTCCTTAGCCTGTCTGGCTAACCGGGGCCATTGCTGCCGCCGCTGCTGCTGCTAGACACACAACACACACCAACATCAGGAGGGGGAAAAGTAAGGGAGAGAGGAGAAAAAAAAAAAAAAAATCCCAGGAAGATGGCGCCCACCAAGCCAAGCTTTCAGCAGGATCCTTCCAGGCGAGAACGGTAACACTTTCTCTTTATTGAACCTGCAGCAGCAGCAGCAGCAGCCGCCGCCGCAGCAGCGCCGGGCCGGGCCAAGCCGCCGGCGCCGGGGGCCGGGGCTGGCTGCCATGCCGGGGTGGGGGGACCTGCCGCCGGCACCCGCTGCTCGCACAGCCGGGCACCGTGAGTTCCTCCTAGTGAGCACCGCCAGCCGCACGCACACACACACACACACGCACATACACACACACTCAGAACAAGCCGCGCAGCAGCGGCCCCGCTCCGGTGGCCGCACCGCCGCGGCTGCCGGAGCCGGTGCTTGGCGGGGCGCGTTGTGGAGCGGGCGCGTGTGTGTATGTGTGCATGTGTGTGCATGTGTGCATGTGTGTGTCTGTGTGTGCGTGTGTGTGTGTGCGCGGGGGCGGGAGGCCCCCCCGGGCGGCCCCCGCCGCTCGGCGGCCCTGGGGCGCCGCGCCAGGCCCGGCGTTCCGGGCGGAGGGGCCGGCCCCGCCGGTGCGGTTCAAGTGCGGCTAGGCCGGAGCGGGGGGGGCGCGCCGCCAGCTGCGCCCGCGGGGCTGCCCGGGCCGGCCCCCCGCCCCGCCGCCGCCGTGCCGGCCGCGGGTGCCCGCGGCCCCCGGGGTGGGCAGAGCGGAGCCGGTGCGCGGGCGGGCGGGGAGGCAGGGAGGCGGTGCGCGGGGTCCGGGGAGGGAGGCGGGGGGTGATCGCGCTGCCCCCCGCTTGGTTCCCGGCCCGCCGCCTGCCCCATGTACTTTTGTTGGGAGAGAGTGCTTGTGATTAATGTGCTCTGCTGGTGACACGAATTGCCCGTAGCGGATTTGTTCTAGTAAAGTGAATCTTTCTAGAAGTGACTGGTAGGAGACAAGAGTACAAGTTCATGTGATGTTACTTTGTGATTCTTACAAAAGTATTCAAAGCTCCATTGCTACACTGCGACGAGATATATGCCCAGAAGAAGAGGAGCCAGAGGGTTTGGGGTGGGCTCTTTCCCTCCCGCCCCCTTTAGCGTTACAAGTGAACTTGAGTGTGAGGGGTGAGGAAGGTTCCTGGCTAGTTGGAAAAATGGAAATGACCATTTAGATAGCCTTTAAAAGTAGCTGGATCATGTGTTAGTCGGTTTATATTTCATAGCACAAATAAGTCTGAAAAATATTTAAACAAAAGTACTTCAGCCTTAATTTCATACTTGCATATTTTAGAATGATCAGCTTTTCTAGTACAACTTCCAAACCCCACAGATTTTGTCTAAGTAGCTGTGCCATTTTTCCTAAGAAAGCAGACTGCGTCCTATAAAAAACCCATACATCTCATATTCATCACTCAAGTGTTAGTGTGCTTGTCTTAGATGCATTAGCGTTAACTGTTGCACTTTGACAAGGCTATGTTGATATGTAGCAAAATTAGGAGATACACGTAATGGGAAAAGAGTGCATCCTCAGATGTCAATGACTTAACTACAGGTTCTCATTTTCAACTCTAAACATTTTTTTTTAATCTTCATTCCAGTGACTGCAAAGGTGTTTCTACTGTGTTAATAACACTTAAACCAGCAGGTTTTTCTCCTGCAGAATTCTTTGTTGGAAAAACAATTCATATGAATAGGTCCTGTTCCCCCACAATAAACAATTCTGCTGTCTTCTTTCTGAGAATGTTACTATATTAGTGCTAAGTGTATTTGCCAGCATAGCTTCAGTAATCTCTCCAGCAGAAGCATATTTGTGTGCCATTTTGGGAATTTCTCTGAGATAGGAATCTTGAAGATAGAATTAATTTCTAGGGGAAACTTCATAGCCTGTGCATGAGTGCTTTCTTTATCACCTGTCTCCATTTGGCATTCGGAGAAGGTAAATCAAAGTGCGCGATTTGTTATTCTGCTCCACTTGAGAGCTGAACTAAATAACACTTGGTCTGAAATTCTGATTGAAGTTGTAGGAGGATATACTGTATTTAATTTAATGCCCTTTAATAGCATCTTCTTGTTCAGCTCTGATGCTGTCATTTTAAAGGTTGGATCGGAGTAGTTTTTCCCTGTAGGGAGTGGGAGGTGTAATCATTTCAGGGGAAAAAGGTAGTCTAAATTCCTAGAACACTAATAGCCACAAACTTGGCCTAGTGTCCAAGAAGTTGTTTTTGCCCTTAGGGTTCACTTTTTTATCACTGTGTACAGTGCTCTGGATAGTTTAGGTATAAGTATTGCATGTAGAAGTTGATGACATTTTTTGTAGCAAAAATAATGTTAGTCTGTTTATTCCTTAAAGTTTTGGAGAAAATGGATCAATGCTGCAATAAACAGATACTGATATACATTTTATTAGAAGTTGTGTAATATGCTCATGAAGTCTTACATGTTACTGTTTTAGCTGTCTTTGTACACATCCTTTCATCTGTGGGAACCAAGATATTTGAAATACAGGAGCATATCACTTACTGAAAGGGTTTTTCAGTCTCTTAGCTACTACTTCAGTAAACTAGTTCTCAGGATTAAGAATCCTCTAAATTAACTTTATGTACATTGTTTTTTTAGTCTTCACTACCTCAAGTATTTAGGTAGATTGTGTTACATTTTTTCGAGCAAAAAGATGTGCTTACAAAACACATGTAAAAAGTAGTAGTCTCTGATGTAAACAGGCACTTGAATAGTTTAGAAACTTTTTTCACCTGTTTAGGTTCTTAAAAGGATATATGAAAAGTTACACACTTACATTTGTTTGATTTTTTAGACTGCGAGTCTTAGCAAATTTTACACTTACAGCAACAGTTTAGTTTTTTCAACTGTGTGGATATACACCCAAGAAGATGAAATAGACAGATGTGTCATGCATGTGATATGCCAGCATTGATTTGTGTAGAATATCATAATATTAGAGTGCTATTGGTTTAAAGTGAAAGAGAAAAAAACCTTTATTTTGGCACTTTTTCTAGAGCATGAGCTTAAACATAGCAGTGATAAATGATGATATGCATTGTCTAACACTTGCTTTTATATAAATAGCTCCAGAAGATTGCTTAAATGATAATCGAAAATATGAAATAGGGTGGCCTTCATATCACAAGGCCAAGGGTCTACAAATGGAAAAACTGAAATAATGAAATATTTCCAAGGCAACAGACTGTCAACAAGAACAGTAATGCATGGGCATATCATAGAGCTACCAGAGAGGATATTAGATCTTATAGCTCTAGAGCCAGGAGTTATAATGACCTTTATTAAATAGAGCCCTCCCACATTACAACAATCTTTCTGATTTCTGATTTATGGATTAGCAGTCATACTACTCTTCATAATTTGAAACATTCACCCACCATATTTGATTTGCTGCATTTTTCTCCACTGGAATCATGCATTATTTAGAGCTTACAGGAGAGTATTGATCAACAAAACTTATATTAGGTATTTTCAGTAACTAATGGGATTCTGAATAACAAGGTTTTGTCTGCAGCACCATTTTTACATTCTTTACAGCACAACTGCTTTTTTTCTTACAAACTATATCCAGTTAGCTTGTTTTCTAACAATTTGATGGCACTATATTCTAATGCTCTGCTATAAGTAAGTTAAAAATAATTAGAGAATTTTGTTAACAGATTAGTACAACACTCGGACCCATAGGTGTTTTTAAGAGAATATGAGAATCTGTTGTCAGTACCCATCTCTTTTTATTAGCATCTCACTTGAATTTCAGAGTCTAATATACTGGCAATTTCAAATCACATTTGTTTGAAACTTGGCACACAAGTTGCCAGCCCAGATGGGAATTTTACTGCAAGAGTGATGTAAAACAGTTGTTGAAAATTGACATTCTAGGTGTTAGTTTCATCACCATACTTCCTAAAAAGTAAAGAGTGTTTAAATTTTTTTTTTTCATAAAATGATCTTTATAACGATATTCTCTTCATTGGAAAATGTATTCTAAGATAAGAATTTTGAATAACTGATACTGATCATGAAAACTAACTGTTACCATTTTATTAACATTTTTGGAATGATTCTTCTCTCATCGAGGTCAGCAGAATAAAGCCATTTAACCAACGTGGCAGAAATTCATTTGTTAGCAATTAAGTAACTGTTTACTGTTATGAAACCATTCCCTGAAATCTCATTTCATGTGAATAAGTCTTACATTCAGTTATTCCATCAAATCAATTTTATATTTTATCAGCAGTAGCTCTTGCAGATATAAAAGACCTCATCTTGTGTTTTCAGCATAGTCACGTCAGCATAGTCATAGCATATTTTAAAATGGATCAAACAAACTTGTTCTGCAGGATGCCACCCTGGAAATTTGTTTACATATCCTTAACATAGGATATTTTTAAGGTACATAGCAGAGACTGCATTTTCACCCCAGTCATTTGTTTCTTTGGTCTGTTTGCTTATGCTTAATGTTTGTTTTGGTGTTTTTTTTTTTTTTTGTTTTTGGTTTTTTTTTTTTTTAAGAAGCTGCCAAAGATTTAAGGCCACAAGATGAAATGTTTTGAAAATTCATTTCAAAAGAATTACATTTTTTCAGAATAGGCAATTTCTTTCTATGTAATATTTATAAGGCTACTGTATGTTATCTTTAACATACAAAATCCCATTAGCACGAATGAGGTGTGCGACTTTTTGTTTAATAGGACTTTGCATAACAAGGATAATTTGTAATAATATTGTATTTTGCTGCATAAGAAGATGTGCCATAGTAGGAATATAATAGTTGCTGCCATGTCTTATATGACTAGAGCATTGTTCTGTGACTAGCTCGAGCAGTGGTTTTGCAATACACAAAGTCCTAGTCAAATGAATAGGACCGTTGTGCCATTCATTTGAACAGGACTTTGAGTAGTACAAATATTCGTTAATTTTGTATGCCACAGAAGTATATTACACAGGACAAAGAAGGTACAGTAAGGGTAGGATAGTATTTGTGTCGCTAACTTGGCAGAACTGGACCCTGTCTTTGGGAGAATATTAAGTTCAACTTGTACCTTAATCTTTAGAAAAGTCCCAAATGAAATTATGTACACAATTAAAGTATACTACAGAGAATCACAAGCAAGGATAAAAGTATTTTTAACATATAATTTAATAGATGTGGATTTTTTCTCAGAGAGATTGCAATGACAAATATACTTAGTGAGAGGAGAGGTGAACTTTGCCTGTGTTATTGTAAAACGCGAAAGTCTTGAGATTGTCAAGTGAAAACAGAGTGATTCTCAAGGAGATCCTGATCTCAGCCTGCTGCAGCTAGATACTGAGAGTTATGCCAGCCCTTACCCGGCACTACATGCAGGCGAGAGCCAGGCACATTAAAGAACAAGAGATACAAAGAATTTGAAACAGATTACCGAAAGCAGAGTTTTGAAGATTTTCTTGCTAAGGCTATTTTCCCAGACTTTCTTGTATGTTGCATTTTGGACTTTCACTCTTCTGTCATGTTCTGTCATTTGTCTGTTCTGGAGAACTTCTCATTGATGTCAGCCAATGTCTGAAGAAGACTTTAATATTAATACTGAGTATTTCCGTAGATATGCTTCTTTATTTGGCTTCGCATGCTTCGAAAGGTCTGAAAATGCTGTCCTACATGTTTTACTGATGAGATAGTTGCACACAAAAAAATCTTGAGAACTAGCAGAAGTGGCAAAAGATGTCAATGTTAGCATTAGGAATAAAATTCCAGCCCCCATTTTGACTGTGTATTCAAAGATTACACTGCCTTCATTAAACGGATTTACATTTCTTTTACAGGCAAAACCTCCACTGAAATAAAAGTGCTTTCAGAGAATGGCTTGATTGCAATTTAAAATTAGCTGTTAGCTTGATATATAATAGAAGTTCAACACTTATGTTAAATAATTTAAGTGGAAAAGTACTGTTCCATTACCTGCAGGCATGTTAGGTTTACATATGTATATAGTGAACTTAGGGGATATAGTCAGAATAATATATATGTATGTAATCTACGATAATGTCCCAGGGGCTTGGATTTTCTGAAGAGCCTGTTGGATTTAGGCATTCAACACATACTGCATTTTAGTGAAATATGGGCACCTAAATTCTATAAGCTCCCTTTAAAATACTTACCTGGGAATTTTGTCTCCAACAGAAATTTGGAACAGGCTTCATTAGATATTACATTGTTTTAAGCTGATTTTTATTGTGTAATGAATAGTCTTTGAACAGACATTTTGGATGAAACCCTAAAGGGTTATGGTTTTGCTGAAATTTAGGCACAGAACTGTATATTTAAATATCAGAACTCTATATTTACATATTAGAATAGGGGATGGGGGTGGGGGATATTCTTTTCCTCTTGCTTAAATGCCATGTTTGAAAGTAATGTGCAAATTCACATTTACAATCAGTTTACTCACAACCTCGGCTTATATGAGTTAGGTGCCAAAGCTGTAATTCATTTAGCAAAAGTATAGCATACCAAATTTTAGAAAAATGTTTGTTAAAAAACTGTTTTTTCTTAGAGATGATGGGAAGCAGAATTTGTTACTTTTTGGGAAAAAAAAGTAAGTGGGCAGTTTTTACAGGTCAAGGTTGAGGTCAATAGAAAGAACTGAGTGACTGGATCTGTACAGTGCTGGCAGCACAATTAAAAAAGGGAAAAAGTATTGAAAAAAAAAAGAGAATAGCTGCCAGTGGTACTTATCCTTCAACCTTCACAGCTGGAAAAAAAGTAGCTGATTTTATTTGTCTGACTATAGTTAGATGTAGGATTGGCATGTTTGCTTCACCTTTGCATAAATTGCTAACAGTATGGACAGGAGGTTCTCAAAAAGAACAGCATTTTAAAAAACAAACCTGTTTTCTCTTGCTAAGTAACAAACAGAAGATGAACATAAAAAGAGAAACAAATACTTTGGGCTAATTTATCTATTTATTCCTTCTGAGCTGCTGTTCAGTTTTACAACAAAGCTTGTATTTCTTGGGAGAAATCAAAACTACAGTAATTTTTCCATTGGCTGAATGAGCTAGATAAATGGTACTCAAGTAGTTGTTTTCAGAATCCAAGTAGTTTACTAAAGTATCTTAATTAATTGGATGTTCACTTTAATAGTGAGGTTTCCTGTTTGTAGGCAGTGCTCTGTAGGAAGAACATATATTTGATACATAAATGATACATATGGTTTCAGAAGGCCCATATTTATTCAAGATCTATTTTTACTAAACAACTGTTTCAGATTAACAAACAACAGGAAATAAATGGAGGTGACAGAAAATAGGCTTCAGATGAGAAGGACAATAGAAAAAATACAGCTGATTCCAGATCTGTCAAACATATATGCTGTTTCTTTTATCAATCACTCTATTTACTCTCAAATTTCTGAGCTAAGAGATGCTGTCTTTCCTTTTATTCCTTTTTTTTTTCTATCCTGATTTTCCTTTTCATTCCTTTTTAATAGAAAGAAAAATGCTTCTCTACAGAACTACACTTTTGAAACTGATATTCCATGCTTTTTAAAAGTAGTATTTCAAATTTTTTGGTATCACTTCCAAAAACCAGAACAGGAGACTGCAGGAAGCAGCAAACATTGCAAATCTCCTTTTCTTTCCCCCTAGATTATTTGCCATACTGAATGTCTATCTTTAGGACCAACCAGTATTTAGATTATGGATTCAGAATTCCTTTAGGAGTGATTTTTTAAAAAAAAATGTTTATTATGGTATTACTGCAAAAAAATTTTTAAGTTCTAGTCATGACTTGTTTCTTGTGGAAATTATAATTTATTGCAATATTTGTTCAATTCAAATAGGAAAAAAACTGAAAGAGATCAAGGAAAAAAGTGTATTTTAACTGACAGAAAATGGAAAGATACTTAGCCTGAAAAGCTAAATTATAGTTCTTCAGTATTTATTCTGCTTCTTACTGATTATGAGGAAAACTTTAAAGGATTTGCCCCTGATTTATATACATGTATGCTGCAAAGACCAGGCATATGTTGTAATATTAGATAGATACAGAATATGTATTTGCTTGAAAGGAAATCTAGTTGCTCATCTTCAGCGAGCTATGTCTTACTTTATCTAAAGTTAAATATAAATACAGGTGCTGGAATGGAGATTTTCTTTCCCTCTAATGCTGTGAGCAAAAAGTAGGCTCATCTTTTTTTTTTCTTTTTCTTTTTTTTTCCCCCTCTTTTTTTTCCTCCTCATTTTTATTGTTCTGTGTAAATGTAATTTGTTAATCCTGTGAAATTTGTCATAGATAAATTTGCTTGGATTATCTTGTCACCACCGTATCTGCATTCTTTTGTTCATTGCTTATTCATAATTTAACAGTCTGGCAGTGAGCCTTTTTGGGATGCTCACAAAAGATATATGACCTCTACCAGCTGCTACTATAACCTGCAGAATGCACAGCAAGACATTAGAAACGTGAGGATTCCTCTACTGATTAAAGTGCTCTTCATTTAAACAGTCTGTTCATGAGAATCTCAGGAATCTTTGTGGGTAGCAGTTTTGATTTTTCTTTTCTCACAAAATTATTTCTAATATTTTCTTCTGAAGGGAAAAGTAACATTGAATCTTAAGATGGTGATGCTTAGCTTTCAGGTGGACTAATGGAAATTAAATCCCTCATTATATATGCCTGTGTATGCATAAGTGTGTATGTGTATTTACACATTTTCACATACCTGTAACAATATCTATGCATGTGTGTATATATATATGTATTTCCTGCAGTTTTACAGTGGGAGAAATTAATGCCCATGTGTGCTATTTTAAAACTAACTCATCTATTAGGATATTTTTCAGCACATATTACTATGCAGTACTAATTTACAGAAGAGTTATACAGTTTAACCCTGCTTTAGCCCTAGTGTCTTACAGACCCTATTGTGTAAATACTCAACATTATACAGTACATGAAAGACATTAAATATAATGTTACTTGAAGTGTAACAACATTTTAGATTTTCATTATTCTCCTGACTCAATTTAGCATATAAATTTTTCCCTTCTTCACTTATTTTTTCTTTTTATCTGCAGATCAGCTTGTGAGTAATGGCTAGTTTTTACCTCCCCTTTGTGCTGGCACATGATTATAGTTCAAAATAATTCATTGCTAATCCATGCAGTATTGGTTCATCTCCATCACTTTGTTTTGTGATTAGAGCCTCGGGCCTGTAAGAACATCCTTCTGCACAGTTTTCTGTCCTGATTTTCTTTGACTGCATCCCATTTTTTAAGTAGTTCTAACATTACTGTTCACCTATCAATCCTATTTAATTTTTAAAAATGTATCAGTTAAAAGAAATTAATACTTTGTGGGGTTATTTTTCCAGGGTTTATGAAAAATATTTGTTTTCCACTGCAATAAGTCTCCAGCAGTGGTGTGTATATGTCTTGGTTCATCTCAGCTGATGATGGAAATCTGACTTGAGTTTCTCATTTTTCCTTAGCAGTCTGAATTTCCTCTCTACTTATTTACATTAGGTGCCCCAAGAAGTCCAGAATCTTAAAAAGAAACACTGTTTCTTTCTTGAAACAGACTACAATAGAATAGAAATTACTGTCTTGTCATTTTCAACACAACATTTCAAGCAGAGCTGGTGTAAAATAAAGCTGACAGAAGAACTTTTAAAATATATAGGGTGTGATCCTACTATGATCACTATGGTTGAAATTACTGTTTATTGGGTCAGATATGAACTGATGTGACACTGGAACTGGGCTTATCTGATATAATGATATTGTAACTTTATCAGATTTACATTACATATTTCCAGATTTTGAAGAAAATCCATAATTTTATTTCACAACAAAATATGCTAATTTTATGAGAAGGTCATCTAAAAGATTTTTCAAGACTTTGTTTCAGCATTGAGTAGTCCTGTGTTCCTTTTAATAATTACTTTCATCTCATTGTAGCCGTGTGTTTGAAAGTGTAGGTCAATAAGGATGATCGCATTCAGAATTTCATGATCTGTGTAGTGGAACAAATTGAAAGCAAAGCCTGTATCAATCACTGTGAAGGGAGGGTTAATTGTTACTGCTTCTCAAGCCTGTGGACAGATAAACCAGTAATGAAATACTTATTGCTCTGATATGTGAATGGTTAAGGATGAAACAATGGAAACAGAAGCAGTCTCCAAAGATAACAAAAAACTAAACCAAACCAAAACAAAAAAAAACCACCCCCCTCCCCCAAAAAAAAAACAAATTAAAAAAGGCAAAGAAAAAGAATATTTTGACCTAAAGTAATATACTGTATATGCTGTGTATTAACATTTTGAAAGTAATTTTGTTTTCATCTAATAGAGCCTTCTAGGAATGGTGTAAGACAGTAGAATGTATAAGGTTTCTAAAGCAGAAATAAAACATGAATTTTACTGCTTTTATTATGCAAACAATTTAAAAGGTTTTACATGAAGCCTGGACCTTAGGTAAAAGTAACATTTCTACATTAAATGTTTTCTTTTCTCTGTTTTAATTTGTAGTACCTTAAAGTGTTTATTTCTTTTCTTTCTTTAAAAACACAGCTGTATTTACTAAATCAAGTATGTTTTGTTTTCATGTGATGTTGTTTTAAAGCATTTTGCCTACAGCGAAGCAGGACTCTAAAAGAATGTTTAAAGATAGAAGCAGAAAAATAAAAATAAGTGCAAAACCAAATTACGATACTACAGTAAATATTTAACTATTTCTAGATTGTGAACTTAACATTTTAAACATCTGTTAGTTACTTATATGTTGAAATATATGCAAAAATATTTAGCCAAATTGAAGTCTTAGGCCCATGACAATCATCTCAACACAGTGGGTAGTTCTGAAAATTAATGAGAATGATAATACTGTAAAGACTGTTCCAGAGTTTGCCCAAATTCATTATCTAAGACTCTTGTTAAGAACATCTCAAAGAATTTTAACCAGGAAAATATATTAATGGCTCAAAAGCATTTTTCAAAATGGTGATTTATAAAAGTATAATGGAATTATATATGCAAGAGCTGTAGTTAGAAACACAAATAACATAGGAGCAGCACATTATGAAGGAACATTTTCCAATAGCTAGAGTACTTGGCTTTGATTTTGTCCATAGGTGTCAAGGTTTAACAATTTATATTTTGAGATGAAGGAAATGAAATAGTCTAGGCAACTTATAAAAAGAAAAAAAAAAGTCTTCTTGTTAGCTACTTAATGAGGCCTAGAGCTGCTTAAAAGTTAAGCAAAGTAATTAATAATTTTAGAACTTGTATAAACATCTTCTAGCACTTTGAAACGTCGAAAAGCATTTTCAGGAGGAAGGGTGATGAGACACATCTTTAGATTTCTCTTCAGAATGTTAAGAATTTCCTGTTGCCTGTTTCCTGATGGGATTGACGCAGCTGTGTATCATATGGAATGAAAGAGGAACCAAGTGCCTGACTTTGTTTTATTCAAGTCTTCACTTAAGAAAATGTATGTGTTGATTTTAGCTCTTTTTTCAACACATTGCTGATATGAATGCTATACACAAAATTGTCCAAATGGGAGCTAATTACAATTAATTTATCTTTTTTCTAAGGGACAGAAAATGTTAATAAATAAAGTAGATCAGTAAGAATGGTGGTGGGTTTTGGTTTTTTTTTCCTTTTTCTTTGCTGTGTGCAATGAAAAAGAGAGAGCTTGGAAGATTACTGTTATTTCCATTTGTATTTTCAGAAGTGGTTGGTGTATAGAAGTATCTGTGAGTATTTGCATGTGCACGTGTCATTGTTGGAAAACAAGTTAGTTTATAGAGTTTCTTACTCATTTTGGCTGTTGTGCAATCACATAGCCCATCAACAAAGCTTCTTTCATGGGAGATGTGAATGCAAAATAGAGAGGAATAAGAGGATCAAAAAAAAATTTTAAGTAATAATTTTGTTATAGCCTGTTCCACTTCATGGACCAATTCTTCCAAGACAGTTCAGGGTGGGAAACTGCATTTGTTAAATTTTTTTGTAATTTCCTTCTCTGGCAAGAGAAAGCTTAGCAGAAGATTGCAAATGTGGTTAACTGATCTGGGAATGGGTCACAAAAGGCGATGCAGATCCATAGCAGTGGGGCCACCCTTCCGCTTGTGTCCCAGTTCCTGGTAGAGCCTTGTAAGGCTGTGTGCTACTCACTTCCAGTTGGAATTCAGAATAACTCAGGTCAATATGATCGTCTCAGAGGGCTGTATAAGGCAATTTCAGTTGCTAAATAAAAGCCCTGGGCATTGCAATACTATGAGTAAAGTAGCTTCTCAGCATCCTACTATGGCCCTATGCTACTGAAGCAGAAACAGGCAGAGTGCAGAGCGCGTTGCAGTGAAGGGCAGTAGTGCTAAGGGCATGCTGAAAGGCAGAGCAGAGGCACATGTGACTGAGCAGGGTGATTGCACTGGTCACTTCTCAGACTATCTCTCCAAGCAAGATACAGACTTCTAAAGACCACTTTAGTAATTGTAAATTGCACTTTAAATCTTTAGCTTTGATTCTCTCAATCTGCCAGCCAGCTGTGCAAACAGTTGACCACTCCTTGTTCTTTTTGCCCTGTGACTTCTTGACAAATGTCATCTTTCTGCTGCCTTTGGATACTGTGATCACTTCTTTAGCACATCCTTTGGAGTATCTTTCTCATTCATTACCCAGCTTTGTGTGGGAGTTCTGCAGCATGTTGTCTCTCAACCGCCCCCTTCCCCCCCCCCCTTATTCTGCTCTTCATCTTTGCATAATCTTATGCAGAAAGACAATTTAAGTATCATCTCTTTGCAGATGATTCATAGACTTATGCTATATCTATCTCAATGAAAATGTAGTCTTACTTCTCTGTCATCTCCTTATGGCCTATCTTAGATTCCCTTAGTCAAAACAGATCTCTTAGAGTTCTTTACAAGCCCTCCATCTACTCTTCAACTTAACACTCCTATATTGCCTGTTAGGAGAGTCTGTAATTTGGCAGTCTCACTGATACAAACCTCTTCCTCGTAGCATAGTAGTTAAAAAGGCAAATAGATTATTTGGTGTGAGTAGGAAAGAAATAGAAAAACAAACCGAAAACATGAATGCCAATCCATACATCCAGTGTGTGAAATCTATCTGTGGTGTGTATTTTTGTTTTCATTATTTCAAATGGATGCTGTAGTTTGAGATAAGGGCATAAAAGCTGATGAGCTAGACGGAAGGAGTTTGTCAGAGGAAGAGTTAAAATAAAATACTTCCTCTGGGAAAAGAGATGACTGAGCAAGGCCTCAAGAAGGTAGTTGGGGAACAAGTATACATTAACGTTAATATTATGAGAACAAGGAAACATCCAGTGAAATTCTCAGGAAGCAGTTTTAAAACATTTAACAGAAGCAGTAGGGTGGTGGTTTTTGTTTTGTTTTTTTTTTCCCCCATGGCTTTTCTGTGTGCCTCCCTTCCATCCTACTGTGTAGCATGCAATTGAATTGCTCAGTGGAATTCCTTGCCAAAGGGTGTTTTAGAGGTCAAAATACGAACAGGCTCAAAAATGCATCAGGCATTACTCTATTACATCTCTGAGGAGCTGCTAAGTATGATGGCGATGAAGCAACTCAACTTCCGGAAGTTTTTACACAGCTGAGTGCTGGATGCTGACATGGAATATCATGGAAAGGGATGCTCTTTCTCTACTATATTGTTTTTTTTACTGACCCAGTGTAACTTTTGTTCTATTCTGAAGTTCTTTGCATTCGGACTCCATCAAAGTCTTGCAGGCTTTTTCTGCCTAACATTCCTTTTGTATGCTTTCTTGCCTATTCTTCAGTAAAATGCTCATCCTCACTACCATTGAGAAATATTTTTTCTCCAATCCTATCTATCCAGAACTGTCTTACAGAGAAAATTTGCAGAGTGAGAGACTGTCACACTGACCATGTCTTTTTATGTCCCCCCTAACATCTTTTCTCTGGTGCATGAAATATTAGTATCTTGCCCTAAGTTTCAAGTCCAGTCCTTCTTTACCCAGCTCCATCATACTATTCCTCTTTATCAAGGTTTTCCTTCAAGCTGTAACACCAGCCCTGTTGCCCGTTTACTATTTTGCAAACACACATTAGTTTTATACCTTATGCTTGGTCTAGAATTCCTTTGTAACATCACCTTTTGGATTCATCTTTCTTCCCAAGTTGTTCCTTACTTGAAATGCCTACAAATGCAATAAGCTACTTTTAACTAGATATAATTTCTGGTGATGCTAGCTGCTGTCATCTTACTCCTTCTAAATATTTTCCTCTCTCTTATTTGATACTTGGTCTCTAGGATTTTGGGGGCCCATGGCAGGGATTTTGTCCTGTGGTACTTGGTTACGTGGTGGATGTGTTAGTACTGCTGTTACTGCTGCTAATATGAGTATTTTATCAGTGTGCTTTGTTGATCTGGGATGATGAGTTCCTGTAAGAGAAGTGATGTCTTTTAAATGTGTTAAGGTGTGAAATTTTTATGAAATTCAGAAGAGATGGAACAAATTAATAACAGAGTAATCCACTGAATGTTACTAAATACATATTTATTTGAGGAAATGCCTGCACTGAAAATGATTGGAAGGAGACTTTGGGTGCATATTTCATATGCTGTCACTTTTCTTATGTTGTTCCTTGCAGCTGCTTTTGAGGATTGTTGGAGTAGGGATACAGGAAACACTAGTCTGACCCAGTACTCCTGTTCTTGCATTGTTGTGTAGAATGTTTCTGGAAGCTGTAGCAAGTCTCCTTGGTGATTCTCTCGCTTAGAACATTGTTGAAGAAAATGATCACGGTTAAATAGTTTTGGCTACTGTAATTTTCAGTGCATTTCATGAATGGATATGAAATGTGTCACAGCTTAATTACCCTTCCTACCTAATGTGTTTTTATCTCATGTTGATATGATTAAAGAAAACCTTATATGGACTGTATGGAAAAGGCATCATACCATACAATGCCTAGGAAAAAAAAAGTGCCTGCTTTGAAGAGTTCATAGTTTTAATTGCTGTTTATTCTTCATTTGTTGGAAAGGGTTTTCTGTAACACAGTTAATTTTACACTCCTATTTGAAGTTTTATTTTTTTTATGATCAAGCAAAGTGCATATTAAACAGATTGAATTCATCAAAATTAAATGCTTGGATATTATTTTTGCTTGGTGAAACCCCAATGGCAAAAAAATAATTGTGGTACTGACTTGAAAATTGCAATGAACATGTGTGAACTTCAGCATGTATTATACTTTTGCACCAGGATGCAGGCTATTTTATACATAACAAAAATAAACAAAATCAACTAGTAATGATATGGGCATTAGTTTAAAGGACATGTAATCTAAATATGCATTGATTACTTTTGTCATAGATATGCAATATCAGACCCATATAATTTCTGAAAATCATTTTTTGAAAAAGAACTGATTTGGAATAACTGTTTTCATAAATATCTAAGTTTGCATGTTAGCAGAGATGAGTTATCATGTATGCAAATTCAATTAATTGAATGCTCAAGTATTTGAAGTCATGTATTTCAGTTGCATCAGTGTAGCCTTGGCACTACTAGAAAGGCTTCAGGTTTATCTAGGTAGCTGCAGGTATACAATTTGATCTTTCTTGAGTTCTAGCTTGAAATACTTTCTCTTGTGTTGATTTGTTTAAGAAAAGGGAGGTGAAAGACGAATTGTGGAATGCTGTTCATCAGGAGGTTGGTATCCATAACTAATTGTATAGTAGTGGTCTGATAACCAGGTCTTTAATCAGGAGGAGAGATTTGGAGAGTTCCAGGAGGGGGAATTGAAAGTTAGGTGGGCACATTTTCTGTTACTTTGAGAGGGAAAATGGTAGTTGTATTCTAGAAAATTGTAGACTTCTGCGGAAGATAAATACAGCTCAGAAACCTACAGGAATGTGTTGGAAAGAGAGTGAAAGGAAGCTGGATTTCTTCCACAGCAAATTTGGAAGTGTAGGAAACAATTTCATTTCTTTTCAGGTTAGAACATTTATCACCAGTCTTGACCAGGGCCTGATTTTACTGTATGATGTCATGAGAGGCGTAGGCTATGACTTGCTTCAAAATAACAAAAGAGCTGAGGTTGGCAGGAACCTCTGGAGATCATCCAGTCCAACCCCCACCGCTGAAGCACGGTCATCTGGATCAGGTGTCCAGGTCTGTGTTAAATTAGGTTTTGAATATTTCCATGGATGAAGATTCTACAGCTTGTAGAATCAGCTGACCAACTTCTAGTGTTTGACCACCTCATGGCAAAAGAGGTTTTCCTAATATTCAGTTGGAGTTGCCTGTGTTACAGCTTCTGTCTTCATCTCTTGTCCTAAAGCTGTACACATCTGCAAAGGGTCTGGCTCTGTCTTCTTTGTAGCATTCCACTAGATATCTGTAGACAGAAATTTCTTTATTTCACCTCCTGTGCTTGTGGATGAACAAACCCTGCTCTCTTAGCCTCTCATAGTACATTGTGCAGTGCAGTCCTCTTAGTGTCTTGGTGGCTTTCTGCACTGGCTTGCTCCAATAGGTTCCTGTATTTCTTGTCCTGGAGAGCCCAAAAGATTCACAGGTGTTCGCAAGAGTGGGGCACCTACTGCATCCATTCTAGTTAATACAGCTCAGTATTGGCCTTCTTTGCTGCAAGGCTGCACACTAATGAGGCCCAGCACAGTCCTGAGATGTGATGTTTTGTGTGGAGTACACCAGCTCTGAAATTTTAGAGCTGTCTAATATGAAACACTGATTTTTTGCATCTTAGTGCAGTATAGTGAATGCAAACTTTGCAACAATAATGTTAAGGATGGGTCGGTAACAGCAGTAATTTTGAGTGGCTGAACAAACTCTGTTTAAAAGATAGACCACGCAAGACAGTCTTTAACTGTGATGAAGTTTGTTATATGTGATATTAAATAATGGGTAATTGAGTATATTGAGTTTAAGGGATAGAAATTCACCTGCAATGAAGCAGTGGGAGTCTAGAAAAGAAAAATTAAATCGGAGTATTTTTAAAATATTGGGGATCATAATGGATATATTATGATTATTATAGAGATCATAATAGATCATAAAATTATGGCTGTAGCATAATCCATAGGTAATGAGTATCACTTATTTTCTACATGGAAAAATCACAGGAAGGTACTAATCAGAAGTCTTTTTTATATCCAAAATTATGCAAAACTGTTTCCAGTTCCAGTGTTCTGGGAACTGTGCAATTTTGTTTGTTCCTCTACTACTTAACATTGTGGACAGGATTAATCAGAAATAGAAGCATGCTACAGACATTCTTTAGCATCAGTGGTTCATGCTAAATTCAGTGTCTGCATTTTTTTTAATTGCTTATAAGCTGTGCCTTGGGCATCAAGAGGGCTCCTGCCACTTGGGATTTTTTTTATGGTTACTACAAGTATATTCCTAAGTATTCTGGAAGAAACCAAGGAAGTCAGTTCTATATTGCAGGTGATAGGTAATTTGAAATAAGTGTGAATTTTTCAGAGGTCCAGTGACACTGAATCTTTAAAAAGAAGTCCACTGGAAATGGAAATTTAACAGGAAGAAAATGGGATGAAAAGTTTGTTTCTACATTAGAAATGGGTGCATGAGAAAATTACAAGTAGCTTTTAGAAACTCGTAAAAGCTGAAGCTAGTGACATTTGGTTAGCTCTATCTGATATGTCTCTAAGAGATATGAGGTGCTTCAGGAATGGAAAAAACAGGATTAAATATTAAATTTTCCCTTAATTGTGCAGAAATGTATTGCATCAAGTTGGCCATATAGAAATGCACAAAATAAAGTAGATAGATAATTTTTAACAACTGCTCTGGACATTAAAAAAGAGCTCCTGTGATCATTCACCACTTCAAAGCCTGATTTTTTTAACCACTTTTACATGTCATGTTGATGTCTATTGTTTCCTGGAAATAGAATTATTACAGGAAAGAAGTTCTTGTTTTGTGGTAGCATCAAGCTGCTGGAGAAATGCCTACTGTTGAAATGGGCAGCACACAGATTTAAACATTATTTTTTAAGGGGAGCATTTTGTTTTTGAAGTGAATCATAAAGGATTACACTGGGTGCAGAACATATGAGACCACTAGCCATATAATTAGGTGCAGTTTCCCTCTGCTGTCAGATGATTTCACTGTTTCTTTCACATGTTAAAAGGCTTGCCTGTCTGGTGCTTGCTTCTGTCCTTACATTTGAAACACTGTGCTTATTTGTGGGAGGGCAGAGGGCTGAAAAGAAATGAAGAAATTCTCTGGGAAAGCTGACCTTGGTAAAGAAGGAAACATCTTCATGTTCACTAAGGAACTGAGCTTCATTTGTGAAACAGAGGGTCCCAGATGGAATCTCTCAGGTGAAAAGCTACCTTCTAAGTAGAAGTACTGTGGAGTCTTACCTAGTTGTACAGAGCTGCACAGCTTTTACTAGAAGGACCAGATAAAAGTACTGAAAATTTATCACTGTAACCTGATGGCTGGACTGAGGGTAAAAAGGGTCTTTTGTTCTGCAGGAGAAAGACAGGAATGTTAGTTGGTGGGGGCAGCATTTTTCTGGAAGTCTCTTTAGCTTCCATTTGGAATTATTTGGGTCTGTATGTGGTGTGGACACTTCTTTCTTCGTCTCTTGATCCCATGGGCCAAAATGTCCAAGGTATCCTGATGAAGGTGTATCTGGCTGTGCAGTGAGAGCACACCTATGTTGCAGGTCCAAGCCCAGAGGCTGTCTGCCCATCCTTTGGTGATATGATGGGGCTCTCCCTTAAAGAGCCCAGGACATGGGCAAGGATGATGTCCTATGTCCATTGAATGGTTTGGGGAACTGGATTGCTGTCCAAATACTTAAGCTCTTTTAGTGAAGGTGAAGGCAGGAGGCAAGATCAGATTTGCAATGCTTTGTCACAGTAAGTGTTCGTGTGTAGAAAGAGTGGAAACAAGGATGTAAATTGCTGCGTGTTTCTCCCTCATAGCAGTGGGGTGGAAGAAGGTAGGGAAGGCTGACCAGGCATTACTCGAGAGCAGGACAGAGTGCGGACAGGAGACCTAGCCTGAACATGCACTGCTGTCCAGCAGCTGGTGCTTTAGGGATCTTGCTTTCACTTTGAAATGTAAAATATACTATAATCAAAGTCTGAAATAAGCACCTTTAAAAGGAAAAGAAAATTGGTGTGCTTTCTTGCTTTTTATGACTTGATGCTTTTTGTGTTTTCCATGACTTTTAAATTAGAGGGTGAAGCCAGAACTCTCTTACAGGTGGACATTAGAGGCCCAGCTCCTTGTTGGTAAACATTTGTCATTGTGGCATGCAACATGCAAATACTTTTATTTAATTTGTAGAATTATTTTACAACAGAGTGAGCTAAAATCATCATTCACCTCTATAGATACCTGCTCTGGACAGCTATTTTTAACTGATTTCTTTAGTTGAGTACTAGTGATGGCTTGTTAAACTGAAGCCAAATAGAATAGGTACTTCAAAGAATCTTGATATGGATTTGGAGAACTGTGAAGATGCTTTATAAGATTTAAAAGATGTAGAAATCATTGAGATGCTGAAAACTTCATGCAAGAAGCAATAGATTAATCATTAAAATAGCGCTACATAAACTGCTTAATAAAGTGCTAATAGGATATTTAAAAGTGTGTCTTGTAATAATACCTGAGATATACCTTTCTTAAAGAGATTGTTTTAAGATCACATATTGACAGACGTATTTTTAGCAGTGATTGTTACTACATCAAACTTGAAAGTTTTTGCCTCTGGAGAGCACATAAAACTTTTTCTAGCAAACTCCTTATTAGTGTAAAGTAATGGATACCAACAGATGAAATTTGAGTATTTAATCAAGAGAAAATCTCATTTTTGCATAAGGCCAGCAACATTAAAAACACAGAATTTGGAGGTTTTATTTCTGTGGTCAGGTTCACTAAAAAAAGTAATTGTCAATATATATTTCTCTACTTCAGATTTTTTAAGATAATGTGATCAGCTGCTTTGCTGACAGAGTATTTATTTGAGTTCTTATTGAGCTATGGATTTATTTATTTGTCCATAGAGATAGCATAACAACTAATCAAAATAATATAGAGCTAACTTTTCATAAAATATAGTGTGAAACTGAGCTAGAAATATAATGATAAAAATAAACCATGATCACTCTTGATCACAAATAAATTATTAAAAATTATTCACTGTCTGTCTTTTTACAATTAAACATGATGAAATTTATGAAGCAGACTTAAGTTCTACATTTTCAAAAATATGTAAACAAATCCTGTCAATTGTTTTGTGCTTACCATGAAATTTAAATTTCTCAAGTAACTTGGTAGTCAGACACATCTTTGTCACATATTCAGGTTTTCTAGGTGAGGCTAAATAAGGCAGATAAATAAGTATATATATATATCTTATACATACAAAATATACATATATAAATAAAGGTACTTCTTGTGTAAGAGATTCCGATATTAACAAGGGCAAAGAAAAGTAGTAGTGGTTGTAAGTTCATCACAAATAATTTCTTTCCCAGGAAGTACAAAGCTTCTCTTAGAGGCTGTGATTCTGAGTGGGGAAGTGGTGTGTGGCAGAATGTGCAGTAATGAAGTTGTCAGAGTTTACACTTTTCTTACTGGAAAGGTGTTCATTACTGCTCTAGCGATGAATTTACTACCGCATGATGTAAAATAATTTGGCAGATGTATTTTATTTAGGTAAATGAATATAAACCAGCCTACACTTTTTTTGAGAAGTTAGCTGTGCAGCAGAAATATACTAAAGCTTTTTAAATCTTTCAGTGGAAAATACAGATTAGAAGAAAAAAACTTCAGGATGTCTGTTGATGGACAACATTTTGCCTGTGCAAATGTAAAGAGATTTCTGCAGTGAATTGAGTTATCTGATTAAGAGAGTGGAAATAATTAACTAGATTAAACAAACAAACAAACAAAAAAAGAGGTTACTATTGTAAGAATTATACTAGAAATTGAAATTAACTCCTGAATAATTGAATTTCTTACCTGTAACAGTACATAAAAGTATCTAATGATAGTTCTTATATAAATGAGGTCAAATACATTGTCAGAAGAGTTTATATATATTCACAAAAATAATTGCAGCAGGAAGCACAGCTTGTCAGATATACTGAGAATTCTTAAAAACTAAGGGGTTTGAATGAAAATCTGGGTGACTCTTAACTAATCTTGCACATAGATCAAAATCCAAGCCTATCCACAGAGATTTGATTTGATCCACTGATATTAAAATGTTGAACAGAGAGGCAGTATCTAATGTTCTTCCATTTAAAGTGGATTTAGTAGCAATAACAATGTCAAAATTATTGAAATTTGCATTTTCCAGGCTTTAGGATCATACTGGGAATATCAGTGTGGATTAATCATGAGCTCTCTTTTCTCTAATAGAAAGTATTAGTATCTGACTACTAATAGCAAGCAGTCAGAAAAAAAGGTGTAAACTGTGAGTAATTTTTTGCCATTATTTATATCCAGCAATTCCACTGGTGTTAATGAAGTTGCAGAGTGTAATTGAAAAGAGAAATTGGCCCTCTGCTACTGAAATTTAATATATACTCTGAAAATGTTTTTGAGGAAAAATAAATGAGTTCTACGAATAATTCAAGTGAAAGATGGGATTTGCTTAGCTTTAGGTTAAAATCTTGATGGGGTAAACACGTTTTTGCCTCAAAGTTTTGTGATTATTCGATTAATACATTGGTGTTGATTTTCGCTTTATCAGTGAGATGCCCCCAAGAAGAAGTGAAATTGAAAAAAATTGATTAATTGCTGCTTATAATTAAACACATAGAAATTAAAAAAGAATAGTATTGATATTTTATTTTATTATATTTTAATGCAGGACTCCTTGGAGACAAGATTAATTGAAAGGAGAAAGAGAAGCAAGCCCTTAAGGCTGGATAATGTATTGCTTTCAATTTCACTTGCTAGTATAAACAAAGCAGATGCTGAAGTTGCCCAAGAAATTGAAACTTGCAGATTTGTTTAAGTAAACATTTTCCATAAGTACTAGTAAATGTTATTAAAATTTCTAGCTTTAGAGAAAGGCTACTTTAGAGCAAAAACATAAACAATGTTCTCTACTGAACAATTATTTGAAATTGCAGGGTCATATTTTCAAAACAGTCAAAGTGGTTCAGAATCTTAAATTTCACTTTCAGATATATTTTATCTACAGAAACGTTAATCTCATTGAAAAGCACAAAAATATGTAGGTGCTTAAGGGCCTGTTTTGAAAAATGTGACTTTGGTTTCCCAATCACTACTATTTTTTACATTTTTGCCCACTAGCAATAAAATGCTACTTGGATTGTGATTTTCACAGAAGAACATGCCAGTATCACAGAACCTCGTCCAGTTTTCAGTGGAAGCTGGACTGGGTTCCTTATTTCTGAAAGAAATTCTTTTTAAAGCAATGGGTAAATTCTTTGAAGATGTGGAAACCCAATATCAAGCAGTAGATACTGAAGAGTGTCACGATTACACAGGTGAACA
The DNA here is from genome assembly GCF_031753505.1 of Anomalospiza imberbis. Classification (NCBI taxonomy): domain Eukaryota; kingdom Metazoa; phylum Chordata; class Aves; order Passeriformes; family Viduidae; genus Anomalospiza; species Anomalospiza imberbis. Next base: position 26,401,898 of record NC_089686.1, on the reverse strand, counting down.
CTTAAAGCCTAATAAAAATATATGATATATGCAGATACTTCAGGCTGAATTATCATGTGTTTTTAGATAATATAACTTTCAAAATGGACTGGTGATCTTCTAAGTGTATGCTAATGCAGCAAGAATTGTGATACACATTCTCTTCCTGTTATAACTCTTTGGCCCAGCCTTTTGAACCCTTGCATTCCTATATAGAATTAATAGTTAAGTAGAGGGATCTTACCCAATTAAGGAATTTCAGAATCACTCATATATTTAATGAATGAATGCTCATTGCCAACATACAGTATGCCAGAACATCAAGTTATCCAAAGAACAGAGCATCCATTTAAGATTTATTTAAAATTAAATAAGCAAAACTAGACAAAATATGAAACAGATACAGTGCTACAAAATATAGGAAAAAACAGCCCATGGATATAAATTTGTGTTAAATATTTTTCTGATTTAGGGAATTTGTATTCTTCTGTTTGTCTTGTAATGGTGATCTATTCTATCCTTACCATTCAGAAGCAAGCAGGCAGAAGGCTTTATTTTAGATTTTTGTGTCCCCATCTAGCCTTTTCTATTATTTTAAGTGCATGGCACAAGTTTATTTCTGCTTGTGGCTGGGGAAGTTACTAAATGGCTCCTCAGAAAGTGGCTGTCCTCCGAGCCAATTGAGACGTTCTGTTCTGCCAGCTCCTAGGGTCAGAGAATCGCTCTGCTGGCAGGAGCACCTGGCATTTGTCATGGAGGACATTCCCCTATTGTGTTCAGGCTATGCCATGATTGCTTTAAACACTTCAGATTAATGTGTCCCAAAAAAGGGAGAAAGAATCCCTGACAAACAATGTAGTATTAAGTGGGTATAGCTTTGTGAAGCTCTGCCAAAGATTACTAAAGAGGTGGGTTTTCTTCTGTCGTGATAGGGGTACAATGATTGCATATGTGTATGTTCCTAATTGAATTTTATTTTGTGATGTGCCTTGGAGCATCATTGCTGACCAATTCAGCCCTGTTTCAAAGCTCACAAAAGTCAATTTATGGAAAGACTCTTACTGCTTTCAAGTGATTTTGAATCATTCTCTTAGTGTAACTTTTATTAAATCTTTTATTAGTGGCAGTTTTAATGTGTCTAATATTATTAACTAGGCTTACAGAATAATAAAATTAATATATTTTACTTTGGTTTTTGTCTGATAAATGATCACAGTAGTCACTGTGCTTACTAGATAGTGCCTGTAAAATAACTCATTACTTCTCAGAAATTTAGAGTTATTCCTGAAGTTTAGGCAGCAAGATACTTCTTACATAATTAGCATAAGAAAAAACTGTAAAAAAAAAAAAAAAAAAATGAACTGTCAGATAGGTTAGAAAGTATCTCTGTAGGGATTTTCAAAACATAATCTGTCCGGGATGTATGTTGCACTTCATTTTCAGAAGTCGTGACTTTGGTTAGATTTTGAAAAATTTTTGAAAAGTTATTAACTCACATTCACTAAAATGTTTTATTAAAAAAAAAAAAGTTTTTTTTTTCACGAATAAAGAAAGTTGAATTGTTCAAATCTTTAAGTATCCAGCTGATCTCTACTTATTTATGTTTGGCCTATCCCATAATATGACCATTAATTTTTGTGAATTTCTCAATGTGTGTCCAGCATACTTCAAAGGTTTAAATACCTCTTTCAGTGCTGTATCTTGGGCTCACAGTCCTCTGTCAGTAAGTTTTTCCCTGTTTCTGTGAAGTGCAAAGGCACACATTGCCATGGGCACTATGCACACAGCTAGAGAAGATTTTAATTATGAATCTCTTAGCAGTGAGGGTACATGAGGCATTATTGCTCAGCCATTACTCTCACTGTCCCTTCATCATTTCTTTTGATTTGTACAAAAGATACAGGAATTCCCCAAACACCATTATATTCAATAGGGTCACTTTTATATTTTAATCTCTGTGGTGGGAAAGCTTGTGCTTATTTTTCTCTCGACAGCAGTACATAGAGCTAGTTTATTAGTTTGTGTTGAGTACCGTGGCTCCACTGGCTCCAGTGTTATGTTGTCAATTTACACAAGCTGAGTATATCCAGCTGAGTATGTGCAGTGCAGCTAGGAAATCCCATCAAAATTCATTCCAACTTTCCTCTTCTGCTTTTCCTATGCTTTTCTCTCTGTATATGTTTTTATGCCTTAGATGCAAAAACATTCACTTACTGTAGGTACTAGAGCCAAAATTTTATATAATGTCTTGCTATTAGTCACCAAAATAAGTCAGTGCCAGTAAGATGTTCAGGTTCTCTTGGAAGCTTGCACTTACATTTAAAACATCCAATTTTTTTTATCACTCGGGGCTTACTGCAGATGAAATCAATGAGAGATCCTTCTCTGATTTCAATGACAGCTAGGTAACACTGCTTTTTCTGCAATTCCAAATTTTAAGTAGATACTGGAAGTCTTTTTTATTCATTCACACTTATGAGTCTTAAAACCAGCATGTTTTTAAGACTCATAAATGTGAACGCATAAATACAAGAGTATTTCTATTCCTGACAATCGATATATCCTTGATATGTAGTAAGATATAGAGCAAATTTTATCAATGCATAGTATGCCTTGAACCTGTTGCTTTCCTTTCTTTTTTTGTTATTTTTGTAAACTCCTATGGTGCTCTTTGAAGTCTATTTCCTACTACATGACCTTTAGGTAGGAGCAGAGTTTCCACAAAATTCTCTTTATCTCAGCACTGACTATTGGCAAAATAGCTACATATCCTGGGTAAGCATGTATCATTGTTAACATGAGTTATTAAAAACATTATTCTTTGATAGTAGTGTAAAGTTTTGTAGTTCCAGAAGACCCATACCCACCCACACATACACACATGCATGCACACTTTTACTTCAACATGATAATCACTGTTTTTGGTCTCTTTGCTTTTGAAGAATAAGTCAGAAAGACTCCTGTAAATTGCTCCTATATTGGAGAATCATTTAAACCCATTTATGAGTAGAATCATAAATATAATTTCCTCTGTTCTTAGGAAAAGCACCAGCATTCCCTATGAGGACAAGGAGCGGGAAGGGCCAGCCAGAACACATGTATATCACACCTTCAGGGCTTCAGTGATGTTACCCTTTGCTGACTTTGGTGTTTCTTTCTTTATGCACACTTGCAAGGCAGTTGGCCAAGGGTAGTTGCAGGTAGGAAGATAAAGAGGTAACTGAGAAACTGGTGATTGTCTTCTTTATATGAAGAAGTTAAAAAAAAAATCCAAAAACAAGTCACTTAGAAAATAGCTAGACTGCAGTTATTCAAAAATAAAAAGGGTTAAAATTAGATATTAAATGAAAATTCTGTTAGTCATAGAACTAGCAAGGCTATCCTCATCATTATAGGATTTTGAGGAGGAAAAGGGATGTTATTTTAGTTTGTTTTGCTTCCTTTGTCTTCATGCATTTTAATTCTCTGACTAGGACTGACCATTATATGCCTCTTTACTGGCAGTACACTAAAGCTAAGAGCCTGATTAGCTTTTGGTACTCCTGGATTATAAATTAGTGGTAAAATATTAATAAAAAGGAAGACAGACTTATGAATGACTGGCTGTAAATTGAAGTCTGAATTCAGACAGAATGAGTTGTTCATTTCAAATTTACAGGGAGTTGACTGGTTTGGCAGAAATTTTGCTAGGAAGTGGTTTTGGATTTTGGTTTACTTCTATGGGAGTCACAAGGAATTGGAACTGGGCGTTCCTTGAAATGCAAATTTTTTGCCAGGGTTTTTTGAGCATGGCCATGGAAACCGAGGAGGCTTAGGTACTCATTGGCATTTCCCACTCTTTTTTGTGGAACTCTGCAATTAAGGGCCCATCAGTCTGGAGTGGCTGATTGGAGAAACAGAGAGTTCTTTCTTAAGTGGAAATATGCTTTCTCTGACTCAGATCTACTCTCTGGATCTCATTCTGAGTTGTCTGGAGTGTCAAGTTTAGTTAATTGTATATTCCCGTTGAGAAGGAAAACTGAGAAAAAACTGTTGATTTTGGTTTGTTGCTTCGTATTTTCAGAGGCTTGGATGTTTTTTTCTTGAACTCTAAGAAGGGCATTGTAAAAGTCGAGTTGGTATCTTGAAAAATTAGTTATTGTTGACTAGCAAGATAGGTTCAGCATAAACAAATGGTCTGAAGGGACTAATAGAAATCAAATTTACACAGTGTTAAAACCCTCCACAAACATTGTATGGATTTGATTGAGCTTTACATCAGTTAAAAAAATAATGAAGAGCTGCATGTTAAATTTTCTATGATGTCATGAATTATAATACTGAATCCAGTGTCATTAAATTGTATTTTTTGTTTCTTGTCAGCTACAACAATTCCAGCAAAGCACAATCCGTGTGAAAGTATGAATAAAATTCAGGGAGTAGCATCAAGGACTTCTGAGCTCAGGAAACTGAGTTTGGCAGTGCTAATTTGTATTAAAGTTGTTGTTGCATGACAGCAGGAAAAAGATTTAATGCTTGCCACCTGAATCAAGCCATGGAACATTGGTTTCTATAACTGCCATGAATTTGAATCAAGGCCAATATCTCTAAATTTGAAATAAACTGATACTCTGTCTTGAAAGAAGATACAGGCCACTTATGTTGCAGAAGGTATTTAGAAAATGTATTTCAATTTAATTTTCAGCAGTATATATCTTTCAAATTTTTAGGCACTTAAGCACTGGACTTTTTGGCTTTTTCTATATTCCATCAAGTATGTAGCCTTCCAGACATTTATTTGTCAATATCCATTCTTAAACTAGTACTGATTCGCACAAGACCACAGATGCTTGTTTTACTCCCAGTATTATTATGCAGCTGCTTACCTTAATCTGAAAGTCATTTTTCTTTTCTATATAACTGCATTAATGGAGAAAATCAGATTTCAAGCCAGGTAGTCACACTACGAAGCTTTAAAGTCACCAGATAAAAGCTTGTACCGTGAGCCTAAGTGTAGCAACATTGTCTTTACAACACCATGTAGTGTGATGATACCTTTCTTTCTAAAGGATCCCTATCTGCTTTACAACAAGCAGTTCAAATTTGGAATTTCTTTGTTTCTCTTCAGAAGGCAGGCAAAAGGTGAAATTCTTTCGTGTGTCTGGACTGTCTTTGAATCTCTGTGTAAATACCACATATTTACTCATATAGATTGTTTATCATTGTAACAGCAATAATTTGAATGTTTAGCTAGTACTTGGGAGCAGTGAAACAAACCCCTTCATTGCTTAATGTAAATTAAATTTTGAACTTATAACCAGGGCTGAGTGCATAAGATTGTGTGACATTTTAGGACTGGGAGTGAGAGGACTAAGTAGCAAAACTTGAACCCAGCCATGCCCTTTTACAAAACGTTTTTGTTTTTCACTGAGTACAGAAGATCCTGGTAATTGACCTATTACATGTGAATAACTTAATCCACCATTGTAATCTAGCTATCCAGATTGAAATACAGCAGCTATTTTGTAGCATGTAAGAGCAATACACAAAAATCTTGTGATGGAAGGGGGAAAAAGGTACTGTATGCATGTGGAAGTGCCAGGGAAACTTGTAGAAGTAGAAGGCAGCTATGCCGCTAAAATTATTTGATGTCTTTGTTGTCATATAACATACTTTCTGGGGTTGTCTTTCATGTCCCTGATGGAGCCCTGAGGATATACTCCATTTCAACCCTGTTTTTAACCTCTCTCTGTGCTCAAAGACACAGCTTCTTGGTGAGGAGGATGAGATTCTCTTCAGAGCTGAACAGTGCTGCTCCTTAATCGGCTGAAGTGGTGCTTGCACGATAACAAGAGGTACTAGTCTCACCCCAGGTTGTGCCAGCTTGGGAAGCTATAGAGAGGCTGGAAATTTAACCCAGATCTATGACATGGTAATACAGAGCATTATCTTTAGGCAAGCAGGCCTAGCTACAGTCCATAGTTGAAATTTAAAGTAATTTTAGAAATGCATTCAATTTTAAATGCCCCAAGGTTGCTATCATTTGTGAAGCTGCATCTCTTTCAAAGTGTTATGAACGGCACTGAATTTTTGCTTTTGGTGGATATATTATAAATATGAAGAATGATAAACTTTAGGGGTGATTAGTAGTAGAAGGAAATAAAGAAGTACTTGCACTGTCAGGTGTTAGTGCTGTCATTTAGGGGGCTACAGAGCCGGAAGGCCAGGGAGAACTGCTATTATTGAACTTGTGAAACAAAGTTACATAGTAATTTATGCCTCTTTTTTTAAGGGTGTGGGAGGTAAAATTAGTTTTCAACATTGTCTTTCCACTTATCATGGAGGCTGTTCTGCACTATTTTCTATAGATACATGTCTTTACACGCTTGTGATCTTTTGTGTATAGTTCTGGTTTATTCTACTGAGTTTCACCTTAAAATGCTATCTGGTATATGTTCCAAAAACATATAGGTACACCATATTATTGCTTAACTTTCATGGTGCTGTAAATCCCTTCTAGTATCAAATGTCTGTATTACACATGAATTTGAATTTTGAGGGGAAATAATAATTTTAAGAAGACTGAATGACTAAAACACAAAACAATCCACTTTTTTTTTTTATTATTTTTTTCCTGCACAGCAATGCAATAGGAATGGTTGAGAAACATGCAGAAACCCTGCCCTGTTCAGCCTTCATCTGTTCAGTGATCCTGCTTGTAGCTGAGAATCTTACATTATTTTCACATTTAGAACTCTTGATTTTGGACTGCTTCTCTGAAGTTTTTAGCATGTTTTCCTTCAAAAGCAGTCCCACTTTTTTTTTTTTCCTTTTATGCTTTAATGCTCTTTTTAGTAAGCACATGGCACAGTACTTGTGATGAACAACAGGCTAACAGTGTGTATTCAGTGCATGATGTTGTTTTTTAAAGCAAAAAACAGTGGATCATAAAGCAGTGAATTGTCTTTCCTGCAATAATTTCATTTATTTTGTAGAATTAAAGGGACAAAGGAGTAAGTGAAGAGGTGTTTTTCCAGACTGCCAGTGCCACAAGCTCAACCTGGAATTTAAAAGCCTACCTATATTCTTTCTGGTGCATGGACCACCAGCAATGAGGACTCTGCATCTGGAACTTAGCTACCAGTTCTCCTGATGCATAAGCCATGTACTCTCCTGTAGCTGTGCTGACTCCATAAAGAAAAATTGAAAGTAGAAAAACTTTTTTCCCATTAAAGCAATTATGAATATTCCCAGCAATTGTAATAACATGATACCATGTTTAAAGATATTTAAAAATATTTTTAATTTTGAATGGTAGTAACAGTCACATCTCTTCCTGTCATTAGTGCATTGGAGGAGTGTATTAAAGTATTAAGTCTTGTTATCCTGGGGTGCATTGGCCAGAGGGTTGAGAGATGTGATCCTCTCCCTTCTGGCCTTATTGAGGCACATCTGCAGTGCTGTGTCTGGTTCTGGGCTCCTCAGTACAAGAAAGACAAGGAGCTACTGGAGAGTGTCCAGTGGAGGCAACAGAGATGATTTGGGGTCTGGAGCACCTCTCTCTTGAGGAGGGACTGTGAGAGCTGGACCTGTTTAGTCTGGAGAAGAGAAGACTGAGAGGGAATCTCATTAACACATAGAAATATCTCAGAGGCCGGTGCCAAGAGGGTGGTGCCAGACTCTACAGTGGTGCCCAGTGACAGGATGAGGAGCAATGGTCATGAACTAAAACACAAGAGCTTCCCCCTCAACATGAGGAAGAGCTTCTTTACATGGAAGGTGGCAGAGCACTGGAACAGGCTGCCCAGAGAGGTTGTGGAGTCTTCCTGTCTGGAGACATTCAAACCCCACCTGGATGTATTTCTGTGTAACTTGCTCTAGGTGACTCTGCCTTGGCGGGAGGTTGGACTAACAGATCTCCAGAGGTCCCTACCAACTCTAAAGATTCTTTGATTTAGCTTGATATAGTATTATAGATCTGTTTGGGGCACGTTTCCCTTCTTTCCACAGGAAAAGACTGGGATCCCAGCTCCAAATTACACATGAAAAGCCAAGGTTCTCCATTCCTACCTCTGGTAGAATGTGTTCCAGAGATGATACTTAAGGAAAGATAATAGAAACCAGGCTTCTCCTGTTTTAACATTGCAGTTTTTTGACACATGTGGTGTTTGCCTACTTGAAACATGGTATGTTTTTGGCAGAGTATGTTGCAGCTGGTGTACTAATCGGTAGGTATTCAGGAAAATAACAGGCATGTGTTTATTATGGGTGGTAAGGTAACATCTTTTTATGCTGTGTATTATTTTACTTTACATATAGATATATGTACAAAAATATCACCTATATCTCAGTTCAGTAATAACATGGAATACCATGCACAACCTAAAGTGTCTTTATTTCTAAGAAATACGCAAAAGTTTGTTTACATTGTGTCTTATTACTTGTGACTGCAACAATAGTTGGAATTTCTCTGTTCAAACAGGCTATGTACATCTATCTCTGCATTTGTAGTGTGTTACTCTATACTGATAATGTGCCATTTTCCCTGGTGTAATGATGTCTTTGTTAATGCTGGGTTTAGCATTCTAGTCAGATATTAGGAAAAGTTCTTCATCCAGGAGGTGGTAGAGCATTGGAACAGACTCCCCAGGGAAGCAGTCACAGCCCCAAGTCTGACAGAGTTCAGGAAGTGTTCAGACACCACTCTCAGGCGCATGGTGTGATCCTTGGGATGGTCCAGTGCAAAGCCAGGAAATTACTTTGATGATCCTTATGGGTCCCTTCCAACTCAGCATATGCTGTGATTCTGAGTACATAACTATCTTTCACATGACGGCATTTTTAAAAGTACTAGTAAAACGCTTTCTTTTCCTTTTCTAAATATACCTTGGTGGAATGATCCAGTAGACTAGTATATGATGACATCAAAGTTTTCTTAATTATAATTTCATCATTTATCTTGGGATCACCCAAAAATTCCTTCCTGTAAGAGAAGTTCTTGTTCCTGAATCATGCTGATGATACTTTTCAGCAATTTTACCTTATGATGCCTTCCCTTTATATTTATGCCTGTAAGACAGCCTAGGAAGTAAAGACAGAGTAACGTCCAGCACAGAGTACAGTTTCTTGCAGTGAGAATTCAGACTATTTGCAGAAAGAAAAGTTATTGCCAGTACACATATTTATCCTGTTGAGACCTTTTTTAAGTTTCCTTTAATCTGTAGTTGATTTTTCCCTGTCATGTACTTAATTGGGAACGATGATACATAATAAACACATTAAAATAGACAACATGCCAGGCTGAATGTGAAAATGCATGCTTTGGGTAGATAATATTTTATTTTTGTAAGGTGCAGAACCGAGTGAGGGGTGTATTTATGTTTTACACCTTGGCCAAACAGCGGACTTTTCTGTGATGTAACCTATTTAGTTGCAGAAACTTCTCTGTGTAGCTACCCTGCGGTGCTGAAAGCAAATTATGAATGCTGTACTGTTTAAGAGCAGAAAGGTTTGCCTGGAAGAGAGCGGTATGCCTGGGCCCCCTGCTATTGAGAAGATGCCAGTCAGAAATGAAAACGTCTTTCATGAAACTATCGCGAACTTCCCTGTGATACAGTACAATAATGCAAGGAATTTTTAGTCAAAACCTGTAAAAGTGAGTATAATACCTTGAATGTGGCAAAGAAGTGTTGGCTTATAAGGGACTATTTTAAGATGTCACTGCCAAAAATATGTGTGGTTCTAATACAGTTTTAGAAGTGACAGGATTGAGGAGTTTTAAGCCTTTCCCCCCCATTAACCCCCCCCTCCCCCCACCTATTGAGATCTCCAGTTTCTTTTGCCTTTTGGTTACAACTACAAAAGATGTCTTCTGAGAAAAATGCTTTCTGCATGACATCAGAATAAAGGAATGTTCCACACTATTCAGCATGCTTAAAAGTATTGGTTGACTGAAATAACATTACATTTAAAATTAATGCTAAACAGAAAGCCAGTTAAGAGAAAAAACAGAGCAAATAATGTTTCTGCAAACTTTTATCTTTAAGAAATATTGATTTATCAGACTTTATAGAACTGTTTTCTTTAAAATAATGAAATTATGCCCTGTGTAACAGTGCAGTAAAATAAAGAAAACTGCTGTTTTGTTGTGTGCTGAAATGCATGTAGCCACAGGTAAAGATTGAAAAATTTGGAATAGGAATATAAAAAGTACATAGATATAGAAAAGTTAATACATGACTCTAGGTAGGAGAATGTTTTTAAAAAGTTATCTGCTCAGTGCAAAAATCCTAAGGTGTTTTCATTGTCAGTTGTTAATATTTGTTTTGTCTGACCTCAATTTATTTTGTCATGTAGTATTAATAAAGAAAGCTAATTATTCTCACAAGTTATGCATTTATGAAAGTGTTTATTTTTCTTGAGCAATAACAAATACATTATTGCTTGGACAGTAGACATTACATTATTCTTTGGCATGGTGTAATTTTCACTGACACTTGGGATAGTCAAAGAAAGAATTGGAAAATTGTTAAAAATAGCAAAAGCAAAAGGTGATGTTTAAGGAGGTATCTTCTGAACTAACAAAGTGCACATAATGAACTGTAAAATAAAAGTAGTGAAATTATAACTGCTTTGAATTAAGAATTGTATCAGTTATAAATGTAGGGATGTCGCTGTTCAGAATCATGAAACTTCAAATTTAATTACTTCTTGTATTGTTAGTGAATAATTATTCCTTGCAGATAATAGATTTCTTGTCAAAAAAGGAGAAGGCTTAAGATGCACTTCAGCTCATAGGTGAGAAGGAAAACTTAAGTTCACATGATCAGGTATGAATGCTTTCATATCAAACCATTGTTGCCTTGCTGTGAAAACCTACATAGATTTGTAGGACAGAATAAAGGTCCAAACACTGTCCTTGAGAGTGTGTGGTGGCAGGCATTTCACAAATGCAGATGTCAGTCATATCCTTCACTGAAAGCATGGAGGACTGGAGATGGGAGAGCTGCCAGTCCCACTCAGTGAGACTTTTTTGCCCTGCAGCTGTACTATGTGCGTATAGGCCATAAGCTGGAGGTGTCATCTAGGTTTTAGTGTTGATTATGAGTTGCCTTAAATTTCTTTTTAATAAATTAAACCAGCATAAGATCTGTGATCTAAGCAGAAAAATGAGAACGCATCCCCGAAGCGGCAGCATTAGCTGGAAGGAGAGCAAGCATGGCTGTTTAAAGGCTGTGGGGAGGCACTTGCATCCCCTCCTGGAAGTGTGCTGCCTGCTCTGGACTCTGCTTATCCAGCAATCTTCGAGTAGGAGCCCAGTGAGCTGGGGGAGAGATGAACCAAGGTGTCCAATAAGCTGAGTATCAGCAGAACTGCAGCACTGAAGGAAACCAGAGAATTACAGATTTTTTTTTTCAGAAATGCAAGTTTCTGTGTAAGTTTCCCCAGTTCTGTAAACATCTGTGTGAATACTGTGTGTTGTCTTATAAAGCTTGTGGAAGAAGGGAGAAGAAGGAGAGAGAGAATTGCATGATAAGAAAGAATTGCTATGATGTTGGTAATTCTCATCTAATTATGAGTAAATGAGACTCTGTTTTACTTGAAATGCCCTAGCATCCTGTGCTTATGTTTTTTTCTTTCAGCCAAAAACTTTTTTGAGACTCTGAAAACCTTATAGGCTCAAAATCAGGAAATCTTATACCTTGAAATTTATTGTTATAATTACTATTTTATTATTCTTGGCATGCTTCTCATGAGATTTTTCTTGCTGTAGTTGTCAGCCCTTCTACACTGGGTACCTATTCAATGAATCTATGCAATGTCTCACACCAAATGAGACACCACCAATTTTCACATCTGGAAGCTTGAGAAGCATCACAATGCATGAAAAGCAAAACAGAGGAAGGGGGACATAATGTTTTTTGTATGGACTCTCTGCAGCAAGTCATATCTGTACAACAGAATATTTCAGAGACAAGAATTTTGTTGTGTGTTTTCTTTTTACCATTACCTGAAAGAACAACAAAGTTGCATTTGATACATAGAGTTATTTGGGAAGATACCTAGAATACATTGAGATAAAAAATACAAAAAAAATTATGTTATTGTCTTTGACTTTGCATATTGGAAATAAATACTGAGGTAGTAAAGATAGAACCATCAGGCAGACAGCAGGTGGGCCAACCAGCAGGAGGGAAATGATACTTGCTGCACCTGTTCTGCACACTTTAAAAAAAAAATTAAAAAAATTGGAAATTCCTGCATGACACCTACTTTTATTCTGTTATTTCCTTACTGTATTTTCCTGTTTTGTCTTCAAATTTTTAGGAGGGACATCTGGAGGTTTCAAATCACTTCATGCTATGTAGGTTTCTATGTTTACATGTTTACTTGTATTCTTATATATATACACCACTATGCTACCTGAACTGTAGTGTGTGCTACAGATGGTAAAAAACCCTTTTTTATTGTCCTGATGGAGATAGTCCACTACTATTATTCCCATTTTACAGGTGGACAAAAGCAAAGTACAGGAAGAGGTCAGCATCAATTCATGGCTTAACTGTTAACATAATTTATAGGTTATATCTCAATTGTGTGGAGGATGGAGTCAGTGCATAGAAATGGCTTTGGTATCCTTTTGCTCTTTTGCAGCTCTCTTGGTTCAGTAACCCTGTAGTTCACTGAAGAATTTGCTGTCTGGTTTAATTTTAGTCAGATTTGAAACAGCTGCAGGGGTCAGAAAGGACATCATCTATCAGTGTGGCAAAAGAAGTGGCTAAGCCTGTGCCTATTTCTCTTGGGCACCAAGCAGCAGAGAAGACAACAGCACACAGGTGCTAGGATAGCTAAGCTGGGCAGCAGGATCAGCTGTTAACTGGTCAGAGCAGGTTACCCAATTGAGTCATTGTTAGGGCCTTTGTAGGTGGAGCACCTGTTATAAAGCAGCTGGAGTCCACACGTGGGTTTGGCTCTAAACTGCTGGCTCCCAGAGCTGGCTGTGAGCTATTTAAGGGTTGTTTCTAGAGAGTTGTTGATCTTGCAGGAATACGGTGTTTGGTGTTCCTGGCTTCTCCTCTTCAGTATGCTGTGATATGTTCCAAGTAAGTATAGAACTTGGCTTTATTTCTCTCTGCTTCCTCCTTGGTGGCATTTTACTGTATTGCTTAACATTGGTGATGCAAGCATTAGTGGTAGTATTGTCAGTTTGACTATTTGAATTCACAAAAAAAAAACAGTGATGGTCTTTTTCTTGTTGTGATGTGATTTCTTCCTCAGAAGTCCTCTGCTACCAAATATAGCACATGCAGAATTTTTAAATTTGATATTAAAGTGTATGGAGTAGAGTGCTGTATTAAATTAGGAGTGAGAATTTACTGTCTGCTTTGTTTTCTGGTGATTTTGATTCTTGAGAAAACTGTATTTCTGCCTTCAGAAGTTGGATCATATTCAAAAATCCAGTAACACCTCTTGGAAAGCTTGGAAAGTATTTGTGATACTTGATAAAAATTATGTTTAAGAGAGGGAGTTTTGTGCTTTGAAGGTCCAGTTTTGCAAGTAAATACTCCAAGATGCAGTCTGTAGTTATAGTATGAGGAGCTCAATTACTGATGAAAATTTCATAAAAGGAAGCCCTGTAACTAATGACAAGAATAGCAGGACTATAGTAGGGTTATATACAGTAGGAATTATTTTACTTCTATAGTGACTAATTAATATGCTGTTCATTGGCTGCCAATAAGTGAGGGTTTCATGATGATAAAACAACATTTACCTTTACTCAAAATCCTGTTTATCAAGGCTTGAACTTGATCACAGATCTTTATAAGTACTATGGGTGATATTTCTCTGGTTCATGCTTGCCTCATTCTGAAAGATGTGAAGAATTGCTGAACTGATTGTGACTAAACATAGGAAACAGACTGTTGTTTGAAAACTAGTAGTCTCTAACAGAAAAACCAACTACTTTTTAGGGCAGTACAGAGACCTTCAGTTTAGCATTAAACTACAACTGGCTTGAAATGAGAATTAGTAAAAGCTCAAATGAGTAGATAAGCTAGTTACTGTACCTCTTTAAATGAGAGCTCCCACAGTTTATCTTCCGAGTGTGTGAAGTACATTTTGCATAGCTGTTCAATCAGTGCATGTATTTTGGTGGGAGACTCCGTTCTTCCTGAAAAAGGTGGCTTATATTCACCTTAGGAGAATTCTTTTTGAAATGGACTGCATAAATAAGTTTTTTTTTTTTTTTTTTAGGAAGATCCTTTTAATCTCCCAAGTGTACTGTATGTTTAACTAAGCTATCACTTGCATTCAGATTAGTTGATATGCCAATCCTAGTATTTGAAAGATAAGCTGAACATTGTGTCCATAGAAAAAAAGAATTAAATAAAATTCTTATGTAAATGACATTTTATACATGTTTCTGAGGAAAGTTTCATATCAGGTTGCAAAGCTGTTATCACTGCATTGATTCTTTTAGGCAGAATAAAGGCAATCCTTTAACGTTAAATTAGGATGAGTAAGTAGTTACAGGTAGCTTAGAAGTTTGTTTATCAGTAATTTTCAACTGTGCTACGGGTTTGCATCTTGAAAATACAACAAGTTAGAGGGGGGAAAATGATGGGTTGTTTTGTTACCTTTTCCAAATTAAAAATAAATATGTAATTGAGCAGGTATAAAGCCTTTGTTGAAGTACATGCAGTAGTGTAATTACAAAAGACAGGTTACTGCAAATGGTCTGTTTGGCTCTTTTGTGCTTTGGCAAGAGGAAATTTCCTTTTAGTATAGATTCTCTTTCACAAGCTGACAATTGTTATGTTCAAGTGTGAAGAAAAGTGTAGCTGCCCCAAATGTAGCTATTCATTGCTTGTGAAGTTCTAATCGCTGAGTCGGTTGAAGATGAGGTATTTCTTCACAGGTCAGGTGCAGTGCGATGAAAGCTTCTGTAACCTGGTCTGCTTACTAAGACACCAGACTTGGGAGTTAGAAAAAGCAGAGAAAACAGACCCCAGAATGGAAGTGCAGTATTTTTGGGTGTGGGTGTTGCTTTGTTTTGCTAATGGGGTTTTAGTGTAGTTTGGTTTGTCTGTTGGATTTTTTTATTTGTTGTTTGCAGAGTTGTTGTTTTCTGAGATAGGCCTGATCTAACCTGTACTTATGCAATTTTGTTTATTGGCCCAGGTATTATAACTGCTTCTGAAAGTAAGATTAAGTCATCTCTTGTTGCACCTAAATACCCATTTGCATGTCCTGGCCCTTAGGTAATCACTGCCTCAAAATGTGTCTTTAAACTTGTCTAAAACACTTGACCTTACAGGATCTGTGTCCTGAATGGCCTCTTATATATATATATATGTTTGTATATGTATATATGTGTGTATATATATGTCTATATTTTCTCTTAGTTTTATTAAGTCTTTATAACTTAAGTACTCTTTATCCTCTTTTTGAAAATGTGTATTTGTGTTGACATTGTTATCTGTTAAACAAACTCAATTTACATACTGCAAAATAAACTTGATTTTTTTAAACATATTAAGAGAAGGCTATGGGGACACTTTGGATTTCTTTGAAGACAGTAATTCCAGTTTCTGAAATTGGAAATCTTCAGCTTGGACGATTCACAAGGACAGTCACATAGTGTTTGTAAGCCTGTAAGTGTTAAGAATATCACACAAACTGCAGATCACCAATCCCTGCAGAACTATAAAGCTAAGGCACTCATTTAGGTGGCTCTGCAATGCATCAACTTTGTAAATTAATCTCATCATTGGAAATCCTTGTGCAGTTTAGGTGCAAGAATTGATAATAAGGCTTTTTGTGTTTTATAACAAAGGCATCTGAGGAAAGATGGAGAAAGCAATTGCTTCTTTTTGGGTTGTCATCAAAATACATGACTATAGCTGAAAGAGAAGTGTGGTGTGCTATCTGTGCTACACACTGAGGACTAAATGCTTTCTATCTCACACAATAGTAATGACAAGTAATGGAGGAGCTCTGCAGGCTACAGAGAGTTTTAGTTTGTGTGTTCTGTTCATCATACCTTCCTTTGGTTTAATTCTGTGACCATGCCTGGTTTTTCTTGCCAGCACCACAGGCTTGGTAATTGCTGTAGGTCCATAGGTACCCTTCTGGAAAGGAGGCTCCTCATGCTTTTTATTTCTTCAGCCTGTCTTTCCTGCTGCTTTTCTGCTTCATTTGTCTTCTGCCAATGCTGACAAAAGCCATTGCTGATACTGGGTTAAACTGGCTTACTTCATGATGTATATAGCATAGGCTAGTAATTTTTATATCCATAAGCATCAGTTGGATGTGAGGGAAGTTACTTTTACTCAGTAATACCATAAGCATCACTATGGCATGCTACAACATTGTTAAAGTAATCTAATAGTTACATATGGGTCATATAGCCTTAAACCAAAGAAAATATTCAGACATGCTTTAATCCAGAGAATAATTTTATTGATACCAATGTACTGCTCACTTACTAAAAAGTAAGAATGTTTAAGTGCTTTTCCAGACTGAAGCCTTTATCAGTAACCTGCATATTATATATGTGTATTATTCAGATACATAGGATGTTCATGTGGTGAATTATTTCTTTATATTTGATAGGGTTGAATAGAATTTTTGTGCCTGTCTGTTCTAGTCATTTTTTGCATGTTAATGACATTCATCTTGTCTATCTGTGGCATTTTTAATGTGCCCATCACCAGAGTATCTGCCTGTCTCTTCTGCAAAATAAATGCCTCTCAAGAAGAGATAGGAGCAGTAATGCATGTGTAATTACTATTGTTTTAAACAAAGTAATAAAGAAACATAGTAGCCTCCCTTCCCCCACGCCAATACTTATTTTTCCTAGTGACAAAATCTGCAAGCACTGAGCAACAAGTTTATCAATTTGAACTGGCCAACTGCACAACTAAATGTATGTGAAACTTAACAAATCCCTTGGGGAAGCTGACTGTAAGAATTTCCTAGTCTGTGTCGAGTTACTGAGGTGCGACATGGTGGATTGAACTTAATGCCTTAGGCTAGCACAGTCAAATAGAGAGAGTTTAAGATTTTGCTGTGTCGGTGAAGGGATCTGCTGGTAGTTGTCTAAATTAAGCTTTCAGAAAAGAATATAACACTATCATGAGCTCTTTCCCTTGAATATTTTGGCAGGTTATTCTGGTTTAAAAGATAGCTGAGTAGGATTTCTTCTGTTTAAGCCTCATAGCAGTTGCAAAAAGATTGAAAGGTTCTTCCCTTTTACCAGGAATAGCAAAATACTGAAGCAGAAATTTTTCATTTCCAGTGTGCTATTTCTTTTAAAGGCTTAGTGTCTTAGCAAAAACAGGGATCCCCACCTGCATGGGAATTGACTCCTACCACCTTGTAGAAGCTGCTGATACAAAGACTTGGGGATGTCACACCTGCTCTGGGTTTCTCACCACTTCTTTTCTTGTGTGCATCTCTTCCCATCTTTGAAGGGAAAATTGATCTGGCTTTAGTGACCTTTCTGACCCTGTAGCAGCTAGCCTGAAGAAGTGAGTAGCAGCAGTAGCTTGTGAAATAGTCTGTAGATATGCTACGGGGTTTAAATGAGGTCTGCAAATGACAGCAGTGCCTTCAGCTTACAGTGACAAAATATTATGCATTAAGACTTGGAGAGCCACCAGGAGGGAAAGGCATGGGTACTCAAGTGCGTGCACAAATCCGGAGCTGGAGTTGCTGTTACAGATGAGTAATTTGTTTTTCAAATGCTAATAACATGGCAGTAGTTTGTAGATCTTGATAAAGAGCAGGAGTGATGCAAGTTTTCTGTGTGACTGAGAACACTGCATGTATATTAACACAGGTCATTATTTTACAGGTAAGAAAACAGTTATTGGTCTATTACCTATGTGTGACTGAAAATGATGAGCCTTTTATTTACTTGTGTATTTTAGCAATCAACAGTGTGTAGTAGGAGCCTGTAAGTCATGAGGTTGTGAGAAGACCCCTGTTAAATCAGAGTATATATCTGTTGCAGTGGCTCCTATACATGCAGATTTTGAGGAGGGTTTACTGTCTGTTCTTCCAGTTTGCGGATTTCAAGTTCATAGACTCATAGAATGGCTTGGGTTAGAAGGAAATTTAAAGATCAAAGTTTGCTCATCTTATTTTATGTTTGAATTGAAATATTGTTTGGTTCATCTGTATGTGGACAAATAAAACCCACTATATATGAATTTTTTTTTAGTATCTTGTTCAAGCTAATATGAATTGCAGGCAAAATAAGCTCTTCACAGCATTTTTGCCTGAGGACATAACACTTCAAATTATTATTTTTTAAATTTACCTTTGTTCTGCTTCTTATTCATTTTTATTCTTATTAGTTACAAAACTAATAAACATTTTAGAATAAGGAGTATGTTTCTCAAAAAAAGCTGGAAATTTTTCCTTCCAGAGTGATACTCTTGGGCAGGAGACAAACAGTATTGAGGGACCTGATTTTAAATATTGAGCTTGAAATGGAACAACTTAATATGAGGAATGGGTTCTTTTCTTGATTTACATTAAAAGGGATCAATAACCATTGAAGTACAGGAGTGTAATGTTGACCTTGTATAATATTACTAGAGTAATTTTGTGAAACTGGCTGGTGTAGTAGGTGAGAAATTAGCAAGCAGCAAAGTTATTTTTTTCAGCAAGGTATGTTAGTGAATGCACAAATTTCTGGTGATTTCAATGACACAGTGTGCATGCTTTTTTATTTGCATTGATCAAATTGATTAATAAGTAATTTATACCTTATCTAATATGACAGAGGTTCTTGAATAACTTAGAAAAGTTGCTAGGAATTCAGTGCTCTGAATGGATTTGGGGGTGACAGTCAAACACTTTTGATTTTTCTGGTTGTCACTTTTTAATTTTTGTTAAAGCTGACTTTCACCAATGTTTTTTTGATGTGTGCAGTATGAAGATAGGAAGAGTCACTGTAAAGTTTTATTGCCTGATACAAGTGTTATTACATCTTTCATACCTCAAAACAAGTTTCATCAGTATTGATAGACTTAAGAGTTTGACATTAGGGCTGGACTGCATTTCCTTGGGGTCCAGTGTATGTGTTGTTTTGCCTTGAGCTCTCATTATTTACTGCGGCAAGGACTATTGGCTGTCAGATAATTCTGTAGTGTGAGTTACTGTATTTCAATAAAGCTGTGGCCTTGGCCTTTAATCCGGTTACCAGAAATCTGTTATTTTCTCTTTGTAGGCTGGAGTGGCGTTTGCTATGTAACAAACATTTTAAAGATTTACTTCCTTCTGGCCTGTAAAGATGTTGCACCAACCTAGTGTTTCTTCCCTTAAAGAAGCATGCATCTTCAAATACTCAATTTCTAATATGGACAAGCAGCCTGACAAGCTTTATACACCTTAACAGTATCTGAGCCTTGAGGACAGGATGTTCCATTTTACAAAAAAGACTTGCTTTTTCTTTCCATAATGACTTTTGCACAAAGGAAACTAGCTGAAGTTATTGGAAAAGCAAACATCTCAGTAAATTGGGAAATATTAATGCTTTTGAATTTTCAAGATATTAATATTTAATTACAACTGAAATACTATTAAAGATAAAATATATGCTTAATTTATTTCTTGTACTGAAAAATATTTTTAAAAATTACTTAAGTGCAGCACAATAATTATGTGGGACTCTGCTGGTGAAGCCTCTGGCACAGGGAAGGGAGCTGCCAGATGCAGAACTTGCTCCGAGTTGAAACTAAATTAAAAAACATAGATGGAGGGGCCTGGCAAGTGTTAGGGGATAGCTCTGTCCTCCATCCACTTGTAAGCAGATCTGGCTGGCTTCCCACTGATAAACATGATGCGAAAATCTGTTGCATTCTGGACTACTGGTACAACCACAGCTGTGGGAGGCATTCAATTTGTTATTTGCAATATATCCTATGAGGATTTGCTATATTTCTCTGCCCGTCTTATTCATATTATGCTGTTCAAACTAACTGGTCTTATAATTTGTTTAACATTTAGAGCATTAGTAAATGGAAACTTTTGCTCAACTTTTATTTTAGGTATTTCAAAAGTTTGCAGAGTGATGTGCTCGTTTAATGTAGTGTGCAATTGACATAGAATGCAATGTGTTATTATGAACAAGGTGGTTTATTTGCAGCTAATGGGCAATAAATAAAAAAGACTAATTCACAACAGATTTTCTCATAACCATTTATTTGTAAACATTTTCCCAAACATATTACCTTCTCAAAAGTTTAATTCAAAACTTGAGTAAAGTTAATTCTTTCTGATTTAGGGGTGCTATTTAGGAGACTAGTTGGGGTGTGGTATATAAGCTCTTTCAAATCTGTTCATGATCCTTTCTATTCTCTGTTTGAATAGGCACAACTTTTAAAATTGGGTATTCCAAATGCTAGTGATTACAAACTCTGCAGTAGGCAAAACAATTTCCTGTTCTTTACATAGTTCTGTCAGGAAATAAGTTTGCCAGAGCACTGGTAAAGAAAAAACATTTAAAAAATCTAAGTGTCATAGAAGTGAAGATGATAAACCACAAAAGTGAATATTTTCAATGTTTTTGTAACTTGAGACCAAATATAAAAGAAAATGAAATTACTGCAGGGTTAAGAAGCACACTGAATAAGCTATTCTGAGCACTTTCCCAAATATGTTATCTTCCCAAGGATTCTGCATTATTTGTTCCTCTTCTGTCTCCTCTCCAAGTAAATGTTTGTAAACTGCCTAAGTCCCTTCTCAACAAGGGCATATAATTTTCACTTACACTAATGGTATGTACTTATGCCTAGTGCCAAGGAAATAGGACCTTTTTAAGTGTCAAATTAACTTAATTTTCATAAGGTAACGTAATTGACATGTCCAAAAGTCCACTACTGCAATCCAGGGCCAAAGTGTTGGGGCTGTATGCAATGTATAGCCTTTCAGAGAATTACAAAAAGCCCTAAGTTGAAAGAGACCCATCAGCTCCTGGCCCTGCACAGCACCATGCCCAAGAGTCGCACCCTGTGCCTGAGAGCATTGCCCAAACACTTCTTGAGCTCTGTCAGGCTTGGTGCTGTGACCACTGCCCTGGGGCAGTGCTGTTCCAGTGCCCAACCACCCTATGGGTGAAGAAGCTTTCCTAATACCCAACCTAACCCTCCCCTGGGACAGATTCAGGTCATTCCCTTGGGTCCTGTCCCTGTCACCACAGAGAAGAGAACAGTACCTGCCCCTCCTCTTTCCCTCACAAGGAAGCTGTAACAGCACTGACGTGTCCCCTCAGTCTGCATCTCCACGCTGAACAGAACAAGTGACCTCGGCCACTCTTTCTATGGCTTTCCCTCTAGACCCTTTACTGTCTTTGTAGCTTTCCCTTGGAAGGATCTCTAATACCTTTGTATCTTTTTCATATTGTCACTATTTCTTGAGTGACTTTCAAGTCACTCCTCTTAAAGGTCTTGTTCAAACTTGACAGTTCTAGCATTCTGTGCTTCCAGTTGCTTGGCCTTATTTGCTAGTCTCTAGAATTTCCACGGCTACCATTTGGCTGGCTTTCAGTTTTTTGATTAATTTTCCTGTTGCTTTTCTGGCTGTCAGATAGTTTGACAGTTTTTTCAGTGTGCAGATGTAATGTATCCTATGCTTAAAGATGGTAGGGTTCAAGAAAGTGCATTTCATTGAACTTGGAAAATTGGTAGGTAACTTTCTGAAGGAAGCAAGTGTGTGGCTTGATAGGAAGGCAGTGGACAGTTCTTTAGTGAAACATTCAAAATAGCTGAACACTAGCTTTGCTAGTGCAAAGAAATACAGTTTAACACAAGACTGGTTTAACTAAACATGAGCTCTTTAGTGACCTAAAACTTGAAGGATGTTGTCAGAAGCTGAAACTGGGTCAAATTATTATGGATGGTCATAAAAAAATGATATGGAAGAATGGAAATGAAATTTGGAGAGGCTTGGGCATAAAGAGGAATTCATTTATGAGACGAAGCACTGAGAAAGGAAGAATGAGAAAAGGGCCTGCACATGGCTCAGTGTGCAGGTAAGAGACAAATCGATGCCTTGGCATTCACAGAATAATTTAACTTCTTGCTGCTTGATCTTCTCTAGAATTATTAATGGCATGAGATTTCTTACTAATTATGCTTATGTCAAATTTGAGAAACTCAGGTGTTTGTATAAAAAATAAAGGAATGAAAAATACCTAGCAAAGTAGGGCTGCAGTGTGGGGATTTTTTTTTTTTTGTTTGCTTGTTTAAGTAATGAATTATATTTATCCAGGAGTAATTGAGAATTGACCAGGTGACTTACACAGCTGAAAATATCATCTGTGAAACTCTTGGAGCACTGGTAAGATTCCTAGCATACTAGAAGGTGTAGAGCTTAGCTCACTTCAGCACATCTGATACCTCAGTTGGGACTCCAGGCCTCAAATTGTGACTAAAGGTAACTCAAGGCTCCTAGTGGAGGCAGGGGGCTCCTCTGGCAGTGTCTTTCCCTATTGGAAAGTCTCATTTAGACATTTAATTGACTTCCTGAAGAAGGTGTCAATGAATAGTATTTTCTCAGAAAAACTTCTCTTTAAACTTTGTTCACCTAAGCAATAACAGACCAGTTAGCAAACTTCAATTGCTGGAAAAATACACATTGCTCATAAACATCTGGAAAAAGTCAGCATGATGTCTTCAGCAAACATAGTGTCAACAATGCCTACCCACAGTAATAGAATGAAGATGCCTTATAGGTACTAGAGAAACAAAATGTGACA
The DNA here is from genome assembly GCF_031753505.1 of Anomalospiza imberbis. NCBI lineage: Eukaryota > Metazoa > Chordata > Aves > Passeriformes > Viduidae > Anomalospiza > Anomalospiza imberbis. Next base: position 26,379,169 of record NC_089686.1, on the reverse strand, counting down.
TAGATTTTAGTAAAATTCTAGCTTTTAGTAATTATCTTAGTTTTGACAATTTGTTCAGCTGTTCTGTGATGAACATGATGAAGATGAAATTACCATAAAGGGGGTTAGGATGATGATTGAGAAAACAGTAATATTCAGATGGAAAGCATAGAATTCTAGCAGAGGTACTAAACTGATGTCCTAAACTAAGCAGTAGTTTCAGTGCAGAGGGAGTTCATGGTGTGCCTTCAGGGCCTGGTAACATTTGCCTTCACTGATGTCTTGGATGAAGAAATAGGGAATTCTTGTTTGGTTCGTAATTGTTCACCTAGAGCTACTTGCAGAAGGGAAGGTCTGTGTGCATTTTAAAGCATAGGGATAGAATTCAAAATTAAATTGATAAACTGAAGAAATATACAGTTCACTAAAAGAAAGATCTAAATGATGCTAACATTTTAAATACTTGGTGAGAAGATAATCTAGGATAAAAAGTAACTTGGGGTCCTGGGAGTTGGTAACAAGCTGACCTTGAGGCCAAGTATGGCATGTTAATACAAAAACCATGATTGGGATCATACTGTTGAGTTGTGAAATGGGAATTTTGAATAATGCCTTCTGAAAGGATTTGAGGGTTTTTTAATCAAGGAAATACTAATGATAGGGACATAACCATTATATAACCATGCGTAAAAAATCTTTAAATGTGACAGCCTGGAGCCAGGACAAGGAAATGGGGAAAAAACCACAACATCTCTTCTTCTCAGTCCCATAAATGTGTGTTCGAACACTGTGAAAGGTCAAAGAATATCACTTTTGGATACAAGTAATGGCAACAGCTTCTTGAACTGCTTTAGAAATGCTTCCCAGTCCATGTAATAGCTACCATCTCAAACTGGTTCATTTTATTTATTGAAAACATTCACTTCATAAAAAGAAAATATACTGGTGTGTATATCTGTGCTTTTCAACAGCTAATAAAGTAAGAATTAGTTCTGTACTGACGTGTACCCTACTAGCATAGGGTTAGTAATGCTAATTCTGTTCTTAATTCACAAGTATGCAATCTTCATATTAGCATTGTAATGCTAATACAGTAATCACACTTTGTTTATACATGTACTGTGGCATCTATGTGGCATGTAAGTGTGAACTTGGTGCGTATTAGAAGGGTGTGTTTTCCTATGGGTTTGGGCTTTCACATGTGCGGTGGGGTGTTTTTTGGTTTATTTGGTTGCTGTCTTTCGGCTTTTTTTTTTTGGCTTGTTTTTTTTTTTTTTTTTTTTTTTTTTTTTTTTTTTTGTTTGGGTTTTTTTTTTTTTCCTCCACAAAAGAGAAGTCTGTATGACTTCCCTTCAAATTATGACACAACATGTCTTGGGATATGATGCTAGAGAATCCTTCTATTTCTTTCCCTTGTCTTCTGTGATTGGGATAAAGTCCAGAAGGCTGCTCTTGCATCTGAGGGTTTTCTACTCCTTTCTGTTTTGTTATAACATACATGTCTTCTAGTATGTTCTTATTTGTATGTAATTTTCTTATGAAATATTGTGCTCAGATTATTAAGTCAACACAAACAGTATGGTTTTGATTTGTGAGAAAGTGAACATTCATAAAAGTCTCTGGGACTGAATTAAAAGTGTTTTGTTTTATATGAAATGGTCCTCTGGTTTACTACTGTGTGAGGCTTTGGAAAAGATTACATAAAGCTCAGGATAATGAATCATGGAATTCAAATGACCAGTTGGATCATCCAATATTTCTGCTAATATACAGTGAATCTCCAATGTGTATTTTCTAGTCTGCTTTTTTCTGTTCTAACCATGAAAAGCTAGTGGGTTTCTGCCACCTACCAGTCAGGCGGTTTATGGCTTCATACGCTCATGTTTTAGGAAGATTTTTCCAATGGTGCATGTGTTCATACTAGTGTTTATCATTGTTCTTGCTTGTTTCCAGTTAAATGGCTACTAGTTTTCCACACATGAATAACCATCTTATGTGGTCTATGTGTATTTGGTTTAACTTTAGTTATTTGTATGCCTGCATATGCCAAAGCTAGATGGAGGTCATGGATGGTAAAGGTAGTAAGTTTCTAAGTGTCAGTAGATATCTTTGCAACTTCAGTTTTAAACCACTGAGGCTTAAAGCTCTTGGTGTATAAAGTCCAGTCCTGTATAAATAAAAAAGATGTGTTTTTTAATAAGGTAAATGTTCAGTATTAAAAAATCAACTTTTATATTTGCCAAGCCACACAAGAATTACAGGCACTAAGAACTTTTTGATGACAGCTGAGTAATAGTGATCAAATGAAAGCTGCAGCAATGCTGTCTAGGAAGATGGGTCACTGCCATCAATCTGTGTTTGTTCAGTGGTTGGGAAATTGATACCCTATGGAAGATATTTGAATGTGTTAAATGGATAAAAGAATTTGAGCTGTAAGCTTAGGGGAGGTTTTAAGAATAAAACCAAGTTTTATAATTCTGTTGAATGCCTATGAAGTAAAAGCCCTTAGACTTCATGCCTCTAGATAGTAGTCTCAGACTTGGGTATCATGTCCAGCTCCTTCTGGAAAGGCTGAAAAACATAGGCAGGGATTCAGAGAATGATGTATGTCTTCATGGGGGATTAGAGCCTGAGCTGTTTTATCCATCATTCTGAAGTACTTCTACCAATAGCTGTCATCAGATTTTGCCCTATTTCTAAAATGTTCATGATCCTTTTACTATAGCAGTGCCTTCTGCACTGGCTAGATCACTAAAGAAATCTAGAAACAAAACTTTTTTAAACTTTTGGTAGAAAACCCAATATTTGGACAGTTTTCTGTACAGCAGATTTTGATGTTGTCCTTTTATATCTTTAATTACGTAGCGTAACCGCTGATAGAGGCACTGCGAGCAGAGCCATTGCCTTGGGTCAGTGGTGGGTTTTACTCACTTTAGGCTGGATCCTGGCTGTTCCATCAGCTGTAGTTTCCTGACACTAGTCTTTCAGCAAAATTGTGTAAAAGAAGAGCTGTGGTTGTATTTATTTGAACATGAAAGAATGAAGTGAAGCATGCCATTGGTTGCAATTGGTAATAATAGTCCTAGGGTGTGGGAGACAGTCTGACACATTCACTTCTGTATGTGTAATGCTGACACTCTGCAAGATGTAGCATGTCCACTGGCTTCTCTGTACTGCAGCAGTAGGGAAGCAGTGATCCCTGTGCACTTGTGCCTTCCAAAAACTGAACATGGACTTTTTCTTCCTCTGTGAGATGATTTATTATATAAATAGCAGCTGCATATTGACCAAACAAACCATTTTGGTTTCAGATGCATTCAAGCAAAAGGGAAGGAAAAATGCCAAAAGCAAGTATTTTTCTACAGTTTTCATTTTTACAGAAACATTTTAAAGTTTGCCTTCTACAGACAAATGAGAGAAAAGCAGTAAAGATATTTTAAATGTGAGAGATGCTGTTTTTACAGGTAGAGAGGTGAACTGGATTTTCTTACAAGTGAGGTGGAGAAATGTGGCAATAAATGAAGACTTGTGATGTGGTCAAGGTTTTTCTTTCTTTGTTTAATACTGTTATTCTTGTGAGGAAGTTGGACTGGTTGTGCATGTGTATATAATAAAAGGAAACTGGTGGAAAAGAGACTAGGAAAAGGGGAAAGAGAATATTTGCAGCTATAGAATTAAAATAATTATTTCTATCCTTGTGGCATTGTGCACATGTAAGAAACTATTAATTTGAGGTTTCTGTAATAGTAACTTCAAATTATGTGTAATATGTGAATATACACATTACTATAACAAAAATTGCTCAGATAATTTATTTTACTGTGTATTTTAAGAAACACAGCCAAAATACACCAAACTTTATGTGATTATTTGAAATGTGATCAAGGTTAGTCCATTAAGCAACTCATTATTATTTGTCCTGTTAAGAAATAAACCTGTTGAACTGGAAGAAAGCAAATTTCTTCTTATTTATGTGATGGAGGAGTTTTAAATTAGTAGCCAATGGCCTTTTAAAGGAATAAATTTACTTCTGAAAAATGATGTGTTTGTTTTTTTCTATGCCATGTTAACTTTCTGGATTAAATTGGTTCTTATAATATCAACAAGCCATATTTAGAAGAAAGTAGGGGTTTCCTCCTTATTCCAGAAAATGCTAAATGCTGCACTGCTATTTGGGTAGCTCAAGAAATTAAGCTCATAATACTAGAATCAGCTTTTACATTAGTTTGGTTTTAACTAAGAAGTATTTGCTTTACTGTCTCTTGAAAAATAATTCTTATTTTGTAAATGACAAGTACAGTGTTACTGATTTTTCTCATGTACTCCTATGTTAACAGTGGCATTTTGCAGACTTCATTTTTTTTTACTGTCATTTAAAATGATTACATGGAATACAAGCCTGTAGATAAATGGGTCTTATTTTACTTAATTTATTTAGCAATAAATCAAGTATGTAAGGAAAATATGAGTGTGTGGGTTCTCTTGACTATATCTGTGAAACCCCACTAAATGGCATTGGGACGCTATCAGTGTGATTGCAGAGGTGCAATTTGAGTATACTTCAGGAGTTGAATAGATGAAGCCAATAATGTCCCAGTGGTCCTTTGAATTTGGCCCCATGAAATTAATTTCCACCTCAGCTTGTACACAGAATAAATTAATTCATACAGACTCAGTATTGCTCTTCTACAATCTGTGTAATTGCTTGTTTATACCAGCACCCGGTAGGTCTCTTTATCTCTGAACTTTTGTGCTCTGCAATATTAGCTTGTCTAAGGCTGTAAAATTAAAAGTTACTTAAGGATTTTATTGAGCTGAAGGGATTGTGTTTTTCAGCCATAGAGGGTTTGTTTACTTAGTAGTGATTCAACCCCACCCAGTTGTAAGGCCAGCCCAAGCTGTTATCACACAATGGGACTTGGTGTTTGACCATAACTGCACGTCTCACTCAACAGGCAATCAGCATTTTAATTAGTGATTAAAGGAAAGTCATTGTACTCTAGCTGCTTTATCACAATAGCCTAATAATTTTGTGTTGAATAAATAGATAATGCAAAAGGGAAACCTCCCCTCATAATGTTGTTGTCATTAAGGGCTCTTTTACTCATTTGTGTATGTATTAAAACACACATGACATGAATAGAGGTAATTATAATTACTGCGGGGTTTTTGGCAGATTAGCTGATATTTTTTTCATTGTAAACCTTTTTCTTTATAATGCCACTCCAAAATGAATGCAGTATTTAAAAGTTCAGATAAAGGTAAGCAGTGGTGGCTCTGGTTCACCAAGCTGTGTGGATGTGAATGATTGATTTGCTGTGTGCATCACTGGAATGAGGTAACTTGCATCATGACTGTGATGTACTGTGTAATTGATGCAAGCCCTTTCATAGCATTCTGTGATTGAAATCAATATTTATTTGGAGTGCAACAAATGTAATAAGCTGCATTTCTTGTGTAAGCATTGGTCTGGCTCCATTTCTAGTTCAGTTTTGTAGAAGATTGTTCAGAAGCAACTGATACATGTTTTGGTGTGTTAGGAGGATATAAGCAAGATATGGAAAGCAGTCTGCTCTGAAGCTAAGAGTGCACAGTTAACGTATTTTTATTATGAATGGACTGACAGTTTATTCATGATTTTATTTATTTACTACTACAAATATTCTTTATCTGCATATCATAGATGGCAACTCTGCATGGTTAAGCTTTGCTATGCTTTTATCTATATTAACAGTGAATGTTAGATCCTAAAACATGTAATATTTTGGAGACAAATCACCCCTTCTGTGTATAAAATAGGGAAGATTTTCTCTAAGTAAATAGATTATTGCAAAATTATAATGCAGTAAATACAGAACTTTATTTATAAAAAGGATACATCTTTAAGGAATAGGATGACTTGGCATGAAGGTTTTCTTTCTCTGCTTTTAATTTTTTTTTTAAATTTTGTGCTGACAAGCCCTTTAACTTGTAATGAACTCAACCAGTTGTAACTTGGAAATTAGAGGGCATGGTAGATAAAGGGACATTGTCAAATAGATTGCTTTGGGTAGTTTACAAAGGATTTATACACCCAGTTTTGATTACTTAGATTTGAGTGTAACACCTATGGTTGTCTATGTTTGCTTTGCTAAACTGTTAAGTTCAGGTGTACAAGTTCAGAGAGCTGTGAGGGCAGGGACTTTTTGCAGTCCCATTGCTTCATGATGTGCTTTTGGAGTGTTAACAGTTCTTGTTCTGAAGTGTCAACACCCACTCCATGCTCTCTTGATACTCATGGTAATCCTCACTGCTGATAACTTTGGCATGTTGAAACAACAAACTCGCCCACACCTGACTCAATAAAAGGAGCTCTGAAATAAATGGAGTGGTAATTTACTACTAGATTCTTTTATAAGTGATGTTACACCATTTTGCATGTTATATGATTGAAGGTACCCAAAGTGTGTATTATGTGAAACATGTGGAGGACAGTCTTCAAGAAGAGGTGTGCATATTGGGTTTGTCTAACCTCTCTTACCACCCCTGCCCTACACATACTTCCTGCCTCACCTGACAGGTGAAGTCCACAGAGGCATTTTAACTTTTTTTTGTTGTTGAAGTAGGAATTAATGGTATTAAATTTTTTTTTCCCCACGGGTGATTGTTAGTGTGTTTGAGGCAAGAATTACTAACACATGTTGCTTTATAGAGTTTCTGGAGTACCCATGCAAACACCTGAAATGCTTAGAGCAGAGAGAAAATTAAATATTCACTGTAAAGATTGGATGGCCAGCATGAGCAGTATGAAAGTGATGGAGAGAGATGAGGCACAAAAAGTCAAGTTAGACTGGAGATGGAAAAGGGGATAGTTAACTCCACCTGTACAGGTGTAGAAATGATGGCTCATACTTACACTTTATTTCAGTAACTGTAAGTTTTTCAAGACTTCAGTAGAGAGAATGCCTAGACTGCCTTCCTGTTTTGTTCCATGGCAACATGCAACTTCTATTTGTGTACACACACACACATAAAAGGGCCGAGTTGCACTTTATTATTCAGGGGGAAAAAAAGTTCAACAAATCTGAGATCTTGAAAACTTTTTTTATCCTAAATAACATTAGTCATAGAATAGAGTCATAAAGTGTTAAGGATTGGAATGAACATTAAAGATCAATTTCCCCTGCCATGTGCAGGGACACATCCCTCTAGAACAGGTTTAAGACCAAGGCCTTATCCAATCTGGCTTTGAGCAATGCCAGGGTTGAGTCGTCTACAGCCTCTTTGGAAAACCTGTTCCAGTGTCTTGCCACCCTTACAGTAAAGACTATCTTCCTAATATCCAACCTAAATTTCTCCTGTTTTTCTCTTGAAGCCATTACTCCTTGTCCTATCACTACAGTTCTTGATGCAAAGACCCTCTCAGCTTCCCTGTAGGTCCCCTTCAGATACTGGAAGGTTGCAGTGAAGTGTCCATGCAGCCTTCTCTTCTCCAGTCTTGACAGCCTCAACTTCCTCAGCCTATCTCTGTAGAACAGGTGCTCCAGTCCTCTTATCAGCTTCAGGGCCCTCCTCTGGACTTGGTTCAGCAGTACTGTGTCCTTAGGGTGGTGGCACCAGAACTGAACCCAGTGCTTCAGGTGGGGTCTGAGTAGAGCAGAGGGGCAGAATCCCCTCCTTCTCCCTGCTGGCCATGCTGCTTTGGTTGCAGCCCAGGTTGGGCTTGGCTTTCTGGGTTGCAAGTCCATATTGCCAGCTCATTTTGAATTTCTTGTCAACCACCACCCCCAGTCCTTCACAAGGCTGCTCTCAATCACTTCTCTGGTCAGCCTTAGGTGTTCCTGGGGTTGCTGTGACCCAGGTGTAGGACTTTGCTTTGCTGGACTTGATGAGATTTGTATTGGCTCTACTCTCAAGCCTGTCAAGGACCCTCTGAATGGCACCCCTTCCAAATTTCAAATATATGTGTAATATATAGCTTAATAGACAAGACATATAATAGACATGTATAATATGAGGTACCAGTGCTAAAAGTTACAATGTGAGTCATAATCCCCCTTCTCTCTTACACAATATTCATGAGGTAAGCCACATAGTATATCAAGTGGCTGGTAGCTTACATAGCAATACCTTGTACCTGTTGGATATAGAAAATTTTTGGGCACAAATCTGAGTCTTGGTAGTCAGTTTTAACCCAAGGCAGCTTAATTAAGAATTATTATCTATTCAGCTACAGACATCAAGTCATGGAACTATGCCCATTCTAACACCAACTCCTTTTGTTTTTTCTGCATTTCCTTCTATTTGTTCTGTGTCAGGTTTGACCAGAAGTCCATAGGACTGACAGTGCCAGAGACCTCTGAGATGCTGGGCTGCCAGCCTCCAGTGTGGCCCCCAGACCTGCTCTGGTCAGGACACCGTCAAAGCTATGGACCATCATTGGCAGGAAGCAGTCTGAGGCTTTGAAATATGATCTGCTTGTGGTGGTCACTTCAGATGTAAATGTTAGGGCATCAAAATAATTTTTGGGTAGCTGAGTCACAATATTAGCATGACTACTTAATTCAAAGATGGCCTCTGACATAACCGGAACTGAATTTTTCTTTCTTTCAATATGAAGTTCAAGGTGATCTCTTCATCCACCCATCCCTTACATACAGTATTTTAGCTGCTTAGCTAAAATAGTTAGCTGTACTTTTTCAGGTTGCTAGTGAACATGTTTTTCTGCCTTCTGTTCCTGGGGAGGCTAGTTCTACCAGTTATTTACAATCATATCCTCTTTCTTAATATATTAGAATGATGCTCTGTGAGACCTGATCAGTTATATGCATTTGGAGTGGTAGGTAAGTTAAGGCATTTTTAGAGAGAGGATTCATACACAGAATGATATTGGACCATTTTGGTGTCATGGCCAATATCTTTCTTTTGCTGGAAAAAGAACTGGAAAAAATGGGAAAAAAATATGTCTTGAAGCCATTCAATTTTTACTTGCTATGCAACTTTTCTTTGTTTTTTTATAAACTATGGAAAACTATCCCAGGCAAAAAAGAAGCCAAGTTTTCCTGTGAATGATACCCATAAATCGAAGTGCAGTTTTATGTCAGACTTTTATATGGTCCTTATTAGTAAAACAGTGATGGGTGGAGACTTTCAGGTGTAATAACAGGGGTGAGGTACAGTAGTCACTGCTACTTTCATAAAAGTTTAAGATACATTGTTCCAAAAAACTGAAAACTGTGTGGTGCTATTGTGATTCCTGATATCAATTTGTGGTAGCAGCTGGGTGCTCCATCAGCTGTGCTGTGCCTCTGTGTTCCCAGTCTCACCTTTAGCTGAAGCAATGCCCTGTGAGTTGATTGAATCAGAAGGAAAGTAACTAAGGGAGTTACAGGGAAAAGTGAGCCTTTATTCCAAACTGGGAGGACAGAATTGCTTTGGAAGCAGGTAATATTGAGAAGATAGATGCTAAGTGATTATGAGTCAGAGACAAGGTTGTTGAGGGAGGAAATGGAGGCCATGTCTTCGTGCTGTGTGTCTCCATGATGAAGACCCCAGGCACAGATCCTATAAAGCTGACAAGTTGGTCAACATTCCAGAACAATCAGATTGTAAACTAGAAAGTCAAAGGGTGAAACATCCCTGGTAGTCAGTCCCCTGATTCTCCACTGACTTTTTTCCTGGTAAATTATCATATGACAGTTACTCTGTTCAGTTAGTAGTTCATATTCATATTGCTTAAAGGCTAAGAAATATCTCTGTGCTGCAGAGAGCAGTTGTAGATGTGGAAGAGGTTTTAGTGTTGGTGTATTTACTTGCAGTCCGAGGCTCAGCTATCTCCCTCATGAACAGTGTGACAAGCTCATTTTATTAAAGAAAAAAATGAAATTGGTATGAAGCTTGATATGGTGTTTATAATGACCATTAGCTAAACTGTTGCAGAATTGCATATATTTCTATTTCTCTGTTCTTTTGGCCTGAGGTTTTGATGTAATAAGCAACTTCTCCTGCAACACTATGTAAATAAAGCAAAGTCCTCTCTACTGTCATTATTAATACCATGCTAGCTATATTATATAATGTTATATGTGCTCAGCCAATACCTGTGAGAGCAAGATGGGTGTTACATCATCAACCTTCCCTAACAATGGAATTGCTAAGCTGGTTGTTTAGATAGGTTTTCCAATAACTGTTTTGTATGCTTGGTACTGTAATCACTTCTGGCAGATGGCAATATGTGAGACTCATACTCTTTATAATACCTCTAAAATTAGTTTAATAGTAACTTCATACTTGTATCAAATACTATTATGATAATTTTTGACATCATGAGTTAAATATCACTCTTCATTCCTGTCTGCTGGAATGTGAATGTGTGTTTGTGGAGGGAAGGTGCATTGTCTTTTTTTTTTTTTTTTTTTTCTTTAGAGTCACTCTCATATGACTTGGGTATCTCTTAAAAGATGACCTCCTTCCTCCTTCCAAATATCACAGAAGAGCAGGGTTGTACACTCCTGTTGTCCCTCCTTCCTGTTCCGGTCTTTTGTAGTATTCCTGCTGAGATTAAACATTGTGGCAACATGCCAGTCTGTTTTGGGGAGCCTGCCAGTTTGGGAGTGGTATGTTCATTATGATGTGTTCCATGCCTTCCTGCCTAAAGAGTAAATGGATAAATGCTAACTAGCTGACTTAGCCAGTTTATACTGAGTTTCAGCTCTTCTATTATTTAGCTGGACCATCCTGGCTGATAAGTGGCTTTGCTTGATGTGATGCAAGATCAGTTTTCTTCAGCCTCTTAGTCAGTTTTTGATATCTTCCTTCTAGCGTACAGTCATATTGACAAAAAACCCTTGATAATTTTGCTACTATAAGAATTTTATTATAAACAGAATAAGATCTTGAGAACATTTAAACCATGGAAATAACATACTGATTATGTTTTTAATAGGCAGCATTATTGATGTCAAGTTACAAGGCAATGTATATTTTCATACCCTGGATTTTGTAGCAATCTGTCCATATTAGCAGTTCAGAATCCTTTTGCAAACATGCAGATTCCCAGTAGTCCTTTCCTACTGTAGTTATTAATGCAGCTGCTACTCATCACCAGTGCTATTATCCAGAATTATCAACAGTTAATCAACATGTTATCATCCTAAATGAAATTTTAAAACACATTTTAATAATAAAAACCCAGGCCTCTAAATGCTGTAAAATTTATAAGTTGGTTCTAGATCTTTTAGGAACATGTAATACAATAATATGTTGGGTTTTTCTAAACTAATGTAAATGCTCTAGGTACTCATCACAAAAATGTTATTAACTAGCTTTATGTTAATACTAGTCTCAAAAAATATTAGAGGATCTACTTGGAAATTAGGATCCTCTCTACTTAAATCTAAGCCACAAATGAAAATACAGTCATATTCATGTGGAGCTGACATAATGTTAGTTACCATGTCATGTTAGATCTCCTCTTCCTTCACCTAAGGCATAGATACAAATTTGTTTTAAAATGAAATGTTTACAATATACAAAACAAATGTGGTTGAATATAAGTGTACGTCTGAACAAGTTCCTGTATTTATATTTTTATTTTAATGAATTTGAAATTATTTACTTAGATTCTGTCTACTTTGCTGGGTTTGAACCAAAGCCAGAGGTAGAGGTATTCCTTTTATTAAATTGTTAGTATGACATCACTGTAGCTTCTCTGAAAACATGTTTGTTGTCCCTTAAATGCAGGAGTCGCTGTCATATGCAGTTTGCATTTTTTGACATGCTGCCAAAACCAGTAAAGTCTTATGATATGTATTCTGCACAAACACCTTCAGCATTTTCACATCTGAATTTTCACTCTTTGATAAAATACATTGTACCTGTGCTTGCAGAACCCTCTCTAATCCTCTAGCTTCTCATTTTACATAGAGAGAGGTTTCTTGTCATGAACATCCTGGCTAGAATAACACTTTGAAAATTTCTTAATTATTATTATACTGTAAAGTGTCAAATAACATTATTTTTGGCAGGCAGCAATGCAATTATCTTTCTAATTAGGTTTTATAACTTTTTAAACACAGAGTTCAATTATGAGACCTAGAACTGAAAGAGCATACCCCTTTGTTACTCAGTTATTTTGGTGGAAAACTGAATGTCGACAGTCTTAGCTAGTGTAGTTTGAGTGGGGGTTTTTTGGTTGTTGGTTTTTGGGGTTTTGTGGCTTTTTTTTTGCCTTTTTTTTTTTTTTTTTGGTTGTTTGGTATCTCAGCTTGAGTAGAGCTACAGAAGAAACCCTTCAAAGAACTTCTAATTCATGGTGTATTTCTAATGGCAAGTGTACAGTTTCACTTTTGAGCCAGTGTGGATATTCGTGGCATAGGCGGTGGGTCTACTTCTTTGAGCTAGTTTCATACATAATATATTTTGATGCAGCAATATTTCATATTTCACTGATCAAAACAGACTGACCACATCAAATTGGCATGCTGCACAGAGCTGGGGAGAAAACAGTGCAGTAAGGAGAAAGTAAAAAGACATCTGTACATTGAGTAGTCATTATGTGTGCATGTGGGCATTGACCACTTGTCTCACTAGACAACTTTCATATAGAACACGTAGCTTCTTACAACCCATTTTTGTAGTTTTTTAATGTGCTGTATTACAAGTACAGCACTGCTCAGGCTCTCTGAAAGCTGTGCCAAATTTGTGACAACAGTGCCTTCTCTTCAAGTGGTCTTAACTGTCTCTGAGTTATATAGTCTTCCAAGTGTGCTTGATAAATGAAAGGCTGAAATAATGCTTGTACTGAAACTTAAAAATATGCATATGGTAAAGCTATTCAGAAGTAAGGAGTTGAACCAGCATATTGGTTTTCCGTCATTCAACCAAAGACACAAAGATGATTGAATTCAGTCTTAAATAATATAGAACTAAATTTAATGGTGAGCGCAATCGCACTCTGTGGTGATTGTTTTCAGTGCTGCTTTATTAAGTTATGTAATGGCAGGGTTTCAAACTGCAGAGATTGTTGAAATGGTAGATTTAGAGACTATGTTAGAATGCTTGTCAGTAACAAGTATATGGGTTTTCAAAGTGTAGAGGTTTTTACCTAGATACTGCTGCAGCTTGTGATTTTTATTTAAATAGTTTGGTGGTTTTAGACTTAATACCCTGCTTTTAAAAAATGTTTTAAAATCTTGTTTTATTCCCCAAAGATTTGTTTTCTGCTGTTGCGATTACATGATGACAGCTAGCTGGCTTTTAAAATTGATCAGGAAGTATTTTGGCAGTCATTCAGTGTTGTAATAGCACTTTAATGGATATGAGCTATTCACCCAGATCAGACTCAATGTCAAAACAGGCGAAAATACAGCTGTCACTCTGGACAAGAAGTTGCATATATGCAAGCAGCTGCTAATAATACTGGAAGGGAAGCCTTATAATAATGCTTTAAAGGTGCATGTGTGTATGTGCATACATACTGCTTCTACATGTGTAGACATCTTGTAATAAATATGCCAGAGACCTTAGTTTCTGGTCATGGGTGTGCTTCAAAAAAGAAAGAAAAATGAAATATATACCCTGACCTTTGAGGAAGTTGTGATAAGTTCACTATGTGCTGGTGGGCTCTCAGGTTTTTTTGAAGAACCTCTGAATGATGTGTTACTAGGAATGTGGCATGAATTTTCTGTTTTAACAAAATGCTGACTGTTGTGGGTCCTTATTTAATGCATAAGTGTTTTGATGTTGATTTCAGTGGGATTTTGACCATGCATAGAGAAGAGGAATAGCTATAGAAATGCAGTGGCTTTTTAAGGGCAAATTTCTGTTAGAAATTTAATATCAGCTCCTTAGTGCTCATATATATGTTAGAATCTCCCTTGTTTTCAGTACTTTTGTCTCCTTTATGTGTGTCCTAAGGTTTGAATTGGTTGCATATATAATTTAAGACTCTCTGATATTAGAGAGGTAATTGGATAATCTTCATGTGGACAAAAGCATTCATACTTTCCCATTGAAAGAAGAATATAAAGTTATACATAGAGGTGATGTTTGATATAAATGGAAACTGATTTCTAGGCATGATATGCATTCTATTCATAATTTTATGGTGGAGATAAGTAAATGTTGAGTACAGAAATGCTTTTCTATTTGACTAAATAATACTCAAGAAAGTTAAGAAACAGCAAGATTAAGCATGTCTTCTGCCCTCCTTTAACATACAGCAGTAGCACATATCCTGTTTAATACAGACTGTTGCAGAAGCCAATTGGATAGCATGCCGCTAGTGATGGTAGTTTTGCTTGATTTTTCTACTTTTGCTTGTCTTAGTGACTGTGGTGGATTAATTTCCTCTTTTAAAGTGAATTTTTTTTCCACAGAATTTTAACTTTAATTTTCCCGTGTTTGAAATATGGGAGAATTGGGATATGCAAATGTACAAAAATGCAGGATGTCCTTGGAGGATATTAAATTTGCTCATATAGCTCCCTAAGCTAAAGGGACAAATTCAGATGTTACAGGAAAGTATTTTGAGGAGGTCATAAAATATGAAGTCACTTATATTGTGCTTATATATAAATGTAGAGATTCTGTAATGAAGTTTGAGAGTTAAAAATAATAATGTATATGATACAATTCTATTCCTGATCTTGTTCATTTTCAGACACACTGAACCTGTAAACACAAAACCATTCCACAGCTGTGGGGAGGATAAAATTGGTCAAAAACTTGAGGATGAACTCTGCTTTAGTATGGCTTAGAGGCAGAGGAAGGACTCTGAACAGGCCAGTAAAGCAGTCCATGATAAGAAGGGAAGTCTCTGCCCTTGCTGAAGTATCCAAGACAGGGCTGTCCTTGGGGATAGCAGGTAGAGGAACGTGTGTCAACTTGGATTGTAAAAGCCTGGAGAGAAGGAGGAGTAGGATAGTCTATACACCATTCTTGTTCAGTAAAATGCTTTTGGTTTTGTGCAATTTCATATCTACTCTGAAAATCAAACATTAGGTAGTGCATGTTGTGTGCATAACAGAAGTATGTACTTAATATATTAATTTATGTTCCTCTTTAGGCATGTAGGTCTGTATTAGACTTGCAATTCTGACCATATAAATGGAATAAGGTCATGTTCTGTATGAGAAATCTGTACTGTGTATTGCTTACTAAAACTGAAAGCTAGACATCTTTGCATTGTTTTGTAACCTTCTCCAGGAAAAAGGAGTTATTTACAAGCCATGTATTCTTCCTGGATGGCTGGGTTTTCCAAAAATGCTGAGTTTAAATCTTTACAAAGTGTAGGTCAGGGATGATATTGTTTTGGCTATTTAAAATAAAGTCTCTTGACTTTGAAGTTAGGGGTATAGTAGTTATTCACAGATGCTTTGAGATTTCTTACTGTTTATTTTTTGTTTTGAAGTCAAACTGGATCAGGATGAAAATTCTCATTAAAACACTAACCAGAACAAATGTTTTCCTACCTGCAAACTGCTTTTTTGTTTTCCCCTCCACAATCATGTCTCCCTCTCCAAAACTGAAAATTTACTTTTTTGAAAAATAATGTGTGGTGTTCATCTCTGCAATGCACCTTTTCTGCTGCCTTGCTGTTCTGTGCGAGATTTACAGTGCCTATATCTGCTCAGCACATAAAGAAAACACACACCTCTGAGCTCCTTTAACTTACTGGCTTTTGGGGCTGGTTCCCACCATGGTCACCACACATGGCTGTGGAGTTGGGATCATGTCAGACTTCCAGCACAGACATCTAATGACTTGCTGTGCTTGATATAAATTGCTCAAACAGCATCCTTCCAGGTTTTCCTCTCAGGGGAGAAAATGCTTTAAAGAATGACCTTCGTCTGCCCCAGCATGTCAACCTGGAAAGTTTCTATTTGCTATTGAATTTTTGACAAGTAATAGGCAGTACTTAAACCTACTTAGGACATAAAATGTGAAAAACGTGTTGCTTTTTTCTTTTAAATAGCATTGTTTTTTTTAATATTACCTAAGAAGTACATTGCTTGCCTTTCAGATTTTTCTTTGCTTTTTTTTCCCCTTCTGCCTAGGGATCACAAAACCCATTTTGTTTTGAAATGTCTTCTAAACTAGAAGACCTAAAATATCTATTCAAAGCCATTGCTCTCAACCTTTTCATCCTTGAATTACACTTTATTAAAGTGTACATTCCCTCAGAATTGGAAGGACTAATAGCACCCTCTATGCTTGCAATAAATGAAAATAGTAAAAATATTCATTATAATGAAGTCCTTTTTCTGAAACATAAAGTCCATGAGTGTTTTGCTCTAACAGAATACCAGTTCATTTGTAGTCATCATTTAAGCAAGCAGAGGGCAATTGCAACATTGTGATCTGATATTGGTTCTAAACCAAGTCTTGCTAATTGTATTAAGTGGAAATCTCAGAAGTTTATTCATTATTGTGGTTTTTAGTGCAAATAAATTATTGTTAAAATATGGGGGATAAAATGTTATCAGAGACCAGAAAGAACCCATATTGGTTGTTTTCCCTTTTTAAACTGAGAAAGATAATGTGCAATTATGGTTAATTACATGTAGTCCTTAAGTAGTCCTTCACAGAAAGTTCAAACAGTCAGGCTGCAGTTATTTTCTGGACTTGAGTTTCTTACATGTGGTGGGGGGTGTTTTGGGTGGGCATTTCTGTGGGGTTCTTTGTGGGTTTTAGTATGTTTAGTTCATTTCTGACTTTTCAACAATCTTCTTATGGCTAGGTAGTGGGGAAAAAAACAGACCCCAGTAAAGCTGAAAAAGGTAATAAAATAAATGAACCAAAACTCATTTTTGCCATTCTTTTCAATGAGTAACACTTGTGAGGTTTCAAAGTGTCATCTTGTGAGGTTTTTCTTGCTTGGGCAAATGGTTAGTACAAAAAAATAATTTGTGGACACTTCAAAAAAAATATTTGTGGTTTGTGGCATTGAAGGGAATTCTTTCTTTCTCAAAAGAACTGGGTGACAAAACTAAGATATGTTGGGTGTTGGTATCCTTGTTTTAAAAAAACAAAACACAGGCAAAAATGATGTGGATTAATATACAGTGTTGTAAAGGATGCTTCTAGCACATTTACTTCTTGGCTAGGGATTAAGTCGACTGTGCAGAAGCTTACTGTGTTTTAGGTCAATCTGTGAAAGTGCCTAGTGTAGAACTGAAAGTTTCTATTCACACCATTTACTCCAAATATTGTAGTTTGGATGAGATTGTTGCTGAAGTGGCTGAATTTTTTGGTAAAAGCATCTAACAAGTAGAAGATGCAATTTAATGCTTTGCACTTGATTGACTATCATTTTTTTCAGGTTGTTCTTTCCATATAGGAAGTAAATGGTGGTGCGATTTACTTGGAACACACCCACCTGCCAGGCTCACTTTGCTTAAAAGCATGTATATTGTGTCTGTAAAGGCTTTAGGTTTTTTTGATGTGGGGTTTGTATGGATTTTTTTTAATTGCTTTTTTTTCCCCATTACCCAGTAACGGGTTAGTATTAATTAACACATGTGCAATACGAACATTTATCATGTACATTGCAAGTGTCTGATCTTTTTACAAAAACTCAGTAAATATTAAAAAAAAATATTTATATGAGAGGTTAGAAAGACTCTTGAAGTTTAATTTGTCTATTTACCACTGTTATTCCCTGAGGCCTGTATTTTATGCACACACCTTTCCTGAGTATGCTCTACTGCTAATTGAACTTAACCCAAGCCCCTTTGCTTTCTCTCTTCTTTCTCATTCCCATTTTTCACACTCTTGAAGAGAAAAAAAGAAAATACTCAGATTTCATATTTCTTTGAATTTTTAGTGCACTTTTTTTTGACAGCACAGGTCACTTCAGTTAATGAGGTAATGGAGCACTTTGTGGGAATGATAGACTATTGTGCCAGTACTGAAAAATTCAGGATCTAGAAGTTTGGAAGAATGCAACAGCTTCGCCAGTCCACAGCCACAATAACCATTTCAGCTGATGGTACAATCGATGCTCCTTCCACATGTTTCCCCAGCCATGGAGCATGTGGGTGTACCTGGTACAGCTTTTGGTGCTGTGTTCTGAGGAACCCCCAGTGCAGTGCTGCATCACCTGACGTATTCTTTCCTGAACAAGGAATATCAGCAGCAATGCATGGCACAAACCTTTCAGTGGCATGTGGAAGCCTTGGGCTTAACTTGAGCTGTAATGAAAGCAAGTCCCACAGCTGTACACTTTTCCTTGTGTGTCAGCTGATGTGTCCCAGCTAAGCAAAACTGCCATGCTGATGTTCAGAAGGAATGTGATGGTGTATAATATGGGGGCGGGGGATGTATGCCACTGATAGCACTGAATTTCAGATTAGGCTTGGAGTTGAAATTTTGCCTGGCAATCACTGTGGACTATGTTGAATTACAGTGTTTTGGGTAACTACTTAGGATTTATGTTCTGTTCCATATGGGTGACTTGGAAGCTGTTTTCAAATTGTGTATTAGAATAGCTTAGTCTACACTGGTTTTAATGGTTTATTCTCTTGCTAAAATCCCTGTCCATTAAAAATAGCAGTTGTCTGTCTAACTGTAAATGGAAAAATTACTATTTTGGCTGCTGGTACTATCTGGAAGTCCAGTAAAAAATGTGAGATAAGAGATCTTAATGCTAGCATTGTGCCTTCTTAATGGGAAGAGGTAGTTCTGGATATCAGCACCATGAAGAGAGATGTCTGTCCTCTTGGCCTTTGCCCATGAAACTGTGTCTGCAGATACTCTACTCTTCATGGTCTTTAGGAAACAATCGTCAGCACCACAATGCTTTTGGATGTTCCTGAGAGGAGCCATCACAGGCAGTTTAACTATATACCACACATCAGAGGAGGGAGAATCTCATGGTGCCTGGTGTCAGCAGGAGTCTGTAGATCAAATAGCATTAGTGGATTTTGACTTTGTCTGTAGCCAGCAGGTGCTAATCCACTGAGGCCTCACTCAAGCCTGTGGAACATTTCTATACATTTATATAGCACAGCTTTGAGATTTCTATACATTTATATAGCACAACATCATCAAAGTTGTCAAATTATTTACAAGTGGTAACTCTTATGGAATTTCACAGTCCAAGTCAATGATATTTCCTTGTTGATCATGGAGTACTTGATTGCTACTGTCACTTCTGTTTATTAACAATTTCCACTGTTTGAGTTTTTCTCTGTTCATACACCGCAGGCTCAGCTGTTTTGTGGCAGGCCAGTAGCACGCACACACTCACTCTCTCTGCACAGCCACCTTTTGCCCTTCTCAGTCATAGTGAGGGGCCCGTCTGGCCAGCTCCAGCATGTAGCAGAGAGGAACATCTGGCCCTTTGTGATTGGAAACTTGCTGGGTAACTGATTCCTTATGCAGAATTAAGGATGCTGAAATAGACCCTGATGACAGCAAAGCTTTCATGAGAGGGTTCAAGAAGTTGACACTGATGCCTTAGAACAGTTGAAAAGAAATAATGACGTGGAAGTGAACTAATATAAATAATTTAATAGGAAATCTCTGTGCAGTCTCAAATATAGTCTTTTTTTGTTCTGAAATATGTCAGTGTCTGGCTATTTTGCTGGTGTTATGGAGCCAATATAAAGATCTAGAAAAGTTGTAAAATTGTCACAAGCAGAAAAGTGGAGACAGCATTTAAAAAGAGGAGCAGTTTTTCAGAGAACAAATTATGCAAAGTAAGATCAGGGGAGGGAGGGAGCACTTTATCCATAAAAGTCTTAGCATTTGACCATTACCCTGTGTGTGAACTGAACAGTTTAGATGCTGACAATTTTACAGCATACTGGGCAAAAGTACTGCAAATTAAGTTTCTCAGTGTTGGAAAAAAAAATGAACAAGGCTAGCCTGTTATCCCTCTAGTTGCAGTTAATGCTTTCCTCATTAGGATGGATGTTTTTATTTTCTGCTTCTTTTTTTATTAAAAAAAGTTGGAACAGTAGTTGGCCATTATTACTAGGCAATGGAGTATGAATAATCATCAAGGCTCTTCTATAAAACAGTTAGAGATAGTTGCTAATATCCTTTGCTGGAGTAATCAGGGCCATTTGGAATATCAGTTTATATCACCATATAAAAATACAATTGCCCACCAGTTTTTAGTGTGTTTATTATACTGATGCATTTAAAATACTTTTTCAGGGATTTTCTTCTCTTTGCAGCAAGTGTGCCTTTGTGTGTGCATGGCTGGGAGGTTTGTGTGAACAGACTTTCTGTCTTTTTAGTTTTTGAAGCTTTTTGGCTTAGGTTTATGTGACTTAACAATGTTTTAATAAAATATTAGAATATTATATGAAGTTGTCTTCAGCAGCATGAATGTTGGAACAGTTTCTTTAGCGGACTTCATCTGTAACAATTTTCTGATTTTGAGACAAGATTTGTATATATTAATTTGGGAGGCAGTAGACCTAATATTATATAGGTTTTGGTGGCAGGTTTTCCTTGGAGGTGTGTTTTGGTTTTGTTTTGTGTTTTTTTTTTTTTTTTTCCCCAGGAGTCCTCTTCTGCTATCTGATAGCAGTCTAATTTCCATTGTATTCAGTCCTCTACAGAAATACTTAATGTCAGGAAGGAGATATTTACTGGAATACACAAGTCGAGAATACATCATGATTCAGTGTGAAATCCGCTCACCCTTTGCTCCCCACCCCCTCTTGAATTGGAATGAAATGTGCCTTAAACTGAAGTGAAATACATCACATGCAGCAACAGTGGGCCCTCGCTTCGCCTCTATTCCTGGTGTGAAATCGATACACTATCTTTCCTCCTGACCTGTTCTGTGACCTCCATTGCAGCTTTCATGCTGAACAGCAATTGCTTTGAACAGTCTGGGTCTGCCACAGCTCACAAATGATTCTCAGCTTCTGTCTAAAACTGGTGCTGATAACAAAGGCTTGATTTTAAATAATGCAGTTGTAGTCATCTTCTAATTATGAATTACATGAAAGTGCATGGTCTTCTATTATTAAACACTTTCAATAGCATGTGTGGCATGTTTGCAGCCAGAATAACTCCTCACTGAGAAGACAGAGGAGTTCTGTTCCTAAATGTATCTGATAAAGTTTATGTTGTTACTGAAGAGGAAAAATGTGTCAAATAGTTGAGTATTTTTAGGTGGAAGCATATTTTCCTTTATCATTGACTAATGTAGCGCCTTTTTTTACTAGTATTTGAATTTTTATAGTATTTTTTACTAGTATTTTCAAAGGTAAAAACATATTAGCCAATACGTACATTTAAAGTAAGGAGACTGTTCTTGAAACGAGATATCTTAAGGCTCTTGCAAAACTAAATGAGACCCAATGCTTTGCTTAAAAATAAATCAAAACAGAAGCAAAATGCATTCTCCATTCCTGATTGCTAACTAATAGCTATTCATGAAATACCAGGATTTTGAAGGTTTATTTATTTATTTTTGAATGTGATTTACTGGAGGATTACTGAAAGCAAAGACAAATTGAAGATATAATGGGCATTTATGCTTGCACCAAGATGTCTATTGTGCTATTAGCTAGATTGCTTTAATAGCCTTTACTGGCTTTCAAATCAAGAAACTGCATGAACTGCTGGACAAACATTATTTTTTCCAAAATTTTGTGGCAGTAAATAGGATATCTATGGATTTCTATTATAATAATGCATGTCTCTTAATGGAGCATTCCTCTGCCATTCTTCTCCCTCCCACCCCAAAAAAAAAAGTGATTGTAGTAATTTTGCCATCATGATTGAAGCAAAAAAAACATCTTGCAACATAATGTGGTTTACGAAGCAATGCTAAACCCTGTAATGATAAATGGACTTTCTGGGATTCACTAATTCATGAAACTGTTTAAAATTAAATTAATTAAAAAATATTGCTATCTCTATATGTATTGACAGTACTTAGCCAAAGAAATAATCTGATCCTTTTATTGCTTCTTCATGTATTCATTCTAGCTGTTACCAGCTTAGATTTCTTACATTTTCAGAATCTGGGGATCAAGAGGTGCACAGTAATGGAGTCTGTATAATAGAACCATAAGGGTGGTGTAAAACTCACCACATTTCCAAAACATAATCGCATCATTGTAAAGTCGAGGCTCAAGACATACTTATTGATGCAGTGTCATTGTCCAGTAGTAGTATTAAAACAAAGAAACAAAACAAAAAAACAAATAAAAAAAAACTCAATCGAACAAAAAAGCAACCAACCAATAAGAAAAAAAACTGCTTTAAGAATTCTCTTAAAGCATGCTGAAATGGCCTCATAAGAATCATGTAAGTGGGAATCAAAACTAAAATAGGTGGTGCTGCTGAGAAGCTTTTTTATTCTTTTCCCCTTCAAAGCAAGTTGAAACAATTTTTAAAAAATAAAAAAAGCTCTTGTACTGCCTTCTTCTCTGAGGTTTTTAGTGCCACCAGCTGTTTTCTCCCCATTAATACATTTAGATTGCCTTATGCTTTTACTCCTTGTTCATGAAGAGGTGTATCTCAAGAAAGATGTCCTTCAGGGTAGGTCCAAGCCAGCAATAGGTAGTGAGTAGTTGATATATTTGAGTACTAGTTCCTGAGCCCATTTTTTTGACTTCAGCATCATCCCTTTTGAGTGCTCTATGACATCTGTGGTTTCCTGCATAACTTCAGGCTTATTATCATTAATTTTAGACTGATTTTTTTAAAGTAATTTTAAACTTGTGTTGTACTTGAAATGTGAATGAAGTGACATAATGCAATACATACAGCTCAACCCAATATTGAAGAATAAGTGTGTGTGCAGTAGTGTACTTTCAAGGAATAATACCCTAGTTGTTTTATCTGCAAACAAGCTTATATGGTTGCTTACAGTGTTGTTTAAAAATAAGGTTTACATACTCATGATGAAAATTGCAGTTACAAGAGGAAGAATATTTGTAACTTCTGAGTAAGTTCCTGTTCAGATGTGTGTATGTGAATCGTGTGTGCACATTTCTGCACATGTAGTGCTACAAGAATAAGTTCAACATCTGCAAAGGCTTAGTCTCCAAGTATGCAAAGGGAAAATAAGCAGTTTGTATTGCCTTTCTGCTGTTGTTTCTTCATATAAACAGTTTTAGCTGTATGTAATCCTTTCTGCAAGAGTGTGTTTTGTGAGGAATTGCTGCACAGTGGTTCAATAACTGTTTTTGTCACTCAAAAGTTCAAGATCAATAATGGGGTCCCGTGTTCATAGGAATAATCAGCTTTAATGGTGAAAGACATTTAAGACTGTATTGCTCAAAATCTTTTTGAAGCCACAAAATATTATAACATAAAAATAAAGGGGAAAGTGTTTATCACTTTTCCTTCAATGGAATACTCCCTAACAGCATTTTCAAAACACTTTATTAAAGTGGAATTCCCTTAGCCAGAGGTTTTTTTTGTTTTTTAATTATTATTTTGAATATGAGCAAGTAATACAGGGTATGTTCCCTCCAATGAATTGCTGTGGAACAAGACTTGATGCTAATTCTGCTTTTCCCAAAATCTGATATCAATCAATTTATCTTCTAAATAATACTCCTGAGTGCTAAACCTGAATAGTTTTGGCTCCAGCCCAAGTCAAACTTCAGGAAGCTTATTCTCAGGAGCATATTCCCTATCTCTGTAAATTTAATTGTTATAACGAATAGAATACACGTATCAAGATATTACTTATGAGTTTTACCTATTTACTTTTTGTTCCTGAAACAGAAACATCAAAATGACAGCATGAAGATCATATAAAGGGTCTAGAGACAAATTATTAATTTCTACTTTTTTAAAAAGAGAAAAAAAATCAGAGAGGAACCTGCCAAACTAGAATATTCCCTCATCGGAGGGGTTTGAAAACCTTTAGCATTGATGTGCAGCTAGAAATTTGTTTGCCCCTTTGTTCTGCAGAGCTATGCATCATACTGTCCTAGAAGGTCCTGCCAGCAGAAATGGAAGGGTATTAACTACATTAATCCACCAGCAGAAATACTGCATATACTGGGACATTGAGGATAGGGACTTGGAGGATAGGGAGTTCCACAGGTTTGTGTGGAAGAAGGTATATTGCATAAGCAGTTTGGTTTTTTTCTTCTCGTTCACATGTCAGGGAATGAAACCTGCAGCCTTATTCAGAACACTTGGACTATGGACTGAAGATTGCATTTAGCTCTGTGGTTCTAGTTTTGCTACTGGTTCTCTTTTCACGTCAATGGGAAAATGGTTGTTCAAATATTTTTAAAAAAGTACTTCCCAGTAACAATATGAGTAAAATGAACCAAGGAGCATTTTACAATAAAACATCCACAATGTATTTGAAAGCAAAAAAAATTACAAGAAACTTAAGTCTACTGAAGAAACAAGAATGACTTCTATGCTTAAAAAGACTACTTTTTCTAACCTATTAGAAAATTGTTAAAAAATATTAATCAGGATAGGAAAAAATGGTGTTATATTTTCTGGCTGTTAAAAGTTTGAGTATGTCCCCCATTAATTTTTTTTGAGGAAAATTTAAGACAGTTATGAGTATTTTAAAAAGTAAGATATGCAAGAAGCTCACTTCAGCTTAGGTTTGTAGAGATTAGAATAAACTGTGAGGGACTTCTGAGGCACCTCACTGAGCTAACAGGCAGCATAATGACAGATGATTCATTGCTGAGAGATGAAACGTAGTGCACATTGGAAAAAAACAATTTGAACTACTCATACACATTGCTGGGTTCTAAATTAACTATAACCTAGAGGAAATATGCCTGGATGTCACTGAGGACAGCTCAGTGAAAAATCTTTGCTTTAGTGTGCAACACTAAACATAAAAGCAAACAAAATGTTAAGCAATGCTGAGGGATGGGGTAGAAAATTGTACTGAAAATACATCTAATGATACTGTAGTGTGAGCATTATAACAAATATATTGTGGTATATAGATCAATGGTACAACATCACTTGAATAATGTGTTCAGTTCTGATCACTGAGAGAGATATAGCAAAAATAGAGGCAGTCTGAAGTTACAAAAATTACTTGTGTTTAATGCAAAGAGGCTGGCTAAGTATCAAGAAAAATAAAATGAGAAATACATGACAAAAAGTAGTGCTACACACTGAATCCTGTTTATTATGCTGATAATAGGAGATGCAGGTGGCTATAAAGTGAAAGTTTACAATTTAAGGATACAAAAATAGTCTCAACCTCCCTTCCTACACTCTGTGATCAATATCTGAATTTCAATGCATTCTGCATTCTTTATATCAAACATACAGAAAGATTCAGAATGGATTTGAGGTATGCTCAAGTATTGAGAACATTCACCATTTCAGCAGGGGATGGTCCAAGGGTTGAAAATTCAAGACCTCACTTCATTTCTGTGTGCTACTGACCTGTTCTTTGACCTTGGACTTCACCTCATAGTGTTTCTCAGCTGCAGATGTTTTTAGTTGCAAAGGATCCAGGACAAGACTTATAAAACTATTCAACTGCTTAACTTGAAAGCAGTTGCTAAGCTTACTTTTTAATCAATATGAAGTCAGATTCCTATGTAAGAATAACTATCTGATTTTAATATCTTGTCCTTAGACAGAAGTCCCCGATGATCTCTATGTAAATAGTATTAAATTTCTGAAAAGTTAAAAAAAAAGTGATAGAACCATGTATGTTAAAGTAGATATGAGCCAACTACTATCTGAATGAACTTCTGAAATAATTTTAACCTCAGGGCAGGTATTTGTTCAAAACTGTTCATACTTTGTACTTACAAAATGCAGCAGAACATCAGACCCAAGCAGCATAATCAATATGGATGATTGCTGCAGTTGGTGCTGCTTTATAATATTGGTGCATTGGAGGGGAAAAAAAAAGAAAGACTGTGGATTTACAGGTTAGTTTATAGAATATTCCAATGCCCCAGAAATGCTTTAAGTCCTTCTAAATGAATGAGATTACTGTCAGTTTTACTATAAGAAGCCTCCCCATAGACTTTTTTATACTGGGGAAAAGCCTTAAAGATTATCAAGTGCAACTGCTGGCACTTAGTGACACTGACCCATGTCACTAAGTGCCACATTTATACACTTAAATATCACTTAAACCTCCATGGCTGATGACTCCCCCACCCCCCTAGACAGCCTCTTTCAGTACTTGGATCATCTTCTTGGTGAGGAAGTCTTTCCTAATTTTCAATCTAAACCTCCCCTAGTCCAAGTTGAGGCAGTTTCTTCTTGTCTTTTTGCTTGTTACTAGAGAGAAGAGTCAGATCTGTTTCCCCTCTCTGGACATGCACTGGCATCTCAATGTCTTTCTTGCAGTGAGAGGCCCAGAACTGAACCCAGGACTTGAGATGTGACCTCACCAGTGCCCAGTACAGGGGGACAATCCCTTCTGTAGCCCTGCTGGCCACACTCTTGCTGATAAGGCCAGGGTGTCATTGGCCTTCTTGGCCATCTGGTCACACATTCATGTTCAGCTGCTTTCCAGCACCATCCTCAGGTCCTTTTTCACTGGGCACCTTTCCAGCCACGCTTCTCCTAGCCTGTAGCACTGCCTGGTGTGGTTGTGACCCAGTAGTAGGACCTGGCCCTTCACCTTGTTGAATTTCCTACAGCTGGCCTTGGTTCATTGATCCAGCCTGTCCACATCTGTCTGAAAAGCCTTCCTGTCCTCCAGCAGATTGATACTCCTGCCTAAATTGCTGTCATCTGCAGTCTGATTAAAGGTATTTAACAGGGCTGGTCCTAATACTAAGCCTTGGGGAACACTATTTGTGACTGGTCACTGGCTGAATTTAATTCCATTCACCTCCTCACCACGGCCTTGCCCATCCAACCAAAGTTTTACCTGGTGAAACTGAATGAATGTCCTCCAGGGGCATACTGTGGGAAATGGTACCAAAAGTTTTATTGGAGTCCAGGTGGACTGCATCCACAGCCCTGTGAGGTAACTGTAGCTTAGATGGAGGTTAGTTTAGTCCAGCAGGACATGCCTTTCACAAACCCATGCTGGCTGGGCCTGAGCCCCTGGTTGTTCTTTATGCACCATGTGATGGCACTCAAGAGGATCTGCTCTATGGCAGACCTTCCCTGACACTGAGGCTAGGTTGACAGGCCTGTAGTTCTTTGGATCCTCCTTCTAGCCCTTCTTGTAGGTGGGCATCACTTTTGCCAGCCTCCAGTCACCTGGCACCCCCCAAGTTAGCCAGGACTGCTGGTAAATGCTGAAAATTGTCTCAGTGAACACTTCTGCAACATCCCTCAGTACCCTGGTTGGATTCCATCTGCCCCCATAGACTTGTGTATGTCTCAATCTGTCAGGTCACTGACCATTTCCCTATGGATTATGGGGGCTTTATTCTTCTCCTGGTCCCTGTCTTCCAGCTCAAGAAACTGTGTAGCCAGAGAGCAACTAGTCTTACTAATAGAGACTGAGGCAAAGAAGCCATTAAGTATCTCAGCTGCCTCTCCTTCCTTGCTTATCCTTTCTGAAGAGTGTACGGACATCCATTGCAGCACTCTGCTTATGTGAGTCATCCCACCATGTTTCTGCGATGGAAAGTCTCAGAAAAATGATGGCACTTTTCCTGCTG
Source organism: Anomalospiza imberbis (assembly GCF_031753505.1). Classification (NCBI taxonomy): domain Eukaryota; kingdom Metazoa; phylum Chordata; class Aves; order Passeriformes; family Viduidae; genus Anomalospiza; species Anomalospiza imberbis. Next base: position 26,351,645 of record NC_089686.1, on the reverse strand, counting down.
CTTGGTTGTTTCCAGCTCCTCCTGTCTGTTGCTTGTGGTGTGTGTATTGCTGTAGAGGCACTTCAGTTGGACTATTGGTCCCAGCACCTTCTTGGGGAGGAGAAGCCTTAATTCCTAGATCAATATTCTCGTGCGCTTCTGTGGTTTCCAGCTCATTGATAACCCTTGTGTCTTTGCTGCCATAGAGCTCTCCATTCCCTGCCTTCACTGAGATGGCAGACCAAAGGACTGTGTTAGCACATCCCTCAAACCTCAGTGTGCTGGTTCCTGGTTTATCTCTTGTGAGCCGAGTTTTAGCTCTTTTTACTTTCAAGTCTAGCTCAAAGACTATTCATTGAACGCTCTTGACTCCTGGGCAAAGATCCTTTTTCCCCTTGGAGATAGGTGTACCCTTTATTTCCAGCAGGTCAGTTGTTTGTAAACAAAGCTATGATCAAAAGAATCCTGAAATTCTACTGATAACACCAGGCTTGTGATTGGCTGGCTGGTAGCACCAGGCACTGATTGGCTGGCACTTCTTGGGTTTTTTTCCCTCATCATTCCCTACAGTTGTAAGGACAGAGAAGAGAGGAGCAGGATAGCAGAGAAGCTAAACCTGAATTTTGTGATGAGTGGGGGCTCTTACATGCCAGTCATCCAAAGCCTTATTAACTTTCTGTTCAGGTATCCTACTGCATGGTGCAGTAAGGTCTGAGGATATACACAGAGGACTCCGGTTTAGGCAGCAGGTGAGGACACACATGGACCATAAGGGGTGCTTATTTCTAGAACAAATGTTTATATTGATGGTGTTCTCTCATACATTTCAGATGTGCCTCTGAGATATTGTCTATTCTT